>NC_061060.1:4945364-6236422 GCF_021917145.1 Hypomesus transpacificus
TTAAAATCAATTAAGAGTGTCGGCTGGAGGGGCTTCCTGTTCGTGCCGTTTCCTGCCGAGCCACCTCAACGTAGAGGCTAATGGATCTGATGTATGATTGTTTTCTAACCTCCATCCCCATCTCTCTCTCTCTCTCTCTCTCTCTCTCTCTCTCTCTCTCTCTCTCTCTCTCTCTTTCTCTCCGTCCCCTCTCTCTCTTCCTTCCCTCTCTCTCCCTTTCTATCTATCAATTCTTTTATCACTTTTTTTCTTGCTCTCTGTTTCTCAATCTCTCTTTCTCTATCTCTCACCCTGTCGGCTCTAACCCCCCCCCCCCCCCCCCTTTCTCTCTTCCTTTCTCTATCTGTCTGGCTCTATTTTCACTATAACCTTATACCCAATTATATCATTTTCTCCCCCCCCCCTGTTCCCCTCTCTGTCTCTGCAGGAGTCACAGCATTTACCCTCAGGATATAGTGGGGGACAGAGTAAGTCTAACTAACATTTCTGTCGCTAAACACACACCCACTCACACACATTCCATATTCATCCGTCAGCTGAAATGTTGATAATAAGACTTAAGCTAATTACCTTCCACATAATACTGAAACAGTGTTCCATTTAGACAGCCACGGTACACCGGGTGACATATTGCAACCTCAAAAAAAGGAAAAACGAAATTGATAACGAGTTGGCTCTCTGTCAGGGTTTTAATCAAAAGCAGCTCTCTGACATTTAAATGGAAATTCTTTTGCAGAACGTTGCAATGTTCCCGGTAACAAGCCGGCGACCAAGTCCGTGCCACAAAAGTCGTGAGTATTCATTTGATTAATTATTTGAGGAGCCCTCAGGGGGGAGATACGACCATGGTTTCAGATTTGTTCCCTGGCGGAACACGTCCCTCAGGGGGCCGAGACGCACACACACACATCTGTGAAGACACACAAACTCTTATACACATTCTGGCCACACACACACCAACACACACACACAGGCTAACCAGTGGTGGATCACACAGGCTGGTGAACGCACGCACACACACACACCAACACACACACAGGCTACCGAGTAGCGGATCACACAGGCTGGTGAACGCACACACACACACACACACACCCTCGCTCCCTTGCTCCCTGGCTGGTGTGTTCCCAGCTGAAAGGAGCAGTGTTCACAGACAAACACAGCCGCTGACGTTCTCCTCTCTGTTAACCCTCGCCGTCCCGCTCTGCCCTATCCTGACCCACAGTCAACCCTGGAAACACAACACTGGGCACTTTCTTTTTACAATCAGAACATCACTTTGACATGCAACACATTTTTTATGGTTCATTGGAGATGAATGGGTTAAAGAGGAGAAATAGTTCATTGTTTATTGAAGGTTGGTTGATGAAGTGTTTACAATACGGGAGAATCCAGCATCCTGGCCCAAAACAACATTTTCCATTTAATTTAGTCCAACAGCTATGATAACCTTTAAAAGTGGTGACGACACAAAAAGAAGACAAAAGTACAGAACAGCAAGGCTGTCGAACACCTGAGTCATTTCCAGCTTCGAATGTCAAGAAAAAAAGTGTAATGGTGTATTGAGGACCTTTAGATGCTCTTTCCTCTCTCTCTCTCTCTCTCTCTCTCTCTCTCTCTCTCTCTCTCTCTCTCTCTCTCTCTCTCTCTCGCTCTCTCTGTCTCTCTCTCTCTCTCTCTCTCTCTCTCGCTTTTCCTCTCTCTCTTCCTCCCCTGTCTGCTGGTATTGTGTCCTCCTAAATGTTGCACAGTGGGATCTTCTCCTCCAACAGGACACAAGACTCTGTCTTTGTTTCAGTTGCTGGACTACAGCCCTGAATGATTTAACCAGTCTGAATGTTTTGGTGCTGGTGAGCCCCTGGGCACAAGTGTTGCTGTCAATACAAGTTTTGTCTTTGAGAGAGAGGAGCCCATTGACCTCATGTCAACACCCTGCCTCCTCCTCTCTTCTCGTCTTCGCCAATTCCTTTTCCTTTCGTGTTTCCTTCTCTTTTCTTAAAAAGGAGAAACCTTTTTTTTTCTCTTTTTTTTCTTCTTCGTTATATTCTGTTTGCTTCCATTCATCTTTTTTCCTCCTCTCCTCTCTCCTCTTCTGTCGTCTTTTGTTCTCTTCAATGCTTTGTTATCCTTGCCTGTCTTCATCTACCTCCCCTCTCCTTAGTCGTCTTCTCCTCTTTTCCCCACTACTCCTCCCCACTCCTCCCCTACCCAGAACGCCCAAAAAGTCAAAGTCAGCAACAACCAGTGGCTGCGATGGCCCCTCAACATTAAATCCCCCCAGTCACCTCGTAGTGGGACCTGTGCCGTGTTAAAGTGTCCCTAGTAGCTTTTACTGCTTCGTAAAAAGCATCTCCATCCTCTCCGCACAGCCTGCTCTGGCTCCCCCCTGCCATGCACTGGATGCTTTATACTAGGGCCCAATGAGTCTGAATGCAGATGCGTCCTCAGATAAAGAGGATGAGACAAGAAGGCTCTATGAATAATGGATGGGAACGTCCAAAGGAAAACAAGGGCGTCTAAGAAGTGCTGCAGGAAAGGCAGACTAGCCAGCATGTCGAGGAAAACTTTGAGGGGAAATTAGGGGACACCGGGATGGATAGAAATATGGAGGTCATGTACCACGATGGATGGATGGAAGCAAGGATGGTTGGATGGATATACGGATGGATGGATAGACGACTCATTGCCTCTAACTGTATGACTGTATGTCAACTCACCTGAGCCCTCACAGTCTCCCTCGGGAGGAGTCAGTGACATTCACAGACCGTGAGCGTGGTCATCGCTGAAGTTGCAGGCCACCCACCCACAGCCATGGAGTCATGGTCCCGCTTACACGATCATAAACCATCCAGGACCTCTGCACTATCAACTCATGATGCTCCTGCATGCTTCATACAGTATTGTTTTTGTGTTTATGTGTGTGTATAAATGTGTGTGCGTGTGTGTGTGTATTTGATGGGGTGGTAGTTAGGAGTGGGAATAGAGGCGACGTATCAAAATAAGTTTTCATCCCATGTGACAATAATGTCTTACCCACATGAGGATTAATATGTAAAACCACAGACACACACACACACACACACAGACACACACAGACACACACACAGACACACACAGACACACACACCAGGGAGTGATGCAGGTAGTGTTGACGTAGACAGACTTCTTTCAGCTCACTGACTCAGTGGACAAGCTCTCCCCTGACATATTTGGAACACACCAGCCATCTCAACGCTGGATAGGCACACACACACACACACAGCTTCTTCACCCCCCCCCCCACACACAAACACACCCACACACGCACACACACATAAGAGCACCCATCCGTCAGAGTGGATTTCCATGTTTCTGCATTAGATTGACATGGTCACACACAGATGGATGTGACTCTCAATTAAGAACATTCTCACTGCATCTGGAACCCTGTAGTCACCAGTCTAAGGAAGAGAGGAGAGGGACATGGATGGAGATGTTCTCTGCCTTGGCTCAGCAGAGGAGAGAGTTCTAAAGGATGCTGCTTGCAGGACAGAAAGTGGATGAAACTAGAATCTGACACTTGTCGTCATTGTCTTCACGACATTAACATCTTCAGGATTGTGATTGCCATCTTCTTCATCTTTGTAATTATGAAAAGGGCATTCCATATTTCCTCTGATACCCCCCCCCCCCCCCACACACACACACACCTGAATGGGCCTTTTTTTATATCATTCCTTGAACTGTGCCATCTTTGGCAGCTTTCAGAGTTGGAATGTGTGTAGGTGTCACTGTGTGTGTGTCTGTGTGTGTTAAAAGGGTTGACACTTCCTGGTTCCTCTCATGTCTAGAGACTTCTGTGCTGCACCACCTCTTACACACAGCAAGCGTGTGTGTGTGTGCGTGTGTGTGTGTGTGTGTGAGGGCTGCCGGAGGGCAGGATGGGGTAGGTAGCGAGAGTTGTCTTCCATTGTGAAGCTGTCAGCACACCCAGCTAACAGAGCTACTACGAAGGGGCTAAGTTTAACACGAACTGCCTCCGCTGTCACTTGAAACCCACAACGAGAAGGTTGGGGGTTACATTGAAATGCCAATCTGGCAACCCTGTCTGACACCACTCTCCTTAAAGAAAGAACCACATAAGCCACATAATAATAGTAGTGATGCTGTTGAGAGGAAAGTAGTAGGGGTGGGTCATAAGGAAGGACAGGGTTCAGTGTATTTCAGTGATGTCGACACTGGACGGTAAAAAAAACACGACGACGGCGCCAGAATTGTTGAATCCAAACAGCGGCTTTCGGGTGAAAATTGTACTCGGCTTCACACCACGTCTCAGCCAAACAGTCAATTTCCCAGAGCAGTCGACAGTGGCATTATCACTTGCCTGCCTCATATTATATCTCAATGACACCGTTGTTGTCGATGCCCTTCACATTATTCAATTTGATATAGCACGGAGGCAAAGAACGTGCTATTAAGAACTGACACATTGGCAGCTTACCCCACTTCCTCGGTGGTGGGAATAAGAGTTAATTTTGTGTCGAGGGACCACGTCAACACTGGACACGGCTGTGATTATACCACAGCGTTTGCTCATGATTGTGTTGGGAGTGTTGGGAGTCTTGACAACCGGTGTTTACTGTAGGCCCCACAGAACACTTTGACTTCAAGGCACATTTAACATGTCACTTTCTCACTTCAGCTTCTCGTTTGAATTGTGTAATGCTGATGGGTCAAAGTATGAGGGAATTGTGTTTTATTTCGATTGTGTTTATTTACACCGACTACAGCCAAATAAAGAATGTGTAATCAGACTCGTTACGTTTTTTACAAGATGTGGAGGAGATTACCACCCCCAGAAGCTGAGTAGTAGGAGTAATATGGTTAAGGGGATCTGTAGGCCTTTAGGGGTTTACTGGAGGTAAAGCTTATCTTTATTTCTGCCAGTCTCTTTTGCTTCTCTCCGCCCCCCTCTCTCTCTCTCTCTCTCTCTCTCTCTCTCTCTCTCTCTCTCTCTTCCTTCCTCACTCCTCCATCCTCTCTTTTTATGTCTTTCTCAGTGTCTCTCTCTCTCTTTTACTCCCTCTTTATCTTTGAACTGTGGTTTGGGAGCTTCTTCATTTTGTCCTTTTTAATCACCGAACCATCAGACAGAGTAAAGCCGCGCTCTGGCACATTCCTCTCTTAATGAAAACAAGTGTATTTGTGTGCCGTGGTATGGGCAACACGCACACAGCTACTGCCAGCCTCTTAATCGTAACTAAGCCTCGCAACTCGTTCACAGCTGGAACGAATCGAATTGATTGGTATTCCGGAAAACTTTCTATTAATTAAATGCAAATATAATGAGTGGATTCAGGATAGAGGAGGAGGCACTTTGTGTTATGTTTATCCCTTATTTACCTCACTTTTCATTATTAGTCCTGATGGTTCGATAATGATAAACGTTGCAAAGCATATTTTTTCTCTTGGCTTGATTGGCGCTGCCTGTAATCCTATGAATCATCAACCTGTGATTCCCCCAGCTATATCGAGGGTCTCGGATACCCTGTGAGGGAAAGGGAAAACATGGGTATGTCTGCCAACATGGGAAAACTGAAGTATCACATTCAGCAGATGCCAAGCCAGGAGGAAATGGGAGATTTCAAATGTGACTCTATGCAGATAAGCCTGGTCTATTAAAGAGAGAGGGAGAGTATGTGTGTGTGTGTGTGTGTGTGTTTGTGTGTGAGAGACAGAGCGACTAAGTGTGTGTGTGTGTGCGTGAAAGAGAGATAGACTGTATGGCCCAGTGTGAATGCTCCTATCCACTCTGCCAAAGTGTTTAGGTTCAATTTAAGAATAATATGCAATTTCTTTGTTTAACCCCTCGCTGTCCTCTTGTGGTTTCAAGGCTGGTTTTGCAGAGTGATAAACACTTTCCTAATTAGGCTTTTAAAAACACACACACTGACATAGGCCAGATGTACATGTATGAGCTGCTTGGGAAGGTATGTCTAATAAAGTTGTGTGTTTTTGAATGATCAGGGCGAATGTTTGAGGTTTGCAGACAGATACAGCCACACACACACACTGTTAACCTGGGGCTAATTATTTGTCTGAAGCCTCATTGAGACCAGACGTAGCACTGGTTGAACCAGATGTTAAGTTAAACATGCGTCTGATAAATCATTTACAGGACTTGCAGAACTTCTTTAAGAGAGTATCTATTTTATACACGTCTTTTGTGGTGCCGTAAAATGTGGAAGTATAGCCATGCTTCATCTGTGATACCCAGAGCCACAGGGACGGTTTTTAGCAGCTGGCTCTCTTCTTACAGGTGAATTTATTGGAGCCTCATATTCTCTTTTGATTTCTCTACGATTAAAGTGTGCTTTATTCCTCACTGACTGAAGAGGAGGGTTAAGTGAGGCAGGAGAGAGGAGAGCAACAAACAGCTGACCGTTGACATATAAAAACACACACATTCACTGTTCAGACATACACAAGGACACATTACCCACCAGTTAGTCATCAATTCCTTAGCATCTTCAGCCCCCCCCCCCCCCCCCCACACACACACACACCCACACACAGGGGGGATACACACACACAAGTGTACTTACTGTACCCTGTACTTACTGTAAGTCGCTCTGGCTAAGAGCATCTGCTAAATGTAAATATGTGTGGTTCTTCAACATGCACACATCTGTAAGGTATTATTGTGGTAATGACTGGTAGTTTTGTACAAAGTTCTGACCAATTGTCTGATGCTGCACGACAAGTGAGGTCATAGCCAGGTCCAGCTTTCAACACAGCTTTTTCTCTCCCTCTCTCTCTCTCTCTCTCTCCCACAAAAAAGCTCCAAAACGTTTTGGAAAAGAATGTTTCTAAAGGTTTGAAAAATATTTTCCCCAAAATCGTTTTGAAAATATTTTTGAAAGGTTTTCAAACCTTTAGATTAAAAAGGCAAAGACTATTTTTTTTCCCCAAAAAAGTTTCTAAAGGTTTTTCAAATGTTTACAAAATAAAATTCTAAAGGTTGGAAAAATATTTTCTACCAAAGGTTTTGAAAAGTTAAAAATATATTAGCGATTTCTTTTCAAATATAGGCTTGCATCATTGATGAGTACTTGATGAGGACTACTAAACTCTACTGTACTCGATCATACTCTGCTCTGCTTTACTCTACTCTGTTTTAGGCTTCTCTGTTGTCATCTTTCCTCTCTTCTCTCCTTTAACTATGAAAGTTTTGTAAAAAGTTGTAAAAAATATGTCAAAAATTATGATTTCTTGATGTCTGATCATTTTCAAAAAAAGGTTTCTAAAGGTTTGAAAAATGTTTAGCAAAAAAGTTTCTAAAGGTTTGAAAAATATATATTTTCAAAGTTTCTAAAGGTTTCACTCAATGACTGCATACATTCACAACCAACCGATGGTTCCAATTTCAACTCTTAGACTTTAACTTTCTCATTTGCAACCTTGTTGAGTAGGACGGACAAACCAAGTGTGTCAGTTCATTCCTGTGTCTACGTGTATGTGTGTGTGTGTGTGTGTGGATACAAGCAGATCCTTGTTTATGTCTGTCTGCACGTTGAGTTCGAGTTGACAATCAGTCCCCAAGCATCCCTTTCCCAACACACACACACACACATACACATACACACTACTCCCTCACTGCCTGGCCCCCTGTTTTATTATGTTTTTAGTATGATGTCAGCGAGGCCCATAACCGTTTGTCAGGTGACATCATGCCTGTGAAAACAGGTCTCTTGGTCTCTACTTTACGAGACTCAGGCCAGACCAGCTCGAACGGTTCGGCTCTCTGCCCAATCAGGAGATGACATTCATTTGGTGAGGGATGACTCCCTATCACAAGCTGTGGATCTTTTCGCCTTATAACGGGCTACAGAAGGATATGACATCGTTTATTGCCCATTTATAGGGAAACTCATACTGTGCGGTCAGGACTTGCTTCAGTCAAAATGGAACTAGTGAGTTGCTTTGCTATATTACTGTAACACCCCATAACAGGTTTCTCTTTTCCACACGATTGTTGAACATCTTGTTGTAGGTGAATTCTTCAATATTAAAATATCAAGAAATCTGATAACAGTGGTCATCTACTGCTGCATTAGTAGCGTCCAAAGGGGATTTAACTACTGATGTTAATCAATAAAGATGGTAATTGATTGATTGATAGATTGATACTTTCTACCCATTTCAGAATGCTGGAGGATGATTTGAAGATCAGCAGTGACGAGGAGGACAGTGAACAACAGGTAAGGAACATCCTGCTCCATACATCCATCTTTGCTTGTATTGTCCACAAGCAAGGCACTTACCCTGTACAATACGTCCCACTGGTGAGGCTGTGTGTGTATGTGTGTGTGTGTGAAGCCAGCATAATAAAAATACCAAATACTAAACAGCAAAGCACCTCATCTACATTGCTCCATCCTTTGATCAAGTTAATTGTCAATAAAAATTCATGTCTTACAAATAATAGCTTTTACAGAGGTAAAACGACCAAGTACCCACTATCTACTCTATGTTATGATCCAAGCCAGCCAATAATATCTCACATTAGTGGGTGTAGTTGTGGATTAGAGCTTGTCTCTCTGGATTGCTCTGCTGGTGTGTTGGATGATAGTTATCATCCATTTATCTATACAACAACCCTTGACCTGTGTCTAGTTTTAATGACAGTAATTATACATTGGTGTCATAATACAAATTCACTGAACCCAGGGCTCTTATATGATATGCTCTGTGCGTGTGCACACGTGTGTGTGTGTGTGTTTGCACCAGTTAGGATCAAACCCGGGTCTATCATTCCTCTTAACCATTAGACCAAGGTGACATTGTCATGGTGTTGATGGCCGGGCCGCCACATGCAAGGTGTGCCCTGCTGGGGGGGCTGGAGGGGGAGGGGGGGGGGGCTGGAGGGGGAGGGGGGGGTGCGCCGGCATTTTCTCAACGGTATGTCTGTAACGGGCTTATTGCAAATGACTGCACGGTACATTAGCACACTGTCACAGCCTGCGGTACAGAAGCAGCCGCTGCACACGCACACACACGCACGAGTACACACTTGCACACGTATACGCACAGACACCAGTCTACTGAAATTCAACTTCTTCAACATAGATACACTAAACTATTTCCCTTATATAATCTGCCTGCTCAAAAACAGTCACACACACACACACAGTGTGAGTCCCAGACACAGTAGATCAGCATGCTCCACCACATGTGACTCAGGGCAGTAGAGAAGCTATAATGAATATATTTTTGACAGAGGGAGAGGGAGACGGAGGGGGAGATGGGGGGGAGGAGGAAGGGGGGACCTGCAGCAGTAATTTAGCCTCTATCTTCCTGCACCGGCAGAGTGCTGTATCCAAAGCAATTAGCATCACCCAAGCTCTCTCTGGCACAAACTCTCTCCCACTGCTCTTACTGATCTCTCTCTCTCTTTCTCTCTCTCTCCCAACCTCCCTTTCTCCCCCTTTCTTTCCCATACTGTTTTTCTGTTCTCTCTCTCCGCCTGTCTCTCTCCCTTCTTCTAGCTTTTCTCTCGGCTCTCTTTAATTTATCTCTCTCTCTCCCTCTTTCTTTATTGCTCCCTCCCTCTCTCTCCCTCTCTCTCTCTCTCTCTCTCTCTCTCTCTCTCTCTCCCTCTTTCTTCATTGCTCCCTCTCTCTCCCTCTCTCCCTCTCTCTCCCATTCTCTCCCTTTCTCCCTCTCTCTCCTGTCCTTGAGTGTATGTCTCCCTCGGCTGCTGTGCTGTTATGACAGTGGACTGAGAGAGAGAAAGGTCAGACTACCCCTGGCTCAGACAAATCACCTGGAACTGGCCCTCTGTGTGTGTATGTTTGTGTGTGTGTGCACGCTTGTGTGTGTGTGTGTGTGCACACGTGTGTGTGTAAGGGACCTTTGCCCTCAGCTACCTAGCGCAATCCATCATTAACCAGTTCCCCTCGTCCCGCACATTTATTTTCCTTCTCCTTACTTTCCCTCTCATCCCTCTGCTCATCCGGAAGGTTCCTCCTTTTGTTCCTGCTCTTCACGCTGATCTGTACCTGCTTGAGGAGCACTCCTCCAGAAATACAGGGGAGGCAGTGAGGAGTACTCCTCCAGCAGTACAG
Source organism: Hypomesus transpacificus (assembly GCF_021917145.1). Taxonomy (NCBI): domain Eukaryota; kingdom Metazoa; phylum Chordata; class Actinopteri; order Osmeriformes; family Osmeridae; genus Hypomesus; species Hypomesus transpacificus. The sequence goes on from NC_061060.1 coordinate 4,955,471, forward strand.
GGGAGGCAGTGAGGAGCAGTCCTCCAGCAGTACAGAGGAGGCAGTGAGGAGCAGTCCTCCAGTAGTACAGGGGAGGCAGTGAGGAGCAGTCCTCCAGCAGTACAGGGGAGGCAGTGAGGAGCACTCCTCCAGCAGTACAGGGGAGGCAGTGAGGAGCACTCCTCCAGCAGTACAGGGGAGGCAGTGAGGAGCAGTCCTCCAGCAGTACAGGGGAAGCAGTGAGGAGCAGTCCTCCAGCAGTACAGGGGAGGCAGTGAGGAGCAGTCCTCCAGCAGGACAGGGGAGGCAGTGAGGAGCAGTCCTCCAGTAGTACAGTGGAGGCAGTGAGGAGCAGTCCTCCAGCAGTACAGGGGAGGCAGTAAGGAGCAGTCCTCCAGCAGTACAGGGGAGGCAGTGAGGAGCAGTCCTCCAGCAGTACAGGGGAGGCAGTGAGGAGCAGTCCTCCAGCAGTACAGGGGAGGCAGTGAGGCTTCTCAGCCAAGAACGTACAACCAGTTTCTTTAAAAAGCATCCCCAAAAATCAAAGCACAGAGCATTGAATTAAAACCATCCCAATTCCCAACTGTTGTTTTCATCCCATACATATTTGATCACTTAAAGTGTTGATCTAATAAGCTGTCTATTAAAAACAGAAAAGGGGTTTGTGTTTTGATTCTGTCCTCTGCATGTCAGCCTGGTGGTGATTTTCCGTTTGTCTCAGATGATACAGAGTAGGACTTGGTTGGAATGGCACATCAAGGCAAATGTTATGGAAGTGACTGTTGTGACACCAGCGTAGCTGTCCCTCTTGACTATTACACACTCATCATTGCTCTCTCACATACACACACACACACGAACACACACACACGCCACCCCTGAGACAAATGCCCTAAAGCAGCCTCATAAGCATGCAAAAAGCTTTGCCGTTTAAACAGTTTGCTGGGGCTTGCAGACACCAGCCACACACACACCGGCCGCGTTGCCTAGCAACCCTGAGAACCCGAGAAGGACGAAGAGAGGGAGTGTGGGGGGTGGTGGTGTGTGTGTGTGTGTGTGTGGGGGGGGGGGGGGGGGGGGCGGGGTGCGAGCCAATTCCCCGGTGAGGGGGAGAGATGGCCAAAAGAGAACGGTTGACAGATGATCTGAGTTGTTTCATCTAATACACTGTGAAGATCAATGCCTCTCCTCGTGAATGAGAAAGTGGACCGTGCCCACGCCACCGGCCACGCATGTAAATACAGAAGATGGGGCCGGGGATAGGAGGAATAGCTGAGCTCAGAGGGGGACAGGAGGGCTAGGTGGATAGGCTGGGGTACAAGTCAGGACCTGGGACACACCCTGCTGACAGGCATGGACAGGACCAGACTGGGGGTAGGCCAGGTTTGGATATACAGAAGCCATGTGTCAGAAGCCTGCATCGGTCCAGAGCTGGGCCAGAAGCTGGTGTGTTCTGGGTGAGACTGAGCTAGCCTGAGCTAGCCTGGGGCTGGAGGTGGAGATGTGGGCTGGAGTGGAAGTAAACAGTAAGACTGTAGGGTTGGGAACTGGATAAACATCTGATGCCTGTGCAGCCTACTGGCCCCAGCTGAACAGACAGATCCTCCACGGACAGCAGGTTCCTTCCCTCTGTGTTGGAATGGAGTCGTAAAACAGCTGGAACCTATAATAATATAGCTCACCTCTGGTGGTGTTAAAGCTGCTCGAGCCTAGCTCACACAAAGCAGCTACATTGTCTCGACAGGACAACCAGAGAGTGACCACATGATGGTTTTCCTTTGAGGTTGTTTTGTTATGAATACTGGTACTGTACTCACACGAGGGGAAGAAAGAATGAAAGCAAAAACCAAACAAAAACAGTACCATTACTGTCATGATTTTGTTTACTATTAAACATGAGATTTGAACAAAAGGTCACAGAGACAGAGTACAGGATTTAAAAGCACATTATGCCTCTACTATACCTCTTAGTATTTACTAATGCATTCTAGAGGCTAACAAATCTACCCAGCGCAGAAATGCACGCATGCAATATGCATCATGTAGAACTCCAATATTGACATGCCGGGCCACATTAGGTCTGGCTCCAGGACATCTTGCTGCTAATGCTCTGATGCAGTGTTAAGTGGATTTTCGTCTAGTGAAGGTCTCCAAAATCCTAATCTGAGAGAATCAGTGGTTTAGCCTCCAGCCAGCGTTGATCGAACTGAGGACGCTTGACTGCTCCTCTTAATCACCCCCGTTCTGACATTCAAAGGGAAGAGGGGTGTGTGTGTGTGTGTGTGTGCGTACGTGTATGTGTGTTGGAGAGAGGGAGGGAAAGTTGACTGAAGGAACACAAAGTGTATTTCAGGGCATGTTTTAGTAGTCGTGTCATTTGAGGTCTGCGGCATTGTTTCATTCAGTCTTATGTAGCGTTGCAAAAAGCAATACACAGGAGTCACCGTGCTCCAACCACTGTGTCTGTCAGGAAGGTCCAATCACAGTGTGGCATTATCTAAAACCTTTCTTACCCAAGTGGTAGCAAAGGTTGCTGAACTCAGGAGACCCAGGTTTGATCTTTGCTACTTCCTGTATTGATTCGCTCGCCTAGGTATGCTTCTGGCCAATCAAACTCTTAGTGCTGACCAAAGACCATCTGTCACAGCCCAGAGTCTAGGGTATTAAGAAAAGCCCCAACACTGCACATAGTCAAAGTAACTGTCTTAACTACTCTGTAGTGGTGCTGTGCATGATTGATGATGATTCATATCCTGTCATGACTATGGTTTTGGTTCTGGGATGTGGTGGTCTTGAAGACATTTGAGAGAGAGACATTTAACACATTGTTCCGGGGTGAATGGTCCATGGTAAATGAAGGGATTGGAGAGAGAGATCGGTGTATGGGATGAGATTGCGGGAGGATGATAGTGATGGATGAGTGGATGTATAGATGGTTGGATTGACAAATTCTACAGTGTTCACATAATGCTGACCCCCCCCCCCCCCCTTTCTCTCTGTCCCCCTCTCTCTCTCTCTCTCTCTCTCTCTCTCTCTCTCTCTCTCTCTCTCTCTCTCTCTCTCTCTCTCTCTCTCTCTCTCTCTCTCTCTCTCTCTCTCTCTCTCTCTCTCTCTGTGTCTCTCTCTCTCTTTCCCTCTCTGTTGCAGGCGTCTGACAAAATCAAACCCAGGACAAGCACTCTGAGGTAAGAACTATGGCCATTCACTGACTGACTGGCTGCATCAGTGATTGATTGACTGACAGATGAAGTGACAGGCTGATTCACTGGCTGACAGACTGGTTCACTCACTGCCTGCCTGCCTGCCTGCCTGCCTGCCTGCCTGCCTGCCTGCCTGCCTGACTGACAGAATGAAAAACGGCTGTACCAGTTGACCGACCTTCTGACTAACCCACTGACAGACTGGTTCACTCACTGCCTGCCTGCCTGACTGACTGACTGAAAAACGTCTGTACCAGTTGACCGACCTTCTGACTAACCCACTGACTGACTGGTTCACTGACTGACTGAGCCATCAAGCTTTTATGTTGTGTATGTCTACTGACATCTGCTGTGGTATTAGATGATATTGTACTGGCACATACAGTAATCACACATAATTAGTTAATCACCAGTTCCTTTGTGTAATGTGTGTCTGTTTATATGCTTGTTAAGATGAGATTGTCTCAGATCATTGCTTGGTAGTTTAATCGTCTTAGCGGATTGTTTCAGAAGTAAACGTGCTTCTGTACAGACTTGATTGAGAGACTGGTGATGGTGGGGGGGGGGGGGGGGGTGGGGGGGGGGGTGCTGCAGGAAGGATATCTTTCACATCAATCAAATGAGTTTTGCTGTAGAATGTCGGAGAAAAGAGATGAGAAATTGTTGTCGGAGCAAACTGAGCGCGATGATGTGTAATGGGCCGAGCGGTAGAGGCATGCACACGCGTGCACAAACACACTGGCAAGCCATATCTGAGCACACGTTCTGGAACACGCTCTGGAACATGCTCTGGAACACGCTCTGCCACTGCTGATGGTGTTGTTATTTGCCGTTGTTTGTTGCTGTTCATGAATACAGATAATACAAAAAAATGAGTGTCTGAGAGGGTTGCTTGCGATTTGATAACCGCTGCGTTTTGTAATTTCCCCTGGTTGTGAGGGAACATATGTTACCTGGAGGGTTGAACTAGTTATTTCAGTAGGAGAGAGAGGGAGGGAGAGAAAGCCGCGAGAGAAGGGCGAGAGGCTGAGGCATGAAGACAGGAGAGCAGGAGTGTCTGTGGCGTCGCCACCTCAGCCAAGCCCCCTGGTCTGAAGCAGGAACATGCATGGAAGTCTGGGTGCTCCATCGCCTCTAATCAGTGGAGCGTTACGGCACTGCTGTGTGGTGGTGTACGTGCTGTGTGCGTGTGTGTGTGTGTGTGTGTGTGTGTGTGGAAGACGGCACTGCTGTGTGGTGGTGTACGTGCTGTGTGCGTGTGTGTGTGTGTGTGTGTGTGTGTGTGTGTGTGTGTGGAAGACGGCACTGCTGTGTGGTGGTGTACGTGCTGTGTGCGTGTGTGTGTGTGTGTGGAAGAGACAGGGGCTCATTAGGATGGTAGAGAGATATACATGGCCTGGAGCTCTCTCACACATGGGGACTATGGGACTGGAGATGCTGCAAGCACTCCCCCGGCCATAACCCCCCTGGAACGCCACACACACACACACACACACACACGTTCACACATGCACACACAGGGTTTTTATTTTCTATCTTAGGGAGGACAGACAATTCAGTTGTATTCAAATGTGTTATCCCTATCCCCTCACCCTAACCTTAACCCTAAACCACCTAAACCACTATAGAAATAGCACTTGAAGTTGTGGGGCCCAAGAAAATGTCCCTTCAAGTAAAATTTGTATCTTAATTTACTATAAAATGGCAGTTAAACAGGAGCACAGACACATACATATACACATTATACATATATATTAAGCACACACTTCTATAATAATAATATAGACCCAATGCATTAATAATGTATTTACCTTTTCTGTCTGACTGATATGTGAGAATACACAGACATGAAATACAGATGAACTACATGTATCCAAGGCTAAACTGTGTGTGTGTGTGTGCTGGTGTGTATGTGTCTTTGTCACTGTGTCTGTGTGACTCTTGTCAATTGATTTGTGTCTCATTTGTGACGAGACGCCTGCTGGGAGGAGAAACAGACAGGACTGTATTGATGTCCTGTGTTGTAAGATGGACTCCTCTCTCTTCATCTGAGGGCTTTGAACAGGAACACGTCTGGCACGTGCGGACCGGATGTGTTCCGCTCTGTCCTCTGCTTGACGCAGTTGCAAGGCTTCTTTCTGGGTGGTTTGCTCTTGTTTGAAGTGTAGTGATAGTCAAGGTGGGACGGCGGGCGGGGGGGGGGGGGGGGTTAAAAGTCTTCAAGATGAAATGTTGTGCTTGCATAATGCTGAAGGTAAACATGACATGCCTCCAATGTTTCACCTCCTTCTGACTGTGTCTGTGTATATGTCTCTCCATCTGTCTGTCTGTCAGTCTGTCTCTTTCTCTCTTTCTATGTCTGTGTTTCTGTCTCACTTTCTCTCCGTTCTCTCTCTACTTAAATATAATTGGCGGTGCTGTGGCTTCAGGGTAAACTACAAGTTGTATTTGTTGTTTTTAGCCAGGCTCCCTTGAGTACAGCACAACCGTCACTATGTGTCTAACTATCCATACACCATGCCTGTCCAATTCTAGCCTGTCTGCTAGGGGCCCGAGATGCAGTCGGGGTGTGTACTCATTAAAACCTGGCCCTGGGCTCGGGTCACTACACTTGGATGTATAGAGTAGGACAGAGCCAGGCATCCGAGGCCTCCATGGGGGGAGGTGGTGGTCCTTGCTGAAGCCCAGTCTTAGTTCACTGCCTGAGGGTTAATAAAGTAGGACAGACCCAGGCTTCAGAGGCCTACACAAAGGGGAGGTACTGATCCAGGAGGAGCCCCAGTCTCAGGTCACTACACTGGGCTACAGCAAGTAGGATAGAGCCATGCTTCAGAGGCCTTCGGAGGGGGGAGGTTGTGAACCTGGGGGAGCCCCAGCGTCAGGTCACTGCCCTGGGCTGAATGATGAAGGATAGACCCAGTCCCTAGAGGCCTCTGCTACCCCAGGGTTTTACTCCTTCAGAGCAGCCAAGCCCATCACCATCTGTGATACATCACATGCCTTATTAAAAGCCCCATCTCTCTTTATTAGAAGATATGATAATCCTATAAATGTGAAGGACATAGGATGAGATTGAAGCAGAGTTCCACCGCAGATGAGAGAAAACACGCTGTCAAATTGAAGCTCCGTTTGGGGCCAAAGCTGTCTTTGTTTGACAGAGAACAATTCAAATGTAGATTTGTTTGTGTGTGCACATGTGTGTGTGTGTACCAGAGTAACAGAACTGGGTCCATTAGGAAAGCTCTCTCTCATACACTCGCTACTGTCTCGGCATATATGTATCTCCGGTGGTCTCGGTGCGTTGGTAGAGAGGGAGGACATTGAAAAGTAACGGTGTCCTGCCTCTGATAAATGTGCTGAGTCGAGACTCTGCTGCCATGCATTTAAAAATACCCTCCACCACTCAATAGCTGTCTTTTTGATTTAGAGCGCCGCTTCGCTTAAGGACACAAACCAACACTGTTTGTTTTGTTGTTGTCGTTGAGCCTATATCTGACTTCACTTGCACCTCTGTAGTAACCCTTTTAAATTGGTGTTTCTCTCTCACACACACACACACACAAGTGGTGCAACCATGACATGGACAGGGCATCTCGGCAACCAGGAAATGCTGTTTTATAGTCTATTGATTGGTTAATTTGGTCTCATGTTAGATCCAATTAAAAATTGCCTTCTACACACTCCACTCAAGCTTTGAATGCTATATGGGCACAATTCTCGGAAACAGTGTGTTTGTGTGTCTCTGTATATACGAAGGGGTGTGTGTGTGTTTTAACTTTACCTTGTGAGCCATTTCAGGCACCAATCTGTGTGTTCAGTCAAGCAGTAAATCCATCAGCTTCTCCCCAGGCATCTCTCTCTCTCTTTCTCACTCTACTGCTGGATCTTTCTCTCTCTATTTCTCATTGTCTCTTTATCTATCTTTCTCAAAGTTTTTGTCCCGTTTTCCTGCCATGTAGTCACACATCTTCCTCAATCCGCCATATGCATGCACGCACACACATACAAACATACAGTGTATGATATCAGTGTTGGGTCATTATCAAAGGCGGTCAGCCATAACAGTATTTACTGTGACCACAATACTTCTTTTCAGATCAAATGGCTCTAAAAAGTGATAGTTTTGTCTTTCGATTCAATCCCACTGGCGAGAGAACAATAAGATGTGATAAATATGCATTTTAGTGTACATTTCTGTGGTAGTCACCCTGTGGATATGATGTATTATCTCATAGAACAAATATCTAGATTTGCGGGGACCTGAGGTCGGAAAGTTGTCGAAAGTCTTTATCCACGTGTTTGACCAGATGTCGCCCACATGACTTCCCACCAGGAATTAACCACATGTATGCATCTTGCAAACAGGATTTCACCCTCTGTGGATGGCAGTCAAACAAATCAATGTATCCACAACATGACTTCAGATTTGAGCCGGTTTTGTTTTAAACTCGGGTTGTTCGGTTGAAAGCTAGCCAGGTACTCTGGGTATTGTGCGTGCGTGCGTGTGTGCGTGCGTGTGCGTTCGCTATATATTTGTGGCATCCTCCCACTGGGTTCTCTAGCCACGTCTTAATTCCTCTCAGCTGGCCCTGGCAGAGTTCTAGTGAGAACAGGTGGTCCGGTTCAGGTTCAAACCCAGAGAACAGACTGTCCGCTCCGCGCGTGTGTTCCCGCTAAGGATTAGCCGTCAATCAGAACAGATGCTTCTGCTTTCGCTCTCCGTGCGTCGCGAGCACCACGCACGTCTTACCGGGTCGGGATCACCGCGATGGCTTTTGATGTCACCGGTTTTCAGTCGTATTTGATCATTATATCTGGTGTGACAGAAACACATCGATTTTTTTGGCACCGCTTGTGTGACTGTTGATTCGATCAGCGCTGTCTGTTATTGACATAGTACAAAAACTGTAATGGAGTAAAACACAGAATAGAAGCATAATAGAAGTTTCTTTTTTTGCATTCTCATAGACACAATCCTGGGCGAACTCATTTGAAGGAATGACATAAACAACTATGTTTGTGCCATAGAAGAAGGCCAAAGTATAAGACAACAAAGGTTGCGTGTTGGCGTGTGTCTATGCCCGTGTTTGCACATGTATTTGTTTACGTGCGGACTTGGGGTTTCTACATGCATAAATGTGTGTGTGTGTGTGTGTGTGTGTACGCACACCGAGAGAAACCCTGGGTCCTGGGCGAACCCTTTGGGTTTGAAGGGAGCCCAAGACTGGCGGGATGGGATTTCCATCTGCGTCTCGTTATTCTGTCATCGGGCCATGTGGTCTTGGCACGCCCGAGGAGGTCTCGGGCCGCTCGCTAGCTCGGTGCTCGGCTTGGCAGGCCTTCTCAACCCCACACAGCTGGTTTGCTACTCACGCTCAGGCCCTCCGCAGGCTTTGATATGGATAGAGACGTAACTCGAGCCAGACCCCCAGACCCCCCCCACCAACCCACACTGTCAAGCCTGGGCCTGGCCAAGTATTGGACAGGTCCTTGTTCTTTTAACCTGTGGACAAGCTGGAGGAGTACATGTGCACACACTCGCAACACACACACACACACTAGTCACGCACACACTCGCCACGCGCACACTCGCACACCTGCTTGTAGAGGATGTATGTACTCACACACTCTGGAGCTGGTTACTAGGCTGAAGCTGCTGATGTCATCACCACGCGAGCCAGTGTTTTGTCTAAACCTGCCTTAACCAACACCTGTGGGGAAAGAGAGAGAGAGAGAGAGAGAGAGAGAGAGAGAGAGGTGAAAAAAATTCCTTCTCAACTATATCCCCCCCCCCCACACACACACACACACACACACACACACACCCCTCTCTCTACCACGTCCCTACTCCTCTTGTGCCCTTACTTCCCCTTTGGCTCCCCGGCCTCATCCCTCCTTCTTTTCTTCCCTCTTTTCCCCCTCTGTTGCCTCAGTAGTCAAACATCAGGGTCTGCTTTCAACTCATCAAAGCAGCCCTGCGCTGCCCCCCCCTGAGCTGGGCTCACACACACACACACACACACAGAGATGTACCCTGGGCTTGAGTCTCTCGCTCCCTACTTCCCTCTTAACTCTTGTCTGCCTTGATGGCTCCCTCTTAGGTTACAACAAGAAGTGTGTGTGAGTGTGTGTGTGTGTGTGTTTTTATCACTTATTCCTCTTTCTCTCTGTTTATCTCTCCCTCCCTCTGTCTGTCTCTCCCTCTTTCTCTCAGTCCAGTTTCCTCTAAACTTCCTTCCATCTCTGACTCTAGCTCAATGCTTCCCCTACCCAGATCTGGTCCCAGTCGGCCCAATGTGTTGTACTGCCTGGCAGTCACCCCGTGTTCCAGGTTTCCTTTGTAGGCCAGGCACTAATGGCAGCCACAATGTTTCTTCACCAGGGGAAGAAAGTAGGGGCTGGGTGTCTGTCAGTCTTAATCTCTCTCTCTCTCTCTCTCTCTCTCTCTCTCTCTCTCTCTCTCTCTCTCTCTCCCTCTCTTTTTCTCTGTTTCTCTTTGTTTCTGTCTCCTTCTCTCTCCCTTTCCTCTGTGGTCTTTGGTGTCTTTTCCTATCCATTAGTCCTATGTCTCTCTTTCCATGATATGCACATCTGCACAATAACCCCTGCAGTCTATCTATAAATACTGTACATAACCTTGACTAATGCCTGGCCTGCTGAATAGCCCTCTCAACTGTAGGACACACAGCAGGGAGCAGTCTGGTAGATAGGAAACTGTTGTCTAGTTAGAAACAAATATGGTCTTCCAAGGAGCCATGTTGTCCTTCAGTTGATTAGGGTTGTAAAAGGGAGCTCTTCAGAGTCTAGGGGAAGGAAATTCTGAAAAAGGACAGATGAGTTTAGGTTCTTGTGTTTTATGGAGAGAGAGACAGGAATACATAAGTCATTCTTTATTGTGTATGGCATAGCTTAATTGAAAGCGACAATTCACTGGTGAAGTCAAGACCTGGTAAGGCAGTGCAGCCGGCTGTGTCGGGGTATTGACCCTGTCTTGATGCCATTTTGTGCGCTTGCATTTTGTTGTATTCAAATCAGTTCAAGTCAATTACAGACAGAACTCGATGCAGAGATCCTTGAATCAACACAACCAGCTGAGCTGCTAACAGGCATCCAAAATTGACTTCAAACCAAGAAAACAAGCATAAAAAAACAATTTCTCCTAGATTATTGGTCTTTTTTCCTCCACCCAGACAATGAATTATTGGCGAGGACATTTTTACTACCGAGGGATTTTGTTTCCATCGAATTAGAGCTTGCCTAGACCAGGAAGATGGGATTTGGCTGCACTTTGGTTAAACACACACAGTAAAACTTTCCCATGGGAACGTTAACATCGAAGGCCAGTTCTCGTTCAACATATGTGTTACTTGGCATGGGTGGAGTGTAATGTTATATTTCAAAGTCCCTTCACTCAGCGACGTGCCCCAAACAAATCTTAGTCCTTTTACTGTGTTCTGCATTTCCTGTTTCATCATTTAGTTTAGCTCTGTACAGTGTAGGCACATTAAGTATCACCAAGCCCTTAGCCAATGTTTTTAATGTACTGTATTCTCAGGAGTCAAAACTGCCACAAAGACTCGAAAATACACTGACTGGATGTCTGCCAGTTATGCTGTGGGGATGGTGGATGGTACATGAGTTCGCTAATCTAGAGCTGCATTCTGCCCTTTGCTGATTTGGAAACAGATGCATGAAAAGTACACCACCTGCACAGGTGGTTAGGACATCTGCCCCTATTCCAACTCCCTAACGTTGAGTAGCAAGCAGAGAGGTGTAGGGCCCCATTCCGGGCCCGTTTAGAGTCTGGGGGACTGGGCTTGGGATCGAACCCTCGACCTTTCAACCCTCCACAACAAGGCAGTTAGTTTTCTGTACATATGTTTATAGAATGTGTCATATACAGTACATACACGGGGACCAGACAAAAAGCTAGCAGATTACCTTTTAAAACAAGAACGGAGAGAATATCTGTTACGCACCGTTACGAGCAGGAAGGAAGGCATTTGTTCGGATTTTATTTTTGTTTAACCCAGGAACATATATTACCCTGTGGTTGCAAGCCCAGCATGTGTTTATTAAAACGTGAAATCTGGAGAGAGGGGGAAAGAGAGAGCGAAGACAAAAAGAGAGCAACTCTACTCCCTTCGTTTTATGTCACCCCTCTCTCCCTGCCCCTCAGCCTGCACGTTCCCAGGCATTGTAAACGACGGGATGGATTTGAGGAAGAGCGGGAGGAGAGGCGGGAGTGATGAAAGGTGGTGGGGAGGAGGGGGGGTTAGGGGGCAGGGGAGGTGAGGAGGGGGGGGGGGGCAGAGGGGGGAGGTGGTATAGGGAGGGAGAGTTGGGGTTTGAGACTGGGAACCTGTTTCTTCTTCATCAGTCAGTCAGTCAGTCAGCATCATGAAAGTGCAATGGGGTCTTCTGGGCAGCCATGTTTTCAAGTGCAAATGAGAAAACTGAGAGGAGTAGAACAAAAAATGTGAAAGAAAGAGAGGTGTCTGTCTAGAGGCTCACCAAATTATTTATGTTTTTTATAAATCCATCACATTTTGTTTCTGCAGAAAGAGAAGAAGGGCTAGAATAGAATACTAGCAGATAAACCAGTCTATAAGGCTGACACCCAGTCACACATGCACCCCCCCCACACACACACACACGCACACACAAACACACACACACACACACAGCCTTCAGACAAAGTCTTCATATCAAGAATCATCAGGTATGTTTTCAAGTGAACACTGGGGCTACTAACTCACTCACTCACTCACTTTTTCACTTACACATCCAACCATGCAAACATGCATATAGTGCGCTAATAACTCAAGCAAGAGTTTACTGACATACTCTCGCTCATCATCGATCCTTGATGCAAACACACTGTACACCTACATAGCCCATTCATGCATTCAAGAATCAATCGAAAAAATCATCAATGGATCCGTTCGTTCAGATGACTACAAAAACATCTTCTCGCCCCATTTATTCCCAGATTGGAGCGGATTCCGTTTGACTGATCTTGACTCCCAGAGACTTGATGTGTCACTTTCTCCTCTCAGCCAGCGCGGCTCTTCCGCTCCTCCTTAGTGGTGTCGCTAAAAGTGTTGTTTGTACGGATGTGGGCGACACAGAGTTAGAGTGCCTCCGGATCCGACAGGCTGACGTTCTCTGCATGTTTATACTTCTCCATCTGTCTTTGACAAATAACTTCAAGCAAGCATGCCTGTGTGTGTGTGTGTGCGCGTGCGCGTGTGTGTGTGCGTGCGTGTGTGTGTGTGTGCGTGTGTGTGCGTGTGTGTGTGTGTGTGTGTGCGAGGATATGGGAGTGTGATGTACGTAACTGCTGGAGTAGGCAAGACTTTATGCCTTGTCAATATTCGCTGTGATTCACGCGATGAATGACACACACACACACACACACCTCCAGACGGCCTTGGAAGGGGGTCTGGGCAGAGTCAGCAGTGTCCCGACACCCCTCCCTCATCTCACCACCTTCCTCTCCCTCCATCCTCTCTCTTCCACCCAACTCTCTAACCTTCCATCCTACTCTCACAATCTGCCCCGAATGCTGAGGTCAGGGACTTAATGATGGCCGTGGGCTAACTGTTAAAAGCCGTTTGTCATGCAGTGCACGTGTGTACGCACTGTACATCTGTTACTGTGTTGAAAGTTCACTTTAACTTCGGCAGAGCAGATTAAAAGGCTGATGAAACGGGAAGCTCTAGTTTGTGTCTACATGTGCATGTACATGTATGTTTGCATGTACGTGTGCATGTGCACATAGCCGATGTGTGTTTGAGCACAGTGGGCTGGGCCACGCTGAGGCCTACAGACTGGAGCAGCCCACCAAGTCCAGGCTCAGGTCTGGGTTCAGCTGCGTGCCAGCCCACCCTGGCATCCTGTGGCTGCACTACTGTCTGCTTCTCTACATCCCTGCGTGTCTACATACTGGTATAGGCGATGGTGCGTGCGTGTGTGGGTGTGTGGGGGGGCTGGGGGGTGTGGGGGGGGGTGGAGGAGGGGGGGGGGGGGGGTGGAGGAGGGGGGGGTGGAGGGGGGGTGGTGGAGGGGGGGGGGGGGGTGTAGTAAATTTGCTGAGACTGCCAGCTCTGCTGGGCTCAGCCCCTCTCCCAGACAATCAGATGAATTGGAGCCGGGGCCATTAGCAAGCTAGAATACATTAGTGCTGCTACAGAGGGAATAGAGAGAGAGCTGCTTCCTAACCTTGTCAACCCTCTACTTGTTTACTGAGGCAGACACCCGCCACCGGAGAGAGAGGGCTGCGTGTGTGTGTGTGGGGAGGGGGGGGGGGGGTGGGTGGGATGGGGAGGATGTGTGTTTCTCTTCTGTCCGTGTTAGTGGGTGTGTATGGAGTGTTTTTTGTGTGTGTGTGTTTTGTGAGAATGTATGTGTGGTTGGCTGTATGTGCCAGATGTCTGTCCACATCCCCTGTATGAATGTGCGTCGGCAATGTGTCTGCCTGGCTGTAGGTTGGAGCCACAAACATGATGATCTAGCTGTCTGCATGGGCTTGCTTGCTTAGTGTGAGATACACAGTGAGAAAGCAGAGCACAGATAGTGAGAACAGAGAGAAAGGAAAAGTGTGGATACACTATGTGGCGTGTGTGGAGGAGTGTGTGCTTCGTTCTGTTATTTGGACTTAGAAAAAGATAGGTGTGTGTGTGTGTGAACATACAACTCATATGATTCCCTCATTCATTTATCCTGTGTGTTTGTAGCAGAGACATTCTCCCTTCAATTGATGTCCTCACGCAACCTGTCAAAACACTCCTCAGCACTTACCTCCCCCCCTTCTGCTTTCACTATGACCGTGAGTGTGTGTGTGTTGGTGGTGGTGGGGGGGGGGGGTGCATGGTTGTGTAGATGTGTGTGCATGTCCCATCTCTAGGCTGATGAATGTTTCTGGGTGCTATTCCGCTCTGCAGGCCTCATTCGAACCTGTGAGTGAGACACGGGAGTAATGAGCTAACCGGTGGCGTGGCTGAATATGTACATGAGTTGACAGGCGCCCGCGGGCCAAATTCGCTGGCCAACTGTGAGGGCTCCCTGTGGTAGCTGGTGTTCCAACTCCGTCGTTCACCCCCCCCCCCCGTGCAGCTCTGCGTCTCCATGATATACGCAACATGAAGAATTAATGACAGACTTTTAATGGCGCAATACATCAACACAGCTTAGTGGGTATCACGTAGTCAGTTTCTCTGGAAGTTTTTCTCGGAGTAAATATATGTTTTGTAATGTGTCGAACAATTCCGTAAGAGAGCGACTGAGTGTTGCATCAGGGGAAAGCCCCACGAAAAACATTCCCTCCTTCATGTCTATTTTTTACAGTCAGGCTTAGGGTTTGTTGTTATTTGCCGTGTGCTGTCAACAGGCACTTTTTGAACATTCAAATGATTTAAACTTTTAGCAACTGTATAGTATTCCGGACTGTTCCGCAAGGCTGGGGACTTGATGAAAGCCTTCGCTCAAAAAAATATTCCACGTTCTCCATTAGCTGTCATCAAGGTCAGAGCGCAGTATTCTATAACTGATCTATGTAATTAAAACAGGAGCCATTACTGTGTTCGACTAATGGCACCAGTTAATCTCGCCTGGCTCATGGTTTTGAATTCTCTGTGGCTCGGCTTGTCTGCTGTAAATGAATCCCTGGCACGCAGTAAGCTTAATGTGTGTTTCTTTGTTTGCATCGTAATTTACTTAAGGTCTACCAAGGACCTAACAAGCATTAGCATACCCCTCTCTCTGTCCGTTAATGTGTGTGTCCTCTTTCTCTCTCGTCCTTCATCTCTGTTTTCATTGAGGTTTTATATCTCGTTTTCTGTTTTTCACATATACATGTTGGAGACCCACACCTCCACTTTGTGTTTCCAGATCATCAGTAGCTTGTTTCCTCCAGCTGGGTGAGTGTGGATGGGTTTTGTCGCAGACAGTATGTGTGTCCTGCTGTCTTTGTACCTGACCAGCACAGTCTGATGGCTAGATTCATGACACGGGCCGACTCAAGGAAGGAAGAAGAAACAAGTGGATCTTCTAAAGCAGTCTTTCAACAACTCAACAGTTCTTGAGGTTCAGGGACTTGGATAAATGATGTTTGCCCTTCCAGGCAACCTACAGATGTTGAAACTATAAACTCAGCCAGTGAACAGTTGGTTCATGTCTGCTCATGTGTTGATGGATCGCAAGTTGAACATTTGATGATAGACAGATAGATAGATAGATAGAAACAGAGCTCAGGGCAACCTCCAAATGCAGTTAAGACATGGAAGCGCGTCAACAACAAAAAAACTCCCCTTCAACCTCTGGGCTGCCTCCAGTTGACTCAGTTGTGGGGTCAACAGCAGCCTAAACGTTTGTTTGTGAAACCATCTCCTCTGACTCAGGGCTGTGGGCTGTCTGGGGCCTCCAGGGGTGCTGGGTGTGGTGGTGACATGGGAGGATCGCTCGGGGGACTGTGGACGGGGACGGGGGGTTCCCATACTGCCGTTTACAGAGCTTCAAACCCAGAAGCCGGAATGTATGGAGTTAGATTAGTTTCATAATTCAAACAAACAAACGCAACACGATTCAAACAAACTTAACACGATCCAAACAAACGTAACACGATTCATACAAACATAACACGATTCAAACAATTTTAGCCAATCACCGGAGAATGTCTAATATGGGTAGACGGGCTCTGCGTTAGCCTAGGAAACACGGAAAATGACTAAACATGAATCCTGCCATTCTCAACAATATTTAATCAGGTATGATCATCGGTTTAATAAGATTAATAAGCAATATTTCACCTACATGCTACCAGACGACATTGCTCATGATCTGAAGGAGACGATGTCCGTCATTATGGCAGGTTGTTGAAGTCCACATAGACACGTTAATGTGATTGGCTAAAATTGGAAGAGACGATCTGATAGGCTGCTGAGGATATCTTTTAGAAAAAATGCATTTGTGGATCAAAGCGCGTCAGGAAAGTTCCAAAAATCCACACGAACGAATGCAAGGATTCACACCAACGAATGCAGGGATTTGTAACTTGTGTTTGTCAGGTTGCAAACGAATGTAATAGGGTCATTTATTTGTGAATCGCGTTACAATTGTGAATCACGAAATACATTTGTGAATCGTTTTTTTTCAAGCAATCGTTTGTTTGGATCGTGTTAAATTTGTTTGAATCGTGTTGCGTTTGTTTGTTTGAATTATGAAACTAATCTAACTCCATAGGAATGTTCCACCACGTTCAAGACAGACAGGGTATCCACCTCTCTAAACAGGACTCATAAAAAACACACAAGACTGAAGAAGAAAAGCGTGTGTGTGCGTGTCGCTGTTTTTCATGCCATGGATACACAGACTGGTCGACGATGAGTAGATGAGAGGCTGAGCATCCTGGTGTGTGTGTGGTGTGTGTAGATATGTGTGTGTGTGTGTGTGTATAGGTCTCTAAGTGAATCAGGAAGCCATGATTGAAGTCATGCCATCGATCATGGGACTGCTGCGTCTCGTAATTAGTGTCCCTCACATGGAGTGGTCATCATTTCAGAACATAGGTTCCTCTGGGGGTGGTTGGAGGGGTGAAGTGTGTGTGTGTGTGTGAATGTGTGTATTCAGAAGCACATGTGTGTTCGACTGTGTGTGTGTGTGTGTGTGAGCTCTGAGAGTCTGTAAATGTGTGCGCATGCATGTGTGTATACATATGCATGCATGTTTGAGTGTCGGTGTGTATTTGTGCACCACCCTGTGGGTGTTGAGGCAGTGCGTGTGTGTGTGTGTGCTCACAGTGTGTCCCTGTGTGTGTGTGTGTGTGTGTGTGTGCTCACAGTGTGTCCCTGTGTGTGTGTGTGTGCTCACAGTGTGTCCCTGTGTGTGTGTGTGTGCTCACAGTGTGTCCCTGTGTGTGTGTGTGTGCTCACAGTGTGTCCCTGTGTGTGTGTGTGTGCTCACAGTGTGTCCCTGTGTGTGTGTGTGTGCTCACAGTGTGTCCCTGTGTGTGTGTGTGTGCTCACAGTGTGTCCCTGTGTGTGTGTGTGTGCTCACAGTGTGTCCCTGTGTGTGTCTGTGTGTGTGTGCTCACAGTGTGTCCCTGTGTGTGTGTGTGTGCTCACAGTGTGTCCCTGTGTGTGTGTGTGTGCTCACAGTGTGTCCCTGTGTGTGTCCTTCTCCCAGACATGCCCTCTCTCCCCCAGCACCCACCCCTTCTCCTCATGCTAATTTAATCAATTAGGTGTTTTAATAGATTTAGGGACAAGTGGAAGCCCAGATTATGGGCTGGGAGATTGGGGAGCAAGTTATTCTTTGGGGTGATTTATAAAAATAATAGAGTGTGGCGCATGTGGGGGATCATTTAATGACAAGATGAGCAGAGTGAGGACAGCCAAATTATGGATGACATCCTGTCTCTCTCTCAGTCTCTCTCTTTTTTCCTTGTTCTCGCTCTCTTCCTCTCTCTCTCAGTCTCTCTCTCAGTCTCTCTCTCAGTCTCTCTCTCTGTCTCTCTCTCAGTCTCTCTCTCTCTCCCTTTTCCTCTCTTTTCCGCTCGCACCCACACACCGGTTGTACACCTTAGGCCTTCTATCACACATGCGCACACACACACTTATCTAGACACACGTACACATACAGTACTAATACTGAAAGACACATTCCATCATTTGACACTTTCACAGACTCTGTCACACACACACACACACAGCCGTTTCACACACACCAGACTCCAGCATTCCCACGGTTTGACTTTGACTGAACAGGGAGGGCTTGTGCAGCCAGACCCCTGGCACGGTTGAGTGCGTGTCACAGTGATGAAACGATAATGGCAGCTTTATTAAAACCAGCCCTGCTCTCCTCTGGGCTTCAGGCTACCCGGGCAGGGAGAAAGAACTGCCACACAACCGGACTGAAATCAAGCACACCCCACATCCACCTCTCCCATCAAGTGGAGTCAAATGCATCTTCCTCTTCCTGGAAGTCAAATCAAATTCACCTTCTGACTCAACCTCCTCTCCCAGGGAGGCAAATCTAACATACCTCTCACCATTCTCACACTGGGAGAAACGGAGAAAAAAAGGAGTGCGCTTGCTATTTCTTTTTTCTTTTCTTTCTGTCTAGTCAAATCAAAGCCCTCCTCTCCTCCCCCCCCCTCGCCATCTCCTCTTCCCTGGTAGTCGAATCAAACACGTCCGCCCTGAGCCTCGGCATTGGTTTCCAGTCTCCGAAGACTCCGGTTGCAGAACCCTGTTCATGTATAATGAAGGATGAAACTTTATTGAAGGCTGAAGAACGACAGCTCTGCCCTTGGATACGCAGCACGCCAGTGTGTGTGTGTGTGTGTGGGGGGGGGGGGTTGAGCGGGGGGGGGGGGAATGTTAATGTGGCCCATCTCAGGGTTAGGCGCTGCCCTCGTTAGCATCAGATGTTTAAATAATTAGAAAGTACAAACAAATAAGGAATAAGGCGAGGGAGCCAGACTAGGCCCTCACCAAATCAATATAGGATAGACTCAGGCCTCTGCTGACTCACACACACACACACACACACACACACACACATTGTACACACACAAATAGAACACACAAACTCACTCACACAGCCAGTTGGCTCCAAACTCTGGTTGTTTTCTGCTCACAGAGAGATCTGTTTTAATGAGACCCTCTCTCCAGCCAGCTTTAGATGTTGCTACTGCTCTTCTGATAGATCTGTCTGTTTCTCTCTCTCTCTCGTTCTCTCTCTCTTTCTCTCTCTCTCTCTCTCTCTCTCTCTCTCTCTCTCTCTCTCTCTCTCTCTATCTATCTTTCTGTCTCTGTGCAAGCAAGGTTTATGTTTCTCTTCTTCTCTATATTGTTGTGATCAATTTTGTTCTGCAATGTC
Organism: Hypomesus transpacificus; assembly: GCF_021917145.1. Taxonomy (NCBI): domain Eukaryota; kingdom Metazoa; phylum Chordata; class Actinopteri; order Osmeriformes; family Osmeridae; genus Hypomesus; species Hypomesus transpacificus. Next base: position 4,974,532 of record NC_061060.1, read on the forward strand.
CATCGTTTTTAAAAGGGTTTGAAATTGACAGTTCAGACTAGCCAAATAAGGGCTTTAGAATAGATGGCCTGATCTCCCCCCTCTCTCTGTCTTTGGCCCTCTCCTCGCTCCTCTGTGTGTCTCTCCTCATCATCCATTCAGACAGCGTTCCCTGTCCACGAGTCCCATGGATCTGGGATTATGGTGTGTAAGTGTAGTGAGGACTGGTGCATCACAAATCAATAAGCAGGCTGTTCCTGAAGCTTCCAGAGGGGCTGGCTGGGGACGGGCGCTATGGGGGTGGGGGGGATGGGGGGGAGGGTCGGGGGGATGGTCAGGGGGAAGAGTCGGGGGGCACGGTTGGGGGGTTGTTTTTGGACGTGTGTGGGAGAGAGATGGAGAGAGAGATGGAGAGAGAGATGGAGAGAGAGATGGAGAGAGAGATGGAGAGAGAGATGGAGAGAGAGATGGAGAGAGATTCTTGTGTGCATTAAGACCCCTCGCTTTCTCCTCAACCTCGTTTTTCCCCAAACTTACACTGGCATGGAAAATCGGCTCATTACTTAACATTGAATATTTATAGGAAAACAGTTGTCATAACTTAAAAGTCTGGTTGCTTTAAATTGTTTGGTATTGATGTTGCGATGTTTGGAGCCATGCACACGGTGCATACATTCAAACTGATAAAATAAAAAAATTAAAAGAATTACACAGAAGATTAAAATACACATCTCTTACACTATACCGTATGCCTTTGGAGGAATCTTAAGGACATGGCTATTATCTGTACCGTACCACCACGAACAGAGTAATCTAGCCTACAGTTAATCCTGTTAATGTCTTCAGATGTTCTGTATGTGTCTGTAGGGCCTACACTACTGTGGACGTGTGTCTTGGGGGTTGTTGGTTTAGTCTGCCCTCTTCTCCCACTCCCAGAGGGCCCGTTTTGAGCCTGGGGTTTTCCTGGAGGTTTGCCAGGGGCTGCTGTCTCCCTACTGGGATACCTTTCCCTCCACTCGCCTCCTCCTGGCAGGCTGTCGGGGCAGTAGTAGCTACACTCAGGGGACTCCCATCCTACCCACAGTGTTCAGGGACTTAGGGAAACCCGGTTTGATTAAGAATACGATTACAACTGTTTACTTAATTCATGGCTGATTAACCGCCCTTTATAGAAAGCCATCACTGTGTGTGGTTTGAGAAGGAAAACACCCAAGGTGTGTTCACGTCCCTCCCACTTTCCAACCCCAAGCTCTTGTGTTTTAAGATTCCTGGAATGAACCCGTGTAAAAAGAACAGCATGACTCACAGCTGCCAATTAGCCTTCTGTAGACGCCTCAGCCCACTGCCAAGTACGGTCAGTCATGAACGATGGAGGGATGGAGGGATGGATCAATAGTTAGATAGTCAGGATTGAAACATACATCAGGCAATAGACAACACAAAAAAGGTAGCGAGAGAGGGTGGAGGGACGGAAGGATAGGAAGGGAAAAAAAGAACAAATTGAAACGAAAGGGGGTGCAAGCAAGCAAGCAAGGGAAGTTATTCTCAAAGAACAAAGCCCCAGGTCAGTCATGAAGCAGTACATTGTGTGGTGTTGTTCCCTCAGCTGAGAGGGGGCTGGCCAGTGAAGAGACGGAGGGAGAGGTGAGGCAAAGGCAGGTGAGCCAGACCCTCAACACCATTCTGAGCCGGTTAGAGGTGTTGTTCCTGATAAAAACAGTCTTCAGTTTTTTGAGGTGAGGATGTTCTGTTTTAGCTTCTGCTAGTCTCCAGGAGAAAATGAGGCAAGGGAAAGAGGAAGAGAAAGAGAGAGAGAGAGAGAGAGAGAGAGAGAGAGAGAGGGAGGGAGGGAGAGAGAGAGAGAGAGAGAGAGAGAGAGAGAGAGAGAGAGAGAGAGAGAGAGAGAGAGAGAGAGAGAGAGAGAGAGAGAGAGAGAGAGAGAGAGAATATAACAGGCTGAGTACAATGAGGAAGGTTTTCTATATACACTGTCCTTCTCTCAGGGAACATTAGCACTTGCTTTTTTTAAATGTATTAACGGGTACTCTCTGTCACACTTACACACATACTGCACACACATACACACACACACACACACACACACACACACAAAACACTATTTTATAGTATATTAGCATACACAAGTAACCACTCAGAGTGGGGAAAGATGAAAACGTCATTTTAGAGGTCTTTGTAAAGTGCTCTAATGGTACCAAGGAACGCAATTATCAATCTCTCTTGGAGAAAGAGTTTGACAACACTTAGGTATCGGGGAGGGTTGAATTAAACTGTGATTGAATGTACATTAAAATTAAATATGTGAGAGTATTTAAAAAGCTGACATTCCTGGGATGTATGTATCAAATCGTACACAACATATTTAGTTGTAAAGCAATTAGACCAGAAACAGATATCTTTTTAAAGGAAGGAAAAGAGACTATGAAATAGATTTAGCTACAGTTGTAAGCTTTATTGACCCATGTAGCACAAGCCTGGCTTTGATACCTTAACTAACCCTAGAGAGAGAGCAGAAGAGAGGGGAGAGGTCGAGCCCGGGGAGAAAAGAGGCCAGATAGAAAGAGAAAAGGACATGAGTAGACAGAATGTAGTTGGAGAGAAGACAAACTGACTCCCAGATACATTTATCTCTCTGTCACCCCCCCCTCCCTCCCTCCCTCCCTCCCCCCCTCCCTCCCTCCCTCCCTCCCTCCCTCCCTCCCTCCCTCCCTCCCTCCCTCCCTCCCTCCCTCCCCTCCCTCCTCCCTCCCTCCCTCCCTCCCTCCCTCCCTCCCTTCCAGTGCTTGTACTACAGTGTTTGCACGCCTCTGCAATATCTGCTGCCTGTCGACACTTTGAATAGGTGGTGTAAACTGGCCTCTCGGAAAACAGGATGTCAGCATCCTTTGTTGTTCAGTTATCTGGTTGGTTTTAATTAGACCGATTATTAGACAAGAAGAGTTGTTTTTTCCACCCACTCATCAAGACTCCTGAGTGATGATGTCGGAAAGTGTCAGAATGTGTGTGTGTCTTTATTGGATGGTAAGGCATTCATGTGGTTCAGTACTGAATGAAGGAGCCAGGGCTGCTTTTAGCAACTTGTAAACAGGGCATCATCTCTGTAAACTTTCACTCATGTACACACAAGTGTGTGTCATACAGCCTCTCTCTGGAGTATTCATGTATATACAGAATAAATAGATGGAACATTTAAAATAAAATGTATTTTTCTCTCTCTCCACCACTCCTGCTTTCTCACTCACCCTCTACCCCTCCTATCTCTCTATCTGTCTTCTTGTCATCCTAACCCCCCTGCTCCCTTGCCAGCCTGCCGGTGGCTGCGTCCCGCCCGGCTGATCAGGGCCACTCCAGCGGCGCCTCAGGCAGCTCCAGCGAATCAGAGAGCAGCTCCGAGTCCGACTCCGACAGCGAGAGAGCAGCTCCAGCGACAGCGAGTGCAACGGCGCCTCCCGAACCGCGACCCCCCGAGGTACGCACGGCCACCCAGCCAATCCCCATCCCCCCCCCCCCCGGGCGAACCAGGTGGAGGGGCAGCTAGCCGGGCCGAGTCATGAGGTCGATATAAGAGCGGATTACCTGAGTCCTTTCTATTCCGTTTTGTCTTGAGGGACCTAATAAGTAATGCTGAGTCAGGGAGATAAAACCAAACGAAAAGCGCGGTGCAGCTCAGTGTTTTAAGTTGCTGGTGTGGAGAGCTGCTGATGCAACACAGAGGCCCGCTCAGCAGTGTTTAAGAGCCTGGCAGGCCCTCTACGGGACTGCTCTTGGAGCGTGTGACCGGGGTAAATATTTACCTCTGTTCTTCTGGTGGCCCCTGTGCACCCCTTCGACTTCCTCTGTCTCGTCATGGGGGAACCTTACACACACACACACACACACACACACACACAGGAAAACGCATATGCACCCATACAGACGGCAAAGGCAAACACTCACACACATCGGGGAAAAGACACACACACACGCGCGTCATCTGCAGAGACGTCTCCATCTCTCTCTGAGAGCACTTTACTGGTGTTTTGCTCCGACCCTCGGGGGACTGCCCGTACTTCCAGCCTGTTAGTGTTAATGTGTTACTGCCACTGGTCGCTTTCACTCCCAACTCTCCTCCTAGAGCAGAAGGCATCTCACAGCGGCCCACGACTGGGACGGGCTGCGGCCCCTGGAAATAAAACAGCGTGGAAGATTAGCTTTTATGAAGGCTTGCGTCAGACTGGATAAGTTAGTGTGTGCACTTTTTTTTTTTTTTTTTTGTGCCTGTGTGTGCACCCTTTCACACCCCCACCCTCCCTTCGGCTTCATAACTCCCTCCGCTTTTAACACCCCTTTCCATCACCAGTTCATTTCCACCACTTCCTCCTTTAATTCTCCGCCAGTGACTCAATATCGTTTAGGACATCGTTCAAGACCGTCTTTATGCTTTTCATAGCTGAGATTTATGCCAGGCTGGAGGCATAATGGCAGAAAACAAATGATCTGAGATGGCATGCTCCAGAAAGATGGAGTCACCAGTGGTTGGGGGGGGGGGGGTGGCGGTGGGCAAGACACAGAGAGATAGAGAGGCAGATACTTAGTCATTCACTGAGTTGATGAAAGCCTGTTTTAACGACCTCCTCATCCCCTCGCTGCCTCATTGGTTTGTGGACGTCCTATAACTCGGAGGAGACGATTGAAATTATCATATTTTACACCCATGAGTCAACACGGGGTGTTTTTATGATTAGCCTGTAGTGCTATCAAAAGTGCAGAATGTTTCTTTGTACTATAAAACTCGACTTTTTTTTCCCAATGGTTGTTAATAGTCCTAACTCACAAAGCTGGTAAAAGCATCACAGTATTTGCTGATTAAAACACATGGATTTCCATAAAAATGATTAAAACTTATGATGAAGTCCTAATTAAAAAAAAATTCTGGATGTCTCTATCTTGTCCATGATCAAACTGGATTTTAAGACCGTTTTGTAAAATTTCTATTAAATTATTCAACCATGTTTCTTCTCTTAACTTCCTTAGCCTGAACCTCCATCCACCAACAAATGGCAGCTGGACAAGTGGTTGAACAAGGTGACTCCGCATAACAAGTCCCTGGTAACCCCTCAGCCAGAAAGCCATGTTCCGCCCGTTAGCTCCCAGCCCACCCACAACCTGGCATCCGAGAGCCCCGCCCCAGGGGTTAAGACCAAACCTGGCAATCCAACCCCGTCCCTGGCCCTGCCTGATCCTAAAAACCCACGAGGGCTTCTCAGTCCCGACAAAGCCAAGCCAAAAGCGGTCCAGAGGGCACCCGAGGGGCAAAGGTCAAAGGGCAAATTTCCAGGTGTGGCGGGGGCGGAGCCAGCAGCACCTCGGCGGAGCACAGGGAAGAAACAGCCCAGGAAGGTAGAGCGCTCGTCCAGCCTGGATGACCAACAGCAGCACCATCCACCCTGGCCCAGACCCACCCACTCCAGTCTCCCCACCAACCCCCCCAGGGAGAAGGACCCCCCACCTCCACCCCTCCCACTGGAGGCCCCCCGGCCAAGGACCAAGGCCCCAAGCGGGAAGACAGCCCCAAGGAAAGAGCCCCGCAACACCAGCACCACCTCCACCCCTACCCCTCCTGCCCCTGCTCCTCCTGCACCCCCTCCGCCAGCGCCCCCCGCCCCGCCCGTGGACAAGAAGAAACACAGGGGACCCAGCAAGATCGTCCCCAAGTCGAAAGAGTTCATCGAGACAGAGTCGTCCTCCTCGTCCGAGTGCCACTCGGATCCGGAGGAGCCAGGGAAGGTCCTTCTGCCACCGGGCCCAGGACCCAGCACCACGGGCAGCCTCGGCAGCTTGGGAGGCCTGAAGCCCAAGGAATGTATCACCCTGGGAAGCACCAACCTGAGTGTGACCAGCCTGGGAAGCTCCAGCAGCACATCCATACCGGACCCTGGAGGGGTAGGGGACTTAGAAGACCCCGAGGCCCTGTTCTCCCCCACCCCGCTGGGCCAAACCCACCTCCTCTCCCCCCTAAGGGACCTGGAGCACATTAAGTCCCTCTGGGTAAAGATTGAGCTCAGCTTCCTGACTAGGATACCCGGGCAAGAAGTGGCCCGCAACCCCACGCCGCCCCCGCCACCGGTTGTTGTGCATGCGGTGTCTGCCAAGATGGCGGAAACGAGGGAGGGTGGAGCCAAGCACAGGCGGCAGGTGCCGTCTTCCTCGACCCCTGTCCAGAAGCCCCCTAGCAAGAGCAAGAGGAAACACAAGGTAAGATACCTTTCACATGCTCTCTCTCTCTCTCTCTCTCTCTCTCTCTCTCTCTCTCTCTCTCTCTCTCTCTCTCTCTCTCTCTCTCTCTCTCTCACACACACACACACACATGTTCTCTTTCACTCTCTTTACTCTGCTTATACCACTGCTCTCTCTCTTTCTGATTTTGTCTCTTGTCAGTCGCTTTCCAAGAACCCGTAAGTCCCTGTTCCACACAGGACCACTTATCAAACGTCCCTTGTTTCCCCCCTCAGTCTGAGCATTGTGAAGCGGTCAACGGTAGCAAGAAGCTTCGCTTGGAGGCTGACTCCCTGCTCCTGCCTCCCTGCATCTCGCCAATACACAACCACAAGAGCTCTGGCACAAAAGAGTAAGTGGCCCTGGCTGCACAGCAGAGAGCGCTCCTGTGATGGAGGTCACGTGCTTAAGACAGGGAGGGGGGGGGGGTTACAAACTCAACACTCGGTTGTAGTGAAAGAGCACGGTGCTTTCATCACGGTGCTGTCCTCTCGGCGGGGGGGGGAGGTGTCCAGTGTGTGGTCTTTTGTCAAAGCCTACGCTTTGAGTTCTGTTTGGGGACAGAGAGGACATGCTGTGGCGTTAGCAGCACATGTGAGAATTACATTCATCATTTATGGCTTTGCCCTGCTCGTGACATTGAAGGTTTGACACTGACAGGAGAGCTAATGCAGCTGTCTGGCTAATTTTAGGCACTCTATTAGTGCTGGACCAAGGGATTATCAGGAGGGCGTGTGTGTGTGTGTGTGTGTGTGTGTGTGTGGGCATGTGTGGGCGTGTGTGTGTGTGTGTGACATGAGGCCTCAGGGTCATGCAGCCAGTTGCCCGCATCTTCTGCCAAAACATCCCCACTAATCACTACGCAAATCTCTTTAAATGATTACCTCCAGTTTAAAATATGAGGCTTCTCCCACGTCTTGTTCAGAAAAGTGTTTTCGGTCCAGCGTCTGAAATACAGCCTGTCTTCTCAATGTCTCTAAATCAACCCTGTTTAGACAGCTTCAAAGCCAAATCTTCACCCTCTTAATCAGATTGGAGACTAAAAGATGCTTTTTATTAACGCTGTAAACGTATGCGCAAAGGCTCGTTTTCAGGCGCCATAAAACGGAGGGAAATATGCTGCCGTTCCGGAATAACCTAACAACATCATCCTAATTAGGTTTCCAGCCAGTTCTTTTTTCTTTTTCTTTTTTTTGGTCTCCGTCCTGTAGTTCAAGCCTCAGGCAGTGTGCAGCTAGCTAAGCACTTTCTCTCGGTATATCAAACCTCCACGGGTTTGTGGGAAGGAGAGACAGACATTATCTGTTGTTGCAAACAATGTGAGAAGAATAGTGGCCATGAGGGGGCCATGGTGAGATTTAATAAGGAGTTTAACAGCCTCGATGGTTTGGAAATTCCATATTGACTTAAGATAGCCAAACCTGGACAAAACCCTGATTTCGACTGTGTTCTTGCTGTTCTTAATAAAGCAGGGTAACACAATAGAGACAAAGAAGGAAGGATCTGGAACGGTGAAATAGCGCAGAGAACGTTCTAACGTTTTCTATGTGATGGAGCGTTATCTTGTTGAAACGTTGTGTGTGGCTTCGAACCCCCCCAGGCCTTCTCACCTAGTCTAGCTAGCATGCAGACCACGCGGAACACAGCCAGCTCTGCACACAAACAGACCTGGAACCTGTCTTTGTTCTACTCCCATGAATAGCTCTGTCCACACTTGTAGGGGCCTACTCTATTCTAACATGTCTTAACTAGAAACAAACTGGGGATTTGTTTCATTTGATAAAGGGGTAGAGATACCAGCGCATCCCTAATTACTAACTCAGTCCTCTCAGAACCCGAATAGTGCCAACTGGCGTCTGTGTTTGTGCAGGGCTTCCTCTGACAGACTGGGCCAGTGCTCTGCCAGTGTGGGGGGAGGATGCATGTGCTCCTGTTGCTAACACAAGAAGACTGTAAATCCAAGTGTCCTGTCACAGAACGCTGCCGTTCCGCTAGACCATCAATCAATATTTGGCTCCGTCAGACCAGGAGCTGTTCTCTCTCTCCCCGCTTCCATCGCTCTCCGGTCTGCGCCCACGGAGGTGTAGCCTGCTGGCTCATAACACAGATGGGGTCAAATAGAACAGCGGAGAAGCTTGTAGTCTCATTTTTGAGTTCAAGAAGGAGGAAGGTGCAGTTTCTAATATTGGGTGAAAATTTGCTGAAATTCAGTGTCCTTATAAAAAATGTGCTTCATAATAACAAATAACTAATACTGACGTGTCTGTCCCATATTACACTTTGGCCCTGACAGACAATATGCAGGGACGTACTTAATTTTATTTTCTAGAAATTAATTGAATCCGCTAGAAATTGAATCTAGTTTAATAACCTACAATGGAAAATATTAATTATTAGACTAACATCTGATTATCTGCCTTAATTCACTTCAAGAGCCAATTTTAAGTAATCAGATACTACAGTCACTACTGTAACCTTCCAAAGATCCAAGAATGATCCGTAACAATAGGTTATGATAGTGTGCTCCCTCTCAGCCCTGAACGTACAGTAAAGTCTTCTTTTCCATCTAACCAAAGCCCTCAACCAGTCAGAATCATTTATCCTTTTTTGTGTGCTCTCCATCCATCTAGTGCTTTGATGGGGAGAGACAGGAGATTGTCTGGTATTTCAAAGGCTTGAGGAACCGACGGTACCTCCTTAACTCCAGAGTGTGCCACTGTGTGAGGGAAGGCCAGGCATTGTTCCTTTTCTCCCTGACTCTGTCTCCCGAACACCTTGAGAATACCAAGTAGCTGCTCGGCGTCGAACAGGGGCTGCTATTTCAGGCATGTCGTTTGGATCAATTAGGTTTGAACGTGAATAGATGAATGGTCTCCTTTCAAGCGTTGAATGGAATGGAACGTTGTCATGAAATGTACTGACATACAGGAAGTGTAGTCAGATACGTTGTGGATTTCTTATCCATTTTCCTGTCAATATAAAAAAAGAAAATTTTGATTCATTGCTATCCTCTCCATTTAAAGTAATATTTCCTCTTTTCATGTCTTCATGTAGATATTTCAAAATCACCCTAACCTCCACAACATATCTTTTTTCTCACTCGGTTTATCCATCCATATTCTATATATCCATATCTTTCTTTCTACTTACTCTGTTGTCTCGCAGCTCCTTAAGGAGACAGTCCAGGAAGGAGAAACTGCTTCCCCCCTTGCTGTCGCCCCTCTCCGACGAGCCCCCGCGACAAGGCAGACCCAGCGAGTGTAGCTCCTCTTTTGGCCAGGACGGTGGGGCCAGCGGCCCCATCACCAGCACCTTCCCTGCCCTGGGCCTCTCCCTGCCCCCCTGCTCCTCCTCCTCCTCCTCCACGTCCTCCTCCTCCTCTCACAAACACCGCAGGGGAGACGGCAAAGCTTTTTCGCATTCTAAGACGAGCAGTGTAAGTTGATATGTGTTTATGCTTTCTGCTGGTGATGTTATCCAAGGTGGCTTTATGGTGGCCAATGGCAGCGACTTTTCTCTGGGAAGAATAATTGAATTCATGAATATATGATAAAATGTACATCTAGAAATAGATTTGTTTATTTGTTGATCTCGTAGTCTGAGTATGACTCCAGGGTATTACCATCCTTGGTTAATGAGAGAATATGCGTGGGACCATCTGGATTAATTGTTAGTGTGGAAAGAAATGTGTGAGACAGTTACACGTTCAGTTTGTTGACAGGGACACGAGTCGAGTGCCTGTCCAGTTCGCAGAGAAAAATCTGTGTAATTCCACAGAGGGAGTCTGAGGGACGGTGGTGGGTTTTGCATTGTTGCTCTGCTCTAGGCCCCTCCACCGCTGGTTCCTGTGTTTTGGCAAATCTAATTATCCGTTGGAGGGATTTCAAAATAGCCTTGAAGAGAAGAAAATGGATCCCATGTGCTGAATATGTTAGAGCAGGACTCAGAGTAGAGGGAGATGATGGTGGTGGGGGGGGGGGGGGGGGGGGGGGGGGGGCACTCAACTGCAACACACCACAAATGCAAAACGATATATATACACACAAACAACGACACACACACCGGCTACGTAACTAGCATTTTGAAATCAGCAGTATGTCATTAGCATACAGCATAGTATTATTATTAAATCCAGTGTAAGCTAATTAGCGTCCCCCCTCCTCCCTCATCCCCCGCCCCCTACCCCGCCCCCCTCTTCCTCAGGAGGAGGACACCCACGGCAAGCCCTGCAGCGGTTTCCACGGCAACGGCCAGTCGGACTCAGATATGTGGTCGAACCCGTCGTCCATGTCCATGGAGCAGGCAGAGCCGCGGAGACCCAAGCTCACGTTCAACAACACGTATGTGTTCCCTCAGTGTTCAAGCCTCCAGTTCCCATAGTGCCACACAGTCAACAACGCTTTGCTGTGTGCATGACGCTGAACCAAACATGCGCCATCTAGTTGAGCATATTTATGTATGGCTATGTAGGCTTAGAGCCAAGTCTTTAAGCACTCCTAACACCCAATCCATGCTGCCCTCAGCCCCTGTGCCAAGCCACAGTGACAAGCACAATGCAGTAATGTAAACCTTAATGTTAATTGAAATGTAAAGGGAGGCAGAAAAAGATATTGCCCTTTGGCCTGGGAGGGGGTCAGAACATTTTCCCTGGTTTGGACCCTTCCACATGGATCGTTGATCTATCATGAAAAAAAGGCAATAATCAAATCATAGAGAGCAATGCAGGGGAATTTCTTTTTGTACAGTCAAGCAATTGATCAAATGTATGTTTTTTTCATGCAGGGTTCACAGTGCAGACTACTACATGCAGGAGGCTAAGAAACTGAAGCACAAGGCCGACGCACTGGTAAAAACTGCCGTTTCAGATCTCTGATTCCACCATAGAAGTACATCAAACTAACTGATCACCTTAACAAGTGCATCAACACACAAATAAAAAACACATTAAGAGAATGTTAATTACTATTCTCAGTGTTTGCTCTTGCTGCAAATATCAAAGGCAATAAATCCTTCTTGCTCTGTAAACTGTGAATTATTCCGCCTCCTCTAGTCAATAAGCAGACACATTTTTGGGGGTGGCTTCAGAAATCTGAAAAGCTACTGACTCCTGTTCTATAAACCCATTAACAAACAACTGCCTTGTGCCATTAGCCAGCTGTACTGACTGAAACACCAAATTAAAAGCCCTGCTGGCCACATTTCTCTTGAAATCCTCACATGAACACACACACACAATGGTCCTACGAGGCAGAACGCCAAAGGGTGGACAAGAGAGAGTGAGACAGAGTGTATGTATGTGTGTGTGAGAGAGAGAGAGAGAGAGAGAGAGAGAGAGAGAGAGAGAGAGAGAGAGAGAGAGAGAGAGAGAGAGAGAGAGAGAGAGAGAGAGAGAAGAGCCCTTGTCTAGTCCAGTCATTCTCCCAAAGTGCCTCTGGGTGATCCGCCTCTAAAGGAGCTCTCTCACACATGCCCTCACACACCCCTTCAGTCTCCTCAAAAAGGCAGTTTCAGATCAGAGTTAATTTACTCACCCGTTAACAGAGGCTTAATAATTGGATTCCAACCTCAACATGGGATTTTATGGAGAGTTACAAAGGGGGATTCATTAATTGATGTGTTTATGCGTATGTCCCTCTGTCCATCTGTCCACCTTCAGATGGAGAAGTTTGGCAAGGCGGTGAACTACGCCGATGGCGCGCTGTCGTTCATCGAGTGTGGCAACGCCATGGAGAGAGACCCGCTGGAGGCAAAGTCTCCCTACACCATGTACTCTGAGACCGTGGAGCTCATCCGGTAACCCTACACCCTCACCTCAGCCTCACACCCTCACCTCAGCCTCACATCCTCACCTCAGCCTCACACCCTCACCTCAGCCTCACATCCTCACCTCAGCCTCACATCCTCACCTCAGCCTCACATCCTCACCTCAGCCTCACATCCTCACCTCAGCTTCACATCCTCACCTCAGCCTCACACCCTCACCTCAGCCTCACATCCTCACCTCAGCCTCACATCCTCACCTCAGCCTCACATCCTCACCTCAGCCTCTGACCTGCACCTCAGCCTCAAACCCTCACCTCAGCCTCACATCCTAACCTCAGCCTCACATCCTCACCTCAGCCTCACATCCTCACCTCAGCTTCACATCCTCACCTCAGCCTCACATCCTCACCTCAGCCTCACATCCTCACCTCAGCTTCACATCCTCACCTCAGCCTCACATCCTCACCTCAGCCTCTGACCTGCACCTCAGCCTCAAACCCTCACCTCAGCCTCACATCCTAACCTCAGCCTCACATCCTCACCTCAGCCTCACATCCTAACCTCAGCCTCACACCTCAGCCTCACACCCTCACCTCAGCCTCACATCCTCACCTCAGCCTCACATCCTCACCTCAGCTTCACACCCTCACCTCAGCCTCACATCCTCACCTCAGCCTCACATCCTCACCTCAGCTTCACATCCTCACCTCAGCCTCACACCCTCACCTCAGCCTCACATCCTCACCTCAGCCTCTGACCTGCACCTCAGCCTCAAACCCTCACCTCAGCCTCACATCCTCACCTCAGCCTCACATCCTCACCTCAGCCTCACATCCTAACCTCAGCCTCACACCTCAGCCTCACACCCTCACCTCAGCCTCACCTCCTCACCTCAGCCTCACATCCTCACCTCAGCCTCACTCCCTCACCTCAGCCTCACATCCTCACCTCAGCCTCACTCCCTCACCTCAGCCTCACATCCTTACCTCAGCCTCACACCCTCACCTCAGCCTCACATCCTTACCTCAGCCTCACATCCTCACCTCAGCCTCACATCCTCACCTCAGCCTCACATCCTCACCTCAGCTTCACATCCTCACCTCAGCCTCACACCCTCACCTCAGCCTCACATCCTCACCTCAGCCTCACATCCTCACCTCAGCCTCACATCCTCACCTCAGCTTCACATCCTCACCTCAGCCTCACACCCTCACCTCAGCCTCACATCCTCACCTCAGCCTCACATCCTCACCTCAGCCTCTGACCTGCACCTCAGCCTCAAACCCTCACCTCAGCCTCACATCCTAACCTCAGCCTCACATCCTCACCTCAGCCTCACATCCTAACCTCAGCCTCACACCTCAGCCTCACACCCTCACCTCAGCCTCACATCCTCACCTCAGCCTCACATCCTCACCTCAGCTTCACACCCTCACCTCAGCCTCACATCCTCACCTCAGCCTCACATCCTCACCTCAGCTTCACATCCTCACCTCAGCCTCACACCCTCACCTCAGCCTCACATCCTCACCTCAGCCTCTGACCTGCACCTCAGCCTCAAACCCTCACCTCAGCCTCACATCCTCACCTCAGCCTCACATCCTCACCTCAGCCTCACATCCTAACCTCAGCCTCACACCTCAGCCTCACACCCTCACCTCAGCCTCACCTCCTCACCTCAGCCTCACATCCTCACCTCAGCCTCACTCCCTCACCTCAGCCTCACATCCTCACCTCAGCCTCACTCCCTCACCTCAGCCTCACATCCTTACCTCAGCCTCACACCCTCACCTCAGCCTCACATCCTTACCTCAGCCTCACATCCTCACCTCAGCCTCACATCCTCACCTCAGCCTCACATCCTCACCTCAGCCTCACACCCTCACCTCAGCCTCACATCCTCACCTCAGCCTCTGACCTGCACCTCAGCCTCAAACCCTCACCTCAGCCTCACATCCTCACCTCAGCCTCACATCCTCACCTCAGCCTCACATCCTAACCTCAGCCTCACACCTCAGCCTCACACCCTCACCTCAGCCTCACATCCTCACCTCAGCCTCACATCCTCACCTCAGCCTCACTCCCTCACCTCAGCCTCACATCCTCACCTCAGCCTCACTCCCTCACCTCAGCCTCACATCCTTACCTCAGCCTCACATCCTCACCTCAGCCTCACATCCTCACCTCAGCCTCACTCCCTCACCTCAGCCTCACATCCTCACCTCAGCCTCACTCCCTCACCTCAGCCTCACTCCCTCACCTCAGCCTCACATCCTCACCTCAGCTTCACATCCTCACCTCAGCCTCACACCCTCACCTCAGCCTCACATCCTCACCTCAGCCTCACTCCCTCACCTCAGCCTCACTCCCTCAGCCTCACTCCCTCACCTCAGCCTCACATGGATACCAACAAAGCAACATTAACAAACCTTTTAATGCTTAATTCAGCCTTTAAATTATATATACATGCTTAAATAACTAATTTAACGAAGGGTCCAATAATATATACACAATATATATAAGGAAATGAAAAAATATAAAATGCTTTGTTTGTACTGTACATTGGCATGTATGGAGCATAAAAAGGAAACCTGTAATTGTCACTGTTGAGTTCAGCACTCACACAGACTCTCGCATGCATGAATGTAGGCATTCACACACAGCCTTGTCCAGCAGTCCCAGGTGTCCTCTGTAGAAAATGAGCATCATTTCAGCCTCTGAGGCTCAGACCTACCCCACAAGTCAGGCAATTAGCAGGTCTCTGATTGTATTAATGGCAGGCTGAATGAGAATAGATGGTGCCTGTAGCTCATTCTGCCGCACGGGGATCCGCGCTCGGCTGATTGAAATCTTTTCTTCAGAAGCCATTAAACCCCATCAGAACGCCACGAGGCTGTGGCGTTTACCGGGTGCGGCCTGGGTTTTATGAACCCTCGGTCACTGCGTCCCTTTGTCACACTAAATGAAATGACTGGAAGTCTGACAAGGGAATAGAGGTGGTGTGTGACTGCGATTTGTGATCAGCTTGTCTTTTGTCTGCTCCCGCTCTCTTTAAAGGTACGCCATGAGGTTAAAGAACTTCACGAGTCACTCGGCGACGGTTGCCGAGAAGAAATTAGCTGTGTTGTGGTGAGTTTCTCCCTGCTGGGTTTTAATCTGAGCGTCTATTTCTTGTGCAGGAGCGCGGTGAACAGGCAACGGCAGTTTGCTGGAGGATATTATAATAGAGTGACAGGCCGGTGTGTGTGTGTGTGTGTGTGTATGCGTGTGTGGGTGATCACTGATCAGGCTGATTTCAGTGAAATCCAGACAACTCCTCAAGACGTTAGCAGCTAAACCCTACACGTAGCTCTGACACCTCTTAAATCTCCCATCAGCCATCACTCCTCCTTTGCCAATCGGATCTTATGTATCTTGAAGGGAGCTTTAAAACTGTGTGGAAGCACTTAATCAGCTTAGAGTGGATCATTATCCCCCTATTTCATTAAGCTATTAAAGAATAATGAAATATTTCCTCCCGGCTGTGTCATGTTGTATACAGCCCATCACAGATGTTAGGGTGAGAAGACATGACAGCAAGGCCTGGAATGTGACTCGCAGGATTTACTTACATACATCGTATGAAGGGTATAATTACCAATGGAACGGTTTTAGATTTCTGTTGATAGTTACAGACATTCAGAGATACAATGATGCAATCTATATTTAAAAAATGTCATAGAGGAGGTTTTGTTCGGGGAATGGAACATGCAGTGAAAGTCTTGTGCTGCCAATGTGGGGTGTGTAATCGTTTGTTTTGTTTGTTCACAGCAATCGCTGTTTATCTCTGCTGTACCTGAGAATGTTCAAGCTGAAGAAGGACCATGCTGTGAAATACTCTCGTTCCCTCATGGAGTATTTCAAGGTAACACCGCAATACTGCCTTGGCCCTAGTTGCCCAGGAACGTTATGGAGATGTGTTATGATAGTAAAAATTGCATCAAATGCAATTGTTGGCTAGTTACTCTATGAGACATTTTTAAGATGAATGCACTGTATATACTACACCTAAACACATAAAAAATGCATTAATTAACTTTGCGGCAAAAAAAATATAAATTGTCAAACATGCAAAGCCAATTAGGATTTCTGAACACAATTATTTTTTTGTTTGAATGACTTCCCCTCATTAATTTTGCATGAAGTTATTAAACCCCATTTGTCTTATTTTGCTGTTGCTGTGCAAATTAACTATATCAATTATATACATGCATTGTTAGTGTCAAAGCATGCTTAAATTAATTAGCCACTGTTTGCATTACGTTGATGTATTATGTATGCTGCATGTCAGCAAAAATGCAGCCAACTGCTACATGCTAACCAAACTCTCTCTCTTCCTGATTCAGAACTCTTCCAAAAGTTCCCAAGCACCTTCACCCTGGGGAGCCAATGGGAAGTGAGTATCCACTTAACCTATCATGTGACTCTCATGAATCTGTCATGCTCCTGAGGGGTGTCCAGCATAGAGTTAATAGGGCTCTGTTCTACATCTGTGATGTTCAGTGGATTCAGCTCAATTCCATTGAACTCAATGGCATTTTATTTATCTCAGGGAAGACAACAGTGCCTGTAGGAAAACACTCACCAGTAATTTGGTAAACAGGAAAGACAACATGATGTAATGCCTCCACCCTGTGTCCTCTATGTTGCACTGGAGCACTAGGTGGTCCTATTGTGAGTCAAGAGTGTGTGTCCATGGGTGTGTGTGTGTGTTTGGCAGCCAGCCACTCTCTTCCTCCAACCTGTCTGGTATAAGGCCAGGGTTAGCTCCTCCTCAGCCCTCACAGCCTTAGCCCGGCCCAGGCCTGCTGTTCGACTGTGTGAGGAGCTGTCAAAACCAATTAGCCTCATATCCATGGCTTCTCCAGCCTTTTCCCAGCCTCTCAACATCCACCGTAGCCCTCCCTAGCCCCCCTAACTTTCCACTCTCCAGGCTTTAACAGCTTTCCCCAGCCTCCTCCAGTCTTTTCCAGGGCCTTTTCCCAGCCATGCTAACCCCAC
Organism: Hypomesus transpacificus; assembly: GCF_021917145.1. Taxonomy (NCBI): domain Eukaryota; kingdom Metazoa; phylum Chordata; class Actinopteri; order Osmeriformes; family Osmeridae; genus Hypomesus; species Hypomesus transpacificus. Next base: position 4,991,587 of record NC_061060.1, read on the forward strand.
AGAGGGCTCCCTAATCCCCCCTTTACCCTGCCAAGCTAGCTCCCTTTCCTGCTGGAGCTCTGATCAACACGACCTCCTGCTATCCACCCTCTCCTCCAGCCCTTTCCAGGGTCCACCCAAGCCACGCTAACCCCACACAGGGCTCCCTAATCCCTCCTTTACCTTGTCGGCTGGGTCCCCGATACCCAATGGAGCTCTGATTAACATGAATTCCGACTGCACCTCTTCTCTCTGACAATCCTTCCTCCTGTTTGTTTGTTCTCTCCTTGACAATCATCAATCTCCTTTTTTTCCCCTCCTTTTTCCTGGAGCCTTTGTTTATTTGAGTGAAACCTCTGCGGGCAGGAGAGAGAGAGAAAGAGAGAAATAAAGAGAGAGAGGGGGGGAGGAGTGAGAGCAGGGGGTGTTGACAGGGAACATAATTTCACTTCACGGGGCGAAGCGGCAAGCCGCTCAATCTCGCAGCGAATTACAGGACCCCAAGCCGGGTCGTTTGCGTCCGCAGCTAACAGACTGATGAATACGTCAGCAGATTGATGGCCGAGGAGAGCTGACAGAGAACGAGGCTAGAGGTGTCAGCCTACAAATACCCTCCAGTTCACTGCACTTTATACAGGCCAGATCAGTGTTAATGATTACGCCCACTAAAGAGTGTTTTTAAATCCGACGAGAGGACATGCATCGGTTTCATGTAAAAGTGCAAAAAAGAGTCTTAGCTCAAACAGTAATGCCGCCAGCTGTAAACTAATTGGTCTATTTACATTTATGTGCGCAGGTTTCACTATCCCAGTTTTCCCCAACCTCACAGGCCTTGGCTACAAATTACAAAAAAACCTTCATTCATGTGTGAATTTTCTATAAAACAGGATACAGTGCCCATTCTGTTAATTATACGCTTTAAAGGTGTTGTTCATTCACGGTTTTCTGGACATCCGACTGAGGAATACAGTATACAGTGTACAGACTATCTCTGAGATTCTACATTTCTGTCAATTCCCATTCATTCTAGAGGGTGATATCCGGTGAACAAACAACACTATCGCCAGACAAAGAACCAACAAACCGTGTTTAACCTTTCATGTGGGGATCTCATTCCAGGAGTACCGGCACTCCGTCGCCCCTCTCTCTGAGTCCGTCTCCGGTCAGTTCCGTCTGCAGTAGCGGCGGCGGCGGCCCGTCGGGCCAGACGGGCTCCGCCCCCTCCGGCAGCGTGGCCATCCCCCAGAGGATCCACCACATGGCGGCCAGCCACGTCAACATCACCAACAACATCCTCCGCAGCTACGAACACTGGGACACCGCCGAGAGACTGGCAGTCGAGAGCCATGGTAGAGTTATGGAGGCACTCCACACACACACACACACAAACACACACACAACCTAAACACACGTAAATCAGTCACGTCAGCATTTCACCAACACTGGAATGACATGCAGGCCATGGGAAGCCAAGGTGTCTGTACCCTTGTGGGTTTTATGTATGTGTGTACATTGATGTCCATTCCCTATGTAGTTGTGGCTTTGTAGATTAAAGTCCACTTAGTGTGTGCAAACGCATGTGTGTGTGTGTGTGTGTGAGAGAGAGAGAGAGAGAGAGAGAGAGAGAGAGAGAGAGAGAGAGAGAGAGAGAGAGAGAGAGAGAGAGAGAGGGACCACTGGCAGTTTCAAGAAGAAGCTAGCTAGCCCATTAACAGCTGCTGTGATGCCCTCTTCCACCTCCCCTCCTCTCTGGCTGATCTCCTAATGGGCTCCACCTGCCCTGTGTGACATAGTCTTTGGTGGAAATGAGACAAGAACGGCTCGAGTTATGACTCTGTGTGTCCAGATGGGCCGCTCAATTTGCACACACACACATACACACACACACACAAGATGCAAGCACACAGGTGCACTGGCTACTGGCATGCTGTTTTTTAAATCCACTGTTAATGTGTGTTTTCTTCAGACAGAGAAAAGGAAAAGGGAGAAAAGACTGAAATTAGTGTGACCTGTTATCATGTCTTGTAGAAATGTTAGTCTCACTAATGCACCTGCAGGCACACACATACACTCACCGCCCCTTCTCTTTCACACACACATAGAGAGAGAGACCCACTTACACAAAGTGTATTCAAGCACACACATTTGGACACATCACCTTTACTGCATCGCTCTCAACCGTACCAGTAGATTCATGCTGTTGTTATCTTTGTGTTTCTCTTTCCCTCTCTCTCCTCCTGAAGAATTCTTTGAGGAGTTGGACTCAGTGCTGGAGCCTCTGAGCCAGCTAAGCAGCATGACTGACCTGGTGCGCTACATCAGACAAGGCCTGCACTGGCTCAGGATCGAGGCTCACCTTTTATAGTGCTGGTCTACTAGGACCTGGGACTGGGCCTTGGACTGGAGCTAGGACTAGGTTTGGGTCTGATCTTGGGATTATGGACTGGGATGAGAACTGAAGCCAGGGCCTGTGATTGGAGTTTGAACCTAGGATTTGGGTTGAGGCTGGACTAGGCCCAGGCTTGGGACCACAGTGCAACTGGACCTGCCACTGTCTCACATTCATCGCTACCTCCACCAGCATCTCTTCTGTCCAACCACAACCCACCTACCAGCCAGCATATCCCTACCTTCTGACCCAAATACCCCCATACCCAGTAAGTCAGTATTTCCCCTCAACACATCAGAACATCAAAGGTCTCCAGTTTCCTTCAAGTTCACCATCAGCTCTGTGTCTGTCTCTCCTGTTCTCACTACTGAGCTTGTCCACTGTTCTGATGGTCACAACCTCCTTCCCAGTAAAGAAAACAAGGCTGACCAGCACAGGTCTGTTGGAGGTAGGATCGCTCACCAAGTCATGCGCCACATGTTGAAATCCAGTAACTTTCCTGTTTTAACTGAATTTGTTCAACAACCAACCATACCGACACAAACTACAAACTGGTAATCTGGAAACTTCTGTTATTGCTTCTGAGGGTTAGGTTTCTGATCTCTCATCCCGCCCACCTGCTGTGATGTGTGTAGATCACAACTCTTTGATAATAAATATGGGCGGGGTCATTTGTGCATGTTCACACTGGGAACACTTAATCCGTAGGTGATGACATCATAAACGCCATCTGTGTTCTGTGCTTAGTTGTACATCTAATTGTCAGTGTATTTGAAATTGGCCTGATCGTTCGAAAACGATTTGTTGTACTATACACACACTGATTACTAGGAGGGCGTGTGTGCGTGAGCTTGTTTTCTTTGTAAGTATTTTCATGTAAATGTGAGAGGACTTGAGGCTGTGTGTGTGTGGGGGGGGGGGGGATAGTGGGATTGTGTGCTTTTGCATGGTCCAAGTGTTACCATTCATCATTTTACCATTGCTGAATGTGTATGTGAGACAATGAGGATGTATGTGAAATAGGATTTTCACTCTGAATATACAAAGTGCCTCTGGATCCAGTGAAAATTATTAAGAGTCTATATTTAAGAACAAGAATGAATCTAAATGATTTTTCCATACCATATTGGTATATTAGATTTTTTTCGTAAAACCACGAATTACTTGTACTTTTTACTGGCAATTCTGATACCAGGCTTGGCTTTAAAATTGCAAATGTGTGACTGACTTGTATCAAATTTCTAACCATCGCTGTTTTGATGATGATGATGATCGTAAATATGGGTTGTTCTGAGATATTTAACATGACCTAAGATTAGAATTTCAAACCGCTCTGCAATATTCGCCCCCAAATACTTTTGTTTGGGCAAGAAAGGCACTGACAGTACAGAGAGAGGCATTTAATGCACATGCAGTGTTTCCTACTTGTTAAATACTTTTTAAAGGAGTTTATACCTAATACAATGAGGTCATCAAACCAATTACATATTTTGGAGTGTCCCCCCAAAAAATTAAAACAGAACAAACCAATATCTGACAAAAAAATAACTGGATTGTAAGAATCACTTGATGTTTGACTCATTAATCATTTTTACATGTGACGTTATTAGGTGTTGTTTTTTGGAACTGTGGAACTGTAGAGCAACCAACTACCCAAATGAAAATTCAAAATCGTTTAGATTAGTGGAAACGTGTACGAAGTCCTAGCATAACTGAAATCACTTGGGGGGAAAACCATGATTGAGAAGCGATACAATGAAACTGAGGTTGTCCATGATGTGTCTCTGATTAGTATTTTGAACACTCCAGTGTTATATCACAATCATGAATAGGTGTTGAAACAAAATAGAAGTGTTTATTGTCTTTATGCAAAATAACACTCACTGTCAAAATGTCCCAAACTGCCAGCCAGGGAGTTATCTAGCTTGTCCCAACTCTGTGTTTGTGTGTGTGTAACCATATGAGTCTGTGTTCACAGAAATGTGGGTTCTTGGCAGCTATTATGGTCAACTATCTCTTGGAGGGATCTCAAGAGATTGGCTTAATAAAAAAATATTTATCAATCAATGAGCCTCTAAATGGCTGAATGTTGACTGCAGCTACAAATTCAAGTTTGAGTTTATCGAGGCCTACAGTAATAGAAAATACTATTAATTGATGCATAATTAGTTGTAATTGTTTGAAACATTTAAACCCCCCAAAATCTTGTGAATTTGTAAAAAAAAAAAATAATACATTGATTACATTAGGCCATCACAATTCTGGGACAATCAAAGATCAAAAGATTTCAAAAGAAAAAGTTTCGGAATTAATTCAGGATGCCATTCATCTTCTCATTCATCTTAGTGGTAGCCCAAAGTGCACAGCTATGCTTGCATGCAGTGCACATTTTCAAAGGATGTATTTCCTTCAGGGTAATTATCTCCCACCTAACAGTAAGTGCCTGTGTTGAGGGCCGCTTTACCCCTTTGAAAAGTTTTAATCACCTATTGAAAATGTGTTTTTTTGGACGTTGGTAGATAGTAGTCCTCTGGTCTAAGCCAAGGTTCCAACTTACCATAGAAAGAAAATTTGACAATTCGGGTGTACGCTTGAACAAGATTTATTTATTGGCAGCAAGTCTTACCATTACACACTGTCATGTCATTGAATAGGCGTGATGCCCTGTCCCAGCATTCAGCCACAACAAGTATAATGACCAACGATCTCCTGCTAATGACCAGCCCAGGCTCCCTTTTTCCCAATGTTCCATGACAAGAAAACGATGGATATAACTGTCTGTTAACACCCACGAAACCACAACACACGGGTCAATTACAGACCCTCCCTGATTCATAAAGCAGTTGGATAATTAGGCTAGCTATAGCTTGCTGCCTGCCACAACACATGTTGCGGGTGGTCCTTGTTAAACAACATTAATGCAAAATGTGGGTAGGGTACCAGTGAAGATGAGGTGAGATTGGCATCACTAGGACTGTGTAGTTGTGGAAACGCATCACAAATCACATGCTAATTATGGGGAATGCCTGCTTTGTCGTTGATTGAACGTAATTTCCATAAATTGATTAACTGAATGGACTGCTGCGGTGTGGAGCAGGAAACATAGAGCCCTGACTTGTTGACCCCTGGTTTATCAACTGCTGACATTCTGTACATCAAAGTCAGCTGGTGGAACATGACATCATCATAAATAGGTCACACCCTCCTTCAGCATATGTGTGTGTGTTTGAGCAATGTATCTTAACATGCATTAAGAAAATGCAGAACACGTATCATTCAAAGATCAATTATCTGTTTATAATGTACAGAATAATCCATAGTGTATGTTCTTCAGACCTGGGTCAAGTACTATATTGCACATGTGCAGTGATACTACTGGAAGACACCCAAAACTCGCAAATTGTGTGGTACACGCAAGTCCAAGTCTTTCAATGCTTTCATATACTTAATACAGGTTTTATTTCATCTGTTGATATGCACCATTGTACCAGAGTGGAAATACAACTATGACGCCTGGCCGAGCCAAAGCAGAATACATGCAAATTCAACTGTACAGTAGAGATGCAGTCAGTGTTTAAATTGAGGGGCCTGGGGGGGAGGCGGGGGGGGGGGGGGGGCTAGACCCCCGATTCTAGTTAGGGGAGCCCTATAAGAGACACATGTGATGGTGGGGGTCCTGTGGTACCAGTGATACCCACCACCTAACTCACCGTCTACCTTGGGGACCCACCCAAGATCAATTCGAACACTCGATACAAGTAGCTACATTTTGTAAATATCAAGTCAATGGTCTTGACTTGACCCTACTGCAGAGCTGTGATTTTGCACACATCTTCAGCCTTCCATCTCTGACAGTGGCTTGTGTTCTCCAGGGGAATGTTATCCTCCTTAGGGACTGATTTAGGACCATAAATCCTTATCTTAAGAGTGACAGTGGTTGGGGTCATACTGACATGACAGAAAGGTTGAGTTTGAATACTCCTGAAAAAGCATCCTTCCTTTTTCTGTGGAACACTCAGATTTAAGATACATCCTTAACCACTTACTTTTACTTTGTGCTTTTAGTAGGTACAACTCTTACATAGTTGCAGGCAGTACGCAGAAAATGTGAACTGTTTTGGACATACCCCTTTATCTTATCGTTGTGCCTTAAACTGGCGCAAACCAATTTGCATCGGTTCTCTAATGTACTGTTGTCATAAAATAGCCCAAAAATCATGCTGGCTTGAAACCTGCAAAATTGCACCAGATGTACCAAATCATCTGGTCATTTCTGGCATACGCTATAATATGCATTATGTATGATGTAACATGATACATTTTTGTCTGACACACAATATATTGTAGGACAGTAGTGACCATTTTTGACATGGGGCTAATCTGAAAGCATGTGCCTCCTTTACAAAGTTGTGACTTATCCAAACGTTAGACCAGCGGTTTTAGGAAAGAGACAGAGGAATGATGCTTGTTGGGAGTATTTAAGCCAGCCGTGGGACTGTTGCTAAGGGGACAACAAACTCTTTCCCTCCAAACTTCTTCCTGTGTGACCTCTGTATGTCAGAGTCCTTCCTAGGTCACCCATTGTGACTTGTCTCCCTATTCTGTCCACCACTTCCCTTTTGTGTAGAGAGACTATGAGATTTGACTATGAGTCAAGTGTACAGTTTTAGTCAGCTATGGTACAATATGGGTTGTAACAGGAAAAAAGGCATTTACGAAACATGGCTGTGCTTCCAGTAATGTAAAACAACAAACTGCAATTTACAGCCATACATTTTTCAAATGCTCTGAACATTTGGAGGAAACTGATTTGCTTTTGATACAGCTGTATTTCTGAAAGCGATATTCAATAATTCTGAGGTAGAACAGTACTTCAGTTGGCCAAATATTTTGTGGAACACAAAAAGGTTTGTAGAGTGATTTCCAAAGATCAATCTCCATTGTTTGAGCCTTAGAACTGCTACAATGTTGTTTTAGACTGTACAATCATGGTTTGTTCTAGAAAAGTTTCAGATATGTTTAAAAACTGTGAAATTCAGCATTGTAAAATGAATTGTTTAACTGAATATCCAAAAGCAATTACTCAAATTAGCAAAGATAGACAACAATGCTAATAGCCATACGTTTACCGAAAGACAGTTCCTCGAGGCTCCAGCTTTATTGAAACGCTTCAACGCTACCTACCCATTCCTACACAATGTTGAAAGATACTAACTGCTATTGCATCGGGATAGAGCAGGGTATCCCCATGAGCAGCATTTTCTCTCAACAAATGTTTAAAATGGACAATGTTGTTAATTAAAAAAAAAAAATGCTAAGATCTGCGAACAGACGATGTCTAACGATAGTTGGGGCATGCTGTAGATTTTTAGTTAGATTCATTTCTTTGTACCAAGCAGGGTAACTGTCATGCTATGGATTTATGAACGTATCATTGTAAAGATTCATGAACAATACGTTGTATGTATCAAAGAATCTTCCTGCCTGGTTAGCTTTGTATTTCAAATGTGTTGCACAAGTTCTGCCATTTTTTTATTCTCATTATTTTTGCCTATTGTATGGTTATTTTATAATAAAATTGTTATATGTAATGAACAAAAATCGAAGGATAGTTCTGTTGTTTTTAAATGTTTAATGTCTCTGTATAAAATAAAATACAAATGGTATGAAGTACACGCTTCTAACTCTGATTCATAATTGTAATCCGAATTTTATAGTCATCATTTGTTTGCATGCATATTTTATTTTACAAAGCCAGCACCACTGTAGCCTGAAATACACTAATTTGATGAGCAACCCCTTCCAGTAACCTACACTTTACTGTACTGGTAAGACTGTATGCAAGCACCTACTGTATTGTATTTTATGTATTTAATTTTATTTACATGTAAAATATGTATTCATTGTTGTTAGAGCATTGACCTCCCTGGATCTTAAGGATGTTCTCTTGTTAAACTGATGGATTCAGGGGATCTGACACACACACACACACACACACTTAAGGCCCTATTGTATAATAAAGCCTTGTAATCACAGACATTAGACATTTCCATCTGAGTTAGCCTGTGGTCACTGCTCCTTATGTGACACCATTACAACCATCCTTATGGAGCCTATGGTCCCTTATTTATTCATCACAGGAACAATTTGCATGCTCCAGCAAGCCTTATTCATTTATGAGGTTCCCTTAGCATTGGAAGGGCTTAGTGTGTGTGTGTGTGTGTGTGTGTGTGTATGTGTGTGTGTATGCATGTGTGTGTGGATATAGGCTACTGTGTATCAGTATGTGCTTGGTAATCTTCAAGCTGCTCTAAGTGAAAGTCATTCGCGCCGGGACAGCTCTTCCACCTACTAAATAATTTCCCAAACGAGGTGGGAAGAAGCTTTTTATTTACCGTCGCTGTTTCCCAACAGTCTGTGGCACAGAGCCAAGCCACTGACAGCTAAGATTTATAGATTTAATTGCCTAAGGTAACCATGCAATAAAATCATCTCTAAGATAGATTCGTGTGGCATGGCGAGCCATCAAGGTAATTTTTCAACAGCTTCGGCTTCGATGTCTGCAGGTTACTCACGCAAATTGATAAGTCAACGCATCTCATTAATGGAGTGACTCTAACCATTTGTGAAATGAAATGAGGGATATTTTCCTCAGGAAACTTGAGAGGAGACTCGGTACATGCTAAATGGCAGGTTGAACGATTGCACATATTATATGTAATTACGCCACCTTTAGAAGACTGAACAAATATGTGTGAAGTAGATCAGTGTGTTTCCTAACCGGGGGGACGCGTAGGCCAACCCTACATGGGAAGATTTTCCAAATAAATAAATAAATAAATAATAATAAGCCTATATACATATATTTAAATCTCATAGCCAAACATTTAATGAGGTCACTGGTGTGACATATTTAGTTTATTTTGAAGTTATGACCATTTCCAAAAATATTAATTTCCGGGTGCATTCCCCTGTTCTCCCCCGCCAGTTTTCACTATGACTCACCATTTCATTTCAACTATAGGCAGCCAGGTAGCTTTGAGAAGAAGGAAGACTAGCGATGGACCACTTGCTGAAATGCCGCGCTGGACAGACTCAACCTCGAGAAAACCTTGACAACTGCTGTTGTCATGCTGCCCCCAAGACTGACCAAGATGAGTGAGAGACATTTTATTTGTTCATTTTTAGGGGAGGTGGTTTGGAACTATCCTTGTTATGAAGTAGCCCTGTTAAAAACATTATGACTAAGAGGTCCTTATTGTCTATGGTTACATATTGGGATTGGTTGGAGTAATAGGCTACTTCAGTACATCTATATTCTACCTTGGAATTAATTCACACATTTCTCTTTCTGAAGATTTCTTAAACCTTTGGGAACAGCACATTGCATTGATTGAAAACGGCACTCTGAAAATGATGAGGTATATTCAAAGATTATATGCTTCCCCCTATCTTTTCCAAAATTACCCTCCTGTGAGCCATTTTAGAACAATAGATCTTTATAACTTAAGTACTACTGTGAATCATGACTACACTTTGATTGTAACTATTCAACAGTTAAGATTAAGGAACCCACTTATATTCGCTGATGATATTTCCAAAGTGGTCGTTTTCGAATAGACAGTTTCTCTTGAACTCTTATCATTAGTTTGAATGTGATTTTTCATTCACGTCATTTTATAGCGCAGTGGGGCTGGTGGTTCTTTGTCAACTTCTTAATTGAATGATTCTTGATTAAGAATATATTTCCTGGCGAGAGCGACACATCACATTTTTGCAGGGCTGTAATTGGCTGCTTGTTAGATGCCCACCTGCTCCTGAAGCGGAGACAACTCCATTTAATTCCCCTGTATCTCCATCTGACTGGCATGTTCTCCAAGCCCAGCAATCAGACTGATTGTCAAGCCTCTTTACCCGTGCAGGTTTCGTATTGGATGATAAAGTGTTTGTCCTATTAAGATCATCCATGTAAATATGCTAATGTATGTTGTCAGCTGAATTCTCGTTCCATTGCCAACATGCTTTATTTCTCCCAAGCTGCACACTAACAGGCGAGATAAGGCCATTGACTAAGACGATGTCTTGATGTCAAAGCTTGTCAGAGTGTGCCAGCTTCTGTGTCTTTATGTCCAACTTAATGATGAAAATGCTGTTTCTTTTATGGAAACATTTTCATTTGCAAGCAAATGGGTTTCCCTATGATCCCGCTCATTGTCTCACACAGACGAGATTTGCGTAAAATGATTTGAAAACAATTTCTAACCTTTTTAGATATAAAAAGAAAAATCCATACAAAGCCACCGTGTTGAAGTGAAAATGCTTAAATCCCTGGTAGCAGACCCATGTTGAACAAGTATCCCTCTAGTAGTCCCCTTGCAAGATTTAGTTTTCCCAGTGGGAATGTCAGAATATTCCCCTGCCTGGTGTTTGGCTGCCCTGTGGAAACTGAGCTTGTCAGAAACCGTCTCCAGGAAGTGTTGCCATGCGCCCTGCGTAGCAGTCAGTCTGTCAGGCGCAGGGCCTGTCTTCATACATCACAGTGCTGCCGTGGTAACAACGAGCCGTTCGCGGAAATGGCGGTGGACTGTTTTTTATCACCCTGCTCTCCGTTTGACGAAGACCAGCTTTCTACTCGAACCTTACCACAACACACACACACACACACACACTAGGAATCACAGCCACCATATGTGACAGTGTCTGCCCAGGCTTTCCGGGGTTATAATAAGAATTTATTTTCTCTTTTCCTCCTCGGCACGATAGGAGCACCAGATTGGGAGGAAGCAGATGATGTATGAGCCTTCGCTTGTTATTTATTGGCCAAACTATTCCAGATGTGGAGACATCATTTATGTCTCAGCCAATCAAACCCTCTGGCGCAACCTCCATTTTTACCCCCCCCCCCTCCCCCTGCAACACAGATTCCATAATTAGAGTTTGTTCAGTTCTTGAATGCTGATGCCACTGTCTGAAGAATCAACATATTACGTACTGACCTTACCAGACGTGTGTAGGTGGTGGAACCAGGTCAGCTATCTGGAGTTATTGGAGATAAAAAGATATTGGAACAGATGCTGTTCACAAATCAGAAGTGATGCAGTTGACCCCCTGACAAGCCCTCTACTTTCTTTCTGGCTGCTGAGGGAGAGGTTGACCTTTAACCCCCCTCTCACACAACACTGCTACACTGCTTCCGCTGGAGTCTCAGTGTTGTGGTGATTGATAGGTCCATGTAGAGATGAAGGCCGTTGCGATAAACAGCTGGGGTGCAGCGAGTGAGGTCTGGCTTGGGGGGGGGGGGGGGGGGGGGGGGGGGGGGGGTGTAAACATAGACACACAGAGGCAGACAGACAGACAGACAGACCAACCGACAGGGAAGCTGGGAGACAGACAAGCAGGCCGGGACACTGGGAAACAGAGAGCCAGGCAGGGGAAAAACATGCACGCAGGCATGCAGACAGGCAAGCAGTCTAACTAAAGAGTAACAGTCAGGAATGAAGAAAGACAAGCATAGGCAGACAGACAGTTGACAGACACATACTGTATATACCTGATTTATTTTATTGTTCAATAAATCTTCCACACAAGTGAAAGATCAAAAACCGTCTTTCACTTCACTGTTTTATCTTTGTTTGACTGGGGCCTTACTCCAACATAAACATGTTCTAGGCTCTTTTCTGAGAACAGGGAAAAAATTTCGCCTTTGTTCTACAAACATAAATAAAGAAAACAACTTTGCTGTTGCTTTCGGCCAATGTCAATATTTGTTTCTGTCAATTGGAGAAAAAAGAAAACCTGATCAAATTCAGGCTTTAAATTACCACCAAAGAAGAGGCTTTTTACTTGAGTTCAGTGACAAAGCCGCAAGCCATGAAAACTAAGTCTAACCGAGATTTTTGATGTAGGGGGTTGAAGACTCTGAAATGCCTCTCTGGAACACAGCCAAGCTAAAAAGTGATTAGACTACGGTGTTTCACCTTTTTGGCTCCCTGTGGGTAAACTGACAATAATTATCACACTAGGCTAGCCAGCTATTGCATTAAGTTGCTTCTTTGTTCTCTCTGACAAACTCACCCATTAGAAACCTTAAGGCAGACATCCATGTTTACACATTACCATGGCAACAACACTTCCAGATTCTCATTTGTTGTCAACAAAGCATACAGTAGAGACACTGTTGAGTCAACAGGTGGAACATATAGTTTTTCTGGATGTGTATAGAATTGGCTCAAGCAGAGCATTTAAACTGTTTTTTTTTATTTTTATCAATCTGACTTGCTATCATGATAGGACACGTGATGAAACACATGTTTGTGAGGAACTTGGATTCAACGTCTTGTGTGATGTGATGGTTGTCATGGGCCACAGTGCCCAAAACTAAGTGTTTCGACTGGCCTTCACCAAAATACTCTGGAATATGATATCACAGATAGTAATTATCCGCAAATTTCAAATGTTTTTAATTGTACTCAATAAAAGCATAGTCTGGGAATTCACCTGCCTTTTTTCGGTTGAACACGCAAAGTTGCAAGTGCTAACTGGTGTAGCGAGGAGATGTTGAACGGCCAAGGTCAAGGTTTTTTCCGGTAGACTCGCAGCAAAGCTGAATTTCCTTGAGCTAATATACGAGGAACCTCAAATGGATTCTTTGTTCAAAGAGGCATCAGAGGTGGGAAAATGCTCCCTTTTTGATCAAAGTGACCTGTGCAGGTCATTCAGACGGTCTCAGTAGCCCTATTGCGCATACTGCATCCTTCCTTGTAAGCGTGTGGGTGTGTGTGTGTGATTGTTTCCTTAAACCCATCTCCTCTGTAAGCCACCTTCCCTAAGGGAAAAACGGGCAGGACAAACTGACTCGCCCCCCCAAGGAGGAAGTCTCCGAAAAACGATTAATCAGACCGTCCAATCTTCTTCAGAGGGACCCAGATGATATGGAGCTGGGAGGTTGTCGGGGGGGATCCTGGTGGGCCCGTGTAATGGAAACAAATGAAGAAGTATGAGGACTGAGACAAACCCATATCAGTCTCTAGCGACGCACACGCCGCCTTGATGCGGCTAATCAATCTTAGGGAGAAAAGCGCAGACACCGTCACTGTCGCACGCACACACATACACACATATTCCTCTCTGTCGTGACAGCATTGCCATGCCATTCACGATGAGTCTCATGCAAACCTTTCAGACCCTCCTCCTGACTCGCCGTCCTCTCTCCTGTCTCCCCTCTTTCACTGTTTGGCCTGCAAATGCTCATCTTTCTACATTCAGAGGATAGTTATATGTGCCGTTCTTTATATATACACACAGTACATCACAATGTGTCACCAAATACAAGCCCATTTGTATCAGTTCATAAATTCACATGGCAGTCATAGTTCCACCTGACTGCAATATCTCAATGCAGGTCTGATTCTCTCCTCAGACTGTAAGAAATATTATTATTATTAGTCTCTAAAACCTTCTGTAATTTGTTCACTCATAATTATCATCTTACCCCCTCCGAGGTACTCTCCAGATAAAGACCGTTTTTGATTGAGGCTGTGCACTTAATTAGACTCAAATCCCATTGAGAAATAATGAAATTGCAAATATATCCTCCCCCCTCCCATCAACTCCCTGTTAAGTGCTGCTGCTTTGGTAGTGTTACTCACACACATCATCAGACATGCAGGGTCTCGCTGCTCCAAAAAAGAAAAGAAAAAAGATATAGCTTTCTGAGGCATTGCCATGGAAACGCCTCGTTTCCTCAGTGTTCTGTAGCTAGTTTTGGGGAGAAGGCAGTGTTTGTGTGTGTGTGTGTATGCGTGTAGCAAGGACAGTCAATATTCTCTCCTGTTCTACTGCCAACAGTCTGACCTGCTGCCTTCACCCCCCCCCCCAACCCGCACTCTGTCTCCCCTCAAGGCAAGACTCTCTAAACGATTCATCATCTCAAGATAGAGTGGAATATAGTGTATGTGTGCGTTGAAGCCAGACTCTTTAGATCCACAGTAGGCCTATTATACACAATAGTGGTTTAGTAGGGACTACACTTGCAAACATGCAGCAGGGGGATCAGGGGAATGGCTCGACATCAGAGGTGACAGTGTTGAGGTGGTGTTTGGATGGCGGGTGGCAATGTGCTGCAGGATGATTCGACTCCACAACCCGGCTCCCGGGGGCTCTCCCTAATGCTGCTCATTTAGCAGGCTCCCAACATTCTGGCTCCCTCTCTGTGCCACACACGGGAGAAACACACACACACGCACTAGACACAAATCTGTTTAAGATTAGGTCAAACTAATGTGTGTGAGTTGTTTATTGTGGTGCGTTTGTGTGTTTTTGTCTCTCTCTCTCTCCCTTTCTCTCTCTCCACCTGCTGAGGAAGTGACAGCAAATAATTAGAAGACAGTAAGTGGCTGAGGAGCCAGAGGAAATGATTGACAGGTTAGCTTCTACACCAGGGAAAAGAGATAGTACTGGTGTGTGTGTGTGTGTGTGTATGATTGACAGGTTAGCCCCAACCAACCGGAAGAGGAGATGGACGGCCCCCACACACAGGAGAGCCACACCAGCCTGCAGCAATTCTCCAAACAACAACATGTCAAACACACATGCTGGAGGCACCGTGGGAGCTCGATAGGTGTGTGTGTGTGCGTGTGTGTGTGTGTGTGTGTGTGTGCGCACAGGCGTGGGTGAATGTGTACATGCAGGCACAATCAGGTATTGTATGTGTACACAATGGTCATTTGTGTTGCTTATTGTGTTCATCACAATACACTTTAATGGTGATGATTGGCTATTCATTACTTTCCAGATCACTTTGATCGAGTTGAATTAGTGGGATGAATCTCAGTAACAGTGATCATAATACCATGTTCTAGCCCAGAGATCACATTTCAACGTGAGATTCCCGTCAGAGGTTTCCCTAAAAAATGTACTCCACTAACCCTAAATGTCAACACAATCACTCCTCTCACATCATGACAACATATACACATGCCTGCATGAGGCAAGAGCACTTACTACAAAAACTGCAGGAGTTTGATAAATATTAAAGTGTGGGGCCATTACAAGAATATTCAAATGTCATTTTGATCTGAATATCAAACACCCTTTCCTTTGAGCTATTCCTCAACCGAGTTGGACACCAAACTAAAATGGGATTTGTTAAGAAAACTCATACTTCTGCTTTATTTATATTATGAAAACAACTGCCCAGTGTCCATGAATCATAACCTTAAACTGTCACTTTTTAAACTCCAGTAGGCTGTTAAGACAAGCTTTGATGAAGAAGACATGAAAGGATAAAGATGAAGAAACCAAAACTGTCTTAACATTTCAAACTACGCGGATCGAGTGAGCGGTAATTAGTATAATTTCCCCTATTTGATGTGCGAATTAAATATGGACCAAAAGCAGAGATCCTCTCAACACTTGTCAGAGACCGACCTTTGATAGACTGGTTGGTTCCAAGAAAATCCTGCATTGGCTCAAATTGGATTGGTTTAAATTTCAGTTTAAATTTGTTCAAGAGAAGGTTCAGATGTACCGACCTGTAGTGTAGTAGGCTACAGTCGCTGTCTAACCTATTGAAAGGTATAGGGAGGAAAATACGCTGCCAATATTTACTAGGTCTATATATATATTTTAATATATCAACTGGACCCGGTGAAGAGGTTTGACCCGTCAGTCTCTCAGCCCCGACATCCAAGCTACTTCACAGCAGTTTGGAATGGATTGTTCTTTCGGGGGGTCATTTGCATTTTTATTGCTAGGTGTTGTGATGATAGCTTGCGTTAGGCCTATGCGAGACCGGGACAGTGACGAGAGAGCGGAGGACATAATCAGGTTGTAAATCGTCTTGTTGTGAGTTCAGACCTCGGCTTTCTTTACATCTTAAAAGTGGTTTTGGTGAAAGTATGACGCTAGCTGGCCATAGCTTCTGTTAAATATGACATTTTGCGTGGCAAAATGAGTAGACATACCACGCCCATAGTGTATAACAAGCAAGGTGGTGAGTCTTGGTCCTGGCACAGCTGGAGCAAGTTATCCCTGAAGGTGGAAGTGGTTGAATGAAGACTTAAACAAAGGCCAAGCCAATTGTTCTACCAACCAGTAATTAGTCAAGGTCAAATTATTAGAATTCCTTCCCACAGTTTAGTCCAGTACAATTGTCATCCGTGTGGACGACATGCTGCACTTGTGGACGGCTCTGTAGTTTTTCTAGCCTTTTGGCGCCAACGGATGGTAAATGGATGGTAAAAGTAAACAGTCTGATTGTCTTTCTGGAAACAAACTCCTGTCTAGATCAGCAGTGTTCCTGGCCTGTTTGAGGTATTTCTTTGCCATTTGTATGTATTCAAGTCAGAAAAAAAGTCCTTTGTGATGTGTTTTTATAAACAACTGCTCAATTACCGTCATCTTTTATGGATTATGGCAAGGTTTTGTTGTTTTCCTGCCAGTCATGGAAGACATCGCCTTAACCATCACTAATCAGTCACAGTAACCTTTTCTTTCCCCCCATATCTGCTGAATGGAGATAATCTTTCTCCCCTCCCGACAAGTGTTATCTAATATACCTAACAGGGAAAGAACACAGTGCACCTCTTATCTGGCATAATGTGATTATGACTTGGCTGTTCGCTTGTAACACTGTATATCGCCATCCCAGACCGTTTACCTCTGATTCAGAGTTTAGATGTTACATTGCGGAATGAAACGTTTTTATTCCACAGATTAGAAAAGACATATTTATGCCTGCCAGAATGCTAATGAGCTAGCCAATTAATGAGCTTCTATCAGTCTTGACTCTCTTTGCTTGAGGCTATGACATTTATCACAGCCTGCAAATTGATATAAACATTCTACTATCCCCATTAGAGTGTTATTTTCCTCAATAATAATTGTGCATTGTATAAATAATATTTTTGTAGCCTTGTCTCTGTTCAATAATATATTGGATGGTCGTCCCTTGATGATAAGTGCTCTGCTTTGCTGCAAAATAAATGACGCGTTTCCACCAATTACATCAGGGCTGCGCATGTGTCTGCGTGTGTGCGTGTGTGAAGCTGTGCAGTAATTCTCCGCGTTTCACTACTGCAAAACCCTTTTTAATTGGATGTTTAGGACTTTTCGGCGTCTTTGTGCTCTAAAGCGGTCTGATATATGGCTGTTTCATCTCAGCTAATGTGGCAGAGTGCTTTAAGGAATCTAACAATACTCCCTGGAGACTCATCTCCCCCTCGTTCCACTGCTTCCTATCACTATTATCATTAACCGCCTGTGTTTTCACACACGGCCAAGGAGGTGGCGTCCTCGCTTTAAACTCTAATTCCCAGAGGTCATTAGTAGGACTGTGTGTGGCTCCGTCGCCCCAAGCCTCCTGCCTGGGCCGCCCCGACATGGTGGTACGCCGTAGACAGATGGCTGTGTGTTGTAGAAGATGACAGGCCGTCACAGCAGATGGCTGTGTGAAAGACACAGACCCCCACGACCAGGCTTCGAGGAGGAGGGGGAGAAGAAAGGAGAGGGATAAGGAATTGGTGGAGAAAAAGAGATGGGGACGGAGCGGAGAAAAGAGGAGGGAAGGATACTGTCGGTGCAGGAGGAGGACTGGGGAAGATGGGAAGGGAAACAGGTGGAGAGAGAGGAGGGTTGAAGCGCAAGAGATGGATGGAGCGGACAGTTTGAAAAAGAAAGAGAGGTGGAAGGAGTGGACTAAAGAGGATAGTATGGAAGCGGAGCTGGAGTGGGATGAGGGGAAAGGATCGGCGAAAGGGGTGTTGAGGAGAGAGAAGAAGAGGAGAGGGTGGGAGAGAAAGCCACCGGCCTCCCCCCACACTGGGATGTTTTTGTGACGGTAAGTCAACATTGTGTTTGACCCAGCTGTGTGATAACACGCTTCCTGCCAAGGTGGACCACATCTCTGACTGCGAGTGCCCTTCTAACACTGACACCATCAGCCTGGGCTACACTGACGGACTGTAAGTATGACAGACTGTTAACATGATAGCAGGCCTCCGTGGGGACAGTCGGCGTGTGGGTGTGGGAGGGAGTAGCGATAGAGGAACGAGGGAGGGAGAAGGGATGAGGGATGGATGGATGGATGAAAGTTAAGAGTGGTGGTCAGGGGCAATAGGCAGTGACATGGGAAGAATCCAGGGTAATATAGGGCTGGAGGGGGCCCGGTCCCTGTGCTGGCACCTCTCCCTCACTGGGCCAGATGGACGGCCATCAGATCCCGGGCAGAGCGGATGCCTCCCTGTCACATACCCGCTGTGTGCATGCCTCCCCGCCATCTCAGCTCTCCAAGCCATTACCTGACGCCCCCCCCCCCCCCATCCCGCACACAGCCCATAACCTGCCCCCAGTGGTGGTGTTACCATACAGGTCCCCAGTTCCACACAGCCTAGCCCCATCTCCTCCCCACCACCCACATGGCACCATGCCAAGGGGAGGGTAGAGCTCAGTGGTGAGAACACTTGACTGCAGATCAAGGGATTGCAGGTTTAAATCCATCCCTATACTGTATATTGATTTGGATAAAAGCATCTGCTCAATGAATGCATGCCCTTAACCAACCCCATACCTCAGCTTCTCTATATCACAGACATCTGCACCTTGATTTTCCATGAACAAACTGGAGCACTTCTATAAAAACCTCCCACTGTGTTGATCTAACTCCAGGCTGATAGAATAACCAAATGTCTCAGGATCCACATACTCACACCCACACATACTCGACACCCACACGCATCTCATACCACTCTGCAGTTACTAGATCAATATGAATCATCTAAAGCAGTGATCCCTGACCACGCGCATTGATCCCCGATCCTTAATCAAATTTTGGTTTTACATGCTGAACACACGTCGTCCATCATGTTTAGGTCACATTGTCGTTCAGTTAATGTTTGTCTACTTAAGGGTAATTACATTGGTAATGCGCGAAGGAACCAATATTTGCTTGAAACAAGGTTTTATCTGAAAGGGCCAGCAGGTAAAGAGAAAGACACGTGTCCTTTCCAATCAAGCCAAGGTGGAAGGATGAGGATCTTGTAGTTTAGATAGTTGCTGGGATAGTAGATGCCACTGTATGAATGCACGTATTTGTTTACTGTAATTGAAAAAAGTTAGCATTCATTTAATTAATGTGATTTTGTAACAGCCATCAAACGTTATCTCAGTTTAGATTTTCCAGTGCATTCCCTCCCGAACACTTGTCATATTATGACTACGCTTCCTGTCTGGATACAATTTGACTAACGAGATAACTTTTTCCAAGCTGATTTTTCAAACGTCCAGGACTGGGAATTCCAAAACTGCTAATGTAAAGTTTGAAAGCACAGACGCAATCCTGCTTTGGCAAAAGCAATTAAAATATCAGCTTCAATCAGTTGGTGGATCCATCTCCCACTGTCCTGACCTTGCTTTCGAAAGAAAACACACAAAAAAACACAAAAAAAGGTAGTGGAATTTTCCGGCCCAGCTGGCAGCAGAGCCTGTCTATCGGCCCTGAATACATCAGAGCTCCCCAAGGATCTACCTCGCCATCCACTGCTGCTGCCTGAAAATAGGCTACATTCCACAAAGTCTGTGTGAGCAAAAGTGAGAAAGAGCATGCATCTGAGAGATGGAAAGAAAACCTGTCCTAACGAAGGACAATTGAAACTTAAGCTGATCATCTTCATAGTCCACTTACACCATGACTACCAGAGAGCCACTACTTCAGTTATGAAAAGCTGTGTGTGTGTGTGTGCGCGTGTGTGTGCACATGTCTGAGTGTGTGTGTGGAATGAGGGACACATTAAACTTTGTGCTGCAACCCAATATATTTATTTGAACAGACACATCCAAAACTACATTTACAAAAGATATGTTTTTACAGAGATAATCAATATGTCAACCATGACTAGTCCTATCCTTTGACTATTATTTGTCTTATTCTATACTCCACTATGCATATCGTTTCCTTTTTTTGTTTTACAGTACATTCGATACTATTTCTGCATCAAATCTGGCAGAAACGCATGTGCATTATTGAACAAATGTTACAAAGCTTCAGTGAAGCTCAACCTGAGGCCAAGGACCTCCCTTGAAACAAAAACATTGCTACACACACACACACACACTCCATGTGTACAGTTGAAACTACAGCTCTTCCTTGCAAAAAAAAAGAGCAATGTGTTTTGAGTAAATGCTGTTACACAGACCAAGTTGAATTCCCTTAATGAGTCTGAACACATTCAGAAAGTGTTTGTATGCTCTACATGTTCCCTTTCCTATCTCTCTCACACACACACTGGGACTGCGTTTAGAATCCCTCCCACTGGTGGTAAACTAGGAGGATCGAACTGGCATCAGCATGACTGTAGGAGGCTGTTCAGTAGTGGCTCCATCCTCCTCACACAGCACCCTTCTCGAACGACCCTTGTTGAGCAGATTCTCAGTCGATCTCATTGGGATTCTGTTGGGCACTCCTGTCGTTGTAGTCTTTAGTTTGCGGGCTACAGTGATGTCATGCCGGCTTTCATCTCTGCGGTGATGTAGAGGAGCTGCTGTCGAAGATTTGAACGCCAGTCAGGCTGATGAGGATGAGGATGGAAGTAGCTCATCTTCCTCAGCAGCGTGGCGTGATGCGTGGCGTTGTACAGGTTGTTGTCTTCAAAGGGGTCGTCCTCCAGCATGTATAGCTCGCCGGCGTGTATGTCAGACATGTTGGCCTGGAAGGAGGCGGGGTCAAAGGTCACCCATAGGGTGTAGTGATAATCCCAGGAGCGCATGGAGTAGCCCATGACCCGGATGTCTTTCAGGTCTGGAAGGTCGGAGTTCACCTGGAAAACAGCAAGTACTCAAATCGAACAGGGTTCTTGGAGGTGAGACATGTTACCTTTTGAATTCTTGAGAAATTATGATTTCCCTACCGCTCCTTAAATGTATCTAATGATATCTAACATGATCAGATAGGTGTGAACATGTGGTTCTCTAGCCAGCTGTTCCCTGATCTACTTTGATCAGATCAAGGAGTTCTTTTTGGAAGGTAGAATATCAGGCTGCAGTTTGGAAAGTTCCAATGGAGTGTAATTTCATGTAAAGTATGTGTTAGTTGAGTTTGCTAGTTGTGCTAGGCCCAGACTTCTGAACACAAGTTAAGCCTGGAGTAGGACTCTGAAGCATCTTCAATTGTATTTGTTTAGTCTAGCCTAAGGTTTAAACTCAGGGAAACCAAGTATCTTGTTTCTGTCTAGGTAAACTATGACTTGTAGACTGCATTAGGTATCGTACCTGGGGCGTGTTGGAGGGGCGGGGGTACTGGCTGAAGGCGATGGCTTCTGAGTCCCTCCCTCTTTCTCGCCGGCCAAAGTTGTAAGCCAGGTTGCTCCCCTCGGTGCACAGCTGGACCTTGAAGGAGACGTCAGGGCAGGGGTGAGGTGCTCGCAGCCCAGCCAGGTAGGACACCGTGGGGAACACATCCACCAGCTCCACCACATTCCTCACCACACTCCCCGCTAGCACCAGGAAGGGAAGGACAGAACATGACAGAAACTGTGTCATGAAGCTGATGATCATCGTCACAATCCAGAGGGTTGATATATCCATTCACACTCATTTGGGATGAGATTTAGTCGGTAGACCCATTCAGAGATTCTTAACACTGACCTGTATGACCAGGAAGCCATCCAATCACTGTTTTATAGTTTATAAGTTTTTTTTTTCTGAATTGGACATTAGGTACCTTTGAAGACCTCCGATTGGTTGAAGACGTCTATGAAGGGGAAGTTCTTTCCTGCTTCTGTCCAACCAAACTCTGTCGTCAAGTCGGGTACGTAGAACATCAGAGGAACGCGTGTGGCTACTTCAAAGTTGCTGTACTTGGCCCACTCCCCGTGTTCACCAAGAGACCAGCCTGAGGAAAAAACACAAACATTTTTGCAGTGTGACGGAAACTAAATTGTTTAACTGCCGCTGCTAATGATTTTGCGTGAAATTTACTATAAATCTGATTTAAATTACTGTTTACTTTATATAATGTTCATGCGACCAAAAATATTCTATTATTTTCCTTTTGCACCACATGTTTATTATGTGATTCTTTACAGTAACCATTAAAATGAGCCAATCCATATAACAAATGTAAACCAAGCTGAAAAAATAATCAATCGGTTGTGGTCAAGTAAACCAATATTTGATTAGGTTATGAGTCCTTCAAGTGAAGACTCAGTCAAATCAAAACTGCAAAGGGAGATTTATAATGAAATCACACTGCCATCAAGTGGCCTAAATGAGAAATGCATGCAAAATGACAAAAAGTCGTGTGAGGCTGACATTAGATTTATCCATCCCTTCCCTTGGGACAAAAATCAAGGGTCTGTTTAATCACTACAGACTGATAGGACCTCACTTTACGTTCCTATCTAAAACTAAACAAGTATAACCCAATAGACAATTTAGTGGAGATGGCATGGTGTACTGTGATTGAGGTAAAATGCATAGGTACAGAACAAAGACATCAAATAATTGAATGTATAATTAATTTCGAAAAATTAATTTACATAGTGAAGCTGGCTTCACTACATGGCTCATACTGTAGCTTGTTAAAGACTGACCATAATATCACAATAATTATAACATGTACCTATTAAACCTCTGGGTTGTGAATATAATGGAAATATTAAAGCTAGATTGTGGATATATAATGGCTAAAGAATTCTAGAACATGAATAGATGAATGTTAGAATGTGAACAAAATATAGATGTTAATACTCCAAAATTAGACCAAAAATGTAGATATTGAAGCTGTCGCATGTGGGCTGTATACTGACCGTGGTCGGAGCTGAAGACCACCAGGGTCTGATCAGCCAAACCCAGCTCATCGAGGGCGCTCAGCAGGCGGCCCACCTGGGTGTCGATATATGACACGGCTGCAAAGTAATGCTGCCGAATCTTCAGCTTCAACACACACAAAACCAACAGTTACACCAGTTCAATTCAACCCGTATCCATCGAAGCACTTCTAAAAATCCACGTCAGTCGGAGAAAACGGGAGTGAGTGTCCCTGTTGAACCTGGAAGTCTTGGGGGATGGGTCCGTAGGGGAAGCTGGTGTTAAGGCCCCGGACATCCTCTCTCCTCCTCAGGTCCATCCAGGGGTTATAGGCCACGCTGGGGAGGCCCGGCGGCACGTCTGGGTCTGGGGCCAGGCTCATCTTCTCCAGGGGATACAGGCTTAGGTACTCCTGAAGGGTACGATGGACACAGACACACAAACCCGTGTCAAGTCGTGTCTCATAAGCGGTCACACTCACCCGTCACACTGATCACACGCGTCTGCTTCCTTATAAAAAGAGCGGCTGGGTTCATGTGCTTTCATCGGGGGGAGGTGTGTGTTCTGGACAGTCCCCTGCCTACCTGAGGTATCCTGAAGGGGATGTGGGGTTTGTGGAAGCCCACTGCCAGGAAGAAGGCGTCGCCGGCCCGGGCGGCAGCCCCCAGCAGCCTGGTGGCTTCCTTCGTGCTCTCCAGGTCTGGCAGGGTGGCCAGGGGCATCTGGCTCACGTTCACAGCGCACAGCAGGTTCTCGTGCAGCTTGCCATCCCTGCCCCTGCACATCTGCAACAGGGAGGCAGGAGGCTTAAGCCACAGCTGTACCTCAGACACACCTGGCTCAAAGGTTAACACTCGGACTAACACACTCAGTCCGCATTGCATCACAAGTGAAGGGCTTGTGCTTGTTTTTGATACGACAACATCTTTTTGATGAGTGCCCCTTACCTTTATGACAAACTATTTAGGTCAATACAGAGCACAGTCATGACACTACGATAACATCTTATTAGGACTAGGAATACTGACTAGGTGGACGTTGTCAGAAGTATTTTTTTTTATTTTTTATCAGAATCAGAAGTATTTTATTCGCCATGAATGTTTGCACAAACAAGGAATTTACTTTGGCAGGGAGGTGCATACATTAAACATATAGGAATATTGAAACTTAAATATGTGTACTAACTATACAAAAGGAGCAAAGTCTAGCTAATACTAAGGGGGGTCTAGCTAATACTAAGGGGAATAAAAATATAAATATAAATAAATATTGTGAGAAGGGAATGAGGATGTATCCATGAAACAGGAAGGGACTAGAGAATGGAGTGAGTCAGGTTAAACTAGGAAAAGGGAATCAATGAGAGGGTGGGTCAAGGTGTCCGAGAGCTGACAGGAGGGCCAGGAAAACAAGAACTGGACACCACAACAACAGACACTGACCTTCTCCTTTTCGTAGGCGAAAGAGGCGGGATGATAGGGGGGTACAGACCAGCTGTAGGGGTAATCATCTGTGTGGTTGGAGACTATTCCTTCAGAACAAAACACACAGACCACATAGTGCTATAGTAATTACAAGGTCAAACTGAAATTCCAGAATGGCTTAAGCTTCACTGAAATTCTTGGTGGCTATATTGGGGGGGGGGAATGTTGTTTAAAGCAATGCAACCCCAATTAAGTGGTTCATTTAACACATGAGACAACAAGGAGCTGTAAAAACAAAACATCATAATAATTATAGGAAATGTGAATCATGTTAATAAAGTATGATACTAAGTTACATATTGGCCAGCCATCTTACCAGGGTGAAAAACCTTGCCAACCGACATGGTGGTGTATCCCCGTGATTTGAAGTACTGAGGCAGAGTTGTGTAGTTTCCCGCGTGGACTCTCCAATAAGAATTAAAGTCATACAATCTCGTTGTGTCTGGTCTGCGACTGGTCAACATTGACGTCCGACTTGGTCCACACACTGCTTGCTGTAAATTGAATGGAAGGTCGAGTACACACAGGAGGCTAACACGGAGGTTCCCCACCGATATCCGGACAGGAACAGTTAGCGACATATTTTGATTAACTTACAGTCTGTCAACTTACCTGTGCGTATGCTTGGAGAAAAACTTTGCTTTTGGAAGCAAGTTGATCAATATTTGGCGACTTCACAATTGGGTCTCCGTAACACCCCAAAGTTGGCCTCATATCGTCCGCCATAATAAATAAAACATTGAGTTTGTCTAGATGAGAAAAACATAGTTATGTTTGTTCAACTTCATCTAACAGTTTTGTCTCATGGCCAGTAATCTTACCTTTAGCATCAAACGCAGGTGCACAGATAAGAAAACTTAAAGCGCAAAGCCAGGTATGGAAAAATAGTAACATTGCTGGGCACCAGATGTTCCAAATTAGAATGATGGAACGCTATGTATCTTGTGCATTATGTAATACAATAATGCATGATTTGGCAGCAATATTACTAATCCCTTTTCCACGGTCGGCGTCTGTCAAAAACAAGGCAACGTCTCTTCTTCTAATTTAATGCAATAACTTCCTGACAAGAGAAGCTCCTCCCCCTTGTTGTAATTTGATTGGCTTTTGGAAAACCATGAAATGCGACGCACCGCCCCACAAGATTAAAGATCAGAGAAGCTATTATGTTTTGTTTATTTTGTATTGAAAAACTCTAAGCGAAACAGTAGACGATTTTATATGACGGCAAAGACACCTGAATACAAAATAGGCTGTATAGAAATATGGTAGAAAGAGTAGGCCTATACACAGTACGCTTGCTTCACACACTCAAAAGCACGTATTCCTCTTTCATCACAAACCGGTTGAGAAATAAATTGTTAAGCGAAAGCGAAAAATTCTTTCAAAATATTGCGTCTGGTTTATCTGTCCTTTGTTTTCCCTATACACCTGCTTTGAGAGACGAATTCAAGTCAAAGTAGTTTATAGATGAGAAAACAGTCGAACAGCAGTTACAATAAATGTATTGTGCTCTGCTGTGCTGCACTGTCCTGGGGTGTCTGTTCACTCTGTTGAGCAGCCTCTGGCCAAGCCCTCCTCTGCCTGTTGCAACAGTGTCTGATTTAGACTGGCACAGGTTTTGAGAGACCTGCATATCAAGAAAACCCCCAAAGACAAAGTAACATGGGTGAGTTATTTTCTGCTGTTAGGGCACAGGAATCTGTATATTTAATATGTGAAGATATTTATCATATTTTGCCATACAGCATTGTATATGTTGAAAGCCTGTTCAAGTTCAAAATAAATACAGGAAACGTGTGAACTCTTTTGTTCCTATTTTAGCGAGTCTTTTTGGCGACATCATGAAAGTGGAAACCAGTGGTGCTTCAGAGAAAACGGCCAAACAAGACAAGCTGTCTGTCAAAGGTGTGTGTGTGTGTGTTGCTTAATCTCAACAAAGCTGTATGCACTTCAATTCCTGCTATGAAAATAGAAGTATCAAAAATGTCCAAAATGCCTCTCAGGGGTGGAGGCATCCCACAAGATGGCGGAAATTGATATGAAGAGAATGAACCAGTACAAGAGCATGGTGCAAACGGTGGGCCTTTCAAAAAGCCTGGATCCGGCCATCATAGCAGGAATCATGTCCAGGGAGTCCCGAGCCGGTGCTGCTCTGGACAACGGCTGGGGAGACCATGGCAACGGCTTTGGTCTTATGCAAGTACGTACTAAGGACTTGCATCTGCACATAGGCTCTGCAAGAAAATAACTGTTCCCGTATTGTAAAATAGAGTAATTACAAACACAATACATATATGAGAAGGCTGAATACACTTTGTTTGTCTGAAAGGCTAATAGAAGGTAGATGGTAGAATAGATTCATAATAACTATAATTATTGTTGTTATTAGTAATACATGAGAAATTATAGAATTGACTCAAGCACACAGTAAAAAGAAACAGACTAATCTAGCCTTTCATGCTACTTTCCCTCCATAGGAGACACATTTATGTATCATTCTCCAACTATGCTGTATATAGTACTATAAATGTGTGGTAAACCTCGTTTCCACAGGTCGACAAGCGTTTCCATAAGCTAGTTGGCGAGTGGGACAGCAAGGAGCATGTGAACCAGGCAACAGGGATTCTTGTTGATTTTATCAACAAAATCCAGAAGAAGTTCCCTAAATGGCCAAAGGAACACCAGCTCAAAGGTACTTTGAGTATTATTTCCCCTTTTCTTGTTCTGCAATGTCACTAGAAAGTGATATGACAGGCTGTAGATCCAGAACTAAATAAGAATGGCCACTGTGTGTCATAAATGCATGCATGCTCAGTGTAGGTTTTTTACAGAAGCCTTAAGTCTTTCTGTTTTGAAGAAATACATATTTCTTTGATTTCTAACTACATAATCTATTTTCTTTTTCAGGGGGAATATCAGCCTACAATGCAGGGGACAAAAATGTCCAAACCTATGAGCGTATGGATGTGGGCACCACCGGGGATGACTATTCCAATGACGTGGTGGCTCGGTCACAGTGGTTCAAAACTCAGGGCTTCTAAAGTTTCCCCAAGCTTCAGTCCTTGATAATGAGAATAGGAGAATAATTGCTAGATATGTTGACTGTACTGCAAAAAAATATATATTCAGTCTCATTTATTCTCTCTACTGGCATGTGATGTAGGCTAATGTTGTGATGATCATGACTCGTTTGAAAGGTTTTTCCCACAATAAAAGATCATGCTTTGTTTATCAATGGCCACTGGAGTGCGCTGTTTTCCTTTAGCAATGTAAAAGTGTGCCACAATGTGCCACCCTTAAACATATATTCAGTCTCTTTAAAATGTGTTATTGTCTTGTAAATCATAATACAATTTTTGATGTAGCTTACTCGAAGTTGCCTATTTAGCGTACGTTTCTTAGAAAATGTAAACTGAAACGGCAGCAACCACTAATACCATGCGCCATATTATCTGCTTTATAAATGAAACATATTGATCCATTTTTGTCGCAATGTTGTGTGTTGGGATGAACATCGCTTGAAAGCGATGTTGTTGGATAAGGGGTAGTTCAGTTAGTTCTCTGCGGAGCAATTAGGCGACTTTGTTTCAGGTCTAGGGGCGGTCCTTTCCTGCAGAGAAACTTCAGTGAGGCACACCAAATTACCCCAATTCACTGATGTCTTGGCACGTCGATGGATGAACGAACATAAAATTTGAAATATTAACCCAGTTCGCAGGTATGTAAACTAAGTATATTTGGAGTTTATTTAGGGTTCTATTACGACCTTAATTTCGCTCAACAGGCGAATGTGTTTTACGTAGTTTTTCGACGACGGTTCTGGTTGATTGGGTTAATTGTTGCGCTTTCGCTGAATTGATCCGTGATCGTGTTACTTGATCAACCTCATGAATTATGCCGTTGACCTGTCATTATCATTCTGTTTAAGTTTACAATATTAAGTATGCAAAATAATAGTGTACAACATCAATTATGTTGTCCCATATGGTAGCCTGATTACATTTTTGTCAGAGCAAGAGGGTCCCTTCGCAGTTAACTTTAATACTTATCAACTCAATGACAGCCAGGTAAATACTGAATCTAGTTCATCTGTGTTAGATCCAACAACACCAGTCATTTAGTTGAAGGCTGAGTCCCAGGTACTCAAAAGTATGTGGGGGGATCATCATTTAGCTTCTGCTCAACTTGGTTCTAGGGTTGATCAGCTGGACAGGGATGTGACATGTAGCTGGTGTGTTTACAGTTGCCCTTCTTTTGTAAATGAGTCCCAGCTGACTGTTGGGGTCAACATAGAACTGGGGTCAGCCACTCGGAGCCTGTCAATGGGCCACCTGGGAACAAGGAACACACACAAGACCAAAACACTGTTAAATTAGCCCCCTGCCCCCCACTCTTATTAGATTATCACCATGCAATCAAACCTTCCAGTTTAATTGGTTGCTCGCTTGCCATATACGCACACAAACTGTGCAGCAAATGAGTTCCCTGTCGGTAAAATGGGCAGACGGTTCCTTTATCAAGCTTTAAAACTCAGCAAGGCTCTTGTGTCGGTGTGGAAGGGAGGAAAGAGAAGTCTGCAGAGAGAGGAGATGGGGTGATCACAGGGGTCAACTCAACTCTAAATGTGTTTAACCAGGAACATAAACGCAGGTACTGGAATTGGATTGTTTGAACTGTGAAAACACAGAGGGGAGTTTAGCGACCACTCAGATGATATGGGGTTTGAGGACATTGTTTCAGACCTGAGTGTCTTTTCAAGAGTGTCTAGTAGTCTTGTATCTCAGTAGAAGACCTGGGTTGCAGTAACACTGCTGACCCAGACTCCGCTGTTGGATATTGGAGGGAGGCTCAGCCCCCCAGCGCTGGGAGCAGAGAGCAGAGAGCAGGGGTATGATTTCAGAGTTATTTACAGTGGAGCATACATGGACTTGATTAGGGCTGGTGCCGCCTAGCCTCCTGCCTCAGACGATGGCTTCCAGATGTGAGCAGACATTCCTAGCCGAACTCCACTCCTCTCCGGCTCTCTGCAGAGGAGAGAAACTCCGCTCCACACTGAAACTCAGGGGTGGACCCGAGAAACCTGAGTCTGGGTGAAGTGTGGACGGGACCAGGAGGATGGGGGTGGACAGGAGGGGGGGTGGGAGGCCTCTAGCTTAACCACAGGCACAGATTTGGCTTTTACCACAAGGAGCCATAGAAATGAGAGTGAGCATGCTGTAGGTAGCTTTTTTTTTTTTTTTTTTTTTACAGCTTTGGCAAATGTCTTTTGATTGAAATTGCAGCACCTTATTCTCAACAGGAAGCTGCACCCTCCACTGTGAATCCGCCTAATACAATGTTCCCAAATGAAAGGTCTACTGTCACTCAGCTAGCGTTAGCTAGCAGCAGCGTGCTTCCTGTGTTAAGGTACCAGACAGACAAGCCTGCTTGGGTTTCTGTCGGAGCTGAGGAGAAATGTTTCAGGAAATACCAACACTGCTTTTTTTAAAGGAGGGAAACTGACCAACATTCCTCCTGGCTTTAAAAACACAGATACATGATAGATGTGTGTTTGAAATTAGTCCACTTACCCTTTATGAATGTAAACATTTTCTGCCTGGAGATTCTGGGCAGATATCCTGGTGGTTATAATATTTGATGTACTACAAAATAACCAATTACTGATGGGCTATTGAAGTCACGTAGACCAATTGATATACTGAGATTCGGTAGATTGAATAGCGTTATGGATACAACATGTTTTAGTTATATATTGTAAACAAATTGCATTCTTCTGTTGAGATTTAATTGTTAGGATATCTGGCGTACATTTGCCTTTCCTTTTACAAGGCTACAAAGTATTCTTATAGACAACCTGACCATGGAATGTCGAAATGAACAAATGAGGTATGTGGCTTATAGGCTTGGATGCTGTCATAGTTTTCAAGAATGCATTCTTGGTTCTGCCTGGGACATAGTGCTGGCTTCTTGGTCATTCAACTCATTTGTTTGATCCAGCTTTACTAGATCTTTCAGGGAACTCCAACAATGAAACGTCTCAGATACATTTCTCAAACACACACCACCAACTTGAATTAAGATATTATATTGAATTATATTCTTATTTTCAAAGGCCATGATAGATTCGGTCATGCAATATTGATTTGATAGAGAATATTGAACTCTGCACGTCAATAACCTTTATTGACATTCTTTCAAGTCGTCATGTCTTCTACGTCCATCAAGACAGATGACTTAAAGTTGTTCCTCGTGGAGACATCTGTTGCTTGTGTTGACTCAGGCACCAGTACTCTATTGGCTGGGCTATTGCATTGTGTCATTTCTGATTGGCTAGAGTAGCAGGACTGACTCCCTAGTCAGGACAATCCCCACATCCCCTCGTGGCTTTATATACACACGCACGTCCACATCCCCTCCACAGTCCACACATAGCTAATTATCACCACCACGTAGGGCAGAATTAAGGAAGGCCTGGGGCTGAGACAATAGGCCCAGCGGGATTCCATCACTTTGGCCTGCCAGACACTCAGTCGGCATCGAGGGGATTAGTCCCTGCGACGGAGGCATTAAGGGAGGGAGGGAGGGAGGGAAGGGAGGGAGGGAAGGGTGTGGGCGGAGGATAGGAAGGGGGGGGGTGGAAAGAGCAGCCTGGGGCAGGCTGCCGGTTTACTTGTGTCCTCCCACTCTGTAGGCTATAGTCTCAAGACAGAAGGACAAGAAACTCTCATCCCTCCAGTCAGCTGTCTCTCTCCCTCTCTCTCCCTATCCTGATACCAGCCCAAGCTCTATTTCTGGTCTGGCTTCTGTGGACTAAAGAAGTTATATTGTGTGTCGGACACTTTGGGCAGTATTTACTTGTGAATACATAACTTTCAAAGGGGTGTTTTGTGCCGGTTGTCATTTGACCCAGAGGATGATCTAGAACTTGGAGTGAAGGGTCTTCTGTATTTCTGGTTGATTTATCCAACAAGGTTGAAACCATGGCTGGGATCTATGGCTGCTTGCGAGGAAACAAGTAAGTTATTTTTCTGGGAGATGCTTTGAGATCGAATTGCTGCTTAAGGACTAGAAGAAGTGTTAACTTTGATTGTATGCCAGCCAGAGTGTTTATTCAAAGTCAGCATGCCCATTCATGGCATTCAACGCTGACTGTCTGCATATGCATGAGCTGTGTAAAAGTGCTTTGTGAGATGGGACACTCGCCCCTTGTATTGTAATATATTTGGATTATATTGATTTGCAAGGTTTTCATGCATGAATGACTTGTTCTCCATGAAACGAGTTGGCAAAACAGGCTTATCCTCCCAATGGCGCTTTCGGCACAAACCCAATAAACTGACATGTATTCAGCTCACTGGTGTTAAGTAAAGTTCACTAGGATGTGTGAATACACTTTTGTGGATTGGAGTAGAAGTGTCTGCTAATCGACAAGGCCTGTACTATGTCTCAGCCATGTGGACTTGAGACTTGCTTTGTTCATGGCTTGTTTAATTGGTGTATCAGTGCCCCATCTCTCCCTGTCTCCTTGTAGTCTCATGACACTGAGACAGTCAGAGCTTTTATAGACCTCTCGCTTAGTTCACTGACCGACTGGGAATAAAGAGAGGGAGAGATGGAGAAAGAGAGTGAGTCAACTCTTTTGAAACAGCTTGAGTCACTGAAATACTGTAACGTTTCACCGGAATTCTTGAGTCTCTTATAAGCAAAGTGTATTATTCACATTCATGCCCTCCTCCACTTCCCTTCAGACAAGTCATGGCCAGTATCAGTTGTGCACCCTACTTCCACCCCACAACAATCTGATGAAACCAGGGCTAGCAGGGAGAACAAGCCAAAGAGAAGATCATTTAGGACTAGACTATGCCTCCCCACACATACTATCGCCCTTTAAAGAGAAACATGTGTACACGATCTGATGACCATGGATAACTTTACTCAATTCCAACCACATTGAGAAATGCAATCCTTTTGGGTGTTAGATATGAGAGACTTTAAAGCGGCAAAACCTGGACTGAATTCACAAACTTTCAAATGAGACTTATTGTTGCCAGGTCTTTTTTGAAATGTTGTCTATGGCTGTGGGCCAATGAACTTGAACCTCTCCCTAAAATGTTCTCTGATAATTTGAAGAGGAAAGAACTGGCATGGGAGATATGGTGCAACATCACCCTGCAGGTCGAACCCATGTCTGAGCGGGTGTGAGCAAGTGTGTCAGGGAGAAGAGAAGATAGTCAGACACTAGTCCTTATATGGCATGCACGGTGGAACACAGCTAATATTATTGCTTGGGTAAGAGGTGCTACAACAAAACTCCAAAACACTCAAGTCAAGTTATCAAATACTAGAAAGTATTTGAGGTGTGTTTTACATCCCATCTTATTCACTGTTGGGACTGTCCTGTTGGGTTCGTAGAACTTTCATTGAACAACTGAATCAAGTGCACCTCTAGTATTTGACTGGATTGCAGTATTTGAGATCAATATTTGCAAAACACCTGGTTTCCCACTAATTTGTGGTCTAATGAACAGTTTTCTGCCTGGACAATCCAAGATAAAGACCTGTAAGGTAGGGTCAACTCTGGGTCATCAACCAGGGTGTGTTTTAAAAAGGCTGGGGTTAAGCCAGACAGTCATTTAGGGATTCTTCTTCACACTGTGTTACTTCTGACACATTTTGTGGAGAATCTAAAGAGAATTGTTTTGATGAAAATGTTTTACTAAACTGTGCTGTAAAGTATATCTGGAAAAGTTGCCACACTTAACTTTTTACTCACTGGAGCTAGACTGTGAAAACGAATGTCTTCCTGAACTCTACAACATTTTCACTTTTCACTTAATAGATTGTAACAAACAACCTCTCATCCATACATCATATATATATATATATATATATATATATATATATATATATATATAAATTGGAAGGGAAATACAGTATTGTGTACATTCCATGAATTTGAGTCATTCCTTTCATATTGAGGTGATGGGTGGAGGAAATACCAAGGGTTTGTGGTTTTGGCCCTCTGGACAATCTTTTAGGTATGTGAGATTTGCTCCTGCCTCTGAACAGCAGTTGTAGTGAAACAGACAGGCCTACTGTAGATCATTATTATCTGGCGACCCTGCTTCAGTCAAAAACAGATGGACTCTATGCAGATGAGGCATACAGTACTGATACAAACCTGCATGGCAACCTTTTCTTCTTCTACATGTGAAGGGGACGTGTGCCAAATCTCACACATACACACACAGCTAACTCTTCAAACAAAATATGTGTAAGTAACACATTTGAACATTTGCTTTGAGGTGGCCATCAGTGCTAGGTAAACAATTGCAAAGTATACTTGTAATTCCTCCAGTTTGTAGTGTGACTTTACAGTGTCTTTACTGGACATGTTTCCCAGCTGTCTCTCACTACACACTCACGCGTCCCATATCCTGTATGTTATTGTGGTCGTCTTCACCACATCGATGTATTTCCCTTTGGTGATAATGATGTTTCCCTACGCTTGAAACGAATGTTTGGAGAATGACCAGGCAAATGCCGTATTCGAATTGAAATTCTTGGTGCTGGACACGCTCTGCCATATACTTGTAAAAGGCTAAATTACAATCAACTTGTATGTTGAATTGCAGAGGAGACTTTCTATGTCTGTCCTTTCCCTCTTCGCCATGTGTATAATTACATTTGCCAGAGGCATCTCTCTCACCAGCTCAAATGAAAGACCTTTAAAACAAACTAGAGTCATATAAACTCACTAACAAGCCTTCCAGTCTCACTGAATGTTTGGCAGTTGGCACAGTTCAGTAACAGTATTCACGTGGGGAGCTCTATTTCAAAATTCTCCACTCTGGCTTCACCTCGTGGATTACAGGGTTGTCCATTCAGCTGTGACCGCTAAGAGGAACGCGCATCGTTGCCGGACGATGATTTAATCACTCCGGTAACCTAGTTAGTTACTGGTTCCCAATGTTTTTTGCAGATGGATTAGACTGATACATGTACTATGAATTGGATTGACTGCACTGTTTTTTGATGCTTGAAGCTTACATTTTCTCGTCGATGTTTTTGTTATTTTATCTCTCTTTGAATTAAAAATATAGTCTCTCCCCAGTGGAACTAAAAAGGATTAGGTTGAGCTTAGACATTATCACACTCTGCCTTGTGTAATGTAAGACAAGATTAGGTAAGTGAAGAAATATGTTTCATATCTCATACTACAAGTCTGGGAAGAATGCCTTTCAAGTTTCTTTGTGATAGTAGAACAAGACAAATCCTAAATACCCTTCCAAACATTTCAGGGAGCATTTTCAGGCCTAGAACAATATGTACTGTCCAGTAGTATGTGCATTTGGGCTCTGACGTTTTGTCAACATCAGCTGTGTGAGACTTAGACCAGATGGTCCTGTTGCGTGTGTGTGTTTAATTTCTTTTTCTGAATGCGTGTACGTGTTTGGTTTGTTCGAGTGATATTGCGTGTGTGCGTATGTGTGCGTCTTCAATCAGGTGGTTGTTAATGCCTGAACACCTCACAGGTCTGTGCAAAGCTAGTCTCCAATGGCATGCTCTATTGCGTAACACAGGTGACACTGCACATCCGGACACTGAGGTACAGAGCACACAGATAGCAGTGCAGCTAGGCTTGATAGGATCTTTAAAACAAGTAAGTAAAAGGTCCCAAAAAAAAGTACTACAAAAAAAACAAATCTGTTATACAGTAATACTTAATAACCAGTAATGGAGAGAAAATTGTTCCACCTTCAACTAAATATGTATTAAGGATCCTTCCTCATAAGGAACTTGGAAATCGCTGTTCCAACACTCCTCTCAAATATCTACTGCTTCTTCAACATGTCTTCTGTTTGTTTAACAAAGTCTTTTCTTTCTGTACTTTGACTCTTCCCTTCCCACCATCACCCTCTTTTCCCTCCTCCTGGTCTGTTCCCACCATCTTTCTCTCTTTTTTTCTCTATCTCTGTCTTCATCTCTGTCTCTCACACACACCCACGCCTCCTGGTCTGTTCCCACCATTTCTCTCTTTCACTCTTACCACTAATTTAACCCCCTCTTTCCCATCTTCCTGTCTCTCCTTCCTCTCGCTCTCCTCCCTAAGTTGAGAGATGAAGCGGAGGACATCATCGCTGGGCTGTAGACTTGCAGGCGGATCCAGGTCAGTTTGTTGATGCTGCTTGACCTCTGGGACCCATGTGCTGCTGGGTAGTGGAGTTGTCCTGGCTACTATCCTGAAGGAGGTTTCCCCTGTGGCTGTTTCCCTCCAGGGGCACAATGTAAACTGGGCCTTGGACAAGACCTTGTTTCAGTGATTGCCATCCATGAGGCGCTTTCCAAGAAACATAGTTTCTATTATCTGTCGTCCAATTCATGAACTAGCTGCATCACCCTTTCAAATTGTATTTCCGAAACATCAGGCTTTATCTCGTTCTTAGAAATCATCCTCATAATGAGTTTGTGTTCTGTATTATTGTAGAGTTTTGTTTTGTTTCTGTGTTGGTGGAATTGTTGCTGTCGCTTGTGTGTGTGTGTGTTTGTAGATGTCTAGATTTCTCTGATAGTATATGGACAAAGAAAAATAACCCTCTTCTCTTGTGAGAGACGAGGGAAATGAATATCTGCTATCAGATGAGATAAGGAAAGGAAAGATGGCTGGCTTCACTGACTGTCTCAACAGACTCCTCATATGAAAGCTTTCGAAATGCATCCTTTGCTCTCTTCTTTGGAGAAATGGGATGTCATATATTCACTTATCCATATGAGACCAGGACGAATTACTCACACCAAATACCTGACAGTGTCATCTACATGAAAGAATCAACTTCAATGGTTGACTTGTTCCATTGGTTTCATTGTGGTACAGAGGGAGCCAATGTCAAGTACTTCCCAACTATTTTAAAGTATTTTAGACCCATAGTGATTCAAGTGTAAATACTGTACTGGTATATATATCTATGATGAGGGCTAGTCCATATTTCACGAGTTAAAGATTTAGAGTTAGCTAGAGCAAGTACACTGAGAAGAGAATGCTGGACTTATTCCTGTAAGGATGTAGATGTGCTTTCTTCTGTCGTGATGAGGAAGATGACTGGGCGTACGTCCACTACCTTCACATTCTGGAATGTTCCTACTCTGTAGCATATACAAACTAGAGCACTAGATCCCTCTATAAACACTTAGTAGACAAATGAGAAACGTTTGGATGAACCATGTCACTGGAGGCTCTTAGAGTATGTGTTGTTGGAAATGTGTTTTTACGTTGTGGTGTTTTTGCAATAGACATTATTGAAAGTAACTTTGCTCTTTATGGCATGGTGTTAGAGTTAATTGAATGTTTATATTTTGAGCATCTATATATCATTAATAGGGCATTATAAAATACCTTTGTCATGGTAATAAAAGTCAAAATAGTGCCTTTTTAGCCTTCATGTTTGATCAATAATGAACTCTTATTGAGTCTTGACGCTGTGCGGGAGGGTTGCAGTAGATGTCACGTACCAACAGGCTTGCACACAGGATGCAGCAGCTGATGTGATGTCATAGCAGGAAGTACAGTACGTACTGTACCCCAGCTGTTTGTCACACAAGCCAGCCTCTGGTTTTTCTCAGGATGGGCTATTTCTGTCTATAAATTACTGTAACATAACAACCTCCTCTGTCTTTGGCGCTTAGGAGGTCTGACACAAGAATATTATAATTTCCACTGCAGTTTATTTTCCCCTGGTTTGTCACTGTCTTGTCACTGTCTCCCTCCTTGACTTGAATAAATAAAAGAAAAGTTGTAAAAGGCCATAATTTATGGAATGCAGTCATTTGGCAAGACCCCAAAAATAGTCAATGAATAAATTAAGATCCTTAACCCCCCACAACCACCACCAGACATCGAACTACAACTGTTATTTTGTGTATGGAAGGTCTGATGGTCATTGACTTAAGACACATATTCCTGTCTCCCAGGAACCAGGGGAGTTAGATTAGAGATTAGATTAGACAGAAATGTAGTTATCCCCACAGGGAAATTGTGGTGCCCTTAGAAACTTAGCAGTCATTGCTTATGTTTGCAGAAGATGAGCTTGAATGACGTAGATGGCAGATGAGAATGGAAAATGAAATGTATCGGGTGTACTTGTCAAGTATGAACCTTTTGGCAAAGTACCTCAAGCCCAACAGTTGAAATAGTTTGAATGTTGATCGTACACAGGTATGGTTCTCTATAATGTTTTCTCTCTTTCTCTCTCTCAATCTCCCTCCCTCCCTCCCCCAGCAGTGACAGCAGCATCATGGCCGCAGGACCACCAGATGTGATGATCACTCAGGACCCAGCAGAAGCCCCAGAAGAATGTCCAGGTAGTTAATCTGAGAAACCGAAAGCTGAAATATTTTACACCTAATGTTGTAGAATAACACATTTTTATTTTTATTGTGTCAAATGGAAACCTAAGGTTTTTTAATTTAAGCAGATGAATAAGAAAAAAAAAAAGATTTTCAGACACATATTTGCAGATTAAAGCAAGCCCATATAAGTACTTGTTTGCAAAAAATATTTGAGTCTGTTTTGACCATGAGCTGCTAGGAGACTACGACTGCCTGACGGGGTTGTACATCCTATCAATCAGATTACGGGGTTGTAGATCCCATCCAATCAGATTATCTAATCAGGGCTGCTTGTAGTTCATAAAGATTACACGACTCTCAATGCTGCATCTGAGAAGTGTTTGAGTGTTGCTGAAATAAGCTTAATAATCTTAAAATAGAAAACACACACATTCCGTCCTGATCGGTTCTATTGTCTCCCTCCAGAATGATGCACTGCTCTCCAGGGATCCAATGTACATACATATTAACAAGAGACTCTTAAAAGAATTATAGTCCGGAAAATTGTACAGCATCAGTCTTTGTCAGCTCCCTAAAGAACCAAATTATTTTCCACTTTTTGTCCACCAACCCTGAACTCTTCCCTTCAGCACCCTGGGAAACAGGAAGTGAGGTCACGGGGGGGGGGGGGACCGGCGCCGGAGGGCTTGGATTGCCTATCTTACATGGGGTGCGGATGTGGATTAGCCATTTTCTTTACAGAGCTGGTCACACTTAAGAGAGGGATGATCCCCTAAAATGGGATTAAATATCTAGCAGGGAGAGGGAGGTGAAGGAGGGGTGTAAATGGAGATTTTTGTCAATGGAAAAGGAGGTTGATCTCTGACTGGAAGCCAGTAGGGGAGCTGGGGAGCTCCAACCCCATGTGATGCCCTGACAGATACCTCATGGGGGAGGAGAGGGTATGACGAGAGGAAGAGGAACAGGAGAAAAGGGAGAGAGGGATGTTTTTGGCTTCAATGTAGATGAACCAAGAGAAGGGAAAGGTTCTTCCCTCACACCTGAAAACTTGCAATCAGATTTCTTTTTGAAAGACCTTGAATAATAAGTACTCTCAGGTTAAGTTATCGGCATTCCTATACATTTAAACATAAAAACATCCAGAAATAGTTCAGGGATCCTGAAACAGCAGCTCAGCTAGTTAACTTTCTCGAGGCAGTTACAGCGGCTGGCCCTGTTTAAGCCCTGTGATGGAGCCAGAGGGTACAGGACATGGAGGATCCAGACCAGGTCTGTAATAGGATCTACAACATGTGAGACACACACAGGATTGTCTCAAGTCTTTATATAGAAAAATAAACAGAGGCTAACTGACACCGACTGCTCTCGCTAATCCGACAATTGTTCCCCTGCCAAAGGTCTTCATCCTAAGATTGTCGTAAGAAGAGGTCACCCTCCTTGATATTGTACAGCTCTGTGGCTCGAGCCAGCTCGACCTTTTGATTTGGGTCTTGGCCTTTGTTTCTTTGACCTTTCTCTTCATGATGTAGCTATTATTACCAAAATAGGCATTGGTGGGTTGTTTACATGTGAAATGTTGTTCAGGAAAAGATATTGGTTAAATATATAACGCATATCATTTGCATGTGTTATTCCATCCATTGTCAACCGCCTATCCGGCTTATATGGCATTTTGTTTATTTAAAAACGACCAACAAAATCTGGTTGCCAGGGGAAGATTTTTTACAGACATATATGCACTGAAAGTGCTTAAAAGGGGAGTTTTTAGTTTTTTCCACTGTGGCGTTAATGCCTTTGAAGACACAGAGAGTTTTACAAGCCAGGTCATTAAGGCTACCAGGGGTTTTACAACCAACACAGGGTCAATTACCATTACCGAAGCTCACAGTACACAACGGCTCATGGTGTTTGTGGTTCACTACCAGGGTTTCACAACATAATACTGTAGGTGGTCCCGGTTCTGGTTGAAGAGCCCAGATACATTGGTTGTACTTATTGTTCTTGAACTCAGAAAATCTGAGTTTTAATCTGCATCTAAAGGGGAAAGAAGAAAGGTTCATACTATGGTTGCTGTAATCAAGAGAATAAAGAAGTATCTCAGTATCTATCATCTCACGTTCCACTTCTATCAGTCAATACAGGAAGTGAACAAATATAGTGCAGGCATTGGAAAACATTTGATGTGAAACACCAGAAGAATAACAGCCATGGAAAGTAACAAAGCTGATGACACTAGTTTAATTTGGATTGAAATGTAAACTGTAAACATGAACTGAAACGTTAACTGACTTTTAAAAACGTAACCTTGCAGGAAAGAAGAAATCAAAGTTCCAGACTTTCAAGAATTTCTTTGTGAAGAAGAAGAGGAAGGAGGCACCGGCTCCAGCAGGCGACACGGTGTTAAAGTCCAGCCAGTCCAGTGACAATGTCAACACACCTGAGACCACCAGCCTCACACGCTCTGAGAAGGACCAGGGCTCAGGGTGACAGAATACACCTTGATAACAACCTTATGTGCATGCTTGCACCACACACACACACACACACACACACGCATACGCATACATACAAACATAATATAGACATTGTTCATATCAACACACACATACATGCCATAACAGACACACTGAAATAGATTTAGACATACACATACACAGTTACACAACAAATCCATTGCGAATGTTCAGTGAAGAGAATGTACATCATGAAACATTTACTTCGCTTTGGATAAAAGCGTCTGCTAAATGAATAAATGTAAATTTACGAAAATCCCATAATTATTCTTGGATCGATCCGATTTGTCAAATACACACAGCTGAGAATACTCTTCAAATGCCTCCCATCAGAGAACCTAAAGGCTCCAGCTGGTTTACAACTATACAATGTTATACACACACATGTATCATAATGCAGGACACAACACTAGGAATTAATATACCCACACAGAAACATGAATAACAAACCTACTGTTTCCCCTCCAATCTTCCATCTGAGTATATTTCTGTTTGGGGCTCAAGTTTTATACCTACTGTTGATGTCCTCCTAAAGAAACCAACAGTGACTCATCCTTCCTGCTACTTGAGGGTTTTTGAACCAACTTTATTAGATTTGTTTCTACATAATCTAATGAAGATAACCCAGTTTCTAGGAAGGTAATGCTTTCTTGTTCAGCAGACTTTTTGGCTGTGGTCTGAGGACAATACTAAAATAAGTAATGTAAGATATAAGTTAAAGAAAAACAAAAGTACACACACTGCTTATTTGGCCACCTTAGTTTGTGACAATGTTTTGATTCGATGTTTTCATCAGGCTAAATACACATAACTGTGAACAGAATAAGTGGTGAATTTTAACTTCCCTTTGTTGATACAATCACTTAACTGGTACTTTTTGTTTTCCTCTTCCTGTCTCCCACAGGTCAAAGATTAACATGGGCAGCAAGGCCCTGTCACATGACAGTGTCTTTGTTTCTGATTCGCCATCATCGGTGGAAAAGGAGGGGTTGGGTGCCTCACAGGACAGTATACATGGGAAAGTCAAATCTCTGCAGGTAGGTCATCAGTAGAAATCACAAGAGTTTGAAAAACATTTCAAGAATTAACCCAAATACGCGAACATAACAGAATAAAATTAAAAAGTTGATAGAACACAATGTTTCTTGAAACTACTTATTGTCTTTAATTTTCTCACTATCAGTTTACAATCTGTCAACAAAAGAATGCAACTTCTTTCTCAACCTTCTTGGCCTCCAAGATGTAGCCACACACACATTGATAACGTGGTACATAGTTGGTGTGAGTTACATTAAGTGAAAGCAGTATGTGTCCAGTCACTCCCAGCTATCTGACATTCAACTCTTAATCTGTATTGGAGCTGGCACTCTGCGGTGTATTATTAGCCATCTTGCGGCTAAGCCTCAGCTCACTGGTTGCAAGCTGGTTGCTAGCTAAACCCTCCAGGCTCAACCCCTGCTCAACCTGGGGTGCCCCAGACAAGATGCACCGTCACAGGGGTTTGAGGATGCGTGTCTTGGTTTGTAGCGCTGATGCGGTCGAGGTGGATGGTTCGCCTCTTTATCAAGCGTCGTTTCCTGAGACGCTAACTGAAATACCGCTATGAGACTGTGAGTGACTTCTTGGTCTGTTCAGGTCAGCCCTTCTGTCTTAGGTGACCTGGGTTTAATTCCTGGTATGACATATTACCTCAGGAGTGGGGAGGAGTGTCTGCTGCTAGGCTAACTAGGCCTAAGGTCCTATTACCTGGAAAGTGAAGGCACAGTCCCAGTCTGCCAAAGACTGTATGCCAAGTCTAGGTGATCACAGACAGCACATTCAAAGAATAGCCACAAACGAGTGTCTAAGGATAACTGAAAGAACCCCACAGTAGGGGAGTGCCTCATCCAGACAACAAGATTACTTCCATAATTGGCTAACTTTAAGAAATCAGATATAGCTTGTTGTTTTCCAGATTAGTTGTTCTTGGTGGATTACAGCTACAATGTTGTAGACATGTTTCGTTGTCAGTCATTTACATTTATTAATTTAGCAGACGCTTTTATCCTAAGCGACTTCCAAGAGAGAGCTTTACAAAGTCATACACATGTTGGACATTTTGGAAGCTGGCCTACTAGATCACTTTGAATGGGATAACAGAAAGAGAGAATGTGTGTTAGAAGGAGAGCCGGCAAGGAGGTGAAGGTGGGGAGGCATGAGAGAGAGCGGGGGAGGCAAGGGAGGAGGAGGAGGGACGAGGACAGAGGTGACGGTGCCCTTGAATGATTGTTCCGAGCTATCTGGCGCAGGCTGACTAAGCTCACACAGATAAACACGCCGTGAGGTTTGTGTTTCTGTGACTCTTGACGCCCAGACACGCACATTGTATCAAGTAAAGTACTTGGAAGTATTGTAAGTGCATGTAATCTAACTTTGTGTCATATATTATTTACTACTTATTAACTGAGAGTGAGGTCATGCCGGGAAATATCAAACTGAGGCTAGAATAGACCGAGCGAGACGTATAGACCGAGCGATAGCGAGGTTGATGCAGCAAAGCCGCGTATGGCATTTTTAGCTCTTTTCATTTTGTAAATGAAACTAAATGGTAGGCTAATTGTAGCTAGCTCTTAAGTCTTCTCACGGTGTGTTTCAGGTTATGCCTAGCAACCAATTACTTTTGATAGAAAGCGGACGACACGGTTCTGCTAAAAGGGCTTTAATTCCAACACAAATAACGACTATTTTAGAAAGTTAACTATTTATTTGTCGCTGTTGATGTCTTCAGTATCGTCTGGATAGTGAATATGACAGTACTAGTCTAGTCTTCGTCTAGTATCCGTATCAGACCGCAGACCGGCGATGAGGTCAATACGCGGCTGGCGTGACTACATTATTATGTCGTTGCCATATAATAATTGCAAATATTGTTAAATACGCAATGGTAAGTCACTTCATCTTGGCCACGCAGTAGTCTGAAAAATTGAATCAAAAGTGCAAACTAAAGCAAATTCTAAGTATTGTAATAGTGTTTGTATGGGACTTGATGAAGATCAGTCTTAAAGAGCAAGCTTGTTCTATCTCCACAGCTTCAGTTGAAGC
Organism: Hypomesus transpacificus; assembly: GCF_021917145.1. Lineage (NCBI taxonomy): Eukaryota > Metazoa > Chordata > Actinopteri > Osmeriformes > Osmeridae > Hypomesus > Hypomesus transpacificus. Next base: position 5,035,182 of record NC_061060.1, read on the forward strand.
AGGCCATTCGTCTGGGCTCCCCTCCCTCTCTGATGTGTATGAAGAGAGCCGATGATGGGGGAGCCGTGTCGGAGGACGATGGTCTACCCTGCAGCCCCCCCGAATACTCCACCCTGCACACCGTCATGACCAAAGGCTCCCATAAGGTAGGAGCACCATCCATCTAGACAGGGTAAAGCAGAGTAGAGTACTATAGAGTACAATAAAGTAGTATAGTCCTCATTAAGTACTCATCAATGATGCAAACCTATTTTTGTAAAAAGATTTAAAAAATAAAACGCAAATGTATTTTCAACATTTTGAAACTTTTGGTAGAAAATATTTTTAAAACCTTTAAAAACTTGTATTCCAAAACTTTTTTCGAACCTTTAGACTTTTGTTACTACAGCCACACCAAGAATTGTGCCCCACCATGAAACAAGCAAGACAATTGTGTATTTTATTATGTATGTATTCACATTGGAATTCAGACATTGATTTAAGCCCCACGACTATGGAGTACTTAAATAGTGTTGCAAATATTGTAGATCAGAATGTAAAAATGCAAAAACACAAGAATTAACATTTTGGGACAGGCCAAGTTCAGTTTGGAACGGTTCATTTTGCACTTCGGGACAGTACTGGGAAGGTGAGGAAAAAGATTTGTTAGGAGCCCACATCTGTTACACCCACACCCTAACATGTCTGGACAAACATCCAGACACACCCGTAGCTTTCAACACAGGTTATTGGCGCACAGCCCAGTGTAGACCTGCAGACACAGCACAGTGGATACCTGCAGACACAGCACAGACCTGCAGACACAGCACAGACCTGCAGACACAGCACAGTGTAGACCTGCAGACACAGCACAGCGTAGACCTGCAGACACAGCACAGTGTAGACCTGCAGACACAGCACAGTGTAGACCCGCAGACACAGCACAGTGTAGACCTGCAGACACAACACAGTGTAGACCTGCAGACACAGCATAGACCCGCAGACACAGCACAGTGTAGACCTGCAGACACAACACAGTGTAGACCTGCAGACACAGTGTAGACCCGCAGACACAGCACAGTGTAGACCCGCAGACACAGCATAGACCCGCAGACACAGCACAGTGTAGACCTGCAGACACAGTGTAGACCCGCAGACACAGCACAGTGGAGACCTGCAGACAAAGCACAGTGGAGACCTGCAGACACAGCACAGTGTAGACCTGCAGACACAGCACAGTGGAGACCTGCAGACACAGCACAGTGGAGACCTGCAGACACATCCCAACCCACCGTCCTTGAGGGAGTTTCCATTGTACACAGAATGCACACATACACCTGCGCCCAACTGCTGAGTGGTAGTTGAACGATAATGTTTTCCTCTTCTCTCTCCTCTGCCGTCAGTCCTTCAACCTGGTGCAGAGAAACAGCTCCCTGAGCCTCGAGGGTACAGACAGTGATGACGACCAGGTATCTTCTCTCAAAATGTCTCCTCTTCTAAGCATTCACACTTTGGGATCATTGTAAAAGGAGTCTTTTTTTTTTTTTTAAGTGAGCATTGTCTACACACGTGGTGTGATGAGCGAGTGTGTTTGTATCAAACCCTATACATGTGAACCATGAATATCAAACTACTCCCTTTAAATGACTCGGCTCCTCCGGAAACACCCTTTTCATGCTGTTTTTTTCTGAGAAGTGCAAGTGACTCACAGTGACACAGGGTGAGGAAATGGGATTTCAACAGCCAATTGGCCGCCCCCCCCCCCCCCCCCCCCCCCCCCCTCATCTGTTATTGCCAAAGGGAAACAAATTAGCCGGAAGCAAAATTGGTCACATCGAGGTCAAAGCAAGCAACAGTGCAAGAGAAAAATCACTCAGGTCTCAACTTTATTCAAAGTGTTCACCTTTATATTATGGGTCCTTGTATAATGTAGAACTTTTCAGACGAGAGGCGGGTCCTCTTGACTGACTGGCAGGAAGTGGATTCAGAAGAGGGGTTTCCTGCTGTAAGGGGACTAAGGTGTTTGGACTATGTCCAGAAATACTCTGCATTCTTGCTCGCTTGCTCAAGCTCATGAGTTGCTTTCGGCAACAACAAAAAAATCCAAGGTTTTATCAACAATTAAGATGGTTTCGTGTACATTACAGAGTGTGTTGATAGTCTAACATTGATTCATTTAGACTAATACTGTTGATACAGACTCACTATCTACTGTAACTCTTATGTACGCATACCTGGTTGAAGATTTATGTTTAAAGTTTGGGTTAATCAGTATTTAGTTGAACGTTTGTTCGTTGATTATCTACAGGACAGTATATAGGGTTAGATATCCGAAAGTAGTAGTGTGAATCTTTTTATTCTGTAAGGTTTAGGACCATGAGGCAGGCACTGCTTGTATAGTGGGAGATGCCTCATGAACACTAACTTCATGTACGCAGCTTCTTTGGTTGCATGTGAGTAATCAAATGTAATAACAGCCACAATAACGGATCTGTTACTTGAAGTAAACAAGCATCAGTGATGGTTTGTGAGGCAGGGACTTCACCCGGGTAATGTTTCAGGCCAGATTGCATGCTCCTTACAATGGGACCATTGAAAATTCATGCATTCATCCTCGAACGTTAAAAGCATATGTTTTCGTTTCGGAAAGATACTGGATTGAATGGGATCTGCAGATAAACGTTAATGATCTTCTCACATTGTAAACAGAAATGCCTTGAAGGGAGGTGACACCTGCTATTTTCTCAGAATGTCAATGTTTTTTTTGTGGTGAAGGCAGGACAGAAAGTTCTAAAGTACCGATACCACTCTGCACTCTCGTCCAGATATCATGGGATAACAAGGAAGACTTGACGGGAGGGGGAGGGGGAGGGGGAGGGGGGAGCACTCAGAACTGTTATATTATAAAAGACACGGTAACTCTCACACACACAGATGCTCTTGTTTGTTCGTATATCTCCAAATAGTTGTCATGTGCCGTGTGTGTGCTCCCAGCTGCACCACGAGCCGGAACCACCCAGAAGCGCTTATCCAAGCCTTATAAGGAAGTGTCCTGCTGTTTGACCTCTTCCAGGAACCTAGGAAGAGAGAGCCTTCTCCCCCATCATCTCCTCTCCTTCCTCCTCTCATTTCATCTTATCTTTCCCATCTCCTCCCTTCTCCGCTCTTCTTTTCCCCACACTCGGAACACTCCCACCACAAATGTCCCTCTGCTGATGTGAGGCTAAAGACAAGCATGTCCTTCTGCAGTGTTCCTGCAGGATGTATTGTCTGACTGTGTGAGTGTGGGTTCGCTGTGTTAAGGTTAGGCTTTGTCTTCCGTGCGGTCTGAATGCATTCCATTGGTTTCCTGAGGCAGCCAGGCCGTCTGCAGTAGATCGGGGGGGGGGGGGGTACTTCTTTGCTATGGGCCAGAGTTTGCCAAGCCCTGCCTGGCTCCACACCAACCCGCCTGCTCCCCCCCACACTGTATAATGTTCATTGAAACGACTCTGGATACAGTACCAAAGTAAAAAGGTTTAGGGCAAGACATCCTAGGAATAAAGGGAGCCTTCTAAGCCAACGTTAGAATACTCTGTGCGACTGTAGTCCTGCTTGTGACATCGTTTGATGATCAGGTTGTCCTTATATCTGGCCTGGTCTCTTTTTTTGTCCTGTAAAAAAATAAAATAAAATACATGTGCCTGTTTTTAGTATCCCCAGTAGTGTCGCCGCCTCATATATGCGCACAGTGACCATTAGCGCACATGACCCTCGTTAACTCGTTAGCACCTGGTCTGTTACCGCTAAAGCACTTATTGTTTCTGTTTATGGTCGGTGACCTATGACATTCTAATCAGTCCCATAGAAGGAATGCCTTGCGGGCACCTGTGTTTGGGCTTACAATACGGTGGACCATTACATATGAAATGCTCTTATTGAGTGATAAAACAACTCTATACTACAATGTGTTTAAAGTGATGGTAGATTCTGAGGGTAGAGGCAACTTAAAAATGTCAAGATCCAAGCCTGCCCAACTCCCTCACTTCCTTACTCCCTGCCTGCCTGCCTTCCCGGCGGACATCACTGCAGTCAGTGTGTTTATACTGAAGGCGGACAGGAGGACAGGGTGAGAGATGGTTCCGACAATGGCTGACCCTGACTGAGTGTTTGTTCAGCTGGGCTCTCATCTCTCCTCCTCTCCTTTCTCCTCTTCTCTCTCCTCTCTAGAGCTCTCCTCTCATCCTGAGGCAAAGACAGAGTTACAACCTACAGTCCTCTCAGTCTCGAGGGTTGGTGTGCTAGTGTAACAAACTGTGACTCTAGACATCCATCATTGTTTTTTAGTTTCTATTCTGTTGTCCTGTCGTTTATATCAGACTCTGCACAAGGGAATGGAAAACGCTGTTTCGTTCTGGGAGTTTTGGTTATTGGTCATTCCTCTGATTGAAAGTTGGACCATACTGTGTGAAATGGTTTAAGGTGTTGTTGGATGGGATACATCTGTCTAGTATGAAAGGTATTACTACTCTCACTTACCCCCCCCCCCCCCCCTCTCTGTCTCTCTCTCCAGTTGTCATGTGACCCAGGCTCCAGGTCCATCAGTCCCCTGGTGGTCCCAGCAGCAGACTTCAGCCAGCCTGCCAGTCCCACGGTGTGCCTGGACAACACGGCCGCTAAACACCGCCTCGCGCTCCGTCACCACGCCTGCACCAAGAGGAAACCCACCACCGTAAGGCACACGTGCACACGTGCACACGCATCCAGTACGCGTGGTGCAGGATGCATTTTACAGTATGCACGTTAAGTCTGTTGGGAGGGGGTGGGGGGGGGGAGTTATGTGTATGTGTTTCTATGTCTATCTCATACACTCACTAACTTAATAGATTACATTGTGAAATGTTTATCAATTGAGTCATGTTTGTTTCTCTCTGTGTGCAGAGGGTTGAGTGCCGGTCAGAAAGAGACTCCTTCCAGGAAGAGAGACTGAGTGTTTCTATCCCAGAGTCTGTAGACGAGGGAGAAGAAGAAGGTGTGTATTTAGTCTAAATTTATTCAAAGTAGTTAACTAATACAGAAGATAAATAGATTCCAGATTTTCTGTATTACTATGAAATATAGTATATAATGACAAGTATGAAGATAAGTGCATATGTGATTAAAAGCGCTTCTGTTCAGTCAATCTGTTAGACATGATTATTTTAACAACTGCATTGTAGCTGTGCTGCCCACTGCTCTGACAAATTGTGTGTGTGTGTGTGTGTGTGTGGTGCTGTGTGTTTGTGTGTGTGTGTGTGGTGCTGTGTGTGTGTGTGTGTGCTGCTGTGTGTGCTCCAGACGTGGACAGTGACCAGGCCAAAGCCCCTGCCACGGATGAGGAGGCTGAAGATGAGCAGACGGATTCCAAACAATCCCAGCATGCTTCGGCAGAGCCGCCCCCGCCGGCTGATACCGAGGACGAGCTGGGGGCCGGACAGGAAGTTTCTCACGGCCAGGATGCCCCCCCTTCCTCCTCCTCCCCCTCCCCCTCCCCACAGCGGGATGAGTCCGACTCGGAGGAATGTCTCCCGGCAGAGCCCCATCCCAAGACCCTGTCTCAGCCTCCCTCCCTGCCCAGCTCCAGGGCCTCTTCTGTGGACTGCCTGGCCTCGCTGGAGACCCCTGCTGGAGACTTCCTGCTCGAGGCTGGAGGGGCTGGTGGGGAGCAGGAGGAGGAGAGCTCCCTGCTCCAGGAGGTGCTGAGCTCCCTCAGGGGCCCCCTTTCCTCCTCCCTGGGGCTGGAAACCGAGGGTGGGGTCTTGGTGATGCAAGAAGAGGCGAATGAGGAGCAGGAGGAGCATGGGAAAGTGGAGGAGGAGGACGAGAGGGAGGTGGATGATCTGTCCTGTGGCCTTGACGTCTTGAACACATCCTCTGACTCTCTAGCCAAACCATGTGACCCCCTGTCTCCACCCTCAGACTCGCCCCTACAGGAAGACGCCACTGCCCTCAGGGACGGACCTCGGTCTCCCGATGAGTCACGCGAGGACCTCAAAACAGCAGAGTCGGAGGATGAGGAGGATGTCGGCGATGAGGAAGAGGAGCCGGTGGTAGATCGCTTCCAACCACAGGAGGAGAAGCTGGACAGTGCTGAAGAAACCAGCGAGAACAGCACCGAAGATGAAAAGCCCACACCCTTCACGAAGGAGTGGAACGAAGGAGAGAGTCAAGAAAAGGGGGAGGAAGAGGAGGCGCCGGACGCAGCGGAAGACGTGCAAGAAAGACACGAGGAAGAGGAGGAGATTGAGGAGGACGAGGAGGAGGAGGCGCTGGAAGGAGAAGAGGAGGAAGAAGAGGATGTATGTGAGGAGAGGAAGGAAGAGGAGGAGATTGAGGAGGATTCAGAACCAGCAGAGAAGACGGTCGTTTTGGACCCCGAAGAAGAGGAGAAGAAAGAAGACGAAGGTGTACACTGTGGTACTGAAGTGGAGCAACAGCCAGCGGAGATGACTGACCTGGTCATCGTTAAAGACAAACCAGAGAGCCTGACTGACCTGTCAGAAGCCCTACTCACACACCAGTCATCCCTTGACGAAACGATCACAGCCCAAACAATGATGGAAGCAAACGTTCCAGGAGCACCCGTTGTGGACCAAACCGTTGTGAACAATTCAGAGGTAGACCAGAATGTTTTGGACCAATCAGCCATAGACCAACCAGTCATGGACCAGACAGTTGTGGAACCTAGCTGTGACCCCTCCTCTTCAGAGCCCGAACACCAATCCGATGCCCTCCCACCAAGCGAAGAGGAGGAGGTTAGTTTGACCCCTACCCAGACCAGCACCGGTACCAAATCGACTCTGTTTTCCTTCAGCTCTGAGCAGATCTCCGGGCAGCCCTTGCAAGCCCCAGAGGATGCTGGGAAAGTGCCTGGTGCTTCTGAGCAGGGTAAAGGCATCCGGTTCACCATCGCCCCCGCCTGGCAGAGGACCCTCCCAGGAGGAACAGCCCCCAAAGACGATCCTCCCTCTCTGTCCGCCTCCCCCTCGCTCTCTCCCTCCTCCCCCTCGCTCTCTCCCGCCTCCCCCTCGCTCTCTCCCTCCTCCCCCTCGCTCTCTCCCTCCTCCTGCTCCTTCTCTCCCTCCCCCGCCTTCTCTCCCTCCCCTGTCCCCGCCGCCCCTGCCAGCTCCTTAACCACACCCGGGCTTGGCGAAGCGGTGTCGGCAGGGAAGCGAGATGGTCCCGTCCGAGCTGAACCGACAAACCTGGCGAAACCTGAAGTAAATACTAGTCCTCTGAGAACCCCGACCCCTGTGGCGGCAGGAGACGCGACAGCTGCAGGTCGACCGGCCAGAGACCTCCCGCCTCAGGAGGAAGCGAACCCAGAGAACCCTTTCGGCGTGCGCCTCAGAAAGACGTCCACCTCAGCTCTGCTCCGCTACGCCTCCGTGTCGGAGAGCGACGCCCCTGCGCCGGAGGTCGCACCCCCCGCTCGCTCCGCAGAACAAACAAAAAGACCCGCCCCCGATCCTCCGGCCCAGCCAATCAGCAGCAAGCCTGCCTTACCCAGGAAGCCAGAGCTGCAGGGAGAGAGCGGGGGGAAAACCAGGAGAATGCCAGGTAAGCAGCGCCCTGTTCTGAGCATTCAGTGTGTCCGTCTATCCTATTCCTTGTTGTAAGATCTAACATAGCAATGCTTTTAGTTGTATTCATGTCGCCTGGTTCCTGTTGGATAACTTGTGTTATGGAACTGGAGAGTGCTCTCTCTCAACTCTAAAGGCATGAAGTACCTTTGTATTGGTTCCTTTTTACTTAATCATGAGCCTAACCAAGTTAGGCTGCTGGGGTTCAATTATTGTAAGGTGTCTACCAGCAGAGGTTTCAACGGTCCTGGGTTGGGTTTCAGAACCGATCGTGTCCAGAGTGCCTAGTGGAGGTTCCGAGTCTCCCAGCTGGATCCACATGGCCAGACAGAAGCAGCGTGTCTTCAAGGAGAACTCTGTGGAGGAAGCCCAGGAGAGGACTATAGAGAAGGTGGCCACACAGGGTTTTGTCTTTGTTTATAAATAAAATGAATGTCAATCAAATGTAAATGTAACGTCTGATTGATTGATAGTGAAATGCAATGGGGGTCATCCTTTGACCTCACTGCATTAGAAGGAGGGTGGAAGGAGAAAGTGCATTTCTGATTATTATCTATGATATTCCATTAGAGACACTTGCTGTGTTCGTTCCAGGTTTGGTGACATTCACATATACATTCCGTCATAAGTTACATATATTTGATATTCTTTTCTATACTTCTCTTCAAGGAGGTCCCTGAGAAGGAGCCCATTCCTGTTCTTTCCAGTCCTATCAAAGACCATGCCAAGCCTGGAGGGTCTCCCATTAAAGGTTAGATTCATATTTTTGGCATAGACACACACACTCCTAAACTTGCAAATAAACATTCCAATGTTTACTCACAAAAAGAGAGACTCGTCTCAATCAGTTCCTTTCAGAGGGATTTTGGTCCACAAAGGAGAATCATGTACATATGACTGCCCCCATGGGGTATGTTAGAGTGGTAGAATGTGCCCTTGACAGTTGAATTTAAAGCTGCCAAGTTCTTTTCTGAACTTCCTTGCTTTCCTCCAGCTCAAGTTTGATTGACATGGTTTGACACAATTGGCCGAGTAGGAAGGCCTGCCTCGCCAAAGGTGATTTGTAGGAACAGGATTGCTGGAACATAATTGGCTGAAAAGTAGTCGGCTCCTCCCAAATTTGAAATTGACCCACTAGCAGTCAGCTGTCTGTGTTGCTAAACAACAGTCATAGTGCTTACTCAACATGTTTATAGCACTATTCTGTTTTACTGATCTTACTTATTGCACCTTTACACTGTTGAGATGTCTTTTCTCCAGAAAATGCTGTATAATAATGACAGTTTAGGCTCATAAACAACCTTTACATTTAGATAGAATATGTAGTTACTAAATGCTAGTACGATGGCAATGATAGGACCAGACAGGTGACACACATCAATCATTCATTTCAGTGAGCTCTTCTCTGGAGACATCCAAGGCAGCTGTGACGGATAGGGAGGGGAGGAAAGCCCTGACCTCACCTGGCCCCCCAGCCGTGGCCCAGAAACCCACACAGCCCCAGCCTGGGCCCCCGGCCTCGTCCCCCAAAGCTCAACCCCCCCAGCCCTGCACTCAGGCACCATTGTCCCAGAGAGCCATGTCCCCCTCAGCCACACTCCCCCAGGATGAGCCCCCCTGGCTTGCTCTGGCCAAGAAGAAAGCCAAAGCCTGGAGTGAGATGCCTCAGATCGTCCAATGAGGAACGGGCGTCACACGCTAACTGTCTGTCCTGTCTCTTATGTCTGTCCACTGATGGACCAGAATGCATTTGCACACTGATATATATATATATATATATATATATGTATATGTAGGGATATATTGCGATATATCTCTCTAACATACCTTTCTTCCACTTTGCTATATCGTACAGTCATACACTCAAGCCTCTGATTGGATGGGTGTCATATGATGTCACAGGCCCCTCTGATAATGTGTATGTGAAAGAAAGAGAGCGAGAGGTCAGATGACATCATATGATAAGACATGAATTGAACTGAATTGAAGCTGTGTGTCTTTAAATATGACAAACCAGTAAGTCTTAATGTGTTTCTTTGTTTTAATTTCTCTTTGCCAGTCATTTTGGACGAAGACTAAACCTGTAATGTCAGTGTTACATATGTGTGAAGCGTCAAAAGTGTATCATCATTGGTCAATACAGACCTACCTTAAATCTCCAGTAGCCTTGGGTCAAAAACGATTGGCAAATTGGGTGCACTTTGGCTATAAACGGTAAAAGCCAAAAGTCCTAAAAGGGTTCCAAAGATTTACTGTGAGGTAAATCAAATGCACCTAAAATGTTTGGTCAATGTAGTTGACCCAGTTCTGGTCCTTGGTTTGGTGGACGAGTTTAAACGTGGACGGATTTAGAGCTGGACTGAGCTGAGGGTTCTTTGTATTTATTAAATCTCCGACATGTTTTATGTATTTTGTTTGTATTTTTGTATTGCATTTTGAAAGTGTGTCTTGTACATAAAATGTGCAGTAAATAACAAAAATGTTCCCTGTTTTGTTTTTCTAACTGTACTTTAAATGTTACTGTAAAGGTTTTTGAGGTCAAGGAATGAACTAATCATATTTTTTATCACGTCTGTCTTGTACATCTGGATGCTCTTAACATAAAAAATGACCAAATATGGTTTTGTATACAGAGTCCTCGATTAAATACCACCTTTGTTAGCAGAGGGAGGGCTGACCAAAATAGTCTTTGAGCACCCACTGTGGTCAAAGACACCTGCAGTAGCAAATACAATCCACAAGGGGGCAAACAAACACAGAAAGAGAACCTTGTAGTCAGTGCTTCCTACAGTGATTGCTGGTCAACAAAATTGCTCTTACTTTTGACAGAATGTTTGCACCCTCATGTACTGTATTATTCAACTTGAAACGTCACATTCTTTCGTCACTTAACTCGTTTTCTTCCGCAGATGCTGTTGACGCCCGTTGCACAACACGAGTCACGCACAACACAGCCTGACCTCCTCTAGACACAGCTTGTTGTGCATTATTCGGGGTTGCACAAGCAGTGCATTACTCATGTCAAGGTATTTATTAAGGCTGAGGGAGGAAGGCAGCCTGCTCCGCCCACTCTGGTGTGTCTGAGGCTGGTGTGGAGCCTCACAGAACAAGCACAGTTATATAAACTGTCGTGAAGCCGTCAGGGGACAGTCACAGTATATCAACACGGTGTCCTGTAATGTTCATAAGGCACTGGAAACTCATTTGCGGACAGAAATAACGATGGTAGACTGTTGAAAGAGGGGCATACAATAGTACTTTCATATGCATGGGTCAAATGCTTTTGGCTAAAAGGTATTTTATGATTGAAATCATTCAATACAATCGAATGAAAATGTTCATTTCAGATTTGACCTCTGTTCTGTGCTTTGGAAGGTGGGCTTGCTGTGACATCGTCATGGACACTAATCTGCTCCGTGTATTCAGATGACAATGGTGAATAGAAGAAGGGTGTTAGCCAGTGTGGTGACTCGTGAAATCTCTATTGTGCTTCCTAACCCTGTGTGCCGGGTCACAGTGGGTGAGAGGGGCTGAGCTTGGCCCCCGCGTATGTGGGCTTGTATTCATGATTTGTGTGGAACACAGTGAAACCCAGACCCTGACCAGTATCACTCGAGATGTTTCACAATTTCACTTCTACTATTCTCAGACTATTTTTACTAGATATTATCAGGCTTATTTAGGCAGCAAAAGAAAGTTTGTAGCTAAAGTGGACATTATCATACCTGGGTTCAGTACTGTACCATTTCAACAAATTAGTGTTCTTTGTTTATTTGGATCTCAGTAAACTGTTAACTTATGCAGCAACTACTCTTACACTTGAAGAGCACTTGATCATGTTTACCCAGCTCTATCCAACTTCTGGAACAATCCCAAAACAGACCACACTCTGGGTTGTATCAAATGAGTCTTAAACGCTCCAACATACATGGATGTTGCAGGACAGAGACAGACACGGACAGATGTCCACAGCACCAATGTCACACTTACACCAAACTGTGAGTGTCCATGACTGTAACTGACACCGATTCAGCAGGGCTTCTGGCTGCTGTGGTCTGTGGCCATCCAGGCTTTGCCTCCATGACAGGAGGTGGCCTCGTTGAACAGCTCAGCTCGTGCGTCTCCTGGTTGCACAACCGGGCTGTCCTCGGCTGTTTAAGCCCATTAAAACGATGCGTTGGCAATCGATGGTGGCCCGCCCGGGCTGTCGTCTTCCAAAGCTGACTGAGACACAAGGCCGGCCTGTCTGTCTGTAGGTTACACAATGATCCTGTTGGATTGAGGTGTTGACACTTACTGTGGTACGCAGGGGTCACTTAATTACAGTTGGGAACATTTGTACACTTTGTGTAAAGTTGTTGATTTCACAGTCGGGAGGTGTTTTTGCACAAATGGATAATGGTTTCAAAGATTTTGTCTCACACATTTTGTATTATCTACTCAATATATTGAGTATATTGTATACTGAAAGTACTTCTACAGTGAACGCATCTCACACAATAATAATAATCCTAATCCAAAATATAGATGTATTTGTGTACGCAAGCATTTCAGTATGGAAGCGAGTACCAATGTATCGGTGTACTGGGAGGAGGTTTTGGAGGAGTACTGTGGGACGTTTCCCCTGTCCTGCTCTCAACCCAAAGCACCAGAGGCAATCCCACAAAACAGACCCTGCTACTGCACCACAAAAACAATTCCAGCCTAACTCCTCGACCAGATACCAGGTGCTTCTCTCCTTCCCTATCATTGTCATCGCAGTTTAGTTTGTGCATACACATTCCTCCTCCACACATATCCTCTACATATCTTCTGTGAACTGCCTCATAGTACCATACACTGTTCAGATCAAGCATGTTCCCCACTCCCCCGTGCCATGCTGTTTCACACTCTAACTTGTCAGTTCAGCATGTACCTCCTGATGGCTCCCAGAGAGGCTTGAAGGTGTTTGTGTCAGGGTCGTCTCGTGTACTATTTTGTTTGGCTCTCAAGGAGTGTGTGAAGAATCCCTTACATGGTACTCCCTACACAGCATATCTCTCTGTCTCCATTTCTCAACATCTTTCTCTCTTTCTGTCTGTCTGTCTCTCTCTCTCAAACTGTCATCACAAACCATGCAAACAGCCTTTTAAGACAGCCTCCCTGTCAGCGATTCCAACAGTGGTTGCTGTCCTCAGATCTGCTCTGTGTCATGTCCCGTATCTGACTCGTTTCAAATCTGGGGTGGGAAAGCTGATCCCAGTTCCCTGCCAGTCCTCACACTTAGCGTCTGGCATCTTTCAACTAACAAACACATAACATCACCACGGAGACAAACAACAGACAAACAGGCCACTTAACCTACCAGATGCATTTTTTCTGGGTGAGTTAGGTAACTGCTCTCCCAGAATGCAATGCTCTGTCCTAGTTAAGCCTGCCGCGTTACATGTTTAAAAAAAAATCGGGGGAAGGTTGTAGCAGCCAAGTTCCCATGGCGACGCCTGCATCTACTGACCTTCTCCTTAGACGTTACATAATGCTGCTTCTTGGCAGAGGGGGAGGGTGGGTGTTATGTGACCAGGGCTCTCTGGCCAGGGCAGGCTGGGGAGGGATCTGATTGGTGGCAGATGCAGAGAAAGATTGCCTTGTACTGTACTGTGCAAAACATATCCACTGGAACTGTGCTGCTGTTTGGTAGGGACAAACGGAACTGGGCTCAGACCTCAGTTTGTGACTCACAAAGTTTGTTTTGTGTGTGTGTGTTGATTAACCTTGAAATAGAAACAAAAGGCCTTTCAAATAAAGATATCATATACCATAGGAATGAGCCTAAATAAAGCAGTCTTCTTTTCACAAGAACTGGCACCATTCCTAGACACCATACTGAATAGCACTCTTTCTGTGTGCGAGAGAGAAAGAGGGTGTCAGTGACACAGCCCATGCAGAGAACCCCTTATAACCTGATAGGCTGCAGATTCAGATAACCCATTTCTAAGTTTATGCAACCCCCTGTCCCTGCTGCCCCCTTATATAAGTGTTATTAAACATATCTCCCCTCCCGCCCTCTCCTCTCTGTCACAGACCAGACCGTAGGTATCCAGATCACAGACCCCCCCCCCCGCCCGCCTCCATTCACCAACTTACCTCCCAGAGTCCTCCAGGAGCAGAAAAGAGGGGCAGGCCAGTAGGAAGTGGGTCAGTGGGTTACAGGAGGCAGGGGAGAGCGGGAAAGGGGAGTGGCTTAGCTTCTTCTCCTTCTCTGACCTACATTTCTCCGAAGCGTTGCATAACGCCTAGTTGCTCCCTGAGACCTGCACTAAATAAGTTCGATGTCCCACCACTCATCTCCCTCTCATCCAGCTTCTGGAACTTTCTAAAGTCTTCCACAGAGCTCTGGCGTACCTCAGAGTCTGCTGTTCTAAACACTTAAGTGGGACATGAAAGCAAAAGATGCAGGAACTGTGTTTGTGTCCTCTGCATCACGGGGATACAGAGCTTCATCTTTTTTATTCAGAAGTGTTCTTGTTTAACTGTACATAAACATTGCATACTAATTACTATATCAAAAACAGACAAACTGTATAACATCAGAGGATGTTGAACAACGTACATTCATTTTTGTAAACACGCATACAGTTAGAGGCCATTTGTTATACAACCACTGAATAAGCCTCATGGTCATCTTCATGGAAACCAATAACAACACTTTGATAATAATCAATGAGAGCGTTGTGCGGAAGAGCTACAAGGGGTTTTCCAGAGGTAGATTTGACTGAGCTTGTTTGTCAAAGGCCAAGTGCAAAATTTCAAACAAGGTGAAGACATTTCTTTTTTCTGGGTCGATACTGGGTTTTGCCAATTTCTATGGAATAACTGAATGGAGCTTTGCATAGCTGAAGAACAGTTTGGTTTAGATTACATGACTAGTCATACACATAGGATGTGGCTTATTGGATAAGAAACTGTGTTTTAGACTGTGTCCTTGACATAATGTATGCCAAAAGAATTCACAGTATACATTTTCAAATTCTTGACCCTGGGATCTCAATGATGTCAAAAAATCTGCCAATTTATGACACACTCAATTGAAACAATAAGACTTTGTAAGACAATATCTAGTACCAATATTTTGAAACAAGTGCAAGGATCATTATTTTTACATCTTCAAGAAACTAGGAACTAGTTCCTAATTTCTGCATTTGGGCCAAATCTCTTTAGAAATGTCATTGAATTTTCTTTGCTACTTTTCTATAGCTACCTCATTTTGAACAGCATGGGATGGTCAAGTGACAACATGGAAGCAATCCAACTTAAGGCACTAAACATGTTCAAAAGGAGATCTGTGTTCTTCTGCTACAGCTTGTGATCAACTGGAGAACAGTTTGAAAAACACAGGCATCAGGTTCAAATGATTTGAAATAAATAAATAACAAAGAACACAATCTTATCAGTCTGTGGTGTTACGGGCTTGTTGCTCAGCCAAGAAAGATTCTTTTTAGGTATCTGAAGTTGAACAGGCATCTTGAGGAACATTTGGGTCATTGGAACTCAATTTCCAATACAGAGAGCTAATTTGAGAATTTCTTGGGGCAATAAGTTGAATTCCAGCTTTTTGATACCAAACACCATAAACATTAACAGGAAAGTGTCAGGGTGGTCAGACTGATATTCCAACTGCAGTACTGAAAGCTGATACTTCCCAACAACTGTGATTGCAAAGTGACATTCAACTAGTTTTACCCCCTTTCTCAGCCAATCTCTGGTAAGCCGAAATAAGAGCAGTTATTGCCATTACTGTTACTTATAACTTATTTAAGTTGTTGTGGCCTTTGAAGAGTCCATTAAGTTCAGAGAGTATATTTATGCCACGGACAACTGAGGATATATGCCTGTACAGTCCTCTATACAGTTACATGGTATTGGCCCTTGGAATACAAAACATCTTGCATTTATACACACATTTCTTTAACAAAACCATCCTTGACCAATAGGTTTTGTAGAAAAAGGAGGACATCATAACATGGAAATTATAGTCGAAAATGATGAAAAAGTCTGGCGAACAAAGGAATATGTATCATCCAACGTTGAAAAACATACTTTTCTGAAGGTAAGGTTCACTACTAACCTCTTACCCAGAAGCATGCAGGGAAATCGTTTGTAGTTCGGGAAGCACTACAGACCATATCCTGGTCAATGACATACTTTCCCTTACTTAAACTAGAAGTGCAAGTTGAACATATAAATACCAATAAATACTTGATCCTTACTTGTACCTAGTATAGCTACCAACAAACCAAAGTCAAATACACCGAATAAATACTTTTGAAGCGTGTTCGTTTGAACTCAAGGTTTGCACTGTTTGGTGCTGTTCTATTGTGCTGTGTGAAGTATTTCTTCTTTCTAGTATTTACGAATGGTAAATGACCCAGGTCTTTTATACCTTCACTGTGGGTCAGGAAAACATATGATAATCCTCTGGAGGAAAAAATGGCAAGTCTAGGCCTCAATGGAACTCAGATACACTTGGTAGTTGGTTTTTCTGGACAGAATAGTCCTTTTCTCTTAGTTTTTTATATGTATGTTGGTAGGTGTTGATTTAATAGGTTAAACCCTTTGGAAACAAGCTATCTATTAGTTCGGCTTTCGGCATCCTGCTCATGTAAACAATATTGCATGCACACACACGTTTATAAATAACGGGGAGGATAAAAATATAAAACAAATCAAATCAATAACACAAAATCCATATCAGTTTTAAAGCACTCAGATTCAAAGATCACGGTCCATTTTAGCTTCTAGTTCTTGGAAGAAGGAGAGAAGAGAGGGAGGAAGAAAGCAAACTTGGTAGGAAGACACCCAATCTTCAACGCACAGATAGTGAAGAATCATTGTCACTTTCTTGCCCAAGTCTAGTATTTACATGAAGGCTTGATAACTCAGCAATTTGGTCTTTTTTTGTTTGTTTTGCAAAACGTACAGTCAGACAGGACTTAGATGAGGAAGTCCTTGTAGGAAGTATCTCTGGGGTTGGGGGGGAGCTACATGAGGGGTATATAAGGGAGGGGGGGTGTCCTCAGGGACAGTTCAGTGGGACACTGAGAGGGTCTCTGAGGCTAGGGGGCATGGAGGATGCGGAATGAGCGAGGCTGATTCGAGTCACCGCTGGCGATTGCGGGCCATGAAGAGCAGCACCCTGCGGATGCCGCTGAGGCGGTCCTTGAGGGAGGTGAGTGCGAGGAAGGGCAGCTGGGCGCGACCCTCTAGGGGCAGAACTGCTAGCAGCCACCAGCACCAGGACGGACCGTTGGGACTGGCCTGCAAAGAGACCAACGGAGTTACGGTCAGTACTACCGCTCTCGGCTTGTGTGTGTGTGCAGGTGTGTGTCCCCCCCAGAGATTTGAGTCCAGGGTTCTATTTGTACCGTACCTGAGGCTGGGAGTCTTTCTCTGGCATGGGTCCGAAGTGGCCCACGATGCGCTCCTTCTGCTCAGGCTTCAGGGAGTTGACCCAGACCAGGGCCTGGTCGTACACTGCATCATGAAGACACTGCAGCTCCTGCTCCGCCAGCCCCTCCACCTAACGCAACCAGACATCATGGCTTACATTTTAGAATACTCCCTGATTATGAATTGAGAAAGGAGTAACAATGCTTACATTAGAACGTTTTACCATGCTAAACAAATCTGTTGACATCTTTTAACGATGAAAAATGACTTTTTGAGCCAAATAACATTGTGTTCATCTTTGTGGTGGTGCTCTCATACCTTGACGTCCTCCAGGTACTCGATGTCGGCTGTGTTATAGCCGTCCCTCTGGCTGTGCTGGATGACCTTGAACCTCCTCCGGCCGATGGTGTCTGCCACCGAGCGTCCGTCGGCGAAGAACTCCACGTTTCGGATCTCTAGCAAGCAGCCATAGTCCGCAAACCTGGAAGTGAAGGAGAAACGGTGAGTATGTAAATTCATAAAAAATGTGTACGAATAAGGCAAACAAGACGATTTTAACCCACATGCTAAACCCGTACCACTGACTGAATTACGCAAATGATTTCTATGATATTTTGCCACTGTACGATTTGCATATTGATACTCCTATTGAGGAAGTTCTTTGGTTTGACTTTGTTTGCCATTGTCTAGCCATGCTGTTGAGCCAATCAGTTTCAGATTACACAAATACAAATGTTGGTAATCATTACAATCCTGAGACTTCCTGAGTATGTAAGCGGTGAGGTCCCCAGTGTGGCACCCACCCTTTGAGGGAGTCCCCCAGACACATCCCAAACTGCTTGGTCCCAGTCTCCATGCATCTGCGGATCATCAGGCGGTAGCAAGGCTCAAAGATGTGCAGCGGGCAGGGCACAGTGGGAAAGGCCATGGTGCAGACAAAGATAGGCACGTTCTTGTTGAGACTGAGAGCACAAAAAGAAAAAAGACATTGGTTGGGGAAAAAGAAAAAAGTACTAATGTACTGTAACATGGAACTGCTGCCTCAGTGTGACAGCTGCCCCTGTCAACTAGTCCTACTGGGACTGAGGTTCTTACTTGGATAATTCAGCCATTTCTTCCTGGTTGACGTTCTGCCTCTCCAGTAGCTCTGTCGGCAGGTACTTGTAGATAAGGTTCTCCATAAGGATGGTCTTACAGTACTGCCTCTGAGCCAGGTACTGGTTGGACGGGCAGAGAAGGAGGGATACACATATTAACCCTCCTGTGTTGCTGAACAACATTTAAATAACGCCAGAATCTTTTTTCTTTTTTTACAAAACAATTTGCATTCCTCATTGTTAATTGAGATCCCCTTCCATTGCATTTCCAACAAAGGCGGGTCATCACAGTTTGATATGTGATGCAGCATGTAGTAAAATGGTGGTAAAAGTAGTTTCTGTTCATGGATTATATATAGGGACGTATGTACATGCAGCGGTCTGGTTGACACCAAAGTGTGCTTACCTCAGAAAGCTCCTCCTTGCAGAGGGGACACTTAGGGTTGTGGTCCAGACACCGTTCCAGACACTTGAGACAGAAGGTGTGTCCACAGGGAGTGGTGACAGGCTCATAGAACAGCCTAGGGGATACCAGGGAGAAAAGTAGGCAAAGTAGGCAAAACAATAGTACCAGTTTTACCACTCCAATGTACAATACGTGCTCTGCGTAAGCCGGCCGGCCTGTTTAGGTAACGTTTTATGCTTTTTGTATTATTGTTGTAGGCTATGTTATGATGGAGTAACTTGCTATTTGAGTAATTACCTCATGCAGAGGGAACACTCCAGGTCTGTGGGGTCAATGAGGTCTCCCACCACTTCACTCCAGGAAGTATTTCTTTCGCTCTGGACGACCTCTGGAGACGACAAAATAATGGCAAGGTTTAGCACACCCTAACCACAACTACCTCACTATGATATCACCTTGGATAAAGGTTCTAGTATGTGTTGGTCATGAATTGTGGGAACAATATATAATTTTGCATTAAGTTACAAATGTGCATAAATGGCACCCTTTGTCATAAAAGGAGATGATGCTAGCTATATTTATACAGCATTTGTCCCATGCCTGTCTAGAGGCAACTGTAATGCAATGATATGAATTCAGATTCAGACTCAGAGGGAAGGTGACAAAAACAAAGTCTCAAGGCTCACCGAAATGTGGCCGCTTGCTGGCGTCTTCGCTAACGTCCTCATCTGTGCTACGTTTGCGCTTGAGAAAAAGACTCCTGTCAATGACGGTGGCGTGAAGAGCTCCGTCCACCTCCTCCTCTTCACCTTTGATCTTGCAGCACTCGGTCTTGCCCCTCGGGCAGGCTGCTTGCCTGGGGTCCGACTGGGGACAAGGGGGGGCCAGCTTGTCCTCAGAGGCAGTTCTGCTGGTGTTGACCACTTTGCACTTCTGGGAAGGAGTTGTATGTATGTCAGTCACCATGTTCTGACTTCATTGCTCATAGTGTTTTTCACTAGAGGGGCTAATACCATATTATATGAATACATGAACATGCTACACACTAACAAACTATTCTCCATAGTGTAATTGTTCGAAGGATAAAGGATGGGTCAGACAATGAACATACTAGTTAGCCAAACATGCATGGTGAAATAGCAGCAACTCTTCCAGAACTGGTCAAAAGAGTCTCTCACCTTGTAGGGCTGGGCAGGGTCTACAAGCCTGCCAGAGGTGGGGGGGCATAGGATGGAGCCTTTAATTCTGGATCTGGAAGATATAAGACTTGAACAGTCCAGGATCCTGGTGTGGACATGGTCAGTCTCAGGGCCCAAGAGATCTGCCAGGATCTACAGAAAATAGACAAAGAAAAAGAGAAGGGATTATTGTCACCGCCAGCATCAACATGGCTTTTGTGCCTTCAATTCAAGTTTGAATCATTTGGTAGTGTCTGGCAGTAATGCATTTGACTAGAACATTGATATGAACATTTGAATCATATTACTAACCTTCTGAGCCTCTGTTCTGGCTACTTTGCAGTCAGACTCTAAGGAAATACAGACTAGGTATTCTCTTAAAGCTTCTTCTGTCTTCCCAAGAGTGACAAGAGTTTGAGCTCTCTTTATGTGTCCCTATGGGAAGGTAAATGTGGTTAGTGATGTCTATCCTCTTACACGGAGCTGCAACACAAAGTATAACACATACACATCTACAACAATAAAAGTAAATAAGATACAGGGGTAAAGGTTTTGGGTGGGTAATTCAACATTTGCTTTGAAGCTAATATATTACTCAGAAGATATAAGGTGGAAGGGCAATATAATCTTTCAGTGGGCAACACCCAACCCTGCCCATCTTGTAGTGCCAGCTCTACTGATGTGCTCTATATTTATAATATTTAATCCTCACCTTTGACCACAGAGGCATGAGTTTGCAGGCCAGTTCTGCATCACGTAGGGCATCCTCATAGTTCTTTAGACTGTAATTGATCTGTGATCGATTGCTGAATAACACATGGTCCCTTGGTGCTGGACATTAAAAAGAGTGAGAGAGAACTATTTGACACATGGACTTGACAGAACAATAATGTATCTTCAGTTTTCTTCAATACAAGTGATTTTCAGTAACATTCAAGGTCGGTATACTTTTGCACATCTAAGCAAATAACTGCTCTTTATATAATGATGCATGCCTATTAAAGATACTGAATTGTCTAATGTAATCTGTGTACACTAGGTCACCACCAGTCAGTGAAACCAACAGTGCTGCAACTGGCAGTGAACTGAGGTATACCCTTGACCTACATTCGCAGTTTTATTGTTGTTACACAATGAGGAAAAGCACCGACGCACGCCTTTACGTAATATTTAGTCTTCTAGCCTACATAACATCTTATTCAACTACCACGCGCTGACCACTTCTGGTATGACGCTGTCCCAGTCCAGAGGATAGGAGTACAATAATAAAAGACATTGCGGATCAATATTACAATGTACTTATTGCTGCAGTCAGTTAACAATGCTGCTAATTAACCTGGACATTTGGTCTATAAAATAGAAAATGCGCATTGGTTATTGTTTTTAAATAAAAATGTATAAACTATGCGGTTGTCTAGGAGTTTAAATTGTAAGCAGCCTAAAGGCTCATAATAGTAACATATATATTCATCTTACCTATTTGTATTGCTTCGTTGTATTTTTCCAAAGCAGCTTCCATTCTTTTTTCTGCGTACAATCCATTCCCCTCACGTCTCAACTGAACAGCATGTAATTGAATAGGAAACCACTTTGAAAGCAAGTTACTGAGAATTACATTAACTCTGTAACTGTTAACATCGGCAATTTTGGAACTGTCATTGCACTCTTTGCAACAGACGGGAGTCTTTTCTCTATCCAGGCACTTTTTACAAAAGCAATGTCCGCAAGGCAATGTAACCGGCTCATATAGAAATCCATAACATATCCTGCATGAGAAAGCATCGTATGCATCGCCTTCTTTAATGTCGCCTCGTAGCCGGTGGTGATCATCTGCGTCCTCCTTTCTTTGAATACTGTAAACGAGATATTCTATCAGATTTTCCAGGTGAACAGGCCGTAGTCTTTCGATTTCTGAGGCTTTCTTGTACATTTCGAAGGCTTCGGGTACCTTACCACCGTACGCCAGAGCATCTGCTCTCTTCACCAACAGTTCCAGCTGAGAAGCAGGGTCGTTGATGTGCAGCAGTTGGCATTCGTAGATGTCAGCCGCCAGCTCGAAGTTTTTAGATTGAAACGCTTCAGCCGCAAGCTGCAGCATTCCATTGGCGCACTCCGTACCCATGTTAGGTGGGGATGTAATGGCAATAGATTCACTGTTGCCTACTTGGAAGTAAATGGTCAAACCGTATTCCACTCATTTTCTTAGCTCTTCGCCCTCTGTTCAGCTCACTACTTTGCGGCGACAGCATCGTACACCATTAATGATATTCTCAATGAAAAAAAAAAAGGCTTACGTAAACGTTGTCATGTGACCAATGCCAGCTGTTCTCATTGGATAAGTATCTTCAACTGTTACAAAACAATTCAGTTGTAACACCGAAAGCGTCGGGACAACTGATCTAATTCGGTCAACGTCCTGAAGTGAGATTTACAAATTTGCATAGATTTAGCGCTCGTTTCTAGTTTACGATTGTAGCATTTCGCTAAACAGAGGACCTACGCAGTTACAGGCAGTTGTCAGATACGGTTGCCTAAGGTGTAGCTTAACAATAATTACTCAATGTTAAATTGACAGATCACATTTAATCAGGCTTACACTTTCATAAAACGATTATTAAACGGTATTAGACATGAGATTACTGTTTATACCTGCAGTATAACCCCCCCCCCACACACACACGCACACACACACACATACACACACACATTCACACACACACACAACTGGTAAGGATATATAGGTCGTCTAGTCTTGCATTAGCCTAACTCAAACCCATTTTCAGACAGCCTGGTCTATATCAGGTTTAGGCCAACCATGCCCGGAAACTTCTGTGACTCTGAAACTGGGCCATCAACGCCGCCAGCTTGTCTAGACTTCGCCCTAGCAACAGGGCTTGACCCATTGCTCAATTTGACCTCACTGACACTTAAGAGGTCAAATATTCTGCAATTTGTCAATCAAAGATTTAATTCAGAAACATGATAAAGTTTTTAAAAAACTACAGCAATGACATTTGTAGTATCTCCAAAATGTTAGAAATATTCAAATCCTGGAATTGGATAATATTTTGACCACACATTCAACTTACAAAGTACATTCAATAAGCATCAAACAAATTATTACATAGCGAGATGTGTTGCAAATAAGTATCGTAGTGGGTCCAATAACAAAAACACATGTTGGTCCTTGAACCAGTGCTTTCCCATCTGTTTTCAGTCCTACCAACTACCAAATTATGGTCCTTCTACCAAGAGTGAAGGCCAGTCTGGAGCATAGACGATCACCGGCAGATATCGCATCTATAGGGAGACAACCGAGCAGTCAGTCTTGAATCTTCAACACACTTCTCTTCTCCAGATCATTCATCTCCTTCAGGATGAGTGCCACATTGTACCGTAGCTCCTGAAACTTGGAAACTGGAACCTGGAGGAATAGAAAATACATGAAGAAAAGAACCAAACATGAGCCTCCTTTTCAGCTGGTGGTACTATTTTTCCCAGATTGTTGTTGTTTTCCTTACCTTGGATAATGCCAATATATTAAACTATTGGAATGTTGCTTATAACTTGGCATGCAAGTTATACAAACAAACAATGAAAAAGTAATTGAAACAAAACACCCTGTGACATAATTTCAAAAAATGTTTTTGTCAGAATCTAAATATGACACAAAAAACGAAATGTTAACCTACAATAGTGGGGCACTAGTGCAATTTTAGAGCAGTACAGTAGTTATATTTGTACATCCACACAGAAAGGAATAGGGATATAGGTGATGGGTTTGTGATACTGAGCCTGTGATCTAATTACATAATCACTACAGCCAGTGACCTAATGAGGACAAGTATCAGTGCTATAACACAAGTGCACATAACAGGGATTGAATCCTGGACACACATGACAATCAAGTCAACTTAGAAATAGATGTAAACCTCCAAAAGGACATTTTGAAAATTATTTTACTATATTGTTATATGGTTCTGTCCTAAAGGGTTATAGTACCTCAAAGCGATGTGCTTTTCCATCAGAGAGTTTCATCTGCATGAGAATAGAGGGTTGCAAGGCACGGCCTAGAGAGCTGCAGAGAGAACACATACACAATGAGGATGCATGCAATATTAATGAACTCTTTCTAGTGTTTTCCTAATGTTCGTGAAAGAGCTCTATATCAAACAACACTACATAAATTGCCACACATCTATGCTTATTGAGGCTATACCAAAGCCGGTATCTCACACATTGCTTGGTTTAAGTTCCAAAGAAAACGTAATGTAAAATCTACCTGGTTGAAATAGCAACATCCACTCTCCATCTAAATTCCTCCATAGCAGGTAACCCTGGCCCTCGCTGGCTTGCTACAGCTTCCAGAACAGCTCGTCTGAGGACAAATGCAGACACAGTCACAATATAAACAAACCACAAACACAGATTAAAAAAATTGCCATCAGCAAGCAACAGCCACATACATGTAGACTATGATGAGTGCTGTCAAATGTCAAAACAGATAAATGGTATAAATATAACATACCGATTGCCAAAAACCACACTTGCTAAATCTGTGATGAATTCTTCTGGTATCCTGAAGTCAGAGAATAGGTTACATTTACAATAATATTAATAACAACATCCAGTACTTGAATCAGGTTACTTTAAGAAATTATGCAACTGTTTGTGAGCATGTCTCTGAAACAAGGAATGGTTAAAGCATGATATTGAGCCATGAGACAGCGTACCTCAATTCCCTGAGATTGTCTTTGAAAGCCTGAAAGACAGTAAAGGCAAACATGGCATATTTTACATTGTCAGAACATGATGTTATGTAGAGGTCATACCGGTAGATGTCCTACCTTTACATGCCGCACTATGCTAATTGCTTACCTCTTGTTTTAGAGAGGTGGTTGGAATGCGTAACGCCTCATTCAGGAGTCTGTACATCCCAGCTACAATGTGACTCAGTCGTTCCTCGGGTATGACACTTCTTTCAGCTATAGCCTTCATTGTTTCTTGGCAGTCTTGACCTTCTATGGCATTTACAACAGCTGAGAATTGAGAAAACATGTATTATTATATTTGTAAAAAGCCTGAAATGTGCTAAAGCATTTACGTTGGTTGGCGAGGCATTGCTGCCATACAACCACAAAAAAACCACATGTTGAATATAAAATGTATCCATAACAAATGAAGATTAATATGCTGCACGGTCAGTTCCCGTTACCTTTTAGCAATTTTCTGAAGGTTTCATGATCCAAGTCCTTCATGTGTTTAACCATCATTTCGATTTCTGATGGTACCCTTCCACCCAAAAAGCTTGTATCTGTGACCGAAGTCTTGTTGTGGCTTGCAGACATGATAAATCATATGCTGTTACAGGTTTTAAATGTATTAATGCTTCGCTGGTGTTTACTCCAAAAAGTGTTTAGTTACTGTTGAACGAAGATCGCTTCCTTGTTGTGTCACATGACATGATATTGAGTCCTTCCTGTGGAAGTAGGCGGGCAGTAGAGGGCGCTAAAGCTCCAACTCGATGACGTGTAATGTGGGTTGTTGTCATAGCTGGGTCGGGAAGATTTGCAAATGCGGTGACAACGAGGAGTGTTCTTTGATCAACGAAAGGTTTGCTAATTCGTCTTTAATTTAGATATCTAGATATTCAGCAATTATCTAAACAGTAGTTTAGGTAGTCATTCATCGTTTATTCACCACCGATTACATGGTGAATAGGGCGCTTGCTAACGGCTTAGCTATGCTAAGTTGAGTTAAGTGAGTCAAAGATAGTCTAGCTGCTGTAGCAGCTACATTAGCTAGCCAGGGTTGTGAGCAACACGGGAAGGCCCTAACCTGATATCTACCATAGCAGGTTTTGTGTTCATTTGGCAGTGCAAACATTTCCAACATTTAGCTAAACTTAAGAGCTACTGACCAGCATAACAGTAAGTAATTGGCTCGTCACGTAGTAGGCTTACAGTACTGTACTATGATTCGAACTTTTTTTTCTTTCTGCCAAGGCCACTGGTTAGCTAGTCGACATTATTAAGCTAGTCTAGTAGCTAGCAAAAGCGTATTACTAGCAGGTCTGTGATGGCTCGAAAAACAATCTTATTAGAAGCCGTTAAAAGTTAATTCTAGGCCTACTGTAAGGTTAGCACTGGTCTGTGATGTAGTTTGTTAGCAAGACACACAACTACTGATATCATTCAACTACTGTAGCAATGTATTGCTAGCTAGCTACAGAATGTACCTACAAACCCAGCATAACAGGCCTAAAGTTATGTTTATCAACAGAATATGTGGCAACTGGCAAGTCAAATTCCTATAAACTTCCAAGACCAAGTATAATTTATATCGTAACATAACATGATTTTTGTTGTATTCTTATGGAATCTTGTCTCCGTCTGTGCATTAAGGTGTAAGAAATGTCTGACGCCCTGTACGAAAAGTTCCTTGCTCCAGAGGAGCCGTTTCCTCTCCTGTCCCAACGGGGTAACCCAAGTGAGGCGGGCACGCTTGATGTTAGTGACTTCGGCTGCCAGCTATCATCCTGTCACCGGACTGACCCTCTTCGCCGTTTCCATAGCAATAGGTAAGTACAGACTGCAGCAGCTTGCATTTTATACAGAATTAACCAACAAATCCTGATGGCATAAAGAAATCAATAGTTTGCCAAGTCATAATTTCTACTTGTCTCCAGTAGGAAACTATTTGCTTTGGTTTTTAAGAGGTTTGGAAACACACTATTTTCTCCATTCTAGACAATTCTGTGCTTCAAACTTTGTGGTAAAAATATGTGAAAGGCCCTGTCCTGTTTCAGCTTAATAATAGCACAAAGTGAAGTCCATACAGAGAAATATTTTGTCAAGATTATTGTGGAAAATTGGACTGGTCTATACAGAGATCCCAGATCTTAACACCATCAATTACATTGAGGACACATTCTAACACCATCTGCAAGGCAGGTGATCAAGTCACCAAAAAAAGTGTGTGCAAAAGTCCCTAAAGCTTTTGTGGCTGGAGGATGTGGGATTTACTTCCAATGTTCGAACGTCTATACGATAGCCTTCCCCGAAAAGTGAAGGCGGTTGTAGAAAATGTGTAAAGCAGCTCCCATATTAATTGTAATAAGAGGTTCAACAGGTCTCCTGATACTGAGCAGTGTCCACATACTATTGGTTAAATAGTGTATTTATTAGAACACTTGAACAATATAGCCCAACAACATATTCCATCCTCTTCCCACCAGATGGAATCTGACGTCATGTGGGACCAGCGTGGCGAGCTCAGAATGCAGCGAGGAGCTGTTCTCCTCTGTCTCTGTTGGAGACCAGGAGGACTGCTACTCTCTTCTGGATGACCAGGAGTTCACCTCCTTCGACCTGTTTCCTGAGGGTTCTGTGTGCAGTGACGTGTCCTCCTCTATCTCCACCTACTGGGACTGGTCTGACAGCGAGTTCGAGTGGCAGGTATTGCAGACTCTTAAATGACATGACACATTTAGTATGTTCGTTTAAAACTGTTACTTTCCGACTGGATAAAAGAGTGGGATTGATTTTGTGAACACTTTTTTTGTTACCCTAAACACGCTTTGGGTAGATACAAAATATTGACCCCCCTCCCCCACCTCCCTAGCTCCCAGGAAGTGACATCGCCAGTGGGAGTGATGTGCTGTCTGACATTATACCAAGCGTTCCGAGCTCACCTTGCTTGTTCTCTAAGAGGAAAACTAAACCTCACAGGAACCTGGATGAACTGCCATGGAGTGCCATGACCAATGATGAGCAGGTATGGGGCCGACACACTCTCCTCTCTCATTATCAATTCTCATGGGGTTGCAGAGATACGGTTCTCCTGCTAGGTTTCAACCACAGCACATCGTTCTCGAGTTTTAAGTTTCACAACTGCCAAATCAGGCCCTAGATCTGAAATGTGTGTGTGTGTGTAAGTAACATGTTCTATGTGTGTGTCTAGGTGGAGTACATAGAATACCTGAGCCGTAAGGTCAGCACAGAGATGGGCCTGAGAGAACAGCTGGACATCATCAAGATCATCGACCCCTGCGCCCAGATCTCCCCCACAGACAGCGAGTTCATCATCGAGCTCAACTGTCTAACCGACGAGAAACTCAAACAAGTGAGATACTTTCCAGAGATGCCCTTAGTTTATATCCTGTGATGATGCAACATGTTTGTGTATGAATATGCTTTTGGTTTATCCATGCATGGCTGGGGGTTAATACATCTTGTCAAGCCTTAACCCCACTCCCCAAACAGAACTCGGTGTGATTTTCCCTATTGTTCCCGGACGACTTACCCCTCCATCTCCACCCCCCAGGTGCGAAGCTACATCCGGGAGCACAGCCCCCGTCAGCGGGCGAGCAGCACCAGGGACAGCTGGAAGCGCAGCGGCCACAGCAGCGCCAGCACCAGCGGCGTGAGCGGGGCCAGCAGCAGCAACGCCAGCATGGTCAGCAGTACCAGCAGCTCCACCACGGGCTCCACCGCCTCCAACGCCAGCACAGCCAACATCAGCCGCGCCCACAGCGACGGGAACCTGGCCAGCGCCGCCGAGCGCATCCGAGACTCCAAGGTAAAACTCAGCAGTATTTATTCCGAACATGTAAATGTGAATACATGCTCTGCATGTTACTGCGTTTAGCATAAAAATACACTGAAATCAAATGACAAACTCAAGCATGCTAAATTTAACATTGCTAAGTAACTAACTATTTCACGTAATGTAGTGTGCCCAGTGTTATTTTTGTGGCAGTTGAATGATCCTTTGGCAGGGTCCAGTGAAAGCTCAGCCCCCCCACCTGTGTTAAGTCAGGTGGCTGAGTGGTTAGGGAATCGGGCTAGTAATCAGAAGGTTGCCAGTTTGATTCCTGGCTGTGCTATATGACGTTGTGTCCTTGGGCAAGGCACTTCATCCTATTTGCCTTGGGGAGAATGTCCCTGGACTCACTGTAAGTCGCTCTTGATAACAGCGTCTGCAAAATGACTCAAATGCAAATGTGTCCCAACAGAAGCGTTCCAAGCAGCGGAAGCTGCAGCAGAAGGCGCTGCGCAAACGCCAGCTGAAGGAACAGCGTCAGGCCCGCAAGGAGCGCCTCAGCGGCCTGTTCCTGAACGAGCAGGTCCTCGCCCTGCGGGTCACCGAGGAGGAGGACCACAGCGACCACGTGGTGGACGTTCTGATGTGACCACGGTGATCCCAGCTCAGTGCTCCCTCTACGCCTGCCCCCTGAATACACCTATCCCCCCCCCCCCCATCCGCACAGCGCCGAGAGTTAGCCCCCCCCGCCAGCCCCCCCAACACCTTCTATATGCACACGCCCAGCCACAACGGCTGCGTCTCAATAGTCTTACACCGGTGGCTTTCCCTCTCCTGGTGTCATGTCTGCCGTTTACCACAGGTGTTGTTGACCTGGACAGGTGGGGAAGGGAGGCTCCACCACCCCCCTGGTGGATATCCTCCATGTTGGTCTCACTTGTCCTGACCTCAAATCAGTAAAGGGTGGAGGGGACTGAAACGAGGGAAGGAAACTTGGAGACACTAGGATAAGGTGCCACCGACAAGGTTTGATCCGACTGATTGGGAATTGCACACATTGTCCTGCAGTTGGCTTGTGAGTCTACTAACAAAGTTGGGAGCATAGTATTGTCAAGTCCGACATTGACTTGTCTTTAGGTTAAATTTGCTTTTGTCCAGCATTATTGTCAATGCAGTACAACATTCAGTTTTGGTACTTGATACTACAAAGCTCTCTGCTTTGCCGTAACAAACATTTTTGTTCGATTCTATGAAACCAAGAATTGTATGAATGTAACCAAGTATAACGGCTATGCTGTCTGGCTATTTCACGTAGCCATTTCACAAGCTACTTGCCAAAGTAGCTTGTATGTAGCTTACATGTCAAATTCAAATATGATTGCTTCAGCGGGCAAGGTGAATAACATTGTTCCTTCGACTCTTGAGATGTATCCTGCATTTGATATTGAGGGTTGTGGTTCCTCATCAGAGCTTTAGCCAACCTGCCCCTATGGACATGCCATCATTGATTACTATCTCATGCTTATGTCGAGGACACCTGAATCTGAATTAAATACATATAGGAACACCTTATAGTAAAATGTGTTCTTTTCATTGTGCCACGGTTCAAAGTTTCATGTTTCATCTAATGTTGAAACATTCCCCAGCACGTGGCACAAAAACATAAAAGGTTGACAACAATGAAAACATAAAATAAGTGTTATAGAATGTAAACGTTATCAATTTGCTTATTCTTCGTATGCCACATTTCATCTGAAGGCACAGAGGGAGCACTGATGCCCTTGCGTGCTAAATCACCACCACCATTTCACCATCTTGGTGAACTAACAGCTGAGATTTCTCATCTAGACAAACGCTTTCAACGCATCAGTCCTATTTAAACGGTCCTTTTTCATGTGTAGATACAACTGTCAAATGATCAAGTGTTTGCTTCAAGATTCCCCTTTCTGTTCCATGTTTGACACCTTTTTGGATTTTGAGTTCAGTTTGTCAGTGACAAAAGCTGTAATCAAAAAGTGTATATATATATATCGTACAGAATGTGAAGGCTTGCTAGACTTGCCTGTAGCAGAAAAGCAGGACAAGGCTTTTATCTTGACAGATCTATTCACACAATGAGATCCTATTTTCCGATAGGAAAATGCGACAGCAGTCTTACTCTGTCAGAAACGTTTTTAATTGTTTTTGTTTTCTCCTTGTTTTGTGTTTGTTGAGGGATGAGAGAGAGCATATCTGTTATTACAGTATTGAGCTAAAATGTGGGAACTGTCGTGGCTTTGAATAGTAAATTAGCCTTTTCTAGTTCACTCTAAGGAATAGGACTCGTTTGGTTCGGGGGGTTGATTTCAGGAAAGAAGTTTCCTGACGCTTTTCCATGTCCCCACCTTTCTGCTGTTGTGGACCGTTCATGTGAACAAAGTAAACCTATGAACCCTAACACTTAACACTAACTGCTGTTCATTTGGAAATGTATTTACCTTAAGATGCTTTACTTTTCATGGTCTGTATAGTTGGCTGTCTGTTTTGTTTTGGTTTTTTCTCTCTTGGCTTCAAGCAATTATGAAAACAATATATTAGATTGACCAGGTAGTGTCAGTAGATCTCTATTTTGAAAATTGATCAACAAAGGTAACAGATCTATTTGTGTATTGTACCATTTATTCTAAGGACAAGGTTATTGGACCAAGACAGTAGAGGAAGAATAGTTGGTTCTTGGAAATACGTTTTATACTAATGGTACATTATAACATTTAGATATGTACTGATTAGGAAAAAGCATTACCAAAAGCAAGTTGTGTGGTCCACGCAAATGTAATGTACCTTGAACTGAGAAATAAATTGACATTGATGAATCTTGTCATCTCATATTTGCTTCTACAGTAAATGTAATGTTGTTGCTCACATTCTACTGAACACAACGCAGTATATATATTTCATAATAAAGGAGGAAAAAGGAAGGCATCTGATATATCTAAATAAGTTGGCAAGTTTTGGACCCTTCATATGTTATGCCACTGACAGGGTTCCTGCAGGGTCTTAAGTCTACAATTCTGAACTTATTCTGATTCTTGAACTTTAAGGCCTTAAAACGTCTTAAAAACTGTCAAATTTTCATCCGATTTCCTAAGTTTCATTTAGTCAGTTCTAAAAAAGGTTTTACCCTCATTCATTTCCAGAAACGCTGGCCACAGAAATGTATTACAAAATAGCAAAAAGTATTGAGTCATAGCCTACAAAGCGTAGCTCTAGAGTCCAGGGTTCGAATTGCGGGGGAGGGGGGGTTGACCCCTCTAATTAAGACTTGGACCCCCCCAAAAGAGGTAAAAACAACAGGTCGGGGGGGTTGATACATTTACATATCGTTCTTACCTGTAATCGTAAATATTACTTTACAGCCTAGAGAAGAAACTGACCACCCCGATTATCATTTTATAATTCGCACTATCTAACCAAACTAAACTAAAGAGAATCTTCCTGAGATTAACAAGCGTTTGGCAGAGAGGAGAGAGACGATATTTATGAAACTATGTGAAGGTGAAGTCCCACATGCTCCTTGGAATTATAAATACAATTACATTTGACTTACTGAAACCTGCAGGAACCCTGCAGGAACCCTGCACTGAACCATTTTGCAATGATTAATTACACCTGTTGCTACTATTTTACACCTTTTTAGCCTGGTCTTCTTAGATGAAACCATGACTAACATTTTTTACAGCAGTGAAAGCAATGACAGTATGTGTGGGAATCCATCCATGCATGGTTGAAATGGGCTTATCATTAGAGCATGTTTTTTCTGTCTACCATTTATGATAAATTACCTGTGTAAAGATGTGTCAAGCTTATATTTTGATATGCTCTGCATCATAATACGGTCATCAAGTGTACGTATGTCAGCGCTTTCACCCATGAAACATTTTAATGGCCCCCCTTTCTTCATGGCCAGTTGAACAGTAATAAGGACAGTAGGTGTGTTGTTGATCTTCTAAGTGCTCCTGCCAACCAGATAAAACTGCAACAAGATGACTCCCAGTTGATTTCAGCAAAAGGACGAACAACGCTTTGGTGAACAAGGTTTACAGCTCGACCATTTACCATTTACCACTCACTACTGTTTAGACAGAGGAGCTAATGGACCCAAATGGAGGAAGTGTTTATCTAGTTACCTCCTCAGTTTATCTTGATGTTACCTATTATTGTTCCTCTGCTGTGTGTGAGGTGGGGGTGTGGGGCGTGCGTGCGTGCGTATGTGCATGTGGTAGCCTTGGGAAAAGACTATTGTTTTTCTGTCAGAATGAGTTTAACCAGCAAGATTTGGCAATAAAAACAATGATGTAACCTGACATAGTGACTCAAAATTCAGTTTAAGAACAGGCTTTGACATGACAAATCACAAATGTTTGAACCTGAGAAGAATTAATAAATTATGCTCACTTATGAAAAAAGTTTACTTCCTTGTGGTTTCAAACATAGACCTTGGTGACCACGTAGGTCCTAGATAAGTTTTTGAGGAGAACCTCTCTTCCCCTGCGGACATCTGACTGAGGGACTGGGGCACTTGGTTGGCCAAGGCAGTTATCGGATGAACAGGTGGGTTCATCCAAGATAGGAACCTATAGAAACCAGAAAATATATAAATGAATAATGTCACCTATTTAATGTTTTCTAATCACATGGATTATTGTGCATTTTTTTGCGATGGATACATTGTATTTGATTCTTGTTCGAAAGAACACATAAGACAAATGAACAAGAGAAAAGTCAAGTAAATGTGACTGAGATACTGTGATTGACATACCTGCTAAAGTTAGGGTGCACTAGTGGATGTTCAGACAGTGGTGCCCATGCTAACGGCCCAAGCCCCAGGGCTTCCAGGGGCTTAGTGCAGTGAAGGGGGGCTGGGCGAGGAAGACTGATGGGTATCCCCCCCAGGCTCCATACGGGGTCCAGCCCAGAGTCATGGTGCAGCAGGGGGGCATCCAGCCAAAGCCCCAGACCCAGAGGGCAGGTGTTTACTGCCAGACCAGGGAGGTAGCTCTGCTGGCCCCTCTCACGCTTACGCCACTTGGCCCTGCGGTTCTGGAACCACACCTGAATGCAATACATGTACGGGAGAAGCAGGGAGGCAGAGATGTAATATTTTAGATAAATTCATGATTGTCAGAATGTAACTCTGAACGATGCATACGTTATGTAATTATGCATACCTAATAAGGTAGGTGTCTGTAGGTTTCAATATATGTCCTGACTGTAAATTACAATATTGAGATGAACTATATTTTTGACAGTTCCTTTTAACAATTTAAATATACCTGAATTCTAGCTTCAGTCAAGGACAGACGCACTGCCAGTTCCTCTCTGGGGAAAAATATTATAATTGATTCATAGTTGAACATTCCCAAAGAATGTAGAAAATACATAACACTAATACTACAACTTAACCAATAGCAGTGGTAATGCATTGATTTTTTTTCTTTATTTTTTTGACACACCATAATAACAACAACAGTATAATCCTTAAATGATAACCCGACACTACCTGGCAAATATGTCAGGGTAGTGAGACTTCCGGAAGGCTCTCTCCAGTTGGTCTAGCTGAGAGTTAGTGAAGGATGTACGGTAGCGCCTCTGCTTTCTTGAGCTTATGTGTCCATCTGTGGACGTTGATTTCGGCTGCACTTGTGGCTCCAACTTCAATCCCTCCTCTGTCCCTCTTTCTGGTTTCTCTCTCTGAGCTCTTGTTATGCTCTCTTCTACCATCTTCAATGAGACTTGGCTTCTGTGGTGGCTGGTCTCCTTTGGAGCGATTGAACTTTCCTGGGTAACCTGTGAAGGGAGGTCTCCTTTGTCCTGGTCGGAGTGTTTGTGCTTTATCTCAGCTCCTTTGAGAGATATGGGAGCCATGACATCATCAATTTGGGAAAACTCCAAGCTACCTTGATTTATTACATTTTAGTCTGTGAGTTTCTCTTTTAGTCAACTAATTTGATTATATTTTTCTTTAGTCAAATACGTAAATCCAAGCTCCTGCAGTTATTAAAAGACTTCAATGACAGGTCTCTCCAAAATGTAATTTTTTTTAAACAAGTGAAAGAAGATTGGTAGTCATTTTTTCTACTTCTTAACATACCTTGGTTGATATCAGGATCCTTCGAGGCACTTCTGCTCAAAATGGAATCAATCAGATACGTTGACACAAATGGCAAGATTCCCCCCTTCTGTGTTTCATCTCGGTATGACGAGCGGTTCTCGATACCCTGTGACCGTCCACGGATCAACCCCACACATGTCTGCTCACTCATGGCCCACTTACTGATCCCCTAGACAAGTGCTCTGACTGAAGCTCACTCTGTACACAATGTACCTGTGCTTAACAAGCGAGTGTTGCATTGCTCTCTATGGTTGAATTGCAGTCTATGTGGTTTTTAAGTTTGGCAGTAGGTGAGGGGAGGGGGAGGAGAGGTATGATTGCATTACAGTTGACTGTGTAACTGTAGCTATAAAACACCAGTTCAGAGGGACCACAGATAATTACATGCCATTACTCTTCATGGCTTTGCTGTGAACGACAAATTGGCGGAAGAAACACATTTTTTATTGTTGTAAATGATAAATGTCAAACAAGTTTACCTTATCAATTGACAATCTATCATACTTGATCAATTCACATAAATGTTTACCTATTTTTTTGGATAAACATTCATTTTCATAATTTCTTTTTTTAAAATAATAAAATGTTTCTTACATCCATCATTGAGGACATGTCATAAATGGTAAATTTTGTGTCGTGAATGATGAGTGTGTATGATGGACATTACATTTTTCCTATGCCTGTTTGTGTGTACATACAGCTTCCCATACAAAGATTTCCACACAAAAATGTCATACGAACTAAATCAATGAACTGAAACATTTGATGTCAATGCTGTCTGAAGTAAAATAAACCCATAAATGAATATATCCAGAGCAATAGAAAAAGAGTTGCGACACGCTTTGATCTCGCCGATACGTGATCACATGGTTCATGAAGCTCACTGTACTTCCAAAAAACCCCACTGCTGTCAACCGGTTTGAATGGTTTTCAATGAAGCTGGCCAATGGAAGTCGCTTTCTCAGGCAAACGACGAATGAAACAGACTCGGTTAAAGAAACCCGATATTCTGGCTACATTCAGCAGACTCGTATCTACAAAAGGCAGTCCTCCCTGACGTTTTTGGTGTAGAATGGAGTGAAATAAAACATTGTGTACACTCACTGCCAGTGAAACACAGGAAAAAAAGCTAGAGCTTTATTGTCACGTGGTTCCGGTAGCTCGCTGTAGTAAAAAAAATAAAATTAAATACTGCTGTCAACCTGTTTTAATGGTTTTCGGTGGGACATACATTTTCTATGGCTGTGATTATATCCAAATGGATTTTGGATATAAAATTTTTCACGCCGTCTCTTGACTTTTATTTTGAAATGAGAGTAAAATTAACAACCGGAAATACGTCTCGTTTTACTTAACATTGTTTAGCTGGGCTGGTGGCTAGAAGGGTAGCAGGGTTCTACGACAATTTTGCCATTATAGGTAAGACGACTGCAGTTTACTTGTTTTTATCTAAGACTATATGTTTGCTTGATGAAAACTTGATGAAAAAACTTTGTCAAGGATTGGTTCCACTGTATGTTTTGTTAACACGTACGATTATTTGTTTGCACTTGGCTAACAGGTGGAGGGTGTTTTTTACAGATTGTTTGAATACATATAATTGGGAGTCAATTACGAAAGTGGAATTACAAAACGTGATTGAAAACAGCGGGTCTACAAAGTAGTTAGCTAGCTTGCTGTCGTATTTGCATCCCTATATAGCTAGCGTAGTCAAATAACAACCACTAATTGGTTTGTGGAAAAACCAAATTGTAGGATGGATGGGTGAGTGTCTGGTATGTCAATTTTTGTAAGGTGTATTAAGGTTCTCGAGATTACAATTTGATTCTTGGCCAATTGCATGACACTTCCTATCCGAGGACTCTGGACCTCTACAGTTGCATTGTATCAAAGACTCGATTTTCGTTACATTAATCTTCCTTAGATTTCTCCGGTGACCTCTCTGCATCGGAAACTTCCACAAGACTTGCTACATTTACCTTCCAGCATGTCTCACAGCAACTACCCCTACAGAAGACCTGTCAAAGATTCCAGGTCCGACTCTTACCAGGCTTCAGATCAGCTACACACATCTGATGACTGCAACCTTTACAGGAGAACGCAGGAGCCATCTCACTCCACTATGTCATCCTCTTCCTACACATCCAGACATTCCACGATGGAGACACATCAGTCCCCAAAGCCCCCAGAAAAAGCCCTTAGTCTCTTGTCTAGCTGTGGGCTGAAGCCGGAAGACCTGGCTCTGCTGGCGGAGTTGCCAGAGCACCTCATAACTGTGGAGTCTCTTCCTGGTCTGCTTATGGAGATCAAAAACAAGAGGAGAAAACGGTCTTCCTCATCCACCTCCCATTCGACCACATTTCACCCCCCACCTGCAAACCTCAGTTCCAAGCCCAAACTCACCTCCGCTGAATGGGAGAAAATTCGCTCCCAGCCAGTTCAGTATCCACTGGAACAGACCTACAGAGATCCCCAGCCTCAACCCCTTCCACCGGAGAAGGTTGCCAGCTGGCAAGACCGTTGGGGCAACCCTCGGCAGACTGGCTCTATCACCCTTAAGCCCAGCTCCTCATGTGCATCGGATGAGTCTAGCTATGTGGTGGACTACAACTTCGGTAAGAAAGCTAATACCTTTCCCAGCTACGAGAGGCCCTCTTACAGCCCAGCACCTGGGAGAAGTGGCAGCAGCAGCAGCGCTCCAATTGCCTCCAGTGTAGACCTTGATTACAGGTATGCAACGCAAACAGCAGCAGACTACAACCAGGAAGATTTTCCCAAAAGCAGGATGAAGGCCGCCTGCAAGATGCCCTCCAGGAAGGCAGCTCTCGATTTCCACGGAGAAACCCCCGAGATATACCCTTGCGCATGCTCTTTGTGCGATATAACTGTGCTCTCTGAGAAGGTAAGCAGTCTCCCCCCCCCCCCCCCCCCCCCCCCCCCCCCCCCCCCCCCCCCCCCACACTCATTTTCGCTGTGTCTCCTGGGTGACTTCTTTCTGGGCTACTTGTGCGAAGGGTGACCATCACCCGCAAGCTCTATAGCGCAAATCGCAAGCAGGTAGGTTGCTTTTAAAAGGGATGATTTTTTTCCACGGGCATTATGTTTAACAACAAAACGCTCAAAGAATCAGGGTGCGGATCTATTTGTGTCCGATCAGACCGGAAATGTGACATTTTTCTTCCCCCAGTCCTGGGTAGCACACGTTAATGGGCCTCAACATGCAGACGGACAGCTTCTCCTTCTCCAATTGTGAGTTATGGTTTACTTTACGCTTATGGTTTTCTTTACACCAATGTGAGAGTTACATTCAGAACATGTTACACAATTGCTATTGCCATTTTATCTCTTCACATCACAGGTTCCCTGATTGGGACTGTAGGATTGAAAGTATCAGAAGGTGAGTACAACACGTGTCACCTTCAGTGTCATGACAATCTTGCTGCACGTTTTTGTTTGATGTGACCAAGATGTTTTGTTCTTGCTCTAGGAGTGATGACCAACCAGCAAAGCCGAAGGCTGGAGAAGGGAAGGTCTCATCTGCCCAGAGACCCAATCAAACCTCTGGTAAAGTGGACTTGCTCAATCAGTTTTATTTTATTGGAAGTTATTGTGATCACGTGCATGCAACATTGGCAATGTAACTATTTGCCACGTGGCAAACTTTGCTTTATTGTCCTACAGGTGGAAGACCGGAAAACAGGCCAAGAAACAAGAAAAATAAGGTATTTGTTTTTTTAATGTTTCAATCAATAATGAAATAATCATATACTTTCATGCTTTATTCTTTTTCATGAAATCGTGTCTTGTTATTTTCCAGTCCCAGAGCAGTAGCAAAGTGGTGTGTGCCAAATTTGCAGCCCAGACTTACGAGGAACATTCTCTGAGGAGACTGGCTGAACAATTTGGAAAAGTTGTCAAAATGATCATGTTCCCTTCTTTGGTGAGACAGTAGCCTTTTCATCAATAACCTATTTGCAAATTAGCTTAATGAGGTACAAATGAATACTAATACAATTGGTTATTGGCTGGTATCTGAATCAGCTGGTATCTAAATATCTGAAAAGACTAGTAAAGAAAGTGTTTGTGTTGAAAATATGAAGGGTTTGTTGTATGTTAACTTAGTGATGACATGAAACACATTTGTAAAAATTTCAGGCATTTGTGGAAATGGGCTCAAATGGCCAGGCAATGGATATAGTAAAATACTATACTGAAAATCCTATAGAGACAGAAGGAAAGAGAATAACCTTTTACGTGTCGCAAACATTCAACTTCCTCCAGGTAAAATCTTTAAATAAATTCAAACGTGTGAATAGGATGTTGAGATGACTTGTCATTCAACCTGCCTTTATTCAACAGAGTTCTAAGGTGTTGAGCTTCACACCTTCACCTGTGGGCAAGGAGGGCTACCTGGATCTGATGGCCATAGCTAAAAAATTTGGCACTGTACTCTACTCACTATTTCTACCTTCAGTGGTAAACAAATAATAATAATGACCATCTTTTGTTTGTTCTTTTAATAGTCCTTTTGTTACATATTTGTCTTATTTGTAATTGACTTTATCCTATGCAGGCTTTTGTGGAAATGAGCAATGCCATTGATGCTCAGAAGCTGGTTGATTATTACTCATCCACTTCACTCAAGATAGATGGCGTGTCACTCCAAGTGGCATTTTCTTCTGAGTACAGCACACTGAGGTAAGTTCACAGTGTTTCATGACTTAAGTCGACTTAAGGGTCATATTAGCATATTTTTGACCCATATTTTTGTTCCTGCAGGAATGTTCCCTCAACCAGGAAATATGAAGAGAGTTCAAAGAGACAAAGGTCCCCGAGTCCCAAAAACAGTGCGCACAGTCCAGGGAAAGACCCTTCACACAAGAGGAAGAGGAGAAGCAGGAGCAAAGAGAAGGAAGACGACGTTCATAGCAGCAGAGAAGGAGAGCGGAGGAGGAGGAGTGAAGAGGGGAACACGCGGTCCTCCAGCAAACACAGCTCTCCAGCTTCCTCTAGGAGTTCTCACACCAGAGACAGCGAGAAGGTCCCTGGGCCTGACAAAACAGTTATCAAAAGTAATTACTTCACTTACTCACTCGATATCAAACCATTTGAAGGATCCCACACATGCTTAGGGTTAAGCCATCTCCAAGATTGAGTTTGATGCGGTTGAGGTGTGCTAGATAGTAATTGTCATTGTACAACTCTTTATTTTGTCTCTACACAGAAACAACCTCAAAACCTGATGAGGCAGCTTCTCCTGGTTCCTCACAACCTCAGACTGAGGAGAAGACCAAGGAACAAGGGCTGACCATGACTCAAGCCCCCACAGTAGAACCAGCTAGCACCCATCCGACAGCTCTTCAATGCAACACACAGGACAAGGCCCAATCAGCCACCACGGATCAGGTGGCCCAATCAATTGCAGAGAAACCCAAACCAGACGGCGTTCATCAGAGTGCTGAGTGCATCAAACAGGAAGAAGCCAGTGGAAGCTGGGACATGACTGGGACTGTGGTCTGTGACAGTGACATGGACAGTG
The DNA here is from genome assembly GCF_021917145.1 of Hypomesus transpacificus. NCBI lineage: Eukaryota > Metazoa > Chordata > Actinopteri > Osmeriformes > Osmeridae > Hypomesus > Hypomesus transpacificus. The sequence goes on from NC_061060.1 coordinate 5,075,103, forward strand.
ACATAGAAGGGATGGAAGTGATTGGGGAGGATGGGATTCACATGGATGACTCCACGGAGGAAGCTGTGTGCCTTGAGGATATGGAGCAGCAGGAGAGGTTAGAGGATGAAACCAAGTCTTCTCCCCCAGAGACGGAGACAGCTGTGGCCCCAGAGGAGAAGCGGAGACAGGCCGAGGAAGAGGAGGTGAAAGAGGTAAAGGAGGAGGTGATGGAACAGGCTGAGATGGAGAAGGCTCCGTCAGTAGAACTTTCAACTGCTGCTCCTTCTGGACAAGAACCAGAGCCAAAGAAAGATGGAGATGATCTGATAGCAGCCACTACAAAGGACGAAGAGGAGGTGAAATAAGTATTATTTAACTTAATTGGCGACAGCAATGCATACTGGATGGGCAGCCCGATACTGAGCTACACAAGAGTCCCTATGTTCTAATGTTTGTATCTCTTGTTCCCACCCAGGAGGATCCTGACTTTCCAGAGAGTCTTGAGAACTGTATTACCTTAGATGAGTTAGACGAGGAGCATTCTGAGGAGGAAGGTAGTGATTGTTTTATGCATATCTACTTTGAGTGCACTCGGTTTAGTTGAGTTTAGTTAACTCTGGTACTAAATGTGGTTTATCTCAATCGTATAAACTCTGGTTTATCAAGGGAATTTAGATCGCACCAGAAGCCCAAAACCCATTTTAATTTAATCTCGTTTGTTTTGTCACAGATAAGAACAAAAGACACAAGTCTAGGGTAAGGATTGGTTATTCTTTACAAAATAATCACTGTTTTCAATACGTCTGAGGTAATGCAGAACCACACAATGGTAAATAAAAAATATATATAATATAATACAAATGTTTTATTTCTGTCCCTACAGTGTCACTACAGCAGAGTGATCTACGTCAATAATCTTCCTTTTAGCCACTACACAGACGTTCAGTTTGTGAAGATCGTTAAGGGCTTTGGAAAAGTAGTGCGCTATTTTCTCATCCGAAATCGTCGAGAGGTAGTAACACTCCCCAATTATCACCATAGTAGATGTGTCGTTTCTTTGTGTGATGGTACTTCATTTTGAATAAACCTTATCAATTGGATTTGACCTACATTTATTTACTGGCCTTGGAATTTTTGGCAAATGGTTGTCTAACCTCACTTATGTGTTCATAGGGATTTCTTGAGATGTCGAGTTCTGAAGAAGCTACCAGAACTGCCAGTGAGCTGAACATGAAGCCTATTGAATTCAACGGTTCGCGCTTGGGCATTCACATATCTCGGAAATACCACAGGCTTACTGCAGGGTAAGAGCCAATGTTAACAACCAAACCTGTTTGTGTCACCTCATCTAGTTTTTAAGGATGTGAATAGCATATTTGTTTAGTTTCACAATGTATGCTTCATGTTTTGGCTGCTTGCAATGTTTGGGACTACCTCGTTGTTATGATCAGTGACCTATGCTCTTTTGTAAAGCTCTCTCTTGGAAGTCACATTGGATAAAAGCGTCTGCTAAATGCATAAATGTAAATATTTACTTCTAATTATTAGGTGGAGGGTTGAGTCAGACTCTGAATTGGACAGTGAAAGGAGAGGACACAGGACAAGGAGCACCTATAGAAGCAAACAGACCAGAAGCCGTTCCCATTCTAAGCCTAAGGCAGAGAGAAATGACTCTGCTAAAAAGACGCCAGAGAAGGAAGAACCAACTGCCAAGAAGGATGACTCTTCTATAAAAACGGAAAAAAACATCCCAACAAAAAAGGCTGGAGAATGCGAGGAGTCAGTTGCGGAAAAGGAGGACTTGACAGCAAAGGCTACATCCAAGAACGTCAAAGAAAGGTCTGTGGTATCAGAGGAACAAGCAGTAGGTTCCACCACACAGGACTGTGATGAAAATGGAGGCGAGGCTGACAAACTAAACACCCCAGACTCTCAGGCATCAGATGAAAAGGTTTGTCTAGGAAGGCAGTTTTAAAGTAGTTACTTGAAGCATTTCATGGAGACACTATCATTCTATAATAATAACCTTATCTGGTTGTTCAGCAGGACAGCGAGGGGCCCCAGGATAGGCCTGCTGAGAAGACTGAATCCAGAGAAGAGGAGGTTCAAACGCAACCAGACCCCATAAAGACCTGGGTGGAGTCATTCAAACCCAACAACCCTGTTGGTAAGTACTGGAAACTCTAACCCACTTCCCTGTGACTATGCTAATCCTGTGTCAGTTGGTGTTAGCCCCAGTAGTTCCCAATCTGTGTTTAAGGGGAAGCTTGAAGTTCATGGTCTACATGAGAATTGAACCAGGTATGTCAGACTGACTATTGGTCTTAATACTGTGACAGGAATGGAATTTGTTCGTCCTGTGGTGGGCTATTTTTGCAACCTGTGTCAGGTCATCTATGCAGATGAGGATGAAGCCAAAAAGGAACACTGCAGCAGCCTGTCCCACTACCAGAAGTTCATGGTGAGGCTTTTGGATGCCTTTTACATCTGAAATGTTCATGTCAAAATAAGTTGTTACTTATTACACACAAATGCATCTTTTATAGAAGCAGCTATTTAATTAGCACAGTTGACTTGTGGAGGCATCTGTTACTGCACACTACTCGTAGTTCCAATGCCACAGTACTAGAGCGTATAAGAATCATTTTTGTGGAATGCTGATATTTTACACATCCTAATCACCACAATTGTATCAATATAAAGTTCTTTTGTTGATTGACATTTATCCCTGTTGATCTTCTTCCCTTCTCCCCCAGGAACAAGGAGCAAAAACTTGAATCTAACCTCCTAAAAGAAGTCCTGAGAGAGAAGTTGTTGATCTATGAATATTTTTGTTCATTTACAAGTAAGAACTAGTTATATGCTCAAAAAGTATTAAACACTAAAAGGTGAGTCATTAACATGTTTAATTTTGTTTCAAGAGAGACATTAGGTGTTGGTCAATCTTGAGTTGAAGGAGATCTTTCCTTTTCGTATTGGAAACTGAAAGATCAAAACTATATATACACAATTTGTATGTGGCTTTATTTGCTAAATTAATAAAATGTAAAACAAGTTGTCACATCTATAAAACAATGTCCTGAATACAAGTTAAAATTCTCTTTAATAAAAAAAAAAGCTACTTCGTATGTTTACTTTTCAGGATCAGTCATACTGGGGGGGGGGGGAGGAGTAAACCTTTTCTTGAACAGCATACAAGTTTACCTTAAATGGTTTACTTCTACATGAAGGTTACAACAAAAACATAGAACTCAAAATGTTATTCATCTTCAGGATGACCAACTGCATGCAAAGCATTGAGGTTATTGAGCAACCTTTTTCCCTGTTGTGCTTGAAGCTTTCGTCTTCTCTTTTTCAAGGTGTTTCTGAAAATTCAAAAGAGGATTGTTTGTTACGTCGCCAATAAATCATCTTGCGCGTAATGCTAGTTTTTGTTGGTGCCTCTAAAGTAAGAAGATGACTGGCAGTTAGTTTAGAGACCCTTTCAAGACTACAGCATTCAGACATGGTCATGAGCTAAGGAGAAACAAATTAATGATATGTTATTACCTTTAGCTTGTCGTAGTGAGCCTGACTACTACAGTGCACCTTCTTTGCCGTGTCCTCGTTGGAGTAAAACAAAAAGCAGACCCTGCAGTAGTATCCCATCTTCACAAACTCCACACCTGCAATCAATCATGAAGCTGTTCAGAATCAACAGCACTCGTATGACCATAACACCCACATATCTGAAGGACTCAGGATGCTGGTCCTTATCATTCTTGACTGCACACTAATGATGACTGACAGAACTAACTTACCAATGGGATGTGTAGGATCGTACGGTTCTAAGGGGAGGGAGGCGTTGGCTGGTTTGGTCTCAGCCACAGGTGTCTGAGAGCTGGGTTTCTGCCCATTCTCTTCATTCTTCTCACTGATGGGGATCACAGGCCCCTCTTCAAGTTTGATGCTCTGTTTTGCAAAGATGGAGGAAGATCTTTACAACTTGTCGGTGATAACGGTTAAAATGTAAAGAAAACTCTACTTCCTCCTCGGTGGACAACTTTTCATCATCTTGCTCAGACTCTTTTAGATCAACTGCATTTGGTGACGGGGGAAAAGGGGTTCGTTAAACCTCAAATGACTGCTTAGACAGCTATGGAGGTGGTTCCTACCGAGTCTATTGGAGTCTTCAGTACTTCGGAGCTTTCTGAAGGTTGGTCAGTGTTCTTGACCTCCGCATTCTGCTGTTCTTTACTGGAAACATCACTAGTCTCCTCCCCATCTTTCTCTGGCCCCTGCTTCAAAACAGGGCTCTTCTCCTCTTTGAACTTCTTGAACACTGGCTCCTCCTCCTCCTGCTGCTGCTTGGCAGTGGGTTTGGCTGGACTGCTGCTGGTGGACACGTCGCCCTCCTCACGCTCCCTCTTGATAGGTCGTTTCTCCTCTGACGCAGCACCAGGGGGTCTGTGTCTGGAGGGGAGTCAGTGTGGATAGGTAAAGGACTGTACCCCGGTGCCTGGACAGTCACAAATGGTCTAACTATGCAATGAATATGACCAGAAATTTACAATCAAGTGATTATTTATTTTTTTGACTCACCCATACTTGAGTTGCTTATATTTCCTACTAATGTACACGGTCAACCGCTTGTTCTGGAATCTTGGTGGATTTTCCCGGTAGGTTTCAGCCATTTTCTCAGCATCTTCTCCACGCTCCATCTCAATAAAACACTGAACAGTACAGACACTAATTTAGAACACAATTAATATATCCTTTTACTTATCGCTAGTAGGATTTTTATTTTATTTTTTTACTGTCAGATCAGAACAAAAGCTCCTATTTAACTTTTACCCATTACCTCAGATCTAATTCTGTTCAGGAAGAAACGTCTTATTTTCCCAAAAGGTTCCGCAATCTTCAGAATAGACACATCCAAGTACTTTGAGTTCGGAATCCCGCCGACATACACCACTCTACTATTCCCACACTGAAAGGAATGACAAACATTTAGGATACAAATCTCATATTTGATAAACTCTTCACTCAAACTTTCCAATCTACATACATACCTTGCTTACCTGGATAGTAGGGTATGTTTGTGAATGGTATATTCTCACAGCTTTCCCACAGACGGTGGGTGTGACATTTCCGTTGTAGAATTGAACCATTGCTCTGGCCTCTTCTTCCGAAGACAGCTGAATAAAAGCCTTGAGTGAAAGTAAAAAAGTAATATGTTGAGTTAAGGAATAATATGTCATATCTGCCATTATACTTATGCGTAAACTGCGTAGAAATTTACCTCAGGCCTTAAATCAAGCACCAGATGTTGGTCAACTTTACCAAAGGGTTTGGCAAGAGCCAAGAGCTCACTGACTAGAGTATGGCCTCGTTTAAATCCGACAACATTGACAACTCTCATTTCCTATCAAATAAAAACAAAACACAGAAAGTTAATAGAGCACCATGCGACAATGGTTTAAATTCTTAAAAACAACAGTTCACATTACCTTATTTTTTCTTGTGCTTCCTGGAAAGTGAAGGAAAGGGTGATTATGTTGACAGTCAAATGAGATTGTGAAGTACTTTGATAGCTTGCACATTTGAAGGATAACAAGCTGTGTTGCGTACCTGCTGAAGAGTCACCTTTGGACTGAGAGTCCATGTCATCTTCATCAGCCAGCTCATCCAGAGTCACAAAGTCATCCATATTCTCTGGGAAGTCCTCCTCCATACTTCCCTCCTGGAAAAAATGAACAAAGTTATACATATATCTTTTCTGAGATGTTTACTACAATATATTCTTTGTAAAATTATGCAAATATGCAATGGGTTTTGCATATCAAGATAATCAAGAGGATTGTTTCTATCGTTATCTTACCGGGCCTTCAAACTGGCCGTCATCAGCCAGGTCAGAGCTCTCAACAGGTTCTGTTGACTCAGCATCACCTTTAGCCTCCTTTTCATGTGAGGAGCCTTCGGTCTCTCCGGGGGTGGTCCTCTCCACCTGGCTGTCAGACCGTTCCTCGGACCTGTCCCCCTGCTCCGCTTCAGGCTTCTCTTCGACACGGCCATTGCTCGGAACTTTCTCATCTTTTGGTTCCGGTTCCTCATCCCGGGTTTCCGAAGCGCAGTCCGCCGCTTCCGACGGTTCCGCATCGGCTTCTGCCCCATCCCCTAGAAGTTCAGCTACGTCTTCCTTGTCAACCTGTTGTGTTCCGGAATCCTCGCCCTCCGCCTCATCCCCCTCCACCACTCCAACTACCTCATCTCCTGATCCTTCTCCCCCTGCCAGCTTCGACTCCTCCTCCTTGTCCTCAGCAGCAGAGACAGAGGAGCCCTTTGAATAGGTTTTGGTCCCAGTGCTGCTGGTGCTGGACTTTCTGCCCCTTTCCTCCCCCGACCAGCCCTGCCCACTTTTAGAACTTTTCACACTAAAAAAGGAAAACAAAAAGAAACATCAGTATTCATTATCTCTACAAATACTGTTAAGACCTATTCGACTCTTAATATCAATACTTGATTCGTGGAGCATGCTGGACTTTTATTTCTATAATGCGTTCATGAGCAGTGCTTACTTTAGAGTCTTGTACTTGGTGCACATGTTAAGGCGGATGACCCTGCCTTTGATGGTGAGGGGGTTGAGAGTGTAGTACTTCACCAACATCTGCGCATCCTCAGGAGTCCCAAGCTGGACAAACGCCTGGGAGGACATGGGCACGGCATTGTTCCAATATTCTTACAAGAATATGTACAATTACGCATACATTTCCAAGGTAATGCACAGTCAGAGGCAATGCTAGTGACCCTATAACTACCTCTTGACAATGCTAACATGTTTCAAGAATCGAAAGATACATTTCAAAACTGTTTGGATGGATAAGCGGATAAGGGGAGTCAGATGGCTGAGCGGTGAGGGAGTCGGGCTAGTACTCAGAAGGTTACCGGATCGATTCCCCGCTGTGTCAAATGATGTTGTGTCCTTGGGCAAGGCACTTCACCCTACTTGTCTCGGGGGGAATGTCCCTGTACTTACTGTAAGTCGCTCTGGATAAGAGCGTCTGCTAAATGACTAAATGTAAACGTAAATAAGCAGTGGTCTCGACAGTAAAAGCATGCTAGAAGTCGCTTGTGTCATAGATGCAAGCAGCGTGTTGAACTTGGAATCGGACTCAGTGTTTACCTCCTCCTTTAGGAACAGGTGTTTCTCCACGGTGCCGAATCGTTTGGCGATGGTGAGGAGTTCCATCTTCTTCTCTGCCTCCCATGGGAGGTTGGAGAAGAAGACCACTTGGCTGGGCCTGTTGTTCCTTTCGTCTTTCTGTTGTTCACACATGGAAGACAAGGTGTGAAACTCGCAATCACTACCGAATACTGTGAATAACCACTCAAACTATTTAAATTGTTAATAAATTTTTAAAAAGACGGTAAAAAAAAAAACTGTTCCTACCTCAATCACCATAAGTTCCTTGGATAGATAGAAGGTGATTTCCTGGCCGAAAATGTTTGCTGGTTTTCGCTTGTAGTAGTTGACCATGGCCAAAGCTTCCTTGTGTGTCTGCATCTCCAGAAAAGCCTGTATCAAAAGACACAACTGACACTGTATAGGGTACATGGACTTGAAAGAACATCTAATAGGTACAGTTAGTTTAATCTCTTACCTTGGTTTTAAGCACTAGGTGCTCACAAAGGGTCCCGAAAGGTTGAGTCAAAGCGAACAGCTTCTTCTGAGGGGGGAGCTTCCTATCATACTTGGCCACCACAACTCTGCTTCTTATCTGGGGGTCAGGACAGGCGTGCTACTTGAAAGATCTTTCAAGCAAATGCTGTTCCATTTGACCAATCAATAACCCTCTGTCCTAACTGTCTACCCATAACCACCCACACATTTTGCTATACAAGGAGTAAAATGCATTACCTTAGGCTGTGCCGAATATGCCTGAGCTTTGCCATGACCATGTCCAGTGACACCACCTAAAATGAACCATACGCGTCATGATAATCCAAGGTAGTACACTTTAAATGTATTTTTAGATATGAACATTGTTACTTTGCCATGTTTGCACCCAACTGATGACAAGTTAATAACCCAAAACGATTCGCCAACTCAACTGTTACCATCATACATGGTTTCAAAACATATGGATGGGTCTATTGAGGGAGCATTCATCCACACGGGCACCTTACCCCAGCTGGAGGGCATGCCCCTGTTCTGCTGTCCGGTGGTCATGGGGGCGGCTCCCAGCAATCCCCGTGAAAGGTTGCTTGTATCCAGCACATGTGACTCAGAGCTGAAGAAGACAAATGATTAGCAACCATGGGTCCATAAATATGCTTTTTTTCACCCAAATGGGGGGTGTGTGCGTGTACAAACAAGTGAAGAAGCGAGACAGTAAAGAGAAGTGGAAACTCATCAAACCTTCTGCTTTGGGCCATGGGAGGGTTCCAATCAGGGTATCTAGGCGATACAAGACAAAAACCATATCAGATTACACCTCACAATGTAGTTTCTACAAAATACTTGTGTGCTGAGTGTAGCAACTTACATTTGGAGGAGCAGCCTCTGGTTCTCTGCATGTCGTAGCCCATTTGAGTGTTGATTCCACTCCTAAAGACACACCCACATTACATGAAAGCCTGAGTTAATTAATCCTACTGCAGATACACACACTGACCTCCAAACCTACTGTGGGCCTAAATCCTAGTCAATAAACCATGGCTCTGTCTCACTAAACAATTCCAAAGGAAATACAACTTTTCTTCCTGTCTATTGCAAGTTAACCATTGATCTGTTATTTTGTTAAGTAAACTGCAGGTCAGTGAATTGAGCCCTTAAAAAGATTCTAAATGGTGCATGTGTTGGGGGTTTTGAAGGTGGACTGGGGATAATCAAACCACCTGGGTTCAAGTGTGTGGATGCATCAAGAATGTGGCTGGAGTTTTACAGGCCAGTCAGAAGGAATGGAAGGTACTCACCATGATGGAATGGACATCAAAGTCACAAAGAGAGCACACATGGGGGAACATGTGAGGCATGACTCCTAAGTAGTCCTGGACTTTGCCCTGTGACGGCGAGCCCATCCGTCTTTGCATAAAGACACTGTTGGACGCTGGAGGGCCCATGCCCATTCCACCGTAGTGGTCATGGGAAAGCTCAGAATACTGCCGCTCCCTGCCCCCACCGCCGCCGCTGTTGTTGCTACTGTTGTATTCTAACTCATAACCCCGGGCTCCGGTGACATTTTGCATGGAACCGTAACTTAAGTCTCCCTGCTGGCCGCGGGCTGAAGACTGCCCCATGGATGTGCCAAGCCGTCCACTGCGCATGTCATCCCAGTTGTCCCTTGTGGTCCTGTAGGAGTCTTCTGAGGAAATGGAGGGCAGGTCCCTGGGGTTGCCCACCATGTGCCTGTTGGAATCTCCCTTGCGGTTCTTCAGCTGCATGATAAGGTGCGGCAAGGTCTCCACGCTGATGTTCTCTTCTGGGATCTGCGCCAACGCATCCAGGTCGGTAGGCGACAGGCCTAAGCTGGCAAACAACTTCATGGTGTTTCCAATGTGGCTACTCGCTCCGCCCCGTTGGGAAAGCTGCAAGTTACGGTCCTGGCCATCTCCAACACCACCCATGCCAGAGACCATGCTGTTGAGCTGTCTGGAGGAGCCCTGGAGGCCGTCAGAGCGTTGCTCACCCATGCTGTAGTTCAAGGTCTCAGCAGCTGCTAGGAGGCCCCTCCCCACAGCAAACCCTTTCTGACCACTATCTGAAGGAATCTTCTGAGACATTGTGGTAGAGGAAGAGGATTGTGCACAGACAAAAACTTTGAAACGGCACAAGGATGGAATTAAGCAATAGTTGGACAAAAAAAAATATTTGAAAGGGGGACTTGCTTTCTTCAATGAATTTCAACGAACGAAGTAGGCTAGGCCCAAGTCAACGCGGAGAAAGGGAAAGTCCTCTTCTCTGATGGAAAGTTTAGCTCTGCAAAAACACAATGGTGCGGAACATTCTTGAATGCTTCCGCCACAAAGCAGACATGGAGGTGAAGTAGGAGTCCACATATTCATAAAATGTGAGAAATTGACACATTCAAAACAGGAAGAACCATTTATAAGCGTTTGAGAGAGCTAATTTATAGGCACAGAAGGCAAGAAAGGCATAAAAGATTCAAACTTGAAATGACCTCAATCAAGAGTTGAGGAACATACATTAGGAACAGTGTGCCATGTCCAGAAAGAAGACGGCTTAAACCTAGGAATCGCCAAGATTGAACACGTTCGGAATCAGTTGGTGTCAGCTAGCTATATGAAATCCTGAAGAGTTTGAGGTCTAGAAAATGAGGTGAAAGAAGGAAATCCAAATCAACAACCAAAATTGTTGGAATTGCTAGATAGGCCTAACAATTAATTATGTATGAATATCCGGTAGGTATCAAGATGGTTGGCCAATATGACCCAAAGATTGACGTTAGGCTAATTATCCGAATTACTGGTAGAATGAGCTAGATAGCATGCTACACAACCAGCTATACATTTGGAAGATATGGCCAAGTACTTGACTAGCTAGTTGTATAATGTGCGTCACGTCTGACTTATGATTTCCAAGTGACGCTAATGTATTCGTGGAAACTGCACGTTGCAGATATCTAATATGGCTTTGCTTAGAATACTTGACAATAAAGCCAAGCACCAGCAGAGACGACGGTGCCCTGACTAGCTCAGTAGCTAACTAATACATGTATGGCTGTTCCACAGTGACGGCAACAGACGTATCGCAATTCTCCATCTGTTCACTAATAGATACAACTCAAACGTAAGCAATGTATACATAGCTAGCTACCTTAAATTATAAAAATACGTGCTCGATGTGTAAAATTGTTCATGTCACGTGATACGCCAATCAAACCATTCCTGAATCGAATCGACGTTATCTTTGCTAAAGCTAACAATCAATCCCACTGCCCTACTAATTGTTTTGCAAAGAACAAATTGATCCACAACAGGACCACCTGTTTGTTAAGTTCAATAGATGGTTCGATGTGATGGCTAAAGAAGTGAGGATAAGCGATTTCTCCAGATATAGTTGTTATTCTTACCTCGTCTTGAGTGAGCACGCGGAGAAAAATCCCACCACCAACAACACCAGGTGGCGCTGCTGGGCCTGTAACTGGTGGGGGGGGTGTGCCTAACGTTCAATTGTCGCCCAATCACAGCAGAGAACATGTTGACGTTCACCATGTAAACAAACAGACACAGGCAGCCATTATTCTAACGTAGAGGCAGAGGTATATCTCGCACGGAGAGTTTGACAAAGAGTTGGACAAGACAAGACTTTGCCAGTTCCGGTATGACTTCTAGCTTGATGCTAATAATATGCTAATAATAATGCGACAATGTATATCAAGTTGTCAAAACCATACTGTAAAAGTCCCTGCGCGTGCTGTCTTGTCGACTTACAATGCCTGCCTTTACTGGCTTGTAAAACAGCTAAGCTAGTTAGCTATCAAGTGTCAGCCAGCTTGGCTATTGTTTTAACCTACTCGAATATAGTTACCTGCTATGTGTGGTTTTGTCTCGACTATAGTCGGCATGCAACATTTAATGTTCCATTGTTCCATGCCTTTTTCACAGACAGTAAAAATGAAAGACCCAAGTCGTATCAACAACACTTCAAACATCATCAACAACAACGAGGTCATCCTAACTAACCAGTTCAACAATGAGGACAATCCCTTCGCTGAATATATGTGGATGGAAAACGAAGAGGAATTTAATAGACAGGTAGACAGTTATGACTTTTCAAATACAGCTAATTATAGATTGACATAGATGTAATATCTATTTCCTCTCATTTTACTAATAAAGTTATAATTCAGTAGTTTAATGCATCAACTGTTTACAAGTTATATACATACACTATATATGGAGGCTTACAACACAATTAGAAAACAACCTTGGCCAGTTACGTTGAAGTTGCCTGCAAGCAACATTTGTATTGTTCTTTCCGCAGTGCACCTTTGAACCTTTTTTGGGCTTCCTAGGTTGAAGAGGAGCTTTGGGAGGAGGAGTTCATTGAGCGGTGTTTCCAGGAGATGTTAGAGGAGGAGGAACATGAATGGTTCATACCAGCCAGAGACCTCCCCCAGGCCATCAGCCAACTGCAAGACCAGCTCAACTTACTGGGCCTTGGGGACGAGTGTCTGCTGGATGACCTTGTGGTAAGCGCTTTCAAGTGTCTGTTTTCACTGGACAAAGCAACTGCCAAATTTTCCATTCAAACGCTGACAAACCCCTAAAGGAAATTCAGATAACTTTTAGAAAATGTTCTTAAATGTCCAGCTTCATCGTGTGGCAGTTACATGCTAAATTGTATTTGGACCCTGTGAATACACACTCGTTATGTTTTCTCTTCAGATCAACAGCAGTTTGAACCCCAATGCTGCAGAGTTTGTACCTGGGATCAAGCACTGAGACAGTCTCTCCTGATTGATGATGGAAGCACTAGTCTGCACTGTGAAGCCAGTGGAAGAAGATATGTTGTTTGAGTTCTGTCACTATGTTGCACTTCTTGTGTTGCCAAAGTTATCAACTAGCCTCGCATGTGTAAAGTTAAAACAATGTTACGTAAATATATGTAAAGCATATGCATATGTGGTAACTGTTTTTGAATGTAATATCAGGGCAAGAGGATTTTTTGTTTACTTTTACTTCTCACTGGAATATTGTGATTTCAATTAGTTACGATTTTATACAAGGACATGGCTTTTCTGTCTAATCAAAGTTAAGTTACAAGAGGCATCTTTCATTGTCTGAACTTAATCTTATTTTACAGTTTGATATCATTAAGGTCAATAATTTTTTAAGACATACTATACATCGTTCATTTTTGCATATCATTGTTTGATTTTAGCATATGTCTGGTGGTTCCTGTATTGTTACTAAAATGTGCCTCTTATGTTTGTGCTTGTTCTACCCTGGTGTTCAGACCCCGACATACTTGGAGAGTACCAGCTTTTTTTTGGAGTTTATTTCCTGTGCTCTTCTTTCTCTTATTCTTCCTTATCTCAGTGCCACGTAAAACTGATTTTGTTGTCGTACATGCACATAACAATAAGTACTGTAAAAAAAATGAAAAAGTACCAAAAGTGTTGTAAAAAAAGAAAAGTATATATTTTTTCTTAAACTATTTGAAAATAAATGTTTATGGATCATATATTTGTTTTTACGTTCATTATATAACTGCATATAATTTCACACTACAACTTGTTGAGCTAGTGAACATAGCTGTCATACTGGATATTTATATTATGAGCTGCAAAAAGGGCTTTGTCTTGTGACAATCTGTGATAATGTTGCTATATAATCATTACACTTTTGAGATTCATACTGTGGCTTTGTAAATGGTGACCCAAAAGTAGTGTCACAACAGTGCCCTCTTTTGGTTTTCCTGCTCATAGTGAAATGACACTGCAACTATAAGAAACAAAAAGGCTAAATGAATGATTACATATTTTGCTGATTACATATTTGGATGACTAGATTTAGAAAATTAATTGGGGGAAAACTCACAAGCGACTGCTGTTTTGTGTTTTATATTCACACAAGATGTGGTTTTCAATGACCAGTAGATGGTAGTATTGATCCCACTGGCTTCATTGAATTTGATGAGGGCCATAGATTTTCCTTGGCTACTGAATTATCAACAAGTTTATTGAAACAATTATTACTTAACACTTCCTGACCAGAAAAAAAGCTAAACATGTTCAGTACAGCCAATAAAGGACATTCAAATCAATTATATTAGGTTATTTTAAAAGAATGAATTTGGAACACATTAAATCAGGTGCTGCTAGTGTAAGCATGGTGTATGTAGACGTTGCAGTTGGCTTTAATGACCAGTAGATGGTAGTAGTGATCTTAACTTAGGTTCAAGGGATCTTAAGGGATCTTATGTTCACACTATTGGGGGCTGGTGCTTTCTGGGGAATGCTGTCATCACTTTTACCAATACTGTCACCACATTTATATGAAATACTGTTCCGCATCTCTAAATACTGTACATATTATAGTAAGTACAGGAGCTTCCATTCTAACTCAATGGAAATCCATTAAGTTCTATATGTTGCTTTGCAACCCAAGGAAGGATCCTATGTGCAACGTCCATGTCTACTGAACAGAAAGAACAATGGTCTGGTACACTGTTACCAGGAGAGAAACAATCACTTGTGGGAGACTAGAAGGAGGTGAAAGTGGGAGTTGGTTGATGCTGTCCCCTGAAAGAAGCTCCTCCTGTTCGCCTAAACTCTCAAATAGGGCCAATTTTTAGACGCTTCTCTTTGAGTTTGAATATAAAGGCAGTAGCAGTGGTGAGCTATAGATCAGGCTCCTTCTCCATTGTTGCTACGGCAGGTCAGATACCCTCAGACTGAGGCCATGCATGTTGATGAGCCAGGGCAGATGTCCACGTATATTTCGGGTTTGTTGTGGGGCGTTCTCAACAAAATGGGTTGTCCCAAAACCTGGGTAGGGTCCTCAGGGACTTCCTCGTTGTGTCTGCCACAGGCTCGGACGGCATTCTTGGGGAGAAAGCGAGTTCCTCTGTCATTAACCATAATATTGGAAAGAGTGCAATGAGAGAATGTGTACAGATGTCCCTGCAGTCACAAGTTCATGACCTTCATGTCTTTGGAAGACACACCCATGCATATCATCAGACCGTTGGCTTAGGGGATATGAAATCAATTCACTGGGGAACACCACATGTCTTTGTAGCTCACTCGTTCTTGCAAATTCTTTTACACCATGACAGACTGCAAGTGCCCAGAGATGCTACAGAGATTCAGCCATCAAACGTGATCAGAGATAAGGGAGAAAAAAAACAAGGCAACTTAGATAACATTCCTTATATCTGATGAGGTTAAATCCTATCTAAATACATGGTTTTCAACCTCTCAGTTTAAGAGGGAATTCAAAGAGTAAAAGGGAGATTAATATACTCTTTCATTTTCTCGGACTTAACCTTTTTGTGTCAGGTAACGTTAAGTTTAATGTGTTGAGTGGCACCTGGGACAGTTGGCTTCCTCCATGCCTGTGCAATGACATTTTAAGATACAATGCCACTACAAATGGAGAAAGAAGGTTCCATAAATTGTTGGTGGTCTTACTTTCTAGAACAACTAAGGAACCCTGTTCTGAAGAAGACCTTTGTCTCCCCAGTCTCCTTGTCGCACGATCTAAAGCTTCTTTATGGGATTGGATATAAACTACTAAAGGCATAAACACAGCTCAAGTTGAAAAGTTCATGCAGGACTCAAACAAGGACATGTTTGAGTCATATTTTTCCTGAATATGTAGTCAATCTGAAAGGAAACGTATTGTTGATGACAGAGGTGAACTTTGTTTTATTTTATATAATACTCACAACTCACAACATTTATCACTGTTGGGTGGACAAACACATTTTGGTCTTCAATATCGTTATTTACAGGATCTCATGCACTGGTTTCAAATTGTTCATGGTGAAAAGAAAATAAGAAAATCTGCATCCCTCGCTAATGCAGAAGATTATACCACCTTCGTTCCTCCCCACTCTCCCCCACACTGTCTCTCCCTCTCTCTCCTCTCTCTCTCAGTCCCTAGCTTTCAGATGCAAAATAAGCAGACATATGGAGAGGAGGTCTTTCTCCGGCCCTCCTAAAGATTCAGATTGTATGACAAATCACGTCCAGCACCGACGCCCCCAACCCCTCCAGTGCACTTCCAGACAACAGCTTCATTAGGGTGAAAGAGGGAGTTTTTGCAGCTTTGTCGAGTCAAGCTCAGACCCCCTTTCCCCTTCTCAATTACTCCATTGTTGGCACCAGCTTCAAGTTATTGCACTCCAAACCATATGGCTCATTCTAGACTCCACAAGTGATGGCCATGCCTGTAACTACCAGGCTATGAGTCTGGTGCCAAAGGAGGGAGCAAAGGATACAATTCAGTTTATAATTATAAAGCCTAAGAGTCACACTATGTGAACCTGGGTTGTATATTATGATCACTGTTATTGTTGCTGTTGTCAATCAATGTATTCGTTCAAATCAAATCAATCGGACTTTCAGTGTTGAAAGTGTGTTGATTCAATGTATAATCTCTATAACCTGTGACCATGCACATAAAATGGCTATTAGAACAGATTTAACATTTAATGTCTCCTCAAACAAACACGTAACATAACCAACAATCCAAAGGGCATTTCCCTTTTTGGGGCATATGGTCATAAGGCCTTGTTTATTCAAGTTGAAAAGTCGGATGAAGCCAATTGTACATGGGATTAATTGCCACAGTTAAAGTATTGCCGAATATTTGTTCTCCTTTAACAGTTTAACCAGTGCAAAGCATTAGCTCATTTTGCTGAATAGTTGCCATGGATCTTTTGAATTATAAAGTCTTTAGAGACACTATTCTCATTGTGGCTCCTAATGTAGGGTAAACTAGAGGTAAATTATGCACTTGTGCAAATACATGAAGACAAGTGAATAGGCTGCAATAGGTCTTGCATTTATACTGGGACCTCTGATTGATAGTGCCCAGGTTCACGAACTGCCGCAGTATTTTGGGCCCGGTTCACAATGAGGGCATGCGATTACCATTCAGAGTGCCTTAAATGAGATTCCAGTACATTATAGATAGTTAACGTGTGTTCGAAAATCAATATAAAGTTACAAAAAAACAAAAAAAAGATATTGCAGACAAAATATTTTGAAGAGGAATGTAGCCTATAACTCTCTTTAAGAATGAAAACGAATTGTAGCATAAACAATTTAAATGTGGGTGAAAACGTGTAATTCTAAAAAGTGATATAATAAAAATGGGGACGTGCATTTCTCAACCACTCGTGTGTGTGGGCTGTGCATAATCGAATACTTCACGGAAAATGAAAATGCGCACATTTGCACATTTCAAAATGTAAGACGACTACTGTCCTCTGATGCTCTAAACCTGATATTTACTGAACTATGTTGTACATTTTTGTAGGTCTACAGAACGAAATAGCATGAGGATGAAATGCAACAGAACTGTACAACAACCGTGAATCTCAAGAGATAGACCTTGTAGTAACAAAGAATTTGGTCTCCATCACGGTTGGTTGTAAGCAAGGACTTTGTTTTCTTTTTCTTCCTCTAATGCCTTTACAAAGATGAAGGAGAGCTTTGAGATGTGGAGTAGTATCTCGGTACAATTGAAGCACTGGAGTAAGGAATTAATTACCATTCAAAAGTAATGGCCCTATTCTGCCCTGCTTGAGTTTTTTTTTAACAAGGAGAAAAAAGTCCCCTGGCATCGGGCCTGCCTCAACGCCAAGGGAAGGGATTATTCATCGGATTACCATCTGAAAACTCCTATCAGACTTTCTGACTCAAAGATCTTTTGCGGACAGTAATCGCGTTAATACCCGGGGATTAATGCTTAGCAAAATGCAAAATTGAATTTTAATTCAGGTTGTATAAATAGATATGAAATAAATTGAGGAATAGCCTACGCCTATAGAGAATAGAGTGAGTCTATCCCCCCACACTTCCATTGCTCAGTTTGAAAAGGGGTATTACGACCTCAACAGTACAGACAGACACCTTATTTTAAAGCTCCTATGAGTTTAACACCTGCTATGAAAAAAAGATAGTCCCCACGGTATCCAGAAATCAACATAATGCCACAAATGTTGTGGCAATGTGTGTAAACTCGAACCAATAGCTATATCTTGATAAATGTAAATACTAAAATGTATGCAAGACATGACCTAAGGCATTAATTTTTTTTCAATCGAATTCTTTATTTAGTTATCTTTGTTTCCATTTACAGGGACCCTCTTTGGGTAATTCGGTTGTTTCGTTTTCTCACGTGTTTCTACCATTGAAATGCAATCACATCTCGTGCACTTGTGCCTAATCCTGTCAGAGCATCACCCTGGCAACCTCTCTCAAGTGTGGGCAGAAAATGCCTTTCTCCATACCCCCCAGAAGACGGGGTCTATCCGCAAAGTTGCAGCAGTTAACACTTCTTGTGGAAATCAACTTGCGTTAGGATATCGTGTAAACCTGTTACATTTTATTGTTTTATAAGACCAATAACCAAGTCCCTCTGCTAATGTCTAAACTAAAACCAAAATACTCGTTCAAGCTGTTCCGCGACTTTGATGTTATTGCTGACAGGTTGGTAAATTGTAATAATAAAATCAATCTCCACCCATCCACGTGGGTCACTGCTTCCAGCGTTTCTACAAGGGTGTGAAGTGCTTTGCTTGTCTTTACTCAAAAGAATCTCCATAGTGTGTCATAACTGGGTTCTGGTTTATATAATAAGAAAACTGCCATCGTTTTATGCATCCAAAAATTACATTTAAATAGCTGCATTACTCGTTGGCGTAACCTGCCCTTAATAAGGGGCATCTGGGCAAGTAAATAAGCAAGAAATTATTTGTGACACAGAATATATGAGCACAGCTCAGAGTCGTGGTGTTTTTGTTCACGCTGTGACTATTTGAATAAGAATAATGCCAATAGAGTGGCCCAGGCAGAAAAAAAGGGGCACAAAAGCCCATAGGAGCCGAATTTGGACGAGGGACAACGTGTATAGAACTGAAAAGAAGTGAGAGGAGACAGACAATGGAACAATTCACCTTATAATCGCTTTGATATATTATACATGCCTGAAGACTCTAAACATTGTGTAATTATTTATAAATGACTGTCCCTCTATTCTCATAAGGCGACAAGGAGAAAAGCACTGCAGGTCTCTGGCCAAACTATTTCTAAATAGTGCCCCCATCCACTTTTACAAAAGAGAGGCGAGATGCTGGAAATTGAATAAATTGAATAATTAATGGAAAATTGTATGCCTGTCTCATAAAGATGTCTTTAAAAACACTTAAAGAAATTGCCCAATGCAAGTGCTAGACATTTTTACTGCTGTGCTCTTCATGTTTTGAATCTTAATAAGCCTGGGACTTGTGGAAAACAGTGACAAGTAAAGATGAGCCTTAAAGCTATAAATTAATCAGGCAAATATGTGCCTAGTTCTGTTCACATTGGAATTGTACTGGCAACGGGAAAGGTTTTCGCTGGATAGTTATGACAAAGTTTAAATGTTCAAGAATATACTAGCTCATTCTTTCCACGCCCAAGTTTTTCTTCACACTACAACAAAATCACTCATTCTGCGTCAGAGTAGCAGATATTTAAATATTGTAGTCAGTTGATTTATTAAAAAATATATATATTTAAGGGCTGTATAGATTATGTTGAATTGGTGGCTTGGAACCATTTGTGGTTAGATGCGTTTACAAAAGTCGCAGAGAAGAAGGAGCGTGCCTTAGCCTTGGGGGCTAAGGGCTTCAGCCCTTCGGTTGTTTCTTTCTTCCATTTTACTTTAAAGGTTTTACTTAAAGTGGGCTCGGTCTTTGGTCCAGAGATAGCAACAGTGCTGTTCGCGTGGCTGGGCAGCGGTCCCGTGCTCCCATTGGACAGTCGTGATTACAGGCACGCTTCGGAGGGTGAACAAACAACAGGCATGCATTATGCTAATGAGATGGTAGTGCGGCACGGGGCAGACCTGATGCACCCCATTCATCCATCCTTCACACAAATGCCAAAGCAGGGGGGCGCGATCATTGTTTCACCAGGGTATATAAGGTATCTGAGGCCAGTCGTGTGCCAGGCTCACTGGCTCACACGAGCTGATTCAAGAGCAAGATCAAGACGCGTGCCTTGTACTCTCTACACTCAAACTATTTTCGGACTACGA
Organism: Hypomesus transpacificus; assembly: GCF_021917145.1. Classification (NCBI taxonomy): domain Eukaryota; kingdom Metazoa; phylum Chordata; class Actinopteri; order Osmeriformes; family Osmeridae; genus Hypomesus; species Hypomesus transpacificus. The sequence continues at coordinate 5,094,846 of NC_061060.1, forward strand.
ATCCCTGCAAGATAACTTATCCAAGCCAAGAGTATCAACCAAGGTAGGTTTATGTCCACCGCGCATTCTTCTATGCTTCCTCGAATATGTCGTCACAACTCTTCGGACGCTTTGTATTTGCACTGATTAACCAGTTGCTTTCCTCTTTTTTTCTGCAGACAAACGATGTGCACCGCAATGGAGACCGCATACTCTGACATCGACAGCTCCAGCTGCGACTACTTTACGCTCACAGATGACGAAACCTCACACAGCAGCATGCACTCTGCTTCCCCTGAATCGCTTGGAAAGCCCGCCTCTCCCATGAGCGACAGCCAGGGCACCTGCGTGCCTGAGCAGCAGCAGAAGAAGAGACGCAGAGGGCGGGCGAGGAACGAAGGAACTGTGCATGTTGTCAAGAAGAACCGCCGCGTAAAGGCAAATGACCGCGAGAGAAACAGAATGCACAACCTGAACGATGCTTTGGACACCCTCAGGAGCATCCTCCCAGCATTTCCAGATGAAACCAAGCTCACCAAGATCGAGACTCTGCGTTTTGCGCACAATTACATTTGGGCACTCTCCGAGACCATTCGAATTGCTGACCTGACCCAAAACAAGTCGCGAGATAAGCCTCTCGTTCTACCGAGCCTGTCGTGCGTAACCGAAGCTCCAAGCCCCGGGAGCGATGCTGGCTCTTGGGGTTCCAGTGCATCGTCTTCTTCCTCGTCCCCGGCGTATTGCACTTCCACCCCCAGCAGCCCGGCAGCAACAGATGATTACGGATTTCTGCAGACAGATGTTATGTACAGCTACCACAGTTTTGCTTCGAGCGTTTATTAACAGTAGCCTGCATTTTAGATGTTTGTGCGGTCATAACTGAGAGGGTTTTGAGGATGTTTCCGTTATTTTGTGAAGACAAAACGGAATGAGACGGTTCATATTCACTATTTGCCTTAACCACGTCTCTGTGGCTATTTTATACTGTTGATTTTCTATATACATGTTCTAATATTCGAATTATGAAATAACTTAATTTCCCCCCGAGTTTTGAATAATTATTTTGCTACGTTTATTCGTCCAAACCCTTTGCACTTTTGCAGCGCATTCAACACAGGCTACTATACAGGTCCACTTCACAATATTGACCCCGTCCTCAAGAGTATTATAATTAAAAAGAACAAGACAGATTTGCTTTTGCAGACTGAGGTGAAAAGTCAATTTTACAATTTGTAGAGTGATAATGCAGAAAAACGAGCGTGGAAATTCAGTTTCAACGGTCTGACAATGGACTGAAAGGCCGTCAAAAGACAAGGAGCTGGCCTCATGCATTATATATTTTGACCCACAAAAACTGCAGTTCTCCTCAACAGAAGAAAAATAACAATTCTATGAAGTCGCATGGACCCTTTCTACATTTACATTGTGTTGTTTTTTATTTATTCAACTTTTCTTTTGGCAGTGATATGAAAATGTATTTTGTATTTTGTACATAAAGAGATCTATTCTATTTACTTGAAGTGTGGTGCGAACCATTTTTCTACAAATAAATATAACGTTTTTAAAAACATATTTGTTTCCCCCCTCTTTAACCGTATTATTTGACCATAAGTATAGCCTAGCTTAGCAAAACTTTGAGCATAACGTTTTATGTGTCATGGACTAATTCTATCAACCTCAAGCACATATTGTCAATGAATTGTAAGGGAAATAAAAGGGCCAGTGTCTAGCATGCTTCACGAGACAAAGGGGATGTGATGCATTAATAAGATAACGGTTTTGGAGAGCGAGCGTGCGCACAGTAGCAGGTGGATCCACATGGTCGATGCTATTGTGGCGCTATACACACGAACACGCACGCACATAACACCATCATCACTATCCTCAAAGTCTGGAGTAAACATGTATGAATCAGGGGACAACTCATTTTGGACAACTGGCTATGGGATATTTGGAAAACAAACACATTCTTGCCATGTATGTGCTCATGTGCAAAACATTTGCTGGGTAGTTTCCACACAATATCAAACGCACAGCCCTGCTCTGCTCTATTGCAGGGTGTTGGGGAGACCGCGGATGACATTTCTTTCTTTCAAACCAGATATGCCTTTAAATAGTTTTTTATTCGGGGCTTCTTTGTGATGGCCGGATCATTATATTTCTTAAGAGGTTCAGGTTCAATCCTCCATGTGGGAAATCCGCATGAGGTCTTGCCAAGGCCCCTTGTATCTGCACGTGTCGGGGATAGAGAACTATAATGGGACCGCTGTAGGCCCTGGGGGTAAGACAGGCACATGCCAACTTCACCAACATGAAGAAAAAAAGAGATAGCCGAAAGAAAGAAATAGCTGAAAAAGGAAGAACGAAAGAAAGCAATAAAAAGAACGTACACCCTGGCGAGGAAAAGGCGTATAATAGGCCTAGGCCTCTATGTAAAATCTATTACCCTATTTTCTGTGTTTTTGAGTAGCAAGCGACTTTTTACATTGCTTTAAATTGGCACGGACAGCCTAGGCTATTATTCGTGTTTTGTTTTTTTTTACAGATAGGCTATTTATGTAGACTATTGTAGTTTAACTGTTGTACTGCCACCTGTTCGATTTGTGCTTGATGATAATAAGTGCATTCTTACATCTGCAGTGACACATTATTGTGCGCACTCTATATGAATATAACTCTTTGTTCGTGCGCATGGGGCCATGAGCAATCGCGCGACCAGGCTTAACCGACGCGCTGGGCAATGAGCTCGTGCACCTGCAAACTAATTAATGCCTCGCCCATGTTCTACTTGCATTTCTATTGTCATTAATGTAAAACAAACTGAAAACGAATTTAGCACTAATTATTAATGAAATGTGGATTGATATATTCTGTGGATGCAACAAAGCTATAATGATCAAATTCATCCTTGAACATCAATCTATCCCAACATTTTATCTTAAGCCTACTGACCAACCAAGTGTTTTATTCAGTCTAAAAACGGCCACTATAATTAACACTTCTAAATGTAATTAATTTCTCCTTCTTCCCTCTCTGGCTTTAAGCCAGTTGTCTTGAGATGCACAAAGGACCAAATTTCATCAGGGGTAGGGAGATCCCTTTCCTTTAGAGGAAACAGAATTCTCCTCATTATCATGGCTAAAACACAATCTGTTGCTCGGCGCAGTCTCATTACTTCGAACAATATTATTCCTTTTTGTGCAAAACGAATATACCAGGTGTTTAAGTCAAAAATGGTAAGGCAGTTTAAATATGCCAGTCTAATAAATTAATTCATCATAATAACAGTTCTGTTACAGATAGCCTATTATACTGCTTTTGTAAAATATGAATAATACCATCAAGAACACATATCTTCTGGGAAAAACGATCTAAAAGGTTTTTATTTGTACTTGCAGCTTCCCTGTGTCATTTGCGACTTTATGACACCTATTAAATATTGATTGGGGTAAGACGGTGGAAGCAGCAGGTTGTCTTCCCCCACAGTGCTGTCGGTTGAGCCTCTGGCTCCAGAGCTTTCGAGTAATGCACCCCAGGAGTGGCTCAGCTGGAAGTGACTGGAGGGAGGGAGGTAGAAAGAGAGGGAGAGAGAAACCAAACCCCACTAGTTCAGACTTAAGCGAACACCTACTGGGCCATTATGACAGCAGTGTAGGTGTGGTGGGTGGTGCTGTAGGTGCAGTCGAATCTTCCAATTAAACAATAACTACAAGTTAATGACCAACAGATGGTGTGTGATAGGAGGAAGGGAGAGATAGCATTAAAAAGCTTTCCAATTATGCTAACAGAACTTGTAGATGACATCAGTAATTAAAAAGGGATCATTGACATTGAACCATTTATCATCTTTGCAGGATGCAAATGTTATCCACAACAGGAAACCTACTTTTCACAGTAGGTGTCAGAATGCAGAATTGAAATAATTAAAAAGGACACTATAATCAGTGCAGCTAACATGCACAAGATGCCCAACCTCTTATTGCTTGTTTTGGGTTGTCCGCTCCCTTTGAAGTGCATGCGAAGGTAATTCCCTACTGTGGAGCTCTCCTAAACAAGGATTAGTCAAAGAAAGCTGACAATTCTGGAGCATGCCAAAGTTGAACCTAAAAACTGTTCTCTGGTCAGTTCTGGCTATCACCTGAGGTAATGATGGAGGTTAGGATATTTGAAGAGAAATCGGATTCGAGGTCGGCGCTCGGGGCAGACGTCCGCCTGGAGTGACAGCCATCCTCCAACTGCCCATTAGTGCAGATGTCTGTCTGGCCAGCCACCTCAAGGTTAGGTAATCCCCTTTCGCACACCTTGCAGCAGGGAAAAATGAATTCAGCCCTCCTGTCCGCTCTTTGAGGCACTTTTTTTTAAAGCAGGTATGCCGGACACTTAAGTATGCTGTTTTGAAACGATCTCTTTGCACAACACGAGTGAAACACGAGTGAAACACGCACAACACGAGTGAAATGAAGCAGACCCTGAGTAAGTAAGTCTTAGGACAGTTATAGGACATACTCTGGATAGCTCTATCTACACCACTGAGCTTAAGTGTACTTGAGGGAGAAGAGAAATGTTTGACAGTTTCAAACCTATTCTGTCAGTTGGGATGGTGTCCGAAGGGACTGCCAGCAGCAGGCAAGGGATGATTAGTGGGAGATTATGACTTGTTGATAAAACAGAGGCTTAAATTCAGTCTAATTGGTCTTCTAAGTATCACAAACTGCTTAGTGCCTACTTGACAGCAAATATATTTGGCAGGTTTGCAGGTAGGTAAATAAATAATTAAGGTTTGGTAATTGAGATAAGACTGCAACATGTAGTGGATACACTACAATCTACTATGTTCATAATACAACTGTTTATTCCAAGTCACTATTGTAAAACGCTGTCATCCAGCTTCAATTCCCATATTCCAACATTGTGATGCAAAGTATGTGATGCAGTCTTTAAACTGCCATTAATTATGTAAAATGTATTACATCATAATGTAAAATTCATGCAAAACCTTACATATACTGTTTGTAATGTACAGTTCTGACTTAATGCCCTATCGGAGTCTCTCTAGAATTGTTCAAGCAAAGACTATAGTCAGGAGAGGTGCTCTCACCAAGACAATAGTCTGATTAATAAGTGCCTTGCTCAGGTCACAATAGACCAGTATTGATCCCATTGTAAATTCCTCAACATTGTTCTCAATTTGTAAACCCACTTTATATGCTTTGTGAGTTGGAACCAAAGCCTCTACAGTGCTGCCCTCCTCCTTACTGCTGGCTTTACGACGGAGAGTGTGGGGGGAGGGAGATTCTTTTTGTCCTTCCCCAGCTCAAGTCCTGGAAGCGCAGGGTGAATGAAGTAGGAATTCCTGGTGTCAAAAACCCTTGTGGCCTTTTCCCTTTTTCTATGTCGAGGGTGACTTCCTCTCCGGCCCACCTGAGTGTAATCACTGGCTCTTGGCCTTACATCCGCAAGTCGATGTGCCTGTGGGCTTGCAGTAGCAATGCCGGCTATTAACAGTGCTGGCAGGCTTTTCCCTTTTCCCTTATTCAGTTCCTATTCACACACCTTTGCAGTGTTTATAGCTGAGGAAATGGATCAGTCAGTGAATGTTTTGCACCTTGTGACATGATGGAGATGATCATGTTAGGATTTTGGGTCCAGGCCTAGGGCCGCAACAAATCTAACTTGCTATCTTCGTTGTCAGGAATGGCTAAAAATATAGACATTTTTATTCAGTTAAAGGGCAGAATAAATTACTGCCCTTTTGAACACCGTATGGAACTTCTTTGTCATTACTTTTCATGACAATTTCTGGATATGACTGGGTGATTAAACATGTATTTAAAGGTGATTTTTCAAGGTATGCCATGCCTTGTTGCCTTACTAAAACATATAAAAATCGTTCCTATCACATCAAACCTCACAAAGGCACAAACATAGTTTGGAAAGAAATGAGGTACATCCACATCCATGTTTTCATGCTTTATGGACCTACCTGTGTGGAAACGATGTTATTTGAGCCTTGCCTCCACCTGTTCTGAAAGAAACACTTGGAGTGCAGATGTGTCTTTATGGTAGATTAGGCATATGTCACCCATAACCCTAGGTAGAGAGGCCAACCTCACATTTGGGGAGAAAGAGTCCACTTTAGAACGAGCAGGAAACAATGGCAATGCAGACCCTTGCCCCCAGGGCAGGTAGTTCCTGGTGACTGCCCCCAGTATGTAAAGATATCTTGTCTTCATTTGTAATAGAAAGCCCCAAACACACACCTACAGCCATATGCCCCCTCCCACAGAACACACACACACATGCTTAACGCAGTCAACTTACATTTATAAACTTACACACGCACACACACACTAAGATATTTTGTTCACACATTTGATATAACATCCTATGGAGGAGATATTTCAGTAAATCTATTAGCCAACAGGAATCAAATAATTTCTGTACTAACGATTATACTTCAAACTCCTTCAACTGACCGAGGGTTATTATATATTCTAGCAAGAATAATACAAGGTCAAAATTCAGTTTGTTTAGAGAGGGGACTTTCTGTTCAAGGTTAGAAGGTATAAGTGGGTGTTAGAGGGTTCTAAGGGCTCTCCACCATGTTAAGTGCTGTCTAATTAGGCTGGAGTGGCCGGGGGACAAGGGGCCCTGGCGTCAAGGGTGGAGAGGTGCCCCTACCTGAATTGATACGCACTGTCACCTACACCCCACTAGAGCAAGTTCCATTCCCTCCCCTCCCTCCTCAAACCCCCCCCCCTCCCCACCCAGCCACCCACCCACCCACAACCCCCATTAATCGTTGCTTTTCTCTTGGCCCAAAAGAGGGAGGGGGGGAGTGTCTGTTTTAAATGCCCACAGAGGCAGAACAGAGTCACAGGAAAGTGTCAATCAAGAGGGTAGCCATGCAGTCACCCCAACATTCAGACTTTTTATTTCTCTGCAAATAGGTGCCTTTCTAACCCCACCACCCACCCATCCCCTCCCCTGATCACTCTAAGAGAGTAGGGGGCGGTGAGTGGGGGGGGGGGGGGGCCTCCTCAGAGACCCAAGAAGATAAAATCAAGGAAACCCAATCCTAGCCCATGTGCTTAGGATAAACAGATGTGATTTTTTCCTCTCAAAGCAATACAAGATAACCTCTTCCCCTCTCCACCCATCTCTTACTGCCAGTGATTGCACCTGTACCCTTGCCCCTGTGCTGGGACCAGGACTAATGTTTCACCCCGTATGCCTCATTACTCTCTATCTGGACTCATGGATTACACCAAAGATAGATAAACTGATCACTTGTAGATTTAATGTCAATTAGCTGTAATGAACGTGTCACAGATTTGTCTTGGGTTTTTACAACTTTGATCCCTACATTGCAGGCACCAATTGGAACTATACAATCCATTATCCAACGTAAAATGCAAGAATGCATACTATCAATGTTTCAAATTAACGTTGTAAGGTTCAGTTTAGGCTGATAAACCTAAGTGCAGAACAAGTGTTCAGAGCTTTGTGGTGCGCTGGATATATTGCTGTCCTTATTTTTGAGACACCTTCTTCAGAGAACCTTTTTCATTCCTTATTTTACTGTCTAGGGGACATTACCAGGCTCAGGCTGTGAGGGTTGTATGATAACTTAATCAGGGCTGGGGAGGTCAAGCCCCCCCCGTTGTCTTCAACAATTACCATGAAATTCTTAATGTCCACACAGCCCACATTTAACAGTGTCATCCAGGGGGCATGAGGGCTCTGACTGTGCCCCTCTCCAGCCCCCCTCTCCAGCCCCCCCCCCCCCCCCCCCCCTCGTTTGTCGCTGCACTGCCACCCTCCTGGATCACAGAACACATCGAGGTAGGAGGGTGGATATTTAGGAGTATTTAGGGTGCATTGCAGTTGGGCCCAGGTTGAACCCATGACCTATGTAGCTTGGAAGCGAAGGAAAGCAATTTCCAGGGCAATAAACAGTGTCATGGCAACAGTCTGTCTAGAATGGAAGTGGAAGGCTCTGAATATGGCCCGTGAATGAACAGCTGATTACTATCTGCTATGCTCACACATAGATGATCAAATCCTCTATATTTCTTTATCTATAGTTGATTAAATGGAGATAACCTGTTGATTATTTTTATTACATTAACTTAAATGAAATAAAAAAATGCTAACGTAATCGTTATATTGTGAAAAATTTGACTGTGTCATCCATAAGATTTCGGTCTTGCAAATTTCAAACTCTCATACAGTTGGTAGTCAGTCAGCCAGCCAGCCAGCCAGCCAGACACCCAGTCAGTTTTAAGCACTCAGTCAGTCAGTCAGTTTTCCACTGCCTGCCCTGTTGCTGTCCCAATTTCCATTGCATATAATAAAACCTTTCATTTGGATTTCTCCTTTTCGTTGTTGAAGAAAAAAACTTTAAATTCACCATGACGAAAAGTATAAATCAGACATTTAAGTTGGCCTGACTGCATGGCTGCAAGACAATGCCAAGGGGAGAAAAGAAGAAGAGGGGAACGCTATAATGTAAAATAGTTAAAAGCTTATTAGAGCCATTGAGGGGCAGCGTGATTTCCACTTTGTTTCGGAACACCCTGAGCTCGGCCTTTCAAGTAATTGTGAAGGGGGCAATTCAAATCTCTTTGGGTCCATATGAATGAAGGCCTCTTAAAGCTCTTTTATAAGCCAGCAAATTCCCCACAGGCGTATGCCCTTTAGCTCCATTACTGATTTACCCAAAGCATTCATCCCCAGCCTTCTGCTTCTCCTCGCCCATTGTTCTCTCCCCAGCCTCCCCAGCACCTGACAACTCTAGCACCAGGCTTCTCTTTGCTGCTTCAAAATGTGTAGGCCCAAAAGATCTTTAAAAATTGCAATATATCTTTGTTTCCCCCCCCCTCCACCCCTCCCCCCCTCCCATATCTCCCGTTTTTACAGCAATAAAAAGGAAACAGACGAAAAAATATAGAAGAAGGGGAAAAAAAAGATTGATTGATTTTCTTCTTGCAGCCATGGGGTAGAGCAGTGTCGGTAGTGTTAACATCGATGGCTGAATGAGGCGGGTCCTTCTCTGGATAGAAAGGGGGAGGTTTGATCCCATTCTTTCTTTTCCATTCAGATAAAGGAGTGAAGAATTTCCAAGTGGGCCCATTGCCTCTGTACTTAGATTAATTAGGCTTCTTTTTAGAGACCATTCAGGCCATCTCTCAAACAGGGTCTGAGTTACATTCTGTAAAGTTTTTTAGAGCCATTTGCATGTGTTTGTATGGGCTGGGTTAGTTTTGAGGAACACTTGGAGACAGACAGAGGAAAATAAAAACAAAGAGGGAGGGGGAAAATATTATTTTAATGGGTTTTTCAGTGCTCTATACTATTTTCTTTGCCCTATTCATGTTAACAGCACTCCAAAAGATAAGTGCTTGGAAAAATACTGACATCTTGCAAAGAGAGAAGCAGAAACTAGTGCTTTCTGTTGAAATGAGATCATTTTGAACAAAGGTGACTGAGTGTGAGTTTGTAAATATCTGTGGTAGGGGAAAGCTTGAGCGCATTCATAAACTGGCATTGTCTAATTCTGTAATGAAAGGATTCTAACAGAAAACAAAAACATGTCATTGTCTTTCAGAGAGGTTCAAAACCTCTTCAGTGCTTGGGGTCACAAACAATTTGATTCCACTGTGAAACAGACACCTGTTACAGAAATACTTATGCACCTTTCATGTAACCAACAGTCCTTATCACAGCCGAATATGTTTCCTTTGTTTTTGTAAACACCTCCTCTTATGCCAGTAGTGGGCCTGTGGCTGCCGAACCCAAATCCACAATCTATTGTAGTACTTGATGAATATTTACATTATCAGTTAGTTATATCTCACTGTCTATCATATACTGACACAAGGCCACCATCTGACCTTGTCCAACATGTCTGAATACTAATGCAGAGGACCCAAAAGATGAGTTACTGCGAGGAGTCAATATGAGCTCTGGTGCACACCACCAGAACACGATGGGCACGCGAGACAACCACGGATCAGTCTTTCTCCATGAGCACAGGGCTTTCCCTCTTCCCACACCCCCACAACCCCCTGAACCCCCACACCTCAAATCCCTGCACCCCTACACCCCCGCAAACCATCCCCACACACAGGGCACACTGAAAAGGGGTATGGGAGTGAGGGGTGGAGGGGGGGTTTGGAGGGTTGGAGGTCGGAGACTGTGGGGAGAGAGGGAGGCCCTCCTCACTGGCCAACAAAGCGCGGGCCTGGATTTGGGGTCCGGGTGTTAGTAAGGGGATTTGGGGAGTGTGGAGCCTGCTTAATACCGAGCGACGATTAAGGACACAATGGGAGCCTGAATGAGGCGGTGTGAATGGCAGCCGTGTGTCCTCGATCACGTCAGGGTCTTAGAGCCCGGGCAGGGGGGGGCGGGGGGGGGGGCAGGGGTGTGGGGCGGGGGGATTCTGGATTAGGGAAACTGTCTGGGATGAAGGTGTGGGCGAGAGAGAAGGATTGAAAGAGATCAGGATAAACAGGATAGTTCCTTGTTTTTGGATGTTGTATGTTTTGTAAGCATGGTTCTGAAGTGAAGGGATGACTACCAAACTCAGATATTTTTTGGCAACAGTTGTTTAATGTGTTTGATAACATCAAGGAGTTTGGAAAGGCTTCGGAACAATGACTCACTAATATATCTTTTGATTGATTCATTGATTTACTCAAATAATACTTTAAAACCAGGTGCGAGCAGTTCCAGCAAAAGATAACTCCCTTGAACCTTTAACATTATCTTTCCATTTATTTGATGAGAAAGATTGGCCAAGGGGAATGATGTCGTTGCTGCACATTTATTTGCACTGGTAGATAATAGGATGTGTGTAGCACCTGCCTTTGTGATTCACACTGAAGTACGGCTGCATTGATAGCCAAAGTCCTGATAGCATCAAATGTTCTTGTGGTAAGTCAGCACTCGTGAGGGAATAATACATCTGCAAGTTTGTGACAGGTGGAACCCAGCTCTTGAGAGTTCCAAATTCTGCCCACTTGACGGTGACTATATCCTTTTCGTCCAATGAAATGAGCATAGCGAGGCTTGGAAAACAGGAACTTTGAGAGTGTCACATTTGTTTCCCCAAATGTGTTTATTTATTTATTAATCAAAAGCATCTTGTTGATGTGGTTTTTGTTCTGGGGACAAAACATTCATGAATTCTGTGGAACAAGAACATGTTGCTCTGTTTTTTAGTCTACACTAAAGTACTGCAACAATGCACAGTGATAGCTTTACCTCCAGGAAAGAAGCCAGCACAAAGAATCGTGGAGGGGTCTTGAATGACAACAGTGTATTACAGATTTGCAAAACAAGGAGGTCGCCTGTGGACATCAAACCTTCCTGGTTTCTCCAGCCCTTTGCTGCGTTTGACAACATCTTCCCTGCTTCACCTTTGTGCCCAGCCCTCACCCTTTACTGCTCCTTGGGGAACCGGGCGGTCATGTGCGTTTGAACCCTGCTTCCCCTTCGACCACAATGCAAGCCTACCCGAGGCCCCTCTCCATTTCCTTGCTGGGCGAGTGCGTCCACACAAAGGTCACAGAGGGCAGCTCAAAGTGGAGGACAAAGCTTTGAAAAGCTTCGGCACTTGAAGATCGCCTGACAGATCTGCTACTGGTCAAGCCCACATGCACACACACACACACACACGTACGAACATGTGCACGGATACACACACATGTAGCCAAAGATAGTGTGTGTGTGTGTGATAGACATGCACATAAGAAGAAACACTGCTACACACACACACAAAAGAAATCAAAGTCTTGTCAGATTTGCCCACCCTCACTCACATCAAGCCCCGGAGCGGTGTCTTCCTTTGCTCTTATGTTCATCTTCAAATACAAAGAGACATTCTCTGCAGACTTGGACTGTCTGTGTGAGAGTATGTCTGTGTGTTAGCCAGTGTTTGTGTGTGCACATCTCTGCATTTCACAATACCTGGATTTACAATCAACACCGCAGCAATGAACACAAAACCAAAGCAGATATCGGCTGGTCATTACATTCTACAGTTTGTTATGAAAGTGCATTCTTATGGGCTACATCTTTAGGGTTTTTTGTGACACATAAAGAGGACCCCCCTCACCCCCACCGCTTTCCACCTCCCAGCTCCTCTGGGTCAGAGTTCACTTCAACAACTGGCAGCAGTCACGGTTCTGTGACAGCTACTGTTGGGGTGGTATCGCCTTTCTCTCTGAGCCGAGGTGTCTTAGAGGACTATACGAGAATCTGATTTGTGGTAAAGGCTTATGGCTTTTGATGTACTAAATGGGGTTATACATCCCATGCAATTCTTCTCACATGACTACAAGTTAGCAAAGGGAGATTTTATACCCACCCACAGACACACTCCACCATAAGGACTAAGCATCACCTGTGGCGGTGACTTCTAAAACCCCAGCTCATCTGCTCCTTCTTAGAGGCAGGGGGCATCTGGTGTGGGTAGGGTATGGAAGGGGTGGGGTGGGGCACTGGGGCAGAAAAGGGGGTAATAGTTAGAAGGGAAGGTGAGGGTGCGGGGGGGTGGGCGAAGTGTGCCGCATGGCAGCCAAAAGACTCCCTTGAAAGGGCAGAGCAGGAGATCAATGCGAGCCCTCTTGCAAAATCCCATTAGAGTCCCAGAAAGCCACTTGTTGCCTTGGCTTAGACCTCCGCCAGCCAGCCTTCCCCCAGGCTACATCTCTCTCTTTGTGCACCTTGTCTTTTTCTTAGATTTTATCACATTAGTTCCAGGGTAAGCTGGAAATCGGCTATAATTGCGAGCTCTGTGATGCTGGCCGGGACAGAAGAGAGGAGGGGGCAATAGGGCAAACTGGGGATGGATGGAGGGGAGGGAGGGAGGGCCTGTCCGGTCAAAGAAGAGGATTTTTGTTCTTGACGCTTATAAAAAAAAGAAGGCATTGAGACAGCACGTGATACTTAATCTCAAAGATTCCTTTGGTGCGATACGCCTACTGTGGGTTTCAAGAGAAAACGGTTGGGGAGGGAAAGAGGGGCAGACATGGGGGATGAAAAGAAGAATGTAGAAAAGGGGGAAACACAAATATATATATATAAAATGACAAGTCATTCTGTATATTGGGCTATTTCATATGACAAATGGGATGCGCCTTCCTATAACATGACTGGGATAAAGACTCCATTCAGACACGAAAATCCTTCGCCACAGTTCTCTGTCAATCAGTAGGTGAATCTGACGCATCCAGTCACATTCAGTGGAGACGAATGTGAAAAGAGACCCAAGACAGATCTGAAGAGGCGGACACGCATGCATGCGCCATGCTTCAGCTGTCACCCCGACCGCAGCCCGGCTCCTCGGAGCACCACTCGGATAAATGATCAACTCCACTCCCCCGCCCCCCCCCCCCCCCCCCCTTTCTTATTCACGGATGAAGGGGGAGGTCCAGCCACCCAGCCACCCACTCCAACTTTGACGTAGTGGTCCTCCGTGGTGGGTCGGGGCTTCCTGTAGGTATTATCAGCCTGGATCATTGATCAATGCTAGAGTGGAGTGAGCAGGCCAGCCCTGAGCATCCATCACCGGAGCTGTGGAGCTGTCAAGGCTGCAGATAGGCTTTCGCTATCTGCTTGACAATAGAATGATTAACCAGGCCTGCTGATAGTCCATCAGCCCAGCTGAGCACCCCTCTCTACTCCTTCACTCACTCATACAGTAGATGGGATCAGATCAGTTGGTGGTGGGGTGGGGGCTGGTGGTGGTGGGTGGTGAGGGGGGTTGAAGAGTCAGTGAGTCAGGGAAAGGCAAAGCGACATATTAGATGATATTTCACTCTTTTAGCTGTATTGCACTAGTCCTTGAATAAGTGTGCTTGTGTTACGGTGATGGTTTGGCTCTAGTTAAAATGTAGTCTTAGTCAAACCGTCCACAAAATGTGCATCAAGAGGGGACAACCAGGTTCGATCACCACCAGTAAGTTACAATGCTACCAATTGGGGGTCGATCTCTCATGTAAAGCAGCTTCCACTGCTTTAGAACAGTGATGAAAGAAGGAAGATTGTAAACCAACAGGGGGTCAAGGGCACGAAACGGAGAGACTAGAAAATAAGGCCCTTTTCTCCTCTGAAACAATTACAAACTCTTCTTAACAATCGGATTGTGTTTACAGCATGAACTGCTGAACCCGAGCTTTCATCTTTTGTGTTCGGTACACACGCAGAATACATCTAGATTGTTGGGACACAATTTTACATTTTAGGGCGTTGAAGAAAGGAGTGGCTGAATCTTTTAGTCAGAGAGAGAAATCATTCATGTGAGAGTGCTAATTACATGAATTCAAATAATGCACTATTATTGTGGATATACATACCCAGAAACATCGCCCCAATCCATAAATCTGCACCCCACAATAATTTGTTACTCAGCAAAAATCCAATTCTAGGATCTCAATTCCTTTAAAAAAGGTTTGTGTCTGATGTTAAACTCCGATGTGGGGACAGCTTCAGAAGAAGCACATCAGGCTGTGGGCAGCCTGTCAGCAGAGATGTGTAGACTAATTGGATTGTGAAAGTCTTGGATAGGCAGGACTTCCCTGCGAGGCCAGCCATTCATCCAGATATGTAACCTGACCTGAGTGTATTATTAGGCTGGGACGCAAGGTCCTTGTTAAGGGTTGGCCACTGTGGTGCCACCTTCACACCAAGTCTATTGTCAGCGACTTTAGAAGCAAAGATTATGTGGTCAGGTTAAAAACAAGAGAAAGGACTCGACCACCACTCCTCCCTCTTCTCCTCCTCCTTCTCCTCCTCCACACCACTCCCCCCAGCTCCTTACAAACTCCCTTAAATGCTCTCTATACAACGGCGGGATATGGTTTTCGGCATTAGGGAGCACTTGAGTGAACCCCTCAGGTTGCCACGGTCACCTGGTGCCTCTGCCACCCAGCGGGCCTCGCTTTCATCTTTTGTGGCGGAGTGAGGAAGGGGCGGGGCATCTGCCAGGCAGCTGGTAAAGGAGGTTGGTTCCCAACGCTTCCACCCTCTACCCCTCCCCCCTCTGCCGGCTAGTCCCGCCCACCCTACCTACAAACCTCACAATACCCCCCCCCCCCCCCCACAAACACACACTTACCTAGTAACTAGAAAAAACATTGACAGTTCCTTCCACTAAATAACTGTCAAACAGTCCCCCCCCCCACAAGTGTTTACTATGCATGTCAAATCTCCTTGCCTCATCCTCAGTCTTGACCCATCTAAAACCCACAACCCATTGCCTCTGGAATAAAGGATTCCTTTCATTTGGCCTACCACCCCAGCCTACCACCCCAGCCTACCACCCCAGCCTAACACCCCAGTAGACCACCACCTGCCTACCAAACATGCAGAACAGCCAAGGCCATCGCTCAAGCCTACCACCATAGCCTGCCATCCCAGCCAACCAAACCTGCCTCCCACCCCAGCATACCACCCCACACCAAATCTGCATTTGCCAACCAAACGGGCCAACCACTCAGGCCTACTTCCCCAGCCAACCACCCCTGTCTACCACCTTATACAAAACCTGCCAACCACCCCAGCCTACTACAGCATTTTCTACATTTGTAATATTCCTGCACATTACTCTGTAGATGTACACCACATAACTGTACACTTCATGTAGTAACAATACTGACTTGTACAAGACTGTTAGGAAGTCAACATTCCAATATCACATGAGCTCCTTGATATGACCCAGCCAGGCTCCTGCCTCAACCTTGTAAGCCCCCCCCCCCCCCCCCCCCCCCATGCACACACACAATCTCTCTCCTCTGTGCAGTGAGGTGTGAGACCAGAGAAGGGCACAGGGATTGTGCCGAACACTTTTTTTTATTGGATAAGTGGAGCAGGCCTTTGTGCCTTTGAGTCTGCAGATAGCCTGTTGGGCTCTTAATCACCTCTCCTTCTCTCCTTTTCTCTCCCTCTCCCTTTCTCCCTCTCTCTCTGAGGTGAGCCGTGTTCATAGGAAAGGGGATCAAGAAGACGGCGCCATTGAAAGAGCTGTTGATCTAGGCCCTTCATTGTCCACGCCACTGGGGTCCAGGCAAGCAAGGTAAACAAATGGCAAACAAAAGGCGGTGCTTCACAGCAAAGCGGCCTCTGTGGGGGGGCTCTCTTAGAACGTGACCGAGCCCCTCCTCTTACCATGCTTCTCCTCGGTTGCCATTAGCCATGCACTGCACAGCACTCACCTAAACCATCCCCCCCCCCCACACACACACACACGCACACACGCATGCGCACACGCACATACACACGCACGCACAGACACGTGAGAATGAACGCACAGATGCGCAAACGCATGCAGGAACACACTCTGTTGTGCATATGCAAACACGTGCACACACTCTCACACACACACACACACGTTATACACATCCACAGCAACCCTGCAGGACACGAGGGGGCCCTGGAAGTGACGGCGGTGAGGAGCATGTCACACTTAACCTAACACTGACACTTTGAAACGGGGAGAAAACTGTTGAAAAGAAAATAATCTTTATGGTCATGAAAGAAAAGTTGATGGTGAGAGACTGCAGTGTGAGGCTTGGATCTGTTTCCATTCTTTGTGGGGCACGCTTGGTGTTGGCATATATACGTAACTAGGAAAATCTGTTACTGAATTCAGGGCTCCGGTCTCTTGCACCTGTTGATAGATTTGAGGATCTTCGTGTTCGTACTGCCCTACCTCAGCGACATCTTTTCCCATTCATTTCATATTTCGGTGTCATTCAATAATACCAGAAAATCAAAGAATTGTGTCATCATTATTGGTTCATATTGTTGCCATTAAATGACCACAGCAAGTAACAATACACCAGAGAGAACCTCTTTGACCTGATACATAGATCCATCTAACACACTGCCATCTGCAGCCAGAAAACATCAATACTTGCTGCTCCAGAAGTCCTCCTGGCTTTTCCACTGTCTGGATCCATTTAAATAGATGTCATGGATTTGATATGGGGCTATTAAAGCTGTTTATCATGTGAGCTTGTGTATATAAAGCCCAATCTGGCGTATGTAAATGAGAATTTAGATATCTAGCAAGTTTCAAAGCTGGTTAACTGCTATTCAAAAGCTATAGCAAACTGGTAAGAAGCGGAAGAACCAATGAAAAGCCGAGCAAAGACGAGGCAGAAGAAGCAAAACATGGATATTAGGGCGAGGGGTGCCATCTTTTACGTCCAGAGAAAGCCCTTCCCCAGATGGCGGCGCAGAATTTGTCGGCAAAAAGGCTTTCACTGTTGCTACAAAGAAATCTAATTGAGAACAAACTGTCATTGAATGAGAGGGGGACCATGACAGTGAGCTGGGGTGGGATGCACTCCTGCTCTCCTCTCTCTGCTAAGGAGCAATGGATTGGGGGGTAACAAGACGGGGGTCTCTCTGTGGTCTCCCCAGGCCCTCCGGGCCCCTCGTGAGTGACACAAGGGGCCACGGTAGATAACATGCGCAACAGGCCCAGACAAAAGGCTTTCACGGGCCTCTCTGAGAGGACACAGTCCAAACGCAGTCGACTGTCAAGTGTGAAGGAAAGGAGGAGAGGAGAGGCTGAATGGACAGATAGAAGGATGGATAGATGGATGGGCTGGAGGTCGGTCTGGGTCTGGAGAGGATCTTTTGAGTCTGGTCGGGCTTGAAGATGAGACAGACGCTCGTTAGGGTTATAGCACGATGACACTTGATGCTTCTTTCTTTTATACTGGTAACTGCTGAAATGTCGATATCATCATGTTTCTCTCAATTTCTCTTCACTTTTAGCACATTCGAGTAGGGAATGCAGAGGAGAAGGGACAGCCAAATGATGAACTTTGTACTGAGAATTCTAGTTCTCAGGGAAACACTTGTGCTTTTGAGCACTTATGCTGCATCGGATTAACTTGTGTTTTATTATGTAAATATGTTTACTAAATCTTCATCAGATTGGTGTTTGTGCATACAGTATAGACCAACAACTGACTTAACTGACTTTAGGACAGCATTACATGCCTCCAACACACAACACAACTCATTTACCTAAATCGACAAAAGGACAAAAGGAATGAAAATAGAGAAAAAGAGACTGTGAGAGAGGTGGGAGGGAGAGAGAGAGAGAGAAAGAAAGCAAAAGAAAGAAATGATTAAGTCAAACTACTAAGTTAAACTCTCAACTCATCTGAGATTCTGTTGCTTTAAATGCACCATCAATCATCACAGTTCTGAAATCCAAAACGGTTCTGAACTCATCAATCACAACCCAAGTTTTATTGTGTATTTTGGTCTTAATTGTGGACACTTAAAGAATGGCATGAGAATAGTCTCTTTTTCTCAGCTCCTTCCCACACACACCCTCTTACAAATAGAGAATGTATAGATTTCACCTGCCAGTTATACTGGGTCAGTTGTTTATCTGCTGTGTTCGCAGCCGTGCCACTCAGACAATCACGTGACAGTTCACTTCATGTCGCTCCTCAAATCTCCGGAATTGTGTAGGTGACAACAAACTGGAGCTGGGACTGATGCAGGTGACATCACTGCATTCTCTATCGGTACGGTTGCACATCCTCTCGGAAGACGACGTCACACTACCCATCCACACGGCCTGTAGTGTTTCCGTGTAGAAACGGCGACAGTAGCTATGTGTCTGGGGTGTGTTTGAGGGGTACTGTGTCATCCTACGGAGTGTGAGGGCCTGTAGCGGGTGTGTGTGGAGGTGGGGGGGGAGCAGGGGACTCCTATTAGATTCTGTTTTGTATAAACAACGGCATCACGCACCCCCTTTATGGGGCTGCCGTCGCTGCCCGCTGGTGATTATTCCTCCTTCTAAGTCCACCCATCTGTCCCCGTTTATCTGGCCTGAGCCTCTTTCACACTCCGTCCCCCTCCCTTCTGACAGGAGCCTGCAGCCTCACAGAAAGAAGAAGAGGAGGGAGCTGGTTGGGGGGGGGGGGTGGGGGCTTCGTCTAACTACACCCCCCATACCGTGCCTACCCCATACACCCCCCCACGCCCAGCCCCGCCCGAACCGAGCACCCCGCAACCCCTGATTGTGCCCTTCCAGACCAAAGCACTCTTCTATAGCTTTTTGATAGGCTTTCAATCCCCCGCGCCACTGACAAGCTTTTTCTTTTGGAGGAGGAGCGAGGAGAAGTTGCGTTGTCCCCCCCCCTTCCCCCCTCCCCTCTCCCCCACCTCCCTTCTGTGTGTTGGGGTCTGTCGTGGGGGTTAGGAGATTTAGGGGCTGTGAGGGAGGGAGGGGAAGTGCAGAGGTGATTTTTGTTAGTGGGCAGGCCAAGGGAGGGCGGTGCAGGAGTTGTGAGGTGGAGGAAGGGGGGGGGACGGGGACGGAGGAGGAGGTGGAGGAGCCTGCGGTGGTAGGAAAGGAAAAACTGGAGCAGATGGGCCTGATTGTGCTCTCTACGCAAATTAAGGAGCGAGACATCTGCAGCGAGGAGAGGCATACTGGTGGTCCAAGGCAATTAAGGTGGGGGGGTGGGGGGGAGGAGGGGGTGTTGGTGGACTGTGGTGGTTTCGGGGCTGGGGGAGTGGGGGCAAGAGAGAGAGAGAGAGAGAGAGGGAGAGGGAGAGAGAGAGAGAGAGAGAGAGGGAGCAGAGGACAGTCCTGCCCCTGACGGTGCATTGAGATGAAGTCAGGCTTACATTACAATGAGGGACGGTTACAATAGGGGGAGCCGTCGAGGTGGAGATGGGCTTAGCTGGGTCGCGGGGGAGGGGAAGGGCGGGGGGAGTGAAGATTAATGTACGGGAGCAGCCAGCGACAACACACTCTGTCCAGCAGCCAATGTGAGTGATGCACAGGAGGGAGGGAGGGAGTCTCAGTGTGGCTGTTGGTGGTGAGGGACTATAGGCTTGGTCTGAGTTATAAAGTGTGTCCTTTTCTCTTCTCCTCCTCCACCTCCTCCTCCTCATCTCCTTCCCCATTTGAACCCGGGGGTCATTTACAGAGGTTGACAGCTTAGACGTGCAGCGTGGTGGATTTAATGCAAGGCATTTCTTTCTCTACTTCTTCTCCTCTACAGCCCCCCCCCCCCCCCCCCCCCCCCCCCCCCCCCCCCCTTTTCTGCCCCAGAGAGGTGACGTGACAAAGCGAGGTCATCCCTGGGATAATTCCTCCTTTAACGTAGCTTTTATTTATTGATTCGGTGCTGTGGGGGATTTTTGGGGCAGGAGAAGAATGCTTCCATGGGTGTTTACTAGGTCCCGGCTCTCTGGGGATGTGTGTGTGTGTGCATGTGCAACAATGCAACCCTCATCCCCAGATTTGCATAACTCGCTCTTAATCAGAAAACAGAACGTGGTTGTTTCTAATTACTGGAGCAACTAACTGGCAGTAATTGTTGTGAAAGTGGTGCCCTGTACTACTACCATACACTAGAGACTAATTATACTCTCGTTGTCTGATATGACTGACGCCGTCTGACAAAGGGGTCCAGACCCACACACTGCCATGTGGAGATGTATGTATGCCTACTGCATGTTGTGTGAGGGACTGAGGATCAGGAAAGTCAGGTAAGCTAGTTTTGAAGAGGTTAGGGGTTGTGTCTAACAGTAAGTTTACGATTTAGTTTGTGTAGAGAAATGATAAGTTAAGGGATGGCATCTGAAAATAAGATTATTCTATTCCATCCAAACATACCCAAATCAATGTATTCTAAGATCAATGAGCCAGATTACAGGGTTGCTGTGCTTTCTCTACTGGGTTAACCAATCAGTGGTCTTAAATCTGGCTCAAGAGCCAACACCAAAATACCATTAGCAAAAATGTTCAGTAAATACATGTTTTTGCATATTCTACACCAGCTGCTTCACGTTTTTTCTCAGATTTCATGAGTCAAACATTACATGTTGGTTCATAGCTTCCAACAGCCCTGATGAGCCAGCATCCTGTTTCCCCACAAGTGAGGTCAAGGCGGATAATGACAAACTCGTTTTTTATGATGATGCTTTGTGGTTATGGCCTTAATTGCCCAGCCAAAGGACATAGTGGTTACGTTAGTCATCTGGGAGGTTCTCAGCGTTTGAGTGGGTAAACACCGCAGTAAAAGAAAGCCCAATTACTCCGGAACGTACTGTGAATCCCTCAGAGATTCTGGCATCCTGGTTCAGTCTGACACCAGATCCTGCTTACGGTGCTAATCCTGTGGTTTCTACAACTTGTCAAGAGCAACTCCTCTCCCACCGGGTCAGACCATTGATTGGGTCAGACACCTCAAGTGTGAGACACTCTGAGCCGCAGAAAACAAATGTATAGTGGTGTTGAGGAGAGAATCCCTATCCGATTCAAAGCAATAGGGCTTGCTCTCAATGACAGTGGATGCTCCTCTTTAAAAGGACAGGGGAGCCCTGTTCTGAGCTCCTGGGTGCTTAGTGATAGGCTTAATGAATCCTTGTGGGATCTTTTCACACCAGCACTTTCTAGTCAGGGGAGGCTTTGACAGGCCGTGTTTGTTCATCAAGGAGGGCAGGGATGATTCACCAGCCCGTATTGTGTCATCATCAACCGCTCCCCTCTCATCTCCACTTAAGTCTGGGAGATAATGCCGTGAACAAGCACTAGAGGTGTGAGCGAGAGAAAAGCTTGATCCGAAATGGAAAAAGTCCTAACAAGATCAGGGGTTGGCTGTGTAGAGCTTGGGAGTGTTATTAATTAAGTGTTTTCAGAAGGCCTCTCTGAAGGATAACTTAAGAGCCAGAGACAGATTTTCACACGGTTACATTCTGCCTTGTCGGAACACTTCATTACAGTTACATTCTTTGTCTAGACAAAGTATTCTAGACAGATGTTACATCTGTAACAAAATGTCTTTGTTTAGTCTAGAACCAACCATCCAACAATTTCCCAGGCAGTGGTTAGTTTGGACAAATGTAAGTGAAAGCACTCTAAGTCATTTTGTAGAAAAAACATTTGATGCATTTGCACATTTTGCTTGCTGCTAAGACATGACCAAAAGTTTGTTGAAAAGGTTTGTCTTTGGAGAGGCTTCTTTTCAAGCCTGAGGCCGTTCTCTCTGCTGGCCCTGCAGTAACCGATCAGTCCTATTATTGTTCAGTGGGCTGGATCGGCAATCACAAAACACTGCTTTACACACAAGACCTCTGGTGCAGGGCACACGGTAGGTGACGGACTGGCAGTGAGAATGAACTTAATCCCCTAAACCCTTGTTGGGGCTTGTTTCTCTCCCTCCCTCCCTCCCTCCCTCCCTCCCTCCCTCCCTCGAGCACCCCTCAGAGTATAGTCAACCGCAGGCGACAAAGAAACCTCAACTTCGGTCCCTAGAGAAATCTCTTTTCAGAAATGTCGACCAAACCAAGTTTTGCTTTCCTTTTGGTTAGAGAAGTGTAAAAATGTTCCTGGTGCTCACATATGGTAACTTCATATCAAATACAAACAGTTAAGCTGGATATGATATCAGTGAACTTGACATCAAACAAAATAAACAAAAGTATTTCCACCTTTAAACTCATTTAGGCAATTCTTGGCAAAAATGTAAGTAACTATGACGTTTAACGGTCACTATGCAAACCCATTTTGGATGTATTTAAACCAATGTACATATTTTAAGTCCGGTTTCACCCCAGGGTAAAGTGTCACTTAAAGAACAAGCATCAACACTTTTCAGCGATCACTTTACTTTGGGGGTGTCCTGTTAAAAGCCTGGATAAAAAGATTACACTAAAAGGTGATTTGCCAGCCAGGATGACTTGGACTAACTGATTTAGGGAGGTTTCAGGGGCAAAGGCTAGAAGTCTATTGTTTTCTAGATCCTTCTGACCACTGATAAGTAGAATCTGAGCCTTAAATGTAGTATCTATAACTAATTAGAATGGATAGATAATTCAAATACACATATACCATTGTTGAGAGAAGTTGCTGGTGGACCCTTAATAAATCATTTTTCAATGTTACAACTTAAATTTGATATAGATTTAATCAGCATTTTTTCTTACCTCTTTCTTTTATCTTCTAAATTCATACTACAAACACAATACATTTGAATGAGTCTGTTTGAAATTTCAGATGTGGCGCAAACAAGTGTCAAATCATTACACTGAGCAACAGAGCCAAGGTATGTTGATGCTCGATATGGATCGCCATAGCATTTGTTACTCTTGGTTTAAGAGATTAAATAATTGCCCATTGTGGTGTGATTTGTGACAACAAAAAACCTTATCATCGAATATGACCCTGTGTCATATTCGATGATAACGTTTTTTTGTTGTTGTTGAAAAAAGACAAAGAGATCCTAAACTCTAAACAGTATCACATTTAATCTACTCCTTGATGAGTTCAACACGCTCTGTAACATATGCAAAATACTGTGAGATGAAGATTGAAATGGCAGGCATATACAGGACATTATACAATATTTACAGTTACATAGTTTGAGATGAGTGGTATGAAGGGGTAAATTTAATACCGCATCAAAAGAACCACAAGTACGTTGGAACACATCATTGGTTTAGGGATTGATATTATATTGTTAATAGAATATTCCATATATTTGGTAATATATATAATCTTTACAATAATTCACCTTTATATAGAAACTTAGATTCATGGGGAATACTAATACTTCTTCACTACTATGTCCATTGCTTGTGAATCTACACTGCCATCTAGTGCTGCAACACAGTAAGGTTGCTGTGAGGGCAGAGTCAAAACTCACCCCTTTCACAGAAAAAAATCATAATAAAAAATTGATTACATATTCTAGAAATAAATTAATACGTAAAAAAAAAACCTGGAACATGTTTCACAATAAAATAAGACTAATTCATTTTGGAATACTATATACTTGACAATTGAGGAATTATATGAAATACACATGGTAACTCTACTCCAAAAGTACTTAGGTTAACTATACCAGTGTCTATATGTGGACAGCTGTATTGTAAACAAGCATATAGAAGGGTTAGCATTGCCAAATTTCCGTCTTCCTATTCTTGAATGCACGAACAGTACATTATAAAAGCATGAGAAATATTTAATAAGCAAAAAAGGTCAGGTGTTATAGACTGTATGATACATGAGGAAGCTGTTTTTCAACAGTAAAATTACATTAATTTTCAACTAACCAAATCTGGTTGGCATGTAGAGTAAAGTCCACCATGTATATGTGCATTTGTGTACGTTTGAGTGTATGTGTGTGTATGTCCCCAGTTTTTAGTCAAATCTAAACTAATAACATATGAATCAATAACTTCACAGAATACTGTGATGAGTTGAATGAAGGAAGTGACTGTTCGGCTGAATCAAAAGCTCATGGAAATACCCTGGTATTTCTGGATTCAACTGGACAACTTCCGCACGTGTTTTGCACTTCCTCCTTCAGCTGTGGTTAGCACCGTGAGGTGTATCCTCCTGCTCAGTCTTCTTGGTGAAGACAGAGGAGAGCTGCTGTAGCAGCAGCTCCTGAGAAGGGGTACAAACCCCCTGCTGCTGCCTCCTTCTGGCCACCGGAGGTAACTGCATCTCCGTCTGGGATCGGTGGGAACAGGACCCACTTTCTGGGCTGAGGCAGGGGTCGTCGTCACTTCCTGACACCAGGGTGTCCAATGAGCCACCAGCAGGGGGCAGCAGGCCACTCCCTCCTTCCAGGATGTGAACAGGGTTGGGCCCGATCATGCGGTCCAGGGAGGCCGTCTTGAGGGGGAGCAGGGAGAGGGACAGGGGCCGGTCGAGGACTTCCTGGGTCTCGGAAGCGGCGCTGGACAGGAAGCTGGTCTCTAGAGACTTGAGCACCTGCAGGCCGAAGTCGCCCACTTCCTCGTAGAGCGGCTCCGGAGGGGGAGGAGTCTCTGCACGCTCCTCAAACGAGTCCTGCTGCACCTTCATGGGCTGGAGCGCGGAGGAGAGATGGACGGTTAAGATCATACAACCCTGAGTGGGGGCAACCCACGCCATGAGAACCATGAATCCATCAGCGTATGATTTCTGTCAGATTTATTTGAAGTGGAGAAATCCATTCGAATTGACAGTGTAGTCCACGGCATGAAAGACAATATTGCACACTGTGACAGCTGTGCTTTAAAGGCAGCATGCAAACACGTCATCAATCACTAATTCTTACTCTCACATATTGAGAAGTACTTTGAGCAGACTATCCCTTTAATGACAAAAACACAGGTTTTACAGTTCAAGAAACAACAGGCTTCCTCTGCTGCAGGTGCGGCTATTGTTGTAGTATCATAGTGACAACACTGAGATAATCACCTCATTGGCTGAGCACAAAAGATCAAAACTCCAGGAAACTCCCTTTGTAAATGTGATTGGGGCTGGGACAGGTAGCAACACCACACACCCATACCCCGCTAATTAGACTGAAAACACACAAGTGAGGGTCGGGTGGGGAAGGTTGTTGACTAATCTCCGAGGTCAGCCTCAAGACAAGCAGCACAATGCTGCAGAACAATCTAGAAACCAGCTCTTCTTCCTACGCGTCCTGTTGTCCCCACATCAAACATACCCCTACATCCTGGTGGTGTCATATCAGGAAGTAGAAGCTTCCAACAGGAAAAGGAGGGGGAAAAGTTTGGCTGATAGAAATCTATCATGAGGAAACATGCTTCTTAAAGTGGGACACTTGTAAAAAAGTTTTTTCGAAATGCAGATGACGCAGAACAGATTTTGGTAATTTGCTAACATGTTTTTACTTGTTACTTGACCCGCTTTGACTTTTGAGAACGCATTGTGGTATTGTTGAAGTGAACGACCAAAACAATGTGTGACCATGTTGAAATTAGAGGCCGAACAGAGAACGAGACAGAGATACTTACGAAGAACATGGAGAGTGTCCTTCTGGCGTGTAACTTCCTCTGTAGGCAAAACCAAAATACAAGATGGAGAGTCTTAACCTCTGAGGCTTCATGTGGAAATCTGAGAAAAAGAATGTGTCGGACTCTTCCAACATACCAGGGTCTGATTGGCTGAGAGCATGGTGGAGTTGCTCTCGTCCCCGCGGATGGGCACGAGCGGCATGGTTCCAAACTTCTGCTTGGAGATGTCAGAGGAGGAGTGGCGCCGCAACACAGGGGGCCGGGAGTCATCGTTCTGCCAGGAGGAGGAGAAGGAGGTGGGGGGTGGGGGGTGTAGAGATAGGTGAATGGAGGTCAGATCAGGGGGGTCAGATGGCTGAGCGGTTAGGGAGTCGGGCTATTAATCAGATGGTTGTTGGTTCAATTCCCGTCCCGGCCGGGGGGGGAATGTCCCTGTACTTACTGTAAGTCGCTCTGGATAAGAGCGTCTGCTAAAGGACTAAATGTAAATGTAATGCCTCTGAGTCTCTGAGATAAGTGAGAAATTAAACTCTGGTACACAGAATACGTGAGGATAGGGATGCAAATGTGGTCGAACAAGCACGCACTAACCAATGCAAGCTCACACCCACACGTCCACATACCTGTGCTTTGAGGAAACTAGTTATCCAGTCCCAGAGGTCAGTCTCTGAGTTACAACACAGGTACCTGGAGGGGATGGAAGAGAAAGAGGGGGTCGGAGGAAGAGGCACAAAGCAGTGATTAGCTTTCTATTGAAACGGGTGTGGAGGGGCAGACCCCAACACAACACATTACAACCCTAACAATACACACCACTTACATAACGGTCTATTTCAGGTAAGATGACCTCAAATACTGTATACACAATGAGGAAATCAGAGCACATCCTCAGGGAAAATAAGCATTATGTACCAGAACAACTTTTTCAATATTTTCAACTAACATGAGTGTTTTCTAGCTCTGAACTAAAGATTGTTTTGCCAAAAAAAGCAAAAGTTTGATGCTACTTACAGTTGGTGTTTATCCATCATTATTGTAACCCCCCATCTAAAACAAAGAGTAGAATAACATGTATTTTTGTACATTTCCATGAGTGAAGAATGACTGGTCAGGACATCGGGAATTCTCAGGCAAAACACAATAGAAGCGTTCTTACTTTGATGGAGCTTTCAGCTTTTTCCGGATTCCAATGTAGATTTTCATTGATTTTAGTGCCCACTCCTTTTCAGGCTTGATACTCTGCAAGTACAGAAACACTGACCTCATTTGCTTTGCTTGTGAAACAACATGAGTTATAGTGCCCTTGGAAAGTAGGCTGTCTCCTTTATAACCCACATTTTTCTGCTTTACTCAATAACCTTTTCCACAAGTCCCACCAACCACACAACATGAAAACTATGGGCAGAGAAGAGGAGGTGGAGGCTGTGCACCACCCAGGCTGCCTCATCCCAGACCTGCATGGAGGCTGAGCACCACCCAGGCTGCCTCATCCCAGACCTGCGAGGAGGCTGAGCACCACCCAGGCTGCCTCCTCCCAGACCTGCATGGAGGCTGAGCACCACCCAGGCTGCCTCATCCCAGACCTGCTGTACCTTCTTGTCCTTGAGCAGCAGCAGCTTGTGGTCCTTGATCTGGAAGGTGCGCTCCTGAAACTTGTTCCCCTGGAGGAGCTTGGGCGGTTCCTCTCGGCACTTCAGTAGCCCTATTTTCATGATCTCGTTCTGGTATGCTGTAACCCACAATAATAATAAAATAATGTTAACAATCTTATCTTATCACGTAAACAAAAGCACTTTTCCAAGCCCCATAGACGCTAGAATATAATTTCCTTTGGATAATGCATTATGAGTGCTTGAATGTAATGCATTTACTGTATAATAATCACTTGTTCACTCTTTGGGCAAGTTGACAGACTTCAATGTTTTCCTTCTATTGCTTTGTCTTTACTTACAAGTGAGGAGGTTGATCCCCTCTCCTCTGGGTACCCTCTTGACCACCAGGTAAGCGGAGCTTGGGTCAGCCATCTTACACCACTGCAGGGCCTGCTCCAGAACCTTCTCTTTGGGGTGCAGAGGTCGCTCTAGGATGACAATATTATAGCACCTAATGGTGCTAAGGCTGTGGATCTCACACTGTCTTGGTTATGTCTTTCCATGGCCAAAAGTGTTTATTCAGTTCCACATAATTCCGTAGTTTGACTCAGCAACATGGCATGAATGTACACCAAATCGATCCTTTCTCACATATTATTTATCATTACTGGTTCAATAAAACCAACTTGAACAAGCCAATGGTAAAAAATTAGTGTTTTAAATAAGAAACAGTCTCAGTCATTTTCCATCATACGAGTCTGTCCCACTTCTCCAAAACTAATCTCAGTTCATACCGGGCCAATGCATGACCATAGGGCCATGCTGTTAGCTTTTTTCAGTTTTGCTAGCTCCATGTTATTCTCAGTATTTTTTTTTTAAGCCTTGGACAGAAAAAGACAATTGAGTGCTCACCCAGCTGTCCGTCTTCTATGGCCTCAAACGTCATCCAAACATCCTTCTCACCGGCAGGCACGTTCCTCATGTACAGCACCTGGTTGGTCAGCTCTTCAGCACACATTGTAGGAGAAACCTGTCAGGACAACACATTCAGGTGAGGCCAGGGCTCGCAACAAACTGGAACAAATATATATTTTCTACAAAAAGTTTTTAAAATTGTTTGAAATTGTTTTATTTGTTTGAAAAAATGGGTGAGGCTATAGGAGTGTTGGATGATGGAATGCGCCACCATGTGGCTAGAATTGTAACTGCACCTTTTTTATTAAATTAACCTGTAACTAAACAGTATTCTTTTATTTGTTTACCTTGAGTGTGATACAGCAGTCTGGTATCTTCATTTCCAAATAAACTTCAATGATCAAATCCCCTGCCTGGGACAGCTGTGACACAAAGGAGTCATTGCAGAAACATAACAAACTTACACAAGGCCCTTAAAAATGATCGATTCTGTATACTGTGCTCACCCTCCTTCACTTAGACAACCAGCTCTTACCTGAGTGTCTTTCCAGGTGGTGATGAGACTGATCTCCAGCTCAATCTGGGTCTGCTGCTCCTCATCAATCTGAATTCCACACAATCATACATCAAGTATACTTAGCATGCCTTCCCATACTGTTCCACAGTTGTGGCAAAATGACAATAAGTGACATGAACATGTAAAAGCTGTCATGAATGTTTCAACAATCTGTTATGAATGATCTGTGGCGTAGGTTGTGTGTCTAGCAGTCCCATACTCACATCAAATACATACAGGTAGTTGTCTATGAGGTCCTCGACAATCTTAACCTCATGCTCTCCTTTTCCATCGGTCTGGAAAAGGCTTGGAGCGAAGAGCAGGGACAAGTTCTTGGTGCACATCTGGTTCAGATCAGCACACTTCTGGACCCTGGGGCAGAGAGAAGAACAGAGAGGATCATGTATTTACCTGCTGCATATCACCTACTGCAGTTAATGCAGTTGACATTTTATAAGTAGGTAATGCATGTCACAGGTTGAAATACCCCCTAAAAAAAACTGAAAATAAATATATATATGTTAAAGTTCACAGGGGAGAGAGAAAACTGACCTGTACAGGTGGCTGATGAGGGCAGCCAGAGTGGTCCTGTTGACTCTGGGTAAACTATGGATGATCTCCTTGTACCTGTCCAAACGATAGGTCTTCTGGGAGATTTCTACCAGGGCGACAGATGGCCGAGAAATCAAAACACATTTCATTTTGTTGAAGTCGTCCATGCAGCACTTGAAAGTCCCGAATAGAAAGATGAGCATGGTCGTGGTTCAACTCACTAGCTGCCTCCTTCCAGAGAGGGTGCAGCTCAGCCATGAAGATGGGGTCATCTATCTCACGGAAGAACCTCTTTAGCACGTCGGTCACGTCCTCGATGAAGTTGTCCCCGATCCGTAGCTTCACATTCCGGGCGTCCTTCCGGAACTCCTCCATCAGGAGTTTGATTCTGGACTTTGCTCCGTTCTTCCTGTAGATTCCCTCGTGGCCCAGGCCTAGAGGACACAGACGCATGACATCACTTCCTATCTCTCTCCCCTCGTTACAAGTGCACAGCTACAGAACCTTTTTTTTTTTTGATGTGGCAACATCTATTCCTTGTTACCACAAAATAGCTGTTTATCATCGGTTACACTTGGACTGAGGATCCGTTGGATCAATGTTTAACGTTACAAATACCAAGCTTTTTCTAGAAGAATCCAAAGGATTTGTGATTTGAGTTTGGGTGTGACTCATACTCGTACTTACCATACTGTGTGATAAAGGCAATGCAGCTGTCTACGATGATAGGGATGTCGTTTCTGCTGAGCTGCTGTTCTCTCAGGGTGTTCCCCCTCCCTCCGGCAGCCCTCTGGATGTCTGCATACCACAGGGGGAAGTCTGTCTTGCCCACACCCTGCACATGCAGAGTCCTAGTAGAGGAAGAGCATGGTGAGAGAAGGTGGTATCATGTAGGGTCTAAAGTACAATCAGGCGTCCAAGCAAATGAAAATGCTATTCAGTTAGTTCCATCAGCCAATCTGTCCAGGAATTATCTCGTTACTTAAAGTATTTGTTACTTACATATTTGTATAAGTAAGTATAGAGAGAGTAAACTTGAATTTAAACTTAAACTTGAGTAAAATGAATAAATGTAAACTTGCCTTCCTTTCTCAACCAACACCAGAATATCCTTTTTCTCATGGTGCTCATTCTCTGACACTATGCCTGAAACGCAAAACACACACGTTAAACACAAGTGTCGCACAAGAACAATTAGTACAAGGCAGCTCAGGGGCGTGGCAGCCCACTCACTGAGCTCCTGCAGTCGCTTGAGGTTGATGATGTCCTCGGCAGCACCGTCGTTTCCTGGGCAGATGAACAGGTTGGACTTCTGCAGTACGAAGTAAGTCTCCTTCCACTGCTGGGGGTCCAGCATGGCCTTGTAGCGTAGGATCCCCACCCGCTCAAACTCCCGTGTCAGCAGGCAGTGACAGCTCAGGGGCGTGGCAGCCTAGAGGGGGTGGAGGCAGTATTTCAAATGTATCCTTGCCATCGACCTTTCTTGCAGGAAGTATTATCAAGCATAATACATGACTGCGTGAAAGCCAGGCTGTGGAAAGCAAGCTTGGTCCAATCAGATTTTGTTAAGATTAGTGATCATGTGATCATCTCAAGGAAGGAAGAAAGCAAAGGGTGCAATTGAATAGAGTGCAACACAGGAAGTTCAACTGTGGCAGGATGGAACACCAAGGGGAAGGATCAAGTGAAAATACTTAAGTGTTTAACAATAGGAACAAAATGGGAGTTTAAGCAATGAAGACCACATTCCTGGACCCAAAGTCTATTCAAAACACCCAATGATGTGCATTGCTTGATCAGATTACACACTCATCTTCAGATCAAAAAGTTGATTGGTTGAACAGAGAGGAACATAAGAGATGTGAATGAGTAAAGACAGCTTCAGGGAAAAGAGGAGGGATTAATCTGGTACCTTCCCAATGGCTTTGACCCAGCTCTGTAGCGCTTCAGGAGTCTCCAAGCCAAACTGGTAAAGCTTATCGGATGTCAGGTATAACTCAAAAGTGTAGCGAAACCTACAGAAAAAAAGGTTTTAGGAATGTTTAAACTTAATGCAATTTACATGTAATACATGGTGGGGTCAATGACATACCAGTAACCCATCTACATTCATCGACACATAATGAGTTTTATAGCTTCCAGCACCTGTCTATGAAGCCAGTGTTGTTGTGGCAGGAAGCAGGTCTGCTGACACCCAGACACAGGATGTCTTTGACGTTGATCTTCAGACTGGGCTCCGAACACCTGTCCGATTCATAGAACAGTATAGACCTCTCCACTGTGCACCAGAACTTCTGGAAGTCTGAGCAAACAGGAGGGAAGCAGAAACACTTTCAGTTCAGCTGTTGAAAACTCGTGGCAGCTGATACCATACACGGGATGACTTTTCTTTTATATAACTAAACAAAACACGGCAAAAGCACAAGAAATTTGAAATTAAAATTCCTTTTTCCAGGATGTAACAATTGACCAATAATATAAATGACAAACACACGTGTCAGTAAAATTCCACCATAAAATGACCGGTACAACAACCTACAGTAAGCATTTGTCGGTCCCACACAGTATTTTCTGTCCACTTTGTTCAGTAAAGACCTTTATACCAATGTCGGTGTGGAGGCTCATTCCAGTCTATTCAACCTGTGCCAAGTGCAGAGCTGCTGGGAGGGTGGCAGTCTAGTCGCCTACCTTCTCTGGTTTTGCGGGATAATGTGCCTTTGTTCGCTGAGCCTGACTTGTAGAGGTAACCAGAGTGCAGGACCGGCTGCATTATCTCGTCATAAACACTGGGGTCTGAGGAGAGGAGAAGATTCATATTATTTTTCTTTCCAAGTTAATTTGTCTGTCCACACCTACATTCTCTGTAGTAGAGGGGAACAAGCATGGGATTTCATGTTCCGTTGTTCTCTCTCCTGCACAGGGTAGCTTTTACACTGTTAATGTTGGACTCAGACATGACTTTGGTCAGGCATACAGAGCACGCTCATTTATCACAAAGGCTCTCACACTGCCCTTCCAGGTTACTATTCAGTCTAAGAGGAAACGGCTAGAGGGGAAAAGCTGGCCCAAAGAGTGCTATATGCCTGAATACTCTGTCCTTGCACAGTAAAGTACCCTTAAAAAAAATGTCTGCTTTGTATTCACCTCATTGAAAAGTCAAACAGCCTAAAACTCCCTCAAATAACACCCATAATTTCATGTTCGGCATAGAAACATAATTTAGAAGTTTTTGCTATACGGCTTTCACATTCCACATGGCCTTGGGACCACCATTAGGTTGCCCTTCAACTCAACCGTGCCGTAATTTCTTGAAAGCTTTCCCTGGAGGTTTAGAATGTTTGGCGCGCCATGTGACCAGCAGGCCTCTCACCTGAAGCACCATGGGAGTAGTAGTTTGAAAATTGAGGTTTTTCATATCCATTGGTGTCACAGAGGCGTGCCGCCTCGGCATCGGTGAAGATCTGGGTCACGGTCTTCAGCAGGTTCTGCTCAGTCACTGCGGTGCACAGAACCTGCAGGGAACAGAGAGGAAAAGGGGGGGGGGGGGGGGAGCGACAGGGAGACGAGAGGAGAGGATGACAGAGAGAGGAAAGTAAAGAGGTTGAGATAAGGGAAATACACATTCAGCAGACCCACCAGTAAAAGCATTTACTGCCACAGGACATTCAGACCAAATTCCAACACAGCCTCCATTCAACGTCCCTCAGTCCCTTTATCTCTTCTCTATGGTCGCCCCTGTTCTTTTAAAGCACATTCCACTACGTTATGGTCTCTTTGGAGTCGGACTGGTAGCCTGGAAACGTGGTTTCTGGTAGCTTGGTGGTCACAGCGGGACACATTCTGTCATGTCACCGAGTTCAAACAAGTGAGTGTTTTTTGTGTTTCGTTAGCAACCAAAGTTAACAGATAAGAGATGTTTGAATATTTTAAAGGTCATTTGGGATTTAACAGTGGGTTACCATGTACATAAAAGATGAAGAATCTTTCTTCGGGTCTGGGTCTCACACTGTGGAATTCAAGTCTATGGAATTGTGAAACCACATATCAACCCTTTCCTGTTTTACCGTCATTATACATCCTGGCCTCCTGTCCACTGGCGTTAATGTGCTAAGCTATGGTAAGGTGACTGACGGGTCTTGTGCCGACCTTTAGCAGCTCCTCCTGAGTGTTGAAGCTAGGGTGGGGTCGGCGGTAGCGCCCCTCGCGGTACTTCTGGTTGATGAACTCCCGCCGTTGGTCCGGTGTGGCGTCGCAGTCCAGCTCGTCAGATGCAGACAGGCGGGCCGCCCAGAACTCGTTGGCGCGGTCGTTGCCAAGCATGATAAAAAGCTGTGAGCATGCACACACAGGAATGCACGCGCAAGCAAACATTCACAGCAACAGTCAGAAGTCAAGCTAAAAAGAAGTACATCTCACTCCCAGTTTATTCAATATGACATCCATTATAACACCATCTAGCATTTTACCCTGATAGGTGAACATCCATTTATATTCTGTGTTTTGAGGAGGCTAATGTATCCCTTTCATTGAAGAAATAATGGATCATTATGCTATTTTACTTTCAAGATGAAAAGTGAGTCATTCTAACTGAAACCAAAGACAGGGTGTAGCTTACCACAGAAATTAATAGGTATTTTTGCTACTGTTATAGGATGGATATATTTGAGATAAGCAAGCATGAACACTGCACCCTTGACTGACCAGCAATACCACTGGCATTGCCCTTCCACGGTTTAGGTTCCTTAATTCCTTCCTTGTATGCCTCTGTACCACCCCCCACCAGCACACACACACACACCTGCACAATCTCGTTGCTCCACACGCTGGTGTCCAGTTTCAGGCTCTGTACTTTAGAGACCATTGTCCCGAGTCCTCGGTGCTGACCTGCAGGCAGAAAAGGAGATACAAAAGAGCCTGGCGATCACTCTTAAAGCCCCAAACAGAGTTTTTGTGTTTGCAACAGGGGCCCTTACACCAAGCCTTCCAGCTATGCTAGCAGCTACGATTCACACCTTGCTGAGGACCGTTGATACAAAAACAACAGGAAGGAATGCAACGGTCTGAGAGTCACTGGTGTTTGTGTGTGTTCTGTTTTCTCGGATGTGGCTGATGGAAGAGGCAACCGGAATGGGATCAGGTAGCATTCCATTAGGGAAGTGAACCTAACACCTAACTGTGCGGTTCCTCACCGAAGGACTTGGTAATGACACCTGCGAGGCACACCTGCACAAAGGCACTCTTCTAAAACGCATGATACACAGAATCATGTTATCACTAGCACATTTTAACCACATGTCTGTCAGGCTTCCTAGTATGAAGTCATTCCCGCTGAACTGGAGTCTCACCTGCACAGTTCTTGCAGATGACAACACAGAGGTTGATGGAGGCCCAGTCTGGGTTTATAGCTTTACAGTCGGCACACATCTTGTTGGACCGGTTCGACCAGATCTTCTCAGCGACCTCGTAGTCTGACAGGGTCTCGGCTATGGACTCCTGCAGCGCCTCCATCCAGTCACGCTTGTCCCGATCTGACTCAGCCGTAAAGCTGCAGGGGAGAATTAGAACTTTTGAACTTAGACAATCTGGTCTGGTACTTGCCGAACCGAGCCTATTTGGACTCAGCCTAGGTGGACTGGGAGTAGGTGATAAAGGGTGACAGTTACAGTGTGAGACAGTAATTGTTTAATGCTGTACAAGTTAGGTAAGTATGGTAAGTTTTGGTCAAATTGATTTTAGCTGGATTGGGAAGGAAGGAACAATAGCAAATATTGGCAGAAAACTAAAATGGTTGTGCAATATTTCAGACACATGTGAGAGTCAGTAATTCAAGTATGTCAGACACAAATAATGTATGCCACAAAATATGGGAACATTCACCTGAAGGTTTTATAAGGAGTAATGAGGTCAAAGCTTTTATTCTTGCCATCTCGAATTGTTGCTCCTCTGGCTTCAATCAGAGTGATTCCAATTCCATTCTTAAAACACTGGACATGGACAAACAGAATTCAAAACAGAGGGTGAAATTATGGATATGTATACATTAATTTTGCATACATGTAATTTTACTCTGAACAGATAATGTTTTCCAATACACAGTGCAATTAAAACATCAAATACAATAATATCTCTATCACGTCACTTTTCGGGGGCAGTTTGTGTCACAAAACAGTACAACATTCCTACAAACCAACAGCACAGGAACTCAAAGAATCATGTTTATCGAGGACAACGCCCTCGAGCGATGAGAAAGGATAACAAGCGAGATGAGTTGAGGAGTGTGTCAAGGCTGTCATCACCTGCTCGCTCTTGTACAGCCAGATCTGTTCTGTGTTGATGGCCGTGTAGACTTTGGACTTGGTTCCCTTCAGTTCGAGGAAGCCACTCTTCTGGCAGTGGACCCCGGTGCCAAAGCGAGGCCGCCCGAACACCAGCTGGTCTTTCACCCTCTCCTGCAGTGTGCTCACCCACCTGTGTCTCTGTGCTGATAGGTCATGGATGCGAAAGAAAAAAAGAAAATGTTTTTACTTTTTGTACATTTATTTACGCTTTTGATTCATGCTATGGTAAGCCACTCGGACATCTAAAAAATAAAAAGAAAAAAAACTGTAGCATAAGCGAGACATACACAGCATAGAAAACTGTGGTAAGGGGTTTCAAACAGTAGTCTGGTTAGAACCAGTGGTTTAATGAACAAAAGCTACAGTTCAAAGTTCACCCTGAGTATGATTTGTCTGAGATTTTACACTTCATAAGCCGGCTGAATGGGGTGTACCCCCACAAACTATACCCATCCTTTCTCACAGACCACTATGACCTAGTTTTAGCACTCGTCTCGTCAGCATTATTGGGTCAGCTTTTGTCTCTGTAGTTAGTGGTCGTCACACTGCAATCTATAGGAAATGGTGTGTGTGTGCGTGTGTGTGAATGTTGTGTTTACCTTCGTTATCAGCCCGGAAAATGAACGTCCTGTGACTTGTCACTATCTCAAATTTATTGTCTTTGGCCACCCGGGCCATTTGTATAGCAGCCAATGGGATCACTCCTTTAGGATAAACATCCTGGAAAACAGGGATTGGATAAAATTAGTAAATACTGGGATGTACTGTATATTGACAAACAACTATTAAACATATGAGAAAAAATAGAACATAAGTGCACACATAAAAATGTAGTATAATATACCTTAATCTTTACAATATTGGAAAAGAAACACATTTTTGTTACCTTCTCACTGCCAAAGTACATCAGATTCTTGCCATCAAACTTCACAAAGCGCTTCTGGAACACGTAATTCCTAAAGGGCCGAAAACAGAATCACAGAGATATACAAATGTTGCTAATAATATATTAAAGTCCCTGGAGGATATTTGCTGAATGATGGTGTTGTGATAAGTGAAACATCACAGACAAAGCCATAAAAAGAAACCACTGAACTGAATAAAACAAAACTTAACATTGAAAAGGTCAGAAAGAAGAGAGAGGAGACAAAATGGCTACAGTTAAGCCTTAACAGATACGCAGAACTTCTGAATCACCATACTACAGATTAAAACGACTGAGGGGGGAAAACTATAAAGAAACAGGAAGAAGGAGACACACCGTTTGCGTTTTGAGGAGAGGACAGAAACCAAGCACAGACAGTTCCACAGAAGGGAAGAGATGCAGGGAGGAGAGGAGGATAGGAGAAGCAGCCCCAGTCCCTGGCCCAGACCCAGGCCAGACGCGGGCCAGGCATACCCTTGAGGGGACAGCTTATCCAGCCAGCCGCTGATAATGGGCGCGGTGCGCTCGGAGAACGAGGTGTAGCTGGCGTAGGGGGAGATGGTTAGTTCGTCATCTTGCTCAGTGGGGTAGAGGTGGGGGGGCAGGGAGAGGCAGCGCAGTGGAGGGGTGGGCTCCCCGACAGTGCAGTAGCCCGGGGAATCACTGTGGAGGGCGTGGGAGAGGCGCTTGGACTGCAACAACCTTCCTCTGCTGCGGACATGGAAACACACACGTAGACAGTCATAGGAGGTCCAAAACACTTTAGAAATACGGACATGGTCAAATACAGTCAAATGGTTACCCATGATCCTTTGCATGGTTTCCTTCCTCCTTTCGTGTCGTCCCTGTTCCTCTACCTTCACTTCTTGTTCTTTCCACCTGTATTTACACAAACAGTTAGCTTGGTGTGTGTGTGTGTGTGTGTGTGTGTGTGTGTGTGTGTGTGTGTGTGTGTGTGTGTGTGTGTGTGTGTGTGGAGGTCTGATGGTAATGGGGTGTGGCTGAGGTTTTACCTCAGAGTGTTCCAGTTGCCAATTATTTAGGAAGACTGTTTCACAGTATGGGCTGATCTCTTCTTCAGGGTCCTCAAAGGGAACTGAGGAGGGAAATGAAGGTAACTGTGTGTAGCCTAGCTGACCCTCTCCACATCCATCATATTAGAAACTATTAAACTACCGTAATTCAATTAAAAGTGTAAAATACTTTTAAATGTACAAGAGAGACACATGGTGCTTACCTCCTTGATGGGACACAGTGTTGCTGTTAACACAAACAAATATATATATTAAATATTTATTTATCTTATATTAATATACCATTGTAATTTTTATTGATCTTTTACATTTTAGAACATGAATACTATTTTGGAAATATATGATTATAATTTCAAGTTCTATCCCAGAGCTTCAATCACAATGCAGTGTTTATAAACAGATATTTCATGAGTTTGCTGTCGTACCCGTGTCTCTCCGGAGTCCGGTCCAGTGCTTGTCTAGGTGGGGGAACAGGCAACGCGCCCTGGGTCCTCCCACCACCAGGGGCAAAGCCAACTAAAGTGCCACAGTAGATCTCATTTGAGACCATCTCGATCCCCCTGCCTGGAGAACAGCAGGGGGGAGACGCGGACAGCGAGGAGGAGCGTCGGTCGTCGTCATGGTTACGTGGGGAGGTGGAAGAAGAGGAGGAGGAGAGGGGCAAAAGGGTTCCAGCCTCATCAGTTTCGGACCTTCCAGAGGGTGAGGCTGTTGGGGATACCCTGATCGCCGAAGGGGGGACCCCTCGGTTGAGCCTGGGTGGTACAGGGGGCAGTGGTTCTGTCAACGCGGAGCCACTCAGCCTCCTCTCCCCCAGGCTCTGTCTTTGGACGGGGGCAGAGGTCGCCAGGTCGGGGGTCTCCCCTGAGTTCAAGCCCTCCAGAACCGTGAAGCATAGGGATTCCTGAGAAGGTTTCCTCCCCAGCTGAGAGGGCTCTGGTGTTGCTAGGCAGGATAACTTGGGCAGTTCTGTCGTTCTACGTCTGTAGAACACAGTTCTAGGTTTGGGCACCGGCTTCACCATGACCTTGCCCTGCTCAGACCCTGAGTTAGCTAGCATGGCGGAGAGGTTTGGAGCCGAACTGTTCCGCAAAGCTTCAAAGCGGGTGGGGTCCCCTTTTTGATTGGACGGGGGGTTTGTCTGTCTGGGTAGTGGCAAGCGAATATCTGAGTCAGACTGGCGACGGTGCAATAACTGACTGGTCTCAGTTTCTTGATGGTGATTGGTCCTGTGAGCCTCTGCTGAATGCTGATTGGCTCGGTTGATGTGGCTGACCAATCGGAGTATTCTCTTCCGGTGTCCGGTGGCTGTCACGCCCAGCCTGGTGAGGGCTTCATGGTCCAGGTGGGTGAAGTCCCTGGCCTGTCGCAAACCAGATCGATGGAATGCGTTCACGTAGCGTTCCAGGTGGATGGTGGCCAGCAGAGTCTCAACAGGCGTGCTGCCATCCAGCGTTGCCATGACGACCATGGGCACGAGGTGGAGGTCCGCCAGCGGGCAGGTCAACGGCCATCACACAGCTAGAAGAGGAGCACACTGCACTCCATCTGCAATGGGTGGAAAGAAATAAGTACAGCGAGTACATTTAAGTCAATAAATGCATGAAGTAACAACATTACATTACAGTCTGATATTTTATGTGTTACAACCAAGTCACTTTATTCCAGAGAAAAATTAATGTAATTTTTTTCTTTCTTCAGATATTTGTTTTGCTGATTTAGAAGGTAAGATTTACTCTGCATATTACTGCATATGAGCCAAACTAGCACAGACAGTCATTTCAGTTGGTGATGTCAGGTAATATAAAACCCTGTCCAGCATGTTGAGGATCATCCCCAGCAGAGAGGGAGTGAGAGCAAGCATATCCTGATCCCACTGGTCGTGCATCATTTATCAGTGTCATTTTACGACCCCACTGAGGGCAGGAGAGGGTTAATGACTCGGCCATGTTTGGAGAAAGAAAGACGTGCTGTTTTTACAGGACTGAAGTGACATTATGTGACATTTCATCCCTGGAGGTCAAGACCCCTCTTCTAGGCCCCTTCAAATCACAGATAGGGAAACAAAAGGCTGATGTCATTGATGGGACAAAGTAAGTGGATTGTTCCTATTTGAAACAGGCATGAACTGAAGTCAGCAGGGATGGGACACAACATGGCCATGAGGCCTTGTTTACCACAATAAATAAATAAAATTACGTAAAGACAAATTGGCTTTGGTGATTGTCTGAGACTTAGAGAGAGCAAATTGGGAATCTGCAAGTGTTTTGTTGATAAATCATCGATTGGGGGGAAAAAACGTTGGTCAGAATGAACTGAAGTAGTAGTCCAGATAAGAGGGTGGTGGTGGTTTGTCCAGATGGGAAGGGGGGAAGGAATACACCCAACCCTGCAACCGGGGTGAGGCAAGCTGCTGGCGGGAGTGTGTGTGTGTGTGCGTATTAGAGAGTTTATGTGTGAGTACGTGTGGCTATGGGTGTGTGTGTGTGTGTGTGTGGGGGGGTGGTCCTGTCTTTGATAGCTCTCTGCGTGGACATTTCCGGTGAAAGCTGGGAATGCGTTAAGTTTTAATGGATTCAGGCTACTTCTCACAGGGCTTGGCTGATGTGTGTGTGTGTGTGTGTCCCTATTGGTGACTCAGCCTGACAACACAGGAGTTGAGAGAAGAATCTCAAGGCCGAGTGAGGCTCTGTGCCAGATTGGTGAGTGGGAGGCATACAGTCACACACTGTATGGTCTGTCTAGTCCGGTGTAACAAGGAGGGAAGACGACTTTGCAGTCATTGGCAAATCAACTGAGGCTGTTAGTGTGCTATTTCAAGACGTTCACTTAATTCAATTTAATCAAACCAATTTTAAGTTTCCCTCTTTGAAAACACATTCGTGCAAGAACACAAATTTTACTACAGTGTGGTATAATGGTGGCTGTAATCATTGAGGAGGTGGTGGTGGTGGTAGTGGGGGGGGGTTCTCTGTCCTTGGGCAGTAGATATCTGCAGGGTCAGAAAGAAAGGAAAAGCCCAGCAGTCGGAAGCTGCTGAAAAGAAACCTCTGACATACATCCTTCTCTTCCTGTGTCAGTGCTCTGGCAGCTAACCTCTGGCCCCGGCTTGCCGAGCAGATGTCTATGCTCTGCTACCACAGAATTCTGATTTGCATGCTAAGCTAAGCTAGTATAGGCTATGTGGTGGGTCCAGGGCTGGAAGACCATGAACTATGACCTGGGGAAAGCAGCAGGAGAGGAATAGGCGGCTCAGAGGATACAGACACCACCCATCCTACTTCCACTTCCACCACATACACAGGGAAGGAGGAATACTATCGGTCAGGCCTCGACAAGGAGATGGAATTTAACACTGGAGAGGAACCGCGACACTTGTCTACACGGCAGCCATCTTGTGTGGGAGCCAATTTCTCTGTCATACAGTATAACAATAAACAATAAGGATGTGAGTCACTTCTGTACAAACTTTGTGTTATATATATAAAAAAAAATATATATGATTTTGTTTCAGTGCATTTACATAATAAATTCCAGTCAGGTAGGTTTAAAACAAATTCAAATATATATATATATCAACTGTCTTTCCAAAAAACACCAACCACAGGCCCAAACCATTACAATGGAAAAAGGATTAGTCGGGCACAACCACAATGAGGAACTATCACACTTATAACGTAAAAATCTAGACCACAACTTCTGCTCTGACCTGCTGACCACCGTGCACAGAGGAGGAAGAGCTTTTCTGTACTGCAACTTAAGACATAACGAAACAAAGTCGTGTTTTCAAGGCACACGGTCAGTAATCCAGTGTCCACACTGCAGCACTTGTGTGCTTGTTGGGTTAGAATCAGAATCGGGTTTAATCGCCAAGTAAGTGGTCACAAACAAGTAATTTACTTTGGTGGGCAGGTGCATACAGTGAACATTTACACATAATGAACACAATAAAAATGTAATTTAGAAAATGTACAACCAAATAAAATACTAGGGCTATACAATATAATATAAAATACAATAAATACAAAAATATAACATTTTTAAAAAGAGCCGAGAGGAAGGGGGTGGAGGTTAAACACTCCAAGGGACATTCTCACACTTGTTGTCCTCAGTAGGACACATGAAGAGAGCTGCCAACGAGAAGTCAGCCTTGGTCTCTACTATGACAACATAGGTCTCACTCAGTCAATGCTCAAAATATTATGCAAGAAGGATTTCATACTTCAACTACTAAAGACTTGAGGCTGAAGCTAGGATTATTTTCAGAACCAAATTACAATATCTGCAATACGGTACTTAAGCAATTTTCATTAAGGAATCCATTATTCTCAATTTCCTATTTCCGACAGCTGTTATTCAGCTACAGTCACTCCCAGTACCATCGGAAACTCCTCCAAAAAGAAGCAAACAAACAAACTGAGTCCCTTTCAGACTCCTCCTCTTTCCTACCTCCCCTTTTTAACTGTCCTTATCTGTGAGGCACATCAGAGCGGTTCAAAACACAGGACACAGCTGTCCCTTAGACACTGACATCATGGTGGTGGAAAACTCTCTCTGCTCCCTTTCTCGTTTTTTCTCTCTCCCTCTCTTGCCCTCTACTCACCCTCCTTGGTCCTGTTCTCATCACTAATCCTACCTCCCGCTTCACCCTTGCTCCATTCCACTCGGACACCTCCCTCCCCCTCCCCCCTCCCCCCTCTAGTCCACTGTAGAGTCCAGAGGAAGGGAACCACCCTGACGGTCAACCAGATCAAGGATAAACAACAAAGCCCTCTGACACCCACAAAGTCCTAACATGTAGGCTTGATTAACTTCAAGACACTGTCCGAAGAACAACTACAGTAGCTGCCATTGCCAAATGGACAAATGCTACTTCAAAGCAACAGATTGCAGTATATGAC
This sequence comes from Hypomesus transpacificus, assembly GCF_021917145.1. Taxonomy (NCBI): domain Eukaryota; kingdom Metazoa; phylum Chordata; class Actinopteri; order Osmeriformes; family Osmeridae; genus Hypomesus; species Hypomesus transpacificus. The sequence goes on from NC_061060.1 coordinate 5,137,447, forward strand.
ACGTGATATAAATTGGGAGAGTAGGATGATGACACAGAAGCAAAGTAGCACACAGGCTCTTCGTTCCAGTTTCATCACGGTTTGTAAATACTCTGCAGTGACAGTGGCAAGAGGAACAGAGATGTCACAGTGACAGAAGCCAAAAACCTCAAGAGATACTTCTCAGATCTTGCAGAGCTCTCCGACTCAATCCAACTACAGTGCCCTCCAAAAGTATTGGAACAGTGAGGCGAATTCCTTTATTTTTGCTGTAGACTGAAAACATTTGGGCTTGACATCAAATAATGAACGTGAGACCAGAGATCAACGTTTCAGCTTTTATTTCCAGGTATTTACATCAGGATCTGATGCACAACTAAGAAAATATCACATTTTGTTTGAATCCACCCATTTGTCATGTGAGCAAAAGTATTGGAACAGATATACTTAAAACATATTTAAGTGAATAAGACTTAATATTTAGTTGCAAATCCTTTGCTTTCAATAACTGCAGCAAGTCTGTGACCCATTGACGTCACCAAACTTTTGCATTCTTCCTTTTTGATGCTTTCCCAGGCTTTCACTGCAGCCTCTTTCAGTTGTTGTTTGTTTTGTGGGGTTCCTCCCTTCAGTCTCCTCTTAAGCAGGTAAAATGCATGCTCTATAGGGTTTAAGTCTGGAGATTGACTTGGCCAGTCTAATACCTTCCATTTCTTGCCCCTGATGAACTCCTTTGTTGTTTTGGCAGTGTGTTTTGGGTCGTTATCTTGCTGCATGATGAAGGCTCTGCCAATCAGTTTGGTTGCATCTTTCCTTAAATTGGCAGACAAAATGTTTCTGTAGACTTCCGAGGTCATTTTGCTGCTGCCATCATGTGTTACATCCTCAATGAAGATTAATGAGCCCGTCCCAGAAGAAGCCATGCAAGCCCAAGCCATGACATTACCTCCACCGTGTTTCACAGATGAGCTTGTGTGTTTGGGATCATGAGCAGTTCCTTTCTTTCTCCAAACTTTAGCCTTTCCATCACTTTGGTAAAAGTTAATCTTTGTCTCATCAGTCCATAAAACTTTGTCCCAGAATTTTTGAGGTTCATCTCTGTACTTTTTGGCAATTTCCAGCCTGGCCTTCCTATTCTTCTTGCTAATGAGTGGTTTGCATCTTCTGGTGTAGCCCTTGTACTTTTGTTCATGAAGTCTTCTGCGAACAGTAGATAGTGATACCTTCACTCCTGCCATCTGGAGGTTGTTGCTGATCTCACTAACAGTTGTTTTAGGGTCTTTCTTTACAGCTCTCACAATGTTTCTGTCATCAACTGCTGATGTTTTCCTTGGTCTACCTGTTCGACGTCTGTTACTTAGTACACCAGTAGTTTTCTTCTTCTTCAGGACATTCCAAATGGTTGTACTGGCTATGGCCAATGTTTCTGCAATGGCTCTGATTGATTTTCCATCTTCTCTAAGACTCACAATTGCTTGTTTTTCACCCAAAGACAGCGCTCTGGTTTTCATGTTGTTTTCACCTCTGAATACAGTCTGCATAGACAAAACCTATCTTACCCAATCTGAACCTGAGTGTAGACATTCAGTGGTATTTATTGATTGAATAATGTATGTAATAGGACACACCTGGGCAACAAAACACACCTGTCAGTCACATGTTCCAATACTTTTGCTCACGTGACAAATGGGTGGGTTCGAACAAAAAGGTGATATTTTCTAATTTGTGCATCAGATCCTGATGTAAATACCTGGAAATAAAAGCTGAAACGTTGATCTCTGGTTTCACATTCATCGTTTGATGTCAAGCCCAAATGTTTTCAGTCTACAGCAAAAATAAAGGAATTGGCCTCACTGTTCCAATACTTTTGGAGGGCACTGTATAATGTGATCAATGACTTGCTTGTGACTGCTGAATAATAAAACACCCATAATGCTTTGCAAAGTGATTCCTGGTCTGTTTTAACTGCGGCACTGAACCAATGTTATTTGTTTACATAAAAGCATCTCAAGGCATGATCATCTTGGCACAATTTCACAACAACTTCCCTTTATGGCTCATTTGGTGCTCAAAAGGTGTTAATGGCCCAAACACAAGGGCAAAGTTTCCCCAGACATGGAAGAAGCCTTGTCTCAAGATCAGAGACAAACTCTATAAAGATCTCAAATGAAAAGGTTTTTAGGCAAGGCTTAATCCTTGTCTGGGAAACCGGGCCTATGTAATCAGGCTTCAAACCCTGTGTGGCGTTGCCAAACCATCTTTATGAGCACAGTGCTATTACCAAGTTAAGCATTACAAACCCATCATTAGCACCCTACAACAGGGCTAATGCACAAGTCAAGTATGAAGGGCAGTAACTTGATGTGACGGATGGGTCACATAGCGCTTCTGAACCTAGCACACAACAACACCAACAAGCAGTGTGTCTAAATTGCTGTCTTCCTCAAAAATGACAAATTAGGAAACAACATGAGATCTCAACCCCCTGGTAGCTCAATCTACATGCAAAAGCATCCGTTCCCACACTTTGTGACCTAGTGAGCCACGCAACAAAACCCAGCACTGTGTCTCGATGTTCCTCTCCGATTCCCACACCGTTCCAACGCCATCTTCTCAGATACAATATGTCCCCTAACAAGTCCCTAACGTCTCACTGGTGGCCACAACTCAAACAATCAGAGGAAGTGCCTGAAGCCCTGAGTGATCCGCCAAAAGACTCGAGGAGGCCTCTGGGATAGCGGGGGGCGGGGTGGGGGGGTGCGGGGGGCTGTATATAAATAACTGTGAGGCTCTATTGTAAGACACAATATGTCATTGTTTGTTCCACGCGGGCTAGCTGGGCCATGGCTCAGCTATGTCACTGCCTAGATGACAGTACAAGCTTGTGTGTGTGTGTGTGTGTGTTTGTCTGTGTGCGCGCATCAGCGCGCTAATAGATGCTCTGCTCTCTCAGTCATCTTTAAACTCTCTCTTCGATCAAAACATCTGACGGAGGAGGACATTGTTTTTGTTTCAGACACTCTCTTTTCCTTCTAAGAAAGAGGAAAAACAAGACAGCTTAAATGAGATGATGGGCCCGCTTTAGTAAACCTATAGTTAGGTACTGTAATTACCATAGTGACTAGCAAGAAATGCCAAGTGTCATTCAAAATAGTAGTGCACAGCACAGAGCAACGCTCTGTGCCAGTCTGTGAATGTGGAAGATCTGTTTATATATAAACTCGTTCTTTGACATTTAATCCTTTTCAACAAGTGAAGCAGTTCCTATACACTAAGCTTGTGACGTCCAAACCACAGCAACCGTATTGTTCAATTTTTGTCACCAGCAGAGAATATTTAGCCCAAGCGTAAAATGTTGACTGTAACAATTACAGTGACTTGATGTAGGATGTCTTTTAAAAGTGTCCGTCTATCTAAAGAGTCATACAGAGAAAGCCTTATCTGCCTGTTTCTGCTATGTGTGAATGTGAAAAACGGTGCAATATGGGAAGGAATGCTTTTGCTTTGCGTACTTCCCAGCCAGATAGGAAGTGTGTTTGGGTGTGGGTGTGTGTGTCGGTGTGTGTGTGTGTCTGAGTAAGATGCCTGTACATGTCCTTGTGTGACGACTATATCAATGTATTTTTTAATGAATAAGTTCTAAAGATGATAATCAGTTCACAAAATCAGGTTGAAAATGCAATTACAGCACAGTCACTTGGGGGCAATTTCTAATTGCTGTAAAAACACAAACACTGATAAGATAATAAGTCTGTCTAACTGTGATACAACTGTATTTTGAGAGAGCATAATGACTGACATCCTGTGTACTTGGGTCCTCAGAGTCTAAGGAACGACTTTGTCTGCAATGACACAGTGGAAAGTTTGTTCTGTGGAAGTCCTATAAAAAAAAGCTAGCAAAGTGAAAAAGACTGGGTTATCAAACTACACACATTAGAAACATTGTACCTGCAGCACTCAGTCAAAAGTTTAGTGGTTTGTCGCAGAAGTTTTTTTTCTTCTATGGTGTATAAAGCAAGGAGCCTATTGCTTAATTACACAACTTTCAATTACCAGTTTGACAAGTGAAGAGATAGAACTATTCAAATTCATATTCATTGTGGCCAAAGTCTTTCCTCTCTACAGCTTCAGCGAGACAGTGAACAAAATGGTATGCTGCAGAGCTATATTACTATCTAACTATGAGGACACAAACAAACACTGCAAAACAATCTAACATGTCTCCATCATCAGCCCTTTTCAACTGTCCAACCTCTGAGTTGTATTGTGCATCGTACAACGTGCCTAGCCTCCAATCTGACTCCGCTGTGACGATGACACAATGTCAATGGTCCTCAGCATTCAGAGGCCATGTCAGCTGTGGGTAAACAGAAGTGCCTGTTGCTGAACAGCTCAGTCAAATGTTTTCATGTCAACACATACGTACTGTGAGCTCAGCAGTGAATCTAAAAGTGTGAATAACGTTAATTGGAAGAATTTACTTTTAAACCTATGTCAGCTTGTCTGAGAAGTTTAGATGATCAGATACCAAACATTAAATCTGCTGTTGATAACTGTGGAATCAAATTGAACAGGGACTGCATTCTGCTTACATGGAAGCACGCTGATGCCTAGTGCCTGAATGAAATTTGGATGTGTTTGTAAATATTTATATATTTTGTATTTAATATGATGCAGAAAAATCCAATGTCACACTTAAAATGTCATTCCATATACCCTATTAAAATCGAGTGAAAGAATTACCACCATCTACTCGTCTAGCCCACAATTCTCAATCACTTGCAGACGCTTCAAATGCATTTAGCCCATCACCTAAAAAAAACTTGAAAAACGTCTCGTGGTATTCAGTTCAGAAAGATTTTCACTCTAGAACTGCAAAAATCGCTCAACACTTCACGTTACGGCACAGTACGTTCAATCACAAACTCGTGGGATGTAACCCTTTAGTCTACGAGATTTCAAAAAATGAATGACTCGGATTGAGATAAGTGATATTTTATAAGTGATAAGTACAATTAAACATGCATGTTTTACCTTTGCTTTGTTTTTTGTTGTATGCAGTTGGTATCCCAATCCCTTGTGAATGAATTGCTTGCTTAATCCCTTCGCCTTGGCAACAAGCGCTCATGACTTGAGCTGAGGAGCCCAGACCCTGTCGGACTCGGCAAGTTTGTAGCAATGATTAGTTCAGTTCGCACAGCATCAAGGCGATCTTAAAGGGAAAGGCGCATTTGCGATCTGGCCAACTTTTAAAGTTCCAAATCACAGAGACAAGCACATGTCAACTCAATTGGCAAAGACCAAAGAATGTAATAAATAGTGAAAAGTGAAGTAATGGATATAGACCACATCCTACAATTTATTCACAAGTTCCTTCTCTTTCCATTTCGGTCTAATGAGAGCTAAGAGAGACGGATCGTTATCCTTGACAAAGAAGACACACCCTTATTCTGTAATGAGACAAGAACAATTAAAGTTGACAATTACGGTCATTTTCACAATTATAGTTAGAAAAGGTTATATAGGGTATCTTAACGTCATTAAACGCAATGTGAATAACCTGAATAACCATGTTAATGCTTTTGGGGGACATTTAGGCCCTATTGATGATTATACATCCTCAAGCAGGCTACTGGTATGGTCCAAAAGAGTGGGAAGTCGGATCAAATTATTTTTTAGGTTCCAATAGAAGTTAGCCTTGTAACAACAGCACCAGGCATGTAGTGTTTCGGATAAATCCCTGCCTGTAAGAGTGATACACCATGAGTGAATCTTGATACAAAGAGTTCTGTAGACTGTGAAGAGACTGATGTGTCATCATTTGTCCTAATCACCCATCCCCCAAACATGATTAACATATTTTGACGCATATAAGTGGACTAGTACTCAGACAGGTAATCACGGTCCAAACACAGCTACAGCTCTCCAATGATAATTATTGAAGATACACAAGTTTATATTGAACACAATTGTATTATTGTACATTTTAGAACTTCAGTTCATATTAACAATTACTTTAGGCATGGATGATTTTTTCCAAAGAACTGTGGAGTCAAGAGGTTCTGGTGTTGCAAGAAATCAGTCAACAATGGTGTTTCCTCCCAGTTGCAGAAACAACAACCTGAATGATGGCGACAGGAAGTGGCTCAATGGGAAGCAGGAAGTGCCTGAGACAATAGAGATTTTGAGGATTGGCCCACAGCTGCATTTTTATGTATGAAAAGGGATTCAGTTGCACATAAATACTGAAATCAAAATGTAACTTTTACTCCAGCCTTTGAGATAGTCACTCAAAATATATCTGTAAGTGTGTATGCAGGATGCAATCCTCACCATTTTAATCACTGATATCTGATACATCCGATGAGTATATTTTGACACAATGACATCCCTTGAAATAAAAACTTTATTGATAAGGGAATATCTTTGGTACTTAATCAGGACACGCATTGCCAAGGTATGACTGCAACAACAACATAACGACCCTGAAAGTGTGTTCCAAAACACTGATAGGTCACGTTTTTCAGTTTCTTTTTTTTTTTTTCTGCAATTGACCCACTAACTTCAGATACCTCAGTAGGCCACTGTAAAAAAGTAATTTTGTCTTTGTGGAAGTTCATTTCCTGACAAATGGACACATTCCATTGTTCCAACACTCATGACTTCCGGAGAAGTGGAACTGTTACACATGTCTGCCACTAAGGGGCACTTCAGGCCTGCAAATCCAATGTCAATGTCTTCTGAGAAAGCTGTTGGTCAAATCAAACAAAGATAAACAAATTAAAGTATTATGGAACACTGAATATTGACAAGGATCCCAATTTGACATAACTAGAAACAATAACATATGTTATGTCACAGTATGGACCTACCTAATGAAGATGTAGTCCATTTTAGTACACAGTTAGGACATTCAGGATGGACATAGCAGCTAGCAAATTTGTAAGATATTTGAATATTTCACAAAATATTTCATATTCTGTCCCAAATCATCATGCTTTTTTAAAATATAGAGTTAAAAACCCCTGACTGGATTCTCTGTACAGTTTCCACCCCTGAAATAAAACAGAACGTTGCAATGAGGCTCAAAATTTGCAGGTCAAAATAATAGGTCAAACAAGTACAGTACATGTGTATCCACACCCACCCTCACACACACAACGCACACAGGTTCCAGTATATTTTATGTACAGACAGTCGGATTGTGGGGTAGTTTAAGTCTCTTCATCGTCGCTGTGTTGTGCTTTTTCCTCGTTTAGGCAGCTCTCGTCAATGTTCTCCAAAGAGTCGGCTCTCTGGATGGTTAGGTCGGCCACATTTATGCAGGGCAGGGTGTTCTGCTCGGGGTACATCCACGGCTTCAGGTTGGGGTTGTGTTTCCGCTTCCACTCTGGATACTTCTGGGAGGCCTTGTAGATCTTCTTCATGGCCTGGGAAAGATGGAGGGAGTATGCGCACTTACTCATGTCGTACATTTGTAGAAAGCATGCATATGTTTTGGCAGTTGTTAAAAGTTAAAAGGGCTAACTCTGGGGAATTTGAAGGTTGTTTGGGTGTTTTAGAGTGATAAATAGGACCCATCTCATTTGCTTCTGAACCAATGTGTACTATATGAGAGTAGACACCTGTACAAGCCTTTCAGCCAAAATAACACTTAACTAAAAGTCTTCCAATAATTCATCCTCTAATTGACATGACATCATTATATATATTTTTTTTATTAATCTGTATAATTTATCTAATCTTTTCAAGTCTCAACTTGATTGATTTACAGTGCCTACTTTCAAATAAATGCAGGATTGTGATAACAAAATCTGTTGAAGTTAGAGAAATCTAATAGCTGATATCACCACTAGGTGGAAGCAGAGGTATCTAATACTTGTAGTTTTCCCTAAATGAGATGGCAATGGAGCCCTTTTGAGTTTTTTATTTCTCTCACTCTCTTTTTTGAGTTTTGCCTCTCAGTAAATAGAGAGACAACATTTAATATTTTAATGATGAGTAATTCACAACTCTAAACACAACTCCAAACACAGTGCACAATGCATGCATCCACACACAAACCTATACCCTTCTTTCTTCATCCCATTTTATATGTATCTTCTATACAAGCCTCTCCCCTACTCTTTCAATTTCAAGATACGTTTTCAAACCAGCTGAGGCCCATTACCTTGGGAGCAACAAACTGAGACACCCTGTTCACCACCCATTTAGGTAGGGAACCTGTAGATGAGAAACACAAACATACAGGCTTAATTACAGTGTACACAGTATTCACAGTGAAGGGTGCAGTAAAGACACATTCATAGTTGAAGTTATGGTGTCTTGTGTGTGCGCATTGGGGTTGTGGGAGAGTCCCATATGTCTGCCATGCACAGCTGGCTTGGGAAGGCTCCAGTGTACAGTATAGCAAACGCCAACGGAAGACATTAATTATCAAGGCTGTATCTACGAGCTGCGTGGAAAGGAATGACATCAGCAAATTCATAAAACATGTCTATTGAGGTGGTTTCACTGGTGGTATCAAAGGCTTCTTGCATTTATATAACTATATATATAATATATATAACTATACATAATATTTATAACTATATATATATAACTGTAACTATATATAACTATAACTCAAGATCGGACTTATCTGAAGAAGGAGAATAATGAGAACAAGACTCCCATAATGACTAACGATTACAAAAAAGAGATGAAAACAAATCGGTATTAGAAACGGCATACTACTGTGCATACATCAGCGGAAGGCCGCCCACACCCCATGCCCCCTCTCTACCCCAGCCAGAAATCTTAGATAAGCAGTAGGCTGGAAAACATGTTTACAAAAAAAAAAGAAACTTTCTGAAACGCAATCTTGCCCAGTTTCGTCCTGTTTGAGTACATCTAAGGATTGCGTTTGTGTACACAGAAATATTAGAGCTTGTCCAGTGTGGGGGCAGTTACAGCAGTCTTTGGGTGTTATATACACAGTCGATGCCATGTCTCCATCCCACCCCAAACACACAGTGATCCTCTTGTACCTGGTACAGTGTTGCAGGCACAGGAGTCAGGCTGTTCCATGTACATAAAAACACGTGCTGTTATGTAAATCATTTTGGACATACTGTATACACATAGATAGAGGGTTACCTCTAGGATCCATTTGGGTGAGGTAGTAGAGGGTGCAGCAGCTGGCTCCGTTGGACTGGATCAGGTAACCGGTCTGCAGTGACACAGCTCTGACATAGTCCTTTTTGGGTGGATATTTCTGCAAGGGGAACATTCAGTCTCGTCTATTATTCAGTGGCACTAATTACACTGTACAAATCACACTGCTCAGCTGTTCACTTGATCACAATATACGTGGGATTGCTTTCCTAGACATAGATCAGGACCTGGCCCAGTCCAGGAAGCTCTACAAAGCTCTCTTACTGGGCAATTGAATTTGACATTTATTATACTTCCAGTTAGCATAACATTTTCATTCCTCTATTTCATGTAAGGAAGAATTGGAGAGATACTGTCCTGTTTCTGTGTTTTTGATCTTGTTGTTTTCTAGGCATTGATTGTGGATGCCCTCTGGACAGAGGTCAAGGTCTCAGTTTTGAAATCCACTTTGGATTTAGTGGTTGAAAGGGAAAATTTAGGAGAAGGTAATCTGATCTTGCATCTGTATCTAGGGACCCCCCCCCCCCCCAAAAAAAAAAGTTCACAGCCAGCCACAATCATACCGGATGTTTGACAGAGTAGTTGATTATCAGGTAGTCGTTGCCAAGAGGGAGCCAGGATCGCATGGTGACAAAATCTCTGTTCTTCAATGGGCTTGGGCACTTCCCTTTTAATTGAAAAAATGACAAATGGAAGATTATTTATTATGTGATTTATATAAGGTGTGTTAACATCACTACCCACATTAGTCAACAAATCAGTTTAGTCGTTTTCTATGAAAAAGGATAAGTATGCCTTATAAACTGCCAATCTTTGGGGGACTTCTGGTGCATCTACTTTACATTCAGTAGTAGTTTATTCTGTATATTTTACCACTATACCTAAGTCTATCGCACTACGGACAAGGATGCAGCACATTACTGCAGCAATTCTATCATGACATAGAGCCCAAAATGACTAATCCATCTCAACACACCTTTTGATAGCCAGTGTAAAGAATACATGTTTTCCTAATCTGTTTAGTTCAAATTACTCTATGACTGTGGTACAGTGGAAAAGTAATAATCAGCATCATAAAACACATCAAAGTTGACAGAGTTAGAGAGGACAGACAGAACAAAGGAAGTTAGTACTCTGTAAATCTGCTCTGTCACCTCTCTGTGGGAACCATGGTATCAATGTCTTGCCATAACTCTTCATCTGCTCACCATATCATTACAGAAGAAAGGTTCGCTGCATGAGGGGAAAACCTCCGCCATAAATGAGGTCTCATTGATTCTCTGGACTACTTAGCTGTACTGAAGCATTAGGTGGTGTATGACAGTGCTCCATATGAGTTACTGTGGGGCTCTCTCCCGCTATCCCTCCAGCTCTGCTTAAAGAATTTGGATATTCTCTGCTTTGACCTTGAGGAGCAAGATTCCACGCAGGCAATTACTCCCCCTGGTTTTTCTCTTTTTACTTATCTTTATCTCTTTTCAGTCACCCTCTCTTTGTCTCTCTTGTTCACACAAAATGCAGACACACAGACGCACACATGCGCACACACACACACACTCACACACACTGTGTTATGACTATCCCTACTGTCCATTAATTAGTCACCGATACCCTTCTGCTGCAGCACTGTAGCTATAGTTTACATGTCTTAAATATTGATTTGTATTCCAAGAGGTTTATCAATATACAATGGGCTCACAGGAGTAATATCCTACGTCTGCGTTGACAGTGAGTCTGCCGATGTCATAGGTGTCAATCATGTTGCTGTCCCACTTCTTCCTGTAGCTCGTGTCGTGGAGGACATCGTAAAGCGTCTCTGCCGTCACGTCCTTGCACACTATTCTCATCTGTAAGAACCAACACAAAGACATGAAAGAACGACAACGTGAAAAGAATGAAAGAATGAAACGTTTTAAAGAGAATCAGCTTACTCCCAAATCACAAAAGCAACAGATTCTGATGATTGTGATATTCTGATGAATATTACTTTTGTTTACTCTCGCTGTTCTTTTTTTACTGAGGCAGTTGTGTGAGCTACCACCCACTGCTGTTGCTGAACAATAACAATTACATGGATTTCATCCCAGTTTATGACACATTGGTAAGTGACTGATGAGTCTACACCGCAACACTGCTGCAGAATGCAATGTACCCTAGGATATCCAGTGACCTCAGGCCATTTATGGTTTTCTTTGCCATTCTGAGAGAGGATAGAATTGGCAGGATTAAACATTGAAAGTATGTTTAGAGTTGTGATACTGAATTTATTTGTAAGGAGTTCCCTTAAATGGGCCCTTCACATCCTCAAAAGGCTTGCATATCTTTTTTTCTATAAGAAAATGCTTGAGTTGAATACTCATTTGAAAAAAAACAACTCTAAATGTACAGTGGAGTTGGGCTATTTGCTTCGTTAAGAGCTTAACATTTCAAAGACTGACATCTAGCTTCCAAGATAGTTAAAAACTCAGAGAATGTATTCGCTTGTGAGGATGGAAGTCTATCGTCTCGGGTAAGGATGTCAGTTCTTTCCGTTCTCTATTGCAGTATTTTCTTTCGTTCTCATTGGGTTTTGACTGAACTGAAAGAATGTAACAGTTGCAACTCTATCAGATATTATGCGGGTCAACCCAGAAGAAGCTCCATGTAACTCAATCAGTACCCTACTGCCGTTAGCTTAATCATTCATGAGACACCCCCTTCCAACCCCATGCTTCCCCAACGACAGTCTCTCCATATTTCCACCCACGGCTTTCTTGGAACCAACAGCCCCTTTGAATGGAATGTCGTCAGTGCCTGCGAACGCTTTCAATTATTCATGACGAGAAACGCATCACCGCTCCAGAAAGATTAATGAATAATTAACCAAAGTCTATCAACTCTTATTTTTTTCGTTTCATTCATCTACAGAAACCCCCAAAATATTACAGATTTCTTCCTGCGTATCATGCCGTTTATTTAGCCCTCAGGTTTTCCAGACCTATTTTAGAATTTACCAAGAGGAAGGCTGGGGGGTCAAATGGACATCCAACATGATTCCTCTCTTCTTCCTTCAAGACAGGTTCTTTGAAGCCAATGGCTAATACAGTGGCTAGCCTGAAGGTCTCAGGTTTCCCCTGTTGCTGCTAGCACACTGCCACAGTTTTCCGCTCTTAATTTTTCAGTACGTCTCCTGGGTGCTCCTCACCTCGGAGAGGCTTCTACCCTGAGGCATCACAGGCGACTGGTGTTCCATGGCAGGCTAAGGCTGTTGATCAACTAGTCTTACGCATAACCCAACCTGGTCCTACTCAGCTTGGCTGAGCCCTCACAGACCTAATGGGCCATGCGATACCTGTGGCCTAATGTCTGTGTGGGTTCATCTTTCCCCTCAGGCCAAACGCATGCTGGACAGCTTGTCTATTAAGGACATAAACACCCTCTTCCTTAAGATACACATTAGAAGGAGATAGGACGAGAGGAAATTTCCATTATTTTTTGATGATGGGTCTATCAATCTATTGGCAAGTCATAGTGAATTTTAATGTAAATGAAACAATATACAGAAAGGCACAGTAGACCGTTTGTAATAGGACCCCTAAGATAACAATATGGTGTTATATAATAATAATAATGTATTCATTTAGCCGACACTTTCATCTGAAGCAACGTACAGTACAGGGGGGATTCAAAGTTATCTAACCACTGAGCTATACCCTCCCCTACCCATCATAACAATCTCTCAATTACATTCACAATTATGAGCCTGCAATATTTAATCTGTGACAAGCAAGATAACTTTGATACAGGAGCATAGGTCTACTTTTATGACTGCCTCTCTGCAAAATCTATAGAAAGATGTATTGTTATTATTGTCCTGTGCATCTGCCTAATGAGTTTCCAATGAGTGTTGTAAGGCAGAAGCATTTCTAAGCCAGACAGCTGAGTTCATGAGAATGTTATTGGGTTCTGCTGTTGCTGTGAAAGACAGAACACACATCAGAGGAACATACAGAACTCTGCAGTGCAGGGGATGGAGAATTTCCCCCACTAGTAATTGTGCTGAGTGCAACTAATATGCTTAAAGAGGCAGTGCAGCCTGCTGTATAACTCACGGATGGCTGGATAGATAGTAAGAAGCTGGTTCCTCTGAAATGAAAGCATAGCAATTGGTTTGAATCTCAAACAATATGGGGATTTTTAAGTTCATTATCAACTATGTCTGTAACTATGTAACTATACATTTTCATTGACAGTCAGCTTGACAACAAACTTTGGCCAGTGGAACTGATCTTCAATCCCTAAATCATGCATTACTTGCACCAAGAAGGAAATGGACCACCAATATACCACTATGAATATACCACTTCAAACACCCTCACATGTAATGTGTAACATGTATCCATGTTACACATTAATGTATAACACAGTAATGTCACATGTAATCCAGCACTGTTAATGTGAGAGGTCCTCATTCCATTCTTTCACAGGACTAATATGACTTGAGGATCTCTTAATAAAGTTGTGTGCTAATAAGTAAATATGTTTTCATATGTACTCATTGTAAAGAGAATGTTTTGATTTTGAAAAAAACTAAAACGTTCAAGCTAAACAACAGTAACCTCTGGAGTGTCCAGGATTGTAGATCATCACCTGTAATACTGTATCTGTTGGAAACAAGCTGGTTATTTGTATTTGAGATATGCTTGGTATGTATTGATTGTGCATGGTAACTGTAACAAGGACCAAACGCATAGGCATCTTCAAAACATACTTCAACTAACTACCACCATAGAACATGGTTAACATCTCATTTATATTTTTATACTAATAGTTTACACTAACTAGACCGTTGGAAGCAAATAGGCTAAACAAAGGAAAGTTGTGTATCAAAGTAAACATATAGACTTCCAAGTTTAAAGAAGGATGAAAGTGCTACTGACAGCATTATTTTAAAATACGAATCAGTTTCCAAACGGTTTTCCTACTTCCATTCACTAATTATACTCTCCGCAGTGCAGACTTTCACAGACGCTGATACTAGACTTACCTTCAGTTTCTGAACAGTTTTACTCTCTTCAGCCCTGCACCATACTGTCACGCCTCCCTTGTTGTAGCGAGCTATCCATCCTTCTTGGCTCTCGCACTGTTCCTTGAAAGAGATGAAATCTTTATCGTCCGGAATTTGAACAGGCATCTTCTTGAATCGTTAAATGGAGGTACAGATTAACCAGGTGGACACCGACGAAAGACGAAGAGCGTTAATCCCTATTAGTGCCTATCAGATCTCGTTTCCCACTGCAATGTCAACCTCGACGTTGATGGTAATACAATAAATGTTCAAGCAACTAAAAGCAGTTCGCTTAGATCGAATTCGGAGATAGGCTGATTGAGCAGTAATTTCTGCCAAGAGTAGCCTACTGTTCTTAAACTACCAGCACCCACTTAATTTAGCAGGTGCTTCGATGTGCTTGTATCCTCTCCGAAGCTCTCGCTCGGTATCAGTCGTCACAGTGATGGACCGCAATGAATAGGCCTAGGTGAGACGACACGTAACCGATATCCTGGTTTTCAGGTGCGGCAGTGTACACGACCGCGTATTTAGTCAGACTGACAGATGAACAACATATCAGATGTCATGAGCGGACCGGCTGTCCTTAGCTATGATGTTGCCTCAACTGGTTTGTTGAGAGCTGTTGTGTCATGTTCGTTGTTTACTTGCCTCAAGCATTAACTATGCAGTTATGTAATTAGCGGGCATAAAGTTTGTCAGACTACACGTCTATTTATTCTGCCATCATATTCACTGCAACTAATTCTGATCAGATGGCTATAACTCAATGACTACTATAACTCAATGACTAATCTTCTTTTGTGATTTGAGGGACAGTCAAATTCTAAAAAGCTGACTAGTTGGAGGGTAATTCTGGTTGGCAAGCACATTACAAAAAAGGCTTCAAACAAGCTAGAAAGCTAGAAATCACGACACATTTATTTTAGCCTCCTGACCTTGTCACCTCCACACATCTGCCCTTGTAATCTGATGCTCAAGTATAATGCTACACCTTTGCCTTCATGCTTGAGATGCCATATGTTACCAACTGAACTGACGATACTTTGTGTTGTAGACATACAGCAATAACAAGTATACTTAGTCATGGGGTGAAAAGGGTCTTAACAATAACACTATTAGACTGTGTTCCATGCCTTAAAATGGTGACCATAGGCCAATGTTTAGCCTGACATCGGTGATTCAAGACATTTGGACAGAGGTTCCTCCTATTACAAGGACTTGAAGCCTGAGAATGTTTAGAGGAGAGATTCCATTGGACTTCTGCAACCAATTATATCTACTCAACTTTTATAAACACTGACACCTGTTATGCCAAAGATGAATGCTGTTTAAGCTCAACTAGCCTCTTCAATGTACTGTCGATAGGAATCTTTTTTTTGTTGTTGCTTTTGCAATCTTCTTGGATCAGTCTCAAATTTCATCCTCACATGCACAAATATATTTTGTTTTTGAACTGTCTAACCAGTTGTTGAAGAGATATGTTTTATAATTTTTATTGAGCCAGTGTTTCCATAATGTGACACCTGGCAGCTTTGCCTGTTTGTGGTAACATGTGTCAATGGGGACTCTACATTCATCTTACTGCAGTGATTGCTGATACAGGGAATTGAGATTAATAGTTGGGGCACTGACCCCTTGCACAACTGATTTCCAGGTTTCATTTTGACTATAGCTGATGCGGTCACTGTGGCAACACAGAGATTGTTTTGAGATTGAAGTTAACCTCAGCATGTACACAGGAAGTACTGACAGACAGTGAGGAGACCTCGACTACCCAGGCGGAGATGGGAAAAACAGTCTTAAGTGTTTTCCCTGAAGGTACACGTTCTCTCTGCAGCCTGTCTTCGCAGTGGAAAAAAACCCTCTTCTTCCATCGTGACTGACTTGCCAGGGATGCTGCAAGGCCAGCCATGCGCAGGCAAACTTTAGAAACAGAGTTTCCGTCCTTTAAAAAACTTTAGAGGTGCTGTGGGCAGTGTAGGGTTAGTAGGGCATATCCATACCTTACTAGGTAATATCTATGATGAAGGAAAGAGAACAATCATCTCAGATACCTCAGGACACTAATGGGAGAGTCACTCAAATGAAGTGTTGGTTTAAAGTAATGGTTTATTCCACACAACTACACAATTGTGAGAGATGCTGAAACTTGAATAAGTCATATTTTGCTTGTTTGTGTGGGTCTCGGGAGCATTTCCTGTCGTGTTGTCATCTCCAGGAGATGTTAAAACCACGTTCGGACTTCTGAGAATGCCTTGAAAAAAAAATCTATGTTTGTTTTTTCCACTCCACACACCAACCAATAAAAATAACTGAGGCTCAGAGATGTAGACAGCACACATACCAGACGAGTCATTACAATTGAATACATTTAATGGGAAATGCTTGGTCAACAGAGGGACTCAATGCTTTAACACAGTGATAGGGAAGTTGCTTTCACAGTTGGGTTCCATATTCAGTGTAAACGATATGACAAGGATTCCCATGGGTTTCACTCAGTCAAAACAGACCCTTTATGGATTAGAGATAATGGGTCCACACACTCATTGATGGAGCGTGAGACCTCTGTTAAACCTATTTTGTGGTTGCACATGCACATGTGGCACACACTCAGATGCATGGCATGCACCCTCACACACATACACACAAACACACAAGTGGTGCATTGCAGTAGGATTTCCATTGCCTGCAGCATCTTGTCTACCTCCTGTGATTTTACTGGAATTTCCCCACGGATCTAGGTAGGAATCTTTGGATAATTACTTCATCATTACATAGTCTGGGCTTTTTTTTTATAACATACCTTACCCTCAAAGACATCACGTGAGGCCAAGGACTTGTTCAACAGCAGGTAAGTATCCAAAATTAAGTGAAATAGCTGCAGTTACAGCCCCATAGTACATAACTATGTCCTGGAGAGTTGGACAGTCCAGCTATAGCTCTTCTCTATGAGGTCCTATGAAACTACCTCCTAGCCCATGAACCTCCCACTGCTGTAAAGGAAGTGAGCTTCAAGCTTCTAGCTGAATTCCACATTGCCAATGGAGCATTATCGCAGCATTCAGGAGAACAAGAGAGGCTTTGAGAGACTGGTATTGTAGATTTATAGGTCCCAAACCCCCCTCCCCCCACTCTTCAGACGTGACACTGGAGGGTTGCTGTGCTGTGGAAATTATTTCAAAAGCTTGTCTTGAGAGGGGTCTACACCTCTCACCCCACTCCTGCCCATGGTCGATTTGGTTTGACCTCCTCGTTCTGCCAAATATCTTGCGGTGGCCTGAATCAACACTAATTTAATTATTAGCTCCAATGTCAGCCAGCTGGATCGGAGGTGAATGATGTTAAAAAAAGGTGTGAGTTCAAAAGAAGTATTGCTTTACAGCATGGAAATGTCTGCATTTCAGCAAAGTTACAGTAGACTAAAACCTCCTACACACACAAATACATTTACACTTGAGGGCTTAACAATGTGCCGTGTGGTGCAATTAATGAAACCAGGTCTGGATGAAATACTGTTTCAGGAAATGTATCTTATGTTCCATATTCATAAATAACCTGCTATGAGTGCAGGAGATTACAAGGGTTAATAGTGAGATTCAATATGTTTTGGAAACATTTGTTCCTATTGACTTGGTGAGTTAATTAGTTGATTTATTTTGACTAGTAATTGAGCAATGTCCTTATCTGTATATTGGTTGTTTGGGGTTTACATAGAATGATGTTTTCAGAATTGAGAGGATATGTTTCTACTGCATGCATAACTCACCAAACCAACATTGGGAAACCATGCAATTATGAAAATTCTGATTGGCATAATATAGCAGAGGGCCATCAATCAGCAGTTAGATTGCTAGAAACCGTCGCTGTTTGAAATCAAATGGATTTCTTTGTGTGGTTTCTATGGTAGAGACCAGAAGGGAAGGCCAACAGTAACTGGATCTGTGCAGTGGATCTGCTAAAGCAATTCAGGTCTCAGTCAGTGACATTAAAAAAGTCAGAGACATTATGTCCTCAGAAGCTGGATGCAACAATTCCCCTCCTAAGTGTATCTTTTCAGTTGTCAGTCATGAATGCAGCATTCTCACTGTAACCAGCTTTAATATACTGTACATATTGAATGGACTACCGATGCATTTTTTCAATTGAGAGGTGATGTGTGGGAGAGACAAATGTGTGAACGAAATGGAAATGTTGTCACTGTTCCCAGGAGTATGACTTCTTATTTGGCAGGAACCTTTGTGTTAAGGTCAAAGAGAGAGCATTTAGACTGTCTGAATATATTGGCTCTTATTCTTCTTGCAAGATACATTCATTAAATTATATTATTCTTGAGTATACACCTTGATTGTGTTGTCTTGCTTGGCACATAGGGTCAATCAAATGCTTTCAATGAAACAAAGAGGTCTGTTATCACAGGCACTCTGATCCCATGCAGGGCTATGTACTCCATCAACAGTCTTGTTCCAATCCTCTCTCCTACACTCACACAAAATGTTAGCTGAGCTCTACATCACTTCACATCTAGGTTTAAGTAAGATCACATAGTATCCTTGTAAATGCCTATTTGATTTGTGCTTGCACAGTTAGGCATCCCCCCCTCCCACTTATAAGTTTAAAACAGCCAGTAGAACTGTGGAGCTGTAAATATTTTGCAAGTATCAATGCCAGGAGGACATATTTCTAAAGTCAGTGCATGGCAAGATCTGTCAAAAAAGGTTTTGGCCAATGACACCTTGATGTATCCCTTATTGGCTACATCTGTGCGCTTTCATTTATCATGGCAGTGCACTTATGAAAGTGCCCTTTATTTATTAATTTTTTTTAATAGAAGCATGTCTGCCCTGCGCACCAGGCCCCTCCCCATATCCAAAGAGTAACTCCTGTATATATTCATGGACGGAACGCTCGCGGACTCGTCTGGTGCCTGTAAGGAGGCGGAAAAGTGGGAAACGCCAAGATGAAGAACTTAACTTTGATCGCTTTGGCACTCACCTTGATTGCAACGATTTGTGTTGCAAAGTCGCCTTATCAATCAGTTCTTCAACACAGTAGAATAAGAGGCCGACCACATGGGTAAGTTTTTAGAACGTGACAAAACTTGTGCGTAAAGTTGTGCGTCTTAGAATCCCAACGGGAAGGTATACGTTAATGTACTGTGAAATACATAATTACGATATTGTATCCATGAGTCAAATTATACCGATATGATACATAGGATGATACGTTAGAGTTACATCGTTTTCAATAGGTGACACAAATGTATTGACTATTTCAAGCGTGGCTTGATTTCTTTCAGACCGAACGTTTGTGCGATGCAAAAGATTCAGGGGACCGACAAGAAGTACTTCACCAACTGCAAGCAGTGGTACCATCGAAAAGTCTGTGGCAAGGCAACGTAAGTGAAATTAAAATGATGCCGTTTTGTTAAAAAATGATAGCATATTTTATGTTCTATCCACAAGCAGATTTTGGTTTGTGATAGATAAAAAGAATGTGTTCCAAAACATAGAATTTTGACAAGCATGTTCTCAACCGGCGCATGAAACAGATACGTTCAAAATGTAGGGTGCGGTGAAAGCTAGTTTAGTCTTATAAAGGTGCTGTAAAACTGCTTTTTCCTCTAACATCAGCTTGCATTAAGCATGATATGCGACACTTAAATAAATACAATTCTTTCCACTTAGACAGTAGCCCAAACGATTCTGTAACAGACCACAATTGCTAACTGCGGTAAAAATGCTTTTCAGCAAGGTTTATTTCAAGTAATTTGGGGATGGAGTAGTCACTAGAAAACCTTGTTCAGATTAACTTCACTCAGTACTTCTAGAAGCTTCTGAAGTGGATTTTTCTTTTTGCGGTTGCGAGAGCGGTTCTGTTCTCTAGGTATTGCCAGACTGTGTAATGCCATCAGACTCCCTCCTCAGCTTTTAACAGCGAATGCCAGCATTGACAACACCCATGGGGAAAATACAGTCTTGTAAAGGTGTTAATGACTTTAATGGTCAGGGTTTAAATGGGAGCATCAACAGCATTTATCCAAGATAAAGGCATATAAATCTGCTGCAGGAAAATTGGTCTGGAACAACCCAAGTTTCTTTTGTCAGCAAAATGCAAAGAACTCCGCAAAACAACGACATGATGCAAGATCATGAGAGTAACTCTAATCATAACTTGGATTCCATCTTTAATTTTACAAATATTCAATCTGTACGTCAATTAACATAATTAGTTTGATGCTCTTTTCATGACTGACTAAACCTGACTCAATTTTAAGTTTTAAATGTATGTCCAACTGCTGTGGGAGCATAATGAGGGCCTTGTCTTTCAATCAATCTGTCATGGTAGCATTAAATGGCATGGCAGGCGCGAAGGGAAGTGGATAACTCATATTACTAACATCAATCTTTCTGGCCTGTCTTAAGCCATGGGGAGCTGCTGTGGACTTAACAGCGAGTGCAATGACAGGCTGCCTCTCGAGGAAGCTTTAGTTTGATTGACGTTGTGTGTGTGTGTGTGTGTGTGTGTGTGTGTGGGGGGGGGGTTATTAGTTACTTGCTCTAACATTCCACTGAGATTTAGCTGTAAGTTAAGGAAACCCATGTGTAGACCATTACAGCATTATGCTGAATTGCCCATAACTTTGCTCTGTGTGTGAGAGTGTGCATGTTGTGCATGTACCTTAGATGTGTGCGTTTGAGCATGTATGTGTTTGTGTGTGTCTCGAGAAGAATGCTATAAAAAAGCTGTATGTAATTTGAAGAATAACAAACACATTTTTTGAAAAACAAGCGAGTAACAGGTCTTGCAACAGTGTGTCTTTCATAGCGATTCTCATGAAATTGAAATAGGAAATCAACTTCACTGTAGGCGAGAGATCTAGGAAATGACGGCTTCTGGGGATAATGCTGAGTGACTTACATCCTCCTAACACACACAAATCATTCATAGTGGACTCAAAGCGTTTTTCCACAGCAAATCCCGGGTCACTTAGAGCTACAGAAACCGACATTCAAAGGGACTAACCGGCTAGTGCAAACACTGGGCTGAGGCTTTTATCATCTCAAATGTTATTAGATTTGCAGACGGTCACAGAGTGAGGTTTTTGAAGACCAGGGGTGTCTAGCTGAGCTTTCACAGTGAACAATCCTGGTCTTTGTGTGAGGGACCCATAATGTGGAGTGTGGGGTGTACAGAACGGGAAAGGGGGGAAGGGGGTGGAGGGCACATAGAGGTGGTGGTTGTAGCCGGAAGGTCGAAGGTCACGTGAGGAGAGACTCATTAAAGTCTCTGTAACCTGTTGCCCCTTCCGAGACCCTCCCTCATCTTTTAGACAAACAAGACACTAAAAATGTGTGAGGATCAGAAGTGATTCTAAAAATACCAAAATATGACCCTTGCAATGTTCACCTGGCATCAAAGATAAGAATGTTTTTTGTTTTAGCTCTTGCCATTTGTATCTGATAACTGCATAATTTGTTAGTAATAGAATACCTTGAAAGATAACAATTATTTAACGGCAGCATGCTAAATCTGTTGGAAATGCAAACCCATTAAACATGCAGATTTTATCGTAAGCCAAATGTTTTCCCGGCACGTCTGCTAAATAGCTCTGCTCTGGCTTCTTTGGAAGTTCAATGTACACAGTGTTTGAAATATGTGACCCCAACTGTTTATTTAGTCAGAAATCCATGGCTACCGTCTTTGTTTATACTTGTAGGGAACAAATAGGAGTTGGGTTACCATCTGTTTTGATAATCAGCTCAGTCTGGTTGCCAGACTCCACAGTTTTACAGGGTTTCCCCCCTTTCAGAGAGTCAGGACTGTCCCTCAGCACCCTAACAACCCGCCTCTTTGACTTCACCAGTAGCCGATTGCTTACATATCTTTGACAGCCCCTGTTTGTTTTACAAGTTTTCCACACTTTGATAATGCTCTGTGATGCTTTAAAGAGGTTGATGTACATATGTGTATGGATAGATACATGAATTAACAAGACATTCCCTTATTTTGACAACAATGGGTGAACAGTGTTGAAATTTGATTCATTCGATTAGAATGGATCAACTCCTTCTGCTGTCAAAGTAATCGACTTTCACTTATGTGTATCCAAATAAGGCTACCCTGTCTAAGTAACAACTGGTGAGAGAGTTATTACAACTCCTGTGCTATAGTCCTGTGTCCTATCTTTTTTCTCTTTAGTTCATGACAGCAAACTGCTTGAACCTGCCAATGAATATAGTTAAAAACATCCTTGTCACTTTGTTGAAATGCTTGTTCTTTGCTATTTATATGAAGACAGATCGCTCCGGCTCACATTTTTATAAGCTAGCTTAGTGGACACCTTAGCTTGGCAATTGGATGCTTTGTTTTTTCTGGCGAGACCCGGGGTTTGAGCACCGGCCCCATAGGCCCCCTTCAGAAGTTTCACTTGGCCAAATCTGTGTCTGTGGATTCCTCCCCTCTCAAAGGAAATGAGTTTTATTACCTTCAGAGACCAACTGGGCCCAGTTCTGATTTATTGTGGAAATAACCTTTAAATGCACAAAATGGAGAACTATGTAGCCTGCAGTTGCATCAAAATTTGGATATGGATAGTCATTGTTAAGTTGGATAGGGGGACATATCTATTTGAATATGCTTTTGGATGAAACATTGAAACTTACTCATACTTATGATACTTGGTTCACAGGGTGATCAGCTATGAGTGTTGCCCTGGCTATGAAAAGGTCCCAGGAGAAAAAGGTTGTCCTGCAGGTAAGAGATGCAATTGTTAAATGTCATCACTACAAACAGTTGCATTAGTATTCCTTGTGGTATTGTATGAAACATGAAAAGTATAGTTTTTATTTAGTCAATAGTCAACTAAATCAAGAGCATCATTCATGGCATCCATGACAGACCATATCCTCAAGAACCGACATTGTTGAGAAAAATACCTATGTTTCTTCCAGCCTTGCCTCTGGCCAACATCTACAACACACTGGGCGTGGTTGGAGCTGCCACAACCCAGATGTACTCTGACAGGGCCGATCTGAGGGAGGAGATAGAGGGACCTGGTAGCTTCACCTTCTTTGCCCCCAGCAATGAGGCCTGGGCCGCCCTTCCCACCGTGAGTCACTGACTGTCAGGGGTTGTCGCATACACTCATGCACATGCAAACATGCACACACATCTACATGCACAAAATCAGACACATCACACTCTCTCACACTCAGACACTCTTATCCTTCTGGGAACAGCTCAAGTCAGATCGTAATGATTAACTGTGATAGCTGTTTTCTAGGAAATCCTTGATGCTCTGGTGAGCAATGTCAACATTGAGTTGCTCAACGCGCTGCACTACCACATGGTCAACCGTCGTTTGACCTCGGAGGAACTGAAGCACGGCTCTGCCTTCTCCTCCATGTACCAGGACTTCAATGTCCACATTCACCACTACCCCAATGGAGTGAGTCCAATTTGTTCCAACAACATGTTATGCTTTTGTTGGAGCTCAGTCTTTCTAAATGAGGGAATGTGTCTCTTGAATTTAATCTTAAACCTGCCTTCCTTAAATTTTGCTGCACTCATCAAGTCTATGTTGACAATGGAAAGCCAAAATGGCCCAACATGAGACTTTAAATGAATCTATATTTCTCTTGATACAGATTGTCACAGTGAACTGTGCCCGCTTGATAAAGACCGATCAGCATGCCACCAACGGCATAGTGCATGTGGTGGACCGGGTCATCACAGCCATCACCAACAACGTGCACACATTCCTCGACACGGATGATGATCTGGAGACTCTGCGTGTACGTAAATCACAGTGAATCCCCCTTCATTATCGTATGGCCTTCATTTTAAGCACTCTACAGATTACTGGTAGAATCCAGGAATTGTAATGCAGTTATATGATTCATTCTCTTAACGGTCACTCTCTTCTGCTTCAGATGAAATTGCAACACGCCCATCCGGTTTTGATTCGTAATAAGGAACTAAAAATGTTGCCTTTTTTTGTCACGTTTTATGTGTTGGTTACAGACTGCTATTGCTGCTGCTGGTCTGACTGCCATGCTTGAGTCGGAGGGTCATTACACAGTGTTTGCTCCCACCAACGAGGCCTTTGAGAAGATCCCCCCCGAGATGCTCAACAGAATCTTGGGAGACCCGGTGGCTCTGAAAGGTGACCTCTTTAAGAAAGTTGACTAAGCCTACCACGACTTTTAACAATGGGAACAACAGACAAAAAATACAAGCACACTTAAGATTCATACACCCCTATACTGACACTGTCACCATTTAGGTCTGAAACCATACTCAAGAGAGTAGAAAGATGGACAATGGACATTGGACATTTAATGTAGCAGTTGGACTTGTTTTCTCCCCTCAGACTTGCTAAACTACCACAT
Source organism: Hypomesus transpacificus (assembly GCF_021917145.1). Taxonomy (NCBI): domain Eukaryota; kingdom Metazoa; phylum Chordata; class Actinopteri; order Osmeriformes; family Osmeridae; genus Hypomesus; species Hypomesus transpacificus. Next base: position 5,162,023 of record NC_061060.1, read on the forward strand.
CCTGAAGAACATGCAATGCTCAGAGGCCATCATGACAGGGACCCCAATGGAGACCCTGCAGGGCACCATGCTGGAGGTTGGCTGCGAGGGAGATGAGATGACTCTCAATGGCAAGGCCATCATCCATAAGAAAGATCAGCTGGGCACAAACGGAGTCATCCACTACATCAACGAGTTACTCATCCCAGACTCAGGTAAGCTGTGCCTTTTTTAATGGAGAAAGGGAAACCGGGGAACCTCAGGGTTGTTTACCCAACATCCAAGGAGGATTGTGGTAGGTTATATTGGCATGGTAGGCCTTTCATGTATTACTTTTGCCTCTTGTTTTAGCAAAGACCCTGCTGGAGCTTGCCGAGGGATCCCCTGTGACCACAGCAACCAAGCTGTTTGTTGATGCTGGTCTCAGTTCTCACCTTACCGGCTCTGAGGCCCTCACCATGCTGGCTCCTCAGAATGAGGCTTTCAAAGGTCGGGTCTCTCTTTTTTATTGAACTCCCACCTCACTTTTTGTTTGCAGTCTGCCTAAAAAAAGTCTGCCAGTCACTCACTTGCATGCCTTCTACCTCTCTTTCTCTCTCTCTCTCTCTCTCTCTCTCTCTCTCTCTCTCTCTCTCTCTCTCTCTCTCTCTCTCTCTCTCTCTCTCTCTCTATCTCTCTCTCTCTCTCTCTCTCTCTCTCTCTCCCTCCAGTCGTTTTATATATTTATATATTTATATAACGTCTTTAATCTTGACTCATAACCTTATACTTTACACCCATGCCATCAACATTGAATATGTTTACTGTCGTTAAACAGGTAGCGTATCAATGACTGGCCCAATGAAGAAACTGATGACAAACCATATTCTGAAGAACCAGCTTTCCTCAAAAAGCCTGTACCACGGACAGTTGCTGGAGACCCTGGGAGGAAGCAAGCTAAGAGTCTTCATCTACCGCAATGTATGTTTGGAGTCATTACATGATTTACAGAAAAGAGCAGTTAATTTGTTATTTCAATTGTTCAATTAGTGTTGTAACAACACTGACACACTAGACTGTACCTCAGAGATAGTAGATTGTACCACTGTGCTAGAACATTACAAAGATATGTGCTTACAAAGGCCTAAATAAGCATAGACAAAGCTTATATAGGTAACATGGTAATATTTTAGTCACTGAAGTCGTTTTTGCTGTAACTGAAGTGCTACAGTAATTTAAAAAAATGTCCCTCCAAAAACAGGCACGGGGCCAGAAAACACAATAGTTCCCATTGAACCCTGGTTCTACTGTATTTGTTATTCCTCTGGTTTTTAATCTTCCATTCACAGCCATGTTCTCTTGGGTGGTACTGTAGACTAAGGTTTGTGAGTTTGTGAGGGTTCTCACATTTCTGCTTTGTAATGAAATTTGCAGACCGCAAGAAATTTCCTTTCAACATGGGTAACTCTTTCCAGACACTGCATGTGAACCATCAGTTTGAAAAAGAAGGGGGAGCAACTGGTGTACCCGACCTAAGTCAAAAACGGTTCGAAATCCTCTCATAAAGCTTGGTTAATGGAGATTGTCTGCTCCGATGGAAAAATTGGAATACACCACAAAGGAAATGAAAATAGATTAAAAGACTGTTCACCTGTGACTCCAGGCAAGGTGAACATCCGAAGAATTTTGTATACTGTTTGACCCAGAATTGACACCTACACGTCATTGTGTAGTAAAGTATAGTCGACTCACTGGAGTGTTTTTCTGATGAGTACTATCATTTTCATATATATTGCCTGTTTCGTCTGATTCTGCAGAATCTGTGCATTGAGAATGCCTGCATTGCTGCACATGATAAGACTGGTCGTTTCGCAACCATGTTCACTGTGGACAAGGTTCTGACTCCTCCCATGGGAACTGTCATGGATGTCCTGAAAGCCGATGATCAGTTCAGGTGAGAGATCAATGCTCTATTAGACGAGTCTTGTTGCAGTTAATCGAACAATAATTATTGTAGTTAAAAATCCAAACCCTGTGAGGTCCTTACTAATCGTATACTTAATAATACAGCAAAACAGGATAATGGTTTAGTCATACATTTAAGGTTGTATAAATGTCAGCCCTTGTAATGTCAAGTTTTATAGATGCAAGAGACTGTGGCTTTCAAAAGTCAGTGGAGCTCTATTGAAGAGTTACTGTACCCTGAGCCTCTATGACTATCATTCTACTAAAGAAAATTAAGGACTAGTGCCCTGATCAACATAATGCACAACATAGGTTTAAGAAGTTTTGTGAATTAAGAGGGTTTACTACTGTATTCTTTTGAAGTCTGGACGTTTTTTAGCTTGATACCTTGGGGAGAGTGCCTTTAAACCTCTGTAATGGTTTCAACAGACCAAATGGAGGGGAATGATATTCTGCAGTCCAACTTCATTGTTAGTCTTTCCTCTCAGTTCGTTTTTTTCCTTTCTTTCTTTCTTTCTTTCTTTCTTTCTTTCTTTCTTTCTTTCTTTCTTTCTTTCTTTCTTTCTTTCTTTCTTTCAAATTTCGATATAATTCAGATACCTGATATTAGGACTTCAGAAACACATTTCTCTGTCATTATTGTAACAGACCATTTTCTCTTAGAACTACTTTATTCTGCCATTCAAAATCACAATTTACTCAATCCCTCCCAGTCTGCTGGTGGGTGCCATTCAGACTGCAGGTCTGACAGAGTTGATGAACCAGCCAGCATCCCACACAGTCTTCGCTCCCACCAACAAAGCCTTCAGCGCCCTGCCACCAGCAGACCTCAACAAACTCATGGGTAATGTAGCAACAGTACACACAAACACACCCAAGCATAGACACCATAGATTCACTAAAACCGTTATCTTGTCTGGCTCTCAAGTCTCAGTCTTCCATACTACAGTAAAAACTCACCAGGAATTACTTTAACCACAAGATTTTGTTTGCCCCCTTTCTAAAACTGACCTTTCTGTCTGAAACTCTAATTCAAGTCGCACACATATACACACTCTGTACTCTTTCCAAACTGTGAACATGAACAGAAATCCCCTACTCAGCCTACAGTACAGTACAGTAGTTACACAATACCTCAGACACAGGAGCTATGTTAAGCAGAACTATGTACCATCAACGTTTATGTTTCAGTGTTATCATCTCTGTACAATCATATGTTTTTTCTGAAATACAAACTAAGAAGGTTGATCCATAAGTTAGACAAGGGGATTTGCCAGTGCCTGAACACACAAGGATTTGCACACAGTTCTATTTATTAAGGCAATTTGTGTGCTAGTGGTATGGTCTCCCTTGCATTTCAAAATTTCAAGATTATTTGATTTGGACACAACCCTGCAACCTCTTTAACAAGAAAATCTTTTAACAAGGTTTCAAAATAGTAAAACTGAAGGAGAAAATAGTTAAAGAGAGCCCACCTACATTCAGTGGATGATTACAATATGGCATGCACACATGAATGAATCTTGGCTATAAGATAGTGCCAAACAGCTGTCTTTAAATGAATCCAGTTGTACTGTACTTTCCTCACACAGTTAAACCAATATTGCAACAGACTGATTCATTCTTTGTGTCTTCCTCCTTTGCTTTAGCCTAACTTTGAATCTGGTAGAAGGCCAGAGTACATTGCTAAAATACAATATATTGGTTCTTACTTTCCTGTTTTACAACACAGGGAACAAACAGGAGTTGGCCAAAGTTTTGAAGTATCACATTGGAGAGGAGCTCCTGGTCAGTGGAGGGGTGGGGTCCCACAACAGAGTCAAGACTCTGCAGGGAGACAAGCTGGATCTGGGCATGGTGGGTAAACAACTCCTGATCCTGGCAGCACAAGCTGATAACCGTAACTGTCACTACCGTATAGATAAAACTGATGTATCTGCTTTGAACGTTTAAAAAACAAATATCTATGGTCACTGAATCACAAATCTAACAATTTAAAATGTCTATGATTCTAGCTTGTTGTCCCTGTGGACCTCACTTGCACTGAATACTAATATTGGTATAGATTGTTATATATCTGCTCAGTCAAAAGCAATTGACAGATCTCCCATCTCTATCACACCACCCTCACAGAAATGTTTGTTTTATTTTTTGTCAGCGTAACTACACCGTGTACGTCAACAAGGTTCCGGTCATCCAGGCCGACCTGATGGCCACCAATGGGGTCGTCCACGCTGTTGAATCCATCATCAAGCCCCTGCGTAAGGAAAATCGACCCTGTCTCTACATAATTATCCATTTAGCTATTTATATTATACAAGCCCAAAGTGTTCAATTTGGTTCAATTGCAAAGAACGTCTTCATTTTTGTGCTAATAGGTTGTTATATAAGTGGTGTTTCAACTTTGACATAGATAATGTTACTCAGAATACCAATGTCTTGCAATCCTTTGTCTCATTCTATCTCTTTTTCATCCAGCACCAAAGGTTGATAGGGAACAAGCCGATGGGCCTGTTGGCAAAGTCAGACTTGCCTCTGCTTCAAGAGTAAGTCATATAGTTGTTAGATCCTACTGTCCTTAGGGAGCGATCAATTTAAAATCTAGTACAGCAGATAGATCCACAATACATAGAAAATAAGGTGTTTTCTTTTCACAATTCAAGTATATTAAAATAGTTTGTTTTTTTACAGTTCGACTCCCAGGTGTTCAAAAACGGTGAGTACTTTCCTATCTCTTCCTCTCACAGCCCACAAGGCATGTGTCAAACAATATAATTTTGCACTCATATTAAATACAGTATAGAGTCACTCACTATATGGGATTGGGAATGACCATTTATCACACAAATGTAAAGACCAGTACTTTGTGTAGCTGTTTTATATTTGCAGTGGAAATAACGCTCCAGGCTTCTGCAAGTTAACCCATTAGATCAAGATGTTCTTGGTCTTAGGGTGACATTTGCCTTACTTGTTTAATTTTATGGTAGGGCCCCAACACAAAAGTGGGGTTCCAAATCACATCTGCTACATTACACTCCAGAACTGTGTATTTCATCAACTGTCCCACTTATGTTGTTATAATTTGTTTTTCAGATGACCTTTTCCAGAAGGTGATGAAAAGTCATTCCAGTAGGACAATGACTCGCGTCCAGTAAAGCCCAGTAAATTAAGACCACACACATTTGCAAAGACATGATGATTATTCCTGTTGTTTATGGAATATGCTCTCATCTTGACCTCTTAAAGGGTCATCAACCTAATGATTTTGTCAAAAATTGTCAACTAGTTTGTCATAACCCAGTACTTGGTGAAAACAGAAATGAAATATTTTCATGGAATATGTTGTACAATTGCTTTCATATACAAGTGGCCAATATTTGGATTTGAATAGCTGTATCCTTTATGTAAGAAATTTAAACCAAACAAAATGAACAAATGGAGCCATTTTTATTATGGCCAAGATAAAAAATTCCAAAGAAGAATTCTCTCAGAAATGTATACTGTGTTTTGTTTTGATATACATGTAGCATGTTTGCATGGTATGAGCTGGAGTAACCCAAAACATTTGACACACGTAACTGGAGAATACTTTCAGAAAAAGTGGTTCTCACATCATTTTTGTTAACCTGTTAAATCTGTTGAAAATGAACACATATGCAAATAACACACATTCAATTTGTAACATAGTGTAGCAATATATTTTTTGTGGAACCAAAGATCAATGTCTGCACATTTCTAAATAAAATGTTCATTTTGTAGCCATAGAGTTCAGGTTTGAAATCAGTCACGCACCAAGATTACTGGAACTATTTAAGATGAAATATCATAGTCTATGCAAAATGTACATTATTACTCCTTTTTAAGTTACAGAGATTCCTGCCGAAAGCTTCCATTGAATGTCACTCATATATTAGATTATGAGAATAGGCACAAGAAAAGGAAAATGTTCTTGAGATATCAAGAAAGGAATCCAAAACCAGTACCTATCATTACCAACTCAGCTTGAATTTTATTTCAACTTTGAAAAAGAGCTTTGAAGTTCCTTTTTATTGTATTTTGTCTGGAGGGAAGGACTGTTCTATGGAAAGGATGCGGAGTGGGGGACCCTCAGATATGAGTTACTATGTTCAATGAGAACCCACAGGAAGGAGGGCTTTTAAAGGAAAGCTTTATTAAAACCAAACGGCAGATATATGGATGCAGTAGCCAGCTATTAGTTGGCAGCCCTTGCAACGAGCGATTTGGAACATTGAATGAAACATTCCAAAAGTGTTTTACACTCCTGCCCAGACACTGGCAAACTATTTGAGCCACAGGGGACAGGAGCGGGGGGGGGGGGGGGGGGGGGGGGCACCACTTGAGAGTGGTGGTTAGACTCGTAGTCACTGCTGACTGGATGCCAAAAAAACAGTTTAGCAAGTCTAAATATTGTAATAAGAAACAAAACACAAATGAACACACAATTATGGAGCAAGCAAAGGTCTTTGTGTTCACTAGAGCATGGAATTCCCTCAGCTGTAATTTAGGTTTGAGGTTTTTTTAAAGCATGTGTTTCTCAAGGTAACAGCTGAACAGAAGGCCTCAGAAATTAGTTTGTGTATAGTTAGGAGTTTTATGAGCTCTTTACAAATTCACAAGGAAGAATGTGCACTGCCAGAGACGGTTAAAATATAGTTTTATATTTTTGTGAACTACCGGACACAATGTACCAAAACATATTGTTAATACTATCCGCAATGACCTCATGTTCGGTGAAATCCAAATTAAAACAAAGTGAATGAGACGTATTCCTAGACATGCAGTTGTCTCTGGAGGTTGAAAGTCCTACATGAGCTTCAACCATGGTGTATCTAAGAATTATTTGAATTTTGTTGTGTCCATTGTTTGAATTTAACTTTTCATTTTCTCTCCTATTAGTGTACATGTGCATACTGCATGCATCTGTATGTTACTGCTTTAAACATTTGTACTCCTTTTAGAACATTAAACCAATAATCTCAGACATATTGTACTTAAAACGTGGAACTCTTTGATTAATTTTTTAACAAAAACAAAATGGTTAAACTACCAGCAAGAGCAACTCTTATAGGTTCTTCTGTAATCACTTTGAAATCAAATCAATCATAATAATACTAATTCTCTCACTAAATTTTTTTTTCTAGCATTTGCTGGGAATCTTGGGAGGTTTTGTTCTGCAAGTAATCCTTCCTCCCCTACTGACTGATCCAAGCAGATGTTAAAGCTCTAAACGGAAGGCCCCCAAGTCTACAACATACATGACCTGGGCTACATCTGTTGGCCTCTGCTATGGTCTATTAACAAGTGGTGGCCTGACCCACAATGGCCCACTTATGTCAGCCACAGAACACCCAAGATGAGGGGAGTTTTGTGACCAGACAATGATGTCAGAGACTAGTTGTTGCTCAGCATAACTTTAAAACACTCACCTCTGATGGTGCTGTATCAGTGTAACCAATGGAATCTCTTCAATGTGCTAGATTACCACTAGCTACTAGTAGCAACTGAGCTTGTAGCCTACATAGCCCTACAGCCTCACTCAAGTAAGGGATTCAACTACTTAGTATTCTTTAGACTTCATTAGTCGCCAAGGGTGGCATAGAGTGCAGATAATATTTTTATACTGTCTTTCAAATGCCTTCATCTTTCACATACCTTCATATCAGATGTTTCAATCTGATATGATGAAGAATTGTTATATTTTAACTTCCTTAGAATTGTCCTTAGAATTACTACTTGCTTCATACAAGCGCCTCTATGAAAAGAGGAGAAGGCTCTCATGCTAAGGTACAGGCTGCCCACTGCTGGTCTATCATCTCATTTGCACTGTAATGCATGCCTACATTTAAAGGCTAAATTCTAGTTAAACCTTTAAGAATTCAAAGGCTAAATATGCATACCATTTAACTTCTGGAGTTACTAAATTTTATGCAAATAATGTCACAATCGTGTATATTTTGGCAGAGAATCACCTGGCGTTTGATCCTACATAATTTCACACAGACATCTCAATTGTAAAAAAAAAAAAAAAAAGAAGAAAAAAGAAAAAAAAAAGAGATTCAATACCGCACGGATGCCTTTTGAATATCTTCAAATTTAGCAGCAAGAGGGACTAATTTTATTTGAGAAGGAATGAGAGATAAAGAAACTGCTCTCAGTGTGAACGGTTTCCAATTGCTCGCCACTTTCGTGAAGCGCACTCCAGACATACTGGAGCCAACTTGTGTGACGTCCCCCAGCCGTAGCACTACCCTAGACTCAAAAGTTGTAACACAGTAACACTTGAGTGATTTAACAAGTAAGTTACGTTGCATTCATCAACGTAAATGCAAACGTGAAATTGGAAATGCCATCCACGACATTTTATTTGAGATGTGCTGTAGTTGTTCCGTAGCCTACTAATCCGCAGCCTTGCGTGTTTATATCAGTGGACTCCACTGGGCTATATGTTCGTATCATATTTACAAACATTGATTAAAATAGTTTTCATAGTGATAAGTGTATAAATAAATGGACATTTGAATAACAGTTTCAAGCCAATTAATTTGGAAATAAATTAACTAGGGAGTTATTCATTGCAAATTTACAATTTAGCGGAGGGATATGCGTTCCGCCTCTCCAGTCTTCTTGACGCCAGCTAGAACATGGGAATCGGGAGAGTGGGGAAAGACATTGAAAAAAGGAAAATGAAAAAACAGTTTCTTGTCTGAGCTAACTATAGACGGGAATAAGGAAGCTTTCGGCTTGCTTCAAATCTTCAAAGGTATGCAATAAATTCATAGATTATCCGATAGGTAAGATCAATGGGCACACAATTACTAGCTTCATTTTGATCTGTTTTACTTGGATACTTTTCCAGAGGGGGTGGGGTGTAACTGGCTAGGCTCTAGCTAGCGCTAGCTAGATGAGTGCTAGCTAGAGAAGTGATACAAAAGTTATTTTTTCTGTGGAATAGTGCAGGAACGGGGTAGCCAGGTGTATAAGATTCCAAGCTGGTAAAAGAACAACTTTAAACTCGGGTAATTTCAACTTTAAGTGTACGAAAAAGGTTTTCTTGGTAAAAAAAAAGTAATTGTTTGAAATTCGAGTTTAGGTAGCTAGTTTTGCAGGTAGCTACATGTTAGCTAGCCTGCTAATTAGCATGTAATGTGTCTAACCTACTAGTACTCATCATTGAAGCTAGATTGAGCCGTTAAGGTTAAATCGTCCTAAAAAGCTAACGTTAGCTAGCTGGTTCATAGCCACGTTAGAGACATGGCTTACAAAAAAGTTTGCAAATTAGATTCTAATTCTTCATTCTAAAGCAATCGTTGGGTCAAGTACTTTGGAAATACCAATGGAATTGTGGAAGGGAAACATAATGATATCAAAGTTAATTGTAGCAACATGCTTATTGGAAAGGCAAGTTTCAGGTCTACAATACCGGAGTGTGGTGTTTCAACATTTGAGTCATTTTGTATTTGCCATGCACTGTGTGATGCAAGAATACCAGTACGACGGAGTGGGTGTTTGGCAATTAAGCAATATCCCTTGACTATCCCTTTCTTCGGGGACTGGGGAGACTCGTGTGTACACTGTTCTGTGCTTAGTCACTGGAATCTTCTTTTGTCTGTCTGCCTGTTTTGACGAACAGGACATGTTAAAGCATAAGATTTCCACCCTTATGTCTTCAACAGCATTGTGCTTTGTCCCATACATTAGCCATAACGAGCAAGGATAGCATAGGATACATAACACATCCTTCCCCAGTAACATGACTTGGATGTACATCATTCTGGCATAAGGACGCCTGTTTTGTCTACTCCAAAGCATCTAAAAGTAGTACACTGGTTTAGGATGGGGTGTCTTTGTGGTGGGAAACAACTGGCGGAAGAGTGACTACTGTCAGCTCCACCCTTAGTGTGTGTGTGTGTGTGTGTGTGTGTTTGTCCATGTGTGTCAGCCAACATGAGTCAAATCTCCCTTGATCTTTGTAGGGAAAGAATCTGCTTCTGTGTCAGTTTTTTTTCTCACAGTTTTGGCTGGTAACGGTGTCACTGAACTGTGAGCTAACTAGACTAATTCGCACACTTCCACTAGTGAAAGTGGTACAAATCACTTCTTGAATGTCTGTCATTGTTTCACGTCAGCAATGGAAGTAACAATTGATGTCTGTCCCTTCTTTTTCAAGTTCCAGCCCTAGCACTTTGCGGTCTGATATTTAGACCGGCCCATACTTTTTTCCAGAGGTTTCCATGTAGTCTTTTTTCTTTGTGTCCTATTTCTAACAATGAGGCGTGAAAGTGGGAGAACGGTGAAGCTGGACAGCTGTGTGGCGTGGAGGGAGGGAGGGACAAGGACGGGGAGTGAGAGGGAGGAAACGGCCCTCGGCAGCCCTCACATCCTCTCTGCCCTGGCTGTCTGCTTCACAAGTCCTCCAACAGCTGCCGCCAACTACAGACTGCCTGTCTGACTGACCGTGTGACTGCATGTCTGCTTGTTTGTGTGTGCCTGCCTGTCTTCGTGCCTGCCTGTCTTCATGCCTGGCTGTCTTGGCCGTCAGACGGTTTGTCTGTCAGTTTGCCTCTAGCTCGTCTTTCTCCGTATAGGTTTTCTGTCAGTTTCTGCCTGTCGGTTGGACCATATTTTAGAAAGCCTGCGCCCGATTTTTTGTTTGACTGTCTAGCTCTCGGAGAACTGGGAGGGGAAGGGACATGTCAGACAGATGTGAAACGATATTCAGCTTGCTGTCTAGGGCTATCTTGGGCTGCCTGTAGGAATGTAGAAATGTAGACTGTATAAATGGATTAATGTCAGCAAGTGATGGGCATCTAAAGGCTGCCTATCTAGGATACTTGTATAGCCTACTGTGCAAGAAAGGTTTCTGATGGAGCAGCTTCTTTTTCTGTCTCTCCAGGTTTCTTCCTACACCCTCTGGGACTGGCCTTCCCCTGTAGCTTGGCATGGGCCAGGGGCCACAGGCTGGTGAGAGACACAAACAAGCAACAGAAAACCAAACAGGAGTTTGAATAGCAAAGCGCAGCTCTCTCCCAACCTCCATTGAGGCTACGCGTCGGGACCTCCGGCTGCAGCTTTCATTCCGCGAGCTGCATCCAAGCATCTTGGAAGACGGCGACGTCCTGATCTCAACCCGCCCCCCCCCCCCTCTCCCCATCTGCTCCCTTCCCTCCCCTCCCCAGGTTTGTGGCTGGCTAGCTCCTGCGTTCCCCCCCCCCCCCCCCCCCACACACCCAACCCCCTCGGTGGCGCTGACCCAGCTACGTCCACCTCGCTGAGGGCCCTTCCTGAGCGCTGTGCAGCTGCATCCTGCCTCAAACTTCCTGTCATTGGCTGGACAAGGCTATAGCCTCCTCTCTACCTCAACCCCCCCCCCCCCCACTCACACACACACTCACACACCCTATTGACCATTGACCACACACACACCATTCTCCACCCTGTTGACAGCGGTTCAAGGAGAACCCCGCCTCCCATACCCATCCAGGTGCATCCCTGCTGTCCGCATCCTCTCTTCCCCCCACCTCCTCCACCATGACCTCCATGTCCAGCCTGTTCTCCTTCACCAGCCCGGCCGTCAAGCGCCTGCTGGGCTGGAAACAGGGGGACGAGGAGGAGAAGTGGGCCGAGAAGGCTGTGGACGCCCTGGTCAAGAAGCTGAAGAAGAAGAAGGGGGCCATGGAGGACCTGGAGAAGGCCCTCAGCAGCCCTGGGCAGCCCAGCAAGTGTGTGACCATCCCACGCTCTCTGGACGGGAGGCTCCAGGTGTCTCACAGGAAAGGGCTGCCCCACGTCATCTACTGCAGGGTATGGCGCTGGCCCGACCTGCAGTCCCACCACGAGCTCAAGCCCCTGGAGGTCTGCGAATACCCCTTTGGCTCTAAGCAGAAGGAAGTCTGCATAAACCCCTACCACTACACACGGGTGGAGAGTCCGGGTAGGTAGCCACAGTGTACACAAATGACATGTTTAAAGGGAATATTAAAACTCAAATGTAGATTTCGCCATGGGCCCCAAGTTGCTAAAGTTAATATTTCCTTAATATTACCTTAAGTCCCTACAAATGTATATGAGCTGGTGTTACCAATTGTGTCAGATACCAGATACCAAAACCAGTAGAAATGTTGCATTAGCCTGCCATGATTCAATGTAAACATGCGCTAGCTAGCTCTTGAAGCTAATGTTCTCTTAAGCAAAGGTCCTCATTAGACTGGCAGCATTAGTTTATTGAATCTCCTCCATTACGTGGAGAATCAATACTGAAATCCTATTAGATTACTGGCTTCAGAGATGTCAGTGGGATATCGTGCTAGGAGTTAGCCGAACTAAAAGCCCAACTCTAGAGATGTCCTACTGGAAGGCCTTACCGACCTTGCATCTGACTGACATGTTGATGGTCGTATCCAAAGAAACAGTCCAAGGCCAGATATCACATGTCACTCAGCCGAGGAGGCAGAAAACACTTCTTGCCCTCAACTATTTTGTTTTGAAGAAATGGCCTTGAAGCCCCAAGGACAGTATGTGCACAACAAAGTCAATGATATAGTTCTCCTGGAATGTTGAAAATATTGCCGGAGGACCTGTACTTTCAGATTGGCCCTTATTTTTATGCACTAGACCTAATTTGTGGGTTTGTGTATTTAGCCTGCGTAGAGTTGTGGCCCCCATCCTATGGATGGTGTATGACAGGCTATTGTCTAGTATGTTGTCCATGTAAGCAGACTGAACCTTCACATTTCTCTATTGCTGTTTTTCTTCCCCCTCCTTCTCTTCCTTCCCTCTAACTCTCCAGTCCTCCCCCCTGTCCTGGTGCCTCGGCACAGCGAGTTCAACCCCCAGCACAGCCTGTTGGTCCAGTTCCGGAACCTCACCCACAACGAGCCGCACATGCCCCTCAACGCCACCTTCCCAGAGTCCTTCCAGCAGCACAGCGGTGGCAACGGAGGCGGTAGCGGAGGCTCCTCCTTTCCCATTTCGCCCAACTCGCCCTACCCCCCCTCGCCGGCCAGCAGCGGCACCTACCCCAACTCCCCCGCCAGCTCGGGTCCTTCCAGCCCCTTCCAGCTGCCAGGTAGACACTCAGAGGTTGACACCAAATTCTACCTTCAGCTCACTGGCTGTAAGGTTGTTGCACACACAGGCGTCTCATTGATAAACTGCACACTCCGGTCATTTAAGGTCAAGAATCTGGTTGAATGCGTGAATAACAGTGACATCTTTATCACACACAGGCAGTGGTTAGGCCTTAGAAACAATGTTCTTTTAAAATCTCTGCTGAGTGGCATGGGTTGTCTCTTTTGTTCTGCCATGTTGAGTATGTCATATATGCCATGCTTTCCTGAAAAGTAAACAACCCCATGCGTTTGAAGTGGGGACAGGAATAAACGAATTCTCAGAACACTCGATTTGATTACAGTTCAATGAAAATCCAATTAAGTTACGACGGTTGGCCATTTAAAGCAGATCCCAGACAGAACAATGCAAATGCCGACCAAGCAGAGCACCCAAAGCCAGGGTGACTGAACCAGGCCCACACCCCGTCTGGGGTGAGTCTGTAGAGAGCTTGTGCACGCGTACGTGGGCTGTTACCATGAGCTGGGCACAGGCCCGGGGCCTCCATTCTGCAGAAGCTCCGGATCTGCTGATGCACGCTACACTTCCAGTCCATGGACTGCAGCCAGTCAGGCATAATGAAGCTGATGGGTAATGGTGGTGGTAGGAGGGGGGATGTAGGTTAGATGCAGTATGCAGTGTTTTTATTTGTATTTTATTGTGCTGAATTGGCCCCGTCATTGATTTTAGTGTTGATCCATGCAACACTGGTGTCTGTTTCTGAAGGCGTCATCAAGGGAGGAACAGGAGGAAAGATAAATAGCCTGTTTGTTGATTGATACAGACTTCCTAAGTAGAAAACCCTCCAGCTTGTCTATTTTTATTGTATTTCTTAGGGTACATAATCAATTACTATAAAGTATTTGTGTATATGTAACTACATTACATCACTATCACAATACATGCAACAGCAATTTAGTTTAGATTATTACATATGACAATGCATAGGGGATAGGGGCTCTCCAAGGGTAAGTGGTTGTGGCAAAATTACAGCTGAATATTCAATCAATATAAGCATCTATTAACCCCTGTAGAGCTTCCTCCTCCTCAAACATTCTCTGACATGTGCATTAAAACCTTTTTTTACTGCAAGTAATGCTATATAGTTTATAATAATCTAAGTGCCCCTTTTAAGGGTAGGGTAATACTCTTGGCAGGACTTCTTTTCATTCCTTCCCTATCTTGACTCACTCAGTCATAATGTGACAACAATTTCAGACTGTTGCTTGGACTCAAATTAAATCAGTGAACTTGCTTCAAGGGGCTTTAGTTGTAATGCAAGTCTGCTTGGGCTGTGTAAAATGTTTTGGGGAAGTATAAGACGTGATATTGGACAATGTTTCCGGGAAATGATCTTGTGATGGGGGGTCTGTCTCCTCCACAGGCAAAGAAGAGAATGTGTGTGTGTATGCGCCTGTGCAGCCATTTGTCATCAGCAGCAGCTGGTCTCCTCTAACTGTTCCTTTTGTTGTGTGTGTGTGTGTGTGTGTCCCTCTCCCCTCCCACACCTTCCCCCAGCTGACACCCCACCCCCGGCCTACAGGCCCCCTGATGAGCAGATGGGCCAGGATGGCTCTCAGTCCATGGAGACCGGAAGCAGCATGGTGGTGCCTCAAAACATGCCCAGAGGAGGTAAGGCATCCTAAAGCAAGTGTCTTCCTTGAAGTCACACGAAGGAAAAGCAGAAATGTCAGATCAACTTTTAAAAAGAAAGTTCTACCTCATCCAAAATGTAGTAAAATAAACGAAACCGTGGTTGATTTTATACGCTCGTCCAATGAGGGGTGTTCTATATGCACGCTTTGTGTGTTTCCTCTGCGGGCCAATGATCTATGCACCCGTTCCACTGAGCAGGGCTGTACTCTAACCCGGTGGTCTTTCCTCCTTCCTCCTCCGGCCTCTCTTCATCTCTGTTTCTCCAGATGTTCAGCCGGTGGAGTACGAGGAGCCCAGCCACTGGTGCTCCATTGTCTACTACGAGCTGAACAACCGGGTGGGCGAAGCCTACCATGCCTCCTCCACCAGCGTCCTGGTGGACGGCTTCACCGACCCCTCCAACAACAAGAACCGCTTCTGCCTGGGCCTGCTCTCCAACGTCAACCGCAACTCCACCATCGAGAACACACGCCGGCACATCGGCAAAGGTAGAGGATGATGCCATCAAATGCAAACTTGAACTGATGTCTAGCTCCTAAGATTAGAAGCCAGATTCGTCAGTGAGATAATAATTAGGGACATGGAATGGAACGAGTTGGCAAAAGAAAAGCCAAATGTGATTCGTGAATGAAATTTGAGGGAGGCGGCTAAAGCGTCCGTGCACATGCGTCTGTCGTCCTTCCTCCTCTGCAGGGGTCCACCTGTACTACGTGGGAGGGGAGGTGTACGCAGAGTGCCTGAGCGACACCAGCATCTTCGTCCAGAGCCGCAACTGCAACTACCACCACGGCTTCCACCCCACCACTGTGTGCAAGATCCCCAGCGGCTGCAGCCTCAAGATCTTCAACAACCAGGAGTTCGCCCAGCTGCTGGCCCAGTCTGTCAACCACGGCTTCGAGGCCGTCTACGAGCTCACCAAGATGTGTACCATCCGAATGAGTTTTGTTAAGGTACTGGAGGAGTTGGCGGCTTGAACCCTTTGAGGCTTTTTGGCAATTATCAGAATTGAAACATTAACGCTCTTTATGTTGTTTAAGGAAGTTATTGAACCTTGACTAATGACTTTGGATTTATTTACCGTTCCCGTTCTTTGCCAAACGTTCAGGGGTTTCCTGTATCAATGGTCTTATTTTGTCCGTTCTCCACAGGGCTGGGGAGCAGAGTATCACCGACAGGATGTGACTAGCACCCCCTGCTGGATAGAGGTGCACCTGCACGGCCCCCTCCAGTGGCTAGACAAAGTGCTGACACAGATGGGCTCTCCCCTCAATCCCATCTCCTCTGTGTCTTAATAATGGCTCCTACACAGGGCAAGGGAGGGGGTTCAATAGGGGGTTCTTGTACTCTTCTCTTTTTTTTTTTTTTTTATCGTTACTTTTTTTATTTTGCAATGTTCTATGAGAAAAGGAGGTCTTAAAGGCCAAACTGTTTACATGCTGACTGTAGAAGGGCTCTTGAACCCTAGAGCATCAGCAGAATTATGTTGTGAAAGAAACTGGGGCTACAAGCGAATTGAAAGGAGCAGCATGAAATGGACACACTACTGCTCACACACTAGCTACCAACTTCTGCATTGAATGAGAGTAGACTGTAAAGCATGTACCTGAAAATGTTCCGATTTTGCATAAAAAATGTTTCCATCGTTTTTGAATGATTTTAACTATCTGTATGTTTAGTTTTTTGAAAGAAACATTAATTGTGTATCACTCACTACTCAATCTTACATCAGTCAAACAACTTGCAATTAATCTGAAAGTGTCAGCCCCTCCCTACGGTTTGTCTATTGCCAGATATTTACATAAAGTATAGCTGACATTATATGTTTACCAGACTCCAATCTCGTAAATGTTTCCTTTTTATAGTTTCTATTGCTAGTAACAAAACTCTTGAGTTACTGCCTTTTAAATAAAGTATGTCTAACTATTAACTTTGATATGGGAGAGCAATTACTGAATGTTTCAAACAGCTGGTAAGCTAAGATTTTTTTTTTTTTTCAAAATAAGTTATCATTTGTATTACAATTGAAAATCGACGTCCAATTTCTGTCCTACTACATTAAAGTGAGATTTGTTCTGTAGGCTTTAACTCGGCTTTATTAACAACTGTGGCACACATGGATTTTTTTCATGTAAGGTAAGTTTTGATTTGGTACCGTGGCATTATGATGATCTATATTATCACTAGCACAATGAAATAAAACAGGTTACTGGTAACAATGACTGGGCTTACTTGTCTTCTATTAGATCTGACAGTAAATTATTGGATTAAAGGGTGTGGGCTAATCAAATCAAAATGTATTTGTATTGCACTTTTTTCATGTCTAGAACAAATCTAAAATGAATGCACTTTATATATGTTTTTAATTGGCAGTGTTATATATTTAACGTATTTATCCAATCTAGTCGTTAAAATATGATTTTTGTTTTTAACCGTCAAGTACGGAGTTTCCCTTTGGGATTAATTAAGTAGCCTACTAACCTCCCATTCCTAGATAACGATATTTGAATGAAGAGGTGGTACATTCATAGCTTGGAAAGCGGTATGATTGGTGAAAAGGAAGTCAACTTGCAAGGCTTTGATAGGTGTAACAATCCTCTTTTAACAACGATTGGTCCGCGTCGGGTTTGTGTGGTTCGTAACTTTCATTTTTTCATATATATTTTTTTACCGTAAAATCTGTTACACGACTCATTGACCATGATCTTCCAATTCCAGACAGGCATGCATAGAACACTTGTTCACAATGTCACCTATACCGTGGCACTGTATTAGGTAAAGAGCTTGAAAACTAAAATTTGTCAAAATTATTCACTCACCGACCTACACTTACTGTGCATACGTGTATCAGTGTGCCGTCGGAATGCATGGGCCAGCAAACCAAGCGTACACATTGTGCACTATTGGTTCAGTTTGTCGCACCACAATCAGTACTGATACTAGTACCAAAGCTATAATCAATTATATAAAAGTAATGTGTCAAGAACTACAACATTGATTAAAAAATGTTTAATAGATAACATACGTTCAATATTGATGTCATATGACATTATAACAGTAACGCCTCGATCAAATGTTTCCTGAACGCTGAGATCATTGGTGTGGAGTGCCCCGGATATGAGGTGGCCACTTCAAGGAGCAAGCCAAAGATAAACACGTATCAGAAACAGGCTTCAGCAAGGGGATTGCAGCATATTGGGTTGAGAACATGGAATAGTACATGCAGATGATAAAATAAGGGCTGAGCAGATATATTCGGTTTACCGAGTTTAAGCGTTTTACAAGGTGTTGGGCAAGAAAATCAAGTGCATTCCTGTGAAAGCGACAAAGATCGGTAAGTTTCGCAGTGCAGTGACAGCTACTGTAGCTAGCCTATCTTAGCTAACTAATGTAGGCTAGCTAGCCTAACTAACGTAGCAAGCATAGCTATAAAGTATATGATGGTTTGATTGGATGCAAGTATTACACTCGCTACTGTAGTAAGCCTAGAGAAACGTTAACTGCTAACCTCAATTAACGATGTTAGCTACATATTTACATTCTGACTTGTGGCAAGTTTATCTCTCAAACCAGGACATGTTGCTATCATTACTACAGTCAAGTTAAGCAGGTAGCTAGCTAGCGTACATTTGTTAGTTCTAGTGTAGAGTAGTGTCGACTAATACTCGAGTTACTAGTGACGTGTAACCATCTAGCTAACCACCTGTGCCGAGACGGCTTGCCAGAAATGTTGGGGCTGTTACATTGTTTGATACCCTGTTACCTAAACCTTAGTTACATGTTAGCTAAACCAAGCTGGCTAACGTTAAGTTGTTCCCATTAGAGCTAACTATGCAACTCTACTTTCATTTATTTGACACTAACAGAATAGGGTATATTTGGATAAAATGCATTTTATTTGACGTTATGCTCTAATGTCAGGTTTAACATTAGGATTTTCCTTTCTTGCCATGCATATCTTAATCCAATATCTGTTCTTTTAGTTTCACAATACATCTAGTAGGCTGGCTAGATTGTTAATTTACTGATGAGTTACTGATATTGTTAAACTGTTCTGTCATATTCCAATGTGTTCTACCCAACAGCTGTGCCTGAGCCAATGATGGTACGTGCAGCCCTCGTAACTGCCACCAGTCTGGTGCTGACTGGAGCAGTGGTTGCCCATGCCTATTTTCTTAAACACCAGTTCTACCCCACAGTGGTGTACCTCACCAAGAGCAGCCCCAGTATGGCGGTGAGTCCAGAGGAGCAAACACACACTTAAATGAGAACATTATGTTATGTCTATCTAATGCTGATTTCCCTCTATCATGTCAGGTGTTGTACATTCAGGCATTTGTTTTGGTGTTCTTGTTGGGGAAGTTCATGAGGAAAGTCTTTTTTGGACAGCTAAGAGCAGCTGAGATGGAGGTCAGTGTCATCCTATCACATGTCACAGTTGGTTTACATCAAACTGTTCTTGTCTAAATGAATGTGTTGCTCAATAACTGGCTTGAGTCCCTGATAATGTATCCTGTTGCTTATAATTCTGTTTATACCCCCCAGGCCTAGACTTTTTATTCTGCTCTGTCTAACCAGATGTGTTACTCCTGTCTTCACTTATCAGTTAGCTCTGAATAAAGTAATTGGATCCCTATCAATGAGCTCTGCCAAAATATTATCATAGACTGTTGAATCAAACTAATTTTCTCACAAATTGAAAATACCATATGGCAAATCAAAGTTGGCCGTCAGGGCCAAACTCATGAAGTGTCTGACTGAGCGGGCAAGTGAAACAGACAGTGAGGTTTAACAGCCTGCATTCATCCCAGTTACTTACATACTGGGCTTGATCAGCAAGGAAACTTGTGTATCAGTTGTAGTAATTACTTGTCCCTGCTGGTGATAGCTTGAGTGCGAGTTTTTATGTTGTTTACACCCTATCTGTAGTTTCAGCTATTCATTTCCACACCAGTATGGTAATGGAGCTATTGTTCCAGTCTGAACTTCTCCTTCTTCCTGTCTAGCATCTGATTGAACGCTCCTGGTACGCAGTGACAGAGACGTGCCTGGCTTTCACAGTGTTCAGGGACGACTTCTCCCCTCGCTTCGTGGCTCTCTTCACCTTGCTGCTCTTCCTTAAGTGCTTCCATTGGCTGGCTGAAGACAGGGTGGACTTTGTGAGTGACTGGAAAGCTTTTATTCAGTGCAGAATAAACCTCAGCTCATTGTGCTGGGAAGGTGGGATTTGTGCATTGTTGATTTATTTGATTATTCTAAGAGCGCTTGTCACATTCATTGTACCTGATGTGCCTGGCTGTCAGATTTAGATCATTTCTACGTGACTGGTGTGGTTTCACCTGTTCTTTTAGATACTGCCATGGAATGTCTGTCGTCAGGCCATTGTGGTAGATTTCTAAACCTAATGTTTTTTCAAACTGTTCTCTCAGATGGAGAGGAGTCCAAATATATCCTGGGTTTTTCATTTCAGAGTCTTATGTGAGTATTCCTTAAAAAGACCCACCACACTACTGCAATACTGCTGCTTTAAGGGGGCATGATGATATGCTCAATTGATACTTTCAGTACAGAATGGTTTTCTAAATTAAGCTGTATGCAAATGCATGAGGTTGCACCTGTTGCAGTCAAAGTGCACCAAGGAAAGGAAAAAAAGTTACCAAAAACACAATTAAACAATAAAAACATTTCCTGAAAATATGCTCAGCAGGGAAAAAAAGAAAACAGAACAGATTGAGTAAGAGTCACTTAAATTGCTTTCTCACAATAATGTGACATTTCCTCAGGGATCAGTCAAGTACCTCTCTACTCTAGAAGTCTGCTCATACACACAGGTTTTTGACTGGTCTCCAGTCTGATCCATTGTCTCTCTTGCTCTGCACACAGCTCTCATGGTGCTGCTCGCAGTCCTTGACTTCCTGTTTGTCAACCACGCTTGCCATAGTATCATCACTCGTGGAGCCTCTGTCCAGCTTGTTTTTGGATTTGAGGTTTGTAGGCCATAATGATCGTCCTCCCTTTGATTCTCGGATGGGTGAAAACTAAATGGGGAATAAGGAACAATGCACTTTTTAGAAGAGCTAAAGCACTCAGAAGAGACGAGGTGTAAAAAGCACTCTTTTAACCCCCTCAGTACGCCATCCTGATGACCATGGTGCTGACCACCTTCATCAAGTACACCCTCCACACCGTAGACCTTCAGAGTGAAAACCCCTGGGACAACAAGGCTGTCTACATGCTATACACTGAGCTCTTCACTGGTACAGACACATTTCATGACCAGTCTGGCATTCCTGTTTAGTTTTCATGTTAGTTCATTTATTGCCCACTTTTTGGACCCAAAGCCTAACACACATTGTTTTTTTAAATCTAGGCTTCATCAAAGTACTCCTGTATATGGCGTTCATGACCATCATGATCAAAGTACACACCTTCCCTCTCTTTGCCATCCGACCCATGTACCTGGCTATGAGGTGAGCTCTGGGGCCGCTGCGGAACAACTGGATAACCTGATTGCAGCTGATGTCTGTCCTTGGCATGCTGCCTGTGTACAATCAGGAGCTGGATTGCAATTGGATTTGGAATCTTTTGAAATGCTTTACAGTTTACATTAGTCAAGTGCAATATTGGGGTGGAGTTGCATGTTTTGGGATACGGTCATTGGTATATCAAGTTCAGATGCGTAACTGAAATTGTTCAGATTCTTTGTCCTCCAGGGTTTATATGTTGCCACCAAACCAAAACATATTGCTGTTTGAGATATTTATGTAATCTATTCCTCCTTCCTCAGGCAATTCAAGAAAGCTGTAACAGACGCCATCATGTCCAGACGAGCTATCCGCAACATGAATACGCTGTGAGTGGTATTGCTGATTTGGTGTTACTAAATGTCTTCTGATCTCTCCTGTTTTTTGTCCCTCTCTAACCCCCCCCTCCTCCCACACACACACACACTCTTAACACTGTCAAGGTTAGGTTGAAATTATTGGGTTTTTGTCACTAAAAAGTTACTTGTTGTCCTTGTTCACTGCTGCTGTACCTCTGCAATTTCCCTTGGGGATCAGTAAAGTTCCATCTATGTATCTAGGTTCAGTTAACATCAGTATTCTTGCTTGTTAATAACCATATATCCTGGTGTGTCACCAGTTACCCGGATGCAACCCCTGAAGATCTTCAGGCCTCTGACAATGTTTGTATTATTTGCCGTGAGGAGATGGTCACTGGAGCTAAGAAACTTCCCTGCAACCACATCTTCCACTCGAGGTATGCCGTTTTACACAGAAAATATTTCTGTCGTAGTTTTGGTATTTTGGTTTTCACTCCTATTTCATAAGTATCTAGCTCTTTTTTTCTCTCTCTCTCTCTACTTTTTCCGTCTCTCTTCTCTTGGTCTCCCAGCTGCCTGCGCTCGTGGTTCCAGAGGCAGCAGACGTGTCCCACCTGTCGCATGGACGTCCTCCGGGCCTCCAACCCCAATCAGACGCCCGTGCCGGCCCCAGCCCCGCCCGCTGCCCCAGCTGCCCCCGCCAACGCCCCGGCCCCTCCTGTGAACGGTGAGCAGAAGCACAGGATATCAAAGCGTATCATCCGAGTACTTAATTAGTATCTAAGTACTAACTGTGAGCTCCCAAGCAGCTTCTAAAGAGCCTTCCTTACTTCTCTTGTCCAGTGGCCCCAGGAATGATGCCTCACTTCCCCCCTGGCCTCTTCCCCTTCTGGGGTCCTTTCCCTGGGGCAGCCCCCCCTGCTGGGGCTCCTGGCGCCCAGGGCCCCGCAGATACCCCACAGGCTAACACGGACACGAGTCAAACTCAGGGAGCAGGTTAGACATTCACATTGAAATGAACTGATATTCAGAGCAGCTGTCATTTGTTACTGACAGTGATGTTGGGTAATCCCTCTGAAGGATGACCACATTTATTACGAGTCCTGTCCTAATGGTGTGTGTGTGTGTGTGCGCGTTAGGTGCCGGTCGCCCCATTGGTGTGGATGGAGGCGCTGCTGCTCCCGGTAACCCTGGAGGAGCTATCCCAGGGTTCCCCTTCTCCTTCCCTCCTCCTCCATTCCCATCTGCCCCGTGGTTGCCTATGCCGCCTCCCCCTCCATTTGGTGAGCATGTTCAGCTTTTTTACTACTTGGAGGAAAACAATATATACATTTCTTTATTTTTGAATAACCTTTGGATAGAATTGGAATTGGAATAGCATTGAAAGATTACAAGCATTCAACGTAAAAATGACTTACTCAGGCGTGTGGTCTTTATTTCACGTGTGTGTTTCCGTGTCTTCCAGTGTCGTCGATGCCGCCCCCTCCCCCGTCCCTGTCCATCCTGTCTGAGGCCGAGCTCAGGGAGCTGGAGCAGGAGGGCCGGAGAGGCCTGGAAGCCAGGCTGCAGTGTCTCAACAACATCCACACGCTGCTGGACGCCGCCATGCTCAACATCCATCACTACCTGACCACCGTCGCCACACTCACGTACGCTCTTGTCCTCCCCCATCCCGTCCCCCCCCACACACACACACACTTTCCACAGGCTTTCTCCTCTCCAGCACTCAGTCTGTTTGTTGCCGTCTCTTTCTCTTCTGCTGCCTGATCCGATTGTGACAGAGCTCTTCCGCTCTCTCCTCAGTCCCCCACGGCCTCAGTCCAGCACCGGAACGGCCAACGGGTCGACAGTGGCAGAGTCCTCCCCCCCTACTGTGAACGGTCCTGATGACCAGAATCAGTCCCAGGACCAAACCCCGGAGGACAGCTCCCAGAGCTGTAAGTCAGAACTGCCTGTGAAGGTCTACAAATAATTGGAGTATTGGTGGAAAATGTGTAGGAAGATAAGTGCAAAGAATGTGGTTTGATGTGAGCCTCCTCTCTGATGGTGTGATTATGTAAATTAGTGGTGTGTGTTTCCAGCATCGGTTAATAGTCTTTGCAGTGATGCTGTACTTAAGATCTTTTTTTTTCTCCTCACCAACCCCAAGCTGAACCTGCAATTGGGGCAGAAGGCTTTTCCCAGCCCGCGGACTCCACCACCACTGAAAATGACCAAGTGAGGGAGGAGGAGGAGGAGGCAGTGGCTGTGGATGGGGGTGAGCCTAATGCTGCAGAGCTGAGGCGCCGCCGACTTCGCAAGTTGGAGACCTCACCTCCAGAAGATCACTGATCACATCTGCTGATTTATGGGACTTATGGACTATGGAAATGACTTATCGGTCCCCCCCCCCCCCCCCCCCCCCCCCCCCCCCCCCCACTCCAATTTCTCTCGCTCTGCGTGCCCCCCTTCCCCCAGCCCTACACGATGCCTGAGCGATTAACCCAGAAGGTCAGGGAAAAAGGAACATCCTCGTTTCTGGAATATTCTTTATTGGGATGTATACCATTATATATGTTTTTTTTTTCCTCACAGTGACATTTATACAAACTTGTACGCAGGTCCTTGCAAGTCTTGCGAATTTAGAGGAACAATGTTGCAGTTCAAAATGCAGGCCATAATTCTTAAGACGGTGACTAGATATGAAGACTGTTTTAAATCTCAAGGGGGTCACTGGCACAAAATTTCACCTCTGCATCTCCTTGTAAGGATTTAACCCAGCCGTGCGATTTTTTGCTTTTTGTTTTTGTTTACTGTAAATCTTATCACTCTTTATAGCCTGGCTTGACGTTACATACAGAATAAGGTCTGACTGTTCAAATACGATTTGGGTCAAATTAGATGTAGTGTCTGGAT
The DNA here is from genome assembly GCF_021917145.1 of Hypomesus transpacificus. NCBI lineage: Eukaryota > Metazoa > Chordata > Actinopteri > Osmeriformes > Osmeridae > Hypomesus > Hypomesus transpacificus. The sequence continues at coordinate 5,186,444 of NC_061060.1, forward strand.
TTATGGACATAGAAGTTGGCATTTTTTTCTGTCTGTGATCTCTAGATTTTTTTTGTAAGGGTATTATATAAATTAAGTGGGTTGAATGAACCTGTACATACTGTATAAAGTTTTAATAGGATGATCTGTACATAACGCAGAATAAACCATTAAAATTGAATTGCGCTGTGGCACTGTGTAAACATTTTTCTGTTGTAATTTTTTATTAGCTTTATATACAGTAATGTAAAAATGAATGAATATTCAAGTTTAGCTATCAGAAAAAAAACTAAGAAATTCCCTTCAATTACTCCTTCGGGTGAGAATAGGTATTTGGCCTTTAAAAGCTGTTAACCACCTTAAAAAGTTACATTTGTAACACACAAAAACAAGTAGAACGATCAGTTATATATATTACAAAGATTACTGAGAATGCAGATCTCCAGTAATGTCTAGCCTACCTGTTATGACAAAAGGAAAATCCATTCACCTCCATTAGGTAATTGGTTCTGAGGGGCATCATTTCTATAAAACATTATAGTGTGGTATACAAATACATAAATACATTAATTGGTCATGCAAAAATGCTGGGTAGTGGTATTAACGCTATCCTTTTTAACGCGTAGCAATGACTATAAAATGGTGCGTTTTGATCTCAAGGTGCATAAACAACTCTGGTTGATGACTTCCTGAGTTTTCAGTGCAAAGACACGATGGTCCAATGGATGGTGACAAGCCTCCTGTATTTCCCTTCAGCGGCTCACAACCACTTCTCCTTCCCCCTCCACCCCCAAAGTAATGAATCAGTTCTGAGGGGTGGAGTAGAAAGAGTGGTGCTGGTCATTTTCGGCTGTGTTGCTGGCAAAGAGAAGTGGAGTTGTCTCCTTCGATCCATACCAACTATACGAGAAAAAAACAGAATTCATGATTTGGGATTAGCAAACAGCTTTTTGGCAAACTTGACTAAAAGTAAGTTCACACAGGGTAGAAGTGCCATCTACCCTGTGTGTGGCTGGGCGCTGTGGGCCCATGGAACAGGCGATTCCCCGTCCACTCCCTGTGGATCATCAAAGAAGTACGGGCGGGGAAGTCTGTTATTGATGACGATGCTGCTAACCTTGGAGAGAAAACAAAACAGAGGTGCTCATAAGAAAAAGGCCCCAGGTCTATCAGTTGGCTAGCATTGGTTAAATGGCCATTATCAGAGGATTCTATATCTACACTCCATGTCCCATACTGTTATAATATAATACTGTTAAAATATCTTTACAATGAGAACTGAATGGGACCAAATAAATCATGAATGGAAGACGCAACGGGTTAGAGATTGGATTCAGGGCCTGCTGACACCTACCGCTTCCTGAGGTGGCCGTCGAACCCTGAAGATAAGGATGAGCAGGCTGGTGGGGAGCAGCTCCCATATGAAGAGAATGGCCCCAAAAGCCAGGTAGCCACGGTCCCCTAATTCACTACGAAGGTCAGCCTTGAGCCCAGCCAAAACACAAAACCGTCAGGATGCATCTCACTGTAGAACTTGAAGCTGGTATAAACATTTAGGAAACTCTCAGACAGTATTACCTGGTCAGAGATGTTGTACCAGTCAAAGTCGAACGACTCCACTCTGCAGCTGTGTGACAGCATAAGGACAGCCAGGTTGTAACAGGCCCTACTGGAGAATAGCAGGATAACACCTGCTCCCAGCACTGCCGTACGACACAGTGTCGTACCCTGTGGAGAACCACAGAAAGCTATGTCAGACCAAACAACGTATACTTTACTAGATGCAAGATTGCCACAGTTGAGTTACCGTTGTGTACTTTGTGCTGTACCTCTTGTATCCAGTATGTCAATTTGAATAACAATTGTGCAAATGCAGATGACTCTTGAAGCCACATACATCAAACCTTTTGTATAGTCCTCCTTTTTTAATCTTGATTCAGGACCTACCTTACTGTGTAGGTAAAGGTTGGTGGTAGGTGACCGGCGAGCCAGAACAAGCAACAGGCCGGCGAGGCATATCGCCTCAAGGATGAAGAGAAGGTCGTTGACCAGGACCCGGACCAGAACCAAACTCCATGTCCGGCCTCCATCTTCCCCACGCTGGCCGAGAACAGCACACACCACGTTGACACACAAGAACAAGACGCTTAACGTGGCGTACATACAGCGTGCCAAACACCTAGGAGAAAATTGAGGGTTTGACAAAGGTCAGTCTTGGCACTTGGTTTCATTGAGACAATAATGTTCTTTCAAAGAAAATAATTATTGTAAAACATTTATTTTTGGGGACTTTCTGCCGTAATTATTTTTTACAGTGACAATCTAGAGAGACAGGAAATGGATGGAGGAAGAGAGAGAGAGAAAAGCGCCCCAAACCTTTTTTCTCGAATAGGAAACATGATTATCAAAGTAATTATGACTGCGGTGAAGGAAGCTGGTACTCACAGTTCTTTACCAGGCTCTGAGCTGTACTTTTCTCTCACTTTCAGTAACACCTACACAAAGAGTAAAAGACACTTCTTTGAAACACAATACTTCGAACAGAATGCAATACCATGAAAACAAACATAGCCCCAAATCTATTTACTCTTCCCATTCAAATATTAGGAGTGATTACTTGTCTTTTTGCCTGTCTTACCTGAGTGAAGTAGAGATTAATGAGGCTGAGGGTGAAGAACTGCAGGCACACAGGGAAGCAGTAGAGCAGCCAATAGATGGGCGTGGGCAGGTGGTTGGCCTCCAGGGCATTGCAGAAGTAAAAGGAGAACAGAGTGGTACGAAGGGCAGCCCAAAGTAGGCATAAAAACAAGAAAACACTCTGGTAGCTCCACCGCTTGTGTCGGTAAAGTAAAAGGAGCCAGAGCTGGGCATATACTACCAGAAAGAGGCTTCCATACAGAACAGTGTACAGTATGGTGATTCCAAGCTCTACTGACGGGGCAACTGCTGGATGCAGAGGGATAGGGGGAGACAGGGATGAGTTGGGGGGCAATGGAGGTGTGACTGGAGCTTCCATTTATGTGCAGGCCCACTGCAAACACGTGTCACAAGTTAAACAAGCGCCTCTGTTTAAATACAATCAGCAATGTGTTCTCATAGGCTAGTGTGCACAATACACTTGCAAGCGCCTTGGTGGGTCCATTTTATGAAATAAAACAGGCTAAGAGCAAGGTTAAACACTCTTCCAAGCACATTTGACCTGTGAACACATACAAAACACAGAGTTAGTTTATCAGACAGAGATAGCAAGACATCGCTCATTGGTAGCTTACGGTTCTTATCTTTGTTAACGCAGCAAGTACCAGCACTACAATGAGCAGACATCGTTATGCAATGGGGAACTCCATGTTCCCAAATGAAAGTGAAAATGTCGATGGCATTTCTTTAATGTAGCCGAATCTATTTAGACTTTAGATTTAGACAATCCTAAAAGTAATTTCGTATGACACAATCTGTCTTGCTCGATGACGTTTGCGAGTTAAGAACATCGAAGAAAACCAATGAAAACAGTGACATACACTGACACAGTGACAATCCTACTATTGTTCTTGGTGAAGACTATCCTTAGCTACATAGCGACTAACGTTAATCATTTCCTTTACGTTAACCTTTCGGAGTTCACTAGACTCCGAGTTCACACGACAATAAATAGTTACAAAAGATTACTGTGTAGTGTAAGTAGCTAGAGCTAGTTGTAACGCAACGTTGACGATCTAATTAAGCCTAGTATCCGCTAACTAGCTTTAATGTGTTACTTCACTATATATAAACTATTTATATATAAGATGCATTCCTATTTAAACCTTTACCTTGTCCGAAGTTATTCTGCTTCTCAACCAAGAGATTTTTGTTTACTCCTTTAATCCTTCATTTCCGTATTTGGTGACGTAGTCGATTGTGGGTGGGGCAAAAAGACTCATTTGTTTGCCGTTAACAGTCCACGCGCAGGAACTTCTCTGTTTACTTCTGAGTTTTGCGTGTTGTTAAATATATTACATCGGCAATAATTAGCTGCAGCAAAAGGTGACAACTTGTTCATTAACTATTTGAGAAAATAATTAGTGTAACGTTGCTAGCCACCCAACATTGACAAGGTTTGGCTAACAAACTAGTTAACAGTACTTTAATCAGCTTTACTGGGAATATATAAAAGAACATCCAAATATGCCAATGGAGCTACGAACCAGATCTCTCCAAAGAAACAGATCGCCAGCGAGAAGGTCTACCCGTCACAGAAGTGGGTTCCCACGTTTGGAGGTTGGTATGTTTGAATTTAGCTTAACCAAACTCTCCCGCCTTCCTCTTCCTGTGAAATTGCAAAGCCACGTAGTTAGCTGGCAGGCGCACAAAGTGAGCGGCCACCCATTCTCCATCCTTGTTCGTGCACCCACAACGAACACATAAGAAATCTGAAAAATGGTAAGAAACAACACAAGCCTAAATCAACTTTTAAAATGTTATGCTTAGCTAACTGAAAGCTGTTGTTATGCTTAAATTCTTTCCATGGAACAACATTACGTTTCTACCTCTGTACAAGGCTTCTAAACTGTGAAGTGCGGGCGTTTTCAGCGAACACTAATGATAACAAGACAAGTGTGTCCTGTTAACTTTCAAGTTAACTCAAGTTGTTGACTTTGTACTGCTAGGACTCGGAGTCTTTCCAGGATCAAGTGAGTGACTCCGATAGCGACAATGATAGCCGTTCACCTCAGGTACAGGAGGAAGGCAGAGAGAGTGTCTCGCAGGAAGCCACGGTAAGGTGTTTACTTACCTACTCTTTCATTATTGTCTTCAAAGGAACATACCAAAACGAGTTAAAAATAGCAATACGGGTTGTGTAACTTTTTTTTCTCAAAACAGCTAACTTTGTCAGAATTATGTCATGGGTTTGGGTGTATGTATATTTCTATGTATAAATGTGTGTGTGTATTATAGAAATTACATGTGAAATTCATTTCAACAGGGTTTGAAGGATTGTGCTGTCGTGTTGAACCGACTTAATCCTGAAGATGAAGAAAAAGAAGACCTTATCCGCAAAAGTGGAAAACAGCCTGTCTCCAGAATCCCCACTTTCCAAAGCACGCTAGCCAAGAAAAAAACCACCGGCGGCATAGAGCCAACTACTCCATCTTTTACCAAGAAAGAGGCTCAGAACCAGATGAGCCAACTCACTGGAAAAGCTAGCAGCAGTGGAGACATATCAAAATCAAAACTACCAAATATGAGAGAAACTGCTCTTATTCCACCATCCATGCTAGCAGCAACCGCGCAGCATCCAACTAGCAGCTTAGGTCAGACAATCCCTTCTGGCGATGTTCCTACGCCGGCTTTACCAAAAAAACAATCTCCATATCTGCTGACAGAGGAGGCTTCAGAAGAGCTTCATTTCATGACTGTAGACCCACGTCCAGCCCTCAGGTCAGAATCGGGGGACTATGTCCCAGACCTACCCGATGAGGCCCAATATTCTATGACTCATTACACAAATGAGAGACTTCCCTTCCAAACTGCACCAAAAGACACAGAGGAAGATTCTAAGGCACAGGTCATGTCCAGAGCTGAAAATATAGAACATTTGGAGATGTCTGATGCTAACGAGGAGGACCAAACCGATCTAAATATAGATGAGAATGTGGGGGACTGTGATGAGTTACCTCCCTGTAAGGTGGATGGATCTCTGGACATTGAGTTTGTGTTGAAGGACTGTGCTTCTGACTCCGCCTGCCTTGATGAGTCTGTCATTAAGAAGCCCAGTGTGGAGAGCTTCAGTGTGCCTGAAATGACTCGTGAGACTCAAAAGCAACCTGCCAACCATGGGAATGTTTCTGAAACACCCTGTACAGATATTACAGGGATCCTGTCAGCAGCTGGGAAAACATCCGCACCCAGAAAAGCACAGGTCAGGGGCTATGTGGCATTACGGAAAGGAATAAAAAAAAGTTTGCTTTGACACTACTGTGTTCAATTTCATTTTTGCTAGTTGTTTTCCCAGTTAAGTGTCAGTGTGTCTAACTCTCACTGTGACTCTCTTTTTTGCAGACATCGGGCTGCTGGAGTTTTTTACTCTTCTGCCTATTACCTTCTACTTTGCTTCTTGTTGGTGGGTTTGGTCAGCATGTCTGGCACTATGGGCCTCCATCATCAGTGTCACACTTAGTGGCTCAGTTGCAGCTCCACTGGCTGGAGGGATTTCTGATGTCACAAGAGGTGTGCAGCACAGATTGTCGGTGAGAGAGCCACATATGTCAAGTACTGTTTTTGTTTTAAAAGTGATGGCCTGTTTGTCTTGTGTACAAAATCAGTTGGACGTATAGTGTTTTCATGGTATAACTGTACATTTTGTACAAAACTACATTTACATTGTATTACTGTATTTGGCAATTTACACTACTGCTCTCTTAGAAGTTTTTCTTTGTAGGCACCATAGTGGTTTTCAAAAAAAAATTGTTCCCTCTCTCCCCTGCAGTGTCCGTCTGGTTGAGAGCATCCCTCAGGGTCTCTATCCATCAGAATCCTCCACACGCTTACCAAGCATCTACAACACCTGGATTGATCTGCTAAAGAAGGCAAACCGCTCTGTCGACATAGCTGCCTTCTATGTCACTCTCAGAGACACTGACCAAGGTTTTATTGAGCCTACTGCCTCACAGGTATCGAATGATATACATTTTGAACATTTGTTTAATGAGATAATTGTTTCAGAAATGTCATATAGCCTGTCTTGGCATAACAATTGAATGAATTCCCTTCTGGAATACATGTACCCTGCAGGGTAAAGACGTATTTAAAGAGCTGATGCAACTTCAGTCCAGAGGGCTGAAACTTCAGATAGCAGTCAATGGTCCTGAGTCTTCCTCTCAAGACACATCTGATTTGTCTGCAACAGGTAGTAGTAGTCTTTTCAATTTAGCCATCACACACCATAGAAAGCATAAACGATATACAATCTCAAATACAATATTGATAAACAGTCTAGGCAGTATAAACAAAGTCAAGTCTGTGTAGACGTAAATTATGATGGCAAAGACGCGTAATCCTTAAATATTCCTATTCTACATTCTTATTGATTTATGTACCCTTCAGAAAATACTTATATATTGTAACTCTCAAATTGATTAATGAACCATTCTAGGTAGGTAGGCAGGCTCCTTTTAAATGAAAATGTCCCACATATGTGAATTGTTGCTATAATAATTGAGAAATTGTGTGAATTATTCAAATTTAATGTAAATTATCCATGTAAATATTTGACCGTTTTAATAGGTGCTCTAAACCTATTTTATTCATCTCTATTCTTGTCCTAGGTGCAGAGGTCAGAGAGGTAGATCTCAATTCCATCACAGGAGGGATCGTCCACACCAAGTTATGGGTGGTTGATCAGAAACACCTTTACCTTGGGAGTGCAAACATGGACTGGCGTTCCCTTACCCAGGTCAGTTCTGACCCAGTGCTTCCACTTTGTTTTCTTCAATGCACCTGAAATCCCATTTTATACTCAACACCTTGTAGTCTGTGTAACCTGTAATTTAGTTTTAGTTCAACAACATCAGAAAGATTGTGAGGAATCAGTACTCCACACACCACAAATTACCTCCTTGAGGTATGCCTGATTTGAATTTCCTTGTTTCTTAAATCTTCTTTTCCCGTGCATTTCAGGTGAAGGAAGTTGGAATTGCTGTGGAGGACTGCAGCTGCCTGGCTCAGGACGCATCACGGATATTTGGGATATACTGGAGCATAGGCGCTCAGAAGCATGGCTTTCTACCTCCCTATTGGCCTGCTCGCTACTCTGCCCTGTCTAGCGCCGAGCAACCCCTAACTCTGAAGCTCAATGGAGTCCCTGCTCAAGTGTATCTGTCTGTGAGTTTATCAGGTTGGCTGACTGAGTCTGGTCTTTAGAACAGTCCTACTTTTCTCTTCCCTCATGTGATAACTCTGACGCGACTGAATTGGTGAAACCAAGGTTCAGCCCTGTAATCTCATCATTTCAGTGTTATCAGTGGAGAGAGGGTGAGAACCTGTTTGAACGTTCTCATAATCTTACTCCCCTATCATGTGTATCTGTTGTTATGTTTCAGAGCGCTCCTCCCCAGATATCGGCACGGGGGCGCGCAGACGACCTCTCCGCCATTCTGTCTGTAATCGCTGACGCTCAGAAGTTTGTTTACATCTCAGTCATGGATTTTCTTCCCCTCTCAGAGTTCACTAAGCCCATCAGGTGACTTTGCGGCTCACTATGTACATCTAGCCTCACTCCCAGTCTGTGTTTGTGTGTTAGCCAGAAATGGGATATTCACATACATATTGTGTGTCCTTAAACATATGCAATTTTAAACAAAGCAGGATATATTTTATTTTATCAAGAGGGACAGTGTACATTAATGAACATAAAAATGTAAATGCACCCAATTATAGCCAAAAGGCTAGTTTCCATTGGCAGTCCCCTTGCCAGGGTGAAAAAGAATATACAACCCACTAATGATCACATGATCATATATACACACACACACACACACTCACAGTCCCACCTTCAATGTGACTTGTAATGCCCCAATTGTGAAAACATTACCCCTTGTTTGTGTAATAATAAAATACAAATACTATAGGTTCTGGCCTGCAATTGACTCTGCTATACGGGCTTCGGCATGCACCAAGGGAGTTGAGGTAAACCTGCTGGTGAGCTGCTGGGCGCACTCCCGAAGCTCCATGTTTGTGTTCCTGCAGTCTCTGACCGTCCTCAACACCCCCCCCCTGAAGTGCAACATCAACGTGGTATGTTGGATGTCCTCGTCATTTTTAGTAGTGTTTTCTTCGACTGATCATGTACTATATTGACCTTTGTGTGGATATGAATGTGCTGAAAAATATTTGACCTATTAGAGGGCAATGTTGGACTACCTTTTTATTCAGATCCGCATGAAGATTTCATATGGGGAGTAAAGAATATAGATTTAATTTTATAGCCTGAAACACGTGCTGAAACACTTGGAGTACATTCACTTGATTTTGATTCACCTCCAGAGTGTCTAGTTGGGGTATATATTGTCATTATCATGGTTGGTGTTTTACAGAAAGTCTTTGAAGTGCCCTCCACATCTGAGCAGAAGAAAATACCATTTGCCCGTGTTAACCATGCAAAGTACATGGTTACAGACAGAGTTGTCTACATAGGTACTTTATATCAATGTTCCAAAACAATTACTTCTTCTTATGAGATCAACTAGACCAGGGGTCTCCAACCTTGTTCCTGAGGTAGGCAGGTTTACCTACATGCAGGTAAACCTGCATGTATGTTTTTGCTCCAATACTAATCCAGCACGTCTGATTCTAATAATTATGTAGTTGATAAGGTGTCTACTGTTGAATCAGTTCAAATAAGTATGGTTGGAGAAAAAAGCAACAGGCATGTAGCTCTCCAGGAACAGGTTTGGACACCCCTGAACTAGACTGAGCATGGTTGACATCCAATGTGGATGTGACATCCAAATACTGATATCAGCTGCTGTTCTCTTGTTATACAGGGACTTCAAACTGGTCAGAGAACTACTTTACTCAGACTGCAGGTGTGGGATTGGTGGTGAACCATACTGGTTCTGGAATGAGTGAAGGCCAGAGCACTTTGCAGAGCCAACTGCAAGAGGTTTTCCAAAGGGACTGGACATCGGAAAATGCTAGACATCTGTCAAATGATGATGTCAAGAACTGTGGAAGACGATGAACAATATTATGCCAGCAAAAACGAACCATGTTGGCTTTCTCCTATACTGTATTTGACCTCTGTATCGTTGTAAAGTTGCTTTACATTCACTTCACGTCATCTCTTTATTTAATTTTTGGTGCTTTTTTCACAATTGGTGTTTTACTGTATACATGTTTCCATACAGCTATGATGTCATTTTTTATACACTTTTTTTTTTTGACAGATGTAATTCTTCACCATTCTTCTTAAGCTTCTTTGACGATACCTTATGGCAGACGTACAATGTACTTGTACGTCAAATAAAACTCAAAATCAAATAAACTATTTCTGTGTTTGACAAAGTTGTGTTTCCCATGAAATGTCAATAGAATTAATAATTTGACAAGATATTTGAGATTTTATTGAAAAGTTGCCACTTTTTTCACCAAAAATAATTATGGTAAGTCGCTATTATAGATTTCTTCTTGCAGTACTGTGGTACTGTGTCATAAAAAATGCATGGTTTCGTGGAACCCATTATTACAAAGTTAGCTTTTTACCCCTACCACACTATATTCCCATCTATAACATTATGGTTATAAATTACATTTCGGGGTCAGAAATAGTAAATTGCATTTTGTGTCTACAGTCTTTGAGATATAGACAAATAATGTGCATTGTGCAAATGCATAAGTAATTTGTGTGCTTTTATTTTGAAAAAACGCGACAATTTGTGACCTGGAAGTACTTCAGTAAACAATATAATTACAAGTAAAAAAATTAGCGGGGCGGTAGGAAGTGTTGGCCAACATTTTTTGACTTTTGTGAACAAAGGACTTGATAAATGTTTTATCATGTGAGTAGTTTGTGGTCATGTCGTACGCGAGGTAACTGGCCTAACTTTAGCCAACTAGAGTTGCTAATGGTTGCCGAAGTTCTGTTGGCTATTTAGTGCTAACTTTGATACAGCAATGCTAGCATTGCTTGTTCCAGCGTTTCACATGTCGATCAAAAAGTTAAAATCGATCTTATATGTTTGTAGTTGCGATCTTGACTAGTAAATAGTGGAAACCCACTATTAACTGTTAGCACGATATTGCATTCACAACCTAGGTAGGCTACTCACATTCTAACATTGTAGGCTGCCATTGCTGATTTTTGGCTTGCTAAACAGTAATGCCATTACTGTTTACCTGTCAGGTCAAAACGGCTAACTGTACTGCTACCATTAGTTTTGACCTGCAAGCTATTGAGCTTTAAACATGGAATACTACCACGCTTTACTTACGGTTTAAATTCATTCATTCATAGATATCCCTGGAGCATGAAATCCTGCTCCATCCACGGTACTTTGGTCCAAACCTTTTAAACACTGTAAAACAGAAGCTTTTTACAGAAGTGGAGGGAACATGCACAGGAAAGTGAGTAAGATTCGGCGAGCATCACACATTTTGGTGGTGGTCTTGTTTATCTGTCAATATATATTCAGCAACAGCACATCAGGAAAACTGCACTTGCTCATTCATGTCTTATTTGCAGGTATGGCTTTGTCATTGCTGTCACCACCATTGACAACATTGGGGCTGGAGTTATACAGCCAGGCAGGGGGTTTGTCCTGTACCCTGTCAAGTACAAGGCCATTGTGTTCCGCCCATTCAAAGGAGAAGTTGTAGATGCTGTGGTCACTCAGGTCAATAAAGTAAGTGTAAAGCTGCCATTAACTATTCCTATCAGTCAGGTTTGAAACATGGAGTAACAAAATGCAAGGCATGTACAGATGTGCTCTAAGGTTGTCCAACTATATATTAGGTTGAGGGTCCCATCATTTTAGTCCATGGCATTTTCATTTGTTTTATCATTTAATTATTAGATTAGATTGTGTTGGAAAACAAGAAACTCAAAAGCAAAGTCTGATTTATATTAAATATGGAATAGACAATGGTGGATGTAAATTACTTTAGTCTGTTTAAAATTGTGAATATTTAGTTTTTTTTTGTGGAGGGGTACCAGCAAATTTGAGCATGTCTCTGTATTTATTATTCCATTATAAAGGGTGAACAAAGTGGTCATTAGGCCCCAATACAGTTAGGTCATATTAACTGATATGGTCTGTCAAAGCCAAGAAATGGCTTCTTAACATATGACCCTTTATAGATGTTTTACTGATGTTTTTCTTTTTTTCTTTATCAGGTTGGACTGTTCACAGAAATTGGCCCAATGTCCTGTTTCATTTCTCGCCATGTAAGTCAAAATCAGTGACTCCGTTTATTGCTCAAGTAAAATCTTGCAACTGAAAAAGCAGCAAAATACATACATAACAATTAACTTCCTGTTATAAACACGGCTAAACCCAGAAATGCAACTGCGGGTGGGTGGTATTTAAACTGAGGACAAAATTCAACCCATTCACCTCATTACTACTTATTTCTTAAACTAAAGTTTTTCCTTTTGCAGTCAATTCCTTCTGAAATGGAGTTTGACCCCAACTCAAATCCACCTTGCTATAAAACAGTTGATGAGGTAAGGTCTAGCTGGTCTGTGCATGGCTGACAGTGTTGGTGTGAGTTTTGAGAGATTGTAGATTAATAAATAATCTTGCAAAGTTAATTTCAATAATTTGAATGTCTTTTTTCCCTTTAGGACATTGTGATCCAGCAGGATGATGAGATTCGTCTCAAGATTGTGGGCACAAGAGTGGATAAGAATGATATAGTAAGTATACTGTCAAACCAACACAAACCATTGATATACAATGAAATACAGATTATTTAAGTATTGGGAGATATGAAAAACAAGCATAAATTTATGCTTGAATTTCACACAATTCAGGACAATCATTTCATGTTTCTGACCCATTTTTTTTCAGTTTGCCATTGGATCCCTCATGGATGATTATCTGGGTATGTTAAAAAATATCTAATACTTTTTTGGAGGGGGTCTAGGGCTCTCAGGCTATAGCTAACCTAGACCCATCTAAAGGATGTCCTGGCCAGATAGTGTAATAAAATAACCGATTCCTTAATTCTATGTTTTCTGTTTTTTCCCTGACAGGTCTTGTCAGTTGATGTACCCGAAGGCGTGTGTTGACATACGACTATAAACAAGATGTTACAAAGTTCCTAATTGTATTGTCAATATGAATATTGTTCTACACTGAGAATGTGGTGATCAGAGTTACCGTTGATTCCTGTAGTGCAAAGGAATAGTAAATGATGTTACTATCTAAACATAACATGATACATTTTTGTTAACAACTAATGAATGTGTATGGATTAAATAACCTAATATGGGCACATTTGACAGTTTAAAACTTTGATTGAAGCATGTTATAAAGTGACAGAACTGATATTACAAAAATTTTCTAACTTTTCGCTGGAATATAATTTACCACATTTTTGGATATTTACATTTAATAAATGTAGTTTTTTTTTAAGGTTGTGTAAGACTTTTGAATAAACAGTCAATTGTATTAGATGAAGACTTTTATGAAGATTATCATGTCTGTTTATTTATTTTTTATGTGTTTGTATAAGCAGCGATCCATACAAGAGAATAATATTTTTTATGGTACTGACAAGGACACAACTCATACAATGTTTACTAAAAGTGCATACATGTTTATTTTTACATGTAGGCTACTGAACTTGAGGAAACTAGTGTACTAAAGATTTTCCTGTCCAACTCATCAAACACATTTGATTCAAATAATTAATCAGATTGTCTATTTTGTGTTAATTTAATAATGGTTAAAACAATTTTAAAAAAAGTTGCTATAAAGGGGAAGGGCGCCAAAATACTAAAATATTAAAATATGTATTTTAAACGATTTGTAAATGTGTATACATTACGTTTCATTCCAGCGACGCTGGAGAGGTTCGTTAGTAAATACGTCATTGCGGTGCGCCCTCGCTCTTCCTTTCTCTCGTCCTGAAGATGGCGGCAGGGGTGAGTAAGATGGAGAGATACTCAGGCAGCGTGAACTTATTTGTGTTTCCTGATACAATCCAATGGATATCTACCCAATCTTACACTCTATACCATATGTTTGTTCGTCTTTAACACCCCTCGAACATAATAGCAACTTTACCAGTCAGATTTATCACAGAAATATGCTGAAAATTGCCCCAGCCATTAAAGTGTTGACGTAGCGTTCAAGCTATCGAATGACGCCTCTTTCCATGCATTGTGCCACGTTATGCTTTATTCAGGGGTGTGGATATCGGCTCCACATCAACGCTCTATCATAGCAGTCATTATGTGAAATTATTTAAGGTTTTGGAGGAAACCTTTACTCTAAACTGTTAGGTCATTCCACTTATAAGTAGGCTGCTATTGTGTTGGCAAGCTAGACAAGCTAATGTGGCATATTCCATAGATTTTTTATTAAACTCTGTCAAACTAATAAATGGTAACATTATATTCGGGGGCATTACCAGGTGTTGTTTTAGGAGGTACTCAGCGAATGTTCGTCTCCAAGTAGAACAATTAATTTGATCACATCAGATTTGTATAATGGGGTATGTAGCTTGCTAGTCATGTCTATCCAGCTAACTGGCTTTTAAATCCAGCACTGGCTGAATACTTGTATGTGACAGCGAGTTTGTCTTGCCTTTGTAAAATGGTCGATTGGCAAGCCAAGTAGCCATTACAATGTGTACCAAACATGAATACAATTTAATTTGTTGGTTGTGAACCAATTCACCTACTTTGAGATGTGCTTGTGGAGTCAGCATCTTTTCAGATATCAGGGACTTGATGCATGTACTACTGTGAATGTAGCACCAGAAGGCTTAAAACGATGTTATCAGTTTGATGTGTTTAATAAAATTCAAGTTGTGAAAAATGATGTGGTTTCTAATTTTTCCTCTTACCTCACCAGACTCTCTACACATACCCAGAGAACTGGCGGGCCTTCAAGGCTCAGATTGCAGCCCAGTACAGTGGGGCTCGCCTCAAGGTGGCCAGCAACGCCCCCGCCTTCACCTTCGGGCAGACAAACCGTACCCCAGCCTTCCTTAACAACTTTCCCCTGGGCAAGGTCAGTTATCTGACACCTTTTTGTGGATTACAGTCACACTCAACTGTGAAAATGAAATTCTCGGAAGCCCCCAATGGAAGAATACCCTCCTCCACAAACGGCATATCTGATTTGGCTGAGTGACGAACATAGATCATTCTTAATTAATTTAGCTAGTGGTGGAGGAAAATTAATGTTGGGAATCTTAACACTGGATATAAATGAACCAGTTGGATACTGTTGCCTCCTGTAACTTTGGCTACTACAATTAAAGTCTCAAATTAGTTTGACACTTTCTTGTAACTATTACCCCAGGTTCCAGCGTTTCAGGGAGATGACGGCTTCTGTCTGTTTGAGAGTAATGCCATTGCTCACTACCGTAAGTATGACACCCTCCTTATTTGGCACCTTTAGCAACAAGCTAAAATGATTTAAAGCACTGAGATGGCACAGCCTAGTAAACTTTAAGATTGGAACGAGGATTGACAGACACAAAAATGGATGTTTCCTGCTAAGTGTGATTCTCAACTCCCATTTTTCTGTACATCTTCCAGTGAGCAATGATGCTTTGCGTGGTGCCAGCCCCCAGGCTGCTGCCCAGGTGCTGCAGTGGGTCAGCTTTGCTGATGCTGAGATCATCCCTCCCGCTAGTGCATGGGTCTTCCCCACCCTGGGAATTATGCAGTTCAACAAGCAGGTACGCAAGAAATATTAGCCCACCATTTAAATTGTATACAAGATCAGTAGATTATATTTTTCCAGCTACAAGCCCAAGATGCAAGACTAGTGTTTGTAAGTTGCAACATATCAAGCTGTTCCGAGGTTTGCACAAAACCTCTGGACTTGTCACGGTTGTTTATGATGGTGCCTTACAATGAGACTCACGCCACGTTTTTACCGGTTCTACAAAAGTCTGCGTGTTGACGGTTCCATAACTGGGTGTAGCGCAGATGTATCACATTACGTCATCTGCCCAACTCACCTGCTGGAGCTGCCAACTAGACCAACTGCCTCAGCTTCCTCCTCCCCATCCCGAGGGTTAATACTCCAGTGTACTCCTACTTGGGTGTTAGTTAAAACACATTGACCCGTTTATACCAACATCTTGTGGAAATCTTAGAGGATGGAAGTCTGTACATAACAATCTGTTTTGGGACCCCTGAACCCCATGGCAGGTATATTTTCAATGATTGCATACCCTCCTGTCTCATACTCTTCTAACATCTTTCAAGGCCACAGAGCAGGCCAAGGAGGAGGTGAAGAAGGTGCTGTCACTCCTGAACCAGCACCTGAACACCCGTACCTTCCTGGTGGGGGAGAGAATCACCCTGGCAGACATTAGTGTGGCCTGCTCCATGCTCTGGCTCTACAAACAGGTCAGTGTGACACTTGTTACTTAAACCATATGCTGCAACCTTGTTCCTTGAACATGTGGTTCCCATTCATTTGCTGCTGGTAGAGCCTGACCCTTCTGCCCTCTGTAGGTCCTGGAGCCATCCTTCGTTCAGCCATATTCCAATGTGACTCGTTGGTTTGTCACCTGCATCAACCAGCCCCAGTTCAAGGCTGTGCTCGGAGAGGTCAAGCTTTGTGAAAAGATGGCTCAGTTTGATGGTGTGTCTTCAAGTCACTTTTATTTATAAAACACATTTGAAAACAAGTTGACCAAAGTGCTGTACCGTCAAAATGGCATAAGACACGATATAAACACAAGGACATGTTTATATCGTGTGAGGAATAAAGACGATTCAAGACCGGGCAATGTAGGGTTTATCTTATTCAGTTTAGGTGTATATTTCCCTGGATTGCAGAACAGGACATTAAGTAGATTTTGAATTTTAACTTTGGAGGTTTTTGGGGAAGCAGAAATAAAAAAATTCTGATCAGTATTGGAACAGGAATCTCACCCAATTCTGTCTCTTCAGTCAAGAAGTTCTCAGACATGCAGCCCAAGAGGGATGCCGCTCCCAAGAAAGAGAAGGCCCCTAAGGAGTCCAAGCCCCAAGAAAAGAAAGAGAAGAAGAAGGAGGAGAAGAAGGCTGCCCCCGCAGTTGAGGAGATGGATGAATGTGAAGCAGCTCTGGCCTCAGAACCCAAAGCCAAGGATCCCTTTGCACACCTTCCAAAGAGGTAGGCATGAGTGAATGACCCCATGTTGTAATGCCTGATTGGCCCCATAAGTTTAGTTTGCATTAACTCGTCAACCCCCAGGTCAGTACCTAATGTATCTGTTATTGGTGGGTGTGGGTCCAAGCTTTCCTTAATCACATCTGAAACCATTTTTCTTTTTCCTCCCAGCACATTTGTCATGGATGAATTTAAGAGAAAGTACTCCAACGAGGACACCCTTTCTGTCGCCGTCCCTTACTTTTGGGAAAACTTTGACCGTGAGGGTTACTCTATCTGGTATGGCGAGTACAAGTTCCCAGAAGAGCTCGCCATGGCTTTTATGAGCTGCAACCTCATCACAGGTGAGAAGCCCCATCAACACGACCACCACTACTCGTACCACCCTGACCCAGCTACATTGTAGTTTGCTTCAGGTATTGATTCCCATTCAGAGACATTGTACATAATTCTATGGTTTCTGTTACAATTTACAGCTTATTTTTGAGACATCTTTATCTCTCCAGGGGTATTTATGACCCCTGGACCCTTGCTCCAATCCCAAAAAGGCATATTATTGAAACTCAGAACATAATGTGAGCCATCTTCTCCTTGGGGGGGGGGGGGGGGGCTGTCTGTGAGGTCAACCTGTGTTCCAAACCTTCCGCTTCTCTCTCTTACCCAAGGAATGTTCCAGCGTCTCGACAAGCTCCGCAAGAATGGTTTTGCCAGCGTGATCCTTTTCGGCGGCAACAATGACAGCACCATCTCCGGCATCTGGATCTTCAGAGGACAGGACCTGGCTTTCACTGTTAGTAGCTCAGACTAATTACATCATTGGGTTGTATTTAGTTTAACCCTCCTATTGTCCTTAGGTCAAAATGATATGAAACATTAATCTTATCTACATTGTGTATAGCTTTCTAAAATGACCTGAGAAGTGATTTATAGCTTTACCTTTTGGGGGACACACTAGAGTTAACAAAGCAAAGTATAAGTTAATGACTATTTAGTTGTGTTGTACACTTAACAAGTATAATATCTTACCAAATTACCATTAGTATTCCAAGATTTTGTTATGAGAGAAATTGGACTCTGGGTCATAGACTCAAACGTAATGGGTGTTAGTAATTCTTAAAACAATAGGAGGGTTAAATTATGTAATTGCCTACGTTTTATGAATGTGGTCTATAGTTCAGATCCTAAGTTGAACCCAACACAGTTGCTCTTGAAAGTCTTGAGTTTCAAAGATGATCTGATCCACTGTTCTTCTTCATACAGCTGTCTGAAGACTGGCAGATTGACTACGAGTCTTATGACTGGCGTAAACTGGATGTGGACAGCCAGGAGTGCAAGACCATGGTCAAGGAGTACTTTGCTTGGGAGGGCGAGTTCAAGCACGTAGGAAAGCCTTTCAACCAGGGCAAGGTCTTCAAGTGAGCGGGATTGACTGGCATGGCAGAAACATCCCCCCCCCCCATCCCTTACAATCCCTCGATACGTCAGCCGTTTGTCGGCGCTTATAACTTGGACATTCAACCACCAATGTACTCAGGCTGAACTGGGGAGATTCAAGTTGGAGTGGCTTGTCTTGGTCACCCAGAAGTGGTTGTTTTTGAGTTGAAAAATAAAACGTTTTCCACAATGCCAATTTCAGATTTGCTTTTGTTTCAGAACTCCAATTGGGTAGATGTTGTTTTGACATGTTTGTGTGCCTTGAGTTGTAGACCACCAGAATAAGACATACCTATTTCACTTTTACGAATCTTTAGTTATGGTAATTGTTGGGCTTACCTGGAACTGGAGGGACATGCATTAAGGAAAGTAAAATAAATGGTTGAGAACATGTAATGAACAATAAATGCAACTGAACATTGTCTTGACTCAACTATATAATTAATGGATTTTTATACTTTACTCCTTAAATGTTTGTTGCGTAACCAGATAAGTCAGTTTTCAGTTGGAAGCGAATATTGATTTGTTAGTTCTGTAACTGTACCATGATCAGTGTAGAAATATTTTTAATACAGGCAACAAAATGGAAGCACTGGTATTTATATGGATTTTATCGACAATAGGTGTCAAATTTGAGTGCTATATTTTCTTACACCTGCAGAGGGAGTTCTAAACCTGCAAATGTGCAAGTCTAAATAGTTCTGTTAGGGTGCTGTTTTCAGCAGTATTGCAATTGCCTAGCCACCTTTGCAAGTTTATCAGTAATACTTAGGACCACTTGTGTTGGACAGACATTCTTTCTCCTTGTGTTGATTTCACTTTCAAGCTGATGAGACAAGTGGCTTTACAGAGGATGTTATTGCACCTCACCAGACACGCCTTATGGCTCTCTACCTTGACATGAGCATAGGTTTTGAGAGAAAAGATGTATGGACAGACTTTGAAACAAAGTTGTAAGGAAAAGTGAGCCTTTTGTTCATGATCCAATGCTAAGTGATGTCATTCTACTGCAAAGTGCCTGGAATGGATTCCATCCAGGGAACTGTGCGACCTGATGTGAGAGAATGAGCTGCTGTCACCTAAGAATTGCACAATTAGCCTCGGGTTCAGGGACATGCAGTGAATCTGTTCTCCACCCTTTTGTCTGTAGTGTCCATATGTCTTCTTTTGGATTTAATTGAGATTATCATGGGCTCCTAAAAAAAACATACAAAAATGCTATTCCAACAAAGCTAATGCTTTTTTCAACATGGCTTTATTTTATCAGTCATACAATAGTTTTAATTATGAATATCTGCATTCAATACATCCAAATTCCCCCATAAATTCTTGTAATTTACCCCAAATATGTGAACTACCAATATATGGATAGTATTTTACCATCGTTCTGTATCACTTCCACTTCCACAACATTGGCACTATCCTACTAAATCAAATCAAAATCTATTTGTATAGCCATTTTTACAAGCAATGTCACAGAGGGCTTCACATATGCCCATAGAACTGCTCCTCATCCAACCTGAACCCTCAAGAAAGACAAGGAAAAGCTCCCAGAAAAACTCACCAGAGGAGAAAAAGTGGGAGAAACCTTGGGAGGAGCTATTCAGTGAGGGATCCCCCTCCTCCAGAGACGAAACTAAACTGTCTTCTAAAGAGATGGACAGTAAGTGAATGAAACCCTCCAATAGCTGTAAGGTACCTTGATCAGAGACACCGGAGTAGTGTCCTACCAGTGTAGTGGTGAACAAATCAAACACATCACACACAAACCAAATGTTGACATGCATTCCAATACACAGCACAACATTTTATACACACATTGTAAAAATATAAAATTGTTTTGTTTGGATTGGTTCTCCTACACCTTATCTTTTGTTAGGAGGTCATGCCCAGTTCCTTTATACGACTGATTATTGAGAAAATGAGTGCACTGCAAATATTACAATCTCGATTCTTTTGTCAGCAATAGGCACAATGGGCACATTGAACGGACTCTGGTTCTAAAGCCACTTCACTAACTTGATTAAATCATGACATGCATAATACAGTTCTGTATTGGAACTAGTGAAATGGCTTTTGCACTTAAGTTTTGTGTTGGCCCAACTACCAAGGTGTGCACTGACTTTACTAACACACACAGTGTGTTAGTGAGGTATCTGGAGTTGGTGCTCCAGATACTTCAAATGATAAAACTCATGGTCGTCAGATTTTGATGCCCCTCTGAACAATGCCTACCCATAGATGCACACACACATGCACACACACAAACCCACCACTAGTGACTATCATATCCAGATATTTAACCTCTGAGGAAGATGAATAGACATTTGAATTTCCCCTTTCAGCTCTCATGGTAATGAGAATATGGAAATGTGCCCACATGCCTCATTGCGTGACTCACCCATCCTTTGAATCCTTCTTGATGTCTGTAACCTGAGTAAGCAAGTTCACCCACATACAACATTTTATTGTCCTAACAGCAGCTTCTAGTGTTGCTGTAGTTATTGAAAAAAGCGCTATCCAATCATGTCATAGTTATTATACACCATTGCATAGTACTGTATTAAATATATGAGATGACAAACACACTGTAGCTTTATCTCTCTCTCATGCAAACTCACATACACTAACTTACTATGTAAGTGCCAGTGTAACTGTGTTGCTAAATCATGTTCAATTTAACAAGTTGAGTAATAAGTTAACTCACAAGTGGGGTTACATTTTCATTTGACTCATTTGCTCCCAAAGTGAAATAACCTGAGTTAAATCCAAGGGGGAGTATGTGGGCTTTCTCTCCAACCTCTCTCTCTCCCCCTCTATCTCTTTACCTCTTCACAGGCAGAGCATGACCATAACAAGGACAACATCTTCCATCACTGTAGTTTGTTCAGTATGTATAGAGTTAAAACTTAGACCAGCCCAAGAACAATACACATCACTATGCCAATAGCAACACTCTGTTCTTCCAACCTTGCCAAAGATCCCCCCCCTCTCTCCTCCAACTCCTGCTTTATTTATTTCTTGTCCTTGCACTCTAACTATTTTCCTTCCTCTCTTGCCTCTCCCTCTCTTCAGACATTTTGTTTCGGTCCTCGACGGGTCCTTGACGGGACTGGGCAAAAAAAGCGTCGGAGGAGAGCAGGGAAGCTTATATGGGTATTGTCGTCTGATCCTCTCTGTCAGTCCCATGTGTGGGCTGGAGAGTGGTGCGCATGTGCTCGGCGTCTGCGTCGCTCCACACATCTGGAAAGAGTGAGGTGGTGGAGGGTTTGGAGCAGGGAGAAGAACAAACTGTTTAGTCAGAGGCCAACCTCTCCCAAAAATGCTCTCCACTCCCTGCCTTCATATCTTCCCTTCGTCTTTAAACCTAACCGTTCCTTTGCTGCGACACAATTGCATACTCTTCTTTTCAAACGTACTTCCAACCCAACTGGAGACAGACTTGTGGATCAGCGTTCATGTCAAACGTATACATTTTGTTGATATGCTCTCATAATTTTCTGTAATCTCCGCGAGGAGGATTTCGGTCATCGCTGGAGGGAGGGAGGGAGTAACTTATTTATGGGGATATTTTTTATCATGTGGTTTTTTGACACATAGGGCTCAACTTGGAGACTTGCCTCAACTGACACATTTATGACTAAACAAGGAGGTCTGAGATTGCTAGTACAGACCAAGAAGATTATTTAACAAGGCGATGGATGTTCTTTGGCTGACAACTGGAACACATTGTTTTTATGTGCTCTGCTATCCAAAGTTATATCAGTTACTGGCCTAATAGTGTTTCCTTTACATGTGTAGCATTGTTTGACGTCTCCGCACTTGAAAGGGTTAATGCTGTTTGCACTCAAATGCAGCATGGTAATTCAGAACTCGATTGGAATGAGGAGGGTCAAAGGTCAATTTACAAGAAAATAGCTGATAGAGACAGAGGAGGGTTACGATGTTGACGTGAACATAACATAGGAGTTATCAGGCAGGCTCAGCCACATTGCAAAGTTGTTTCAAGCCACTCCATCTCTCTTATTTCCTTTGACTTTTTTCTGTCTACCTACAAGTTCAAATCTTTTGAGGGAGAAGAGAAATGGTGTCCCTGAGAGAAGAAAAAAGAGAGGGACTGAGAGGGAAAACAGACAGCCCCTGCATTTCTGGACGTGAGACCCCATAGTTATAGGCTCATATTACCAGAGTTGGGAGGTGGGGCTGACAGTGGAAAGGATTCTGTTTAACAAAGTTGTACTACAATGCTCTGAAATTCTATAAAACAATCAAACATTGGCATTTGAATTGTACATTTTGCCACCAATGAATGCAAACTAAACTTTTGTTACTGACAGTTTAGTCTGGGTTTGTCTATTTGTCAGCTATTCCTTTCAAATGTTTTGACTTTGATTGCTAGTATGCAGATATGTAGAATTATCTAACTACTGTAGTTAAACAATAATATTGATTTGCAATAAGCTACATGCAAACAATTTGTACGCAAAAAGATATTTTGGTGGACTAAGGAAAAACATACACTTTTTGTTCTCTTTTTTATTCATTGTATTTTTGCTGGAGTGTTTTTTATGACAGAATATCAAGGAACTGCACACTAAATTTAGGAAGTAAAAGCTTAGTTTTAGGTGCCATTTGTTGTTGCATTAATTTCCCCCCCCTAGTAAGTCAATTATATAGTAATGAGATGGTCAATAGGTTGAATTACCAAGTTGTAATTTTGTGCTGTGTGCCTTAAAAAATAATGATTGTATACTTTTATTACTGTATGCATAGTACAATTTAGTTCCAGGTCAGACAATGTAGTTATTGTTATTGTTAAGTCTTACAGCAATTGTCCAATTGTAGTTTACAAGAGGAACTCAATTAGCACAATACAATCTGTCCCAATTATTATGTCAGAACCCTGACCCTATCTTTTGTCTCACTCTTTTTCACACTTTTTCTTGCTAATTTTTCTCTCTGTCTCTTTTCCAAGACTTTGCTTTTTGTCAGAAGTATAATTTAGATAGAGAGAGAGAGAGAGAGAGAGAGAGAGAGAGAGAGAGAGAGAGAGAGAGAGAGGGGCTATTGATCTGGTTCAGCTCTTTGAATGGAAATATGTCCTCCCCTGGTATGGAGGTTTGATTGCCATTTCATGTATTGACTTGCTGTGGTAAGGCTGATTTTCAAACTCACCCTGTCATAGGGTCAGACTTTTGGAACATTTACAACTATGACTGGAATGTTTAGCTCACAGGGAGGTATCTGTCTGTGGTGAAACATACCAGAGGAGGGTTATGAAGAGAGACTGTTTTGATTGATCCATCACATGATGGACTTATAGGACGCAACTGAGAAATACATTTAGAAAACTGCTTAACTAATCTAAATGCTGCACTGCTTTCATGAAAGACCTGAAATACTTACAAATCAAATAATTGACTCACCCACAGATGTTTTTTGTGTGTTGAAATTGTAGGTGGAGCCACATTGTTGTACATGAGACATAGTCCTGACTTCATTAAATTACTAAAGAGTGCCAGACAAGAACAAACATGTAGTAGCAGTTGACAATGAGAATGTTTGCCAGTCTAAAGCACTGACACATGAAGGCTTTTCATAAAGACAGAACCCAAGTTTGTTTAGGTACCAGTAAAGACAATTATAACTTGACAGCCCTTATTCAGAATTGTTTGTTACATTTTATGCCACTTTTTGGCTTCTGATATTTACACATACACACACACAGGGCATTGCTATGGAAACATCCCTGCCCTAACTGGTCCCATTGCTTATTATGTTGCCATGGCAGCCATACCAGAATAGTCTTTTTTTTCATACTCACGCTGTCCCTCCCTCGTGTTCGTGACTCACAACTCGCAGTGGAAACCACAACTCAATCTGTCTCTCATTGCCTTTTTTTCTCTGCATTCTTTCTGTACTAGAAGTACGCTTTTACCCATCAGTATCATCTATGCGTGCAGGGAAACCCCAAGGAAAATTAGGAAATAGCTGTGTAACCATGGCAACAATCATAACTCGTGTGTTGCAAGACACTGTACACTTGACACAGTTAAATTAACAGATTACTGTTGTTTGTCAATGTTACTTGGAAACCATCTGATCATTTACCTTGCAAGTTTTTGCTCAGGTAGTAATCCTTTTTGACCATAAGTTTAATGGTCATTTAACAGAACCTTGACCATATTCAAAATACCTCTCCAGAATATACAAACTTTGTGAAAATTAAATAGTTGCTTAATGGAACTCAACCACAGACAAGTTAGGGAGTGAAAAATGTCACACTGCCTTAAATACATTTTTTTGAAAAAATTAATAAAAAGAGCTGACTGTGCAAACAATCTTTACTGCATGCAAGATTTGTTTTACCAGTCCTTGAAGTGGACTCCAAAAAGCAACCATTTTAGTTTAACAACATTTGTAAGCAACCACAATAGCAGCAAACATGTCAGGCTCAGTTTCAGTAAACTAAAGATGTGTCACAAAGCATAGCAGCTATTGAAGGGACTCTAAAATATTGTACTATTACATTTCTTAGGAATCATTCCAAGACAAAGCATTTACATTTTGTGCAAGTGTTTACAACTTATACAGACTTTTCAGTCGTACAATATACGTATTTACATGTGGGTCAAATAAGAAGATGAAAAGTAAGAGATAGGGCCAAGAAAATTGTAGATTCTATCCCATGATCTCTCAAATGATCTAAGGACACACAGACACTTACTATTCTCCACCAAACACTAGTTGTATTGTTCAGTCAGATGGAATTTCAGCTGGCTATCATCAAATTCATTCCAATGTTTTACTATTGAAATTGTGTACTTTTCACAACAGTACATAATCATCTTCAATCGAAACGTCAGCCTGTATCATCCTCAAACTGTAAAATGTAATGAACATGAGTGTAATTCTAGATATTGTTTTCTTTCTGATCTATCAGACTATGTGCCGTTTTAATCGTGGGTGTGATTGATTATGTCATACATGCACACCCATCACAATTGCCAATCCAGCCTTCGGGCTGGAATCCCATGACTTTCCCTACTTGCCAGCCTGAGTGATTCTGTTTGCATCGTAGTCATGGGCTGTGACTCTAAGCCCAACTATTTGCACTGGTTCACACAGGCAGGCACACCTAGACCGACAAGGAAACACACCCATTCCCACATATCCTTGATATCCTCCTATTCATTGTAGTCTTTCCACATTGATTGCTCACTCACCCTCATTTCAATGGTAAGTTTTGAAATTTAAAACACAAAGTACAGACAAGCATTTGAAAAATGTTTTAGGTTTGCTGACATTTTATAAGGGACATATAGTTGCCAAGCAATGAAAAAAACATACAATTCAGCTGGTTCTCCAAGCCACACCCCTACAGCCACACCCTAAAAGGGAGTTTGTCAAACATGTATTCAGTCAACAGGTGCAGGGAAGCGCCCCCATCAAGTGAAGGCTGCAGATACATATTTACCTAGACAGAAATGATATATTATATTTTTCTAACACTAACATTGACAAAATCAATTGTTGAGTTTGAGGACAGTCTAACATCAAAAACTTTTTTTTTTAATGCAGTCAATATATACTTTTGAGAATCATTATTTTTTGGGGGGAATCCACATTTGTCTGACTAAGAGTGTGTGACCATGTGCACAACATTACTTGTGGGTTGTAAAAAATCCATTCTTAAAACACCTTATTCTATATGACTATTGCTTTGAGAATTCCTTCACAGTCCTCGACACTCTGGCAGTCCAAAAAGATTAATGGGACACAAATTCCACATAGACCTTTAGGAGTCCCCCCTATCCTACACATGTTTGGTGTTATCTCTTTCACTTTAATCTCGGCATGCAATGATTGGGTATTTTCAAACAAAACAGGCAGTGTCTTTTGTAGAATGGTTCAGACTGTTTTGGTTAGAAAACAGAACAGGGCTCTTATGACTCATAGTGTGTGCCACACCCTGTTCTTCTCCACAAAGACGAGTTGCTACTTCCTCCCTGTTTGCTCTCCTGTTTGCTATTTCACCTCAGTGAGTAGGGGTGTGACATCTGGATATGAAAAAAGGGTGGTTCAAGGATTCATCCTTGAGACATAAAGGCATCCACACAAACACACACATACAGTGTGCATACAGCCTAACTTTGCAAGCAAATAGTCATGCAAATGTCAACAGACCCATATATGCCTTCAAACACCCACACCCACACATTAAAGTTTTATTTGAATTGTAATTCCCCTTACATTTCCTTCAGTTCTTTTCCCACAGTAAGATTAAATCAACCTTAGGTGTTGCCCATCATAGTTTTAATAAACTATTTTTCACATGTAACATTTGAGCTGCTTTGAATTTTGAACTAGAGAGGCTTCTAACATGGGATGAGACAACATTCCACTGGACTTGGTTACAGGTGACATAGTCTGATGCAACTGTGGATTCTTGAGTATACAGCCACAGCAGTATGATTTTTTTTTTTTAACTGATGTAAGGCGATCGCAAAAACTGTGGCACAATCACAATCAAAGCTATTGTTGCACATATATTAGAAACCATTTAAAGGAGTGTGATACGAATAATTTACAAGAATATACATTAGTGACAGTTTAATATTACAGTTGATTTGTGAAGCGTAAGAAAGTTGTGACAATATTTTTTCTCTGTTTCAAACAAATGTCTCACAGACGTTAAAAGAGAAGATGTTCAATGTTAAGGTAACTTTCTTGCAATCATGAAGGTATTACAGGTAGAAAAGAGCAAAAATCACATATTGGTAAGCACCATGATAAAAACTACAAAGGACATAAGTAATAAATCATACAAAGCGCAACAGTCATGGGGAGATTTGAACCTAGGACCAGTTGATCCAAAGTCCATGAAGTATTATCCATGAACCTTCTCACCACTTGTTGCTTGTATGGTTAAAACATTCAATCCAGGTTGTAGACCTAAATCATATCAATAGATTTGATGTTCTATTGTTAATTTCTTTACATTTATTCCTGCCCCTTTCTGTCCCAACTTTTTGGGATAGAAAAGTTTTCTATTACATGTCATTTGAGCACTGTAGCTGTATGACTCAGACATTGGGTGGGCCGAGCTAAAGTGCTGGACGACCACTCCCTGTACACCGTTACCTCCCTCCCTCTGCAACCAGGAGCCATACCCTTGCGCCTGTCCATCCATTCTTCATTGCACGGAGTAACAGCCACGCAGACCTGAAAAAAAGTGAAAAGCACTCGGAGGGGAGGAAAAAAAGGGTGGAGGGAGGAAAAACGCCCTGGAGCCCGAGAGAGAGAAAGTCGATACATAAATATTAGAGAGAGGAAGAATCTGTTACAGATAGAAAACTGAGTTTGGGAAGAAGTACTTTTATTGACAGGGACGGAGAAGACAACACTACCAAGGATGCTCAAGCTGGTGTGAAAGTTTTGGCAGCACAGACTGCGCAGGTAAGAGCATTAGAATTGTGTGTATGCTAAACATTCGATCTTGTCTCGTAATTTACTTGTTTAAACAACTTACTAATAGAAAGTCATTATATATATATATAATGTGCGCATGGCGTGGCAATAGTTCTGATTTGAGTTTGTTTTGATACGTTGGGAATTTTGAAAGGTCATTATAGCGGAGTAAAGTGTTTACTACTGAGAAAAAGACGATTGATGTTGTCTTGCAATTGTATTTATTGTTCGAAGTTCTACAATTTTGAACACGAGAAGTGGGTGTGTATCCACACCCACATAAATTTGGGACTAGGGTTGCCCACTTTGATCTGCTTGTTTATTGCGCTCTGAAGAAGTTGCCTGGGGATAAAAGAACGACGTAATTTTAAAAAGTGAAAGAAACTTATTTCATTGCATGGCAATATTGCCTAATTGTGGTCAACCTTAACTTTCTAAATGTAGACTAATCGGCTACAGCAGATTAATCGAGTCTGTGCAACGTGGAGGTCGATCCACCAAACCTCGCCCACAAACGATTCACATTGTAGTGAGAAAACGCCCAAAGATTGTAAAGTTTACTTTAAGAAGCCTACACAAAGCCTATCCACATATTATCCTCTATTGATTGGAAGCATACAGTTGTGATGAAACAGGAGGATTTTTCCATGAGTAGTAATAATAGGTGTTATGAATAGTTACTGCGACAGATCGGCTAAATCTTGTTAGTGCATATTCTTCTGCCTACTCTCACCTCCTTTCACCCTCCTTCTCCTTTTCGGGAGACACGCCCAAGAGTAAAGAAAAAGTAGGGCTGCAATCATGTTCAGTCGTTTCAAGACAACGATTTCACTTATCCTCACTAACCAATGCTATGCATCAGTATTGATGTAGCATAGGCTATGAAAGAATGCTATTATAAAAAATCAACTGCCATTTTTTAGACCAGTTTATACTTTAGGTTAAGCTATGTGTTTTTGTGTCATCCGTTTTCACATATGGATATGGGTGGAGTTTGGGAACTCATGTCTTTTTTACCTCGATTCTTTTAACCTGGGCTGCAGGCCAGGGTGTGGAGAGGGAGGGAGAGAGAGGCGGAGAAAGGGAGAGGGGGATGGGCGGGGGTGGGGGGTAATGGAATGCAGCGGTTTGGAAAGACTTACTAATTGAAACCAGCTTTGAGGCAAAAAGGGGGAAAAGCAAGACTCAATGAGTTGAGAAAAAGAGGGGATTTATCATCTTAAAATGAGGAAAAGTAGGATGCCTTTGTTTGATTGACACGTACAACTCAAACATGACTCCGGGCAATTTGACTGTCATTTGTGAGAGATAAACTTTACTAGAACAACATGATCTCACTCATTCTGATAATTTACAGATATGGAATAAGACAGCTTTAACAAGTCCAGACGTGTTTTGGCTAGTTGGTCGTAAATTCGAATTTCCCCACCCATCCCCCTTTGTGCCACACCCTAAACTCTCAGGAGTCAGGAAGGCTTCTTCGAAAGCTAGCTTAAGGCTGTCATCAAAATCAACCAAGCTCATGTTTAGTGCCACAAAGATGCCTGGAATTTCTGAAATTGCTGTTCTCAAAGGAATTAAAAGGTATTATATGGTGGATGATACATAGTTACAAAGTTTAATTTGGTAAAATATTGTATGTTGAATGTTTTGTGTGTACATGCCACAACTAGTACTTGTATATTGAATTTGTGTCTGCAATTGTTTGATCCAAAGTAAGTCAGCAGTATCTGTAGGCCCACACAAAGCCAAACAAGATACCCTATTCCCAATAAACCTTAGGAAAATCCTTTACTTTTCAACTGACTGAGCAAACAAAGCCATCAATGTATTTATCTCTCTCCTCATGTTTTGAGATGCTTTGCAGTCTATCATTGCTTTCATAAACACCGTCAGTAGAAGGTGTTCGTCCGAGGGCCCTACCAAACTTGCCATGGTTTTGGCCTTTGCTGAGTGTTGATAGAGGGGAGAGGAGTGGCACTGGCCTCGCCAGTGTGAAACGGAAAGAGCCTGGAGCAGCACACTTCCTCTGTTACATCCTCCGGGGTGTGTGTGTGGTGTGTGGTGTGTGTGTGGGTGGGTGTGTGTGTGTGTGGGGGGGGGGGGGGTAGCAAGGGTGTGTCAGCATGTGGTTGAAGGAGGTTGGTGTGATATGGACTAAATAGAGAAGGACAAGAGAAGAGGGGGATTCAGATGCCTATCAGGGGAAAGTATGTTATCTTATCATCGTCTGTATTCACACATGAATTGGCCCCAGGATATAGGGCTGGATTAAGAAAAAACTAGATCTTGCTGTAACAGCGTTCTTAGTCTCACAAGTGACACTTTAGGAAAACTATGTCTGTTTGTCAAGATAAACTAAAAACAAACTTCTCTTTGCAGAAGGGATTTGAAAATACAGTATTAAATCTGCCAGTTTTTCAGGGTAGAAGTAGTTGAAAGTTAGTACAACTGAAATGCATCTGGGAGATCCCAACGCCCTGTAGGCTCCAAGTGAAATGTTGCAATTGAAGGTAGGGAACGACGACCATTGCAAAAGACTTGGATAAACTGTACAACCACTCCCTATTTGTCCACAGTTGGTATGGAATGCTTTGACATGTCTTGAGTATGCACCGAAAGCACTTATCGCCCTGTCTGGATGTTGAGAAATAAAAATCACAGAGCTGTGTTACAGACTTTACAAGGACCAATCAACATCCTCATGTCACCTATTTAGTTAAGATTTTCCACTCTGATCCCAACCAAAAAGTGCTCTTACTCCCTTGACTGGAAGCTTTAGTTCCATTTTTGGGATGTGCTTATTGTGTAATTTTTTTGGCATGGTTTGTTAATCAATTAAAATTAAATTCCTTTTAAGGATTGACTCGGCTGCTATTTTAGCATGGGCATGGATAGGGAAGGCATGAGGGCTTTTCGTCTGTATCTGCATGACCCAAGGGTTTTTTCCTGTGTTGCAGAAGAATTATCCTAAGATTACAAGCTATAAACCTTATGTGACCTTAGTTGTGTTCATCTGCTCCCCTCCCCCTTTCCAACTGACTTGTCCCCACCCTCCTCTTCTATAGAGAAGGGGTGACGTGTGGTGTCCGTAAAGGTTGTTTGAAACAAGGGCCTGAAATACCAGGGTAGCCGTGGAAATGTAAATTTAGAAATATATTTGGTCTTGTTTTGTTTGTAGCAAGCCTGGCAACAAAAGACACTCCCACTGAACCTTAGTAAATACTACTACAACTGTTTTACTCCTTGATTACAAAGAGCACACAAACCGAAAGCAATGTTGTCTTGTCTCAGGTAAGTGTTATAATAAGGGGATAACATGCAGCAAATGGACCGGGTTGGAATTGAACCCGGGCTGCTGCAGTACATTTTCAAATCATGGATATAGTGCTTTTGGATGAAACACAAGTTTCCCCCTCCCTCTCTTCATCTCTTCCACCTTCCTATTTCTCTCTCTTCTGTTGTGAAACTAGTCATGCATGTTTAAAAAAGATTATGTCTTCATAACACTGGCTCTATGTTTAAGTTCTTCCCTTTATCAATAATCAATATACTTTTTTTGTTCTTGAGAGGGAATTAAGCAGTAACTTTGAAGAGTCTTTGTTTATGCATCCACTTAAACAGCACAGCAGCAACTCAGCAAGTATGTAGGTTAATCTACACACACAGTAAAAAAGATCTAGAACACTCAGTTGGAGTTCTTTGTCAAATTTTACTTCTACACAAGCGGTTGTTGTTTTCTCTTAAAACGAAGTTCTCATAAAAACGAAGTTTCCCCTAATATTTCCATAAGTGTGTGACTTGGTCCTGCCAAAGTCACAATAGTTTAATCAGGAGCAGTCGGGTTGGCGTCAGTGGGAAGACATTGGTCTTTAGCAGGACTGTGGTTGCTGGTGCGGACCAGCATTTGTTTTGACTTACATTCTTCCCACATGCGTCACATACACATCTCATATCTGTGCTTTCAGGGAAAATTGTATTTTCCAAGTTGCCTTTTGTCATCTAGACTAAAAGCCCTGTCTTAAAACCGCAACACTTGGAGGAAGGGAGACAAACGCACAGAGACAGTTTTGTTTGAAAACGGTCAAGATAGTTCTCTGTCCTCTCAACTGTAGTGTCTTTATTTGTGCTTAATCGAATCGGTGCTTGCCACAGTTTTAGGCTCCTAAAATGCTTGATCTCTAATCAAGGTCATGCTGTAGCCTTTTACTCCAGTTAAGTTTACTCCCTTTAAGTTATCACCATGATGGGCTGCTCCGAATCTTTTGATTGAATGTCTTATTGGCCGTCTCCCCAGCCGTTATAATAAACAAGTAAAAAAAAAACTCTCTCTATGTGTTTCCAAATGCTGGCAGGGTGTGACTTCTTTATGTCACACAGGTACAGGCAGCCGCTGGGTATGATGGCAGTGATGATTGCACAAGCCCCGAGGGCTAAGAAAAGTTTGTCCTGTTCTGTGGTGGTATGAACCCTGTGCCGACTTGCAGTGTGTGTGGGTGAGCTGAGTGAGGCCGGGTAGAGCGGAGAGTTGGGGAGCAGAGACAGAGGACATTTCTTTGGAGTTAGTCACCGTGGGGAGAGGCTGGGCTCTCTTCCAGCTGGCCTGACGGTTCTATCAAGGAATGTGTGTGACTGGAGGGCTGGGTGGGGCTCTGCTCTATGGGTACTTCTCCCTTAGCAAGCAGCTCTTAGGTGGAGAGCGGGATGGCGTGTCCACCTCTCTATCCCCAACCGCGGTTGCCTGTACTGTTCTACATGGGTGTGTACTTACCACTGCCCATTTAATTCCTCATTCAAGTGTGTGTGTCTGTACGTGTGTGGAATGGGAGGAGTTTAATTGTGATGGTCACAACAGCGCAGTAGGCAACACTGTTTACCTTTTGATGTTACCCTAAGACATGCTTAGGATCTGAGCCTCGGCTTAAGTTTCCTCACTGTACCTGGAATCTTATTCTGGTTCAAACAGTTCCAGGAATATCTCATCAATGACTCTAAACAGAAATTACATAGTGTGCTTGTATATGAAAAAAATTGCATTGTTGTTTTTCTGTGGACAGGAAGAAAAAAAAAGTTCTGAAATAAATTCTGTTTCATGCATCAAAAGTACGCAAGTTAACACGTCATTGTTGACATGGTATATCACTTACTATTTACACCTCATCCAGTTGCTTTTATCTTGTCTGAAATGTCTAAACTGTCATGCCAGACACAAAAACTGATCATGGATGTCAAAGATCACCTGTACGTTTTAAAGGACAGATGACTCCACATAGCTCTCAGTGTATCTTCAATAATACAAAGCTCATCAGTGTTGTCTATCTGTACTCTTGTGACAGCCAATTTGATGTAATCTGCCTGGGGTCTGATGTCTGAGAGTGTACACAGCTGCTATGGCCCACGTCGCTGTACGCAAACACAGGGACAACCGCGCACGGCTTGGCATTTGTCGTGACAGTGCTCTGTCTATTTCAGTGTCAACAGTACCAGCCCAAGTTCAGAAATAAACTGCCAACAGAAAATAAAGCAGTAAGATTGGTAGAGGTTTTAGCTGGGAGTTGCGATGACACATTTGAATGAAGGTATGAAATAACCAATGAGTAAAAGCATAGTGTGAAAAGACTGGTTCACTTTTCTGTTTGTGGATGCCATGCATCAGTGAAAGACTTTGTTTGGGTTGTGCAACATTCAACAGGTAAAGATAAACTGATCCAGTAAACTTATGGAAGTTGTTCTTTTGCGTTCCTTTATTGTCTTTTGGTTGTTGACAAAATATATCTCTGTAATTACAGGCCTATCAATGTATAGTAATACTATTGGACATGTGCAGTTAGTATTTTTTTTATTATAACAGTTATTTGCCACCAGTGTCTTTGAGATAACAACCTGTTCAGGATATATAGCTTAAAGGGAGGAGACTAATAATAGTTGTTATGTTGCTGTCACAAGCAAATACCTGCCTGTACAATCATTGCTCAGTTGTTTTGTTGATATTTCAGCTCCAGTGAAAGTTCTCATGTTATTATGAGAGTGTTAGGAACGCCAAAACGTTGCATAATGTAAGCAATTTACTGGTTTGTCTTCGGATAGTTTACCTCAAGCCATTTGACCCATATACCAACATTTATTAGCAAACAGTAGACCTTTTAAGAAACAAAGGCAACAGGTGGAGGTTTAGTGTTCACGCACCCTGTGTCTGTGTAAACATATAAGAAAAACAGAAGAAGCCAGTAACAATTGGCAGTGGCTGTTTAGAAGTCCTTTTACCTTTTGCCACTTGATATGATGACTCTCATGATGTGATTGTAAAACTACCTACATATGAAATCACGAGTCTTGCTAGGATAAAACGTAAACACCTTGTTCCCTGCATCTTTGTGACGTGTATTTGTGTTCTTAACCAAAGGGTGACTATGCTACGATGGCCAGAAAATGGACATGTCTGGATCTAAAAGTGCATTCTTAGATCTAGCAATAAAACAACACTTTTTTTCTCCATGTTTAGTTCAAAACACTTTCATGATTAGTTAAAACCACAACACTTTAAACAACAGATTTAAAATGGATTTCACAACAGTCCTCTGTAGTGTTCAATGGGTTTAATTGTGTTTAATTGTCTCCAAACTGCACAGACACATTTCTTGTAATTGGGCTCAGGTATGAGACTTGTATTTGACTTGATGTGAAAGCACCACTGTTGGAGCGTAACCAAAGCAGCTCCTTTTATTTACTTTAGGGGGGTGTTCAACCCCGTTGCATGCCTACATCAATATCTCCCTCTCTAAGATTTATCA
Organism: Hypomesus transpacificus; assembly: GCF_021917145.1. Taxonomy (NCBI): domain Eukaryota; kingdom Metazoa; phylum Chordata; class Actinopteri; order Osmeriformes; family Osmeridae; genus Hypomesus; species Hypomesus transpacificus. The sequence continues at coordinate 5,220,942 of NC_061060.1, forward strand.
TTGCAACCTTGGGGTGCTGTGATTGATAAAGAATTTGTGTTTAAGGTAAAGGTCCATTATGCCTTTGAAGTCAAAACAGATTAAGCAAAGTGTAAATATCTATGCAAGGCAGATAACCCTCTTTGAATACCAGAAGGTGTTTACATTGTGCTAGTACAATTTGTTTCTGTGTCTCTCTGACATGAATAAACAAGCCCAGTGTGCCACAAAATGAGATAAGGTACTCTGACAGATACAATGCAGATTGTGTTGCCGACTACTAAGTAGAGATGCTCAATTTGTCATTAGTTAATTATTAGTAACTTATAATGTAAAGAAAATATTGGTCAATGACATTAATTCTTATCTTTGTTCTCTCCTGTTTGTCCTCTCTGTCTCTATCAGATATCAAGGAAACCAAAGTTGAAGACTAAGAGCCCTTGGCCCTCGCTTGAGCAAACCACAGTAAGTGTCCTCTATACAAAGATAGCCTTCAAAGACAATGATGTCATGACAAAACCCAAATATACAGTAACTTTCTTATGTTGTTGTATTATGACGGCAAAAAAGTAGGTGTCAGTGTTGTTATTGATCAACATGCTATGATCAATAGAGTATTGGATAAACTGAACCCTGGAACAGTCGAGGAATGTTTGCCTCCTTTGAACCTGGAAGGTCATTCCAGCCTTCAGCCGTGAATGGCTTGCCTGTGGAAACCTGACACTACAAACTAACCCCCCCCACCCCCCCCACCCCCCAGCAATGGTTTGACCACCTGTTGGACACAACCTCCCCACACACACACCTCTACCCCCTTACTACAAAAGGAGCTGTCGAGCCAATCCAGTTCACACTGTTGAACTGTGTGTGAGAAGCAGCTGCAGGAGATTAATCTTTTAGTCTTTAGGCGACATTGTAGATGTGGTAACCCCGACCAAATGCAGGCCGTGTAGTGGATGTCGTGCAGAGGGAGAAGGGGCGGATTCTGAAATGTTTCTGTGGTTGGGAGGCAGTTAGGAGCAGCTTTTGTCCCAGGCTTCTTCTTTTTCTGATGGGTCGTCCCAAAGTCCCCTGCAGACTTTGGCACACCACACTGACATACCAAACAAAAAAATACATGAATTGGATCTTAACCGGCACTTAACTAACTTGACTCCCCTCAGTTTATTTTCTTCAACTGTTTCAAGTGTTGCCTTTTGGGCTTTTGTGATGAATTAAGTGATTTGATTACAAAACGTGTATCTTTCTGATTTTTTCTCCCTCCTCCATGGGATTGTTTTATTGTTGTTTTAAACCTTTTGAGGCCTTGACTCCTTATCTTATGATCCGAAGAATAGATAATGTGTTTTTGAGTGTTATCTCATGAAGATGTTTAATTGTACTTTTCTGTTATATTTTGTTACTTTCTTTCAGTTTGTCTGGTTCCATACCATTTACAGTTGTTTTTTTTCAAGAAAGGTTTATAGGTGAATGGTGACTGTTGAGCAGAAAAACTAGTTTTAGCTTGACTCTGGTTTGGACAATGTATTTTTATTAGTTGCTGGTTCTTTTTGTTCTCCCCCTCTGCCCATCATTCGTAGTCTTATATTCCACAGGAACTGACCCTGGGCAATTCTTCCTCCTTCCCCTTTTCATCTTTCTCTCCCTCTCTCTCTTTCCCAATTATTCTCACCCATTTCCTCCATCTTCATTTCTTCTTTCCCCCAGCGCTGGGTTCTGCCCCACCCAGAACTTGCTGCCAGGAATATGTCAGAGCTGTGAGAACAAGGGCGAGATGAATAGTTCTCTAGATCCTGAAGCCTTAAAACTGGCTGAAGAAAATATGCTTGTACTGTATCAAGTAAGACTACTCAAGTATGACAAAGTGAAAAGTCGAGGGAACGTACTGGGTGCGGCACTCCTTTAGTTTTCACATCGAAGATGGGAGGAATAACAACAATGTGTTTGTCCTTCTCACTCCTTCACTTGCACACAGGGAGTTGTTGAGTACAGGCAACTGTTGGTGAGTGTACTCAACACCCCCCCCCCCCCCCCCCCCACTGTGAGACCACGCTTTTGTAAATACCTGAATGAGCCAACAATAACATAAGGAGTTGATTCAGAGTTAAAGCTCTTCGTTTTCATGGGTCCCTCATATCCTGTGTTCCTACACAATGAAGAGAACCCCCGTAAAGCATGGGAAATTTTTTAAACTATATGAAATGTCTCAGTCGTCAGTCAGTATCGAGAAATAACACAAACTAGCCAAATTGACATTTTAGTCTGTTTTAGTTGTTTTCAACTATAAATAAAGCTTGCCAGGTGTGTCTCATCACATGTTGGGCTATCACATGGAGCATCAAGTGTGGAAAAACACAGTTTTGATGTACGCCAAATAGATTAGTTTCATGGTCCTACAGTGCCTAATTTAGGTTTCGTTAATAGCAGTGTCAGTTGACTTGAGTGCAATTTAAACTTCATGAGATAATTTGATTATGGAGATTCTTTGACAGTGCCGATGTGGTTTCCATTCCTCCCATCCATTCATACGTCCTGATGAAACCACTTTCAGTATATCACACAAACCTTTTGTTATCTGTGTCAACGGGGTAAAGAGAAAAGGAGGTTGTAGAAACAACCTCAGAGAAACCGCGAGACGACACAGTAGATACCATTACAGCTTTAAGACAAACATAAGGAATAGTGTGATGTGTGGATGACTTCCCCCATGGCCACGGTCCTTTTGTTGTTTTAGACTGGCTAGCCAAATGTCTATTTTAGAAAGCATCTTAGATTACCTTTAGGCATTGCACAAATTCTGCAGTATTCCTAGTCACAGGACACCAATGTCTATTTATTTATGACTTGTGTTAATTGGACTATAACTCATAATGCATCCTTGGACAGTAAGGTCACCAATAGATATTGGTATCCCAACCATCCATTCCATATACATATGGTCAGAGACGCCTTTGTCAAATAAGTCACAGGGCTTTTACCATGTTTCTCTATTTGCTCCTTGGTTGTCACTTTATTTTCAGCATGGAATGGAATTTTTGCAAGATCAAAGGTTTGTATTCTGAATGAGATGAATGCTTGTTTACCAAGACTGTGCTATCTTTGGGGCATATATTACAGGCAGTAAATGAAGTATTTTGCGAATGGATTTGCTTAGTATCTGAAAATGGATGTAATGGAAACGATCGTGAAAATATAATTGGGACCAAAACGATTCTCTCATTGATGGAACCTTCCACTAAGCCCTCCCTTCACTGTTCTCCTTTTAGGAATGATATCATTGCTTGTAGGGGAGGTGGTCAATTGTGGTCTCATTATATAAAATTTCCTTGACACAACTTATGAGGACTCTCGGCTTGTGGGTTACCAACAACATTTAATTTTCAATCCATTGTAAATCCTATCCATTTTGGACTTACAAGGTCATGATAAACATGCAGTCACTAGACACAAACTGTACGTGTTGAAGATTCTGAGAGTTGTCATGGGGTAGAAATGTGAAGAAATATATTATTTCCAATGTCTGCATGGTTTCAGGGCAGGGATAGGTTGAGGGAGAGGGGGGTAAACAACATTCCAGTGCCTGACACTTGAGTCTTTGTACACACGCTAAGACTTACAGTTCAACTTTTTTTCTTTCAAATCCTCATGGTCTTAAAGAAACATACCAGATAGCATCTTTTCACACCTTGTGTTTACTCTACGATAAAGAAATATGGCATGTTAGTAGTGTGAGAGAAGAGTGTGGGGCTGTTGCAGGGTGCAGAATTCCATCCCAATTTCAGACAGGAACAGCTGTTTCTCTATCTCTTCCTTGGGTTCCTCTTTCTCTCAGCTGTGGGCTATCTTGTGGAACAGTGTGGTGTGGCGAGTACCATAATAGCTACAAACAGTTTAACTATCAGTAAATGGAGGGGTCACTTTCACCCACACAGGGGTTCACGGCCTGGCTATGCAATAATGTTATTAATAGGGGTGTACATTGGGAGACTCGCCTGCTATGACGATAAGACACTTTCAGTTGCATTTGTGACTGGGATATTTTGTTAGATGAAAGGGATTCTGGAATTTGTACACTAAAACTTGAGCGTCAATACCGGTAACTTGCATATTGGGAGGAATATCTAAAAGGAATCGAAAGTGATAAACAGGAGGATACAATAATGCTTAGGGGTGTCAGACTTCCTGGAATGTATAAGTCTCCCTAAGTCTGTCACATCTGTAAATAACCATTCTAAAAGATCCCCAAGATAAAATCTGGCTCCAAATATGCCCGTAGCAATACATCAAAACCGGGACTGTCAGTCAAGGAGCTTTTCTTGGTTGCGTCTCCCAAGACTTAAGACAGACGTTTCAATTATTGTGTCTGATTATATGGCTGATCTGACGCCATGGTCTGTACCTCCCTCTATTCCTCTCTTCTCATGCTCTCTGAAACCTGGTCTTGCTTTTGAGGAAATATTTGAGGTGATGTTATCAAACTTTTATGTTACAGCAGTACAACAGTTTTCACACATGGTTTTTGTTGAATTTTCATGGCACTGTAGCAATATTGACACCGTTTTCATTAATTCTATAGAGAAATTTAAATTACAGAAAGGTCTAGACTCGAGAATATTATGAAAATAAACTATTCATATGCTGGAAAGATCCCCCACATTCTTTAGTCTGAGATCATTATCGATGGAATCCCAAAATACATCATTAAGGTCAAAGCACTTACCTCTAAGTGGTAAAATAGAATGAAAATAAGTTAGGGACAATACTGCAGAAGAATCAGAAAATGGGTCAAGAAAAAAGTCGGCAATTTCTTAAAATGATTCTCATACCATGAAACCTCCAGCTCCATGAAAACAGAGAGAATTAGTCATAGTTGTGACTCATATCCTGTTTTTTGTTATATTCTGTTAATATAACAGACTTCCCATTTATATAGGTGTATCATAGACAAAAGGGAATATCACTGCTATTTGAAATGATTAAAAGACGCAAAGTATGGTATAATAGTATGACTACAGCCATTCCACAAACTTTTAGTAAATGCTGTTGTATTATTCAATCAAATGTAAGTTAACATAAACTGTAATGTTTGTAACTCGTCAGTTCACAACCCTACTTTGCTGTTACTCCAAAGGGTGCCTATGAAAACAAGTACGATGTATCACATTGAAGCATGGCCTGAGATCCATGTCTGGTGTAGGAAGAGACAGCTAGCTCAGACTTGTATAATTGCAGGTGTGGGTTGTTACAAGTTGGCATTAATAAAACAATAGGCTGTCTGTTCTGACAGAGAGTGTAGGACTAGTCAGCATATTTGTTGCGTAGAGACCCAGACTAGAGTGCAAATTAAACACATGCTGTACTGCACTGTTGTCTTGTTTTGATGCTGCCATGCCCAGTTCTTACACTCTTGCATGAATGTATATACAAACTATTCATGAATGATTAATTTTAGTAGTTTGACATTTCTAAACATACAGTCCTATTGTGTGAAGTATGAGGGTTTAGGCCCATGTGATCATCAGTTGTTGCACAGTCTATTGTTTGATGATTTCCAAATTACGTAGCATGTTAAACACATTAAACACAATTCTGATTCTGATGTTGAGATTCCTTAATTTAAATCTTGAAATCAAAAGACTCTGCATATTCATCTCTTTTAGCAATATATGCAGTCACATGACATATGGTCCTTGCCTACCTTAAACAGTTTTAGCATGCCCAACTTTGTAATTTTAACCCCAAATGAACACACGAAAGGGCCAGCTGTATAGTATATATCTGCAGGTCTGAATACTGTGTCAACAAAATGATAAATAGGTTGATGCATCCGTGTCTGTGTTAGTGTGCGTGTGTGTGCCTGTGTGTTAAAAAGAAAGGCTAGCCACAGGCATTATTGTTCTCAATACTGACATTGGAGCAGAGTTATAGGCACATAATCAGGCTGCTTTCCTCAGGACAAGGTGTGGTTAGACTCCACCCAAATTTCTACATGTAGGATTAAAAAAATTGTGGTTTAAATAAGCCATGGTGGTATTCACCACCAAGAGCTATGGCAACATCTAGTGTTTAACATGGATCATTGCAAGCACATTCTTTGTGTAGTTAATTTGATAATGCACATTTGCATTACATAAAGACAATGATATGTCAGCATATTTGAACATCTGAGAGAATATTTTTCATGAAGGCTAATTTCAAAAGCTGTGTTAACATATTTTACAACTCTGTTTTTTAGGTAACCTAAGCAGACACTCATCACACCAGGGCGTAAAACAAGAAAAAAAAGATTATCAAAGGTATGGCACAATATTTTCTTCCTCAGTTTCTTTCTGCTGTTATGTCTTTAAAAAATGCTGCTCTTCAGTGGATTATAATTTGTGGAGGGCAGGCACTGGGCACTTTCACTTATTCTTAACCCTTATATTGCCACTTTATCACCTTTTCAAAGATGGCTGAGGAGGAGGATACCAGGGAAGTGCTCTTTTCAGAATGGATGGGTGCAGACAAAACAGGACTAACCATTGAGCAGAAAGGTGGAGGAGAGATCTTTGTCAAAGAGGTGAAGACAGAGTCCCCTGCTGCACGTACAGGCCGAGTGCACGAAGGTACTGGTTCATTTCTGGAGTACATAAGTTGTAGACACTTTGAAATGAAAGCACTAATTTTGAACATAGCCTCTCCTGCTATTGACATTACTGATAGTGAGTACATGGTAGAATGTCACATTAAATCAGCCAATGAGCTTTGTCTTGTACAGTAGGATTCCATTTAGTTTAATTCATTTAAATACTAGGATTTAAATATATGATCATGTATTTTCTGTGTAGGTGATCAGATTGTTGGTGCCACCATCTATTTTGACAACATGAGCTCAGAAGAAACATCAGAGCTACTGAAGACCTTAAACAAACACAAGGTTGGACTGAAACTACAGAACAAGGACAAGTCACCTTGCCGCTCACCCATGGGCACTCTGTCTTTCGAGAATAGGAGTCGATTTGGAGGATCCAGTCCAGACATTATCCTAGTATGTTTTTTTGTTGCCAAAATCAAAGCTTTACTTAGTTTACAGTTGTCACAAAGTTGTCAGTCATTTTCCTCCTTGTTTACATCACATTCCTGTACCAACAGAGTGGAGATGATGAAGACTACAAGAGAATATACACAAAGAAAATCAAACCACGTCTGAAGTCGGAAGACCTGGCAGAAGGGGTGGATGTGCGAACAGAGCGTCACAGCAGCACAAGCAGCGATGGGAGCACAATTACAACCATCACTCGTCGAATTACTACCTACACTGTAGATATGCCAGGGGGCATGAGCGAGCAGCTTGAACTTTCAAGCCCAGAGTTCAAGGGGCTACGAAAATCGGTGGACAGTCCCACTCAGATAAAAGGATCCTCATCTTTAAGCCCCTCAGGTAAAGGGAGTGCAGAGGAGGGGGTTTTCGAGCAAGGCAACGTCTCTTTTACTGGGCCACACATTGGTGGCTCCTCAGAAACACACTGGAGCACTGGCGGGGTGAAGACCACAACAGTAACAAGGGTGGTAGAGGGGGATGGTGCAGGGCTCCAATTTAAGGGACCCAGCTTTGGAATGTCAGGGGGTAAAGGTCAGACAGGCTTTGGCCTTTCAAAAGGGTATCAGCAGGTAGATGAAAGCATTCAGGTTTCAGGTGTGTCAAACGTGAAGGTTAAAGAAAGTGTGAGCATGGGCAGCAAGCATGACACTGTAGGAGGTGTTGATATGCCTTCAGGCAGTTGGAAGTCAGGATCAGTCAGCATTTCACTGCCAGGAAAAACTCAAAACCTAGACCTGCATGGCCCTAGTGTCAGTAGTAGAGTATCAGAAACCAATATTGGAGACCAGCATTTCAAGTCAGGAGGTGTCAGTATTCCTGGTGGCAAAGTAGGTGGAGTTTCCACTTCTGGCCTACCAGTAATTGACACAGAATTGAATGGAGGTAAAATGTCACAAGAAATACAATTGCCTACTGTAGATATGAATATCTCAGGAATCTCCTCAATGGGCAAACCTAAGGGGGGTGATTCATTTAAAATGTCCATCAAAGAACATTCAAACAAGGGCTCAGCACCTGAGAGTGAAAATGGAGTCACAAGTGGAATCAAAAAGACAACCTTTGGATTGAACATCGGAGGTGCAGAAAGTGGCATGGATGTCAAACTACCACAATTGAAAGGGACTGTAGAAGTTCCAGCTTTTGAAATGAAAAGTGACATAAAATCACCCAAGATTGACATTAAAGGGCCAAAAGTTGAAAATGCCGAATATAGTGATATTAGCATGTCCAATATAGCAATTAAGACGTCTCCTTTCGGAATTAAAGGACCCAAACTTGAAGAGACTAGTGTTGAACTCCCTAAAGCTAATATTAATGTGAATGCCCCTACAATGGGTTTTGAATGTCAAGATGTCAATATCAAAGGACCCCAAGGTGAATTTAAGATGCCAAAGATGAAAGTGCCTTCTTTTGGAATTAAAGGACCAAAAGTGGAGGGTCCTGATGTTAATATTGACCTTGCTACAGCTGATGTTAATGCTCCCAAAGTTGATATCAAAGGCCCTGGAGTTGACATTGAAGGACATGACACTAAAATCAAAGAACCAAAATTCAAGTTACCCTCCATGTCGGGACCAAAGATCACAAAGCCAGATGTTGATATCAATCTCAAAGACCCCAAAATGAAGGGCGACGTGGAGCTCAAGGCACCTAAAGTCGATATTAAAGGGCCAAATGTTGATCTACAAGATCGTGATGAAAAACTTAAGGGAGCGGATTTCAAGACACCAACCATTTCTGGACCTAAGATCTCTTTGCCAAATGTGGATATCAATGTCAAAGGACCAAAGGTAAAGGGAGAGGTGGATATGTCAGCGTCAAAGATAGGAGACATAAGAGAACAAAAAGGAGACATTGAAGGGCCAAATGAAAATATTGAGAGTCCTGATTATGGCTTTAAAATACCTAAGATCAAAATTCCTTCGTTTGGAATTAGAGGAAACAAAGTGGAGAGTCCTGGTGACTTGCCTAAAACAGAAATTGGTAGCAATTCCCCCAGCCTTGAACTGGACAATGATAGTTACACGGGAAAAATCAAAGGCCCAAAATTCAATGTGCCATCTGGGCCAATGATCTCAAGTCCAGCTGTGGATATCAATCTGAAAGGTTCAAAAATAAAGGGAGATGCAGGTGTGGACGTGTCCATGCCAAAGATAGAGGGAGACCTGAAGGCACCCAAGGTAAACATTGAAGGGCCAGATGTTGACATTGAAGGTCCTGATGGTGGATTCAAAATGCCCAAAATGAAGATGCCTTCATTTGGATTCAAAGGACCCAAAGTGGAGGGTCCTGATGTCGATGTTAAACTCCCCAAAGCTGACATTGACATCAAGGCACCAAGTGTTGACATTAGAGGACCAGAAGTTGATATTGAAGGGCCTGACGGCAAAATCAAAGGTTCAAAATTCAAGATGCCATCCATCTCAGGGCCAAAGGTCTCAATGCCAGACATGGATTTCAATATGAAAGGTCCAAAGGTGAAAGGAGATGTGGATGTGTCAGTGCCAAAGATAGAGGGAGACCTGAAGGCACCCAAGGTAAACATTGAAGGCCCAGATGTTGACATTGAAGGTCCTGAAGGTGGATTCAAAATGCCCAAAATGAAGATGCCTTCATTTGGATTCAAAGGCCCCAAAGTGGAGGGTCCTGATGTCGATGTTAAACTCCCCAAAGCTGACATTGACATCAAGGCACCAAGTGTTGACATAAAAAGACCAGAAGTTGACATTGAAGGGCCTGACGGCAAAATCAAAGGTTCAAAATTCAAGATGCCATCCATCTCAGGGCCAAAGGTCTCAATGCCAGACATGGATTTCAATATGAAAGGTCCAAAGGTGAAAGGAGATGTGGATGTGTCAGTGCCAAAGATAGAGGGAGACCTGAAGGCACCCAAGGTAAACATTGAAGGCCCAGATGTTGACATTGAAGGTCCTGAAGGTGGATTCAAAATGCCCAAAATGAAGATGCCTTCATTTGGATTCAAAGGACCCAAAGTGGAGGGTCCTGATGTCGATGTTAAACTCCCCAAAGCTGACATTGACATCAAGGCACCAAGTGTTGACATAAAAGGACCAGAAGTTGACATTGAAGGGCCTGACGGCAAAATCAAAGGTTCAAAATTCAAGATGCCATCCATCTCAGGGCCAAAGATCGCAATGCCAGAGATGGATTTCAATATGAAAGGTCCAAAGGTTAAAGGAGATGTGGATGTGTCAGTGCCAAAGATAGAAGGAGACCTGAAGGCACCCAAGGTAAACATTGAAGGCCCAGATGTTGACATTGAAGGTCCTGAAGGTGGATTCAAAATGCCCAAAATGAAGATGCCTTCATTTGGATTCAAAGGCCCCAAAGTGGAGGGTCCTGATGTCGATGTTAAACTCCCCAAAGCTGACATTGACATCAAGGCACCAAGTGTTGACATAAAAGGACCAGAAGTTGACATTGAAGGGCCTGACGGCAAAATCAAAGGTTCAAAATTCAAGATGCCATCCATCTCAGGGCCAAAGATCTCAATGCCAGACATGGATTTCAATATGAAAGGTCCAAAGGTCAAGGGAGATGTGGATGTGTCAGTGCCAAAGATAGAGGGAGACCTGAAGGCACCCAAGGTAAACATTGAAGGCCCAGATGTTGACATTGAAGGTCCTGAAGGTGGATTCAAAATGCCAAAAATGAAGATGCCTTCATTTGGATTCAAAGGACCCAAAATGGAGGGTCCTGATGTGGATGTTAAACTCCCCAAAGCTGACATTGACATCAAGTCACCAAGTGTTGACATAAAAAGACCAGAAGTTGACATTGAAGGGCCTGACGGCAAAATCAAAGGTTCAAAATTCAAGATGCCATCCATCTCGGGGCCAAAGGTCTCAATGCCAGACATGGATTTCAATAAGAAAGGACCAAAGGTGAAGGGAGATGTGGATATGTCAGTGCCAAAGATAGAGGGAGACCTGAAGGCACCCAAGGTAAACATTGAAGGCCCAGATGTTGACATTGAAGGTCCTGAAGGTGGATTCAAAATGCCCAAAATGAAGGTGCCTTCATTTGGATTCAAAGGACCCAAAGTGGAGGGTCCTGATGTCGATGTTAAACTCCCCAAAGCTGACATTGACATCAAGGCACCAACTGTTGACATAAAGGGACCAGAAGTTGACATTGAAGGGCCTGACGGCAAAATCAAAGGTTCAAAATTCAAGATGCCATCCATATCAGGGCCAAAGATCTCAATGCCAGACGTGGATTTCAATCTGAAAGGTCCAAAGGTGAAGGGAGATATGGACGTGTCAGTGCCAAAGATAGAGGGAGACCTGAAGGCACCGAAAGTAAACATTGAAGGGCCAGATGTTGACATTGAAGGTCCTGAAGGTGGATTCAAAATGCCCAAAATGAAGATGCCTTCATTTGGATCCAAAGGCCCCAAAGTGGAGGGTCCTGATGTCGATATTAAACTCCCGAAACCTGACTTTGACATCAATGCACCCAGTGTTGACATTAAAGGACCAGAAGTTGACAAAGAAGGGCCTGACGGCAAAATCAAAGGTTCAAAATTCAAGATGCCATCCATATCAGGACCAAAGATCTCAATGCCAGACGTGGATTTTAATCTGAAAGGTCCAAAGGTGAAGGGAGATATGGACGTGTCAGTACCAAAGATAGAGGGAGACCTGAAGACACCGAAAGTAAACATTGAAGGCCCAGATGTTGATATTGAAGGTCCTGAAGGTGGATTCAAAATGCCCAAAATGAAGATGCCTTCATTTGGATTCAAAGGCCCCAAAGTGGAGGGTCCTGATGTCGATGTTAAACTCTCCAAAGCTGACTTTGACATCAATGCACCCAGTGTTGACATAAAGGGACCAGAAGTTGACATTGAAGGACCTGACGGCAAAATCAAAGGTTCAAAATTCAAGATGCCATCCATCTCAGGGCCAAAGATCTCAATGCCAGATGTGGATTTCAATCTGAAAGGTCCAAAGGTGAAGGGAGATATGGATGTGTCAGTGCCAAAGATAGAGGGAGACCTGAAGGCACCCAAGGTAAACATTGAAGGGCCAGATGTTGACATTGAAGGTCCTGAAGGAGGATTCAAAATGCCCAAAATGAAGATGCCTTCATTTGGATTCAAAGGACCCAAAATCCATGGTCCTGATGTAGACATGAACCTCCCCAAAGGTGACTTTGACATCAATGCACCCAGTGTTGACATTAAAGGACCAGAAGTTGATATTGAAGGACCTGACGGCAAAATCAAAGGTTCAAAATTCAAGATGCCATCCATCTCAGGGCCAAAGATCTCAATGCCAGATGTGGATTTCAATCTGAAAGGTCCAAAGGTGAAGGGAGATATGGACGTGTCAGTGCCAAAGATAGAGGGAGACCTGAAGGCACCAAAAGTAAATATTGAAGGCCCAGATGTTGACATCGAAGGTCCTGAAGGAGGATTCAAAATGCCCAAAATGAAGATGCCTTCATTTGGATTCAAAGGACCCAAAATCCATGGTCCTGATGTAGACATGAACCTCCCGAAAGGTGACTTTGACATCAATGCACCCAGTGTTGACATTAAAGGACCAGAAGTTGATATTGAAGGACCTGACGGCAAAATCAAAGGTTCAAAATTCAAGATGCCATCCATCTCAGGGCCAAAGATCTCAATGCCAGATGTGGATTTCAATCTGAAAGGTCCAAAGGTGAAGGGAGATATGGACGTGTCAGTGCCAAAGATAGAGGGAGACCTGAAGGCACCAAAAGTAAATATTGAAGGCCCAGATGTTGACATCGAAGGTCCTGAAGGAGGATTCAAAATGCCCAAAATGAAGATGCCTTCATTTGGATTCAAAGGACCCAAAATCCATGGTCCTGATGTAGACATGAACCTCCCGAAAGGTGACTTTGACATCAATGCACCCAGTGTTGACATTAAAGGACCAGAAGTTGATATTGAAGGACCTGACGGCAAAATCAAAGGTTCAAAATTCAAGATGCCATCCATCTCAGGGCCAAAGATCTCAATGCCAGACGTGGATTTCAATCTGAAAGGTCCAAAGGTGAAGGGAGATATGGACGTGTCAGTGCCAAAGATAGAGGGAGACCTGAAGGCACCGAAAGTAAACATTGAAGGCCCAGATGTTGACATCGAAGGTCCTGAAGGAGGATTCAAAATGCCCAAAATGAAGATGCCTTCATTTGGATTCAAAGGACCCAAAATCCATGGTCCTGATGTAGACATGAACCTCCCCAAAGGTGACTTTGACATCAATGCACCCAGTGTTGACATTAAAGGACCAGAACTTGATATTGAAGGACCTGACGGCAAAATCAAAGGCCCCAAATTCAAGATGCCATCCATCTCAGGGCCAAAGATCTCAATGCCAGACGTGGATTTCAATCTGAAAGGTCCAAAGGTGAAGGGAGATATGGACGTGTCAGTGCCAAAGATAGAGGGAGACCTGAAGGCACCGAAAGTAAACATTGAAGGCCCAGATGTTGACATCGAAGGTCCTGAAGGAGGATTCAAAATGCCCAAAATGAAGATGCCTTCATTTGGATTCAAAGGACCCAAAATCCATGGTCCTGATGTAGACATGAACCTCCCCAAAGGTGACTTTGACATCAATGCACCCAGTGTTGACATTAAAGGACCAGAACTTGATATTGAAGGACCCGACGGCAAAATCAAAGGTTCAAAATTCAAGATGCCATCCATCTCAGGGCCAAAGATCTCAATGCCAGACGTGGATTTCAATCTGAAAGGTCCAAAGGTCAAGGGAGATATGGCCGTGTCAGTGCCAAAGATAGAGGGAGACCTGAAGGCACCGAAAGTAAACATTGAAGGCCCAGATGTTGACATCGAAGGTCCTGAAGGAGGATTCAAAATGCCCAAAATGAAGATGCCTTCATTTGGATTCAAAGGACCCAAAATCCATGGTCCTGATGTAGACATGAACCTCCCCAAAGGTGACTTTGACATCAATGCACCCAGTGTTGACATTAAAGGACCAGAACTTGATATTGAAGGACCTGACGGCAAAATCAAAGGCCCCAAATTCAAGATGCCATCCATCTCAGGGCCAAAGATCTCAATGCCAGACGTGGATTTCAATCTGAAAGGTCCAAAGGTGAAGGGAGATATGGACGTGTCAGTGCCAAAGATAGAGGGAGACCTGAAGGCACCGAAAGTAAACATTGAAGGCCCGGATATTGACATTGACGGTCCTGAAGGTGGATTCAAAATGCCAAAAATGAAGATGCCTTCATTTGGATTCAAAGGACCCAAAATCCATGGTCCTGATGTAGACATGAACCTCCCGAAAGGTGACTTTGACATCAATGCACCCAGTGTTGACATTAAAGGACCAGAACTTGATATTGAAGGACCTGACGGCAAAATCAAAGGCCCTAAATTCAAGATGCCATCAATCTCAGGTCCAAATATTTCAATGCCTGATGTGGATTTCAATCTAAAAGGTCCAAAGGTGAAGGGAGATATGGATGTGTCAGTGCCAAAGATAGAGGGAGACTTGAAGGCACCAAAAGTAAACATTGAAGGCCCAGATGTTGACATTGAAGGTCTTGAAGGAGGATTCAAAATGCCCAAAATGAAGATGCCTTCATTTGGATTCAAAGGACCCAAAATCCATGGTCCTGATGTAGACATGAACCTCCCCAAAGGTGACTTTGACATCAATGCACCCAGTGTTGACATTAAAGGACCAGAAATTGATATTGAAGGACCTGACGGCAAAATCAAAGGCCCCAAATTCAAGATGCCATCCATCTCAGGGCCAAAGATCTCAATGCCAGACGTGGATTTCAATCTGAAAGGTCCAAAGGTGAAGGGAGATATGGACGTGTCAGTGCCAAAGATAGAGGGAGACCTGAAGGCACCGAAAGTAAACATTGAAGGCCCGGATATTGACATTGACGGTCCTGAAGGTGGATTCAAAATGCCAAAAATGAAGATGCCTTCATTTGGATTCAAAGGACCCAAAATCCATGGTCCTGATGTAGACATGAACCTCCCGAAAGGTGACTTTGACATCAATGCACCCAGTGTTGACATTAAAGGACCAGAACTTGATATTGAAGGACCTGACGGCAAAATCAAAGGCCCCAAATTCAAGATGCCATCAATCTCAGGGCCAAAGATCTCAATGCCAGATCTTGATTTCAATCTGAAAGGTCCAAAGGTGAAAGGAGATATGGATGTGTCAGTGCCAAAGATAGAGGGAGACCTGAAGGCACCGAAAGTAAACATTGAAGGCCCAGATGTTGACATTGAAGGTCCTGAAGGTGGATTCAAAATGCCAAAAATAAACATGCCTTCATTTGGATTCAAAGGACCGAAATTGGAGGGTCCTGATGTCGATGTTAAACTCACAAAAGCTGATATTGACATCAAGGCACCAAATGTTGATATAGAAGGTCCAGACGTTGACATTGAAGGACCTGATGGCAAAATCAAAGGTCCAAAATTCAAGATGCCATCCATTTCAGGGCCAAAGATCTCAATCCCAGACATGGATTTCAATCTGAAAGGTCCAAAGGTGAAGGGAAATGTGGATGTGTCAGTGCCAAAGATAGAGGGAGACCTGAAGGCACCAAAAGTAAACATTGAAGGAACAGACATTGGCATTGAAGTACCAGAAGGACACCTTAAAGGACCCACATTTAAAATGCCATCAATCTCAGGACCAAAGTTGTCAATGCCTGATGTGGATTTCAATCTTAAAGGGCCAAAGATGAAAGGAGAAATACATGGTGATGTCAGTGGTCCTAAAGCTGAAATTCATGCTGGTGACATGTCCCTTGACAGCCCTGAAATCGGAACAAAAAAATCAAAGTTTAAAATGCCCAAATTTGGATTCAAAGGTAGCAAAGGGAAGGGCCTTGATATTGATGTAAATGTTCCAAAACCAGATATCAATATTAAAGGTCCAAAAGTAAAGGGTGACATAGACGTCTCAATCCCAACAGGCGAGGCCGACTTAAAATCACCGACTGGCTCAATAGATGCTGATGTGAAGGGTGCTGAAGGAGGATTCAGAATGCCAAAATTCAAAATGCCCAAATTTGGCTTCAAAAGCCCTAAAATAGAAAAGCCGGACATTGATGTAAATCTTCCAGATGTTGACATGAAAATCCCGGATCTGGATATTGAAGGACCAGAAGGCAAGGTCAAAGGGACAAAATTCAAGATGCCATCCATCTCAGGGCCAAACATCTCAATGCCAGATGTGGATTTCAATCTGAAAGGTCCAAAGGTGAAGGGAGATATGGACGTGTCAGTGCCTAAGATGGAGGGAGACCTGAAGGCACCAAAAGTAAACATTGAAGGACCAGATGTTGACATTGAAGGTCCTGAAGGTGGATTCAAAATGCCAAAGATAAAGATGCCTTCATTTGGATTCAAAGGACCCACAATGGAGGGTCCTGATATTGATGTTAAACTCCCCAAAGCTGACATAGACATCAAGGCACCAAGTGTTGACATAAAAGGACCACAACTTGACATTGAAGGACCTGATGGCAAAATCAAAGGTCCAAAATTCAAGATGCCATCCATCTCAGGGCCAAACATCTCAATGCCAGACGTGGATTTCAATCTGAAAGGTCCAAAGGTGAAGGGAGATATGGACGTGTCAGTGCCAAAGATAGAGGGAGACCTGAAGGCACCGAAAGTAAACATTGAAGGCCCGGATATTGACATTGACGGTCCAGAAGGTGGATTCAAAATGCCAAAAATGAAGATGCCTTCATTTGGATTCAAAGGACCTAAAATCCATGGTCCTGATGTAGACATGAACCTCCCCAAAGGTGACTTTGACATCAATGCACCCAGTGTTGACATTAAAGGACCAGAACTTGATATTGAAGGACCTGACGGTAAAATTAAAGGTTCAAAATTCAAGATGCCATCCATTTCAGGGCCAAAGATCTCAATGCCAGACGTGGATTTCAATCTGAAAGGTCCAAAGTTGAAGGGAGATATGGACTTGTCAGTGCCAAAGATAGAGGGAGACCTCAAGGCACCGAAAGTAAACATTGAAGGCCCGGATATTGACATTGACGGTCCAGAAGGTGGATTCAAAATGCCAAAAATGAAGATGCCTTCATTTGGATTCAAAGGACCTAAAATCCATGGTCCAGATGTAGACATGAACCTCCCCAAAGGTGACATTGACATCAATGCACCCAGTGTTGACATTGAAGGACCAGAACTTGATATTGAAGGACCTGACGGCAAAATCAAAGTCCCCAAATTCAAGATGCCATCCATTTCAGGGTCAAATATCTCAATGCCAGACGTGGATTTCAATTTGAAAGGTCCGAAGGTGAAGGGAGATATGGACGTGTCAGTGCCAAAGATAGAGGGAGACCTGAAGACACCGAAAGTAAACATTGAAGGCCCAGATGTTGATATTGAAGGTCCTGAAGGTGGATTCAAAATGCCCAAAATGAAGATGCCTTCATTTGGATTCAAAGGCCCCAAAATCCATGGTCCTGATGTAGACATGAACCTCCCCAAAGGTGACTTTGACATCAATGCACCCAGTGTTGACATAAAAGGACCAGAACTTGATATTGAAGGACCTGACGGTAAAATCAAAGGTTCAAAATTCAAGATGCCATCCATTTCAGGGCCAAAGATCTCAATGCCAGACCTAGATTTCAATCTGAAAGGTCCAAAGGTGAAGGGAGATATGGACGTGTCAGTGCCAAAGATAGAGGGAGACCTGAAGGCACCGAAAGTAAACATTGAAGGCCCGGATATTGACATTGATGGTCCTGAAGGTGGATTCAAAATGCCCAAAATGAAGATGCCTTCATTTGGATTCAAAGGACCTAAAATCCATGGTCCTGATGTAGACATGAACCTCCCCAAAGGTGACTTTGACATCAATGCACCCAGTGTTGACATAAAAGGACCAGAACTTGATATTGAAGGACCTGACGGTAAAATCAAAGGTTCAAAATTCAAGATGCCATCCATTTCAGGGCCAAAGATCTCAATGCCAGACGTAGATTTCAATCTGAAAGGTCCAAAGGTGAAGGGAGATATGGACGTGTCAGTGCCAAAGATAGAGGGAGACCTGAAGGCACCGAAAGTAAACATTGAAGGCCCGGATATTGACATTGATGGTCCTGAAGGTGGATTCAAAATGCCCAAAATGAAGATGCCTTCATTTGGATTCAAAGGACCTAAAATCCATGGTCCTGATGTAGACATGAACCGCCCCAAAGGTGACTTTGACATCAATGCACCCAGTGTTGACATTAAAGGACCAGAACTTGATATTGAAGGACCTGATGGTAAAATCAAAGGTTCAAAATTCAAGATGCCATCCATCTCAGGGCCAAAGATCTCAATGCCAGATGTGGATTTCAATCTGAAAGGTCCAAAGATGAAGGGAGATATGGACGTGTCAGTGCCAAAGATAGAGGGAGACCTGAAGGCACCGAAAGTAAACATTGAAGGCCCGGATATTGACATTGATGGTGCTGAAGGTGGATTCAAAATGCCAAAAATGAAGATGCCTTCATTTGGATTCAAAGGACCTAAAATCCATGGTCCTGATGTAGACATGAACCTCCCGAAGGGTGACTTTGACATCAATGCACCCAGTGTTGACATAAAAGGACCAGAACTTGATATTGAAGGACCTGACGGCAAAATAAAAGGTTCAAAATTCAAGATGCCATCCATCTCGGGGCCAAAGATCTCAATGCCGGACGTGGATTTCAATCTGAAAGGTCCAAAGGTGAAGGGAGATATGGACGTGTCAGTGCCAAAGATAGAGGGAGACCTGAAGGCACCGAAAGTAAACATTGAAGGCCCGGATATTGACATTGACGGTCCAGAAGGTGGATTCAAAATGCCAAAAATGAAGATGCCTTCATTTGGATTCAAAGGACCTAAAATCCATGGTCCTGATGTAGACATGAACCTCCCAAAAGGTGACTTTGACATCAATGCACCCAGTGTTGACATAAAAGGACCTGAACTTGATATTGAAGGACCTGACGGCAAAATCAAAGGCCCCAAATTCAAGATGCCATCCATCTCAGGGCCAAAGATCTCAATGCCAGACGTGGATTTCAACCTGAAAGGTCCAAAAGTGAAGGAAGATGTGGATATGTCTGTGCCAATGATAGAGGGAGACTTGAAGGCACCAAAAGTAAACATTGAAGGCCAGGATATTGACATAGACGGTCCTGAAGGTGGATTCAAAATGCCAAAAATGAAGATGCCTTCATTTGGATTTAAAGGACCTAAAATCCATGGTCCTGATGTAGACATGAACCTCCCCAAAGGTGACTTTGACCTCAATGCACCCAGTGTTGACATAAAAGGACCAGAAGTTGATATTGAAGGACCTGACGGCAAAATCAAAGGCCCCAAATTCAAGATGCCATCCATCTCAGGGCCAAAGATCTCAATGCCAGACGTGGATTTCAATCTGAAAGGTCCAAAGGTGAAGGGAGATATGGACGTGTCAGTGCCAAAGATAGAGGGAGACCTGAAGGCACCGAAAGTAAACATTGAAGGCCCGGATATTGACATTGACGGTCCAGAAGGTGGATTCAAAATGCCAAAAATGAAGATGCCTTCATTTGGATTCAAAGGACCTATAATCCATGGTCCTGATGTAGACATGAACCTCCCAAAAGGTGACTTTGACATCAATGCACCCAGTGTTGACATAAAAGGACCTGAACTTGATATTGAAGGACCTGACGGCAAAATCAAAGGCCCCAAATTCAAGATGCCATCCATCTCAGGGCCAAAGATCTCAATGCCAGACGTGGATTTCAACCTGAAATATCCAAAAGTGAAGGGAGATGTGGATATGTCTGTGCCAAAGATAGAGGGAGACTTGAATGCACCAAAAGTAAACATTGAAGGCCCGGATATTGACATAGACGGTCCTGAAGGTGGATTCAAAATGCCAAAAATGAAGATGCCTTCATTTGGATTTAAAGGACCTAAAATCCATGGTCCTGATGTAGACATGAACCTCCCCAAAGGTGACTTTGACATCAATGCACCCAGTGTTGACATAAAAGGACCAGAACTTGATATTGAAGGACCTGACGGCAAAATCAAAGGCCCCAAATTCAAGATGCCATCCATCTCAGGGCCAAAGATCTCAATGCCAGACGTGGATTTCAACCTGAAAGGTCCAAAGGTGAAGGGAGATGTGGATATGTCTGTGCCAAAGATAGAGGGAGACTTGAGGGCACCGAAAGTAAACATTGAAGGCCCAGATATTGACATTGAAGGTCCAGAAGGTGGATTCAAAATGCCAAAAATGAAGATGCCTTCATTTGGATTCAAAGCACCCAAAATCCATGGTCCTGATGTAGACATGAACCTCCCCAAAGGTGACTTTGACATCAATGCACCCAGTGTTGACATTAAAGGACCAGAACTTGATATTGAAGGACCTGACGGCAAAATCAAAGGCCCTAAATTCAAGATGCCATCAATCTCAGGTCCAAATATTTCAATGCCTGATGTGGATTTCAATCTAAAAGGTCCAAAGGTGAAGGGAGATATGGATGTGTCAGTGCCAAAGATAGAGGGAGACTTGAAGGCACCAAAAGTAAACATTGAAGGCCCAGATGTTGACATTGAAGGTCCTGAAGGTGGATTCAAAATGCCCAAAATGAAGATGCCTTCATTTGGATTTAAAGGACCTAAAATCCATGGTCCTGATGTAGACATGAACCTCCCCAAAGGTGACTTTGACATCAATGCACCCAGTGTTGACATAAAAGGACCAGAACTTGATATTGAAGGACCTGACGGCAAAATCAAAGGCCCCAAATTCAAGATGCCATCGATCTCAGGGCCAAAGATCTCAATGCCAGACGTGGATTTCAACCTGAAAGGTCCAAAGGTGAAGGGAGATGTGGATATGTCTGTGCCAAAGATAGAGGGAGACTTGAGGGCACCGAAAGTAAACATTGAGGGCCCAGATGTTGACATTGAAGGTCCTGAAGGTGGATTCAAAATGCCAAAAATGAAGATGCCTTCATTTGGATTTAAAGGACCTAAAATCCATGGTCCTGATGTAGACATGAACCTACCCAAAGGTGACTTTGACATCAATGCACCCAGTGTTGACATAAAAGGACCAGAAGTTGATATTGAAGGACCTGACGGCAAAATCAAAGGCCCCAAGTTCAAGATGCCATCCATCTCAGGGCCAAAGATCTCAATGCCAGACGTGGATTTCAACCTGAAAGGTCCAAAGGTGAAGGGAGATGTGGATATGTCAGTGCCAAAGATAGAGGGAGACTTGAAGGCACCAAAAGTAAACATTGAAAGCCCAGATGTTGACATTGAAGGTCCTGAAGGTGGATTTAAAATGCCAAAAATGAAGATGCCTTCATTTGGATTTAAAGGACCTAAAATCCATGGTCCTGATGTAGACATGAACCTACCCAAAGGTGACTTTGACATCAATGCACCCAGTGTTGACATAAAAGGACCAGAACTTGATATTGAAGGACCTGACGGCAAAATCAAAGGCCCCAAGTTCAAGATGCCATCCATCTCAGGGCCAAAGATCTCAATGCCAGACGTGGATTTCAACCTGAAAGGTCCAAAGGTGAAGGGAGATGTGGATATGTCAGTGCCAAAGATAGAGGGAGACTTGAAGGCACCAAAAGTAAACATTGAAGGCCCAGATGTTGACATTGAAGGTCCTGAAGGTGGATTCAAAATGCCAAAAATGAAGATGCCTTCATTTGGATTTAAAGGACCTAAAATCCATGGTCCTGATGTAGACATGAACCTACCCAAAGGTGACTTTGACATCAATGCACCCAGTGTTGACATAAAAGGACCAGAACTTGATATTGAAGGACCTGACGGCAAAATCAAAGGCCCCAAGTTCAAGATGCCATCAATCTCAGGTCCGAATATTTCAATGCCTGATGTGGATTTCAATTTGAAAGGTCCAAAGGTGAAGGGAAATATGGACGTGTCAGTGCCAAAGATAGAGGGCGACCTAAAGGCACCAAAAGTAAACATTGAAGGCCCAGATATTGACATTGAAGGTTCTGAAGGTGGATTCAAAATGCCAAAAATGAAGATGCCTTCATTTGGATTCAAAGGACCTCAAATCCATGGTCCTGATGTAGACATGAACCTCCCAAAAGGTGACTTTGACATCAATGCACCTAGCATTGATTTGAAAGGACCTGAACTTGATATTGAAGGTCCAGAAGGTAAAATGAAAGGTCCACAGTTCAAAATGCCATCAATCTCAGGTCCAAATATTTCAATGCCTGATGTGGATTTCAGTCTTAAAGGACCAAAGATGAAAGCAGAGGTTGACCTGCCCAAAGTTCAAGGAGACATTAAAATCCCTGCAGTAGAGGGGTCAGATGCTGATTTTGAAGGTGGATTCAAGATGCCAAAGATTAAAATCCCTACATTCGGATTCAGAGGACCCAAAATCGATGGTTCTGATGGGGATATTCATCTTCCTACATCTGGCATTGATGTCTGTTCCCCCAGTGTTGACATTAAAGGACCAGAAATTGATGCTGGAGGTCTAGATGGGAAAATGAAAAGCCAGAAAGTAAAAATTCCATCAATAGATACTAGTCTTGAAGCCCCCGATGTTGACATCAGTGTCAAAGGGAAGAAGGGCAAGTTTAAACTACCTAAAATGAAAGGGAAGGTTAGGAAACCTGATATTGATGTTGAAACACCCCATGTTGATATGGATGTAGAGTCACCTGAAATCAAACTGAAAGGAACAAAGGTAAAAAAGCCATTTTTTGGAAGGCTCCATTTTCCTGATGTTGAATTTGATATAAAATCTCCAAAAGTAAAAAATGAAAGTTCACTGGCTGTAGGATTGAAATCATCTGACTTGGACTTGCCATCTGCCAGCCTAAAATCAAATGTCAAGGACTTGGATCTGAATTTAGAAGGCCCAGATGTAAAATTATCGACACCCAAAATCAAAATGCCAAAAGTGAACACAACAATTCCGGATACTGACATCAATTTAAATGGACAAGGAGATGCATCTTTTTCAGGGGGTTTTAAAGGACCAAAACTAGACTTTAAGGGAGAAGCAGAGTTGGATTCAGCTGGGGGAATACATTACCCAGAGGGGAATGTAACATTTCCAAAACTTAAGGTACCAAAGTTTGGCATTGCTTTGCCTCAGTTGGAGGGACGAGAGGTGGGAGTAGACGTTGAGTCTGGTGCATCAGCAAGTGAAAATATAACAGTTCAAGCCCCCACTTTCAGTGGAAAAGTTACGTCTCAGAGTGTAGAGGTCCAGAGTCCAGAATTGAAGCACAGTGGTGGGAAGGTTAAGGGGAAAATGCCAAAGTTCTTTGGAAAATATAAATCAAAGGGTGGCAGTGCAGTTGATTTAAGCCTCCAGGGGCCTGAGCTGGAAATGAGTGGCAGTGGAAAGGGTGGTAAAGTCTCTAAAGAGTTAAGTTTAAGTTCTGGGGAATTGTTAAGTAGGAAGTTGGAAGCAGAAGGTGGTTCCGGGCTTAGTGTGTCACCAAAGAGCAAATCTGCCTCACTGGATCTGTTTAAAAAATCAAGGCATCGCTCTACTTCTCTGAGTGATGAGGGAGATCTTGGTTCTTCTTCTCCTTCGGGTCACTTAGAGGCAGAGGGTGGTGACATTTCGTTGGATCTGGGTGGGGCTAAGGTGAAAGGAAAGAAAGGCAAGTTAAAGTTTGGGACCTTTGGAGGTTTTGGCTCCAAGTCAAAAGGCTCATATGAAGTGTCACTAGGTGAAGATAGTGAAGCAAGAGTAGAGGGAAGTGCAGGTGTTTCTCTCCCCTCAAAGAAATCTAGAATGTCTTCATCCTCCAGTAGCGACAGTGGGTCAAGAGGAGGTTTTCGTTTTCCGAAGGTTGAACTGACCGTGTCACCTAAGAAATAATCAATTATAAGGCTATAAAATTAAACCTTCTCATGTTATGCCTAATACTCTGTTTCATACATAGAAAATTCACATCTGCTCTAGTATTACAAAACTTGACAGAAAGCTCACAATCATCTCAATCAATATAGAGCAAAAATTTCCCCTCAACTTTCCCCAAATCTCACAGGGATGCATGAGACCGTTTTGAATAACATTTAACTGTAAATAAGATAAATTTGTATTGTAATATTAAATATTGTATTTTGTACATAGTCAAAATTTATTGAACATAAACCATCTTACAAAATCTCTACAAAAACCACCAATAGTGCCTCACATGATTAGTCCAAGTGTCTTACTGAATTCTGTTAAATGGATTAGGTGTGGTATTTTTGTATCCCGGGTTCTTTGCACAGAAATGATATGGTATCAGTTGTAATGTATATTACTTTGATTGTGTAACCAAACAGCAAAAACAGCTGCTTTTGTTTTGAAGCTTTGAATATATAATCAATGCAGACATATTTACTCACCTCAGAGCTGGACCTTGACATTCTACCTAAAGTTAAGCCGTTAGAGATCATAATAGTAAAGTAATTTCATACTTCTGTAAACTATAAATTGTATTTACTGCTGTCAAAACAAAGTCATATAATGTATGGATAATCAATACACCAATGTTATTTTTTGCAATATGTCTCATTTAACACAAAACTAATATACTGTACTTTCACTGTAGAAATTAAATTGAGCTCAAAAGTCAAATTGAGATTTACTCAAACATTGCAATCTACAGAACAATTCCTGTTTCAGAACTGCTAAGATGAGGTTGATCTGAACAATGCATCACTTTGTCATACTGTGTTAATGTTGTGTGGTTGTTTTCTTATCTGTATTTGACCACATGGATGGTTCTGTTCTTTCATTCTCAGTCTCTTCAATTCACACTTCTGTTAATAAAACTTTTTTGTGTATTTCCTGTTTGATTAAAGGAATTGTCACAAGTCAAAAGTCACACATTGCTCAAATCACTTGTATAGAGAATGAAACTATCTGCAGTGTTTATACTAGAAACAAACTGCCAAACTGCAAATTGTCTTTCATTTAATTGATAGACATTGAGATGAATTATATGAGTGTTTTGTTTTATGTATGCATTTTGCAAAACAAATCCAATAAACTAATGAGTCACCAGTCGCTGAATTTCTTGAATGTTGTGTAATTAGCTTCATCCCCAAGCAATAGCTTTCACTATTAGCTCTCTGTTAATATTCTTTTTTAAATGAATAGACAGTAGGAAGCACCGTATTTACTAGGTAACAGCTACTAGATATCGATATTGAATTCTATGCTTATTACTTACTAACATTCATGGACTGTGGGGATGAATAGAAAGTTACATTGTCTTTTGTATTAGAACATCACCCCTCTATTATGTAGGGTCTTTTGGTAATTGGCATACATTGGTAGAATAATGCAACTTGTGTTTTCATTGACACAGATAATAAAGAACATTTTTGAGTTATACAATATCTTAACAACCACTTCCATTTTCAACCAGAGGCACAAATATGGAAAAACACATTTTGGAAAGAAAAGTATGTATGACACACGTACACATAACCAGACTTCCTGTAGTTCCAAAGATCATGATGTTGCCATGGTGACACAAGGGCAGGTGAATAAAGTGATTATGTGCTGTTCAGCTGCAACGGCTTGCTAGGCTACCTGGCTGGAATGTATTTATATTTTACAATACATGACAATACAATATCTGACCACCCAGCTAACGAAATTTCATTCCAGGAAGTTACCTCAATGTTATTTTAGTCTCCGCAATGTCATGGTTAGGTACTTGTGCTTTCAATGGATTATTTGCAGTATTTATACCGTTTAGCAAGAATCATCCAGTACAATCAAATCAACATCAGATTAAGACTACATTTTATCCCTTTCCTGTTTTATCATATTTCAAGTTCAGAGTGCACACATAGAATTCACTTACGTTTAAGTGAATTAACTTAAGTTACACTAGATAAAATACGTGTATCCATGGAGATCTTTTTAAGGTAGTCAAAAAATAACATGCCAGTTCTGTTGTTGTTCTGTAGCGTGGCTCACCATTGTCAAAGCACTGTTTTGCCAAGAACACAGGAAAGGATCCCTATGTTCCTGGTTGTTTGAATGCAATTGTTGGGGTAGCGGTGAGGAAGGAACTTGTCAGGAATTTCCTCTAGAAGAGGAAAGTGTTCCTTTCCTTTTCAAAGGAAAATATTTGTTCGCAAAAAGAGGCACAAGAGACAGAAACATAGGAGGAACGCTGTTGGAGGTTTAGTAATGTTGTAGACATTTTGAGTTTGAGCACATTAATGTGTTTATTGCTGTTGTCATTAAATAGAGATAGAGTTTGGAGGTATTACAGTGACTGGAATCATTCAAAAGGTAAAACAATCATGGTGTATGTGTGTGTGTGTAAAGTAGGCAAAGTAATACACATTGCTACTTGGTACAATATTACAAAAAAGTTTCTTTCTGAAAGCTATGGTAAAATTGACCAATTGTTGTTTTGATTTGCAACCTACTGCCGGAAAACTGTACAGTAACTGAAGTATTGTTTGCTGATTCGAATGCTACGTACCATTTATGTTAAAATCTCAGATGTGGGGTGAATGTTGGGTTAAGACGAATGGTATACTATACTTATAACATAAAACATAAAATGGAACGACTTGAAGAAAGGGATATTCATTGTCTATACGAATGTTAATTCCTGCAAAACTGACTATGCCAGTTCAAATACAATTGCTCTTCCGTGTCTTTTGGATGTTTACTAAAATGACAAAATATCTGCTATTGATTCTGGACATAATCTCATACAAAATACTTTTTCTAATAATGAACAAGACAAAAAATATATACAAATATAACAGAAAAAGTATAACATATTTCAGTTGGCATTATACACACTTTCAAAACATTGTCTGCTTTATGATGTGTATTAACTGTGCAGACATGTTGTATTTGGAAAGTATAGCATTTTAATTATTTGGTATTAGGTTATTTAGGATCATTTCATTATTTACAGTGAATATAGGCCTACAAGATATGAAAGACAGTCCCCAGTGGACAGATGTTTGAGGATAATTTGGATAGCACTGGTACAGACTGTCATGTCATGTGTCATGTGGAGCTGAAGCAGATGGTGTCCTTGACTCCTGCAGAAATAAAAGGTGGATACTGAGTCCTATTGCATTGTTATAATTAATATAAGTAAATCACTTCACTGCTCATTCTGACGTTCTTCTGTAACAACAAAGACAGAACAAGAAACGTTTGTATACATTTGCAGATGATTGAATGAAATTACTGTACATTACAATACAATCAGCATCAACCCTGCGCTGAACCAAAGATCTGTTTGATATTTTTATTTTGTATCCACAATTCTGTCGCAGATTGTTCGTGGAGCTGTGTAACATCTCCATCTAGAATAAGGGGAGAGCACTGTCCTTTTGTATTTAAAATGCAGTACATAAATTAGCATAGTGTTAAGGCCACCTGGGGTGATTAAGGCAAGATAAGGACACCTTGTGATTAATCACCTCTGTTTTGGACTGTAAGTGGGGGAGAACTCATGTGGCAATGATTTCTGCATTTACAAAACTAGATCACTGGATTAGAGTAGTCATGTATGCTCAAAGTTAGACTATTATTCACTTTGCTTAATATGGCTAAATACTATACTAACAGTACTAAATATAATACTAAATACTATAAATAAATGTAAAAAACAAGAACGAGCATATTATATTTTTGTGACATTTCTATGTAACAAATGGTGATAGTTTCCTGCTCAGTTAGAGTTCCTCCATAAAGAAGCAATTTCATAACACAACATTATTTTGTTCATGAAGTGATCACAACATACCTGCTGGACAGGGCAAATGGACGTATACACAGAATATGAGAAATTAGTGTTGTATTTAGTTTTAACAATGTACAATAGGAATTAATAAACAGATAGCTGTTAAACAATTACAGCTCTTAATACTCTTAGATAATGTGGAAACAAAGGAAATTCAGTCTTTTATTTACAACAAATATTTGCATGAAAACAAAGGATGATCCATTCAGTCAACACTATGCCCCAACCCCCTGCTGTTATTTGCCTATTTCATAATAATTTAAATAATAACAAGAAATTAATATAATGTGCATCCAAGGTGTTAAATAAAAGCCTAGCAAGGAGAATGTGAAAGTCCAATTAGCCCGAGAAATATCTGAAAAAAAAACATGTTGATACTTTACATGAATCTGTGACTGAGTGGCATGAATATGTAATGTGTTTCTCAGCCTTGACTTATAATCACATGCATATTGGCAGTTAGGAAAAGGGCACATGGTTAGAATTAAGCTATAGTGCAAGGATCTTGGAGTGTTCCTTAACACTCTCAGAAAACAGTATTGGTAAATACTGGCCAGTATTGGCCAGACTTCACAGGGTCGTATTTAACACTCATTAAACTACTGAAAGTAGGAAAGTCGTGTAATATTGGACTCTATTTTTCCTCAGCATGAGCAGCAGAGTTTCAAATAGGGCATTCATATTTCAGGAATGGTACGGAGAGATGCTAATGCTATAGGCTAACTGTTTAATGTTTCTTGGCCCAAAGATTCAACAGTCAAGTGGTGCACACAGGATATGAATAAACCATAGATAGCATCAGTGGTAGCGAAGCAGCAAATCCCTTGTATACAGCAGGAAAGAAGATGAGGAAGATGAGATACACAGCAGCATATTGACATTTATCTTCAACAGTATGCATGTTACACTCACTTCTTCTCTCAGCCTTAGTGTGTGGGCTACCAAAGTCCCACGTGATACAAATGGGACAAGAAAAACACACACACTCACATATTGCTTCTATTTTGGGGTTTGACATTCACCGATCAGCTTTGGGTGATATCCTCAAATTTTTATGTAATGCGCAGACATCATTATTAACATATATCAAAATACAAATATACAATAGCAAACATTTGACTTGCTAACATGTGCCATTACTGGGCTGTGTAATTCCAGCTTCGTATTATTGATGGTCAAAATCTATCGATCACACAACAAGGGCTATTTGGCTTGTTTGTGTAGTTGTGTCCAAGGACTTTCTCGTTTTCACCTCTCAGTGTATTACGTCCCATGGACTCCAGCAGATGTTCCATATCAGTTAAACTGTCCACATTTTCCCACTAATCCCAACCCCCTATATTTCAGTTCCTGTTTTTGTTGATAACTGAGATAACTGATTTTCCCCTGTGATAAAAACATCTTTCCATGCCTTCCTACTGTATATAATCCAAAGTTGAAATGAAATAGCATTTACCTCTGACATCGAAATGTGTGAAGTTAAGATTTTTGGGGAAATTGGCAAGACAAGTGTGTTGTGTGTTTGAGGCTTTATCACCATTTATCTTTCACCCAGGTTTAAGAATGATGGAGGTATAATAATCCTTCTGCATGGTTACCTGCACTGGGAGATTGTACCTGTCTCTCTCTCCTGGGAGTTTGTCAAATGTGGAGGCAGTGGTGGAAATGCATGTGAGTGTATACAGTGCCCTCCAAAAGTATTGGAACAGTGAGGCCAATTCCTTTATTTTTGCTGTAGACTGAAAACATTTGGGCTTGACATCAAACGATGAATGTGAAACCAGAGATCGACGTTTCAGCTTTTATTTCCAGGTATTTACATCAGGATCTGATGCACAAATTAGAAAATATCACCTTTTTGTTCGAACCCACCCATTTGTCACGTGAGCAAAAGTATTGGAACATGTGACTGACAGGTGTGTTTTGTTGCCCAGGTGTGTCCTATTACATACATTATTCAATCAATAAATACCACTGAATGTCTACACTCAGGTTCAGATTGGGTAAGATAGGTTTTGTCTATGCAGACTGTATTCAGAGGTGAAAACAACATGAAAACCAGAGCGCTGTCTTTGGGTGAAAAACAAGCAATTGTGAGTCTTAGAGAAGATGGAAAATCAATCAGAGCCATTGCAGAAACATTGGCCATAGCCAGTACAACCATTTGGAATGTCCTGAAGAAGAAGAAAACTACTGGTGTACTAAGTAACAGACGTCGAACAGGTAGACCAAGGAAAACATCAGCAGTTGATGACAGAAACACTGTGAGAGCTGTAAAGAAAGACCCTAAAACAACTGTTAGTGAGATCAGCAACAACCTCCAGATGGCAGGAGTGAAGGTATCACTATCTACTGTTCGCAGAAGACTTCATGAACAAAAGTACAAGGGCTACACCAGAAGATGCAAACCACTCATTAGCAAGAAGAATAGGAAGGCCAGGCTGGAATTTGCCAAAAAGTACAGAGATGAACCTCAAAAATTCTGGGACAAAGTTTTATGGACTGATGAGACAAAGATTAACTTTTACCAAAGTGATGGAAAGGCTAAAGTTTGGAGAAAGAAAGGAACTGCTCATGATCCCAAACACACAAGCTCATCTGTGAAACACGGTGGAGGTAATGTCATGGCTTGGGCTTGCATGGCTTCTTCTGGGACGGGCTCATTAATCTTCATTGAGGATGTAACACATGATGGCAGCAGCAAAATGAACTCGGAAGTCTACAGAAACATTTTGTCTGCCAATTTAAGGAAAGATGCAACCAAACTGATTGGCAGAGCCTTCATCATGCAGCAAGATAACGACCCAAAACACACTGCCAAAACAACAAAGGAGTTCATCAGGGGCAAGAAATGGAAGGTATTAGACTGGCCAAGTCAATCTCCAGACTTAAACCCTATAGAGCATGCATTTTACCTGCTTAAGAGGAGACTGAAGGGAGGAACCCCACAAAACAAACAACAACTGAAAGAGGCTGCAGTGAAAGCCTGGGAAAGCATCAAAAAGGAAGAATGCAAAAGTTTGGTGACGTCAATGGGTCACAGACTTGCTGCAGTTATTGAAAGCAAAGGATTTGCAACTAAATATTAAGTCTTATTCACTTAAATATGTTTTAAGTATATCTGTTCCAATACTTTTGATCACATGACAAATGGGTGGATTCAAACAAAATGTGATATTTTCTTAGTTGTGCATCAGATCCTGATGTAAATACCTGGAAATAAAAGCTGAAACGTTGATCTCTGGTCTCACGTTCATTATTTGATGTCAAGCCCAAATGTTTTCAGTCTACAGCAAAAATAAAGGAATTCGCCTCACTGTTCCAATACTTTTGGAGGGCACTGTACATGAACCTGTATGTCTGTATGTGTGTGTCCGTGTATGTCCAGTATGAGAGTGTGCACCTGTTTGTGTAATTGTGAAGGCATGTGTTTTTTAATTAATGTAGGAAAATATTTGAGCATATGTGGATGTACGATAGAGAATGGTCGCGTGTCTTAAAGTGTGTGTACAGATTTATGTGTATGATGGTTACAGTTGCTTGTACGCTTGCGTTAATACTTAATATACATGTTGGAAGAGATCCAGTGTGGGTGTATCCTCCACAAACGAGCGCGATAGCCCAGTGTGGACCCTGCTACCAGAGAGAGTGATGCTGTAGTTCGCTGGGGTTGCTTTCCCTCCTTTGCTGAGATTTGATTTACTTGTCTGAGGTGTGACCTCATCATCCAGGCTGTGTGATACCCCACCTCCCTAAGGCAGGATCCACCTCAACATCATCAGCTGGTAGAAACTGGGCAGGGCTTGTGTGAGACATCTCTGATTCCTGTTAGTTTGACGCATGTGTGCTTGCTTGCGTGTGTGTAGGAGAGACACAGGGAGTGTGTGTGTCTATGTGAGAGAGAGAGAGCGAGAGCGAGAGAGAGAGAGAGAGGTAGAGCAAGAGTGATCGAGAGAGAGAGACAAAGCAATACAGCGTATATCATGCATGTGCATTAACCGAGCCCCAGCAGCGGCAGAGGCAGAAACAGCAGCAGAGAGAGAAAGCGAGAGAGAGAGAAAGAGAGAGTTAGAGGGAGGGAAGATAAGCTCGGTCACAGAACAAAAGCTGCAGAGACTGTTCATGGTCTTAGCTTATGCCCTCTAAAAAAAGAGCAGTGGGGTAAAGGAGCACAATAGAAAGGCACAGTGACACTGAATCCAAAGCGGCTTCTTCTCCATGTTTTTTGGGGGATCCTGCATTCGACTGCCCTCATCTCCAAACAGAAAGGATGTCCATGTCGGGGAAGAAGGACTTTGACGTGAAGCAGATCCTCAGGTTACGCTGGCGTTGGTTCAGTCACTCCTCCCAGAGTTCTGCTGGAGGGGGAGGCGGAGGTGGAGGAGCTTACATCCAGCAAGAGGGCTTCGACCACAGGGGCACACCAGTCCAGAGTCGGCTCAAGAGTCACTCCCGGGACAGAGGTGGGCTCCGGAAGAGCAGCAACAGCCCAGTCCATAGTATCCTGGTGCCGACTCCTGGTCCCACACCTGTATGTGTCAGGGCAGGCCGTCAATCATGGCACAACTTGCACAGGCCCATTTACCACCTGGCAGACAGCCAGGAGGCTCCAAAAAGAGGTGATTCCTCCAACAACACTGAGGAGGCGGAAGCCAAGAGCAACCTGGAGAATGTGAATAGCAACACAGAGGACCTCTCCGAGGTGGAAGCAGGAGAAAGGTATGACATTACTCAAGGAATTTCACTTGGGAAGAGACAGGTTAGATGTCCTAAAGGAGAGTATATAGATTTCTCTTAAAATAACGCCTAGTTGTCAGTGATGGTAAAGAATCACTCATGGGCTCGTGTTCTGATTCTTAATCATATAATCTGAGGAGTTACTTTACCAATTGTTATTTGATCAGGCGTTTGAACTGTGCCACGGACCAGATATTTTTTTTTATACCAACTTTGAACTTGTACGTATGATGTTTTGCAAGTTGTCTCAGTAATTAACCAGTTAACTGCATGAAGCCATCATTTTCCAATTAACTTTAGTGAAGCAGCAGTCCCCATACCTCACCTGGGGATAGTTTATTTAGTGTTCATGGGGCTCAGCCAGGCAAGCCAATAAAACATCTTCTAAATTATTCATTGAAGGGACATCAAGGTTTCGCATGTTACTTTGTGCTCTTCTGCAGATAACGTGTTACTATTAGAAGCTACTGTAGCTCTTTAGAGTTATTCATGATGTCACCCAGCTACTGAGTTGCACATCTTTTTGCACAGAATGTAGTCACCCACCAGAGTCTGAAGTGGTAACAGGAAGAACACCATTACATCACAGAACACTGGTGCAGGTTGTTTAATAGAGAAAGCAGAAGAGAAGGAAAGAGCAAACGCATTAATTATCCACACCAGAGCAAATACCACAGTTCACATGAAACCCACATTCTGCGGTTTGCACACTAGAATCCATTCCAATGCCGACATCCTCCTCTTGCCCTCATATACTCTAGCTGTTTTTTTATGCGGTCTGTTCATATGGCATCTTATTTTCCCCTGTGTGATCTCGCACGGTTCTTGGAGGTAAACAGGTGTTGTAGGAGCAGGTTGTGTGATGTCTGGGGTGCACTAAAGGCACCTGTCACCAGGATGAAAAGAACTTCACTCCTTTCATCTGTTATCTGGCACACTTACGCGGATTGGCCCTTGTGTGAGATTGACTACTATTTTCTTTAGTGGATGATGGAGTCTTCAAACGAACGCCTGTCCGATTCCTTGTTCAGGGACTAGAGAGTTCTGTATGTCCTGATACGTCATCATCAACATCACAAACCATTTTCAGCCCCAGTATGATCATCTTTATTTTAATTTCCATAATCCTAAACGACTCCTGTAAATATGATGATTTATTATGAAATTGTCAGCTGCTCTTCAAATCAACCACCCAATGGCCTATATTTATAGCTGCTTATGTGCTCAACATGAGTGCATAAACAAAATAACGCAAGACGTGCATGAATAATATTCAGACTAGAAAATACTGTCTGGAAATATCTTCCATATTGGAATTATTTACAGTTAATAATAGTTTCCTGTTACAGTTTTTCCTCCAGGGACCTTACTTTATGTAACTTTATATATATTAAATTCATGCCCATCCTTAGCTTTTGTCCCAATGTCATTTGACATTGTGCTATATATATGACTCTATATATCTATAACTCTAAAATGAGAGGAGATGCAAATAAAAAAAGCCTATAGAGGTTCTGCATGACAGCCTCCATGAATGAGCAGCTATATTTTAAAACATAGAAAGATATTGAAATCACCATTTCCTACTATACAGATGAATTGATGATGCTGTCAGCATCTGTTTTACATAATCATTGAATAAGGGAGATTTTTTTCAACCACAGCATTTATTGAATCAGTAAACCATGACATTTGGGTTGCAAAGCATTTTCAACATGGAACATAATCGTGAGAAACATATTTGTAGGCTTTTCAATTAATTGGTACTATATTGTAAACATGAAATTAAGCTAGTCCTATCATCCGCGGTATGTACCTCGATGCACTGAAGTGTGAAGTATGTCTACATTACAAGTTATTGCTGTAATGTTCATCCTCAGCCAAAGCAGATGTGTGTGTGTGACTACGATATACACATTCATTTGCGCCAACTGCCGGTTGCTCCCATTACGTCTCACTTCATAAATCGTTGACACGTAATTTGTCACAATCTCACAAGGCTATATGTAGAATGCAGAAGTGTTGCGTGAATCTTGCAAAATATGTTCATCATATTCTCTGGGACTAGCATAGAAAGTAAATTGGGGTTGGTGCCCTGAAAGTCCACTTGTTTAATGGGATACATTTTCAGGTGAAGTTTTACTTTAATTAATGTAATCCTTTTGTGACAGTATATTTTAAGTATGACAATTTGCCTTCAAAGCCCATATGACATAATCTACTAAATATTTAGCAGCATACTTAATAACATACTTAGATATGTTTGTGTTATGTGCATGTTTCTCCCACCTCCCCTTGTCTGAAGAAACATGATGGAGCTCAACTCAAATGAAATAGGAACCCTGACCTCTCCATATAAAGAGCGCAACAGAGGTTAGAGTCAGCAGCTGTTCGTTTGAATGATATCTCAATTCCCTCTCGATTGCCTTGGAGTAGGAGACAGACCACACCTTCCTCTGTCAACAGCTGTAACTCAGAGCATTCCTTGATTCCTTCACCTACCACAAGGTTTATAAGGTCTGACTTGGTAGCTGACACTTAGATAGATGTTGTTAAAATATAATACATTTAGTGACAAATTGACTTTTTGTATGTTGAGGAATGGCAACCTTGTGAGCGAGAAATTATTGTACACTTTCTGTGATGTCATACTATGTCATGGTTTGCTGTCAACACTGACAACTTAATTTACTTATGATAACAATGTTTTCGAGGGTAGATTGAAGTGAAGGACAGTGAAATCACTGTGATCAGCCCCTTTGCTTTCCCATCCTACAAAGGAAATAACAGAATAGACTGCATCTTATGCCAAATGTTCTTGTATAATAGGGTTCAAAGAATTTTCCTGGAATAAACTTGAATCCAATAATGTAATCCCTGACACAGCTTTCCAAGTATTTCATATGCATATGAATTAGAAAAGACCACAGCTTAGTCCACCAATGCCCTTAAGCAGTCTTATTCAATCATTTGCATTCACAGTTGAATAACAGAGTTTTGGCTTTAGGATGCTGGTGTGCAGTACTGGTGTAGAAAATACGGACGGCATCAAAAAACATTCAAAATATGAGAGACAGACACATGCTGTGTTGATGTTCCCCTTCAATTTCACTTATTTTATTTCTCCTTCTTTCAACAGACAATTTGCAAAGTGCTTTACCATATGTACCAAGGTTCTTTACCTTGTACATTTACATTTATTCATTAAGCAGACACTTTTATCCAAAGCGACTTCAAAGAGAAAGCTTTGCAAAGTGCACAGGTCACTGATCATAACAACAAGATAGACCCAAAACATTGCGGGTAGCCAAAACATGAAGCACACATTGTGAACAACAAAAATAAGTGCCAAAGGGAAGAACCTTAAGAGCATGTAGTTAAACAAGTTACAATTAAACCACATGAATCGCTATAAGTGCAAGTGTACCTGTGGAAAAGCAAGTAACAGTAAAATAAAATATTTCACAGTGAGTACAAAAATTTAAATCAGTTACCACTAACCAACAAGAGCAACAAGTCTCCAAGCAAGAGTCATTGTACAATGTATGTGTTCAGCACTAATACAATAAGTTTGGCAGCTTATCCCATAAGAAGAGCTATGAGAAATATGTGGTCTAATCTAGTCATAGCAATCCAATGTTTGTTTGTTTTTGACAATTTTTTCAACAGTGGTGCCTTCGCTTAATATATAGGTAAATGTGTTAATCTGTCGGTGACTCTAATTTACACCAGACATTGATTAATTGTAAGTAACATATTGTAGCTCTGCATTAGATCTCATACTGGAGGCCTTGGACTTCAATCCACAAACTAGCTAGAGGGAAACATTTAGCTGAGACCAGCACAATTTTCACTTAAACATAAATTCCCACTTTCCAGAAAAATTCCCTCGGCATTATGATGCAGCCTCAGCAATATAATCACAGGTAATCTCCGGGAAGGGATTCCAAATCTCTATAAGGAATTAACTGTAGGCCTTACCACTGCAAAATACTACTCTATGCTTTAAAGGCAACAAAAAAAAGCAGCTGTTAAAAACATATTTCCCTCCTATGTTACTATCGTAGTGTTTCACCTCTCCCAGCCCATTTGATTTATATGTTGAGAACTGACACCAGTCTTCCTGCACAGTTAAATCTATTAATCTCACTAATTCTTGGAACCTCTGATTGATCACTTAACATTCTAGCCTGCCTAGATTTTCATCTTCCCTGATGTTATATTCAATATTCAAAATATGAATCAATAACTTACCAGCAACGTAGTACATCATCTATCACGCCTGGGGGTGAAATTATGCTGACATAACTTTACAACATGACTTTACTAGGTTTCTTTACAACACATGGGGATTGGTAATAGCAGAGAAAGATACATGGAGGCAATAACTCATTTCCATAAATCTCTTGAGCAATTTCCTCCAGGGCCACCACAGAAAAAAAGCATGTGGTAGGTAATTTTTAGGGCTTGATACCTCTCTTTTCTGGGGAAATCAAACATTACAGCACCTAAAACCACAGGCCTACAGTTACAGGTGCCTTTCCCACATTCCTTATCACTATCAAATGTTTCAAATGCAGATGTACAAGAAACTGAGTCAGGAATAGAGATTAGCTGTCAGTTTTGCTGGTTGGCAGGGAAGGGTTTAAAGTGAATTAATTTACCACTTTCTCTGTACGTGCAAATCCTGAACACTAACATATTGGGTAAAAAGGACAGAAACAGCAGGATATTATAGACTGTTGTATGTGGATTGTGGACTTGGCATGCTACATGGGTCTTTGTCTGCGTTGATTCTCAACCAACTCAACTGCCTTGAGGGACAATGGGGATTCTGTAATCCATTTTGAAAGCGAGCTCCCGCTGTACCCAGGGTTTTTCCCCGCTCATACAAGGATGGAGTTGACACATTAGTTAGAATAAGACTCACTGTCCCAATAGGAATTATGACTCATGCCCCTTCCTGCTGGAGGCTACCCTGAGGATGACAAATACATCTAACATCAGGGCCCCAAACCATAAAGCCTTCTTTAGATAACAACACCATTAGCATAAGAGCACACTAACAACATATTCAGACACTTTAAGATGTATTTTGGATGCGCCTGCAAAGATTTGTTCCCTGATTTAGTTAGTTGGGTTCAGGTGTTAAAGCTACCCTTGAAGGTGTGTAGACAAGGTGTTTGGAGGGTGGCGTGTGTTTGGATAAATCTCATTAATGTCTCTTTCTGAAAGTCAAGTCATTCTTGAAGGATGTGAGAGTGAATAGTGTCTGGGTCTCTTCAAAACTCCTCTTATTTGATGAATTTATTTGTAAACTTACATCCTATGTGTAGACTGAGTTACTGTTTACCTTATACCTGTGACTGTAATGTGCTGTCTAGACTGCATTCTCTGTGGAGTCTGAGACAGTATTTCTGGTTTCACTGTTACATTTAACGGCCAGCCGGGGTCTTAATGAACAACCCTATACCCAAAGAAAATAAACACCTCAAAGAAATTTACTGCTCCCAAGAATGTGATACCAAAGCAATTAGTGTCCCTGAGATTGGTGGGCATGAAAAATCCTTACAGCATGCCTTGCAGCGGTCACAAAGGTAATGCATCTACATTTTACTGCCCAATTTCGTATTCAGTCTTGTTCAGTTTTTTCCTATCCAAGAGTCCTGAGTCAGATGGGTATTATCATGACAGGGAAATAAATTATGCTTGTATTTAGCATAAAGCATCCCAATAAAGGCCTAACTATTGGGTACGGTTAGAAACAACATGTCATAAAAATGGTTCCCCATGGAGTAGTTTCTTGTCATAATTAAAATCAAGATACAAAAGTTTTACGCTGAAACTTTGTGGCAGTTTGTCTTTGCAAGTGTAGTGGGGACACTGCTTCTTCTTTCCTTTAAATGTTGTTTTGTTCAAAGGCATATGTTTATAATGCAAGTTAAAACTTGAAAAAGATCATCAAATTGGTTTGAGTCAACTGCAGTAATATATATGGTATAAACCGCATTATAACATAGTGGTGTGGCCTGGAATCATGAAGCCATTACTCAGTAGATGTTGACAGCTGTTCATTGGCATTGCCAGGAGAAAACAAAAACACTTTTAAAACTATAATTCTCCAAAGAGGGGCAGCGTTCGACTTCAGTTAATTCCCCCAGACAGTTTGATCCATTTATGCTGTGTAACAAACAACCCTAAATGTCAGCAAGTGGATTATTCTCCGTGAAGGACACACCAGTGTTACTGGCCTAGGTTATTTCTCCACAAGTAGGAGGGATTATTTAGGAACTGTATAACAGCATGTAATCTGTCTGCCTTCAGGGAGAGGGGCTCAGCCTTACCACAATACTGTGAGGAAGATGCCAGCTCACTTGCAAAATCCCTATCTGTCCAAAAGACACATTGTGCTCCAACGACTGGAATTAGCCAGATTGTATTCAAGTCCCATTGGAACTTCCTGGGTCTTTATCCACTTATTTAAGGAATTTTTGTCCGTTTTAAATTCGGCCCAGAATGACCAAGAAGATGCACATACTGTAGACAAACTTGAATCTAAGAATCACAATTGTTCTTATTCATTTAATTAAAATTCAAGTTTGACTCAAACTTGATGTGTTGGGAGAAAATAAATAATCCACAAGTAAAACATAACTGAATGTAGTCTTTAAGAGTAATGGAACATGTAATTCTTCAGTTGAATAAAAAAAACATGCTGATTTATGATGAGTTTCTAAAGCATCTTAAAAAGGATTAAAGGTTAGTTGGTCATGTAAGCCATCATTTCCTCCTCTTTCTCTTTACAGGTTGACTCTAAGTAGCTACTCAAGGATGAGCTCCAATTGCTCTGATGAGTTCTTCCAGGCTACGAACCATGCGGAACAGACCTTCCGCAAGATGGAGACGTATCTTCAGCACAAACAGCTGTGTGATGTTTTCCTGATCGCAGGAGATCATAAGATCCCAGCCCACAGGTCGGTGACTGAACTTTAATTGAATTGCACCCACCTCCACTTTTGGTTTCAGAGCTCACAGATCAACAGCATAAAGTTGTCAATACAGGCATAGGCTCATTGATTAACTTTAGTAGTGTGATCTTTCGCTCTTCTGAAATCTGTGAGGAAACTAAGGATCAGTTTTAATTACAGATCACTTTTTGTGCATACGTTGGTCTACTTATCAACAAACAAGGCAGAGACATCTATACTATAAAGCATGGACTCTGTGTTTGTCTGTGTATGACAACTGGCTCAACCATTGTGCATGTAATGACTTTTGCATCGAACTAATTGTCTAGATGGTTGTGGGGGTAAAACAGTTTAACAGAGAACCAATATAATACATTCTGTTCATAAGCAATTGATAATGCAAGAAACAGCATACAATTGTAGGCTGCATAATCATTTGCATGAATGCACCATATAATTGGCAATTTGTTTAAAATAATGAGAAATGGCATTCATGATGTGCATAAGTGGCTAGATTATGTGGAGGTTGAAGTACTTCAACTGAGAATTTCAATTGAGATCTGAGAAATGTAGGTACCAAAGCCACTGAGAGGAACTGTCATCACCAGCTGCATGACGGGCAATGAACTATACATCAATAATTCCAGAAATCTGTGTGCGTCTTACTCACTGACTGCATCATGGGCACTGTGCCCTCTCTATTATTCCAAGACTCATTGTGTGTGTCTCACCTACTTCATTATGGGCACTGTGCACTATATATCTATAGTTCCAAGCAGGTCTGGACTGGGACTGAAAATCGGCCCGGGACTTTGAGACCGGCCACGACCGTGTATATTTTCCTATATATATTTAATTTTTAAGCATTATGCCGCGGCCGTTTGACCGGCCGTTTGGGAAATCTCCCGACTCTCCCGACGGCCAGTCCGACCCTGGTTCCAAGAATTATAGATAGGTAGAATTCCACTTATCTGATTGAACAATAATGTTTCAAGAACCTGCAAAATTATTGAAAAGGTTTTTTCACATACATGGTGTGACTCATGCACACTAGAACAACTTCAGAACCCAGCAGGTCTCTGTCTCTAACAGTAAACGCTAGAACCTTAACACATACATCTCGTTTAGAATGGCCAAGCTCCTTGTTAATGTAAATGAAACCACATTTATGGTACTGGCAAATCCATAGGGATGAGGAAATAACACAATAAAACATGGTCACATATAATTGTTTATGTTTGTTCCTCTGTCCCTTTTAACATTCATGCAGACTTGTCCTAAGTGCGGTCTCAGACTACTTTGCTGCCATGTTTACCAATGATGTGAGAGAGGCAAAACAGGAGGAAATCAAGATGGAGGGTGTGGATTCTGATGCCTTGAGATCATTGGTTCATTTTGCTTACACTGGTGAGTGCTTGTAAAACCACTCATTGGGTCCCATAAGTAGTTATTGGGCTTCCTGTGTGCTCCAATGATTAAAAAGACCAGTAAAGCCATGTCACTCTTAGCTGTATTTATTTGGTAATACTATACATGTTTTGGAAACTGACCACTTTTATTTTGATTTTGATCTCTGGGTTAGTCTTCTCTTGTTTGTCTGTTTTTTGCCAAATGCTTTAAGTGTGCTCTCAGAACCGGGATTGTCTGCTTCACTGAACAGGTGTCCTTGAACTGAAGGAGGAGACTATTGAGAGTTTATTGGCAGCTGCCTGCCTGCTCCAGCTCTCACAGGTCATCGAGGTCTGCTGTAACTTCCTCATGAAGCAGCTCCATCCCTCCAACTGCCTGGGGATACGCTCCTTCGCAGATGCCCAGGGATGCGTGGACCTGCTCAATGTGGCCCACACCTACACCATGGTAAGACATATTCACACACTACGTCTTACCATGAAATGTAAACATTGTTCATGTAAGTAGAATGTAAGTACATTATACATGTGTGAATCAAAACATCTAGTGTATACTGTATTCATAGTAAATTGTGTCGATACATTTTCTTAAGCATATTGCAAAGTATTGTATTCATGCTACAGGTAGCCCAGGTTAACAGCTCTGGTACCTTCTATTTAGAACATTATAGACACCATCTTCCCATAAAACTGTAAGTGTTTAATCATTATAATGATTAAATGATGAATAGGGAAGGTATTCTAAAGTTTCAAAACAAACAAATACTTAAAAAGTTTAATACGAACAGCAAACATTTGAAAGTATAATACATTGTGTCACACCAAAATTTGTATAAAATGTTAACAATGCATTTTTTTTTTTCAAGAGCCAACACATTTTCCTATTTTCTGTAAACATGCCATTAAAGTCTGATTAGTTGGCGTTGTGACTGGGACAAAAAAGACAATATGCTATTTGAAAAAAAAGCTCAATTTCCTGCTTGAAATGAATCTATTCACACTATATAGCTGTAGTTTCGAGATACCGAGCGTTGCATTATTTAAGTAAAGAATAGACTTCCCCAATGCTTTCGCAGGATTTATTTTGTGTGGTGATATTGAGATCTATAGCACATATTTGCCGGATAACGTCTTCAACCAGCACGGAAACAACTTTGGAAAGATAGCAGTTATCTCCTGAAGGACATCTGCTCAGCCTGTTTGCACAGGGCCCTTCCAGGACTAGGAGGTTAATCTAATCATCCAGCACAAGAGCCACTGCTTCCTGTTCAATCGGTTCAATAATGACCACGGACAGAGCAGGGACTTCCTGGAACTGTCCCTCGTCCATCGGGTTCCAAGAGAACTGCTGTTTGTATAAGCTTTGTTTTTCCTGGTTTTGCACGTCGGGGGATCATAGAACATCCTCTTTTTCTGTAAAAGTGCAATTTTCCCTCCTGAAGCCATTCCATAGTTCCAAACCAGGTCCCAGGTTATCCTCAGATGACTGGAAACATTTACCCATACCAGCACGCCCACGTAATCATGTGATTTTGTTGTGTTGGTGAAGAGCAGCCAAAGCATATTCAGTTCTGAGTCAAGTTTTTCATAGCATTATAATATCAATAACATGATAGAAGGTATACATATTCTGCTGCTTTAAAGTACTTCCTTCTTTCTTATCTAATTATCCCTTACCAGAGATCAATGTGAATGTCCTCAGTTCCCCCACAGAGTTAACCAATTCAAATAGTACATGCCTTTAAATGGTTTTGAAATCACTGGTTTGCATTGTGGTAGAATTCATGTATACATTTTTTTCGTCAGC
Source organism: Hypomesus transpacificus (assembly GCF_021917145.1). NCBI lineage: Eukaryota > Metazoa > Chordata > Actinopteri > Osmeriformes > Osmeridae > Hypomesus > Hypomesus transpacificus. Next base: position 5,263,764 of record NC_061060.1, read on the forward strand.
ATTTTGAGGAGGGTAATTACAAATAACAAATCTATACATATGTTAAACAGCGAGATGTAGCATCTCCTTCGGTGGATCAATGAATGGGCCTCATCCCATTAACCTGTCACTGTTAAGCTCTTAAAGCCTCTGCTCACGATAGATCTGCCAAGGCACTGTAATTTGTTACAGATTAATGATCAATAGCGTTCCTTTTTTTCTTAATTGTTAACATACTTCGCATCAAGGAGTGTTGGGTTTTGTTTTTCTTGTTGTGTGATAAATAATGTGCAGAAGGCTTGTTTCAAGGGGTGCAGGGCCAAGGCTCTCCCTGTACTTCTTTATGTTTTTATGTCCAACATTACAAAGCAGTATAAAGCGTAGTGTTTTATATGGCATCATCTCTAATGAAAGTGTCCAGGGACAATGTCCTTGTAGAGGCATTGAAGCGGAGCTGTACGATTGCTTGAGCTTAGGGCCAGTGGATGGGACATCAATCTTTAGCAATATGTGTAGCTATTATACAGAACTCATTTTCTGCAAAACCCTCATTGGACATATACATCAATGTAACTCTTTATGTTTCTGCCTTACCTTCTTTCTATTAACCCCCACACCATGATTAGTCACCAACTCCTTCATGTGTCTTTCTACATTCACTGTACCATACACTAGGGCTTTGTCAGAGAGATTTGTCTGTAATAACTTAAATGATGAGAGTCTCTTTGTTGAGTGGACTCCTCAAAGCTGTACCGATGATATTCAGCATTGTCCACATGGTGGACAAACTCCAGACTCAATCAGAGCTTTGTGTTTCCTCGTTGACACAAGAAGAACCAACTGAACTCTTCTGTGCCTCATCTCTGTTCCAGGAGCATTTTCTGGAGGTAATCCAGAACCAGGAGTTCCTCTTGCTGCCGACCGCTGAGATAGTCAAGCTGCTGTCCAACGATGACATCAATGTCCCCGACGAGGAGACCATCTTCCAGGCGCTGATGATGTGGGTTAGGTACGACGTTCAGCAGCGACAGCAAGACCTGGGGCTGCTCCTGGCCAACATTCGTCTACCCCTTCTACCCCCACAGGTACAGACACATGCAGCATATGGTGTACAATTACACACACCAAACCTTGGTCAAATAGCACCTGGGACTATGAAATCCAGTAATTTATTTTGTTCCCCAGCCATGTAGACTGCATTCTTGGTGGAGGTTGCTTTGTCAGGAACATAATATTCAACACTGATTTTATTACAACAGGCAAGCTTTCTCAAGTACTTTGAATGAATCTATCTGACCCCAGTCAGTTGAACATATTGTCATAAAATAACTAAAAGGAAGGTTATAGCATGTAATATAATACATTTGCCAGAGTAGCCTTGGTTTATAGATTCTGTCTGTGCTCACAAGGTTTTGATTTTAGTTCATTATTCATCTCTCATTACCATACCTATGATTCCACCTGTCCTCTGTCTCAGGCATATTGTATCTGCCGCCAAGGACCATTTCATACTCAACACATTCACTAAATAACCCTCCTCTTCCAATCTAGCTCCTCGCCGACTTGGAAAACAACAAGATGTTTTCGGATGACCTGGAATGCCAAAAGCTACTTATGGAGGCTATGAAGTACCACTTACTGCCAGAACGTCGCCCAATGTTCCAAAGCCCCAGAACCAAACCAAGAAAGTCCACTGTCGGAGCTCTTTACGCTGTTGGAGGAATGGATGCTACCAAAGGTGAGCCTGTAGATCCGAATAATATTTGTGAATACTGTAAAGAAAATTGTGTAATGTAAATTTTTTACAATGGCATATACAATTGATTTGGTTCACCAAGTCCAATGAAGCAAATATAACAAAAGTGTAAAGTCAGAAAAAAGGCAAGTGCACCTCATATGGTCTCAAGTCATTGATCTTTGTATGGTCCTGACCACCTCTTGCCAAATCCATTACATGTCCTTCTCCTTAATGGCTCAGGACTATTATTACAGACACACAGGTTTTATCAATGTGGCCATTAAGAAGATGGATGTCCTGTAATGAAGTGATGTCAACATGTCAGGGCATGCTCTTACAGTTACAGAGTACAAGCCTATTAATGTTCTTTTGTCCTGCAGTACAACACAGGGTCTACACATTTAATGGAAATTGAGCCTATTCACCACAAGCTATGTTTAGTTAGAAGAATACTTCAGTATAGTAGATAATACTTACTGTGGAGCAGTAACAAGTCTCACTATTTAAGACAAACAAGTTGATGTGCTTGACTCGTTTTTAAAGTTTCTCTTTCATTGTATCGAGGAATCGCTATGCCTGTTTCTTATGTTTCATTTAAGCTTTGTTTTAAATGATCACCAGAGATGAATGAACCTTCTCCCTGCATAGGCTCCACAACCATTGAGAAGTACGACCTAAGGACCAACACCTGGATACAGGTGGGCATCATGAATGGGCGCAGGCTCCAGTTCGGGGTGGCGGTCATCGATAACAAGCTCTACGTGGTTGGGGGCAGAGATGGTCTCAAGACATCCAACATGGTGGAGTGCTACAATCCCATCACCAAAGTGTGGTCCACAATGCCCCCCATGTCAACACACAGGCATGGCTTAGGTCTGTTTTTGAATTAATTACTTTAGGTTTATACTTTGAAGTGGTTCTTGTGCCAGTGTAATATCTGTAAATACAACAGAACACAAGCAACGTGCATTAATTAAAAAGTATAGTAAAAACAAGTCAATTATTAATCCATTTAAACCATTTTAGAAATTATTTATAGGTCTAATGACATCCAGTTCATTAGACAGCCATTCATTGATAGTTTAGACCTTTACTTCTACTTTATCATGGTGGGTATTCTGGCAACTTATCTCTGCCTTTTCCAACATATTTTTCTATTTTATGTTAGAAATGGTTTGATACACAGCTGGACAGAGCTGAACTAGTGTAACAGGGATATCTTGTCAAGTATTCAACTCGCTCGCCTTGTGTGGTTGAAGGTAGCGGTGAGCATGGTTGCCCAAGAGATAACACCTTATAGATTACCTGCAGGTCTCTGATCTCCACTGTTGCAGATATCTCTCCTATTTTGCTCACGTTGTGCACAGTTTTGACTAAAGCTGTGGATCTTTCTCCCGGCCTTGGGGTTCACCCGCTGTGTGCTTCCAGGAAAAAGAAGACAGAGCTGTGCTGTCGTTTTTTCAAAGCCACCTCAACTGGTCATACAGTAAAAAAAAATCATTTTCTGGGAAAAGCATTTGGTTCAAACATATTTATAATGTTGAGGGCATGAGTTTACATTTGGAAGTCCCCATCAAGGAAATGGTATCTATCCTGCTTAAATGACCAGCAACATATAATCCAATTGCTTCACTGTATCCTTTGTATTGTTGTTGTTGAAACCACTTCCCTCTGTGACCCCAGCATGGAGAATAACAATCCATTTTACATTCATTTTGCAGAACACATTCAGAGTTCCATATCTCCATAGCAATGACTCATCTGTACTGTTGCCTACTCGAGCTGTTCTAAAAATGAGTCCTATAGCCTTTGGGTAAAACTCACTGTACTGTAGGAACTGTCAAAGAAAAAGATACCTTAGAAATGTGGATGGCAGTTCTCCTTTTATTGTTATTGATTATACAGTAGTGAGGAGGGGGTTTAACGACATGAAATGTTATCGGTGTCTGGAGTGTTTGTATGTGATTTTGCTATTAAGTAAACTATGTAGCAAAAGTCATTAATTTCCCAAACGATCCCACTGGAAATCATAAAAAGGTTAGAAAGACGAACAACCTTGTCGTCTACATTATTTTCAACGCTCCTTTTTCCCACTAAATGACAAAATATGTACTCTCCACGCCACAGGTATTGCTGTGTTAGAGGGTCCTATGTATGCTGTGGGGGGCCATGATGGATGGAGCTATCTGAACACGGTGGAGAGGTGGGACCCCCAGGCCAGACAGTGGAACTACGTGGCCAGCATGTCTACCCCACGCAGTACCGTAGGAGTTACTGCACTCAATGGGAAGTAAGTCACAGAACTAAAGCCAATGGCTTTCTCATACTCTCTATGCTAACCTTTTGGAAAATGATGTCTGCTTAAGATGCAGGGCAGGGCCGGCCCAAGGCATAAGCGAACTAAGCGTCTGCTTAGGGCCCCTGTGGCTACCAAAGGGCCCCCAAGAGCAAATGAAATTACAGTTTAATGTATTATGTAAAAATATATATATTCTTTTTTTTAAATCGGCAATCATAAGCGACACCGAGGGGCCCCCAAATCAATTTTGCTTAAGGCCCCATATAGGCTTGGGCCGGCCCTGATGCAGGGCATAACGTAACCCTTCCAAAGTCACCACAAAGCCACGCGTACAAAGCATGAGGCAAACTTGTACTGTCTAGGGTTATAATTTTATGGTGAACAATTTACTTAAGTATCTGTATTTCTGTGTGATTACTATTGTAGAGTGTGGCAGGTTCTGTACTTAATCAACATCATACTGTACTTACACTCTGCTGAGGGCTATCATTATGGTAAGGTAGGGCTCTGATTCTTACTGTGAGTGCAGTGTAGGTGGGTTTCACAGTAATATGAGCACACAAGTGTCAGTAGCACCAACATTATTGCACTCATGGTGACACATTGACACACACCTATAAAGTGGGGGGAGTCAGATGGCTGAGCGGTGAGGGAGTCGGGCTAGTAATCAGAAGGTTGCCGGATCGATTCCCCGCCGTGCCACATGATGTTGTGTCCTTGGGCAAGGCACTTCACCCTACTTGCCTCGGGGGGAATGTCCCTGTAATTACTGTAAGTCGCTCTGGATAAGAGCGTCTGCTAAATGACTAAATGTAAATGTAAATGTAAATAAATGTCCTTGGTCAGTCAAACAGGAATGTCCTCATCATTTCACACTAAGAGCCCTACCTCAGCTAGAGCCAGATAATACAGAAAATACAGGAATACAGAGACCTGACAAAGCATTCTCACATTGAATAGGTCCTAAAGTTATTTCTGCAACTTTGTCAAAAATAGACAACAAGGAAGTTGTTTCCTCAGCCTACACTTCCCTGAAAGACCATGGGAAGGATACATTATCTTCTAATATGACCCTGCTGATGGACGATGCTTTCGAAGACAAGGAAATGAGCATCGCTCAAGGCCTAGTTCTGCATCTGAGATATAAATCTTATTCATTTTTATTTAATAAAATCCCCAAAACCCGGCATCAAGATGAACCGTTTGTCAATAGAATATAACAATACATTCAACAAATATGATAACAAAATATTTCAAACATAATATGTTAGAAATGTTACAAAGCTGGTTAGCTTTGTAACATATCTGACATTTTACAATATTCCAGATTGTTTGCAGTTGGAGGCAGAGATGGGAGCTCATGTTTGAGATCCATGGAATGCTTCGATCCACACACCAACAAGTGGAGCATGTGCGCGCCTATGGCAAAGCGGCGAGGGGGGGTGGGTGTGGCCACCTACAACAGTTTCCTGTATGCCGTCGGAGGCCATGATGCCCCAGCGTCAAATCACTGCTCTCGACTCTCCGATTGTGTAGAGAGGTAAAATATGTCAAAATGTTACGGGTACTGGGTATAGTAAAAAGCATGTTTTAATACATTCATTGTTTTTTTGCAACACTGGTGCAACATACAATTCAGAAGCAAATGACAAGAAATGGGTGGGCAGATTTAACCCCAACCATTTTCTCTTCTCAATTTTTAGCATATTTGGGCCGTTGCTTGGCAGTTTATGCGTCATGCAGTGCATAGTATGGTGTGTAGTTCCCTCTGCTGGCTAAATAGTAAATTGCAACCAGTATGCTCAAGCTCTTGATATCGCTGCAGTGTTTGTCCACAAAATCCATTGTTTATTGTTAAGAGAGTGACTGTGATTTCTTCCAACATATTGTAATATTCCCTCAGTCTAAACTAGCTTCTTACTAAATAACCATCTCTATGTTGGCGACATTTATGAATAAACAGTCTGCACTGTAATCCTATAGGCTTTTAGTCCAAAATATTTTCATTTGGTTCTAAAATATCATGTATCATGTACTGTAACGTACAGTAACTTTCATCTCTCAGACTCCAAAATAACCACTGTCTTGGTTTTGTCCTCGTCTGCCCCTGCAGGTATGACCCAAAGACGGACACATGGACAACCGTGTCGTCCCTCAGTGTCCCCAGAGACGCTGTTGGAGTGTGTCTGCTGGGAGACAGGCTCTACGCTGTGGGAGGATATGATGGTCAGTCTTACCTGCACAACGTTGAGTCCTACGATGCACTGAACAACGAATGGACTGAGGTAACCCAGAATGTGTTTGAACTCACACCGAAAGCCAATTTGATTCCCCTTTTCTGCCACAAAGTAATTTCACAACCCTCTTGCTGTATTTCCATAAAAGTTTGAGACTGAGAGACAGACTGTTCATTCACCTTCTCTGTCTCTCAACAGGAGATGCCGCTCAACATTGGCAGAGCTGGTGCCTGTGTTGTTGTAGTGAAACTGCCTTGAGGACCTAAAAAAATTATTCTGGGAAGAGGTACAAAAAAAACTCTACACTGGACATGCAAGCAGGAGATTCTCCACTGAGAATCACTTTTCTTTGTTTTTTTACTTGGAAAACACTAGAAACACACCAAGCATTGTTTTGTATTAACAGCGTTTCAGACGACTTGAAAGGACATTTAATTGTTAGTAAGAATAGTAAGAATGCACCATAAATTCTCAACATGAACAGATGCAATTTTTAAGAAACAGTGCCATGCTTTAGTCAGTATGCTTGTCTGAAATCCTTTGTAGAATATAAACATAGGACAAATAAAGCTATGTTTAAAATTGGTTATCCTATCAGAGGATTAGTTTTACATTTATAAAGTAAAGTGACATTATATATTTGTCTCATCCCATATATTTTTGAGGTTTATATATTCCCTAGTATTCCTCTCTTTTTGCCACTTGGAAAGTATGTGTAATTTTAATACATTTGAAGCTTCTGTAAATTATTGAATTGACTTGACTTCATTTGAGTTCATTAGCTGATGCTCTGTGAATACGTCCTTTTTTATTCTTGAATTAAGTGTTTTTGAAGGACCACTGTGAACACTGTAATTATTAAGTTTGCTATTGAAATACTTGTGTCTCCAATTGGAGGAAATTGCTCATGCACAGGACTCTGCTCAACACTTAGTTTTTAGTCTGTAAATAATGGCCTAACGGACTTTTACTAAAATGTTTCTTGATGGAAGTTGTAGCTAAATAACACCAAAGTAATTAGCTTGTATTAGTCATGTATACTTAAAAAAACTTTTACACAATTGTGGAGATAAGAAATGCAGTATATCATATTGATATTTAAAGTTATTTGCAAGCTTGCCAAAAGTATGTCATATTTATACACTTTCTAGAGCTAGGCCTGCCTGGTAGGGGTAGAGGCAACACATTCAACCATTGTCAGGAATTAAACACGTACTAGGTGTAGGAATGAGTTTCTGTACAGTTGATTTCATTGGGAACATATTCAATAATAAACATACTGTACTTTTCTATCCCCGTTATGTGCTAGCAGTTGGTCATGAGGTCATGAAGTCCAAAAATGTAATCACACTAGTCAAAATTGTTGTCGTCCATTGGAACAAAATAACAGTAACCTATAATTTAATTTTGATTCAATGAAGAAAGTTAGGGATGAAACTTAGGTATTAAGCTTCTTTGGTTACAACTAGGCATTACACTGTCTGTTTGGTTAGAGTAAGGGTTACAGTTGGTGAGAGTTTCTAAGGTTAGAATAACTCCAGGACCCAATAGAGAAACTAAATCGCTAGCACTTTACTGGGATCAAAACCAGAACCCTTAGGTTAAGCACAACCTATTTACAAAAACGTCTGCTGTGTTAAATTAAATTATATTCACATTTCCCTTCAAACTGCTGATGCTATTCTAACATGGTTAAGTTTCAGAGCATGTTCTATCTCGGACACACAGTATGTGCGCAAATGGGAGGCATTGTGTATAAAACAGCAAATGCTGTGAAGGTGGTGGGGGAGATGTGGAGGACAGGTGAATCTCCGGATTACACAAACTGAGTGAAAAGATTTTGGCTCTGCTTTTGATGCTAACCCTTTACTATCAAACATGACTTTACATGTCTATATGTATGAAGAAAAAACAACAGTGACATTTATTTTTTATTTGGAATTCTTCTTATTCTTATGTTGTTACAGACTACTAGAAATATAAGAAATCCATAACTTTCCAATGCCCTACAAAAACAGAAAAAATCTGTCTAAATTGCCACAGCCAAAATGCTTAGTACTGTAGGCAATAAATACATTATGAACCAGGCTACAGTTACATAGCCTAGAAGTATGGGAATGTTATGGAATGACAATTGGCTTGATAAGTGATTTTTGAAAATAAGTAGCCTTGTCAATTAAAGAACAATTTCCATAACTTATGCGATATTATTCATATTCTTGGCTCCACAAATCAACTAAACAGTGTCCCAAAAACGATCAAAATAGGTCATTTCAAAAGTTATGTCAGTCACAAAATCCTGTTTTGACAACAACTCATCTTTTACGGAACTACAGTATAGCTACTTTCCCCAGGTAATTTGGGTCTTCTATGTAGAAGGTAATTTTTGAGTAACTGCCCATTATACTGACAATGTGTTTTGAGGTATTGTGGCATCAGAGGCCATAATTCCTCCGGGAATTTAGTTTATAGGATCGTTTTTTGTATTTACTGAAAGACATTGTGATTGTGAAAGTTGAACATTGATGTTGAAACTCTTTCTGAGTAGGATGATTTGTAATAGTAATAATGACATGCTTTAAGCCAAAATATTGATTTCTATCATGATTTTATATTGCATGGTGAATTCAACATGATACAATGTATGAATACTTTTTTGGTTATTTGTTCACTACGGATACTGTTACTATTGCCAACAAACAAATAAACAAAAGGAATGTAATAAATATATGCTATCTAACTGACTAAAACATGAAAAACCATATCACCCATACCGATCCAAAAAGCTTATGCCAGAACATTGAAGATTTGTTCATGTCCCAGCAAGCTCTAAAGTGGTTAACTTTTAAGTTTTGTCTTTGCTGTATAGACTAAGCAGTGGCATTCCCCTTGGTGCACAGTAGGCAGGTCCCTGTTGCATAGTGGAACATGTCAAAAGATTGAAAACAAAGTCCTGCAGGAAGACAAGGTGAGGAGGTAGGGATGATGATGATGGAGGTGGAATAACTGCTTGTTCTCCCAACTGCTTAACCTATTTCCCAACCCATACTGAATCAAGAGCACTTCCATGGCTACAATGTAAATGAAAACTAAGCTTGCAGTGCAGTGCCTTCCCACTGACTTTCCATGTATGGTTACTAGTCTACTCATTTCCTACTATGTCACATGCATGTCAACAAAAATCTGTGAGATCAAGTTGTTTGGATGCTCAGCTCTTCCTCTCCAAACATTGTTCAATCACTTATGATTGTATGAACACCATCCATGATTGTATGGTGTAACATTGTAAATGAACAACAGAGGGCACTGTTGGATTGCAGAAGTCACCAGTGAGACAAACCAGTGAGTAAAAATCAAATAACTCAGTTTTTATTGCTGTTCACAATAAATGTCAACATGTATTACGAACGCCAAGGACAAATACTTGCGCTAATAACCTTGATGATGAAATATTAGGAAATTGAAAGTTAAAACATTTCCTTTTGAATAAGCATCTTGCTGAGTTATAAAAGTAGTGTACAACAAAGCCAAGAGAGTAGATAGTACATCAAGACTTATAGTCTTAAACATCCAGTAGTTTGTCTTTAAGGAGAAAATGGAACATAGTGTCCCTGCCTCATGCCTAGTTATATACTTCCCTGAGACCATGACAATATCTCCACATAATAAATAAATAAACAATAAATACAACTGAAGACATAAGTGGAAATAAATGATCTCAGAATGATCATTTAACAACAGTATAGTGTGTATACTGTATAGTATTCATGCGTCAAAAGAATGTGTAACAAGTAGAAGTGAGAATAAAAAAACAGTGTTTTGGGGATCATCTCAGCTTCTTAACAGATGGAACAGATGGATCTCTGTGCACCAAAGCCTGTGATAGACCTTCTCATAGGAACGTCTGTGAGATGTTGAAGTGAGTGGAAGAAAGGGGAAGCCTATCTTGTGGGACTATGATCAAAATGTATTTCTTAGACACAAAAAAAAACAAAGAATAGTGAAAATGTTGAATATTTCATTATCTTTTGATTTTGGTGGTCTTTTGGATTCAGGAATCCTCAAAGTCAACATGAAGAACAACAGGGTTGAGACGTCAGTATTGGCAGGCGTGTTCCTCCTCAACTGTCTGTCGAGGTATGATGGAAATTGTCTGTATGAGGGGTCTGCAAGTGCTATCAATGAACACAGTGATGTGATAGGATAGTAAGCTCTCATGGTTGCACTGAAGTGACAGCTGCTTTTCTGTCCTGATCAAAGATAGTGGATAAGTGTTGTTGAACATTGTGAACCCCCCCCCCATCTCCATTGTCTCTCTCCTCTTTTCTCTCTCTGTCTAATTCTGTCTTTCTAAGATAGGTTGAATACACTGCTATCTCATTATCTACTGTATAAAGACAAAGAGCACCTCCAGTATGAACAGACGGCCCATTTCTCGTCATGATACAAGCTCTGAGATTGGATGAGAAAATGATCATCTTATCATGTGGAGTGAGAGCTATGATGTGCACCCCACTCATCTTCATTCAGTATTGACTGGAATGACACACTGGTAAACAACACATGGACATTGGTTTCACAAATAACAAATTATTTGAATGACTTGATGGATGCATTTTGAACCTTTATTATCTTTGGATATATAAGCACATTTTCATTGTACCCGTTTTACTTGAATCTACTTGGATCTTGAATGAAGACAACATGGGCTGATATGTACTGAAACGTTATAGAATACTGGAGTGCACTAAAATATAAGTGTTGATGTGTACGACCGGTATGAAATGAAAATGAATCCAGCAATATGTAGTTTTTTTTTACCAGCTTTGAATTTATGCATGGGAAGCCTGTCAGGCAGCATGAGGTGGTATGGACACTGGCTTTCTGTTTGTCAAGATTTACATTTCTCTCGCTTTGAGCTTGCTGCCAAAACGCCTGAAATCCTAAATTCAACATTCAACAACTCCTCACAGGAATGACTGCAATTAGACTGTTTTGTGGGTGTAAAACATCTATAATTTTAATAGGCTTCAACTTTCCTAGGGGACACTAATAAAACTACACACACATTTTTAGTTTTGTCTTCTATTGTAAACAGTAAACCATTAGCCCATCAGTGATACATTTTCAATTAAAAGCTTCCCCTCTTTGAAGTAAGGTCTGTGGAGGAGAAGCAAAAAAGCTATTATGTTTTTTAAATGAAAAGATGCATTCTTTTTCAAAGGAAAAAATGTCCAGCTAAATATCCTGTTAAATATTTTGTTGTACACTTAATCTTGAATGGCCATTATATTTTTTTACTGCTTAGATTGACTGCTATTCTGTGAACAATAGTTTATTTTCTAGCTTCGTTTCAAAGCCAACTTCTTTTGACTTCTCTGATTCAAAGAACATCACTTTCACCTAAATAATGTACTGTGTCATTTTTTCTTCAAGGACGGAATGGCCTAACTTTCAGTAGATTTTCAAAGGGTAGTCCAATACCATTGTTACTTTTGTACATCTTTGTGTCTGATAGCGGTTACCTAACATAAATCTGTCCCCAGCATGATCAATTCCCTCAACTACATTCTGTTACCATTCCACACAGAGGACTAAATTACTTCCTTTGTCATAGTGTTTGGCTTTCTTTTTTTATAACAATTTCTGACTGCTTTTGTAAGTTAACAGGAACTATCTTCAGTAATTAGAGCAGTGGGCCACTACTTCTGTTGAAAAGAGTGTTAGACATCAACATAAAGCGATTCAAATGATTAATGCAAAAGTGATAAAAAAATCTACAGTATATCAACCTTATTTTACCTCAAGGTAAATCTTGTTTGCGTCCCTTTTTTAAAATATACTTGCTTATGTTGTAAACCAAAGATTAGGAAGAAAGTCTAATAAAATGTCATAATTGTAGTTGTAAAGATGAGCGCGTTCTCATCCTTTTTTCAGTGTAACAGTGGTATTTAAATTGAACAGCCGTGTATAACAGGTTCAGTAAGGGCAAATATTGAGTCCATACATTACTCACAAGAATGATGTCAACAAGTAATAGTAAGTTTTCAGGTAAGAGAAAGATTGCTTTGGGCAAGAGTTTAAAACTACCAGCTGGTTGGATCTGAGCAGTAGCACACCGGTTTGATTTAATCAATTTCTGGAACATTTTGTTTCTTGCATCACCCCAGGCAAACGGCATCACAGGGACTATACCCACACAGCAGCTATATTGCCGAGAGGAACGCCAAAGTCTGAGAAAGATTGAACCTCTCTTATCCCACTATATCCCAGCTATCTGAATATAGGATGAGGCATACTTGCAGCTAACAACTTGAAAGATTAATTCAATTTTTTAACGTGTTGTAGGTAGGCCTTGCCCTGCTACAACTCATAGCCTTTTCATAGCCTTTAGCTTTGTAAAGAGGTTTCCCTTTCAAATTCATCTTTGAGCTCTAACCCCCCCAAAAAGCCAGACAGAAGTATGTTTCAATCATTTAACAAGCATTGGTATTTTTCATAGATAGCTCTGTAGAATTTTAACAAAACCCCAAGGTTTCTATCCTAAGTCTATTGAACAGAAGCAGGATAAATGGGATTTTGGGACCATTAGATAAACTTTCTGAAGTATGAAGCATGTCCAACTATTATCAATTGACGACGAAGTGAACCAACAAAGCAATAATATAATTGGGCTATGTGGATTTATGCAGCCCTCCAGTATATTTTGTTAGGTAATACATACATGTAAATAGGCTATTGCCCAAGAAAGTAAGATGACCTTCAGTATGTTCAGTCTGTTCCTTCTTTGTCCCTGTCAGGCCTTCCAAGAGATTTTGAGCATGTTGAAAAGTGGTTCACATAATGCACATGGCCAGAGCCAGCGGGAAAGATGCTACTCCATGAAGGATGTTGCCTCTTTAAGTCTCCTGTGTGGCATGTTAAGCAATGGTAATCTGCCGCAGTGCAGACAATAAATTCCACTCCGTAACTAAGCTTCACCATGACACTGTACCTGGATAGAATATTTTATGGGACGTGGTAGTGAGAGAAAAAAAAAAACTCAAAGTAACATGGCAACGATCTACCTTCCTCCTCTTTTTTTCTATTCACTTTGGAAACCCCATGCCCCTCACTGAATAAACATGTGTCACAAATGTTAGACAAGAAGGGGATGAGATCAGAGCAAAATGAGGCATGTCAACTCTAAGGACGTGCTCTGTACTTCAAAAACTGTACATAAATTATTTCCCCCCAGCTTACGTTGATTTTGGTTGGTGTTCGATTCATCTGCTCAGGGCAACAATGTAGCACGTCTGCTATGACAAATCTGAGGAGCTTGGCTGTCTTCCAGCCCCCCAAAAGCTTAATAGTGTGCCATGTGGAGAATGATGTAACAGGAAGACACAAGTGAGTTATGCGCACAAGCTATGGAGAAGAGAAGGGAAGAGGGAGAGAGACTCAAAGGGCCTGATTACTGCATATCATCCAGCATGCAACTTGTACCGCCCAAATCTCCAGTGAGATTCTCAATACTGCCAGAGTATGATAACAGACATGAAGAGAGACGGGCTTCGTAACGTAGCAGACTTACAATGGCCTGGGAAAATGATCAGGGTATTTGTGCAGAAGTACTAGGCTCTTCCAGTTATTTGAAAAACTGAAAGACATTTCAGGTTGTCACAAGCAAAATTATTTGGAACACCCAGTAGCAAGGACACATAATCAAACACAGAGACACATTCTTATTTACAGTATGGATTTTGATATAACTCAACCATTTATGACATTGTATGAAGCATTGAACTTGTATAGATCTTCTTTATTTCAAGAAAAATACTGGGGGCCATACTACAAGGCATACAGCATCGCACAGCTGCACTGGATGAAACATCCTTTGCATAGATATTGCATTGGCACCTTAATGTGTCAAAAGCAATTTCTTGTCTGACAACTAACTGTCAGCTGTAATGAGAAATGCTTATCAAAATGATGGTGAAATATGTGAGTGTATTATGGAAGTTGTACTTTACAACCTCTGATATTTAGGCTGACCAGCAAGGATAATGCTTTCTGTCAAACTAACTTCTTGACTAGACATTACTAAACCAGTGCCAACCATTCCAGGGAACATAAGAGGTCACTGAATATATCCATAACTCAGTCACGCAAAATACTACATATCACCAAAAGGCCAAACTAAACTAAGTCTAGCCTGTTTGAATATTAACTGTCTGAGCTGCTTGCAATGCAACACTCCTGAACTTCTTTCTTTTTTCTGTGCTACTTTCATTTGTGTCAATCCCCAACTACAAGGTAATGCCTGACCTTAACAACACAAGGGGAATCATCAAGTCTAACTGGAATGCCTAGGTAGCAACACAAACATGATCAAATTGTTCATTGCGCATGTCTGGCAACAAATTACTGAGACTGTTATGTAACTCATTTTACATACGGTAGGAAAAAAGTGCTCAGGATTCGTATTGTTGGATAGCAATGTCAGCAAGAGTTTTAAAAGGTGGCACATCTTGTAAAAGTCTGCAAATGCCATTATATTTGACTGATACAGTTTGTCACTTACCATTTATTTTAATAAATTGCTTTGACTCAAATACAAAATGAAGCCTAATGGAGGGTCTGCTAGAGGAGTAGAGGATTCTCCAAAGTATAGTAAATCCATGATCTGATTTTATTATTCCGTGGCACAACAACCAATTATATTATATCAGGAGGAATCTTTCCTGATTGCTCTATTCCAGGAGGAACGTTTTGCATTTTACAAAACTTGGACTTATGTCTACAGTGAAAGCGCTCTCACATAATGAGGCTGGAATACAATATGAGCATCTCTAGAAATTGACCAACTGAGAGCTTATCATCCATCATAAGGCGGTAACCTGCATAACAATGGATGCTTATTTTATATCCATATCAGTTTATTTTTTTCTGAAATTGTATAAGCTGTCAGGGCTACGGAGTAGACAGTTGTAAGCAGGTCTGGACTGGGACTGAAAAACGGTCTGGGACTTTGAAACGCAGACCGGACTACGACCGTGTATTGTTATTATATATTCCTTTATTTACATTATGCCACGGCCATTTGACCAGCCGTTCGGGAAATCTCCCGACCCCCCCGACGGCCAGTCCGACCCCGGTTATAAGATACTTTGGTGTAAGATTTCCAGCCACAGTGATTCAGAAGCCATGATCTTTGATTGTTTTCAGATTCAGCGTTGGAGGATCTAGTATAAAAGGTATACTGTCTAGTACAAATTCACAGCAAAGTCTTTCGGAAAGACAGAAGTAATATTGTAATAAAGATCAGACACACAGTATGTGTGAATAAGGAAATGGGGAAAAGTATGTTTGTCATCACTCTTTAATATGTGAATACTAGGGCTTGTAGCCTACAGTTCGGCATCATACCGAATGTACCGGATGATCTGAAACACTGTGAGTCTGTCTCTGGGTGACAAAGAAAGGACAGATTCACTGTAATCTTTCCTCCTCAAATTTTAGTGGTGGAGTCAATTTGTCGCATCCACCAGTAACTTCCTTTTCACTATGCAGGGTGTTCCGTTAGCCCTGGCCTCTTGGACACAAGGCAGTGGTGGGAGCTGGAGGCGTTTCATTTCATGCTCTGTCTCCCCAAACCCAGATGTTCACCTCTAAAACATCTCCACTGTTACAGGTAGGGACTTAATGGCCTGCAAAGTGCCCTAGAGCTCAGGTAATGAAACGCAACCTCTGTATGATTTTAATTGAGAACTCTGGATTGATATCAAATGATAATGTGCTCTGTATGCATGGCGAGTTTTAAGAAACATGAATTTTGTGTCTGGTGTGTGAGTGCATTTTTGCGTGCCAGGGAAAATGAGTTCCCTTGTGAAAGTCGCCTCGTTTAATTGTGGTGGAGAGCACTGTGTGATGAAGGATTCGGTCATGGTTACACATTGGTTAAATGAAGCATATATTGTACACATCGCTAAATGCTCTTTGGAGCCATGTATTTACAATTCCATCATACTAGTTGCCATTGAGGTTGCGGGGTAGAATACAGTTCATGAACTGGGATCGTGTTACCTAGCTTTTAAAGGTGGATTTAAGTTGATACACTCCAATTATACATTGTTTATAGCTTTATGCACATAAGAATTGAAGTCTAAAAGCATAGTTCAAGTTTATGTCTCTTATACAGACCTCGTATAAAGACAGAGGTGCACACCAACTTAAGTATGCAAATGATTCATCTACTTGTCTATCCCCCATCCTGCCACTCCCAGATGTTTCTCTAATGATGCACACTGCTACTTCGGGGGGCTGGTCTACTCTGGTCTGGGTCTGGCACATGGCTAGCTGGCTGAAATAGCCTGAAGTTGACTCGGAAGTAAGGTGCAAAGACTTTGACAAGCAGCAGGTGACAGAGCCAGGCTGCCACAGCTGCTTGTGCCCCACCTCTGCTCAGCTGTCCATGGCAGAGCAGGCTTTGAACAGCCTATTACCTCCACACCGCACCGGGGGGAAGGCAATCAACTCCAGAGGTGCACTCCTTTCACACCAGATGGTGGGAGAGATGAATCGAGCCATTATATTAGTGGTTGATAATTCCTCAGATGAAGCTAATTAAAAAACCATGCTATATTTCTCTTTCCCCCTACACATTGAGCTGAGGTTAATGCCGAAGTCACTCCATGACTCTTAAGTTCCAGACGAACAGGCAAAATAAGGAAAATAAAATTATGAAAGGAAGATTGAGAATGAGTCTACTGACATTGACACAGTTCTTCTTTCATTTACAGTGAGCATGGACTTTAATGAACGATTTGTATAAATGTTTTATCAGATTATTCATCAAGTACCTCCACCTGCCCGAGATCCTCTTCTGGGAGCATCATGACTCATTTTAATCAGCATCTGTGATTAAGGCCTGAATAAACGATCAACTGAACACTTCAGATCAATCTCTAGGATGCCTTTGATCTATTTTGATTGTTGCGTTTGGTTTTCAAGTCCTTTACCTGTTATTTGGTGAATATTTTCCAAAGGCATCGTCTTTTCATTTGACGTTCAGTGCAATCACTTTGCAGGTATTACAGTGCTACTGAAAGTGAATGTATTCGACAAATACCCTCGAAGCCCTCTGTCAATCCAAAGGTTCTGAATAGAGCTGAGGGGTATGATGCCGTTGAGGGCACATGTGAACAGGTGAAGGAGAGTTTGATGAGGATGAATGTTTTGCCAACTTTCAAGACAAAGTCTGAAAATGTTTCCTCTCCATAAGCACCCTTCAAGACAGATAACTCAACTAAAGTAGTATTAAGAAATGCAAATTTAAACATCCCTAAAAGATCCTAAAAGATGAGACAACTTGGTGAAAGCTCATTTGTGTGTTCATACTGCTTTGGCGTGGTCGAAAAAGAATTATTCTCATACAGCTCAACCGCTGAAATGATGATGACACTTTATTTCAATTTCTTATCACCGACTCAACCCTTCCTTAGTTGTCCTGGCAGAGAAAAGGTAATACACACCCGAATAGGTATGACTGTAATCCCTGTGGATATAAATCTACATTGGCAAAAGGACAATAGTAATCATATTCCCCTAATCTCCCTTGACAGATTCAGGACATGCTTTTCATTAACGCAGAAGTGGATAACAGAGCAATAAGCACTGTTTCAGAGTTTACTTAAATCCTTTGATGCCAACAGAGAGTTCCACAGTTGGGTGCCTTTGGTTGTCTGCTTGGGCTTACGCCAATACAGATACCAAATTTACAGAGCTTCATTTTTTGCTGAATTTTGTATGAATTAAACAATAGTGGGTCGAAAGTAAATTTTCCCCAGTTGGCCATGTCAACCTTAAATATTAAAAAAAAGATTGGACCTCAGCGAGATATCACAACTTGAGGCCCAATATTTACGTTTAGATTTGAGTGGGTGAGGGGAAAGATGGAACAAAGGTAGTCCCATTTTTGTTACATCTATAAATCATTTACAACAGTTCTATAAAATTATGCCACCTGCCAGTCAAGGAGCGTGAATTCCAGTTATCAAAGGTCATGTGTCCACAAATAACTGACAACCCCACACCTGAACGGCTTCATTGCATACAAACGTAACATTCAAATCCGTGTACAGGTTTCTAAACAGCTCTCTCCCGACGTGACTCAAGTCACTAGAGTGGGTTATGCTGTAAGAGAAAAGTGCAAAACATGCAATTACGGAGCCCAGATCAGTCGGTATCACTCCAAGAAACACCAGACCTGCTTGTTCCTGCCAAAACATAATTTTTGCATGCAAACTGCATCTATTGCAAAGATTCAGACAGATGGTCAGCAGAGGCAAATTGATCATCTTGAAAGCAACAGTCTTAATGGACATTTTGACATCTCTCATCATCATCTTCTGTCACAAAATGAAATTGAGTGCAATTTGTTTAAACATGTTTACAAACATCCAAGTTTGAACTTAAATCTACAAGCGTCAGTATGTTCTCTGTAGACATGAGCTTTTAAAATTCATAGAGTATTGATCAAGTAACAGCACCAAAGTAAAATACCTCCCAATCTATATTGCATGTGTGTGTGTCTGTGTGTGTGTGTTTGTGTGTGAGAGAGAGAGAGTGTTTGTGTATCTATGGAGATCTGGGGATAAATCCACCATATTGCAAATCTTGAGAATCCCCATTATGTTATTGTGATCAGTATAGCTTTAATGAACTGTCCAATCTATCCAAATAAAACATATATTAATGTGTGACTAATTGGAATATATAACACTTAACATAATGAGATCTTTTTTTGTCATTGTTCAACTTTTGTTGGTAAAAATGTGCTTGCACAAATATTTTTTGGAAAGCCACGTTTATGTCTGGCCTATGTAAAGTGGCAGGCTTATGCCTAATTTTGTCTGGCCTTCCTATTTCCTTCCAGTTTTCCATCCAGTCTTACAGGTTGTCCAATGTGAATGATGGTTGTTTAGTCATCTATTCTGTCTATTACTGTCATTTTAGACCCAACATTCAATCCCAGGGTACAAAATGAGCATGTTGATTTGTAATAGCAACTAAAATCATGCAAATGGGATCTGAGTGTTCCATTGGCCACTCTCAAAAGCCGCAACAACCAACACACACAATCTGCACTGACATTACCATACCTTAACTGTTAACAGCAGTCCCATAATGTTGAAGTTGTCCGACTACACGAGACATATACAATCAGGCCAGAAGTAATCCATAAAACAGCCTTGCACTTCTGTAAACTGTAATTTCCATTTCAATATGTGATTGCAGTGCCCGTTGTTGAGTGAATTGAAATGGAATAGTGGTTATACTTCCCAGCACTGTTGATTTCTTTATCCCCTGCTGGATGCTGCTCCGAATGTATTCCTCAGCCATGGTCAACCATGTAGAGCTCATGAGAGGCTGGTTTTCTGGTCGTCTGTTTGTTTCAGTATTGATCAGTGTTTGATATCCTAGAAAAATACTTATTTCTTTGTCTTTGTCAAAATGAATGCACTGAATCTTTCTAAAAAAGGCATTACTCACAAAGGTTAGGTGGTTAGTACAAGTATTTGTATTTGTCTTCAGACAAAAACAACCTTGAACGAAAAGGAAAACACAGGCTTTTTATGCTTTGTATAATGAAAAAATGTATACTTAAATTATATTCAAATTTGCCATTGTCTCAACATAATTCCAACCTTGATATGGTAATATGTTGCATGTTTTAAAAGCTGTCTGACAGAAAGACAGAAATAAGAGTTGATGTTTATGCAAATCACGGTCTGTTGACAGATGTAGCGCGGTCTTTGGGTGTACCAGCAAAAACAATACAAAGGATGCAGAAAGTGAAAAGACGATGAGCGTGTTTATTATTTCGACAGCTGTGTCCCCTGTATATGCTATCTAGGCAGGAGCAGGCTGTCAAGATGAATGAAATGCTGTTCTTACTGATCAAAAAATATACTCAAATATTTTCCATCATTCTGCTTAAATTAGGTAAATCCATCCCTTAGGTTTCATTATTTTTGGATTGATACAAAGTCGACCCATCAAGTGTAAATTCAGCTTGATTTTGGATTGTGGAGTCAGTAATAAACTTTTCAGCAGCAATATTGCAATCTGAAAATGACAGGCTTGACCAGGCCGCAATTTAAAAACAAATGGTCGTACCTTGGTTTAATACAGAGATAAGCTTAATACCTGACTGCTGTATTCAAAGCTTTAAACTTCAATCAATGATGAGAAATTAGAGACCATGTGAATGAATTTAACTAGGAGTTGAGCAGAGAGAACAAACTTGTCAGTGGGAGCAGGGAGATGTGGAGAGAAGACCATGGCAAAAGCTGCTCACTATCCTCCCCTTTTCTCCATTTAATTTTCCAATCCACTTCCTTCGTATAGTTAGGAGAAGGGAGTTTTGTTCTGGTTTGTTACACCATCTAATGAGAGGTACTAAGAGCCTGTTGAAATTGTTCCTTAATAACGCATTCTGAAGCCTTCGAATGATGAACATTTTCTCTCCTTTTCAGCTGTTTAATATATTCCATTGCTCTTTACTTCCTCTCTGTATTTTTTACACTTTAATTATAGCAGAGTTCAACTATTCTGGAGATAAGAGATGTGGGAAATTGTAACAGACCGGCATTACGGCATTTTTTTTTAAAATATTTGTAATTCTGGAGATACTCTAGCTGTTGGAAGAAAAACACAGTTGGGAGCAATTATACCCACCACAAAATGAACATGACATCGTTTTTTTCAAGGTCTTCAAGGCAGAGATTCCTAGATGCACCTGTTGATGTCTGCATGAGAATGTCTTTCATCAATAATTCCACATGCTCAGTTAACTTATCTGGTTCTTCCAAAGGTATTATATTACTGGGTCATTTTGTTTTTAATGTTGTATAGGTAGCACCTCTGAGAGAAAGGGGATTTGAATTGATTATCTGTTGATGTTTATTGAATGAAAGGATGTACAACTAGGCTGTGGGTCCGAATGCTAGTATGAAAATATATTTACGCTTATGATGCAGAAACCAACACTATCTTGGGATATGGCTTATAATAATGCAGATATGACATACAGCTATACATAATAAAAACTGGTTTCTCATTCATTAAGGTGCAGAATGTGTCGTATGCATCACCCATGAGTGTTGGCTGAAAGCGGGAGGTGCACAGTGGTTGCATTAGTTGCAGTGGTTCAGTACTGTATCATTTCTTCTTGCCTGACACTTTCTCCAGTTGAGCCGCAATGGGACTGTCATCCGACTGGCATTACAATACAGTCCGGTTGCTGCTGTAAAGTTATCTGTGTTTTTTTTTTATATTATCGGTTAGGAAGATAAAAGATGACGCCCTCTCCCTTCCTCTCCCTTCCTCCCCCATCCCTACTCCTCTGTTGGAAGGCTTCTGGGTGTTAGTAATAGCCAAACCACCACTAGTTGGTATTCTGCTTTGAATCCCCGAATTGTACCTGCACCTTGATGTTTGATTGGATCTGTGCAAATACATGTATATGCAAATTCACCAGATATCAGTCCTTGCTCGAGGCAAAATGGGAAACAGTGGTTGCATTCTGAGGAGCTGCATAGGGTTATCTATCTCTCTCTATTTCCTTTCCTTTTACTTTCCTAAGAGAATACAGTTTGGTGATCTATAAATTCCCAGTAAATCTTCCCCCTCTGTTCGACGCCTGACATTTTCCGACTCCACACTCTGCATTTTCCAACAGGTAAAAATCAATAATCTGTGTCAATGGTATTATACGCAGTATTCACAAAAGGCCGCTGTCTGAACTGAACCTGACTTGGATGTGGTGCAGAGCCCAGACAAGTTAGAAATGTTTACTCTTGCCTTTGTCATCTGGCTTAAGCTTACAGGGTATTCTCAATCAATGGAGGATATTCATATCACAGCACTGGGAATCCAAAGCTTCCTATGCTGTTAACCACTTTGACTTTTCTGAGTTAGGTGGCTTACCACCAAAAACATGCAGGACTGGGAGCTGTTTAGTATTGTTTATGACCTATGGTAGAGAATAGACTTTCCATTATGATGTCCATTTCAGGAGATATTCCGCTGTCATACGCCAAAACAGCTGTTTACCCATTTTGCTTCCCAACCATGCATTTTATGAACCTGTCTTCTGTTGCTTTCATAGGAAAGGCCATTGCAGTGTACTGATGAATTAACTTGGAGAAATAATTGCAAGCACTCTGTAATGTATTGCTTTGCTCTGTGTTTAATGAGGAGACATGTCATAATGACAATACTGTGTTAGGTACGACGCCTTTTTGTCTCTATCTACAGTAGAGTGGTTTTATACACTTACAATGGAATAGCACATTCTAATATGATGATAATGAGAATGTTACAGTGATGTGCGACACAGTATGCATTAAAGGTGTTTGTTCTATTGATAATGGACTGGTTAATGAATGAACTTTACTGTATGGGAACACAGTCATTGGATCTCCATTAGGTAAACATCTTAGGCTAGCTGGAAAAAAATACCCTGCACATGTTGAACATGGCTTTGTAAACACTGTTTCTATTATTGTGTCTATTATTAACTGTATGCATTTTGACAGCAGCAAGATTGTTTCTCTTAGTAATCTTTGCAATTAATCTACCTTGACATGATAATTTGCGTGCGCTTTATTTGAGGCGCCTGTACGAACCTTTGCTCAGCGGGGTGGCGCCACGGTGTGTGACTGGGGAAGAAACAGGAGGCAGATCCTTTCTATGCAGCGTCTGTCAACACAATGAGGTTGTTAACAGAACAGACTGAGCCCAGTGCATTGTGTCATTAAATTACTTTTGACAAGTGGAGGGGAAATTGTCTGATTGATGAACAAAAGAATCTACCGTTTGTAATTAATACTGTACTAATGGATGTGTGGTAGTCTACAGGGCAGACGAATGTAGGGTTTCAATGCTAATGGTGTTGACTTGAAGCTAACCCACCATAGGGGGACAGATTTTCTTTACATGTAAAGATCTGGTGTTGATGTGTGGGATTAGGCTCCTTCCATCAAACCCTGTCTGTTGAGGGATTCAGTGTTAAAGACTGTGTACTGTGTAACATAAGGTTGACGAATAAACTTGTCCTGACTATTGATTGGCCTTTTCTTTATTGATCACTTAGTTAAATGGAAAAACGGAATGAACTGAGTCTGTACATGTTCTTACCATTACAGAATTTCTCCAAGGCGAAACGCGTCATTGTATTCTAATTTGGACACACCGCAAAGTTTAAACACAGACTGAGGGTGAGCAAATGTCCCTCTTGGCAGAGACGGATCCTGATGGGCGAGACTCTGGCGACATTTCAACCCGGCGTCGTTTCTATCTGGATTAAATGCTTGGAAAACATGGCCCCGGGAGTGTGCT
The DNA here is from genome assembly GCF_021917145.1 of Hypomesus transpacificus. Taxonomy (NCBI): domain Eukaryota; kingdom Metazoa; phylum Chordata; class Actinopteri; order Osmeriformes; family Osmeridae; genus Hypomesus; species Hypomesus transpacificus. The sequence continues at coordinate 5,287,402 of NC_061060.1, forward strand.
CACGCATCTAGTTACAGCTCCTGAAGAGGTGGAGGAGGACACATTTGAGCTGTTACTCGTCCAAGTGCATGGATAGGCCATGTCTCGCATCTGTTATTAGCTAGACTTAGATTCCAGGGGGAGTCTCAATACAGAGGTTTTGGAAAGAGCAAGATAGAAACATTTACATGGAAATGGATGTAACATCGTCTACGATCCTATTACAATTGTCCGAAATCTGCAGATTGAATCACACACTGGCCCGTATTTGTTTAAGCGTATAGGCCTACTATGTCTGGTTGTAAAGGCGACTAGTGTAAATGAAAAAAGAAAACATAAAATTAAAACATCAACCGTAAAAAATTTCCTTAGGTTTTAATAGACGTTAAAATTGCGTTCCTCAGTAGGCTATTACCATAGCGTGGTTAGGAAATGACTTTGCTTTGTCTCAGGAAGGTCATTTAGAATTGTGTGAAATTAAATACAAAATAAAACATTGGGTACCTTCTAAAGACAACTTCTGCACAAGAACAATGTTTTATCCACTAATCCTTCGATGAATGGCTTGGAACTCCTAATTAGCTTATTATTATCATTTTAATACCCACACACGAAAATCCAGGTTGAATCAAGTAGCTACAGTACTGCTAATAGCCCATGGTGGTCTCCTTATATTTCTATCAAAGTTGAAGTAGCCCTTACGTGTTCATTTTCTATAAAGATGAAGCAATATTGTTCCAATAGTGGTTCAGGTAATGGGATAAGGACCTAAAACACATAGGTTGTTCCCCTGAAGGTTTGATATGTAGGTAACACTTTAGAATAATGGTCCGTTGTTAATGAGTTGCTATGCAGGAAGTAATAGGTAGTTCTACATTAACACTGAATTTAATACTATTAACTAATATGGAACCAAGATTAACTAAGCAGTAAGTAATAGCGAATTTAGTACAAAGGTAGTTCCTTGGTAGGTATTTGATTATTACTAAATAAATATATCCTCATTGAGAACTACTTGTGAACTATGACCAATTAAGAAAGAATAACCAATGAATTACTAATCACAAAAGTAACGTCTACAAAGTGAACAATTGTTTTTTTTTAACTCTTAACAGGGTCATAACATTTTAAAAGCTTGTGCCTGAAATGAGTTCTTTGTGGAAACCAGTTTATGAATATTAACGTTATAACACGTCCCTGTATGATTATGGGACAGGTCCCCCCAATATTTGATCATACTGTATGATTATGGGACACGTCCTCCCCAATATTTGATCATACTGTATGATTATGCGGGCAATTTCGATGTGTCTGCTATTAGGTCTTTCTGCAGCTCAGAAAATATCAAATCACGGCCGGTCCGTTTTCCAAATCCAGTCGACTTGGCTTACCAAAACCTATTTGTCCTGAATCCATGTCATGTTTTCCCCTAAACCTACTGGTGCAACGTCAACGAGTGAGTTTGGAGCGCGAAATCATTTGGCAGTGGCACATTTTTATGGATTGTAAATATCCAGTATTTGGCTAACATACAACAACAACGACTAGGTGAATTTCACTAGAATTTGGAATTGTAGAATTAGTGCAAATTTAGAATTGCAGAATTAGTGCAAATTTCGATTGCAATACTATACAGTTTGTATGAGGGACTTTTTACAAGCTAGCCGACAGCTATAGTCTGGCTTTACAACTAGCAACAACTGTAGATAGCGTTTTGGGCCATGTTCCTGTTCTCTGAATTGGTTTATCTAGCAAGTTATTTTACAGTCCTGCCATTTGTTCTTTCTTCCTTAATCATTTTTATTCCTTTGGGAGCGTTGCTGTTGTAGTGGATAGGCCTATACGTTGATTTGTGTTAGGGTTAGCCATGTACTTAGTTATTACTTATTTAGCCATTATGTTTGACTCAGTTTATCATCACATTTTGTTGAGTGTGTTGAATGTTTCATTCCAAAATACAGAATTTGTGTTTAAATGCTAGGTTTCATCATTGTGCAAAACGAATAAAAGAAAAGAATGTTTAATTCAGACATATTTTACAAAATACTTTATAATTGCATGCCCATGTGCATTTTTGCATTATGTAGGATTTTCTTTTACTACTTCATGGAAATCTTCCAGTGGATATAATTAAAAGAAATGTTATCCAATCACTGCAGTTGTTTTATGTTGTATATCTTGTGAGGTGACATGTTAGTGTGGTGTTAACATGTTTTTCACTTTGAAATAATGGTCCAGATTACAGTTACTGCGGGATGATAAGGTAACTCTTGAGTAATTAGTGAAGAGTTAACATGTTTGTCACTTTAAAATAATGGTCCACATCACAAGTAGTTACTGCAGGATTACAAGGTAACGCTTGAGTAATTAGTGAGGAGTTAACATGTTTGTCACTTTAAAATAATGGTCCACATCACAAGTAGTTCCTGCAAGATGACTATGTAACACTTGAGTAATTAGTGAGGAATTAACATGTTTGTCACTTTGAAATAATGGTCCACATCACAAGTAGTTCCTGCAGGATAACAAGGTAACGCTTGAATAATTAGTGAGGAGTTAACATGTTTTTCACTTTAAAATAATGGTCCACATCACAAGTAGTTCCTGCAGGATGACAAGGTAACGCTTGAGTGTTTAGCGAAGAGTTGTACTGGTTTTCACAAGTAATAGACCTATAATGAGTCTAATTTTATATTTGACACATACGGTACAGGCATACATTTCTGTGAGGCACTAGTGATATTCTAACAAACATTGTAATCTGGAAGATTTGATTTTGCGCTTATCGCAACATAAATACAGGATGCAAATTGTTTTTGAAAAGAGAACATCAATGTTTATATTCATATCCTAAAGACAAGTCCTCCTCAGGCGGCTACTGTAACATAAAGGTAGGTCTTTGGAGTCTGAGACATTGAACTGACACTCAAGAGCTCATAATAGTAAACTAATACAAACATGAGAGTGTCAGCATCACTTCCTAATTTTTTTTTTTTTTTAACAAATTATCATTATTTGTATTATGCCATGTTTAAGTTTGAAATAAACAGAGAACATTCGTCCATCCTTTGGTAAGAGTAGGCAAAATCTCAACCTGTAGCTAACGTATTTGGGGGAATATAATATTCATAAACTGGTTTCCACAAAGAACCCATTTGAGGCACAAGCTTCTGAAAAGTTATGACCATGTTATGAGTAAAACAACCAAATTGTTCACTTTTTAGACATGTTACTTTTGTGATTAGTAATTAATTGGTTATTCTTTCTTAATTGGTCATAGTTCACAAGTAGTTCTCAAAAGGATACATTTATTTAGTAAGAACTAAATACCTACCAAGGAACTACCTTTGTTGTAAATTAGCTATTACTTACTGCTTAGTTAATCTTGGTTCCATATTAGTTAATAGTATTAAATTCGGTGTTAATGTAGAACTACCTATTACTTCCTGCATAGCTACTTGTTAACAACGGACCATTATTCTAAAGTGTTACCGATATGTCACTAAAAGGTTCTGCAAAGGTTAGCATTGATACAGAGGAAAGGTCCTATAATGGTTCCCTAAACATTCCCAGAACGTTCTTGGAGCGTACAATTTCTAGCTGGGAACACGGCGGACAAATCAGCAATTGTTTTGTGGGATTTCAAATGGAAGTTTTGACCAAACCCTACACTACAACTAATGATGTGGCATTGCTACATTATTTTTGAAACAAAATGGCATATTAGACCGCTACTCTAAGTTTGTGCAGACAGGCTGTATTACGAGTCACTGATTGTACATCAGCTTAGTATGCCTCAGGGCAGACCACACTGGTGAAGAGGCAACATGAAGTTCCTAATCAATAGCAAAAGGCCTGTGAAGCCGTCTGGCAAGACTGAAGAAAAGGCCTCATCACTGCTCCTCTGGGCTGTGGCCTAACCTTTTCCAAAGAGAGGTGATGAAGAAGCTCATCATTTCTAATGAGGTATTAGTGATTTGGGAGAAAAATGGGCATCAGCACTGCATCCAGGAGTCTGAAAGGTCTCTATGAAGTCAGAAGTGTTACACAGTATTCAGATGAGACCATGAAGAGACATTTTTGTTTTCTGAGTTGTTGGTGGATGGGTTTGCGGTAGTAATCTTATGAAACATGCCTCTAGTCTGTTGATTTCACTTCCTGAATAGTCATCCCCATTGTTAACTTTGAGGAAATAGACACAAAAACAGTATTAAGGATTTTTCTTGTAGCAGACAAAAATGAATATAAAAAAGCTACATAAGACAGACTTCTTTAATTTGAACACATTTAAATGAATGCATCCTGTGTAACCTGACACTTTATATTTCATAGAAGAATGATGAATCACTGCAATTGACAGAAAGAGATTCAAAGCTCATTAAAAATATAATTACATTCACTTTAGCCATTTAGAGGAAGATGAATGTAAAATCATTAAGCACCCGTTGAAAACCAGATGTTCGTTACATCATGTCTATAGTAACGTTTTTCAATGGATTGCTAAAATATATGCTGACTGTCAAGTCACATTCCTTTTTTGATGCTCTGAATTGAACACATTAAACCTGAATTTAAACATGTCAAACTAAAATGCAGATCTAATTAAACTGGGAAAATTGTTCTCCAATGCATTTTTGTTCGTCTACAGCCAACAGGGGGAAAATAAATTCTAATTCATAGAAGTTTCATCCATCTCAGGAAACAAAAATAAGTACAGTATGCTATAGTAAATCTTTTTATTGATAATAACTAACCTAGCTATTTTTACGTGGGTCATTTTCTGTGAAGCTAGTATGATCACAGCTAAGATAAAAAGTCCTTACAGCTTGTCCTTAGACGAAAGTAATCTCTGGAGGACATTAACAATTATGGTCTAGTTTCCCATCCCTAATTAGCCCCTGCTGTTTAACTTATTGGGTTGTTCTAACAATCCAATCGCACATTTCTGTTAAACTGACTGTTATTCAAACGTCTTTGTGGTTTTGAGACAAACCACCATCAAAGAACAATGTGACACATATGAGATGCTAGAAGTATGCGATTTATATTGAAGAACTGTTTTTATTGGGTGTGTATTGAATGGGAAAAAATTAAGGTTATTTAATCACTTCCGAGTGTCTGTAAACTCACATGAACTCAAGATCTGTTGCAAAAAAAACTATTATCACTAAAATATCACAGTTGGTCTCTGATAAAGACTCAATAGCTACCACAGTCCGGACCACAATTGCATCTTCTCTTCACTATGGTTCCAGAATGCATAACAAGAGCCACAGCATGACATAAACAAAAACATCCAGGTACAGGTCGGTACATCCAAAAATGGGTATTTCAGATCCGATAGTCTGGCTTTTGTGGGGCCAGTACAGATTCAGTATTGGTTCATTTGCATGGTAGCAGATAGAAAGCGGAAAAGGAGTCCTCTTACTTTCCCCTTCCAGATGCCTCGGATGTCTCCTTTACTTGCTTGTACATCAACAGCTTGTACAATAACTGTGTTATTGCTCTGTCAAATGCAAAGGGAATCTGACTCAGGCTGCTTTTTTTCACTGTTAAAAGCTGTTCTAAGTTATTTCAATTTGTCTGTCCTCCATTGAAGTCTCAACAACGGGAAGCCTGTTTTCACTCTAAATGTTTCACTACTGGATACAATTCTAATGAATAGAGCAATGTTCCATACTTGTTCAAAAGAAATGTGTTATGCTACATGTTTATTTATCTAATTACCACAGCCAGATGTATATTTCTTCATGGAATCTGTAGGTTTATAGTTTCAGTGCAATCATTACTATCAAAACATCATATTGCATAGAATAAACAAAGAGATCCCACTAGCAAGGACCAAGATAATCAGGGCTTCTTTTATACAATCGCATTCAGCTACTTTTTATAAAAATTCATTCATTATGTTTCCTATGGCTGGAATCTCATCATTAACCCTTATGTATTCAATATCAGGACATCTGGTCTTGGTTATCTTAAACGTGATATGTTTTTAATACAAACTAAAGTTGAAAGAACACAAGGTAACCTATGCCTGGAGTGGAGAACTGCTCAAAGCTGTCTCCATCATTCAACCTATTCTATCCTTCCAGAATCAAGTGAGTGTTTTAAATGGTATCACTAGGTGGCAATATGGTAACATAAAACATGTCGACTCTATTAGGCCCCATTCAAACTCTGAATGAAGATTCACACCTTTGAGTGAAGTTGATGATACCGATGAATAGGAGGAAGTTTGGGGACTAATCTACACAGGATGTCTGATATATTGGATCAGAACATCTTCAAAGGTGCATAATTTGCATCTTTTTGCTTGTTAAACTTTTTTTTAAAGGTAATTATTGCACAATTGCAAACATCACCTACTATTATCACTACTGTTGCAGACACTGTCCATCCAAAAATGTATAATCGTTCACTGAGGAACCGTTATCTACAAAATGGTATCCAACTTTAGCAGGACAATTATAAATAGAAGGATCTAAAATAATCTCGTACAAACCTTAAGATTTAAAGTTGTCTCAGGCAATATGGTAATAATGTTTAGAGATTATTTTAAATGATGGTCCTTATTGTGTCCCGTCCCAAATGGCCGACTTTGAGGATTGTCTACTAATAGCCTTCTGTCTCCTCTCCTGAATCAGGAAAAGTGACAGATCCTGGAATGGGAGGTGAACTGGCAAACGTCAAAGCTCTCAGTGATTTCTAAAGAGGAGTTGAAAGTTGCCCTTAAAGGAACACAAATCAAAAACTGACAATGGCATCAACTCTAAAATATCTATTCCAGGTGGAAACGAGGTGGCAGATCTAAAGACTGGGAGAAATGGGTGCTCCTCTCATGCTCCTCCATGGTAAAACCTTTCACAGATGCAACACAACTACAACATCCAGGCAACACAGCCATATTTGATAAGTGAATACATTCAGTTCTATGTAATGTACATTTTTGACAATTATTAAAAATAAATAACTGAAAGGCCATTGCATGATATTTATAATTGCATTTTGGTACAAAAACATAATTGCTTAGTGGACACCTGATGCACGTTTTTCAACAAGCAAACACTTTTCCACACTATGAAATACACTATCAGAAAATGTCTGTTCATTTTTGCAGTCATGACAAATACATTAAAGTATACGTAAGTTTGTGGAGATGTATAGTTTTTCATTCAACAGCAGCACTCCAGTATTGCTTCAGTTGTTTTGCAGACACACAAGCATTGTTTCCCCTTCTCTGGTGCAAATGTGTGTGTGATGTTCTGTTGTGTGACTTGTGCAACTCAAGTATGTTCCATCCACGCTTTGTAGTGCAGCAGACAGGAGCTTTTAATGTGTCTTTGTGCTTCTCTACCTCTTCACAGACTGCATGAAGATATACTGTATGTGCACTGTCTGAAAACAAGCAAAACACATCGAAGGCCTTTAATAATGTAAACCCAAGAGCCACCCTGTCTCATCTGCACAATGCACTAAGAAATTAGTGTCAGGGTGTGCATCCTCTCAAATGACTTTAGAGACCACTGTGGACTGCAAATAAATATGTCAAAAATATTGGCGTGTGTTATAAATAATGGACATTTTAATACATGACTGTGTTGTATTGTATAGCAAAAGAGGCAGTATGAAATATACATCATCTAATTAGACCATGTTCTCGGATGTGAACCAGCCGACGTTGATCAATACATAATAGGATCCAGTATCAATTAGGCCCCTCTTCAACCGGACAGCTAGGGCACAGTGTTATGAATAGATGCTACTAAAGGTAACTAAATCCATCTAAAGTACCAAATTTAGCGCAATGAAGTCTAGGTTTTGTAACAGGACTTAATGCTGAAAACTATACTCAAACATTCTGTCTTGGTGGTGGTGGTGGTGGGGGAGGGGGGGGGATTGGGGTTTGTGGGAAATGCACCTCTGCAAAGGATTAAAACACATTCAACAATGTGTCAAATCTAAAGTTGGGCTCTTTACTTTTGTCATTTAATATTTAAAGAAAATTCTATATGTGGACCATGTGTCAACATGATATAACTTAGCAACCCAGCTGAGCTCTCTGAGAAAGGAAAAACAGATAGATGACCCCAGTCAAACCAACACCAACAGCAGCATACTGTAACTGCAACACTGGGAGAGTGTGGGAGTCACTGAAGCAAAGACAGAGCATGCACTTGAATGATTGAGGTTACCTAGGTGACCTCATAAACCAAAATCCATGGCAGACTCCCAAGGTGAACGCTGAATTATGCTGTCATTAAAGGACAGGCCCAGTTGCCAAGGTTAGTATGTAAAGTATAATCATCTTCCTCCCTCTTCCCAGTCACTCATTAGTCCTCTTCATGGGCCAACCGAGATTATACCTTGAACTTGCTTTGCTATCGCTATGTTCCCGCAGGGAATGGATCTGCTGCCGGCCATTTATTTCTCCCACATGAGCAGACTATGCTGGCGAGTGTGTGGCCAGCTCCTTCCACCCATCATGGAGTTGGCCCCATAAAAATGAGGGATGCCTTGACTTACGGTCGCGTTATGTCCCAATTTATAAAGGAACCTCTGGGAAGAGACCTGTTGGGTTGCATCAATTTGTTAGAATTAGAACAATTTGTTTTCTTTCACTGGGCTATTCAATGCGGATATGGATCCCTCTGAGCAGTGGAATAAGGCAGTTATGACGGGCCCTTGTGCACGCTATTATGACGGCCTTAGTGCTTGTTAGATACAAGTTATGAAGCCCGCACACACACACACCATTAGGCATATAACAATAAATAATAAACATTGATGAAAACCCTGATTTGGTACGATGGCACACACTGCTTTAACAAAATCACTGTCCAAGCACTGTCCCCTATAAACATGTTGTGTAAGCCAATAAGATCCTCTGAGAGTTGTTTAAAAGGGAAAAAGGGATTTGAATTCATGTCTCCTACTGCAGCTTTGATTGAGCTTTCTGAACACAGGCGTTTTTTCCGAGGTGGCAATCTGAACCACTTGCAAGGGCCTGTTCTACACCCAACACATTGAGGGCCTGGTCTCTGTACAGCCGACGGGCCCCAGTGCAACCTGACTACCTGCACTGTCTGTATTTACACCCCCACCTCTGAGGTTTTAAACAGTCATAAGTGGCAGTAACAATGGCTAACACATCTGAATTTATAATGGGGCAACAGTCAGTTGAGTCTGTACTGAAATACATGGCAATCAAGTCTGGACTCTCAAAAGGGTTCTTAATCACATTAGCATGCATGCAAGACAGCGTCCAATCATCCCCACTCTGTAATAACTAGTTTTAAAAGATTTAAAATACAGTTAGTAGGAAGTCCATACATGAAAGTCAATCTAGGATGAAACTTTAAGTGCTGAGTGCAATTGTCATGAATGGATGCTTAAAATGCTATCTGGTATAGTTTTCTGTAATACCAGACATACACTTGAAGATATTGTTTATGTTATTCTACCTAGTGATAGATCATGTTTACCCAATTTTGCAAGTAATACAGCCAATTACTCACTCACAAACCTTTTTTTGTTTGTTGTGAGTACCCATCAGCCACTAAGAGCGGTATTCATTTCTAAATTGGCAGTGAAATGAAGCACACTTTAAGCTATAAGTGTTTTTGGACAAATATAGCCTCACAATCTAACACATTCATTTGGACTTCAGCTACTGTGAATTGTTCTTACCCTGCCAGCATTTAGAAATTCCTTTAATCCAGTAAGTTTGGCTGATGATTTGATTTGCATGTGTGATGTTTACTGTCAGGCCTACTGTGTGTTTGTCATATGTGAGAACTGAAGTATGTGGAATGAAACCATACTACAGCATATTTTTGTTTTCTAAAGACAAGAGGCAGTGTGTTCATTTTTAAGATGCCCCTATCAAAATAGGGCAGCCTTTGAGCCATTACTGTATGTCTGCTGGACAAAAACAGGCTGTGATATCAACATATTATTAAGGCCTGGGGTTTTCTCCTCAATAATAAACTTCACCCATTTAAACAAACAGACAAAGCTTTCAAAATGAGCAAAGATGTCTGTCTCGTCAACCAGAGGCTATTATATACTGTAGCCTCAGGCCCCCCTCAGTAGTAGTTTGTTAAACATGTGACGAGCTATCTTATGCGAGGAAAATAACTTTTCAGCTATATAAAAATGGAATGCCTAGTGATCTCATAACGAGGTATTTAGATGTGAAATTTGAACACTCCTAAACAACAATAACATTTATTTTGTGAATTGACGATGCCCATTGGGATTGGTGGTATTTCATTTTGTGTAACCTATAGTGAGTGCACCTTACACTTTACGCAGCAGTTAAATTCTATTCAATTACATTCTCTTTATTGATTCCTGAAGGAAATTCAATTGTTCAGGTAACCTCCTGTGCACAGTCAAACAATAAGAAAAAGTCAAATGTTAAGGTGACATATAGAATACTCAGAGTATAAGTGCAATATCTGGATAAATTAAGAAATGTGATTCCGACTCATAGTATAGCAGAGTAAATGTGGAGTAACAAGATAACATTGTGCAATGTGGATGCAACTGTAGAATAGAGATACATAAAGAGAAGCTGATGGCTCTACCAGTACACATCAATGCACATGTGAAATTAAAATCAATTTACATAGTTATAGTCTTATAATGACACAATTGCATATCACAATGACACTTTGTTCATGCAAATCAGTTACTCATCAGAGACTTCACACTCATTGATCTAGTATAACTATAGTCATACAGCGACACAAGCAAAAAGTCAAATGGCCTATAATGATAAAAACACTTATGATTAGGCTTGCTCTTTAGGAAGTTCGGTGGAATGGAGCTACCACAGATGCTTCTAGAAATTTCCAAATTCCACAATCCCCCTCAAACACTGGATCACTGCCCAGTCTAAAAGAAAAAAAGTGTTTTTTCTTTGTTCATGCTTTAGTAAACAGTTCCCCCCATATGAAACCAGACAGTCAATGACATGCTTAGAAATGCATTAGCCAACATTTGCTATGGTCAAGGATGGAATATATATGTTTTGTGGTTAAAGTGTTAAGTTTAGACTTGGATCAGGATTACTTGTATATTCAAAAAGTTACACTTGACTGGATCAAACTTAAGATTTTATATTTCAGCACGTACTATATCAGACAATTAGCAAATTACTACACAACCCAACGCCTACATTTCCTTTGCACAATTACTCAGTGACACCTTTTGTCTCTAAAATAGTCAGAGATAATTAAATAATGGTGACTGTCTACAGTGTGTCATGCATTTTGTCTAGTGTAGTATGAGTAGTTTGTAAGAGATCATGAAAGTTCAAAGGATGAATGATATTGAAAGTTCACGTATAGACCAAAAATGTTTAATTCACTGTGTCATCTGACGATTGTTGGCTGACTGATGGCATTATTTTATTAATGATTTAGAGCTGAACTTTGCATTGTGCTGACACCAGAGATGGGGTGGCTAAGCTGTGAATTAAGCCCCCAAATCCCTTCGATTCCTTCAGGCTAGCCGACTGCACATCACCATTACTTATTCCTGAGAAATAAAATTGAACTTCCTATGTAGCCCCACTGCGCACAATTCCTGCCTACCTGTTATAATCCTGCATAATGGAGAAGTGGAATGTCACCTTGTGTGAGAGGCAGCTGATATCCTTCTGTAAGGGAAAAAAGTCATTTAGCACAAGTGCAGATCACATTTAATTAGATGAGGGGATTTAAATTGCCACGCATCAAACACTGTGGATGACCAAGTGGAAGGATCTTGGGCCATGGGCCAGATTCTATGAGCTCCTCACAACCCATCAAAATCCCCAGAGCTACGGGGGTCAATAAGTCAGAACACAGCAGTCTTAATTAATGATGACCAGAGAGCTAGCAATGACCAGAATTTCAATTCACACTGTTACATTCCAGGGAAAAGAAAAAACTAAGTATTGTCAGAAACACTTATTTTTCAAATCCTCATCAATAGTTTCTGAAATGTCAAAATAAAGTATACACCTTTCACATTCATAATTGATTTGATATTTTCTTGACCATGGTCGGTTATAGCTTGGCCCAATCCGGAATTTTAAGCAGATCAAAGAAGATGTTTATAGATTTCCAATTAGTTCATGAGAGCATTTTCAACTTTTTAGTCAAGCAGTGGCAGGTACTTTTTTTAAACTTGGCAACTTGTCTCAGTGGGTGAATATTTTTACCACTTAACTGCCACCCCTTCGTTACCTTGTAATTTCACTTTCATTACGTTTCACACTGCTATCAATAGTATCCACAGCGCTGTCAAAGTCCATTAATACGCATCTACATACGCAGAGGAGCAAATATTCATACACATCAGTTTTCATAATATGGCATGCCATGATGGATTGGAAAGATACTAAGAATATCTTGTTCACAAAGTCGTGTCAGTTCAAGGTCAAATATTATTCACACTATTATTTATCTCTTTCTTGTAAAGTGGCCAGGCATCTGTGGAGACCTTGCTGTTGTACAGCTTATCATCTATTGACGCTGTACTCGGTAAGGCTTGTTGAAAGACTTGATTTTCAATTCATGGATTTTTAACTGATTTGGCCTAAACTTGAAGGTTAGGATTTTAACGAGTCTGATTGAACATACGGTATGTCAATTGAGACTGTTCTGAAATCGAAGTAACATTTTAGCAGCATTCTTGGGGAAAATTGAATTGTTTTTCAGGGAATGTCTACTATGCACAATAACCTATGTAGATTATGATACATTCAGAATTTTCTATTACAAATATTTATAGTAGTTCAGTAGCCCTCGCTAGTCATCTCCAATTTGCAAAATAGCCCTCAAGTGACGATGAAATTATTATAAGTACATTACAAGAACTCTTTCTGAAGATTAGAGTATATTGCTTTGCATGATTAAGTTTATGTACAACATGTATTGTTTGTACTGTATGTAATAAACAAGAGTTTGGCCGTATTGAGGCCGATATTATTATTTCACAGCTGGATTGACTATTAATATTGTGAATGAGCTCAGCAAAATGGAGTTCATCTGGTACAGTTACACAGTCCCAAATCCTCTTGGTGATTCTTGGATATAGTGACCAAGTATCCAGGTGTTCCAGGCACCCACAATATTGACCAGAACAACAGAGCAGCAGTTCCCTGTGGGCCTCAGATGAGTTAGGGCCTGTCGAGCTCTGCTCTCCCCCCAGGCTTAACAGACCCCCTGCCTGGGCCCATCCTTAAGCTTCTCCCCATCCTCCACAACTCCCCTCTACCCCCTACCGAGCACTGAACTTCTGTAGGCAAGGAGACCATCCACAGCCTAACGTCTCCTCATTATCACTTTGTTTCAGAAACAAACGCAGATAACGCAGGTACTGTACCTAATGCTGGGGATGGCGATGTTGCGTAGAGTTGCATGATACCACACAAAGAGGATTCACCAAAACTGCTCTACTGTCGACAGCTCATTGATACATACTGTCCATGTTCCAAGGGCATAAGCCATTGTTATTATGTATCTATATATCTGTACATATGAACAGTAAGTGTTTAGAATAACACTATGTGAACCATTGTCACAAATGGACAACTTGGCTCAGCACTCTACAGTATTGAGTACACTCAGTACTGTAAATGCAGCAAAAAAAGCTTTTATTTATAAAATAACTATATCATTTTCTCTATGAAAGGGACTTTCTAGTATGGTTCCTGGGGTTGTAATGGGCATAAATGTGCTATGAATGTTCCATAACCAAAGGTTTCTATAGGTTTTATCCTTGTAAATAACTCCTGGGTTAGGAACAAAAGATGATGAAATCTACAGTATATGATTGATAAGTAAGGATCCTACAGTGTTATGTACTATTTCTTCAAGGACAAAGCAGGCCAGTGTGCTTGCTGCGGCATGCTTCTTTTCTTTAAGAAGTTCTGTAGTCTATCCACAAAATAACTGAATGTAATTTTGCTCTGCCAACCAATTTTCTTCGAAATGATGAGTCACTTGGCAATCAGCATCAAGAGGTCCTCTGAATGAGAACAAATAATATGTTTCGCTGTGAGGGAGTTTTGTGATTGAAAGTTACAGTATGTCATCACCTCACCTGTATTCTTCCTGTACCCACACACACAGACAGGTATTTAATAGCAAGGAAGAAATGAGCACACATTTGTTAACATTTCTGACTAGGAAAAACAAGTTTGAAGGAAATTACCTCAAGGAAGTACCTTGAGCTTACGACAATGATTGCGAAGGGGTTCTTATTTGCGAACTCCTCCTACCTCAAAGTTTAACATTGACCAAGCTAGTTGCACTTTACACTGATTTTAGTAAGTGACCAGGTGTGTGCAGTTTAAATATGGTATACACATTTTCTTTAAAGTAGATCACAGTGATATCATTATTTGGGAGATTGGAACATTTTGTTGGAAGAAACAGTTACTGAAACCTTTTTGTCCCCAAACATTTCAAGTATGACTTTCAAGTATGTTAGACGATCAGGCTACCTATTTTCTTTAACAAATATGAATAATTGTAAAGCCTCATTAGAATGTTCAATCTTTGAATATCCACCTGGATGTGTTTTGTACAAGGTATAAACTGGTTGACATTGGATTATGCCTGTCAATTTTAAACAAAAGTGCAATGTCCTCTTTTTTCACAAGTTATACAAGCCAATATCTTACAGATGGAAAAAAGCTGTATTAAGTGAGATGGACAAAACCAACAGATATGAGTGACAAAGAAAATGTAACGCCTACAAAGTTTCCATGGAAACAACAAGGGGCTGAGATTCTGTACCTTCAGACAGAATACAAGTATGAGTTCAGGATTGGAACATTGATCACCATGTCTCAAAGATTCCCATAGCATTGCGGACACTGAATAGGCTGCCATATCGCCCACTTGTCCGAAAGTCCATGGCTCATTCCTCTGACCTTGTTAGGAGCTGAATCATTACACTTTCTATGTATTTGACTGTTTATTGAGATATTTAGTGAAGGAAAGGATATGGTAAATGATCAACACCTTTCAGCTATGACATCGTTGGCTGTCTTATTCATCACAGTATACACCTACAATCAAATTGTTTTTCCATGTTGAAGAATGGATCAGTGAATGGTTACAATAATCTTTTGACACCATCAGTATTCTTGATTTATCCTTGGACTGTCTGAAGAATTATATGTACCGCCAACTGGAATTGTAGATCCAGCTTGATACACAAAGTCCCAGACTTAAATGTTAACCTGTATATGGTGTAATTTCCAGAAAATAAGTCTGTAGAAGTCATAAACATAGTTGTACTATTATGAAAAAAAACTTTCTAGAGATTGTTTACTAATATTTTATTTGAATCTCTAAGGCTCCACATGCTCATCAAAACATATCTATTGTGTTTTATCATTCCACTACTAACTTTTCATCATAGTGATAATGAGTGCAATGATAGATACAATTTGACAGTTGTTTTGTCCCATGCTGTGCCAAAACAACATAAATATAATGTAGCAAGGTTTGCATCAATAAAATTATTAAAGCAAGCATTTGAAAGTAGCGCAAAAGTTACTGTCCTTACTAACTAACATGCAGTAATTGATACATACTGTCCATGTTCCAAGGGCATAAGCCATTGTTATTATGTATCTATATATCTGTACATATGAACAGTAAGTGTTTAGAATAACACTATGTGAACCATTGTCACAAATGGACAACTTGGCTCAGCACTCTACAGTATTGAGTACACTCAGTACTGTAAATGCAGCAAAAAAAGCTTTTATGAGTGCAATGATAGATACAATTTGACAGTTGTTTTGTCCCATGCTGTGCCAAAACAACATAAATATAATGTAGCAAGGTTTGCATCAATAAAATTATTAAAGCAAGCATTTGAAAGTAGCGCAAAAGTTACTGTCCTTACTAACTAACATGCAGTAATTTGTCAAGTAACGTAATTACTTTTTAAATAAGTAATTAGTTACTGTAACGCATTACTTATTTTCAGTAACTTGCACAACAGGGCCTTGAGTAGCTGTTTGTTTGATTGTTTCTTCTGAATGTCATCCAAATATCTTTTGTAAGAGATGTTACTTTTAAAGAAAATACTCTTACTGTATCACAGCCACTGTTGAATTTATTTTTTTGCCAAGCCACAAGATAAAATGAAATGAAACCAAGGACATGTTTATGTACTGTACTGCTAACCTTTCCTGTTTAAAAGTTAAGAGTGATATGTAAAAACAGGACTTGCAACTTGTAATTTGCAAACAAGGATGCTAAATTAAACAGTTTTAAAAACCCACATTTCAACATCAATACGTTAGTACAAGATAGTAATTAACATCTCACTACCGGCCTCTATAATATTTAGGACATACTCATGTCTCTGTTTCTTTCTGAAAAGGGGAATAGGCTACATGCTGTAGTAAAATGCAAGCAAGCTTTCTCACTTTTATCGCATTCCTGTCAAAGTGCATTATAACAAGCCTTATTGGTTCCCTGATTTTCATTTAATCTCACTCTGAGATGCGTTATTGCTCACCCTTTATGATCTCATATTGTTTTATTGAACATGCATTGTGCCTCTCTGGCACTGCTCGCTTTTATGGCTCTGCAGTAAATTTCCTTGTTTTGAATGAAATCGAGTATTTCTTCAAATGCCACTGTGTAGCCGAGGGCACGAGGATCCTAAATCAGACATACTGTATAGGTAAAGGTAAGATGCACAACATCCTACTGTATAGGTGAATGTAAAATGCACAACATCCCACTGTATAGGTGAAAGTAAGATGCACAACATCCTACTGTATGGGTGAAGGTAAGATGCACAACATCCTAATGAAGACCCCGTACAATGAAGCTGTGCATGTGTCACATGGCTGTATGTGGATAAAAAAACATATTAATGGTCATCTGCCGAATTCAATACATTATTTACATTTACATTTAGTCATTTAGCAGACGCTCTTATCCAGAGCGACTTACAGTAAGTACAGGGACATTCCCCCCGAGGCAAGTAGGGTGAAGTGCCTTGCCCAAGGACACAACGTCATTTGCCACGGCTGGGAATCGATCTGGCAACCTTCAGATTACTAGTCCGATTCCCTAACCGCTTAGCCATCTGACTCCATTATCATATCATTAAAACGTTTTATGCTACTACTCTATTGCAGTTGTATTTTGGAGACCTCCTGTTGATAGCTCTGAATTGCCAGTTTGACACATTGCAATGATTCTTGTTCTAAAGGTTGTGGGAAACAATGCTGTAGCCTAGTCGTTGTGTGAGATTCTTCAAGATTAGAATGCAAGTCATATAAATCAAAAGTGCATTGTCAACTGATAAAGAGGAAGATAAATAGGCTCAATCCAATAGTGCTTCTAGAAGGACCTTTGGGCTCCTGGAATTCAAAATCAGCCCCCTCTTCAATAAGCCGTGAGCAGAGGAATGGACCTTTCTCCAGTTCTTGCCTGATAGGTGCTGACAAACTATAGATCACCTGCAAGGGAACAGCACCCTATTTCACCTGGGCCTGTCACACCCCATTCCTCAGTGACTTGAATCACTCTCGCCCAGTCAACAAGACAACCAGGGTTGTATGATTTTTGCTCTATGATGTAGCTCAAGACCTCTGCTCAAATCTCTTCACAGCTTGTGAACTAATTAAAAACTACACAGGGAAAATTGTAAAGTTAAAATTGTTCCAATAGCAAAATTGAAAATATGTGATATTTGTCAGTAAACCCTAAAGCTGCGTCTTCATGTAATCCTACAGGTGTTATTCGGTTTCGCTGGTGCAACACCTACTTTGTCATGGTGCCTGTGTAGGGGGTAATTGATTTGTTGTTTAATCCATGAGACCATCCTCATGGTTGGTGAGACAACAATTGTTTAGATGAACTCTTTAGTTGCTCTGTACGATTATGTGATGGGTGATAAAAGTAACTGGATGAACAAAGCATATGCAGTGTATCATCAAATTATTCTAAACCACATCCATCACCTTGTGCTGGGGGATGACAACCTTCTAGTTTTAAAACATCCATGATGTGTTACCCCAGTCCTATGTGCTCTCCCCCCTCATTAGGTCACTTAAAACTGCTGTTTGCTCTCCACAAAGACAAACAGTTAAGTTAGTAATTATTGGAGCAGTTACACTTGTGAATGATGAAAATGCCCTGTGAACTACAGCTATTGCATGTGTGGACTTATCAATTGAATAAATTGCATGATTTTCTCCCAGTTAATATTTCGTTCAAGGCAAACTCATTTTTAATACATCTTTTATTGCCCAGGGCAAAACTCTGTTTCTTTGATCCCCTGCAAGCCTGTGCATAAAGGATCATAAGGAATTGTGCCATTAGGATTAGGGGGAACAGCTTCTTTTATCAATTACATCAAAGTTCAGCTGGTGCCCATTAAACACACGCATTTATGTCTCTGGACATTCAAAAGATTGTTGGTAAAAATAAGGAGCAATTTTTGTAGACCCAATCGTCTCTACTCGACTCAACAGCTGAATAGTAATCTTGCTGTAAATTTGGCTTGCATCACAAGTCAATCCTCAAAGCATCATGCTTGTTAGGGCCCGAGGCTGGAGGCTAGGAGCTTGGAAAAAGGCCATGGGCATTTAAAAACAGTCTTCTATTCAAAGAGTGAAGAGTGGATGAAAGTGTCTTTTTTAACCCTTGCCATCCTAGTGTTGTTGCCTTGCCACTCTGTAAAGCAATGCTCTCTGCATATGATGCAGATGAAAGAAAGTGTTACTAAAACTGTATGTTTCGTTCAAAAGGGAATGCTTTATCATTCCCTGCATACAGTGGCACCTATTGTTCATGTCATTTGGCTGTGGCAAATTTGTCTATTGTTATTGAAATTCTAAACATCAAGGATTCTGTTATCACTGACCAGGTTTCAGATCCACAAGTGAGATTTTGGTTTTAGTATTCAACTGATATTGATAGAAAAATACTTAAATGAACAGTTCTTCTTGCCAGCTGTGAAATGAACCTCCACATGACTGTTTGAATCTCTGCAATACTATAATATACTGTAGGCCTTCACTCTAGTGTAGCAGAGAGTCAACAGACAAAGCTTGGTACCATCCACACCTTTCTCCTACCCCCGAAAAGGGGGAAGGGTCCTTCCCCCTTCCCCCTTATCTCCCAGAAGATGCTTCAAAGCCGTGACCCAGCATGGGGTCAGGAACAGAGACCACATGGTCACACAGTATCAGACAATGGAGTATAAGGGAGAACTTTCTTTCGTGGATTTACAAACATATTTCTCAAGGACTACATGGCTCATGGACACTAATTCAATGACAGTGGTCGATGTGTTATAATGTGTGTTTTCTCATTTACCTAGAACGTGTTTAATTGATGTTTGATTATAACTCCCCTTCAGATATAGTTAAATCAGTCAATCTTGATATCAAAATAATTGTATCATACTAACAAAACCAGTTATGAACGTTGTATTGCTCTATTCTGAAGTTTAAGCATTTCATGGACATTTGAGATAATGGAATTTAAACTATCAGCCACTTCACACCTCTGGGCAGATCTCAAGACGACGCCCAGGTGGAAGTAACTGACCAATGAGAGAGGTCACCTTCACACGGATGACCCCCTGTTCTTTGGAGTATAAAATCGCCAAACGTACAATCACCCCCGCTTGTTCGTAGGATTAACTTGGGGTGAACGCGTCACTCTCTAACCTTTACCTCATAACCTGCATATTCACTTTGCGCCCGGAACTTTGACGAGAGATTCCGTTTCCCATTCGTTGGATATAACGAACCATTGACTCCGTTCTTCAAACCGACAAAAGTAACGATACTGCGATTTGCAATATTTCTTACTTGTGACATATTGGCATGTTGTGATTGAATTGTCGATGTTTGATTGTATTTTACAAATGATTTAACTTGACCATCGTTAGGTCAGTTGCTATTGATCGTCCATTGTTACTATAGAAGCCTCTTCCTCTGTACCTCTTCCTCACTCTCTCTCTCTCCTCCCCCTCCACACGCGCTCTACGCAGCCATTGTGTAGTGCGCTCTCATTAGAATTTAGGCCTACTGTACTGCTTTAGCCCAACTAACCCATAACTTATCTGGTATGTGTTCACTATAATTACATTCTCTTAAATAAATCATTGTGTATAATACTCGCGTATCTCTCACGTTATATGATCTGCTCTACTTTCATAGAATTCCCTACTTAAGATTAGACTGATTATTACGAGTGCTATTATTCAATATTATTAAACAAGGTTTCCTCTGTCCCTTTCACGAATCAGAGGTGGTGCCCCCAAGAACTACTATACTTTATTATAAACTAAGTATTGCTAATCTTAACCGTGCAAACCACACTACACTAGGTACTCATTGAATCAAGTCCCTCATGGCTTGTTATATGGCAGCTCTGAGGAGACTGATTGCCCTCCCCAAGCAGACGCTGCTGCCAACCAACAACACAGAGGGTCCTCTGAAACAATATGATCCTCCAGGACCAACTGAAATATACAAACAAGCCCTCCTCCTAACACAAACACAAACAGGCACAGCCATACAACACACTATTTTGGATAGAAAACATTTGGGGCACTAGGGACATTATGTAGACACACAAGCTCTACTAGGTCAGACTGTGTGAAAGAGAACCAAGCAGTGGCTCAGTATTTGTGGGAAACATTCTCATGCCTGTCATGATCAACTCTCCCCAAAGATGTATAGCTGGGCAGGTCAATCAAAAATATGTTTTTCTTCATGAAGATATTGGGAACGGAAAGAAGCACGCTAGCATACAGAATTTTTTCAAAAAATTGTCAAAGTAAATCTTTAATGAATGAGAAATACACATAGAGACCATTGTTATCACTTTCTTTTCTCCTGTTTGTTTTCTTAGGGCGGCAAATGGCCATGGAAAAGTTTGTATGTTTCTAAAGAGACTTATAAGAGAGATTTAGGGGATGGAAATAGGACACACACAGACTGTAAGCTAAATGTCAGCATGTCTCCAGTGGCTTTATGACTGCAGCTACACCTAGAGTGGAGACTCGAGAGGTATGTTAGGGGTGGGGTTGAACTGGTGTCAGCCGAGTCTTTAAACCAGAGAGAGAAAAAAGAGACTGAGTTTGTTGGAACACATCAGTAACAAACATGGAAAGATCAAAATATATAAAAAGAAACTTAGCATTGGCACACTCACTAAACTGATGCTCGTTAGCTTGGATTCAGCACACATCTGGAAAAGTATCATTGATATTTCTGGATGATGATTGAAATACACAGCATACCCCAACCTACAGGAAAAACAAGGCAGTTGTTATGTCAATTTCAAAAGCCAGGATCAAAGGGAAAATGTGTGTTGCTCACCACATGGCAAATGAGACGCAGTGCCAAGAGAAGCGCTCTGAACTTCTCTTATTGTCTCCGTTGTGTGATCTTTAAATGGTAGACAATTTGCATTATGTGCCATTAGTAAAGGGATTAGGAAACATGATTTATGCTTGCAAGACATTCTTCATTTGAGCAAATGAGTTTCTGTTCCCAACAGAACAATGGAGGACTGTCTGACCCTCCCTTAATCTCAGCGAACAAAAAGGGCTTGTAAAACTGGAACTGTGGGACCTTGTTATTCAGACCCTGACTAAGGCACAGCTCCAAAATTAACATTAGACCCGCTCTCTATTAATTCTCCCTGTTATGACTTTTAATCACAGCGGCGCCGCCAGCCAATCAGAGGAATTGAAACAAAGAAACAACTTTGGTTCCACGGTCCCAGATATACAGCACATACCTTTCATGTACCTTTCATATTTGTCAGAAAGCAACAGTATTTTTGGAATAGATCAATTGGGATGTCTTCTCACTGAAGTTCCAAGAAATTCTCCATCAAATGCAGAATTCATGTTTATGACTCATACCTGAACTTTGATCTGACCACCATCCCATAGTGCAGCTCATTGAACCAATATTGTCCTACAGGCAAGCTGGGTTGTGACTGTTGCACAGGGGGGTCGGTGGGGTCAGAGGTCAGGCCATAATCATGATGTGCCCAAGGGACACACAAGTCAGGATGATTGGCACGGTTCTAGCTGAATTGGTGGGGTTCACAGTGAGAAGGGACCTGGCTGTTAACACATGGCACAACACTCAGCCTGGGAGATTAATGGGTCTGACTGCGTGGCAGCAGACTGACTTGGGATCACTGAATGTAATTGGTTTGGGCCAAATATGGACATTGGCAGACAGCTGCTCATAGCAGGAGCCAATCACACTTTTCCATCCCTAGAACTCCTGGTTGTTCATCTCAGGTGAAGATCCTTTTGTCCAGCCTGCAAAGGAACTGCTTGGAGTTGATGTTTTAACAACATTACTCTACACTGCCTAGGAGGTAATGTTTGATGGTGTCAGAAAAGAATATAAATAATCATATCATCACTTATGTCAGATGGTTCACATATACCATTTCTGTGTATCTCAGCCATTTTAGTGACAAGTGTATGTGAGTATAGTCTTGAAGACAAACTTTGTATTCTACATTTTCAAAGGCTGTTGCTGAACCCTTTTAACCCTTCCACATAATCTTCTATTTCCATCCAATGTCCTCACTTTTGTAGCAGCTGTATGGCATAATGTTAATGTATTGGTGACATTGAGAAGGCTCTTTTCTATTCAAATAAGCCCTGCCTCATCCAATGCTAAATGATCCACGTATTCGTTGGCAGCCGCTGCCTCCCAGCAAACAGCTGTGACCCCACGCAGGAAGTCAGACATCCCACTTCCTGTGGCAAGCTGTGCCGCTGGCTCACCTGGCCGAGGATGGCTTTCTAATTGGTGTCCTCTCACCTCTCTACTCTGAGATGCTCCTGTTTGACAGGTCTTGGCAGCAGGAAGAATGTCCTTGAAGAACATAAAAAAATCTTATTGGAAAAATGCTAAAATAAAACATTTCCCCCTCAAAGTCTTCATAAAGTGAAGTAGCGGGGATGTAAGGTGAGTAATGAAGAGTGCCACATCTTGACCGGGCATGAGTAATCATCTTCCATTGAAACTGTCAGATGGAATGAAGTCATTGAAGTATCCACCGCGATAGTAACTTTCATCTGTTACTAAGCTATACCAGCTACTAAAGCTGACATGCTGGCAAAAGTTACTTTTTACTCAAAAGACACGTAGACGGTAATCTAAAGCCACAGTGTGAATATCAACCAAGGTCATTATTGATCTCCCTCGGATGGTTGTGTGATTTTATTCTATTCATAAATGATTAAATATATACTGCACATTTCACAATACTACCATCACAACTTTCAACTAGTCCCAACCTGACAACCACCAAAATAACTTTGATATATAAAAAAATGATTAGTTTTATGGAACTTAAACTAATGAATGCAAAGACTGAACAATGGTGTATATTAATTGTAGAAGATCAGTGAGCAAAACAAGTTAATAGGATATTTTTCATGTTTTCATCATTTGGATTTATAGTTTTAAAGTGTTAATGCACAAGAGAAATATAGAGGGGACGTAAGAGATGTCAGATCTGGTGAAAGGGGTTTGATATCGAGCACGCTTGCTGCACTTTTGACTTTATCAGATGATGTGCCAAGGGAAAGAACACTATCTACACTGTTAAAGCGTAAGCCCTTGGGTATCAAACATCTAAATGTCAGAGCTCGGGCTAAATTCAAAGAATAAATTATTCATATGACCCCAACAAAGGATTTACAGGAGGTCACCACCAAGCCTCATAAGCAATGGGGAAATTGACAGCAAGCAGCACTGGAGTCGTTTTCAAAACCCTGTATTGAGAGGAGGAGGAGGAGGAGGAATGTGGGACGGGGAGGGGGACGGGGTCAACGTTGCAGCAGCTGTTGAAGCAAGCCGAAGGAAGTGACCTGTTCAGTAAACCATAAATAAGTGTTAGGAATATGCAAAAGGAAAGTGTCTAGAGTACAGTAAGAGTTGGCCCGACAGGATGGCTCCTTCACCTTCCCACAAGAAGTCAACAGAGCTGCACCGTAGCTGAAGAAGCATCCTTTTGATCTTGTTGATCACCAAGTGTCTTGAACTAATATGAAAGACAGGATTAGAAACAAATCTGTACCCGCCTCTACGAGATAACAAGAAAAAACATTTGTTGAATGAATGAAACCACACTTTATCTGTCATGTAGTGTGTGGGTGCAGATCGGGCTGTACACTTCAGTAATAAGCTGTTACAGTATGTGATGATGGTAAAACTATACTGTATCCCTGTTCCTTGGGACAGTTTGTACAGTATAGAGTGGGATGAGACAGCATTATGAGCATCCTGCATCATGAATAGAAGTGGACATGTTAGCTTCAGTAGGTACACAGCAAGGAACAACAACAGGAATAGGGTATTTGTGTAGCCACACATCATTTACACATACACATTTGCCTTCTACTAAACATTTCCAGTGAAAACTGAACCCTTCAAAACCAATTAATCCCTACAGATAAGAGCAACATTCCATCTTGTAAGACCTTTGTGCAGAAATCAAATCAAGATTTTTATATTATACAATGTGGTCTCTCAGAGGACAGTCTGTGACAGGGAAACCAACACTGACCTTCAATTAGACTATAGAATGACAATACTGTGGGGGAATAAGAGTCAGAAATAGAAAAAAGAAAAACAGAAAATCAATAGCTAATTTTCTGCTTTTTTGTATAGGGATTCGGATGTTTGCTGAGATAAAGGTTGACAAGACAGAAAGATCTTGAGACGTCTCGACTTGAAAAACCTTGAGATTTCTATTGTGGCTCAGACAATTTAAAACGGTCACATGATCTTCTATCAAAACTTTGTAGAATTCAATACAAATTTGATTTCCAGCCATGGACATGTGGTAGACCCTCTTTGCAGTAGTATACCTCAGCAAACAGCTTGAGAGGTGTGTCTGGCACTGTGTCTAGAACCATTCCCCGAACCATTCCACCACCCCCGATGCTGCACAACCAACCAGAGAGAAATCATACCATATAAAACCATTGTCTATATAACCATACCATGTACAACCATTGTATTCCTGCCAGAGCCCTCAATCTGTATGATTCTGCCAACTGCACAAAGCATTCCTTAAAAACATTGGTTACAGCAAAAGGAATGAGACATGTTTCATAATTGGCAATGCTAAACACTGACTTTGTCACTTTCTTTAATTATTCATGATCCATGCTGTAATCTCCTACACTTGGTCTCAATCCCCCCCCCACACACACACACCTCCTTCCACTACCAGTGACCCATTATCTCCTCCTCTCACAACTGTGCCCCTGTCATTCATAGTATTGGGTATTGTTTTATTCCAATGCCAGCGCTGAAGCAATACTTTTAAAACAGTACCAGTGCCTAAACCGTAACTGACACTCGCCCCCCCAAAAAAACAAAGAAAATAAAAACACAAGACTAACATGAATGACATCAGTATTGGTGCCCAAGAAGGAGCACCTCACAGTCCTGAGCGACTACACACCGGGAGTGCTTACATCTGACATCATGAAGACCTTGGAGAGGCCTCTTAAACCACAGGCAACTGGTCTGTACATTCATGCCCCCCCCTGCAATTACCTCCCAGCCTCTCATTGGCGTGGACGACATCTTCATCTATCTGCTCCAGAGGGCGTATTCCCACCTGGATGGAGCTGGAGGAAAGGTGAAGAACACGTTTATTGACTTCTCTATTGCCTTCAACACCACACAGCCTCGGCTGCTGTGGGAGAAGAAGAGGAAGATGCATGTGGAAGCCCCCTTGGTCTCCTGGGTGGTCCACTGTGAGGCAGACCACAATTTGTGTGGCTACAGAGCCATGTGTATGACCATGTAGTGAGACAGTACAGCCCCCCTTCCGGTTCGCCCTGTACACCTGACTTCAGATAAAACTCAGAAACTTGCCATCTGCAGAAGCTGTCTGACGACACTGCTGTTGTGGGCTGAATCAGAGAGGGTCAGGAGGGGGAGTACAGGGGCCTGGTGGATGTCTTTGTCGGGTGGTGCGAGAGGAAATACCTGCATCCACAGGTAGACAACAAGCTGGAGTGGGCTGATAACACCACGGCCTCTCCAAAAAGGAACAGCAGGTTTTACTTCCTGAGATGGATTCTGTGCTATCTTCTACGCTGTGGTGTGTCGGGGCGCTAGCATCAAGGTAGGTGATGCCAATAGAATTAAGAAACTGATCAGGAAAGCAGACTCTCCTCTAGGGAATAATCCTCAGCACCCTAGAGGACGTGTCAGAGGCAAGTACCCTGCTGGTAGTAACATGCTGGTCATTATGGACAATGCCTCTCACCCCCTTCACTACATGGTTGTGGCAAAGTGGTGCACCTTTAGTGTGAGATTGATCCTATCTCAGTGTGACAAGGAGCACTATCAAAAGTTCTTCTTGCCACTGGCAATTAGATTTTACATTGCCTCATTGTGAACAGGATCACTGGCAGAGTTGTAGGAAACCACCTCATCTTAACCTAACCTCAATTCACTGTTTAGTTGTTTAGTACTAGGTTTATCTCACTGTGGTAGGTATAGGCTTTCCTCTCTCTGGTGGAGGTTTTGTATGTATTTACACACAGACAATCATCTGCAGAATTTGCTGGTTTATGCTCTACACTATGTTACCAGATTGCATGACACGGGTACGGCATATGGTACTTGTTATTCATTAGTGTTAATGTACATCGTTCTTTCATTTTATTTTAACATGTTGTCATTTTTTTATTTATAATGTGTCTCCTGCATTAAATTGCTATGTTTTGTGCATTCCTTGTGTATGTACACGTTTCACCTGTGTTAAATGTTTTGTTCATGTGTTTTACCCCCATGCTTTTCTTTTATATTGTTAACCTGTTTAATTGTATTATTATACTCATTTGATTCTTTCTTTTTTGCCTGGACTGCTGTGATGCTGCAATTTTCCCTCCCTCTGGATTAGAAATATTGCCATACCTCTACCGTAACCTCTTTTACATTTTCCAACATCTAGTATATTGTTAACCCAACTGACCGTTTTCCAAACGACCTAAGTGCTCCTTTTCTCCACAGGTAATCTGTGTTGTATGTGTTCCCCAGGTAATTTGTAGGCTTAGGGACACAGTCATTATTTACACTGGGGATCTCCACATCCATCTGTCCCTCCATCATTCCTCCATTCAACAGAACAAAGGTGTCAAGTTCAGAGGCACTGGCAATTACACTGCAAGTTCCCCTGTGTACAGACACGACAAGCTGGGACGACAACCTCCAATTGAACTCATACTTGGAACCAGAGAAGAACACAGTCAGTAAATCCAGAGAACGGGTTGCACATGTGTCCAATGCATGTAAATGTGTCCAAACTTTTGACTGGTACTGTATGTAGCATGATATCAGCTGCTTTGGGATACAACTGATAGTAAAATGAACAATACACATCACAAGCTTTTAAAATGTAGTCTTTTCAATAAGAAATATGATAAAAACATCATAGAATTTCCAATTATGTACACCTCAGTACATCACAATGTGTTTGGGTGACATTGTTATCAGAATTTGTCTTGTATCTTTCAGCAGTTTTAAAATGTTGTCAGTCATTGAAAAACACGTGTGGTGTTTGATTAGAGAAGGACATTGAATACATAAGGACTGGAACTTTGCAGCAGATGCCGCTAACTACCCAGTCTGGTGGGTCTCTAATGAATCAGGAAAACCTTGAATATTAAATGGCATCAGAGTCATCCCAGTCCCAGGGTGTACTTGTTTTGAGTGTGGATGGAATTCCCACTGCACCTGCACTATGACAGCTTGCCAACCTTCTTGCCAATTTAACATTCGGCCAACCTGTCTGGTGAGTGGCAAGGGTTTTCTGTTCTTTTGCCCTGAGCTTAAAATCGTTGGAGTTTTAGTTCATAAAAATATACTCCACTTAAAATGTGTTTTTTGGGGGGCACCAAAGCATTGTCAGTTCCAAAGAAGGACTGTTTTTCTTCGATCATGTCACTTTTTCATCGGTGGAAGTGACTGAAGGATGTTCAAACCCTTTATCTGAAATAGAAGCATCCTCTCTTTTGCTCCTGAGATTGACTCTCACACATCTCTCAGACAACACGTGTTGTCTGTGTGATCAATTGGTTTCGACAAACGCGACAGGCCATTGCACCTTACAGTGGAGCTTTTCCTATAGTCTGTACAGGAGTGATGGGACAGCTCTGTCAGCAGATTTATCTCAAAATTCAAGTCTTCACAGCTGTGACACATGCTCAAACAGCAACAGAGATGTGGCCACGGTATGGAAGAGAGGTGTCAGTTAGCGAATGACCCCTCATATATTGGTGGAAAAGAATGAGGTGTCAGAACAAAGGTGGTAATAGACTGGAATACATTAAATGATGTGGAGTGTCCATTGAGCTGGAACCAATCTGTCCTTTCTTTAAAGGCTCAGTTACTGGAGTGCAACGAGCCTGCACCCCTTCTATGTGTGGTGGCTGATTTGAGAAAATGTGAAATTGAAACTTACATTATTGTGTTTAAAAGTATTTAGTATGCATCTCTAGCATTGTAATGGAAATGTTGGTCATATGCATAGATGTCAGATCTACACAGTGCCACTCGAATTCTTCCTTAGCAGCATCTGTTTGCTACAGTTTCGTATTTGTACCAATATGATACCAGCAATAGTACAGTAAATATATGAACACTTTTACATACATTCTACAAGGATAATCTAAAGAATCAGGTAAAGTATGTACCTACAAAGTTGTTAATATTGGTATCGTATTTCTACAGTATGCTAACATGTTAGTTCATTTAACCTTAATCTAAAGAGTTACCATGATTAGTAATTTGATTCAGAATCATCCACATTATAACCATTGCATAATGAAGAAGTTGCTTGTGACACGCACTGTAAATCTGGGTTTTTATGTACAAATTAAATGATGTGTGCCAATTCACTTGCATGGCAGTTTTACATGTTCTGAATTAGACATTAGAGCAACAAAATATCAGGGGAACAAATCATGAGGATTTTGTGACGCATAAACAGATGAAATTAGCTCATTTTCGAACAAATATGCATACTGATGTTGTGGTGTGCTAAGTCCTCCAGCACTTAGGGGAACAACTTCATCATTATAGAAGCATAATGCCCCTTGTGACTTTTATGAAGATTTGTCTGACATTTCAAAGGATTTTTCTCCAAGTACATCTCCCCGCCTTTTATCCCCATATCGTCTTAAACAGTAAATCTCACAGCATCAACTTGGAAAGCTGCTGGGATCTGCTATTTTGTCCTCTTTGGAATAGCTGCCTCTTCCCTCTTGATCTGAACAGTCAGCTTAGGGAGTTGGTGGCGCACAGGCCCATGTGTTGCCAAGCAGCTGTCATAGCAATGTCTTTGCAAAAATATTTTTGTAGAAGACTTTGAGTTTGATGTGCACCGCTTTCCCAAGGTATTTGGGTGATCCAAGGGTGATCCAATTGTGGCCATATGCGATGCAAAGCATGACAAATAACCAGATCCTATTATTAGCCATACTAGCAAACCATCAATTGGACGTGTTTACTAGAAAATAGATGATGTGACATTTCAAAATGCCGTATAGCATCAGAAAATAAAAATGCTATTAAGAGAATATTTTTACTATTTACTTTTACTTAGAGAATGATACAGTATTAAAGAAAAAACTGTAAACCAACCGTACGCTTCTTTAAATGCATTACAATTCAAAATACGTGAAATTGCAAGCTAATGGTAGAGGTGAAAAGAGGTAAAGACAGACCCAACAACAAGCATTTACAGAACTGTAGTTGACAATTTTGTACCATCTAGTTCCATCCAGCCAGGGCCATAGACAGCTCTCAATCAGAGTAACCCTCAGAGCTGAGAGAGCTGACCTCACTCCGCAATCATCCAGCTGTGGGGGATTAAGCAATCACTCAAGTCTCATGGAAAGGTACTATATGTTCACATCCCACCATGTCAAAGAGGCATTTTAAACCCTTTATCCTTGCGAAAGCCTTCAGTTCATCATTAAAACCTTGATTAAAACACAGCCCTCTGGTTCAGCAGTGTCAATTGGCCATTTATAACTTTCTATTGTAAATTGGAGCCTGCTTTCCTTGCATAATTGTATATTGTTGCTTGATTATATATATTATATCATCAGTGATAATAAGTAAGCTTCAAGAAAATTGTTCAGGGCTGGTGATTTTAGCATGAATGGATTCACAGTAATGGACTCATTACTTGTAGCAAACAATAAATTCCATACAGTAGCTCTGTGTGAGTGTTTGTCCCAAGAAATGCTGAAGTCTTCAAAGAAACATCCTCTTTGACACTTATTCCCACCAGAGGGAGGGACTTGTACAAATGTGTCAGTTTACTGTGATATTTCACTGGTCGCTTTGTGACAAAGTTGTTTTTTTCCCTGTCCTATTTGAAAGTCTGCGCTCACGATCAAAGGAAAATCATGAGAGGAGAATTGTTTTAATACCACTGCACATTTTTTATTCTGCTACATTTTAGTTTTCTCTTTCTCTTGATTGATTCTCCATTTGACTCCTAGTTGCACGACTTGCAATCATCTCTTATAATTACTTGAAAGAAACAAGCGATTACATCTGAAACCCTGTTGTATGTGAAATGTCCTTATACAGTAAGCATCTAAAGTGCCTGGATAGTGACATATTTGTGATATCTTGGTTCTGTATTCTTTATCATATACTGTATAAATATTGCTGAAACCAACATCATATAGAATCCTTACTCGATTGGATTGAGGCCAGTTCAATATATAACAATATAATTCTACGTATGGTATCCTTGTCTTTCTGCATGATGAAGGACTGGTTAATGGATTTGAAGCCATTTGATGGTAGATAATAAGACATTATCATGACTGAAAACAGAACCAAAATGACAATAAGGTTTCACTATCTAAAGACTCATGACAATACCCATCAACTCATAACAGTGGAGATTTTTCAATAAGTACCATGAGGTCAAGTTTTAGGACATTCTTTAAGTAGAGGTTCTGAAAAAATATAGCACAACAGTTGCGATGAAGGTTCATTAAACAAGTATATTTTCATAGGATGCCTGTTCACACCATTTGCATCAACAGTCTGCTTTGCACCAGACATTCCATTGCTCTCAAAGTAACATCCAACACTTAACAACACTGGTTGTATCATGCAACATAAGATTTCTTCTAAAAGCAATTTCTGTATTCATATGGTGTTTCTAGTTGTGTTTAAACGAGTGACAAGTGCTCTCTTCTAAACCACTCGTGGTGCAACAGTACAGAAATGAAACCAACAAGTGCGATGTGATCCGTACAGATTTTTTTGGTAAAAGATACAAGCAAGTGAAAGTACGCCTTCTTGGTGCAGAAACCTTCAATTTCAGTCCTGCTCCACTCATGTACTTTATGTTTGTGAGTCTTTATGAGAAAAATAGGTCTATGTAATAGCTGGATAAAAGCTATACAGATTATTTTTTGGAGCTTAACAATAGTTTAAATTCCGAGGACAGAGCACCATTTAAACATGTTGACAATAGGGCAAGACTACAATGGTTCCGTGGCAAGCTGTTTCCTGTTCTTTCTCACTTTCAGTTGAAGTGTCCATCTAGTGTATCTGCTGCAGGAACACCAATGACTTCTCATTAAAAGTCCTTGAAAAACTGGCAAAGACTTGAACAGCAAAGAACATAAGGTTAAAACAGCAAAGAGAGTTGTGTGACAAATGACAGTACATGTTATCTGGTATGAATATTCATTAGCATTACCAGGTGTTCTAATATTGAGCTTTAATGAAAACTTTCACTGTCAGATAGAAGAAGAGTTTTCATTTCAGCTCAAGCATGCCAACATTTTTTTGCTTGCTAAAAATATAGAATGTGCAATAAGGTGTCTGGTAAGTTACTATACAATCATTGTAAGATTTGTATACATCTACTAAGGTCAAACTTGTTTGTCCATCTGCATACTTGTACCATTTACTGGATATCTTTTGCAACCAATTACGGCTCATAGTAGGCAAATGTTCTCACTCTGAGATTTGCATTAGGTAAGGCAGGGGAATGGGGATGTCAGTCATTAATCATAGCCCAATGAGGGCTGTCAGAGCATTGTCATGCTTGTCAAATCACTGCTCTCTAAACTCTCACTAGTTATCAGCCAGATCTCTGACCCACCTGCAGAGCTTGATGGATGCAGAGGTGACCTCTTCAAAGCTGCTGGCGGGGAGGGCCATCTAATTTTCATTGTTTTTCGAATCAGTTTGGCTATTATTGTGACTTTGACAATGACCTTTTCAAAAAAGATATATACATATATATATAAAATTGTGCTGAAACAATACCGTCTGATCAATTTACGTTTTGGCTGGGTGTATATTATGCATGTAATAAAGTACATCGGTAAAAAAATAATTTATTCCGAGCCATGGCTAAGACAATGGCTGAGTAAGGGAAAGATACAAAAACATCATTTGCTTTTCTAGTCTTCGTGACATTAAATCCATGTGAAACGTGCCATGTGTGAGACACTGAAATGTTTGCCGTGTTCGAATTGGCTATGTGTCACCTCCTCCTTTTGGTGGCCTGAAATAACACCTTGATGTCCATTATCTGCACACGTAATTGCAATTGATTTTTTCACTTTTGTCTCTCTTTTCATCTCTGCCATTTTTTAGGTATTGTTCCACACATGCTTTTGAAACTAATGGTTACTGTGGAGGGAGCCGATGTTAGTCTTATGAGATGGGAGTGTGTGTGATGTTGTTCACATTAGTTTCATAAGTTTTTTTAAAGAGAATAATTTTGGCTTGAAGCACTGAAATTCTGTTTTATTTCACCTTAGATGACCAAACATAATTTCAGTAATGAAAAGTTTTTCAATTTTGTTTGTATATCAACAAAGGGTGTCATGTTTTATTTATGTCTGCAATGTCATTGGAATTATTTCGCATTGTATTAGGTTGCTTTCGCCGGGGAGGTTTGACTCAATCTTAGATAAGAGAATTAAAATATGTATACAGTATCCTGTTTCTGTACTGAATGGCAACATTGGTTACCGTGTTATCCACAACAACACATTTACGGTAGTTTTTTAGGAACCTGAGTCAACTGAAAAGATCTGACACAGTGTGCTGTTATATCGAGGTAGCTGGTGCTTTGGAGACCTGCTTACCTGAGAGATGCATAGGGATGTTGAACTTGAATCGGCACTATCTGTCTGGCACTATATCTGTCAACTGTTCTTCTCTGTTACAAGGAAGAATTGCTGCAGGGGATGTTTAGCATGATCCTATTTTTACAACTATTAGACAGGTAAGTCAGAAAAGAGAACAGCATGTAAATGGCATACTGTGGGTACATGATGTTATACATAAATGTATCATTTTTATTATGGGGTAGTATGTTGGTTGTTTTTAGAATTTCTTAAAATGAACCTTCACTTTGCTTAATTTCCTCAGGTGAAATTATGTACCCGTACACTGTTTTTGGCCTGCAGGGACAATAATAGTTACAGATCTAAAAGTCTGTGCTAAAAAAAGTCAGTTTAGAACTGGTCAGTTTACAAATCAGTCCCCTTTAGTTCATGTTTTATAAATAATTTATTATTTTTTTTACAAATGGTCTCTGATGTAATTGTCATATCTTACAATGTGGTTTCAAGAATGAAAACAAACAAACAATCTTTGACCATTTTAAGGCTTGCAGTTCAGACGAAATGAAGAAGGAGATGTAGATTGGGAATACTTTGAACCGTTCTGCCGAATATTCAGTGTACACTTGTGTGTCCCCTGCATGTCGTTCTCATGTCTCCAAAGCAATTTCCGCAATTATGAATTATTCACCAGATATTATTCCAAAGGTCATCTTATAGTAATTAGTATCCTGCTGTTGACTAAACAGCCTCAAGGTACCTGATGGCCAGTATAATTACCATTTGAAATGAATGTGCTGTTTGACAATCTCGATATGTTTGCCTGTTTCCAAGACAGATGACACCTTGAGAACTAAGTAGGCTTATAATGAATACCAATTTAGCTCGTTAGCGGATGAACAGAAAGAGTGTAGTATGAATGTCACTCCAAATTCACTCTACATCCTACCTGTACTGGAATTCTGCTCAAGCATATGTGTGTATTGTCATAATTTGAAGAGGAGCCGGTCATCACAATAAACTTTGGGTAAAGAAATCCCAAAGGTCTATTGTCGCATGTTTCCTGGGTACAAAGATATGTTGGAAACACAATTCAAAACAGCACAGTACAATGACACACAGACGTAATTCATTCAATAAGTTAGTAAAGAGACACCATGTTACGTATCATACTCTTGTAGTGCTGTACACATGATCGTAAGTTGGGCTTTTCTCAAATGGTTACGTATGTTTATATTGAATGAGCATGGAGCTCAAACAACACAGGTGTTGTATCGCACCCTAGTTTTCCCTAGGCTATGAGCCAGTGATATTGCCCATTAACTAATATTGCAGAAAAGGTGTTTCTGTTATGTTATTTCTGCAATGACAGTCTTTCAGAATTTATTACATCTACAGTTTATGCAAGGGAAATGTACATAATTCAAATGTAAGTCAAATTTGGCTAATTAATGCTGACGTACTGGTTGCTGTTTGTTGTGCATTATAAAAGCCATCCTATAAAGTTTGCATGTAGGCATACTAAAAAAGAGCTTGATCTTGTGTGTGTGCCTGTGTTTGTGTGCCTGTATGTGTGTTTATATGTTTGTGTCCTTGAAAAGACTGGACACCAATTCGCAAACCGAACAAGGATAGTCCAACCATACATTGAAGACTGAATATTTAATGTTTCAAGTGAAAGTCAATGACAAGAAAAATCATTTCATCATATGAAATGTCTTTTTTTTCACATATTCTTTTATGGGATATTTTACAAAGGCATGACAACACATACTGTAGCTTCATTGATCAATATTGTACTGCTGGCAAGCATATAAGCTTTCTCTCAAAGCAACCTTGACCTATACTCACTGATGACTTTACAAGCATATATATTATATAGCAGGTATTTCCTATAGATTATATACAAGATACATGTGTGTACATACAATGTTCTGGCAAAGTCCATGCCAGTATACATACATGCACACACAATGCGCGCACACACTCTCACAATCAGATACTCCCCAATATATGCATACTGTATTGTATCCATTTACATTACAACAGAGATTGTCGTCTCATTGTTAGAAATGTTTTCACTTGTGTTTGCCTTTATCAATGCAAACAGAATTCAGGTGATTATAGGATTTCACAAGAATGTGTTTATCCTTTTTATTTTGCCATCTTGTTTTATTGGATACAGCTATATACATTTGTTTACCAAGTTGATGCAGTTCTCCCTTTGTGTGTTTATACATCCAACTCATTGTAAGGTTGAAGCAGATTCATTTGTGTGTGACTTTCACAAATCTTTGCCTCAGAAGGGGTATGTTTTCTTTACTACACACAAACCACCTGATACTAAACACTTGTAAGAATCAAAGAAAAGCACTGATGCATGCAAATGGTAATGTAGGATGATTCCAATGAAAAAAAAAGTGTATGAATCAACAAACTAACATTGCTTTCCGTAGATAACATAGGTCAATAGAAAAGTAATATCCAATCAACATTTTTCCTACAGTATCACTATGGTCATGGTGCTGGGTTCTAAAAAGGTACAAAATTGGGTAAATTACCATTATCATGCATATACTGCGTAGATACTTCTACGAAGCAACTCATTACTCAGAATGTTTGGTCTCACTCCCTTCCTTTTTGGTTCAAAAGGGAAACCTTTGGCACAAAGTGAAACTGCATTAAAGCAGTGTCCCTCTCTACAAGATCAATACATCTTTATATTTCATGATGTTTTCAAGAAATGCCTGATATCTCTTACTCGAAAAGATCATGGATGAAGAGATACACGTGGATTCCAAGTAACATAATCAAGCTATCTATTATGAAAACATCCAAGATAATCTCCTTTCCAAGTTTCTACATTCATGCAATTGTCTACTATTGAAAACATCTGAATGTTGCTTAAAAAAAGAATGAAGTTATTATTTTAAATGACATTAAATTGACATGGTATATTGTGTGTTTAGATAAAGTCAGTTAGTGTATGGTGACAGTATGTCTTAATTGTTAGATACACTTGTTTTTTCCTCTTAAAATATCTATCCAAGCAAAAGTTCATTTTAAGTAATTGATTTGTGTTTATCCAAGTACAATTATCAGTAATCACAGTACTTATAAATACTATATCAGTACAACGTAACATGATTGATGCTTAAATTATTTAAAGATATTATTTTTATATTTTAATTAATTTTTGTCTAATATCAATTAGAATGTCTTTGCTGCCGCCCTCTTTTCTGCTGTATTGTGTTTTGTGTCATTTGCTATGGGCGTTAAAGTGTTTAGTGTTTTAAAAACATAACTCAAAGCAATAGTTTTTCAAACAACATTGAGATGCTTCCCTCACACTTTACCAAAGACAGGTGTGCATGATCGCCCTGCCAGTTTATAAATGGGAAAAGTGCCTTGTGGTGGATTTGCATAATATCATTTTATTTTGACAAAGTCTCCATCTTTATATTTGTTCGCCTTGATTAGATGTGTCGTGTCTTCAAATACCAGATGGTGAAACAGGTTTAATCCACAAGCCACAGAAAGACTAAATGTAAAAGAAAACTACAAAAATGAAGAAAGATTTGGTGAATGAATTTAAAATAGATTTCAAGATCAGGGATATGACCACCATTTAATTTGAGGATTCATTAAATTCACAATTGCCATAACCTTGACATTTGCATACTGTTATATATGGGAATATGTTAGTGCTCCTTTTTAGGTTGACGGAACTTTGACCTGAGCGTGTATGTTTCATATTTTGCCTTCTTTTGGGATGTTACAGATAATCAAACTCATTTTTGTATTTTTATTTCCTATGACAGTCAAAATGAATCCGCAACAAATCTATATTCTATACTTTAATTGGACATTGAAGGAAAACATTTGGTATGGATTGCCATAGAATTGCAATTGTAGCAACTGTACATCGATTATACACACACTAGTATTTAGCGAAAGCAATAAGTCAACACCTTAAGTATGATATAAGATGAATCTGAGAATGCTTGTTAGCTTTAGCACTAGCTGGTGATATGAGCTGTAGCTTCTCAAAGGAAAACAAATAAAGTGTTATTTCTAAGGCAGCTTCTGTAGCCTTTCATTTGCGTAATGGTAGACGGGTGTTCATAGTCGTCAACCAAAACTATGAGAACTATGGAGATTACACATCAAGGTAATTAGACTGCTGGGAGATTTTCATAATTGGCTTTATAGCATTTGTTATGATGCATAAATTGTATAGTACAGTGAGAGAGAGAGAGAGAGAGAGAGAGAGACTGTTGAAAACCAAAAAAGAAAAAAAACTCAAGCTTGCTCTGCTGCACATCTGTCTATGGTTTTCAAGGCTGCCTAATGAGATAATGTTGAAAATGAGCAGGTTCTTAACATAGTAGGGATGTGGGAGTGTCAGAGGAGTAGCAACAACCGTACGCCAAACATCTGAGGAACACGTCTCATCCCACAGAAGTGGCAGTGGGGCTGGGATAGAGGGTGTTCAAGATCCACACACAAAACATTATTTTTATGTACGACTATGGCTTATGAAAGTTATGTTGCAGTATTCATGCGGTAACATTGGTTAGTTTTTTATTTATTCCCAAGACCAATTAAAAAAACTGTATGAGAATTTAAGATGAAATGTCACTGTACCACTATTGGCTTCCATTGACAGTTATGCACCTCCACTTCAGCACGTAAATAAATAAGTAAACATCGCTATGGCAGGTTTGTTTGAATTCTAGCCTATATTGTTGTAGTGAATTTTTACTGTTGGCCTAGTTCAGCAATTTTGGGCCATCTGCAGTCCCACTGACAGGCAGACCCATTCACACAAGACAGGAGAAGTAGCCTGCATATGTTGGATCACCAGAAGAATTTGAGTCACTTGTCTTACTGAATATGCTAAGCAATATGTCACCAGAAATGTGGATAGATGCACCATTCACCTGGTGTTCACAAATAACATGAAGCCAGCTCCAGCTCACTCAACAAGAAAACACTGCATTTGCATTTGATAATCTGGACATAGTCAATTGTTTGACAATATGTCTTCCAAGCCAATTCCAATACACATGATGCAAAACATCCTTTTACTGGATCTGTGAACTATCAAACTGGGAGATATTACGTTTTCTCATCTTTTCTGCAAAGACACTACTTTGGTATAGAACTACCATTTATACAATGTACATACATTGGATTTCATATTTAGATTTTCCTTTCAATGGTTTGTCTTTTATATTTATTCCATGTTTTTTTGCACTATATATTTTTTAACAACCAGCATCAAGCTCTCTTCTTATGCAACACAGAGCAAGTAAATGTTTTGTCCATATTTGTTTCTCAAACACAAACACACACACTAATCAGAATATCTGAGACATGTCACTGCGGATGTGTAGAGCCTTACAGTTTACATGGTGGAGTTGACGTCACTGCTGACCTTACAACTGGTGCTCGTGCATGAAGGAGGCGCTGCCCCCAGTGGAGGAAGGAGAAGTCTGCTGTCCAGGTGAAGTGAAGCTGGCCAGAGGTATGACCTTGACTGGCTCCGCTTTCTTGCTGGTGCAGTGTCTCTCCAACGTGTTGTAGAACTGCGGACGGTTGATTCCTTTGTCCAGATCGTCCTTGGGTACTGACCGGCCTAAGGTGTGACGCCCGTCCATCTTGCCTCCTCGAGCCCAGCTCTGCTGGAAGCCGAAGGAAGGCAGGGTGATGGTGGTGGTGGACGTCTGGAACTGGGTCAGGGCTGGGGGCATCCAGCAGCTGTCGGAGTGGCCAAGGATCAGACATTCCTGGGTGCAGGTCTCTGAGGCTTCTGCCAAGGCTTTCTGCAGGTTCACTTCAATGGCTGCAAAGGCAATTAGGAAACGAGAAAAAATAAGCAAGAACAGAGATAAGCTTAGTTAACTGTGTAATAAAACAGGAATACATTGAGAAAAATGAGAAAACACATTGAAACTAAAAAACACCCACACACACTAAAGTACACTGCTGTCATTGGGATAAACTGTTATGAGATGAAAAGCCAAAGAGGGATAGGGAATGAGGGGAATCACCAAAATGAAATACAAAAGTTGATAGAATAAAGTTACACACTTATTTGAGGCTGACCTGCAAATGTCAACCTATTAGAGAAACGAAAGGCTGTAATAAATGTTTGATTCATCTTGAAATGACAAAAACACCACCAGAACATTTAATTTTCATTGGTATTCCCATGGCTCCAACTGTTTACCTACAATATGCAATGAATTCCCTGTAGCTTAATTAAAGCTAGAAAAAAACTGTCTCTGTTGTTTGTGTCTGCGATTGTCCTCACCGTATTAAATATTTAATGAACATTAACAAATTGTTGTTTGTTTTTAACCCTGTCATCATGACACGCCTTGCTTTTCCTCAGATCTCGTTTGACTTTGAGATAAATCTGGTCAATTAAGATAACTCAAACACTAAAGATGACCGTATCACAACCAAGCCCTGCCTCTCTCGAATTCGTGTTAGCGTTTTTGACATTTGAGGTACAACAAATATAGTTATGAGGACTGTATTTGATTTGCATTCAGAGGAGAGGACTGGAAAGCAAGGCACTCAAACTATCTTATCTCATTATGCCTTCGCTGACAACACATGTGAAATGAGTCTAGGAAGAGGCCTCACCATTGAGCCCAAGCAATAAAGCCTGTCAACTCAGATAATTAGAATGTAAAACAGTATGCACCAAGGCAAATAGAAGCCCACAGTGTTATGTTTCCTATCCGCCTAAGAAAAGAGAGGTCCTTGCTTGAACATCACATCATTCCTCTAGGTTTCAGCTTCAAGCTGTCACATAGAAATAATTTAGCATATTTGCATAAGTAAGAACGCAATCAATAATTGAATGGTCCTAGGCCTATGAGTTCCCTCCATTACAAGTTGTGCATGCTCTGTTTAATTATATTCCCCAGTCATTTGAAGAGATTTTTTCCTTCCACTGTGTTTATTGTTTTTTAAAGTCTATAAAACTAACTAGTTTGTATATTTTTTTGTACATTGCGGCAAAAAAGCAGTCTACAAATTAAAGCATATGCTGGTATTGTCATGTTACAGTGAAACACTGTAATTGCAGTCTGAGCAGTACAAAAGCAATGTATTTTAATTAGGAAAACAACAGCTGAAAATGAGCCACCTGATATAAATTATCCAGGATATATTTGGAGTCTCCACATGATGTCCTCTCCATATTGAACTCAGCCTTTTGAGCCCCTGTGTGTGTAAATCT
Source organism: Hypomesus transpacificus (assembly GCF_021917145.1). Taxonomy (NCBI): domain Eukaryota; kingdom Metazoa; phylum Chordata; class Actinopteri; order Osmeriformes; family Osmeridae; genus Hypomesus; species Hypomesus transpacificus. The sequence goes on from NC_061060.1 coordinate 5,327,825, forward strand.
GTGGAGCGGTAAATGTGTCACCTTTCAGAGGGTCACTACCTTCATTAAGGCTAAAATGATGCTTCTCACCCTTCTCTGAGCAAGCACAATTAGCCTTAGCCAAGTCCTTAATATTCCCTGACTCAATCTTTCTGAGGTTTCTGCTGTTGTTGTGTTTCCATAGCATTTTTCAACATCAAAATTCCCTCATTATTACACTGCACATATTGTCCAGCAAACCATTGCACCCACAAACACACCAAGGCACGCACACAAGCACATACAGAACTTCATGATTTTTTGGGGGGGCAACAAGAGCACTTTTTTTCCCTTAAAGGACATTACGTTATCAGTACAAAGCAAAGTGATTGTCTGTAATTACATAATACGTGAAAGGTGTCTGGGGCTACGGAGCTTCCCCAGGTGCAAACGCCACGAACTTGCAACATGGGCTGTCAGGCTAACTGTGTCAACAGCCAGAAGTGCTTCTATTTTTGCAAGTGATATTTCACATTAAAACAGCTTCCAAAGAGATGTAGCCTAGTCTGTATCAGTCACTACTCCACTGGGACGATCGCTTGACTGATGTTGCTGACAGCACCGGCTGCTTTCGTCAACCAGAGGCGAACCGCTCCTTCTGACGCTGCCTAAGTGCCTTTTGTATTCAGGGCAAATAACATTACCCCCGTGGAGCTTTTGTGAGGAAGCGTACCATGCTGATGCCACTGATCCCACGTAGCTGTGAAGGCCTCTCTGTCCCTTTCAGAAGATCGTTTGTATAAAAGATTCCATGGCAGAACACAAACCCTAATGGTTTGAATCTGAATCATCCGCTTTATCTAAAATGATTACAGGGTGGGATGTCTCCTACTGTACCATTGTCCTACAACATGACTCCGCCAGCATGTTTAGTGTTCATGCCAGCAATTTGTTTGTCTCAGCGTTCATGGTGGCTAACTACTCTTTCAGAGGTGAGTCGCTGTCAACACAATTAACATCACCAATCCCTTAAAACTGTAAATATGAAATTACAAGACCTGTGAAGTCTTTGTGAGATAATAGAACAATACACTATCCATATTTGTTGTGTTTCTCTAGTCTACACTTCCGTGTGGCACAGTTCCTGACTACAAGTGGATCTAAGGTCTTCGGCAAGGTGATCCCACAGAAGTAGCCCATGGCAACCTTGTTCTGCAACATCGACACATAGCCGAGCCAAACTAGCTATTGAACACTGCTGCATCCACCTTCTTTTGACCTTCTGTTCTCCACAGTAAAGTCTGTGGCAGATAGACATTCTTCAAGCGTCTATGTGTAAAGAAGAAGAACCGTATGAAACAGTTGCCAAAGGATGGGCAAATATTTATGCTCTGTTGAGTTTCAGCACCATAAGGACAGTCAGGCAATGTGTCGAGGATCAACACAGCACATTTATCCAAGCAAATGCAAGTTTACTGATAACATGGTGCATGGTAGTCCGTGCATTAGTGGACGTGTACTGTTACTGTACTGTAGGTCTGAAACAATGTCATCATCAGAGTAAGACACCCCATAATAAATCCCAAAAGGATTAGTACTGTCTACTTTTGATATAAGGAAAATTTTGCTTTATCTATCTATAGTACCTTTCCTACACTATACAGTTACACCAATAATAAATCAAGTCAATAATTGTATTCATTGGGCTTTTTTTTACATTGAAAACTATACCTGCACATTACTGGAGCTTGTTAACAAAGAGCATTTTAAGCTGTCATATCAGGTCCCTGACAGGGATATTTAAAACGACAAGCTATTTACCCTCAAAGCTAGTTACATCTTGATGAGATTCACATTAAGACTTGCACACATACCATAATTCAACTCATCATGTTTGCATGCACCAACTCATTATTGCTAATCAAATAGATAATTGCATGGATTTAGGACATTAGATTCCATGAACACAGTTAGGTAGTAAAGTTAATGAAGATACTGACTGTGTTCTGACAGCAACAACTTTCCTGCTGTATGTCTTGTACAGTCATAATCAAATTGTCATTACCATTTGATTGCTTCATTTAAATTCCTTGTATTCTATTGAAATAACATAAAATGCATTCTTTTAACTAGCAAGTGTCTAAGGTGAGACATGGGAATAACTTTATTGAAGCAGATACTTTGTATTCAAGACTATGCTGTTTCACTCTAAAGCATGGCTAACAACATAACATGGCAGGTTCTCCCTGACATTTGAGAGTCATAAAGAAAACCTTTACACGCCTCAACATTCCTGTCAATGTCAGGTGGTTCAAGTTCAACAAGAAGAGATTGTTTTCTAAGGTATTTCGTGTAATGGGATGAAAAGTACGTGTAAATGTTAGACGTTGTTATACTTACTTTAGTTGTGAAATGTCAAATATGCAAGTACTCGGGTTAGACAGGGGAGGTCAGATGGCTGAGCGGTTAGGGAATCAGGCTAGTAATCAGTAATTGCTGGTTCAATTCCTGGCTGTGCCAAAGGACGTTGTGTCCTTGGGCAAGGCACTTCACCCTACTTGCCTCGGGGGGAATGTCCCTGTACTTACTGTAAGTTGCTCTGGATAAGAGCGTCTGCTAAATGACAATGTAGACAGGCTTTGGTTGTGTGTCGGAGAAAGAAACACTCACCAGCGATTAACGGAATCACATTCTGTCAAAAACAATGAATTTTGAAAGGAAATAATTGAATTTGTAATTACAAAGACTTTATCACTTTACATTGCCTAACACCCACTCAAATTCAGCATCTGGATAGGCAAATGAAAGGTCATTAATAACAATGGGGATATTTAACCTCACAGCCAATCCAGAATAGTCAAGATGACATTTTCATTATGCTGCATGTACCAAGCATGGTGACTTGAATAGCTAAATCTCTGCAAATACATCACAGATAGGCCACCTACTGTATTACATGATACACTTTCCTTCTCTCACTCTCTCTCTCTTAGTGTTCCTATTTCAGTCACTTTCATGATTGTTTAAAACGTTGGGTTCCGGATTCATGTGGTTTCATGATACATTCAATGATTACCAAGCTTTGAGAAGACATATGGTTTCAGCATGAACATGTACAGTGCCCTCCAAAAGTATTGGAACAGTGAGGCCAATTCCTTTATTTTTGCTGTAGACTGAAAACATTTGGGCTTGACATCAAACGATGAATGTGAAACCAGAGATCAACGTTTCAGCTTTTATTTCCAGGTATTTACATCAGGATCTGATGCACAAATTAGAAAATATCACCTTTTTGTTCGAACCCACCCATTTGTCACGTGAGCAAAAGTATTGGAACATATGACTGACAGGTGTGTTTTGTTGCCCAGGTGTGTCCTATTACATACATTATTCAATCAATAAATACCACTGAATGTCTACACTCAGGTTCAGATTGGGTAAGATAGGTTTTGTCTATGCAGACTGTATTCAGAGGTGAAAACAACATGAAAACCGGAGCGCTGTCTTTGGGTGAAAAACAAGCAATTGTGAGTCTTAGAGAAGATGGAAAATCAATCAGAGCCATTGCAGAAACATTGGCCATAGCCAGTACAACCATTTGGAATGTCCTGAAGAAGAAGAAAACTACTGGTGTACTAAGTAACAGACGTCGAACAGGTAGACCAAGGAAAACATCAGCAGTTGATGACAGAAACATTGTGAGAGCTGTAAAGAAAGACCCTAAAACAACTGTTAGTGAGATCAGCAACAACCTCCAGATGGCAGGAGTGAAGGTATCACTATCTACTGTTCGCAGAAGACTTCATGAACAAAAGTACAAGGGCTACACCAGAAGATGCAAACCACTCATTAGCAAGAAGAATAGGAAGGCCAGGCTGGAATTTGCCAAAAAGTACAGAGATGAACCTCAAAAATTCTGGGACAAAGTTTTATGGACTGATGAGACAAAGATTAACTTTTACCAAAGTGATGGAAAGGCTAAAGTTTGGAGAAAGAAAGGAACTGCTCATGATCCCAAACACACAAGCTCATCTGTGAAACACGGTGGAGGTAATGTCATGGCTTGGGCTTGCATGGCTTCTTCTAGGACGGGCTCATTAATCTTCATTGAGGATGTAACACATGATGGCAGCAGCAAAATGAACTCGGAAGTCTACAGAAACATTTTGTCTGCCAATTTAAGGAAAGATGCAACCAAACTGATTGGCAGAGCCTTCATCATGCAGCAAGATAACGACCCAAAACACACTGCCAAAACAACAAAGGAGTTCATCAGGGGCAAGAAATGGAAGGTATTAGACTGGCCAAGTCAATCTCCAGACTTAAACCCTATAGAGCATGCATTTTACCTGCTTAAGAGGAGACTGAAGGGAGGAACCCCACAAAACAAACAACAACTGAAAGAGGCTGCAGTGAAAGCCTGGGAAAGCATCAAAAAGGAAGAATGCAAAAGTTTGGTGACGTCAATGGGTCACAGACTTGCTGCAGTTATTGAAAGCAAAGGATTTGCAACTAAATATTAAGTCTTATTCACTTAAATATGTTTTAAGTATATCTGTTCCAATACTTTTGCTCACATGACAAATGGGTGGATTCAAACAAAATGTGATATTTTCTTAGTTGTGCATCAGATCCTGATGTAAATACCTGGAAATAAAAGCTGAAACGTTGATCTCTGGTCTCACGTTCATTATTTGATGTCAAGCCCAAATGTTTTCAGTCTACAGCAAAAATAAAGGAATTCGCCTCACTGTTCCAATACTTTTGGAGGGCACTGTATAATCATCACGCATGGTGTGTTGTAGAGGTACTAGTTCATGTATACGCTGGTTCTTTCTGTGTGGTTCTGGCCTGCAGACACGAGTGAGTTACAATTGAAATTAATAACACAAAATCCTGCTAAAACAATTTAACACAGATTTCATACATTTTCAGGTTTTCACCCCCCCAAAAGAGGACTATAATCTTACAGGAAGCAATATGGGATGACAAGCGCTGTCCTTGTCAATGGTGACAAGGGCAGGTGAGAGTAAATATTCAATTGTGGCAATAAAACGCTGCTGTTGGAAAGAGGGTTTGGCTATGCCACTGAGGTCAAAGACCCCATGCACTGCGGAAGGTGACATGCGTTATGATCTATAAGAACTATTCTGAGGTGAGGAGATCAAGGTCTTGACAACTTGATGAAATTACGATAAAATCCATGGTGATTCAATGATGACGCATTCCAATGACGTGTGCTCTGGAGGCATTTGACAGTGTCACTGGTCTGAGTGAGAGGGATTTACATCCAGATAGGAATGACACTGTATAAGGACATCTAAAATAATGCAGTGGAAGAAGTTCCATGACACACATTCACTTGAGCAAGTCAACTCAGCCACTCAGAACAGAAAACCGTAAAAGCTTGAGGCCCCACAGAATTTCTTTTTCATTGTCCCTCTTTCCACATTTCCAAAACAAATAGAGGTGCCTATAATGAATGGGGTCCTTTAAAGAAGACAATGTGCCTGAGATAAGAGCAAAAAAGGTCATTCATATATACTCTGAACTAATTACGTTTGATGCATTTGTCGAGGCTCTCCTCACAATGGCTGGTCTCAGAGCAGCATACGTATTTATCAGTACTTGTGGGACCCATACAGTTCCACTGCTGCAATCCATCTAGCCTTGTCTGCTCTCTGTCCCCTTCTCTCCCCTTCCTTTATTCTCTCCCATTTGACCCGTTGTAACTGAAAGTAATTGCAGGTAGAAAACAACATCTAATGATTACTTTATCTGGGACTCTGGGAGAGAAAAGTCACAGACAGGTACATTCAACAGAAAGAGGAGGTACTTTTTTTTCCCGACACACAATTTCAGACAACAAAGAATATTATTGACTTGGCTGAGATTAAAACACCCAAACAAATAACAAAGTAGAGAGAAAGGACAAAGTGCACAAAGAAAGAAAGGTTCTCCTGAACACCTAGTGTCAAACACTTTTCTCTCTTTTTGTTACTCTTGATTAAATATATGTTGCGGGTTGAAGCTTCCATCCTCTGTCAAACACCAACAAACCTAACACAACTTATAGGTTTAATTGAATGTAAATGTACCCATCTACTGCACTACACCCACCTCCTATGCTAACTTTCTAAGGCTTCTTAATGAATAGCATCCAAAGCCAGAGACTACAGTGACACCATAACCACCATTTCTGTCAACAAAAAAGTTGAGAGAGTGAGAAAGATAGGGATACAGAGGGGAGAGAGAGAGATAGAGACAGAAACAGAAGGACAGTGAGGGAAAAAATGATTTGAAGACAAATTGCGGACAAGCTTTATTCCTGCCACTTGACTTTTTTTCCGTTTGGTCGTGATGGTCCTGATTGCATCTCCTTCATTATGTCTGAAGGCTAGTCTTGTCTTCAGGATGGGCTGAACCTCTGTCAGCCGCCCAGCCGTCGGTGTCAACATCAACACAATCAACGCTGGCCAAACACACAGCATGGGCTGAATAGATGAGAGGTGCAAACACCATAACAATCAGCAATCAGCACTGATCACCGCAACGACGCAGAGAGTGCTGAAGAGGACTCATCTGGGATAGACTTTCTGAGCTTGTTGAGGGTACTGCTATTGTGTAGGTGTGTGTTGCAGACTAGAAAGAAGTAATACATAAATGCATATTTACCAAGGGGTGAGCATAAAGAGATATGCCTCCGTGAAAATTCATTGCAGACATATGAACGTATTAAATCTCCATATTTCGTAATTTCTCAGAGAGAGCAAGCATGAAACTTTCAGGTGAAAAATGGGAAATAGGTTGATAAAGACAAACCTGACAAATAGATTTGATGTTTTTCAAAAAGCTTTGCAGCATACAAAGAGCTCTATATGCAATCTACTGGATAAAAAGGGAAGCTTTTTGATCCAAACAAGTTAAGTGTTCCTTGGAAAATATGGCCAGGACAATACATTGTCATTACCCAGCCACAGTGTATACAAAAAGGTCCAAAACAACAAAAATGTCATAGATACAAACACTCTGAATGTACAAATAGAAACTGATTGTTAGTATGTGGTTGCAAAACATCATGCATCATGTGACTAGAAAATTCATCAGACTGACCTGTTGGCCCCAATTACTATGGAAACCAAGAATGAATCAAATTAATGTTAAGGCCTGCCCCCGGCTTTCACTGTCATGTCTACATCCTGTGGGCCCAGCAGAGGAGAAGAAGAGGTGGAATAAACAAGGTGCCACCACTGCATATGCTATATATCTTGTAGTCATTAATGATTACCTCCTTTTTCCCTTAGCCATACATTATTGTTATTGCCTCTGTGGTCAGACAGATAGTAAGTGGATACAAAGGCATCAGCCGAGTCCATCTTTCAGCTGTTAACTGGCAGGCAGAAAACAAGTCGCCAACACCACTGTCATTATTTCAGTGCATGAGGGATCTAGGAAACTGCTATCTTTTATGTTGCTAGCCCGGAGGGATCTGTTCTGTGCTATGTGTCTGCTTCTACTTTTTCCCCTTTTTTTGTCCCTGACACATCTGACAACAATGGCTTCTTAAACACACACACTTTGGCCACAAAAAGGTGACCTAAAGAATAATAATATGGCATTGACTCTGAAGCAGTCATGTGTCCTATTGACAGTATTGGCAATGCTGTCTGGCAAAGTTATATGTAAACCAGTTGTTTAGCTGTATAGAGGTTGCATCCATGATTTGCTGTATCAGTGTGTTGTGTAGTAAAACGGTTAATATGAGGGGCAGGCACTCCTGGTCCCAGTACGCATGTACACTTTAAAGGTTTTCTTTTCTGAGGCGGTGTAGTGGTTCCTCAAGGGACAAGTATTAATTTTTCACTCAAACCTCCTTGAATAATGAATTTTGTCCTATTTATACCCCAGTGATAAGTCCACCAAATGCCCTAAAAAGGGGTTATTCTGAAAAAGCTAAGGCTTTCAGAGGAAGAAAAAACATGAAATTTCCGACCTTATCATGTTTAATATATTTGTATCAGCTACCAAGGACAGTAAATCAGAATATGTATCACTAACAGACATAAAAACATCCAAACTGTGTATTCAAATAAATCTGATAATTTCTGCGTTTTGACATTGACTGCCATTCTCCCCCCCAAACACAGACCTAGTTCAATCACTTCCACTACACAAGGAACAGCTGACAGACACCCTTATTTACTAGTCAGAAAAAGATGCTGGTGTTAGTGGTAATGTTTCTGTCTGTGGGTTCTTGTGTTGTGGGCCGTGAGTGCAGTCTACTTGTCAAAGAACTGGCATTGATGGTTCAGCACAACAACATAGTGAAAGACAGAAAGAAAGTAAGGAAGAGTTAGACAGACAGTCAGAGATCTAGAGGGCCGCAAACATAGCTTGATTCCTCCGGAGTAATCAGACAAGATTCTTCTTCTTTCCCCTTGTGTTCTTCTGTAGCATTCACATGCTGTATGGGTGAAAGGATTCCTATCTAGTCACTATGTACCATGGGAAACAATTGAGGGCAAAGCCTCCTGCCTCCAAATCATATAACCCTCATAACATCAGTTATCAACTTTGTCTAGGAATAGAATAGTATACTTTGACATAATGGTATAATCAACAGTTTCAAAAGAAAATAAGATGATTTTAAATTACTACCGAACAAGCACAGTCCACTTACAGTATATTCTTCACATCCATCTTTCATAAAATCATAAAGAGACTGAATTATCAGTCATTCCATTAACTTTTCTAAAACCGTATATTCTCTTGTTAGTAAGTGGCTGAGCCTTGATGTGCATATTGTTAGCACCTTTTTCTGAAGTTCTTTTATCATTATCACCTTCACCTGTCTGAACTCAATTATTGTCTTACAAAGTAACTTTTAGATGCTGAAATGAAGTAGTTTCAAAAGAAGAAAATGCTATGTGGATGTAGGTTGCTACTGATTGGGTTTTGTCAACGATGATGAAGGGAATTCTCTTGAGGACAGAACATTCCACAGGGAAAGAGCCAAAGAAAATATCCCCTTTGACTGCTCGTTCTTTCAAGACTGCCTGGAACTCATTGACCCCGATGTGTTTTTTTGCCTTTAGTATCAAACATCAAACATTAACACTGTACACTTTTGATTTGTGTTCCTACCAGCCCCCAAGGTCTCCAATCACCACACACACACACACACACACACACACACACACACACACACACACACACACACACGCACACACACATACACACACAAACACACACACACAGTTTATCCCTCTTCTGCTAACCCCCAAACACCCCCACAAACCCTGTGTTCTGTCGGGTCTCATGCTTGGTGTCCTGGATGGGCCATAATGTCAGGATGTATTAAGAGAGCTTAGGGAGGGCATTGGGACGAGGTTCAACTTCACTAATGCCACTTCTCACAAATGTCACAAACTCATTGGGGCTGTTGTGCATGGACATTGCAACAACTTTAAGTTCCTAGTATAGTGCAGCCCCAATTTTCGGTTAGCTATGACATCACCAGCAACTATACCCAAAGTCTATTTCAAGACATTTTGAGTGACTCACTGTATAAAGAGACCAGTACCCATCTCTATGATAATTTCCTATTCACCATGGGAAGACAGAAACACTGATACGTTTCATTTCGTTATTATTAACTGGTGTGGAAATGTCTAGGATGGTGTAGTTGACTGTTGTAAAAGAAGCACTAGCTGAAGTTGTTATTGGGGTGGAAATTTGACCGACAATGCTAGTCTAGTGCACATTTGCTAGACCCACATATGCATAGTCCAAGCTGTGGCTAGACTCTTGCTTAGCAGGCTAAAGCAGCCCCACTAAATGGAAGGAACCTGGCTTCCAAATTGTGTACTGATACCACTGCAGAACAGCCTAGTTGTCCATGTAGAGGCTTTCAGAACTACCATTACAGATTTGTCCTCTTTATTAGCCCCATCCCAGACTCTCCAGTCTCGTCTCTAATTCTGCTAATTAGCTGAACCCATCAGGTAGACAATTTCATTTTCAATTAAAACTCTACTCGTCCTTTGACCTTGGGCACAGCATGGGGACACACTTACAGACCCACACAGGTCCCAGGTAGTTACAGGTGCTATTTAAGAAGAAATTTAAACTCAATTTGAACCCAGCTGCTATTGAATCCATAGGCCCTGTTCGACCTAATCAAGACAAGAGTTCAGCAAGGTATATTTCTTCCGGCAATATCCCTAATGTGATTAACGAAAGTGACCCAATTAACCCCTCCAAGGCTGGACAACGAAGGTCCGTCTGGGCCTGAAGGCTGACAGATTTACGAGTATGCAGTTAATCTGCCTGACTAGTTACGGCTGTGAATCCAAATGTTTGGATTATGATGATTACATGATGGCGACACCACACACAAACACACTAAACACTTTTGTCTCATCAAGATAAAATGCAGAATTCTTGTAGCATAGCCTTTAAGGTCTGTAGTATGTCAGAACAATTCCATTCCAAAGAATTTTATGTAGACTACAGTTTATTAAATGGTTTTAATCTTCATCCACCAGAAATATACATTGACCACATAGAAAAACTAAACAATATGACTTGACCTGTGCCTTTCAGACACTGTCTGTATAAGGTTAATACTCTGATGACAAAATGTAAAGGGAAAAAACAATTAACCAACTTTGACAGGCTCTGCAATCACAGTTGCCTCTCTGACTCGATGCTGAGTCAATCAGCAAAATGTTTGTTTCATACAACGCTGCCACTGGGTTTCATTTGAAAGGTGAAGGGAGATGCAGCAGTGAATCATCAGTCAATAGCTCAGAGCCAGTGGTAAATGTTGATTTATGACATTCTCTCAACCTAGAAGCCCCACCCCCATCCTTTTCCGTCAAGCATCTGCAATATTGGTAATGTAGGTGTTAGCCAACATTTTTGAAAGACGAAATCAAATCGAAGTTTGGCCACAAAAAAAAAAGAAACAAAAAAAGCTCTTGCTGAAAATCTGTTTCTCTAGTCAAGTGAGTGACTGTTGCAACATTTTGATTACCAGTTATTTTATTCTTTAAGTAAATGAAAGAGGAAAGGTAGATCTTCTCTAACTGTCATTTTTTTATCTGCCTCAGCTTCAATAACAATTTTCTTCACCATGCCATGATAATGGAAGTGGGACCAGTCATTGAAATCATGATATTAGCCTCCACTGCAATGCAATTCCACAGGGGTTTTAATTTACTGCATATGTGTAACCAGAGTGAATCTATCCTGTATGACATTTCTACTTGTATCTGCCAATTTTCCTTGGCTCTGCATTGTCTCTGTCTTAAACCTGCGATGGCTTGTTCATGACCAGAATAATAGTGCCACATCAGTTGCGGAGAGCAGAAAAAAACATTTCTGCGGAAACGTGTTAATGTGAATTCATGTGAGACATGGCAATGTTGAGCTGTAATAGGCACTTTCAAACCCAGAAATGTCAAGCACAAGTGAAGAAGAATGTCGCAACAAAACACAGTCATAATATTGAAACGGCTATCCATGTTTTACCTTACTTTAGGGAACAAACTTGTCTTTATCTGTGTCTGGTAAGGTCTGATATTGTCTACATTTCAGCTCTGCAGCTCAGACAGCAATGCCAAAGGAATGCAATCACAATAGCATAATCTTGTCTTTTTAAAACAGCCTTTATTACTGAAGGTTTATCTGCAGTTACAAATATTACACGACAAAGCTAGATTATAACAGACGGAATGTTGTGTTCAGCATTGTTTCATTTGACATCTTTTAGCTGGATTCGTAGCTTTTGTTCCATTATCTTACTCCCACCCCATGCTATTTGTGTAATTTATTTACTTATGTCGGCTCTGAGGGAGTCAACACAGATTTAGGAAAGGTTGGGTATGGGCCATTCATCTCTTTGGCAAGCTGCAAACTAATTTACTAATTTGCTTCTGGGTGACCCTGGACATTTGTATTCATGATCCATTAGCAATGTATTCAGACATCATACTGTTTCCTACCTTAAGAGAATGCTGGGCTAGTATATTGGACAAACCATATGTATAAGAACAGTGCTTAAGGAAACACTTGACATGTTTCACTCATTTTGTGAGGGACTAAAAAGATTGACAGGTAGGCCTACTGTATCTGAGTCATCTATTTAATTTGAACTGGACTGTTCTTTCAGGCCTTTTAAAAGAAAGGTAGAACATTGACCATTTAAAGTTGTTGCACAATTCAGTCTATTGCCTTTTTAAAAGAAATGTTATTTATTGTCATTGTCAAACCTGCTGTTGAAGATAATTTCTTGAAATGCTGTGGGAGGAACTAAACATCATATAAAGAGTTTCCATTTCTGAAAGTCGACTGGCTTGGAATTCAAAGTACAGGGTGTTCGTAGACAGAAGCCTTCTAGAAGAGGAACAGAAAGTGTATATCGAACAGTGAATTGATATTAAAAGGAAACAGTTAGAACAATCATCCAAAACACCGCGTGCATTCTTCACTACATTTCTTTGAAAGCTAACTTTACAATATGAATAACAAACTCTGGCAACAGAGGAAGAAAAGGTACTATTAATTTTCCAACCTGGCTGTCTGCCTTTGTACACTGGAAATACCTGTGAAGTGGATAATTCTGTCTGAGGGAGACATGCATTTTCTTCTCTCGTGTCAACACAACTTCTTTTGAGGTGTGCAGTGATGTCTGCATGGCTCTGATAAGTGTCTTATTCCGAGGTAAACAGTAATTTGCAAATGTAGACTGCTGTATACACATTCAGTCCACATTGTTAATTAATTCATTTTTCTTCAGTTTGCCTTTGATGTTTCTTCTCAGGTTTTAATGAAAAAATAACACAAATAAAAGGATTGTGTCTGTCTTCTCTGTGAGAAGACTGATCCATGAACAACAAGTCAATTTTTTAAGTTGAAATAAATACATTTGCTCTAACAGAAATAACATTACGTGACTGAACTTTAGTATTTTAAAGTAACAGTAGCACGTAAGGGTAAGTAAGTATTACAGTAAGCATTTTTCATTCATATAATCAAAAAGGTATGTCTATGTGCATATCTTGCCATGTCCACAGTGAGTAAGAAAGAGTTATTTTCTAACAGGCAATTTTCTTGGGAAAAAAATAAGCCTGGCCATACAGTATGTACAGTATGAATGAAATGACCTTTGCTAACCACAAGCCTGTTGACACACCACAGTTAGTGTTGCGGATCTCTTAAATTGTGGTGCAACTCCTTGGCACCCTCTCTTTAACCCCACGCCGGTGTTCTCAATTTGATCAATGAAGATGAGTCTCTGCATTGAAATTTGCACTGGATCACAATGAAAGGTCAAGCAATAAAAAAAGTTTTTTTTTCTTTAAAAAGGCAAAGTTAATTAGTTACATTACTCTACATGAGGCCCAACACAAGAAGGCGGTGGTATGATGCCATCCATCCTAATTAGGTCAATCACTTAATATACTCCTGTTTAAATCGCTGGGGTTGACCTTTGCACCAAACAACCTATTACTAACAACTTCAATGCAAAACATACTAAACCAAGGTCTGCACTCCACTGTGGACACTTACGTCCTATTCCTATGAAGCAAGCAGGGGTCAACAGATAAGTAGATACTGCAGCCGTAATGGTGGTGTGATTATCTGGATGTTTAGTGTTTTTACTCCTTCCTCTAATTGCTTTTAAGGCAAGCATTTGAAAAGCAATTATGAGCGAAATCCAAACTGTATGTCTTCCTTAAATGGTTCTATTCTTGTATTATTAAATTCTTCCGATTCTCAAGTCACATAATCAGTGATGGCAAAAAAGATCGATGAAAATAAAATACCCTTGAAGCACGGCATAATCGCTCACACTTTCAACACAGCCTACAAACAACACTGTTTGTATTGTGCCAACATACAGTTCTAGAGACTAAACTGCATATCACAAATACATTTGCCCACACACAACCCATCATTGCTGCCACAGAAGGTGCTGACGGTAGTCCTTTGCTGTGAAGTTGGTACTCTTCACCAAACAGTACAGCATACAACACGATGGATGGAAATATTCATATCCAATCAAATTACAGGAAAACAACCAAATATGTTCTCTCTCTCACTCCTAGTAGCCAGTAGAGGGCACAACCTGTCTCCTCCAATGCATTTTTCTGTCTCGGTCTTGTTGCATCCAGAACCTACTGAATTCACATGTAATGCAGCACTAATGTTACAGCTAAGCCTCTTGATGTACTTCTTGCCACTGCAGGAGCGGTGTGTGGTTCCCGAGTTTCCAAAGTATGGTGTGCCCGACCACCAAGACAGACAAAGTCTGAGTACAGGGGTCTTCATAAACATTGTACTTCTCAAAAATGGTTGAGCTGGGAGTTCCGTCGACACAATTTGTAATGCATTGTACTTCTGATTTTGATTTGACGTTGGGTGCAAGCTAAAACATATTTTGAGGAGATCGTGGTTGCGGAGCAACCTCTCTGTTGTACTGAAAGTACTCACAATAACAAATGAACTGAACAAAACGCTAATTATAACAGAGTCTGACAGAAGCAAAGGAGACAGTGGGTAACGTCAGGTGTTTTCTGGAAGGTAACGCGGATGTGGGTGTGAAACCGTGAAGCATCCGTTTAAACTGTGCCCCTTATGTCTAGCCCTGATGTCCAAACTGACTTGACAGAGTGCCCCACAGACAGGCCTGGATTAATGATTTGTGACAGCTTTACCAGCCAGAATATGAGCTGACATCCTACAGCCATTACAAAAGTGGAAACAGCTGCTGTTGCCGTGGAGGTCCTGTCTGCTTACTGTACTCCCCACAGATAGACAGATTTCCGCCATCAAACAAATGAGTGTATATAGTGTTTTGGGTGACTGCATGCACCTCACTTTGTTGCTCACTCCTCATGTGGCCTACAAAAGCATGGGAAGCAAGACAATATGTTTACCATGGATGAGTGTACCTCGTAAGCATATCTGTGCAGTTTATATAGATGGCTTCATAGGCTACTGCCAGTGCCCATTGTAAAATTATACCAGCATGAATTGTATTCATGGGTAATTCTGTGGTTGTGAGTATGTCGTGATTAGCACGAATATGAATGCAGCTAGATTATACACTGCCAGAGGACAGAACAGGAGCTGCAATTGGATACCGGATCCTTTCTTTTCTATTTGTTTCTGAGCACACAGCCTTGATCTACAACAATGGGAATTAGATAGTCCTATTGTGATGAAAGCCTCATTTGAATCCTCAAGAACATACAGAAAATGACAAAGCACTTTATGTAAGGGGACAATACAATTGTCTTTGTATGTTGTTCTCCGACAAAGCCTATGCCAAGCATTTGAGGTCTGTTCTTTCTAGGTCACTTCTGACACCATGAATGTTGGGGTGGAAAAAGAATACCTGTACATACTAGTTATATAGAATATCTACCTTTTGATTATAGACAGTATGGAGTTTTCTGAAATTAACTGTCTGTGTTTATACCAACTTTGATAAGTAAGGATTTGAGTGATACAGTAAGAACCATACCAAAGAGTTAATTGTATCTTGAATGTTTAATGGAAATACCTATGCCACATTCTGTTTCATTCTTTCGGAATTTAACATGTCCTGAACCATCCTAAAGATGGCATGATACCATAATTCATGACACTTCGAACAATTCGACAATGGGGTTCGCAGAATGTCAATTGTGGGTTTGCATGTCTGAATGCGCTGTCCTTGCTTAGAATTCACCAGATGGAACCAAGGGATGGAGGTTATCAGGCATCCCGTTTCCCTCTGGACTGTAATTCGGTGTCGGCAATGTGCTACGGACCCTAAAGGCCTGCCATCTGCTTACACTCGCTCCCTCCAAAGGTGACAATTCCAGACCCCCACCTGGATGGTGCAATAGACGACAACAAGGAAACACACAATAGCGATTTGGTTCCTAACAGAAGCGTGAATGCCTTTAAACAGTATGGGGATATATAGAATGCTTGCTGCAGTACACTGATGATGCCTTGAAATGAAAAGTGTAAAGGAATAGCTTTATGTCTGCGTTGGATGTCAGTGTTCTATGTAAAGTGGATGTGTGAAATGTAGTCTGTACTCCACACGCCCACGAGTTTTCAGGTTGTCTTTTAGTCAAACTTTTGAGGTTTTGTTAATGAAAATGGCAACAATACGTCTTGAGACGAGTTGTGTTGTCGCTGATGAAGATAAATTCACGCTTTGTCTTTCTAAGTACCAATATTGAGCATTGATGTAAAAGAACCCGGGCTTCCCAGGAGACAGCCATACATCATCAAATTGATCTAACGGAAGCTCCTGATTCTGAGGCAGCAATTCTGTATCAAGGTCAGATAACGGAGAGAAAAGGTCATGGTTCATTAGTGTCCTCACACCTGCCCTTGATCTCATCAGCTCCCAGAGGGTTCCTTTGTGCTGAGGGTTTCATCCAGCCTCGGACACGAATCCACAGGATTTCCACAGGGCTTTGAGGCGAAGCACGTAGAACCTCTACCACTACTCGGAAACATCAATCAATATTCATGCAACACAAACGCAGCTTGTACTTGTGAATGTAGCCAATGAATCATGCGAAGCCAAATCTGCCAAAGTTCATGTTGGGAACCAGTGCTAATTTATCATGAGAAACATTTACTCTGAAAATGTAAACTTGTAGAAGCCAAAGGTTTTCCTATCTGGACTGAAATTTTGAATGTAAATGTATTTCACACTTGTGACCTGAACAGGACTCCAGCTGTACTCAACAGCATTTTTTGTTGACCTATGGGCTGCTAAGTGCCAACTGGACGAGTCCAAGGCATACAGCTTGCTCATTTAGCTTTGCACTGAAGAAAAACATTCTAAAAGAAAAAAAGTGATTGAAAAAAGTTGACAGGTTCTGTTGGTCATGGTGCATTACAAATGCATGTGTTGTCTGCTGTCAAATCTTACCTCCTTTCTTCTAGCTCTGAAATGAGAGTATACTATGAGCTGTTTACAAATAAAAAATGACAGGTTGGATACTGCTTACTGAAGTTTTCACGTCAAACGCTGTCAATGACATTCAACAAGAAGAAAAGTAATTTAGATCTAGCAATTATACCAAAACAGTTGATATGGGAATTAAGATATGACCTGTACAGACATGCACTTAATAATGTGTGTCTTTGCTGATAGAGTATCAGTAGGTTGTGATACTCTATGAGATCTATTGTAGATCTCCTGTCATGCTCTAGTCAGCTACCATAGGCTATTGTACACATCCATATGCCAGTTTCATCTGTTTTCATCCACCGACAGGAATGTACTGTATGAACACATGAAATTTTGTGAAAAGGCCCAAAGCTATTTCAATTCAACTGGGAATGGTTTGTTCAAAGGCTACGCGCAATCATAGGGCTGAGTTGCTCTCGATGATTGCTGGACCTCACCACTGGCGATAAACAGCACACAACAAACCATTTCAAAACATTTAGAACATATTCCAAGGTCTTCTGAGAAGACAAGAATATAAAAAGGTCAGAAACAGACAATATTAACATGCTTGTTCATCAGCCCACATGGTGACCATTTACCATCCATTTATCATGTCTGTTGTCAGGGCAACATGAGGGACATGAGTCTTTGGAGTGGCTTTTACAGTCGTACAAAGCTCTCAAGAAAAAGATGGGGTAAAACAAACAAGCGAGACAGATATTTGGAAGAGAGCACACAACAGAGACAGAGGGGGGCCACAGTTCCCCAGATGGACTTGAACCTGATAGCACTTTACCTTTTCAATTGCGGGGGAAAAAGGTAAAAGGTTTGTTCTTTTGAAAACACACTTTTTTCTGCATGCCAACTTCCAGTTCTTCACAAGATATAGCGCAGGTCACACAAGAAAATGTTTTAATAAAGTTGGTAGTTGGGTAATTTAAATTGCCTGTGTTCACCATTTGTCTGGACTGGGAACGGGGCCAAGATGTACCGTGCAGTAGCACAGTTAGAGTTAGCAAACAGGCAGATTGTATCCTCGCATTGGGCTTCTGGGTGCATTGTGAATACAAGTCGAAGTTGACCCGTAAATAAGTTATGAGTATGTGCTGTAGCTTTGACACTCGACCAGCCAAAATACCACTGGTGTTGATATGTCTGTGAGAAATGATGATATCAAGACCACAGATGCATGCTGAGAATGCTTGTGAGAATGATTCTCTGTCATTACAAATATTAAAGCTATAGGCCTACAATGTAGTAAAGAAACACATACTGTTTCAATCAAATATGTTCTCGAAAGGCTTTCTTTTCGTAAATGTAATAAAAGCGTTCGCTAGGAGTTCAAATATATAATCAATAAACGAATAAGGGTAACAAATAAGCCAATAAGTGCTCAGATACTAGCAGCCACTTTGCGGTTGGGCAACATTAGTGACCTTATTATAATACCCATGAATTTTGTGTGAGGGCACTGGGCAAATCTATGGCATTGACTTACACCAACGCTTATCCCAATTATGGGCTGTGGTGTCAGTTAATGAATTTCAACTTACTGTATACTGTAGGCATATTAGCTCTCAGCAGTGAGTGGCACAGATTTATTCCTTTTGTTAAATTATTATTTCCAGACTATTAATATTCCCAACTTTGTTTTTTTTGTTGATATTTTGGCTGCCTGTGGTGCAGTGGGGCTTTAATGATGAAAGGGACACAACATCAAAGAGATTAGCTCATCAGCTGCAGACAATAGAGAAACAATAAGGTGGCGTTTTTTTAATTCTTTTTACGTCCCAGCCCAGGAACGTGTGAGGGGAAAGCTGTTTTGTAATTTGATTATGTATCCTCTATTTATCTGTTCAGCTTATAATAGCAAAGGAATTTAGGGCAAGGACACACACAAGCAGCACTGAACAGTCAAATGAATGGAACGCTTAAAACATGAGCTTCACCACCGTTGCTATCACCGGAAAAGCAAAAGCAAAAACGCCAGGGCAACACTGAATCAATTTGTTGTAGAGTAACATGGTCGGCTTGGTTTGCTCCCTCACAGAGGACAGGGAAACAGTGGTGCTCTGGTACGCTAAAGTCATCCATGATGGAATCTGTCAACTCTGCAAATGGCCCCCTTTTGCCCAAGCTGCGTTGCACATTTTATCAGCCAAAGGAGCCGATGACAGAAAGTCTATTGCACTCTGTCTGCCACCCCTGCCCATCCCCCCACCCCACCTACACATAAAAACAACTGTTGGAAGTAACATTTGCGTTGGAACATGCTTAATTGTCAGTCACATTTGCTCAGCTGACACTAAAACTGCAGGAGGTGAAATCTATCAAAATACGGAGGTACTGGACAGACTGTCTGCCGCTCAGTCCCTCTTTACTTCATTGCATCTCTTTATTTGCTTCCTTCTAGTAATCATTACCATATTGTGAAATTCTATTTGTTATGGTGCGTCTGACACCCTTGGGAATGAGAAACACCATTTAATAATTTGCTGCAGCAGACACATCTTTAAGAGTAGCAGAGTTTGGGGCTGGAAACCAGCAGGAGGGCTTTTTGGAAATGAGTGACAGCTAACAAGCACAAAGGCCTCATATATTTCCCTTGTGGGTTATGTACAGTATAGTACAGTACTTCATACCAGTTATGAAAAGGCATGGTACCCTTCCATTTTTACTAATCATTGCGTTACTCATAAGATAGTTGATTGACATCCTGTCATGCGTAATGTTGGGGATCATAAATAATTCCTCAAAATCTTCATGCAAAGAATTTTGGATTATAAATGTGCAAATGATAGCAACATAAGTACATGTTAGAAAATGAATGTAATCCTGTTAGCTTTAGTCAGACTTCTCCTAAGTCAAATAACATTTTTGTGAATATAAATCAGACTTATGACTTATGACTTATGACTTTAACAGAATATTTAGCAATTATTATTGTTTTTAGCAATGAAACGAGCTCATTCAGTAAAGTTTTGTCCCACTACGGATGACAATCTGAGAAAACGGACTCCCAAGAAGTAGGCACAGCCTCCTTCAGTTTGGCTTCCCCTCCACTGCATCAAATTCATATTAATGAGTTCTGCAGCTATTCAAATTGCATGCTTTCTTCAAACATTTAACTAGCAAGGAGAGCAATCATACTCTTTGCTCAAATCCTGGTCGTATCGTCACGCAAATTCTATTGCAATGAAAAGATGATCAGGGACACATGAATTAACAAGGAACGAGCCCAGGATATCCTGCTGATCTATGAGCCAGTGTCATGCATTTTGGATTCCAAAGACTCCTCCTGACATAGGGTAGGATACTAAATACACATATTCTTCATACACAGTATTAAGAGGCAATATTTGGTCTTTGAATAACAAAATCTAAGGGGACTCAATTTCTCAAAGATATTGCATAGTGTGAAAGATTCAATACTGTGAGCTGGATTTGCATCATTCCTTAGATACCATCCCATATGAAACAATAAAACGGCAGCGCTATGACATCACAAGATGCCTACAGTCTGAAGCCAATAGAGAAATCACTGACAGATTTTTAAAAATATATAAAAAATGTCACATCCTCATGAGTGCCAGGGTTTTATATCTTCTTTTAATATTGTAGAGTTCAAATGCATTTTTAAATAAAATAATCTTCACATCAACTTGACTGGCTGGTATTCCCACTCCATTGATAAAAACATATTTTATTGCGTTTATTTCAGTGACAATACTGTTAAAATGTATTCTACTTCAATCTTTTCATGAAATACAAGAATACGACTTCCATGGGTGAAGGAAAAATGTGTTGAAAAGAGAATAATGCCCATGTAAAGTTTAGCAAAGCATACCAGAGCCCAACCATTGCTGTTGCTTCAGAAGCAAATGAAGTCTATCTAATATGACTTTGGCAAACTCACTTGCATTGGGCACCAGCATTTCTTGTCAAGAAATATCCAAATTGTTGCACTAAATCCTTTTCTCTCTCCCCAAGCTCCTCACACTTCCAGCGTTCCTTCTCATTTTCTAGTGAAGAAGCTGCTTTAAAACGATAATCCAGGGGAGGAAGAGGGAATCTCCCCAGACCTGCCCCGAGCTTGCGTTCAACCCTATTAAGAATTATTATGCAGCCTTCCAGGGCAACTTGGCTTAAACTCAGCTGCCAGCCTGTCTCCCGTCAGCCTCTTTGGTTCAGCAAGTATCAATAGAAAAATTCTTTTTTTTTGTCTTAGAATTCAATGGATTGGAAAGTGCACAAGAGAGCATGCTTTTCTTTTTATTCTAGCAGGCTATATTTGGGGGGAATATGAAGAAGGTTCATGAATTGAGTGGTGCTGCATATCTTGGGATTAATATGTCCCTGAACAATATATTAACTGAGTAAAGTTCGGCACTGACAAGGCATTGCACAAGTTTTCCTTCCTATTTTTATTTTACACTGTTGTCAGTCTTTGAAAATAAGCATTTTATTACTCTCCTGTCATCAATGAACATTGCTGTAAAACTAAAAATAACTTACACTGACAACCTTGCGTTTTATTGCGATGCTTGACCATTGCAGAAGGGACACAGCCCAGCCATGGTTTAGTTTTAACTCAGTGTTTTGTCAATACCCATCATGGCTCGGGTCTTTCAACTGTATGTGGTCTTCTAAGACTCCTTTAAAGATTGCCTCTCTTGTGGCACATATGTCAATTTGTTAGGTGATTTATGATGTTGACTAACTGAGCTGGTATCACCTAACTCATTCAGCAAGAGAGAGAGAAAGAGAGAGAGACAGACAGTTAGGTGGTACAGCACACTTGGCGGACGTCCACACTGTAATGGGGAAAGCAGTGTGCAAGCATAACCCTCATGAGGAAACAGGGAAAGATGAGAAAATAAGTGGGTCAAGCACAGGGCGTGAGGGGCTGGGATGGGGGTAGGAGAACCTCAGAAATCAATGCACTTCTCAGGGTGTGCTTAAGAGGGATACTGAACACCCAGACCAATACATGGTGTCCAGCAGATCGACTGGATAAAAGCTTTAAATTATCTTTTTACATTTTTTTTACGTAATTTCCATTCTGTTCTCGGTTATCAGATAGTGTCAAATGAGTATCAAGGTGTAATTTTTTGCAGTAACTGCAACCTATATACCGAGCTAATATTGTAGGAAACATCTATTCAAACAGATATCAGTCAACCTCAAAATAAATTCTGCTGGGTACTCCAGGGCCCTCAGTGACAATGAAAGCTCACCTTTAGGTCTTTCAGTTGTGTTTTTGAATTGTTTTAGTTGGAAAATATACGCTTAGATGAGAAACAGTACTGGATCTTGAATGTTCTTGTCTTGCTTTCAAGCAAAAAATATACGTCCATTACAATTTAATCGCATGGATGACACTTAGCAACACTTTACATTAAGGTTACATAAACTACTTTAAACTACTATGTAATACCTATAATAAAAAGCACTTAACAACGGCACTTAAGAATGCTTGGCTGGACTTGTTAGTTAGTTTCCTCCAGGATCACAATGACTCTTATTGAGTGACTTGTTGCTCTTTTAGGTTAGATATAACGAAGTTAAGTCTTGTACTCGCTGTGAAATATTTTTACTGTTGATTGTTCTTCTACAGGTACAGTCCTGCACTTTTGTGGTTCATGTTGTTTAATTTGTAACTTGTATAACTGCATGCTCTTATGGGTCTTCCCTTTGGCACTTGTTTAGCTTTTCACAATGTATGCTTCATGTTTTGGCTACTTGCAATGTTTGGGACTATCTTGTTGTTATGATCAGTGACCTATGCTCTTTTGTAAGCTCTCTCTTGGAAGTCGCTTTGGATAAAAGCGTCTGCTAAATGAATAAATGCAAATGTAAATAGCATTGTACATACATAGGAATTGGCATGTAATTAGATTGGATTAAGTGTTACTGCTAAAGTTTATAACAAAAGTGTACAGAGGTATAGTATTGGGGAGGGATGTAAGGAATAGTTTGCTGTTGTGTTACAAAACAATTACACAAACAATTTTACCGCCGGAGAGCCCAACCTCCCCAATACCGACTTTCACTTGTATCGCTAAACCACACATTTTATTTATATTGTGTAAAGGCAGAATTCAAGTGGTACTGTGTAGAACTGAAGGTTTCAATACAATTTATTTAGTTCGAACAATTACATATGATTTAACAAAGCACTTTGTGAACAGTCATTACGAAGGAGGTGCTAACCACAGATCGTTCGCAAGAGTGATAAAGGACATTCAGATAAGTTCTCCCTTATAAGAACAGAGAACAGATATTACTAATCAATCAATACAGCGATCACCATGATTGGTTAGCACTGCTCAGTGACAGTTTAGGACAATAAAACCCCCAGGCTGGTGTCCCATGTCCTTCGATGTAGTGATTTTCTTTCTCTAAGTTTATGAGGCACAAACAGGACACCAGCCCAATATCCTGGGGTCAAAAGGTTCAGGGCTGATGGGTTAGCTGACTAATCCTGACCCCACTCTCCCCAACTTACGTGCCCTAGCTGGTCATTGATTAGATCAGTCATAAATACCTTAGCTTATCATTTGTTTTAACACAACCTCAGTCTCTTATAAACACATACTTTGTAACTCTATCAAAAAATGCCATTAAAATAGGAAATACTATGTTGTTAGTATATATATTGCTATGTAGTTAGTTACATGATAGTTATGCAACCTAATGTAAGATGTTGCCCAAAAATCTCAAAAGTCATGTCAGTACCTGTCATTACGAAGGAGGTGCTAACCACAGAACTCCGTTTCGCAACGACGTGATAAAGGACATTCAGATAAGTTCTCCCTTATAAGAACAGAGAAACAGATATTACTAATCAAATCAATACCAGCGATCACCCATGATTGGTTAGCCACTGCTCAGTGACAGTTTAGGACAATAAAACCCCCAGGCCTGGTGTCCCCATGTCCTTCGATGTAGTGATTTTTCTTTCTCTAAGTTTATGAGGCCACAAACAGGACACCCAGCCCAATATCCTGGGGTCAAAAAGGTTCAGGGCTGATGGCGTTAGCTGACTAATCCTGACCCCCACTCTCCCCAACTTACGTGCCCTAGCTGGTCATTGATTAGATCAGTCATAAATACCTTAGCTTATCATTTGTTTTAACACAACCTCAGTCTCTTATAAACACATACTTTGTAACTCTATCAAAAAATGCCATTAAAATAGGAAATACTATGTTGTTAGTATATATATTGCTATGCCATTTCATCCATACGTGAGGGACAAGTGGTTCAAATGGTACATGTATTGCTTACCCCCTTTTACAAAGTATCACCACAGACTTTCTACACTGAATTACTCATACATTCGCAAATCAAAAAATGTCCAAATAAAAGACCTGTAGATTATATGGTCATTCAGTGAGTACGCAGAAGGAAGAGAGAGAGGAGGGCGAAATGTGTCTCATGATTTTGGTAAACGGTTTAATTTGATATTAATCATCTCGGGGTATAGTTTGGGAAAGGGAAAAAAAATTCTCATTTACAAATTGTGTCCTCGTTTGTTAGTGGCACGGCACCTCAATTACCCGGCAAGCAGCTTTTTATTTATTCATGCGCACAAAGTCATGTATTCATGAGGATTAAGCAGAAACTCTCACATAGACTGGTAGACAGAGATAGCATATTTTACCATAAGAGCAATAGCTGACAAAGATTACTCTGCAGAGGGGTTTGTGGAGGAAAGGAATTCAGGGATTGTGTCTCAATGTCCTTTAGGGTCACTGAATGGTCAAAGCAACATTATTCTGATTCTTGTATTCAGTGTTTAAGAGGGTTTTGCAATGCTGAGGAAAGAGATGAGGCAAGCCTTTGTTTTTTAAACATTTAAACATATGCAAACCCAATACTTTTTCTTCAGATATTATACTAAAGGTTACAAAACAGGGAATTTAGGACTTCCAGTACATTAACTTGCTATTAAGAAGAAACTTCAGACACAGTGTTTCACAATGCCTGTCTGTGAAATGATGCAAAGAAATATATTTGGGTAAAATGTAATCAATTACTTCTGACATCATTTTCCACAAACATTTTATAATACAACATGCAATAATCTGGATGGCAACAAAGCACTTTCCCTTGGAAAAATTGTCTTCTCTCTGAAAAAAATTAAAAACAACCTAATAGTCAAACTCCTCTTCCGATATTGTTAGGGAAATCTCCCATCCACTGTCATATTACACACATTTATCAGGATGCAGCATTACCATTAGAGCAGAGGCTTATCAAGTTATCTGCTTGCAGAAAGACAGAAAAATGGGAGGAATTATAACCACAGGACTTTGTCTGTCTGAGGACTCTGCAATATTCCAGGATACGGCAAAGCGAATTACAGCGAACATAACACAGAGTTCAGTGGAGCGTTGACAGAAAGGATGGCGATGGCCCGTCCCGACTCTCTATCTGTTGGGACAGATGTCCCTAAGTCCCTGTGACTCGCGAGGTGGACGGCCCTGCAAGCAATGGCAGATGCTCTCAAGGTAAAACAGATGGGATTCACTTTGGTGTGGTAAAACTATGAGCATTTCTTGTCCGCCATATTAATTTTAATCATGGCGAACATTTTTGAATATACGCCCCCCCCAAAAATAACTAAGAAATGACAATTCAAGGCCATTTTCAGGCGACCTAACCTAGGACTAGAAAGCTAATTGAAGAATTAATTTAATGTTCGTCACCAAACCTGCTTCAAAGAAACCAGCATGCCCTAGAATTGTTTGAAACTCCCAACACACTGTTTCAACTTCCTCGGAATATGTACCACATGAAGACAGAACAGATAAGATGTCAAACAGCGTGCGGCCTCCTGCGTAGCGCAATCAATGAAACTCCATGACATGCACGACGGGAAAGGATGCCTCCGTTGTGGAATATAAAAGCACCCCTGAAGCAAACACAAACAGATGTGTGTAGGGGCGCCAATCAAAATATAGGCCTGAGATGCAGATCTCTGAGGGTGGAATGATAATGTGGCCTAATAGAAAACAAAACAATGAGGCGGACCACTGCCAGCTTTCCACCAGTCACACAATTTGAGACCAAACAGTCCTTTCAAAGGCATCCAACTTTTATTGTCTTATAATTGCTCTTGATGGGAGGAAAAAGAACAGCCTCATTCAATCCAATCTCTGGTGAACAGAAATCAATATTCCTAAATAGTATGGTTAAAACTGAATCTTAACTGTGACAACAAACAATGAATAGAGCTCCCAATCTTGCATAGCTCCTGATCCAGCTCAGCACAACATCAGCAATGTCTGATATAATGGTTTATATTATGCTGGCACAATGACACTTAATAGATTTTTCTGTGTTTTTAAATACTTTAATAACTACTTGCATGTTGATTATTTTAAAGGATTCATTAGTTGCTTGCTATAATGCAAAATAAGAACCTTTCCTACTGGAAACCAGCTACATTGGTTCTGACATTGAGATTAAACGATAAAGTTGATCTATGGGTTGACAGAAAACCTAGGCTTTCAGTAGCAATGCAGGGTGCTACAGCACATTGTGTTATTAACTGAAGCTGTATTGACATTGGACGTGGGAGGCATATTCAACTGCTGGCGAATACAGATCAAGGTGTGTCTGCCTGTGTCATCAACAGAGCTTTTCTCTCTATTATAATGCAAATCAAGCTCCTGCAGGCAGGCAGAGGGGGTTTGAGGGAATGGGGTGGTTGTGTAGTGGAGTGTAGATGGGTTACAGATCAACAGACCCTTGCACTAGCACATCTATTATACATACTGTAAGTCATGTACATGGCAATTGAATGTTGTATCTATCCTTAAAATATATTTTACGGACCTCATATGATTACATTTTTTCCCCCTCAGAGAATAACGCCTTTTCTATTAGTCACTTAAACCCCACATACAACCATCAATGCAATTTTGTAAAGTGAATAAGCTAAGTCCATATTCGTCATTTGAGGACCTCTAAATACCCAGTATTTAACATTCAGTAGATTGGTACATCACTTCAGAATGTGGCTGAATCACCACAAGTACAGTACCACAGCAGAATGTGTTATTAGAAAAAAAGGCCTATTATTTTACAGCCCAGTAATTTCAAGCCTTGGCAGCCGGGCTGATCATCAATTATCATACCTCACTGGATCTAAATGAGCATATCTCTTCCTTTCAACAGCCCCGGCTCTGGCCTTTGGCGGGTGAGAACCAGCTTAGTGGCCCCGTGCACCTGTAAGCTCAGTGACACACAGCAACAGCCGACGAGAAGACCGGGACACACCGTGAGACAACATCTGCCTCCCCCTGGTGACAGCAGAGTTAAGCCAGCTGCAGCATCAAGGGCACACTCTCAGGTTCCTATTCTATCATAACAAAGCTGTAGTAGGCAAGGCTATCTTTTTTTTGGGGGGGGGGGGCTCACTCTATAGTACACTGATACTAACATGCAAGGCGGATTTGGGGTGCATTTGAAGGTTCCTGTGGTATCTTGGAAAGATACTGTATCTGAGTTCAGGAAATGCTCTCTCTGTTCTGTGGCTCTTTTCTGCAACTGTAGCAAAATGTATAACTGGAACTTTAGGTTTGAGTTATGTGACAAAGATAGTATTTCTGTATCTTGTACAGTATAAATGCTAATTTGGCAGTTTTCTTGCAATTTTTTTTTCTTTCTGTCTGTCTGTTTCTACCTCCATCTCTCTCTGTTGATCTGATTATTTTGTATTACTAAACGGTATACTTGTGCATACTTTAATAATCATACTATTTTTTCCAATAATCAAGCACAATCACATCAAATAATCAAATCAAACTGTATTTCTAAAGCCTTTTTTACAAGCAGTGTCACCAAGAGCTTTACAGATGCCTAGATATCAGAACCAATTACCAACCTAACCCAGGGTCAAGGAAACGCCCCACCGCCAATTCTCAATGAAGACAACATATTATGTAGATTCAGAGAATCTGATGTTCTACCAAACACAAAAATGAAAACCCAATACATGTCTCATCTTGTGATTTTTCTCATTCACGATCGATTCAACTGTGATTTTCCCATTATGTGTGTTTGCTGGATCTGTGTGTAGCACCGGGGGCACACTGTCTGACAGATGTTTGACACCTAAATCCACTGGGAGTCCAAGATGAATGAAATCAGGACAATTCAATGCAATCAAGCAGGTGTCTAGGGAAAATGTGGACAAAGGGACACAGAGTGCTTGTCGGACGGCTCGCCTGCCTTCTTGCATGCTCGGGTTTCTGGCACGGCTCAAGAGCCAGGTTTTCTTGCCACACGCGCGGAGCGGCAGGCATATGACTGACCTCGCTTGCGCTGCAATGCCTCGAGGTCCCACAGATGCCACACAGAGGCAAAAACGCTAAAGTAGCCTGCAAACTTGACCATGACAAACGGCATGAATGCTTTAGTTCATTGATGAGGAAGCATGTGGAACTGCCAGGTTTGTGTGTCTAGTGTCGTCCCCCTCAAAAACTCCCTGTCATTTCCTGTTAGACTAAACATTTCCTGCAGGCCCCCCTCAAATCCAACCCTTCAGTATGTCCCAGTTGAAAGCTTTTTTTGCTTTCGCTTGCATGACTTGGGTTATCCCCATATACTTCCTCAATTTATCAGTGTTACTGGTCCTTGAGTGGTCTCCGAAGTGATCCATTTGTCTGAGAATACCAATTTATCAGGGAGTTGCAGCATGCATTGATCAAAGAGGGATAAGGTACCCATGTAGAGTAATCCAGCCTCATACATCTGCTTTGAAATATCTGGATTAAACCAGTTTGAAAGCTACAGTAGGTGACAGTATTTTAAACATGACTGGAGCGCAACATTCTGTCAAGTTCACTTAAAAATCCAAGCAAAACTGACTGTGGCAGGTGATTTTTTTTTCTTGTCTGGAAAATGAGTTGTATCTGTTTTAGAAAATCTTTGTGAAATGATCTTACATTTCTTGCTTATGACAGAATGTCAGTGAAATATGCTAATTTAGAAAGATGGTGTTATGTTGTAGCTGTCTGTCATTATACTGACATTAGATTGTAGTTCCACCGAGATGTAGATCAAAATTAATCTAAACTGCAATTTTTTCCCCCTCAATACATACAGCATGTTGCTACGAAAAGAAACTAAAAGACATCTAAAAGCCAAATATACCAGTATGTGTGATATATTTACACACAACCAGTAGTAAAGATCCATTAAGATACATTTTCTCTTACCATTTGCAAAATATTTGCGGTCACTGAAGGCTTTAAAATGGCATTAGCCACATTAAAAAGCCAAGCTTTCACAAGATGCAGGGGCAGTGCAAGTCAATAGAACTACGTCTGAGAGAATCCCTGAAAATACAACCCTTCTGAAGCCGAATCTGTTCAGCCTTCAGGAGACATATTGATGCTCCAATGTTTGGGTCAATAAGTCCCTCTGAGCGGAGACCATCTTTATCCTTGATACTGTCTGTATGTGAAAAATGAGAAAGGGACAATGCTGTGCATTATTATCTATTTATTCTGCTATATACAGTACTTCAAGAGGGAGACAGAGGGCACTACCCTGACTTGCTTCCTGCTGAATACAGACGTTAACAAAGGAAAGAAACATAGGGTTCAGCAACAGAAGTTCATGAACTGAAGCTAATAACTTTGTTGAAACGTTATTCATTCTGTTCCCAAGGTCTTTCCCCACACACATTACAGAGAAATATCACACTTTTATGTTCTATCTAAAACTTAACATGAATACTAACCCCTCCCCCCCCCAACTAGCATCACAGCAACAGCTAAATTAACTACCTTGGGACTTGACACTTAAAAAACAATTGTCAGAAATATCTATTATTCAGATGCAGAGGCTGGTGTTATTATCATTTGCCTGCTATTAACACCAAGAAAAGGTCAATGTAGAATTCAATTCCATGTGAGTGGGACTGGAGCATCGGGCCAGGTGCCACAAATGAATTTCATTTCTTAATCTTGTAATAGATCAATATGCTCCTAATGCTGTTCCTAGTGTAGGGTTCATCTCTGGGTCCAACTCCTCCGCTGTCCAAGCCTATCCAGCTAGAGCCCAACATGAAAGGGAGAAGGATTTTTGTAAAAACTATCTATAACAAATGGTTTTGAATAAAACATGACTTTATCTATTTTTTATGGCTTCCCATGTTTTCCCCTGCATCTGAAAGAAGTGAAAGTCCTTCTCCATACTGTATACAGTGGAACACATTGAATGGAATCTCTCTGGAGGCTGACAGAAGAGGGGAAAAGGTCTTGGTCTGAGAGGAGATTTTTTAAATGTTAACCTACCTGGATAACAAAGACATCACCTAAGCAAATATATGAATTTTGAGTCTTTATCTATGTGGAATTGGATGAGTAATATGGGAGGTCAAGGTATAGAGATAATTTTACAGTTGCCCTGGTACATCATTAGAGTAAAAACGATATAGTTTTGATGAAAGGAACCTGAACTTTGCCTTTTTCAGATGACAACTCTTGGATGAAATTAATGAGATCATTCTATCATTTCTTTCTGTCTCACTTTCTTTCTACTCTAACCCACGCACACTGTACACATACACACACACAAATGCTCACACCCACAAACACCTACACACGTCCCTGCAAAGGCACATTTCACAGGTTTAATATGCAGGGCTAGCTTTATTCCATTTTAGGAATCATGGAGTCAGTGAAATGGAACGCAATGAATGGTTTGAAGACTAGCTATGGCTCGGTTCAGAATACATTGTCCGGAGACACAATCAAACTTGGCAGCTATTGATCCATTTCCAACCCAGACATGAGACTTACTGAACATGTTAACAAGTAGAGAATGGGTATTTTAATTGTACATTTCTTTGAAAGCCTACTCTATTTACAGGATGGTGGCACACATTTGAACAAGCAGCTATGGTGACTGGAGGCCATCTACCATTAGTAGCCAGAAGTAGCTAGTTCCCTTGTTTGAGTCCTAACTCTGATTTCCAGGAAACTCCATAAAACATCCTTCAGAACACTATCAATAAATGGTGGATTTAATGTAGTGATGGATGCGTTATCACAGAAAGGTATCAGTTTCTCATCAAATCATTTTTAATCCCCTTTTATAAAAGCTAATTAAAAAAGCAAATCTGGGGAATAAAAAACTTCTGTGTGCCTCATTTTGAAAGGTGTTTAGAATTTTATGTTGTATGTTAAATGTTACGTCTCATGTTACTGTGCATTAGTTTAGCCATTTTGGGCTTAATATCAAAGTTATAAAAACTGTATGAGATTGATGCTTGCATTACTTGTACTACAGTTGCAGTTTAAAAATCCACTGAAATTATGTTTCATCAGTCATGTATAGTAAAAGTCAAAGCCATATAGTAATTCTAAGCCAAAACTGCATAGTACAAAGCTTTAGCAAATCCTGATACGATTTATATCATGGCGACATAATACACAATATCAGCTTTTGGAAGCTCAACATAAGACAACCTAATACTGTGGAAAAAGAGGTTTCTAAAGTAACACTTTCCAGCCTCTTAAAGCAGAGGAGGGAGAGATTTCAACGATTTGAGTTGACTCACTCCAGATCAATAGCTTGTCTCTCTAAGAGACAACTGGTGTGGCATTTGAACCAGATGAAACACAGGTTCCCCTCAATATCACCTCTAAGAACTGAGCACTTCCGTCAAATCCCACTGGCTGGGAAGGCTACAGAGGAGTCCATTTTAAATCCCTACCCTGACTCAGGCCCTCAATCTCACACCCTCACCCGTCAAAGAACAGAATGGGAAAAAAAATCTTAAATCATCTTAAAAGGATACACATAATCTATGTAGGTTAATACTCACTGTTGCTTCATTTAGCTCTTTTGCAGGCCCAGTGGGGCATCTGTAAAAAGTTCTGGGAGCCTCAGGCACGAGGTTTTATTATTTATTTATTTTGTTGAGAAAATACTCCTGTGAACGCAATCCTAATGATCTGAAGGAAAATAGTTGTGAGACAGAGCATTGCACATGATGAAACGCTGCACTCAACGATGGAGTAAGGCTCAATACTGTGTTTCCATTTGCATTTCTATTTGAAAACATCAACCTGTATTCAATATTTACTGAAGTCAGGACATGCAGTTCTATGGCAAGCTTTTATTCGGGCCCGACTGCATTCAAATACTCTCACTGTACAAGGCTATACAATGTACAGTCTATCCAGCCTACCCTTCAATAGGGTTTTCACTGCTAAATTAACAGGCGACTTTAGTTCAAGCCTACACAGTGACAATGTGACAAACCTGTGGCTAGCCAGACCCCAGATAATGTAGGACTTTAAACTATGAACAGGGATCCTCTTTCTACATTCAAGTCAGCTTAGACTTTCTCCCTGGTCGTCGATGACATTGTAACACTAATTATGGTTAATTGAAGTGGGCTGAATGGATTTAGTCACATTGCAAATGATTTGCCATTGGTCAGTGTCACAATGTTTCCACAGAAAAATTCAATGGGGATTTGAAATTTGCACAAATGAATGTAATTAAGATCCACATTCATTACTTATAATTGCAAAACGTAATGAATGCTCTCAAAGTGAAATGGAGATTGGACTCATATGAATCACAATGTTGTCACTATATGGCATTAAAGTCTCCAAACAAATGGCCTAAAATGCCCCAAAAAAGCCCCCAAAAACTCTTTATGAACTAAGTAGAGCCCATCAAATCCATTACAGAATCCAAACAGAGGAATACAGTCTTTACTGGAAACCTAATCTGAATTGAGGAAAAAAATATTTATTCAAAATAAATAATCCATATTGAAGTGTACTTGAGTATAAAGGGTTGTAGATGTTCATTTGTCTTGCCAAGCTACAACAGTACTGTTTTGTATGGAAAATAATAACTATTTTGACCCAGATAAAAATAAAGCAAAATATTTATGGCTCCTTTCCTAAAATACAATAAATCGTTTATAATGCCAAACTTACTAAGTGTGAACTCAGAAACCCTTCCATCTCTAATATGTTGTCCTATGTATATAGAAAATGGTAATCTTGATATAGTTACTGTGTATAATAAGGATTGGCTTATTTCAATGGCGGATTTAGATCTTGGAACAACAAGGCATTAGCTGGTCATTTAAAAGCCATATGTCACAGATTTTGATATTTGTATTTATATAAACCATGTACATGTCTAAAACACTGGCACACAAACTGTGACCACTAACATTTGTGTGACCTGATTTGAGCTGGTGAAAGCAAAGAATTTCAGAATATTTTGTAGTATACAGTATGGGCCGAAGGTAAGAATGTTAGAAGTTGTCCAGAGCCCAATTTGTTGGATTTAATGCAATGGATTAAACCATGACATACTTTACTGCTCTTAGCTTATCGGGGTTTACCATGGAATGACGTAAAAGCCAACCTCTACCAAAAACCTTATACTTCTTGATGTCATTACTGACTAAACCCATAAAAAATAAACAACACAATGTTTATGATTTTGTTGATCAATTTTCTGGTCCCCTAAGAGATTAATCTGCTATTGGCATATCACTCAGAGAAATGCCAACAATTATCATTACAGTGAAACAACCAATGTCTATAGCCATTGACAGAAGTAAAGATCCACACTTTGCCACATCCTTGTTTAATCAATTCTTATATGTCCCTCAAACTAATTATTCCTATAGTCTAAATTGAAGTAAACTTGTGATTGTACAAGATTACTATTATCATAGCAATGGTAAAAAATAGTTTGCAAACATTGGTTACCTCATGCTTCCATAGCAAAATCATTTTACATCCCCCTGCATTTTAAGTAACCTACCCAATGGGACAGGTAGATATCTATTTGGAGCTAATACTGACATGTTAATTATATTAACATATTGCTTTTCTCTCTTTTTCTCTGTTTGTTTCTCTGTCAAGACAGAGAAAGAAATATAAAAAAACTGGGAGGCAGTGTGTTGCTGAAAGGCAACAGCATAAGAGTGCTGACAGTCTGATAAAGTAAGCCTGGGGAGGGAAAGCAAAAGAGGCCATAAAATGAATTGCCTCCTACCTCATAAATAATAGAAACATAAATGTCAAATGAACTTTATTTCAAGAGCGGGTGGTCTAATAAAGATGCAGTTTTAAAGAGAAATTCATTGTCATAAGAAGGCCACATCCCGTTCCTTTTCATAGAGAGTTAGGCCTACTCAGTGCAAGTTCACATTCAAGACCTTGCCACACCACCTTTTGAAACGCAAAGCCTTAAGAAACTGTGGTTCTGTTCCCTGGCTCTGTCTCACCCACACACCTACTCTAGCCATCCCTATGCCTCCCCTTTCTCTTCACATCTCAAATACTCCCCTTCCCCTGTTCCTCTTTCCCTTGTTCTCACTTCTATACAAATTGAGACGGAAAGATAAGAGATTACCACCACCATAGCAGGCTGCTGCTCATTGATAAAACCATATCGAATCCATCTGTTGAGCCCCCTATGCCACTAATACACTCATCTCTTAGGCTGTCAACAGACAGGGGATCCATCTCTCCCTTTGAACTGGGCACAACAGTGTCAAGGTTTATCTGAGAACTTTTGGGAGAAGAAACTGGGGCCAAATAAGTCACCAGTTGACTCCCATGTTGACAGAAGCATACAAGTTAAACCAGCCTTAAACTGGTTTGACGATGTAGTGAAGACAGGATCCTCTATTTTAAGAAAAGTTAGTAATTTTACAAAAAATCCTGTTTCGAAAATCAAATGTCATTGTAAGTGTCATTATAAGTTAACTAACATACCTACATATTGCAAAATTCCTCATAAAATAAATCTTATTTTAACGTATGTTAAGAGTATGCCTTATCTACTTCCTTTTACAACAGCGAGAATTATGCTGCCATTAATCACATTTGGTGTGATAAGGTTCTATTACACAGAATTATTGGTAGCTTTATGGTCAAATGACTTGTCATATACCCTTTCTTGTACTATTAGCCTACACACAAGCCTTTAGTCTATGCCATGTGGTATCAGTGTTGTAGGGATTACGCATACATATTAAGAGCTACATTAACATTGAATTCAAAGTCGAACTTATGTTTTTGAACCCATTTTCTCCAAGATTGTACATTTGTAATAGCCCGGTTTATGGACTAGGAGATGTTTACAGTACATTAATGAATATTAATCAGATTTTGGGAAATTATGTTTGCATGTGACCGAATCACACAAATGAATCATTGACTTCATCACGCCATCATTTTACTTCATTAGAAAGCAGAAAAGGGTTTTATGCATCTTTTGCATTCAGGAATTAAAAAAGATTTAGCAAAATATCATCATTATCCGCACGATAGACCTGGCTTTACAGCATTTGCTTATTTAAAACAGTAAATCTCCACTCAATATGGCCTTGTGGAAAAGTGCAGTATATAATGCGAGGTGAATTGTCATTGTCAGAGTCACCCATCTTCTGTTATCTGTAATGAATGTCTTGCCTGTCACACGCACACACAGACGTGCACAAACACATTGTGACATCCCAGGCAGCCTCTGACTGGGCAGATGTAGAGGGCAGATGTGAGGCAGATGAGAGTTGTCTCACTCATGACCGTGACACAAAGTGTATATGTACGTGTATGCAAAGCAATCTATATCCAGCAATGCTCTTGTCTTTGGAATGGGGAGGGGGACGGGAGGAGAAATCGTGTGGCCTGTGACAGCCACAGCCACAGCAATGGTAATTCATCCACATCATTGCTGTGGAGGGCACAGAGGGAGTGCAGGTCTGTTCTCATCAGTTTCACCATCCCTGTATGATTATGTGACGTGAGGTGGAGGGGGTGGCCCCTCGGAATGAAGTCGGCTTTGGCAGACTGGTGACTGTTCCTTCTCACTTACAGGGCTTTTTTATTGCAAGGTCGCACATAACCCGCCAAATCGCCTTACGCAAGATGATGCAACCACTGTTGCTTGGCTACATGATAATTCTCACTTACCAGTTATCTTTATTGTGCTTGTGACTTTCTAATATTCATAAGACTCCTTAGTTTGTTGTTCTCCGGCAAAACGCATCCATTCAATTCAACATGTATGTTAAATTAACTGAAGTAAATTCACATGTATGGTAAATTAATGTAATTTTAGCTATCCTGCGGTGCATGAACAATGCTGGTTTTGGATGTTGTTATCTTGAATCGTGATGACCTAGAGATGAGGCTTCTCCTTCTTGCATTGAGATCTGTAAATTCTCACCTCCATCCACCATATCTACTTTTAAATCCTGTATGTATCCCTCCATTGCCCTTTTGACGGCTAAAACTCTAGTCACCTGCGATAGCTTGTCCGAGTTAGCAACGTTAACTAAGGGGGCGGGGCTTAGCGATAGGTAAATTGCAACACGTCTGGAGGACGGCATGAAACAACAAAAACCACCCCCCTGAAACAGAGAGAAGAAAACTTTACAAAAAGCAGCATGGTACTCACTGGATTCTGGGTCGGAGTTGCCATCTCCCTCAGTACGGCTGTTGGGTGAGGTCTGTTCGTAGTACTCCTCCTGGGCGAAGCTGAGGGGCAGAGGCTGAGTGGTGCTGGCAGTGCTGCTGGGCTCTTGGTCCCCCAGGCCGCTGTCACTACAGCTCTCTTGGGAGCCATCTGGAAGGTGAAAGGTCACGCGACGCTGGGTCTGAAACACCACAATAACGGGCGGGTGATTATGATTGGTTCTAAGCTAAGACAGAGTGAGAAAGTTCATCATTGAAAACAGGGTGGTATACTGGGAGCTGAGCGGATTATTCAAAATACCTCATATCATCAAAACAGATTTTTTTTACGAATATGGGTAGGAAGCACTGTAGTCACACCAGCCATGCATGATATATATGGGTGCCATCAAGTGAGATAGAGTGTCAGTCATCTTAGATGGTGTCAAGGATTTAAAGTAAGTAAAGATGGGATCAGCAGCCAAAGTTTTGCTGAGTTTCATTCAAGCATGCTCGTAAAAAGAATCAGTTGTCATTGCTAAGAGACTGTCACAGAGTCAGTGTAACCAGTCAGGATGGAAACCCAGCAAAAGCAAAAGCTGTCTCCCAAAACATCATACAATGGCAATGTTCCAGGTGTGGGAAAGGATCATGCTTGTAACAAAACAGGAATCAGTGCTTGTTCATACAAGAACCGTTTAAGGGTCGCCTTAACATTGTGTCAGCCATTGAACTTAATTTGCAAGAACGGGCACAAAGAGAAATTGTTTCTTAATAAAGTTCACACAGGACCCTGTAGACATCTACTTCTGCATCTGACAAAGCCAACATCAAATATTTGACCATTTCAACTGTCACATGAAGCAGCCAACCTTTAATGCGATTATTTTATCTTACATTAGCAGTATTTGATGGGCTGGGTGGAGGGATTTATGGATTAGAATAGGGTGAGATGGGGTGAGTGTGGCAGTGGAACGCCTGTCTAAATTCCTGAAAGCCACAAGTTTCTGTTTCATGTCTAACAAGAAGCTTCTGTCATGTTCATGTCCTTGTCATCTCAAAATTAAAATGTGTAGAGATTCCATACCTTTTACTTTGTACTGATATAGTACCATTATGGATTCAAAAATGAGAAATGTCATTTTAGATGTGTTATTTTAAGTTAATGAAAGGTTTGACAAGGCCTAATTGAAACTTAAAGCTCTGTGATTTTGTAATAAGTGGATCTGTTTTTAACCAGGTTGAACCATGTCCTACTTTTACTACTCGCCAAATTTAGACACAAGGGGGAAGGAGGGAGAGGGAGGTGTGGAGGTACAGACTTTGATTAGGAAGGTCTTAAGGTGGTGTGGAGGTACATACTTTGATTAGGAAGGTCTTAAGGTTGTAAGCATGTGTAGATTTTCCCACTCAAAGGCACAGGCCTTTGATTTCTCAGGGGACATCGAAAAGTTCATATTGTGACCTTTCTCGAGCACCCAATTTAGTACTGTAGCACTACAAAAAAAGCGACAGTAAAAGGCAGCATTTCACATTTAACAAGAGTCTGTGACCATCGTCCATTTATTCTGACCCTTTCATATTTATAGTTGTTGTGATGTTTTTGAAAGTGTATCGTAAGGGAAGAGCAGAGTTGGAGTTGGATGCAATCAAATGTGCATAGTGGGATTTATGCAGTGACATTTCTTGTCATTCATCACAGAATGGTTTTGGGTAAAGCGGACAGCAACTCAGTCATTACAACTTCCATAGCCCCCTCTCATGCGTAGATTCTTTCACCTGTTCACCATTCACCATTTGTTTGTATTAGTACATTCCTGAATGATGATTTCATTACATTTTTCTTTTAGGTATTGCTGGGTTAAACTTGAATTCATTTTTATGTTGTAGCTTCAATTATTTCAAAACATTGATCTTTTAACATTGAATTAATTTGAAGAATGAATTATATTAAAGCATAATTTGCCCTCTATTTTGTTATTGTGTTGTTTTTTTATTTCTCCTATTATGCAGACTGATTAGAAAAAATGTTTTTTAGAACTAATGCGATCTAATGCTTAGGCACACAAGGATAGCAATTTTCTTCATCTCTATAGAAACAAATGCGATATGAAAGTCCTGAATTAAAAACATCATTAACACATGCTCCTTAATGCTCAAGGGGAGTCTACTTCGCTTTGTACTAAAACTTTTTCCTCTACCATTGTGGTATACAGATAAAGAGCTTATTGTTCTTTGATAAGGCAGGGAGACTGAGGCTGAAAAACAGAATGTCTGAAAAAAATCTTGGCAGCCCTTCTCTGAATACTGCCAAAATCTGAGATCTGCAAACAGTTTACCAGTTAATTTAAGAACTATCAGACGATTAACTTAGCTAAATCCTAACAATTAGAAACTTGAAAGCATAACTAAGAGATGTCTGGCTTTGAGATGTGAAACAACTAAAAGGTAGAGACAATTAGTAAGTGTGTGTGCATCTATGTGTGTCTGCCTGACCAGACTGTTTATGTATCCAGATACCACTGAAAGTAGACAATTCGGAACTTACAAACTGCCTGCAAACCTGGTTTTCTGTGAAGCCCCCATCGTGTAAATAACTTGTCAAAACCCGGCATTGGATTAATCAACTTCTTTACAGCTATTTCATGAGGTAACAGTGTTCTCTTTGCTTTGGGACTGTTCATACATCTTTTTCAATAGGATGCATTAGATGGGAGGGAGATAGCAGTCCGTCTTTCATCAGAGCAGCAGATCATTTGATAATCTGCTTGTACACAGCCTTTGAAGGGATTTCTCACATTAGTTATGTTAAGAGCAGAAGCAATGTTGAGTTGCAATGAAGGAAGTAGCACGTTCATTGTGCCTTGGCAGCTTCACACAGAACTCACTTACTCTTCAACTTGCTCATAATTTATTTGAGGCTTGTACCAACAATGACAGCCAGAATCTATTGGAACAAACAGCTGTCCACAACAATTACGATTTAATCATCGCGTGGGTGGGACCTTTTATTCTTTTTGTCAGATGTTTACCAAAAAAAAACAACAACAAAAACATCTAAATTCTACACTGAGTAACTACAAAATAAGACGGTTTTTACATGCTAAGAATTGCCCCAAAAAAGTGAGGTAAATAATGTTTTGCCTAAAATGTATTTATTTCCATTCAGCACTTGCATTTAAATCAGTTTTCTTCAGAAAAATGTCCACATGGCTGCAGATAACAAGTTTGCAGATGAGTCAAGGTGAGTGTTGTGTTAGGCACAGTCACTTATTGGAAGAACACATCAGAAATCCATAAAGCAAAGACAAGCTGTTGTAAGAGATATCAACACCAAACAAAGCCTGTCAAACCAGATAAAACACTGCCTTGAAAAGTATGTGCATAGAGATAAAAACAGAGGGAGGGGACACAAGCCAAGTTCTATAGCGGGCCAGCCTGAACCAAAGCTCCTCTCTGGTGTCCACCCAGACAATGTGCAGATGGGGCCAGATTCATGGGTTGGAAGATTAAAAGCCCCTCTATATTTACAGAGAGCTAAAGGGATTGGATGCTGATTATTCTCTTCCTTGTGAAAGGGGTGAGTTACGCGTGTTTTTACCTATATGGTTTTACATCCCTTCAACAACAACAGAAACATATCTGCCTTAACATTGGAGAAAATGCCAAGTGGCATAAGAAAAGCAGACTGACAATACTTCCGCCCTGAGTGATAAACAGGGACCACTTAGGAGTAGATAAGGGGAGATTTGCTCTGCCATTTGAGATAAAGATCAGCCTTGCAGAAACACCTAGACCTGGTGAAGTCTGTGCAATGGTGATTTGTCATCTCCCTCCTTGGAAAGCAATTTAGACAAGTATTTACATCCCTAATGTCTGCTGTGTCATGGGTCTTAAAAAGAGCGTCACTTGTAGCAAGCTGTCACATGCATTAATGGTATTTATGCACTTGTATTTAGTGTATGTAAAGTATATGTCATATGCAGTATTTTCATTGCAAGTTACGTAAGGCCCCAAAACAAGAAGGTCCTTTTTAAGTACTGCACATTGCAACCCTGACTTCCTTACTTCATGAGAAATTCAATGGCTGTGGATGCACCATAATTACTACAGTACCATCTCTTAACAAGATCCACCTTGATCCAAAACCAGTGAACTCTCAGATATCAGAATATTGTCAAGAACAAAAGTGTGTGAAAAGTGACAGAAAAAATGTACTGCTTCGTTGTAAGATAATGAAGGATCGCAGGGGGCACAAAGGGCACGTGTTGCAATAGAAATCCAGTTACTGTTAGTAGGTCTTGTCTGTAGAAAGAAACCTTTCGAGCCACAGGGGAAAGTCAGGTTGAGTAATGTTATCAAACATAGAACAACTGAGAGTAGTTGAAAGGTTTTTTCCACATTGATGCATCTCAACAAAACTTGAAATTAAAAGTACATCATGGACAACCACAAACAAATCTTTTCAACTTCTATCGATGAAATAGACGTTGTCTTCTTTGATAGAGTACAGAATAGGGTTCAGAGAAAGATCTAAATTTATAGGACAGATAATTCTTTGAAGCCAATTACAGATCTCTGTGGAAGATGCCACATGTAAGTCCCCTCTGAAACCTTGTTGTGTGTCAACCGCTACCAACATGGAAGTAACACTGATAAAAAAAAGAATAATGACT
The DNA here is from genome assembly GCF_021917145.1 of Hypomesus transpacificus. Lineage (NCBI taxonomy): Eukaryota > Metazoa > Chordata > Actinopteri > Osmeriformes > Osmeridae > Hypomesus > Hypomesus transpacificus. The sequence goes on from NC_061060.1 coordinate 5,368,903, forward strand.
AAAGATAGAAATGCCTTCCAAGACTATCTTTTGCCTTTCATTGGCTTGATAAGACCCAATAAACAAGGAAGCTCCAAGAAATGTACACGTACATCACTCCCAAAGACATTGCAGTCATAATGGGATGGGATGTCAACCACCTTATTTCTTGTTCTTTTATCAATTAAGTGGTTTTAACACATACTATAATTGGGGTTGCTGTATGCAAAACAGCGTACAGAATACAAAACGTCAGCAATGGTTCGTTCTTTGGGCATTTGTCCAAGCATGCGACTAAATGGCCCGAAAAATTGTAAAGGTAGATAAATGTCAGCAAAGCAGAACTTACATTTGTAGAAGATATCTTGCCGAGTGGACAGGCCTCCTGAAAAAACACATGCGGATGTTAATACTGTAGACAGTACATTCTCCATGATTATTTGAGCAACACAATGACTGTTAGTCCACTGCCACTATACTGAATTGAAAATCAGCTTTGAAATGAAAGTGTATAGCTCCTTCAAATATTCAAATATCATTATGGGTAGACATACCAAACAATTTAAAGATGGATGTTGAGAGATTGCCTCATGCCAAATGCCAAACATTTATCTCAAAGTGCATCCATTACTTTTGTTGTTGGACAAAGTCCGTTTTTTGTTTTAGGTTTTGGTGGAAGTAACACGTATTGATTTCAACCTTGTATGAGAGGAGGTTGTACATCAAATGTCAGGTTTTAGTTGGCAGCCTGACAAACGCAGTCGTACACTCCCACACAAGAAACAAACCTGACATTGTGACAACACAAGCCACGTCTGACACTCTACATAAAGACGTCTTCTTCGAGTTTGAGGAAGATAGACCACAAAATATCAAATGAAGCATCAAACATTAACAATAAACAGTGACAAGCTTTCTAAATTGGGAACAAAAGCTGCCCGCAAGGCTGCAAAATAGCATCCTCTCCCCAGGGACTAGATAATAGCTCAGAGAGAGATAACAGTGTTTAATTTTTAATCACCAATTTTGTTGTCGTTGTACTGTGTCTAATAATGTGACTACTGTACATTGAAATCTAACTGTTAGATGCATTGTCAATGGGTACAAGCATAGCAAGACACTGCAAGACTTGCTGTGATGAAGTAAGAACAGAACACTGCTAGTTCAGCTACAATTCAGCCGATCATACTCAAATCAAACAAATCACTGAGGGGTGCTGGAACATTCCTATCATTCTCAGGGATGCAAAGACCAGGTGCACTGTTTGTCCAATAGGACAAAATAATAGTTCCTTAAAGGTGCTGACTTACAATCCCTGTCGTGTAGTACTATACCAAGTGTAAGTGGCTTTTATTGTCATTTTAATCATATACAGCTAGTACAGTACACAGTGAAACAAACTAATAAAAAAAACACAGAACTAAATAAATGTATGTGCCTGTGCTACTAAACATGCGTGTCCAAGTCCCAAAACAGCCAAATGTACATATTACCTCCCATGCAAGGATGTTGGGAAAAAAGTTGTTCGATTTATAGATCAAATGTTCATCAAATATTGTATTGGTTTGAAGTGAGCTGGCATCAAAGAAAAGGCACAACTATATCTCACTTTATACCATCATATTTTACATCATTATAAAAGATTGATAGTATAATCATACATCTTTAAAACATCATGACATTTCGGCCCACACAAAGGCCTTGATCAAAATGAATGCACAACTGAAATAGTAGAGTTGAGCCTCATTGGGAGGAGAGGAGCATCTGGTGTCAGGTTAAGGGTTAAAGTTCAAGTAAGCTACACTAAGCCCATCATTAGCTTGCTTTTTTGAACTACCAAGTATTTGTTAGGGGTATTGTAAAAATAATTTGTATCATTAGCAGATGACTTATGTACCCTGAACATATTAAGCTTAAGGCTTAGTGAGAGCAACATTGAAAACATTATAATGGAGATACAACTGGATTAATGTGCAACTTTTGCAAAGTACTTTTAAACTTTGGATTCAACGTCAAAGTTGTTTAAAGACATTTATTTGCATTCTTTGACCGGACGTTTTTAAGCATGTTGGAATGAGGCAGCTGTCAGACAGCAACCTCCATGCGACATTACACATGTTTTATTCATTATTTCACGACATAAATAGCTCTTGTTATAGACCTCAGCAACAGACCAATTAAATCTATGATAATGCAAGACCACAGCAGAAGGGAAGTATTTCAAAAGGTGACCTATGCTATGCCCTTATATTCCAACAGTGTGTGTGTGTGCATTTTGCACATTTGCCAGGGAGCGTAAACGTGTGATCCATCTCTGTAGTGATGGGTCACTGACCCTCTTCTCTCCACATACAGTATGCCTCTCAGACCAATGGTTTCAAAGCACCCACACCCATGCCAGTGAGAGAGTTGGGGAAGATAAGTGCATTTGTTGGTGAACCACATCAAAGAGCAGAAGGGTGTCTTCAGAAGGGGGCGAGCTGAGGCAGTAGGGCTCGAACTAAGCCTTTGATCACTCCCAGCTTTCTGATCATTAAAATATTGGATAAATAATTGATTAAAAACAGTAAGGCTCATTGTGCTTCGTCTCTGTATCTCAAATTATTCCAAAGTTAAGACTGCCATTCGCTTTGAATGAATAAATATGTAGATACAACTGAGGAGGACATGGAATTGTGCCTCTAACTTGCATTCATCATCATAAATAAAATGCACACGATGGAAATGGACACGATCAGGTATGTCAGACCAATGCAAATACAATATACATGTAACACAGGAAAATATTATATGTATGGTGGTATAATTAATATGCATACTGTCAACTCTGTAACATCATTCCTGCATCCTATTCTTTAAAGAGCATATATTCGTAAGAATTTAAATACACTGCAACATTAATTTAAATGCTTAAACTCCAACTCCATATCAATCTGAAATTAACACAAAATCTAAAGCTAATTTATTTGTTATTTCCAAAGTTAATGGGTCACACGTTTTTTTGTGAAACACATTCTGCATTCAACTTGAATGGTTAGGGATTTGAGTTATCAGAACACTAAGCAGTATAGTTAGGGTTTAGAAGGATCTAATGAGTAGAACAAAAAGAGACAGCCCTCCAATGGTAAAACACCTCTCTCTGTTGCTTGTGATTTTACTTGTCAGACATCAGCATAGAGAACAGGTTGTTTTTGCTATCATTCAAAATGCTCATACAATGCAGCGAAATTGTTGGGTGAATTTTCTCAGGCCTTCAGACCGAAGACCCTCTTCTCAACAGCATTGTTGGACATCTGTGCCATAGCTGTGATACAGTGATTGGTTGTCAATTTCCTTGCAGTGGTGTAAGAGGCCTATCGTTTCGCAGCAGAACCTCTGTTGCTTATGTACTTTCAGGGGTCAGAACAGACCCAACATGTATCCGCTGAGTGAGAAACATTGATGGAACCCCCACCAGGCCTCTAGGGATAGCCGGCATTATGTTGCCCTTCAAACAATCCACCTTCTCCCAGCACTATTACACTGCAAGAGATCCCTGCTTCACAACCTTGGTAGAGTTCAAACTCACAGTTCAGATGCTTTAGAATAGCCATGCTGCCCCAGTTTTAGCTAAACCCATGTTAATTTGTAATGTTGTTACATTTATTGTGTTGTTACTAACCGAGCAGCTTATGTTGAACAGTTGTACCGTAGCCTATAAGTTACGTTTGACATACAATTCTCAAACACACGTTACAGCTGTCCATAACTCAATAAAAGGGCCTGTTGTATATGGTCCATGTGTTTGTACAGTTTGAGGCTTTTACTACTCCCAAACAAGTTCATTGTCTACTGCAAGTGAGTGAAAGGTAGTAATCCATCATATAATATAAACTATGTAAATAATGTCAAGTGTATGATTTAGTAACTTCAAATTTCACTAAAAGCAGAAGAAACATTTCTCTCGAGCCTTGGCGCTTTTAATGGTTTAACACTAATGAGATCTCCTACTCTACTCTCCCCAGTCTGTGTCCACTTCACAGTTTATTTCACAGTGTAAATACCTTTGAAGACGGGGAAAAACAGTCTTACTGCTGCTTGCCAAGGCTACCCGCCGCTCATTTCACTCCAATCACGACTTGTCTGGGGGCTCTAGTTTCTAGACTGGTCGTACGCAACTAGTTTCTATGTGTGAATTCTGTATAAATGACGGTCAAGCAGGCCCTGTCAATGCTGCTCAGTATTCAAGAAATGTCAAGGGGGGCTGCCGACTTTTTCCTGCCACTGTTAACTCAAAATTGGGAAGTCATGTGACCTGTCATCAAGCAGTTGTCCCGGGAGATGAGGATTGTATTGGACAGCGCAGAGTCTGAACAACAACCACCCACATATCCATCCACCTCCACATAAATACACACATAGCCTACACATACACACAAACACACACGCCGACAGTACCAACAGTTGCACATCCCATCTGTTAGGCTGCAGTAATGACTCAAGATGTAAGAATGAGTTTTGGTCTGTGGTTGAAAAATGAACAACAAAGTTCAAGTTTACATTCTACTCACTACTGGCAAACACAACCTCGGATAGGCTGGGTCTGGGTGGTGCAAACAAACATTTATTGAACAAAACTGTCACTTCAAATGTAGATACAAGATTAAATGAAGATATTCAATCAGCTTGATTCTGTAGTTTGTCTTTTATGTTTCTATCAATGCAGTTTTTGGCCTTCAATAAACGTGGGAACCCTCTCCCTGCTACCAAGTCAGGCTTCAAACCCTTAAGTGTGGGACTTGTACTTCCTGAGTGTTGGGAAGTTTCTCTTAACACAATTACTAGCAACCAATAATGTCACCAGCATGTTCAAACCAATTTTGATTTACAAGTGGACATGTTGCCTTTTCATCAGCTTATTATTATTAAGTGGTTAGTGTTTCCCCTGAACAATCCCCTCTCGTCCAGCTCTCAGAGCTGTATTGATCCTCCCAGGGTACCAGCCCCTCCTGATTTCATTAGGCTCGCTGCTGTTAATTACTCCACACTATAACCTTTCCCTGTTTCATTTGGACCGACAAATTGGGTGAATTAAAAAAGGGAGAAGAGAAAAAAAAAGGAATAGCTCAGCAGCGCTGGATCTTTGCACAGCCAGTGTCAAACTCCCAAGCGGCATAATAATTAAAAAAGTTCATCAATGTTCTCTCTTTGCTCATCAAATTATGCAGAAGGAGGGTACTCCGGTTATAGTTGCAGAGGATTCATTTACGGGTAACATACCAGTTAGATCTAGTATGACTGTCTAGGGAGTGGAAGAGTATTACAATTGGTATGACTTAAAAGTAGTAAGATCATGCAATTTGTATTCATTTTATTACTCCCCTATTACTTGGGACAAACTTTTTCATTAATTGTTGCCAGGGAGTTAATAAACCCCCCTTGTGTCCTGAAGACATGTGTTAGCTCAAAAACATAAATGCTGGGCTTTAGTCCAAGTAAGAACCAAAGTTAAAATCCCTGTTCAGTCATTGAGATATAGGCCTACTAGTGCAGTGCTGCTGGTATATATTTCAGAATGTGACCGACTGTTGCTAATTCTTGTAGTTAAACAGACAGAATATACTTTATCTTGTTTATTTCTCCATTTCTAATCAAATAACAATTAGATGAATAACCTTGTCAGTTAGCCACTGCTACAGTTAGCTGGCTATATGACGTGTTAGTCATGTGGGTAGCTATGTCTAGCTAATTAGCGTTAGTCACTGAAAGCCTATAGCCAGACAATAGCTGCTAGATAGCTAACGCTATGTGGTGATGGATATATAGCTGACCCACGCTTTTACCTTTGTTGTTGGGCCTCTTTTACAACATGAAACCTATCCTTGACTCTTTGCCCTCCATGTGGCCCTCATTTTATGAAAATATGAGAAATACAAATGTTCAGTGATGAAGGGGAGCCTGTGTTACCCAATGTGCTTCTTGTAAAATTAATTTCATATTCAGTTGCTACTTTTTATGAGTCTTGTTTTTGTTTAAATCTTTTCAACTAACATGACTGCACTGCCCTTAGGGCCCAATGCTAATAGTGTGCTGGCTGTTTGCAAACACATTTACTATTATTCCCATTTTCTAATTAAATAACATTTAGCTGAATGTAACTTTGTCAGTTAGCCACAGTAAGCTGCCTATACAATATTTTGTATGTGGGAAGCTGTTTAGCTAATGTTAGCCACTATGTGGGGATGGATATAAAGCTAACCCACACTTTTACCTATCCTGACAGCCTTTTCACACGACATTATGCCCATCTTTGACTCTTTGACCCCCATGTTGCCCTCAGTTCATGGCGATGCCCAGTTTGTTTGTTGTGAAATACATTCTGTATTCAGTAGCTGGTTTCCATGAGTCTTGTTGCTGATTTTTCATCAAATAATGAAATTTCCCTTGGCCAACTCAACATGGAGAACACATGTGCATTGCCCGTTAATGGAGAACACAATTAATTTAATTGTCGTGAACTGCTCATCCAAACAACTTCACAGGCGTCATGGCACATGCCTGGGTCCTGAGCACTATGCAGTCCAATTCAACTAAAAACAGTGCCATTTTCTCAAGGTAATGGAGCCCCAGACACACAGACACACAGACACACAGACACACAGACACACAGACAGATAGACAGATAAACAGACAGACAAACAAACAAACAGACACACAGACAGATAGACATACAAACAGACAGACAATCAGATATTCCTGGAATTATAGTTAAATGAAGAACAAGAACTATGTAGCCTACATATTGCATGTTGGGGATGTCCTTCCCTCAAGGTTGAGTACATTCTAGTTGAAAAGACTCAATGTGCCTCAAAAGGAGCCATTGAAAGCTATCCCATAGGCTCAGATAATAACTTCATCTTAATTAGCTTGTGGTGCTCTGGAGTGCTGAATTGTCGGTTGCAGTGGGAGCTGGTCTGATTTATTGCTTGATTTAATTACGTATCAAAATTCAATTAGACAAGCTTTCAACCAAATTCAAAGTGTATTTTGTCAAGCTGTCCCTTGGAATCAAATACAACTTGAAGGACATCCTTCATAATAACGAAACATCTAACATAATAATCAGCACTTAGGAAAATTATTGTCTTGAACTAAAAGATAAAGTAAACAAAATGCAGGTTTTAGGGAAGTATTTAACTTTTTAAACCACTTATCTGAATCACTTGAAATCAGGAAATATGTGAATCCTGCACATTCTATGAACTTAAAACAGGGTGAAAGAGTGTCAGGTTGTTACAGTATGCATGATACACTGATGCAATAAAATGCACTAAAAGGCATGAATACAACTCAGAAACTGTCCGGGCTTTTACATGCATTTGTCTCATGTACCTCTGCTCAAGACAGTTACGCTAGTGAATTTTGAATAAGTGTCAAATCACCAGGTCTCTCTATGAGCTACATTGATCTTCAGTACTATGCAAATTCAAGGTGTCACAGTGTCTCAAACTAAAAAGCCAAGAAGGGTAAAAATATTCCAGCCCACGGTCACTGAATGCACTGCAGCCTTTTACTGGTATTGTAAATATGCCAAGGAGGAGCAGTACCAGGACAGGAGAAGAAAATCCTATTGTAGTTTCAACCTTTGGTGTTAGTTTATCAAGATTTCACAGTGACATATGAATTGTTAATGCGTTTGATCTCCTTCTCTATTGAAATGCTTGACAGTTCTGTTCATTGAGAGTGGCAGAAGGCATTGTCCACTGACTATGATGTGAGACAGCACACTGCATTGGAACCTGATGTTCAAGCAAGTGGCAGAATCACTTATCACTGTCACCGATCGGCAAACAAGACATGCGATCATGACACTGATTAATGGTTCTCGGTACATTCATGAATACAACATAATACAGTTGGCACCCTTATGGTTGGTGTGATTCAAGAATCCTTCAAAACTGTCAAAATACAGTTAGCACCTACCAGTTGTACTGGATAGTTGCATGAAATTACTTTGCACCGGCAAAGAGTTCTCAAATAATGGTGTGAACAGTTGACACTGAATTGACTTTCAGATTAGACTGTCTCAACAAGCAAAGTGGTAATTTGACACTTGTGTCTTGTCATTAATTGAGAAACATTGTGATTCTTGTATCTTGATATAAAGTAGTGATACACTGCAACTTAAGTGTTATGCTGTAAGAAAATAACTTTTTTTATTGATCTACCAAGCCCCACATATTACATTTCATGGGGTCATATGTACAAACTATATATACATGTTCCTAGCTCCTTCAAAGTACTAACTGATAAATATCTTTCTGTGACAGATCATGTATTAATGAAACAAAATTAATAAATCTCCTTGCACCTTGAGGACTGCGTTCTGATCAAAAAGTGCTGTTAACGTAAGTAATGTGAGACCAAGTAACACTAATTACAGCACTCACATCCATCCATATGATGCCTTTTCCATCTTCTTTATTTTTCATCTGACACTTCATACAACTTTATTACAAGTACATCTTAAGTGGACCTATGGGTACTGGATAATGTACCTGTCAGTGAGCTTTTAACTATACAAATGACAACCAGTTGTCTGCTAAATGTCTTCAATAAATGTTCTCAGCATTTTGGTAGAAAGAAGTGGAATCCTACTCTCAAAAAATAAAAACATAGGCACGGTCACGTCTTGATATCTTCCAGTAAAATTGCAATGAGAATAAAGTAATAATCTGTAAAAACATCAATATGCCAGATTATTCAATAAAGGCGACTAAAGATAAAGAAAGTTCTGGAGGGAAAGTGTATCTTAACCGCAGAAACAGCATTGAAAATATCTGACCACAAAAACTGTCTGATTTGTTCATAGCTGTCATAAAATAGTACACACTGCAAAATAACAGATACTCTTAAACTCCTTTATGCTATTTAGAAAAGCACGAACAATCACTCATTTGTATTAAGACATTGGAAGAAGATGGATACATTGGAAAAAAGCATTAGATTTTCAGAAACAACTTATGGATTAAAGTACCTTATGATGATGTACAATTATCTGTTATTGTCTGCTGGTATGTTATTAGCGGTAATCATCCACACTTAAAAAATGTAAACAGGGAGAATTGCATGCACCGCAAGGGATCCAATCTTGGTGAAACATTGATCAGCTCTGAGCTAATATAGTTGTATCCCAGATCACATTCCTGCTCTAAATATGTTTGTCAGTTTTTGGCAGTTGAGTGGCGGATAAAAGTATGCCATTGATGTGATTCAAAGCTGTACGTGATAAAAAAAATATCTTAGTTCCCTTGCCTGCTTACCCATTGGGGTCCAACACCACCACCAAAACAAAGTTTTCTTTCTACCAAAGCACTTTTTCCGCAGAGCAGTCATCGTAGTAATGTCTTTGTAGATGGCAATTGCGTGCTCCAGGAGGCTTCTCATGAACTGCCTTTTCCAAACCTCATACTGTTTTCTGGCCAGAGAGAATCACATTAACATATGCTCTCACAGTCCACAGCTCTACATTTGATTGGTTAATGCTTTACTATAGCAGGTTCGGTTCAGTATGCTCCCATTGGATATCCATATCTACTAACACATGTCTGTATCTACCCACTCGTGTAACAGTAGGGGTGTATATCTTGTGATGGGAGGCCTCTTTAACATTTTGTCAGAGGCCTTTTTATCAACATAATATGCATTCCATGTGCTGACAGAGTATTTTAATAATGACAAAGAAAGGTAATACCGGCACTGAATGGTAGGCACAGAGTTTAATGAGGTCATCTGATGGTTAGGTTGCTTTTTTTCTATCTGTATTTATGCCTTTTTAGCATGCAGACTTCAATTCCCTCTGTAGGGTGTGCATCTCCAAAGACCATGCAAAAATGAAATATGCAATAAGAAATAAAGAAAAAATATTCCAAAGCGGTGCCTCATGGTACCATCATCTCTTTGCCTAGAACACTTATATCCTCTTAATGATTTTCAGACTAATGCAATTTCCTTTCATGCCTTCAGTTTGATATTTCGCCTCTGAAACCGGAGACAGATTTTACAAAATCATAAATTCCTTGTAATAAACCAAACCATGAACATTACGAGGCATTACAATGGGCATGGAATATTCGAGAAAACAACGCAGTTATCAATGCCATCTCTCAGTGATAAAAGCAGCTTCAATGCTAAGCCACAAAAAGTATGCAACGCTGTTCCTGGTTATCGCATAAATAACGTGTAAAAAGAGAAGAAAAAGAAGAAAAAAAAAACAACTTAAGAGTTTTATACATGGGTGTGAGGCATCAATAACAATGTTGGCTCATTGGAAGGCTTTTATTTCTATTTAAAGTTTAAAACAGTTGTGTCATATCATCATGTCAACAGGTATTTTTGAAGTTTTGAAGTTGTCAAATTGTTTGCTTGAACCAGACTTTGATATTATGTTTAGAAACATTGTGTTAAGAAACTCCCTCTGGGCTGAGGCTTTGTTGCCTTCACAGTTATTCCTTCTGTTTGTTTTATTTTAAATTACTTTGGTACAGCATTAAGAAGTGTAATAATTCATAAGTTTCAGCTAAGAGTTAGACCTACTTAAGTTTTCTAAATGTATTTGTTGTTGTTATTACTAATCTGGACACGCTAAGCGACATATGGTTAAATCGAGAACAAAGCGTCTTGTGTATTGGTGTCTAAAATAAAAAAAGTATTTCTATAAAATCATTGTCCCTAGTGACTAATCCTTATCTAAGCAAGTGCAAGTGATGCTTACTCTTACTTACAAACCATAGAAGCTCTGTCTGAAGAACAGTTTGATACAATATAGCTTTTGATCATCTGAAGAAAAGTTATGTCGTCGGTCATTACTATACAGCAAACCTGAACTAATTTATCAGTTTTTGTTTTGGTCATCTTGCTGCTGTGGGTTAGAAATGCAGACGTTCTGTGTTGATCTGAGGGGTGATGCTGAAGAAATGTATATCAAACACTACAGAGGAGTTGACTGTGCACAAAGGACAGAAGCCTAGCATATGTGTCATCTGGCTGCATTGATTTATAACTGCTGGATGGAGAAAATAAGAGGCTGGTATATAACTGAATCATAGAAGCATTGAATAATACTTTCCTCATGAATAAAATCATTAAAATAAACTACATTTTTCCATATAGGCAGACTGGTCATAAATCCTGCATGTCTCATAGATAGATGTTCTCCTCTATAAATTAAGCTTTTAAAACTCAAAACATTTGGAACTGAAGTATTCTGAGGAGAACATTGTAAAAATAACAAAAAAAAACTTCCTTGATGAATATCAAGATATATATATATATATCAAGCACAGCTTGTAGGCAGAGTACCTAAAAACTGCTTTAATCCCACTGTAGGTTATATGAAGACCTCAGCCAGAATTGGTGCACCTCCTTTCAGACCGCTGGTCCTACAGACTGCTGGTTCCAGGATTAGCGAGTGAAGAGGCTAAGAGGGTAATGCCTGAAACATCCTTGGGAACAGGGCTGAACTCAGATCCTCGAGTGTACGATGACTTCCCATTAATAGGTATGGGTCGGCTAGGAGAGTCCACCCAGGCGAAGAGATTTCCTCGAGGGCAGCGCCTCTGACACTGGGGTACAGGGCCCCAGCCATCTGTGGTGATTTGACAAATGATTCCATATCAAAGGGGTCTGCAGTGATTTGGGAGGTAATTGATTGGACAGGAGGCACTTAAATCCCTGATTGGTTTAACTGAGAAGAGGCCTGGAAGGAATATGTGATGACATGAGGAAGAGCTTGGGAATGTGGCAACAAAAATACTGCAAGCCATTTGAACTTTTTGGAGAAAAAAAAAAGACAGATTAATTGGATATTGTTACATAGAAATATGCAGTGCAAGAATATGCACAGATGATGTATGCTCTAAACAGGAGTGTATCGCTGTTGTGCATTGTATGCCGTACCCATATCTATGATGCTTTTAACGCAACCTTCAGGATATCCAATTTGTTCATACGCCCCCAATTCAAATCCAATTTCACTATACCAACAGTGGAATATGAATGGGAATGGAATGTTCCTCATATCGATTCATTCCGTATTGAGGTGTGGTCTAATTCATATTCTTTCAGCAGGCAACTTCAAGAGTGGGTGGTGGAAATCTTATTTCATCCATGCATTTCCTGATTTTGTAGATATCATTAGGTGTTGTTGTGGGACCCACGTCGTGTGGGAGGTGACATCTTTACTTAAAGATACAGGATAGTAGTGGCTTCCCCTGAGGATAACTCCCAAGCTCCGAAACCAATATACAAGGAACATAAGGAGAACCAGCCTGGTTGAGCTAACCACCCAGAATACTAACCATAGTGGCATATATGGGACCAGACAGGTGCAATGTGAAAAACAATCCTGCCAAAGTAAAAAAAAACTCAACAAAGACAATAAAAATGTTTAATTTTTTTGAGTTAAAAAAATAGATTCTCGAAATAGACAAAAAAAGGAATGATGAGAGAACAACAGAACGTTGGATTGTTTTTTATAGTGTCTCTATGTAAACCAGTTAAAAAACATCCTTGCTGCGAGCACTCATATACACGTGCAACTAGCCATGTCGCATATGGCACATGGATGCTTTGCAGACAAAGCCAAATCCGTAGTGGAGACCTGTCACCACCCTGAGAAAGCTAACAGTGGAGCCTATGTATGTTTCTCATCTTGTTTTATAACATATAGCGAGCTGGACGCACAGTTTACCTTTTGCCATTTGACATGGACAGGCTGTGCTCACTAGTGACAGATGCTGCACAGGAGCTAACCCAGAGGTCACAAATGACCTTTCGGATTGTCTTTTTTTTTGGTTCAGTCACACCACATATTTGTCTAAGGATGGACAATGATGCAACCTCAGGCACCTACCATGGTACCGTAGAGTGGGACCGGCTTTGCTGTAGCTTGTCCTTCACAATCAGGTTTACCTCAAATTATTAGTTTTTGCATGTGTGTGTGTGCTTACATGAAGTTGCTTGTGTAACCCATGGCACAGTTTTTTGAGTTAAGCATAGTACGAAGCTTAATTGTTGCATGACTAGTATCTTGTGTGACTGCTAGAGGGATTTTATTTTATTATGCACAGTGAATCATCATTGCAATAAGATATGCTTATTCACAGGCAGAGTTTCTTTTGCTCAAACATGCTGCCTGTTTGCAGACAATGAGGCCTGTATGACTTATGTGTTCTACTATAAGTCTATGAAATTGATCAACTATTAGACACCATGCCACAAGCAAAGGAATTTGTACGTGTGCATTAACAATTATGATGGAAATAGAGAAAGCAGAAAAGCGTATCACATATTACTGCCAATAGAAACCCAGGTTATAGTCTGACTTCATGGAAGCATGGTGGAGTGTGTGAGGATTTCAGTTGCCATGCTAATTTCAGCAACCTGGCAGGGACAGGGTGCAGCGAGGACCCCATCCAGGAGGTGGGTGATCCTATCCCCATCCCACACCCTCTCCATCTGCCATCCGCCTGTCTTCTGCATACAGTGTGAAAATCACTGACCCGTTTCACAGAATAATATAATTTCCTATGTAAAAATAAATAAATAAATGAAAAGAGAAGATAGGTATATATTACATGCTAAAATCCAGCTGCTTATGATATGGTTGTTTATTCACCTTTGATTGTATCAGGTTGTAATGACCAAAAAAAATGGCCAATTGTCATGTGAATCTTGAGGTGTGTCAGAACTGCCAAAAATATATCAGTTTCGTCTCCCTCTTAGGCTGGCTGGCTGTGAGATACTCTTCAATTATTCACAGATAGCAAGATTCTCCTTCATTTGCATCTCACCAGAAGAGGCAATTTAAAAATGTGGAAAAAGGGATGGTAACAAAAGAGAAAAGAAATGCATCTGGGAATGAATGAGAGGAGCCGGTGGATGGACAATGCATATAATGTGAGTTATTATTATAGTTTAACAATGTGCAGACCCCTGGGACTGACAGAATGCAATGTATGGCCTTTCAAGTACCATCGTTATGGAAACCAAATGCCCTGGACGACCAAGTTACCCACCCACTCGGACAGCCGTTAATCATCTTCGCTCAGATCCTGGCACAGCAGAATTTGGCCAATGTGTCAAGAAGCAATTATGTATACTTAGTCCTCTGCCCACCCATCTCCATCGTTCCCTGTTCTCTCCCTCTCCCCCTCTCCCTCGCTCCCTCGCTCTGAAACTCTTTATATAATCACAGATTAGACTGTTTTGAAAGCTTCTCTCCTCTCATTCCTATCTTTCTCAAGGATGCATACAATGCAGACCAAGAAAAAGAGAAGAAGAAAAAAATAGATGGGGTATATTTTAAGCACCATATAATCAGACATTACTTTTATATGAATCATATCTGCCCATTTACTCATTATATTCTCATCCTGGGATGAGTGACATACCAAATTACCCTACTGCCCCGTCGCATTCTTTTTGCATATTGGGTTTGTGCGGATCATAGACACTAATGTGAGTCGACGAGAGGGAGATTATGTTCTGCTGGTTGCAGCTAAATGTTAACACGGCTGCATATCGTCGATGTTCTCCTGCTCATTACACCAGTACAGAGAGGAAAAGCTGCCAACAACACCAAGCAACTCGCAAACTCTCCAATTCCAAGGACAGTTCATACATCTGAATGTTAACTTGGAGGTGACTCGCGGGCGTGACTTAGAAGTTGTCAGACAAGACTCTCATTAGAGGTCTCCTAAATATGAGCAGTTGAGGGCCACATGAAGGACAGGTCGACAATTAGAGTGCCATTTTGTGTTGACAAAGCTCTGAACAAAGCTGATTGGCTCTCTCATTATTTAACAATGACAGGCACAGGGTGGTGTTGTGTCATATTATTTACTGCCACACACGAGCATGCAGCTTTCAATGCCGGTGCAGTCACTTTAGGAAGCTGTCCGGGCATTACAGCAACGAGACAGCATTGTGAATGGCCGCTTGATGACAGGTTGTCAGACACACAAGCTTTTCTCCATTGGTTTCCTTTTACCAAGTGTTTTCACAAAGTCTTTGCTTAGACTTGACCGCAGCAGTCAACCAAAAGAGGACACAGTCATGTTGACACATCGGGGGCTAAGTGAACCGAAATTGTGTGAATTTCACTACGTAGCACATTATCACATTTCGCAAATGGCAAGCAACAGGAGCAGAGCAGAGTGGAAAGTTCCTTTGATCGATGTGTGAAGATTACCCGAATAGTCTAGAGTGATAGCGTTACTCATCCATGCTCAGTCAAAGCTATCATTGCATAAATCTTCCCTTCTCACCTCTGGAAGAAAAACCTTTGACTGATTCACTATGGGTTACAGGAAAAGTATGTTTTAATTGCGATCCCGCATTTACAGATACTTGACTAAATTCTTCTTGCACTACCAGATCTATATTTTTTCTAAGAAGAAATGCTTGGAATGGGGATGTTTCCGAAAATACGGTGTCACTTAGATTGGATAAAGCAGAGGCTTACCTTATGAGGACAGATGGGTTGGATGCTGAAGGACTTCTCTGGCGTCTGGCTCTGATTCTACAAGAAAAACATTATCAGCAACCTGGTTTCTGTGAAAGGCATCAAACAGGAAATCTATTTTGACAGTGCTCATGTTACAGATGTTAACATACTGCATGTTAAGGGGACATCTACATTGTGCTGGTTTAAATGGACCACTCTCAAAAAGCCGGTCTTATCAATTTGCTAATCCGAATTTATAGCATGCTCCTACAGTAGTCTCTCAATGTCCCAAACCTCAGATTTGTTCTCAACCTACATTAAAAGTCTGTACAAGGGCGATAATGCTTATGTTTGTCCGTTTTCCTTTTTTCTGCTTTAACGATTACAAAACAAAGCCACACTTTATAGTCGTAAGACTTTGCATAAAATATGAAGAGACTTTTGCCCAGATTTTGAGTTTGATGATTATCAGATTGTTAATACAGCAATACATACGTCAGATACAAGGAAAAACAACACTTAAAAGGCGACTCCAAGGTAAGTCAACAAGCCAACAACAGATGGTCCTGCTGTTTTTGATTATGCAAAGACGTGTAGCGGTTGCTACTCACAATAGCCCAGCAAAATAATAATAATTAAGGCCATCTTGAGATGAGCTAAGTTATACATGAATAAACTTGTACCATGAAACCCCTCTCTGTGGAAAAAAGGTATATAACTGACTTCCCAGGCCTCTGTAGACCACACTGTAGGACTGCCTTCTTCCTTGGATGGCCTGTTGATTCCAAGCAGGTGCCGCCAGTTATACCCTCACATCCAATTATCCTCCTGTGGTATGGCTAATGCTCCCTGACACTATAAATGGCTTCCTTATGGTATCACCAAGAGATGAAGAGTGAACTGTCCAGACGCCTAACATCTATATTTCATCACAACTTTAGTAACTGTGGAGAGGAGGACCCAGCTTTCCTAGCAGCATAAACACCAGTTCATGAAATATGGATGTAGCTATGGCCAGACTGCAGCTTGGCGGTCTGAATTAGGAGATACAATTTCCCCCACTGACTAAAAACATCTATAATCATAATACAATAATTGAACAACAAAAAAATAGAAAATGTATGGAGATGTTAGTGGGAGAAGTTCAGGGAGAGAGAGAGGTGGTTAAGGGAAAGAGGGAAGGGGGTTGATTAGTTTAATGATCTTTAACTGTAATATTCTTCAAGCTATTTACGTAATACTGTCCATTTCACAACCATCTAAAAACGTTCCAACATGATCAAAAATACAGATCATTCCAGATTATTCCTACCCTTGGATGGTTACACAATGGAAACTATTAAGGCTTCTTGCTCAAGGGCAAAATAGTGTAGATTTTATTTAGGAATGTGGAAAAATCCGAATTACCATTAACCCCGGCACCTACTATTCCTTTTTGTATTTCCTGTTTTGGTTTAGTACAATTGCATCTAGCTAATAATGGTTAATGATAATCAATTTGGAAGACTAATGTAGTAAATGATCTAATGTTATTATAGGTTATTTAAATTCAACCTTGAGACAAGTAGCTGAAATAACATGGTAAAAGAACTGATGCTGGCATCACCATGGACAATATTTTGTAACGTGACAGATGAAAAGAGAGACTGAGTTCCATTGGGGGTATTAAACCTGTAAATTTCTCCACAGACTTTTTGGTCTGGGATTACCCCCCAGTTCCCCAGCTGTTCTCACCAAAGCCCTATGGGGTGAAGCAATAGGCTGCAAAGTGCCATAATCTCCCCCCTACCAGTGTCGCAACTGACTTCTCCTCTGTTTGCCATAGCAGCCACTGACGAGAGCTCTTTGAAATGTCCCCTTCCCATAGGTACACAGAGACACGAGTGTCTCTTTGGGTCTAGCCAAACTCCTTTTTTACAAAACCTGCCTGAGTCTTCTCACCACTCTGGTACCGAGTGAAGTCTCAATTAAAATGGTGTTATGATTCAATTAACCACTGAATGTGAACATCAATACCTTGAACAATACCTTGCTATGTATTTGTAGAACATTTTGTAAATAAATATATCATTTATATCTGAAGGTGTTCAGTATAATAGACATTGGAAGAGGAATGTCTTGCCAAAACATTATGCATTAAATGTGCTAAATTTTTGGCTTTAGAACCAAGAGAGTAGACTGTTTAAGCTTGATAGCAACCATAGATAATCTAAATCCTTTATCCTTTCATATACACACACAGATACACACACATAGTGAATATTTCCTCAGGCTGTAATGAGTGTGCTATGTTTTTTAACAGGATTAACAGCATTAAAATCACATTTCATTCTTTAGCAGAACAAAACAACACTGTTCGTGGAGAGCCTGTTCATTTATTACTGCTCCAAGGACGCTACATATAATCCATGAATATTTTATCATGAATATTTCATCAATACAGACGCAATGGAGCTATATCAGAGCACTAAATCTATATTCTTCCGATTCATTATAGCATATGAATATATGTGATTGAAAAATTAACATGTTACAGAAAAGACAACCCTCTAACGATTGTATTTTGAGATTAACTTTTGGTCTGGTTGATAGGGAAACCTTGTTGACAGCCATAGCAACACATGCCCTTGGACTACACCACATATTGATGTTTTTCTGTTATTTTCTGAGCCAGGATGATGATCGTAATTTGATTAGGGTCAATGAGTACTCAGCAATGAGGTATGGGCAAGGCCAGAACCTGGTTTTGAGGACCAGTAGAGGATACTAAACTGATTCAATTTACTGTCTTTTCTTGTAAACCGAGGTGTAGACAGTTCACATTCAAGGCAAGACTTCTCTATCTAACCCTGCCTGAAAAAAAAAAAAACATAACAAGTGCACTATTCAGCGCCAGTGCAGAGTGGACAGGACTTTTGGCACGTTAGTGTATCTGGAAGGTCGACAGCACAACCGGCATTCTCAACACTCACACAAGGGGGCTTTCTTCTGTCAACATCCTTGGCATTTTCTCAAATGTGGCCTGGGCTACATTTCATTTCAAGTTATTTCTGCCTCATCTCTGCCCCTTTAGCTCTCTTGCTATCCGTCCTTTGTTTACCACCCTACCTATATTGTTTCACACACACACACACACACACACACACAAACAAAAACATATTTCTCTCACTAGGATTAAAGCAATGCTGTAGTTCCAGGATTATCAAATGCCTTTGATCATGTGACTCCCATGTTTTTGATCTGCTGCATATTCAGGAAAAAAACATTTTCTCCCTCCATGGAATTCCCTTTAGCGAGAGATATGCTGTTACATGACAAGTGCATGTGACAGGTTGTGAAAGTAAAGAATGTAACCAGCACAATTTTTTTCTATTTGGAAAACTGTAGCAAGAAGTAGCTTGTCTTATGTCGTAGTATGAGACATTGCGTGTTTGTTTGTGTGTCTGTGCATGTGTGTGTGATAGACCTATATTGTGAATTCTGAATGGATTGTCTTGTGGTGTAGCTGAATATTCCATTCAATTGAATCCCAAATGATTGTGCTCCAAGAAAACTTCTACTTTCATCCACTTGTATTATATGGAGGAAATGACACTCATGTCTCAGATATGGAGAGATGCACTGCAAGCACAATGGAGGATTTGCAACAAAATCGTCAGGCTTCGCCCAACAAACTAAAACACATGCACACCCACAGCAACACACATCCTCCCCACCCCACTCCACTACTCTCTATCAGCCCTCTGCCTCCCCCCAACCACACACACACACACTCACACACAAACACACTCACACACAAAGCTGATTGTTAGCAATTTCAGAGCCTTGGGCGATTTTTTTGTTTCTATCCTGTATTATTATTTAGCTGCTTGGACACGCAATCAAAGGGAGCCAATGTATGCTAATATTTCTTACCTAAACATTGCATGCCTGATGAGGAACTGAAATGCCATGATTGTAAGCCAATGGACTTAGTAGTAGACAAAAATATATACTTTTTAATCCTTTCCTAGGATTGTTTCCAATAAATGTCAGTGCCAGTAGGAATCCAGGCCAAATCAAAACGATTATTTTGATGGGGCTTCAAGCAACACAATATCTCAATATGACTGTCTCACCTGGAATTGTTGTAAGTTGTGGTTTCAGGGGCAAAGAAAAAAAAAGCCATCAAAGGCTGATTGAATATCATTTTAATGGCAGAATCCCTACAAGGCAGTCAACGTCTCAACCTGTCATGTTGTGATAGAGACTGTGTCAGTCATGTAGAGGAATACAGAATCCCAGTCACAGCCCGTCCGAGTACGCTCAGACTATTTACCAGTTCAATTATAATACAGTAATGCCTTTTTTGAGAACATATGTGCATGACAAGTTAGAGCTATGAGCCAGACCCGTGCCAGGATAGGTCTTGTTGAAAAGCAATTAGACTTAAAAATAAAAGTTATGCGACCAAATTTATCTATTCAAAAGAGTGTGTTTGGCATAGTGATGAAAGAAATAGAGAATACCGCCCCAATTGCCTTTCTGCGCTTTTGTAATAGTCTGTTTTCCGACCTAGGATAGCCAATGCATGGCTCTGATTGCTTTGGCTGGGAGGAGAGCTAATTTCCACGGGGAGTGAGCCCTGGAGCACTCAGGGAGCTAGCTTTTGACCAAGGTGCCAGCCAGCCCACAGGGAAAACAATGTAATTACAACTTCCACAGCTTTGGTTGTGTTGTGCAAACCAACCCACCATAAACAAACATGACTGTTCATTTTGATGTCCATTAATTAGATGTACTGCACTCACAAGGGATTTAGGGACCCTCTTTTAATGTGATGTTTGACAACATGTTAAGGATTCCAGAAGCATTTTGATTAACTCAGTCAAGCTGGATTAAAACCAGAGCTAGATTTGATAACATGCTGGGATCCAATGCTAATCTATAGCAGGGGATGTACATAATGTTGTTGTCTAACTTCAGGAATGCAAATGTAAATATGTTGGTAGGACATAATGGGAAAGCAGTAAACAGTTCTGTTTTGTTGGTATTTCAGTTTGTATCAAGGTGTTCATCTCCAAAGTCTTCACTGCAAATGCAGGGTGTAAAGAGACATGCTCAATTTTCCCTAAACATTATTATTATTTGCATATCATTTCAAAGCAAATGTTCTCTTTGAATATCAGAGAAAGATTTGAGAACACAATGACAGATCAATCCACATTTGAGTTGAGAAGAAAATGTTCCAAGGAACTGTAAATAGACTCCCATTTGCTTGTTGTGATTATCAACTGGGAGAAAAGTTGTCCACCATGACAGGTCTTATGTATCTGGATAATAGCACAATTAGATGGTATATTTTAGTGATTGCCCTTTCATAAAGGTACTGTAGCTACAGTTGATCAATTGTTTAAGTCAAACTTGTCATCATTAGGGATCTACAGTACTCATCCTTGAGCATTACAATGTCAAAACAATGGCAGAGTCCACAAGAGATGAAAAATTGCAGGCAGGCATTAATGTCGGACAAGTTTGGAGGTCAGGGTTCAGTTTGACTCAAATTGAGGCCAGAAAACTAGAGACAGTCAGAGAAGGCTTTATATTCCAATGTCTTTAGTTGACTCTCTGAAATAAACAGCCTTGACTTTGTTACTCCAGAAGACTCGGGTCGTAGTGTATTTGGGATTGGATCAGTCGACACTGGCGTTGTTGGACTTGTGTATACACACACATGCACACACACTTGACCATATAATGTGGACGCTTGTTGCAACCTGCAACATGCTCCCCATCTTCAAAGTATCTTTTTTGGCCTGCTCTTGTAAGTCCCTCTAACCAATTTGTCATTCTAAGCCCAGCCTTATTGCTGCCAGCGCTGGGATGATGGCAGAGCGATCCTCTGATCCAGGCAGTGGCTAGGGAGCAGGCCAAGTGTTACATGCGCTACGCCGGGACATGAGTGTTTCTGCTTCTGCCTCCTGATCCTCAGCTCCAAGGCTAGAGGAACAGGCTTTGCAGACTCTTTCATTCAACACAAAATGGAGCTCTTCAGCGAGTGTGTGTTCTATGCGTTTCTGATGCACAATTATCATAGGAAGGTTTTCGTTCCACAATGATTGTGTTTTTGGTGAATCATTGTGACATAAGACTGTTTAGTGGTCTGAGGACTTTGGAGGTCTGCGTGCAAAATGTTATTTTTAATGTTCTTATTTAAGCTTGCAGATGATTTTATGAGGAACAATGTGCGGGGCAAAAAATGGACTGTATCACTTTACGCTCTTCTTTTATCCATTTATGAATGTCGTTATCCAAAGGGAGGAAAGCAAGTCTGTTTATAAGCTCATTAGAGACATTTAGCCTGATTTACTCAAGCAGTTCTTGTTTGTAAGGCAAAAAGAGCATTAAGCATATTTAAAGTCACATTAGATCCCAATGTCATTGATTTTCTTTTACACTCCGTCAAACAATACAACAACATGATACAATATTATACAAGATTATCCAAATTATTATTTTCTGTTTATTAACAAACTTAATTAATGTCCATTTCCGTTTTCAAAGGGGCTTTATTGTTAAAGCAAAAAAAACATGATCCCGGCTGTACTTTCTGTGCCATTCTTTCATCTACTGCTTTCAACTTATGACTGGAGTCCTATAATTGGGTGCAGGAACAAGAGTAGTGTGATTTGGAATTACAATTGTCAAAAGTATTTGTTAATCGTCTGTTGCACCACAAATTACAGATCAGCTTCTCTCTAGTGATGATTAGTCTCTGTTCTCACTGTGGGTGGAGAGCAACCTTTGTATTTAATGTTGGAGTCTTTGAATTCTGCATGGCATTACACTATGCATTACTAATTCATCATAATCTCAACGAAATTGACAAATCTATTTATCTATACAACCCAAGACTCCATCATCACCCCCTCCCCAAAAATGATCTCACTACCTTTCTCTCTCTTTCTGTCTCCCTCTTCCTTTCCCTCTTTCAAAATGTCTCTCTTCCTCCTTTTCAATCTCTGCATCTGTCTCTCAAAGTATCTCAAACTCTTCATACAGTTTCATTCGTTTGCTAAATGTAATTTTATTTAATTTTTATCTGCAGAGTAAAATTTACAAGTGTGTGATTGGGGAATGAATCTGGAAAGCTTCAATCAGTTTCACTTGTATTGGCCATGTTCAACATGTACATCCGCTAGTTCTTCAGCCCTGATGGAACCGTGGCGTCAGAGTAGGGGCCGGCGACTAATCAGACAAACTGTGTTTCCCTTGGTGGTCCCCTTTGTGCCTTGAACCTGTTCAACTACATTATCACTGTGTGTACTGCTCTCTCAGGTGGCCCAGAAGCATCTTCTGAACAACTTCACCTCAGAGGGCAACACTTCAACTCTGAGCCTAGACATTTTTATGCGGACTCCACTACCAATACTTCACTACAATTGCTGCTGTAACATCACGCTCTGGTACTGAACCATATCCATGTAGATTGTAAGACCAGTTTTTTAACTGTATTATCAGCTGAACCCTCTTTTGAGCTCAGTAAGAGTTCAACAGAAACAACACAGTCCAGATCCCACATGGAATCAGAGTTTTCTAAACGATTATTAAAACTGCAGAGAGAGACAGAGGTTATGGCCGAAAAACGGGGTAGATATTTTGACTCTTTATACAATCCAGTCACCAGCATCTGTGAGGCCAGTCTAATGGATTGGGACAGGGGTAAAGAAAGACTTTATCAGTTGCGACACAGAGACACACATTAAGAGGTACCAGAATGCAAAAGGTCAATTGTGTCCACAGGCAAATTCTTTCTTCTGGGACCTACTACTGTTTTTCCAGTTGAAGCCCAGTGACACTATGATAAAGCGGGCAATCATCTCATTTCCCGGTATAAGTATTACAGTATATGAAAAGCATAGAAGTTTCACTTTTTTTCTCTTTTAAAAGCAAATAACTTAAGAGAAAATGATGTTGGTATAAGCGTTTAATTTCAACATGTAACATGTCCATCTACACTGTGACACAATGACAGGAGTATTTCAACTTTATAACCTTGTAGCAGTCACAGCCAAAGGCGACTTGATTTGTATTTGGTCTTGACCTCAACGGGCCTTGTGAACATGTCAAACCAGCCACAACATGTTTGAATTAGCCAATGACCTTTGGGATATGAGGTCAGTTTGCACACAACATTTAAATAAAAAAAGCTATGACATGATGTCATTAAAACAGAACATTCCCTTTGTTAAGATGTGCCCTCCCCTTTCCAGGATTTAATGTTGTTATCATTCGGAAATGAACAATATAATTCGTAACATTGGGTTGTGCTTTACTTGTTTTCGGCAGCACCACTCTGTGGTTGAGACAAATCCTTAATCCTCACAAGATAATAACAATGTAATCCTAATTCCCAGATGGAACTGTTTCTGCAAAGACAGTTTCTCTTTAAGAGATTCAATTTGACAGAGAAAGAGATGAGTTCATTAAAATACAGTGCAATTAAAAGAAGAAATACTGCCCAATCCTAACCACCATGAATAAATAATGTCCTCATATTTAACTGAAGTCTTTTTCAACTTCAGAGAACTGAGGACATGGAGTTGCTCACCTAAAGCACCACACTTTCCTAAATGCATGTAACCTCAAGACCTGCACATACAGTAAACACCCACACAAATACATGTTTTTCTGAGTCAATTCCACATAACAGGGGAAGAAAATAAACCTGACACAAAAAAGATGCAAAAGGATTTCTATGTTAGAAACTATTCCACTTTAATTAATGGTGAATAATTATACTGAATGCTTCCCCATGACACCAAAATGATTGTTATCTGCATTTCACAACCATTGAAAATGACTCATAATTGTTATGCTAATCTATCAAATAATGAGAATAATAAACTGAGGGTTGCAGAGACACATCAGGGGTATGGATATACTAGTAGCAATTCATTTTTTAAAGGCAGCTTGGATTACACTCTCTGCCCCAGCAGGAACTATCTTAAAAGCAGTGCATGCCGGTCGACATATGAGGACCTGCCGAGCCGCTCATCCACCTCCTGGTTGTTTAAGAGAGCAAAGCACAGCAGTGCACTTTCCTAAACACACAGAGCACCAACCAAGGGACTGCCGTCTGGTAAAACACTGCGTGTCTCTCTCACTCTCTCTCGCGCTCACACATGCACACACACTGCCTTTCTGTGCCCCGATCGCTTTCTGTCTCTGTCACACCACTGTTTCTACCTCCCCCCCATCCTCCCTCTTTTCTTCACCCGCACCCCCAACTCCCCGCCCTCTTCCTGTCACTCTCTCTCCTCTCTCTCTCTGCCTTTCTCCCCCTATCCCTCTCCCTGCAAGGTGACTGATGCCAACCTCAGGCTCTGGGCCATCCCTCCTGCCTCACACACAGCCACTTCACTAGACCCCCGGGGGGAGCCCCCGCAAGGGGAAGAGAGAACAAGCCATGCCCACCCCGATGCCATTGTCTGAGGGGAGGCAGGCTCGGGGGCCCTTGGCAGGGAGTGTGGAGTGGTACACTGGAGTGCTCATTATGGCTCTGTAGGGACTGTCCTCCAGGGCATCCAATGTGTGGCTGAGGAGCTCATTACGGCAGGCAGCTACAGCGCAATTGCTGCACCCAGAGGCAGGGAGGCTCAGCAGAGAGATAAGGAAGGGGAGGGTTGCCAGATTACCCTTAATCAGAGACACCTGTAGACAGCAGCACCTCCCCTCCTCCTTACTCTCTTCCTCTCCACACCCTTTCCTCCTCCTTCTTAACCTCCTCCTCCTGTTCTCCCTATTCCTGGCCCTACTTTTACCATCTTTCTCACTCAGCTTTAATTATTGCAATTGCGTGTCTCAACTTTTATGTCTACACACGGAGATGCGTGTGAATGTTTTAATGAGGAAATAAGCAGCTATGATTCTGAAATGCAGGTTTTAAACAGAATGTATAATGCCAATTATTCAAATTAAGTTCATACTTTTTTTAACGATGCATCCACCCCCCTTCCCTCTCCCCAGTTAGGATACAATTGTCAAAGTAGAGACATTTCCCAAGCTTAGTACTTTATAAATTAAGGCAATATATATAAATAAAGCATTATAATCCCCATGTTCTTTATTCATACAACCGAGAGAGTTAAAAGTACATAATTACATAAAATTCACTGTCAATTGACTTTAAAACACAAGACATGGAGCAAAAGCAAATTTCTTTAAAGTTGACATGGAATTTGAATTGGACAGTTGTTTGTACCCTACTGATTTTTGTGTGGATTTATGGTTTAGAGACTATAACTCATAGCTACATTGTATGTGTCAGCCCAGTGCGAGATCCATTTGATTAGATCTAACAAAGTCAGACTATTTTAAATCCCAATGTGATTAGCTGCACAGCAAGTATCCTGCAATTAAAACTGCTACAGAGTGAACAGTCACTAGAGTTGAAGCCATGTTGAGTTATAGACTACAAATGAGGAGCACAAACCACAGATCCAGTCTAACATTTAGCCAATACAAGCATTTAGTTCCATTTAGTTCAATTGTTTACGTTTGCATTATGCATCTTAATTGACCCTCAACCTACATAACAAATCCAGACAGTCTTGATTGTTTTGAGGTAAAAGCCACTACCGTTGACTTAGAGAGTTGATTGATGAAACCAAGGTTTTATCAGTCTATTCTAGCGTGGTGTTAGATTTACAGTGGGGATTAATGAAAGCATATAATGTGATTTGCATGACTGAACCACCTCTGTGATTTGGTCTTCCTTCCTTGCACACCTCCCCTTAGGTATTGAGACATTCTTTGAAACTAACTGTCAAGCTGTTGTCTTGCTACCCCTGCATACAAAGAACTCAGAGAACACCAGCACCTCATATTCTGACATTTTTCTAAGAAAAGGAGACGGCTTTTCTCTGTCTGTAAGTCTGAAGTACAAACAACAAAATCCTGTACTCAATAAGTGTATTCTTCAACTAGACAATTGCAGTACATTGTTTGGAAACCACACTACTCTCCCTCAATTAATGCTTCTTAATATGAGTTACTTAACCTAATCATAGGCGGCAACGCTATTGTATAAACAATAAACAGATTTGTGCGATCACAGAATTATTGAAAAATCCTGTTGAAAAATGCCAGGTTTACAACTGAGTAAAACAGTCTTCAGCACCACCCACATTATGTTAGAGTGTCAGCAAACATTTTATTTGGCTCAAAATGCACCAATACACCCACTGAATCTTTTCTGCAAGAAATTGCTGTTTAGCAATGGTGTTAACCTTTATGTTACGCTTACCCATCTTCTGTGACTATTTGCTTGTATTTCCTTATGTTTACAGTCCAAATTCCACACTGTGTTCATGTTGAAACTGGGTTAATCATAGTATATCATGCAGGCCTACGGTATAGATCAGTTCTCAACTCAAAATGTTTTTGTTCACTATCTTGAATAACAGCAATGCATTTAATACTAGTACACTGTGAACATCTGTTAAAAGCTACATTTCACTGACAAGCTGTGAAGTAATGTATATATACTCATACAAATGACTCACTACGTCAGTTTGAAGCCCCCCAGAACTGACATAAATACAGCACTAACAACAACATACTGTAAACAGTGTGATTTATGTTGTGAACCTTATCAACTCCTTCCCATAGTTTTGTAGGAGCACTGTCTTAGTCACTCATATACTAACGAAGACAGCAAAAGAAGGAAGGAAAAAAAAGTTGAAATTAACTATTAAGTTTTTTCTCACTACCTCAAACCAGAGTTAAGTGATGAACCTTCCCAAACATCTAGGGGGGTATTCCAGAAAGCAAATGTGACATACCCAGGTAAGTTAACTCCCCAGCTGACACCCAGTGTTGTAGCCACATTGACAGTAGGTTGCTGCAACATTCTGAATCAGCTGGTGGGTTAACTTACCCGGTTATAATGCACAACCTGCAATACCCCCCAGTTGTATACTTGTTTTATCTCTGTGTTTACTTTATTAATTGAACCTGGGATGCTTTTAATTGTACTTGCAAAAGGTAACACTAAGTGAAAAAGTAAACTGAAAAATGCGAACACATTTTTGACCCTCCTTTACGGTCTTAAAAAACACAATTGTTTCAAGTTTTACATGTTGCCGGTTCAATTGCGTCTTTTTTCTTTACAGAAGTCCATCTCACGCAGTCTAACACAAGCAATCTAACACAGTCTCCTTACTGAGGAGTAATGGTGCCAAAATCTCAAATCTCTCCTTCTTCCCAACCACTGGATGATGTTAAAACCTTAAATGTATGAATTACCTTAGTAAAACAATGTATTAAAAGTCACACAGGTAAAATCTTTCTAAGAAGGGGCCATGGAATGATTGTGATTTCGGTATATTTTACTTTTTTGAAAGAGAGAGAGAATCGTGGTTATGTTATGTTGTTGAGAAAATGGGTTGGGCTTACTGATATCCTGACATTTTACTGTCATGGGGTTCTATGACCAATTATCTAGACCAAGTCATTCGACTATGTTGTAATGACTATGATCCAAGTGGGATCTGACACCCCACAGAGTGCAGAGAAAATGGTGATGGATCACCTTTGAAATCTACCCTCTAAATACATGATGACACTCTTGTTATGCTGGTGTGAATGGAACAACCAAGGGCCTTCCTTACACAGACACTGGTACAGAAACCCTGGGGTGTAGAGTGCTGCTTCTCAGCACCGCGCCAGTACATTTGTTTTCATTAGGAGCCATTGGTCAGTAGTCTGGGGCTCGTGTCCAGTAATGGTGGCTCCGTGCTAAGCCCATTACAAACCCTCTTGAAATAAATGATGTATCGATTTAAAATATTCCACCATATTGGACCGATCTTATCGCCATGCGCCAAGTCTCACGCTTGTCTTTTTAATATTGGTCAGACTATATTGGATGTGAATTGACCTTCAGGAAAAAGAGACAGTGGTTATGCTATACAGAGCCTGTGTGAACCTAAATAGTTTTAACATAGTAACCGGAATTTTTATAAAATTACAAACACTGTTAAAGCTATATGTTAGGATTTTTTAAATAAACACAAATATTTTCCACTCACAGGTGATACAAATGTCAAAACCAAACACTGACACCACATGTCCCACTCTCTCGGACACAATCAAACCAAACAGCAAGCGATCACACTCAGGTCACGATCGTGATGACTTTTTCATTAAAGTGTCGCTACCATTGGCAGACATTCCTGGCATTGTTGTGGGAAGGCTGGCAGGACTTGGGAGGGTTGGGGGTGGGCAGGAGGTGTATGTTTCCTAATTTGGGTCAATGCTCCATCCATGCGGGGATTGAATGATAGACCCACGCCAGAGCCTAATCTGAATGAAAAACACATATGTTGCATTGGGTACCAGCTCGAATTAAGTGGACTAATTACGCCCCATACAGAGGGAGATGGGGTTTAGGGGAAGGGGGGTGTGTAGGCATTGGGGGAAGGGGGGTGTGTAGGCATTAGTTTGAGTCTCAGTCATACACAAAAGACCTACTTGCGTACACGCACGATAAAACCACATTTAGGGAGATGGAGGCCACCTGTCAAGATGACAGGTTATCTCCTAATTGCTTTAAATGGGGGAACATGCAAATGCTTTATGTGGGAGAGTGGAGAGTGGTCGCAGGGGAAGGAATGGGCCGTCTGACAGAGCCCACAGAGCAGACAGGCGCCACGAGGCGAGGCGAGGCAGCCCAGGAGGCCCCAGCGCTCTGCTCTAGTATTCGGCTTGCATTTATCAGCGACAAATATATCCTAGTCAGCAACTAGCACGCAAAAACAAGAGCCGGAGAAGAAGGAAAACAAATCAAGGTGCAAAAGATAATTTGTCCAAGATGTGGTGGGTCATATGGTGAAATACTAAATGTGTTTTTAGCTGAAATGACAATGGGGATTAGGAACAGATGGACAGAAGACCCAGGAGGCCCCTTGGCCATAATAGTAGGTCAAACTGCATGTCCAACCAGAGGCAACAGACACCAAATACATATGCTGTAACATTTGAATAAAATGTTGTGCTTGTGTAGGCCCCTCCAACTATTTCACATAGTCCACACTGACGGATGGTGATTTCTGCAGGTGTTACATTACGCTTTGTTCAATTCACTTTATGTGTAACTGGTTATGTTAATAGGATTTCAACTCAATTTATTCAAGAGCTGATCAATGGCGCACAATCACTGCACTTCATGCATTATGTATTCTAATGGAACTCACTTGCTTTATAGCCAAATGGCCAAAGGTTAACAGTCCCAATAGGTAGGCCTCCCCAAAGACCAATTTGAACTTCAAACACTGCTTCCTCTCACTTCACAACCCACAAGTGTACAACAACAAGTAGAAAGTGGTACCACTTTGGCTTTGAGGAAAAAAAAAGAGAAAGAAGATTTATTACCCCTGTGTCCTTAACCCAAATTATTATGAGCTATCATACTATAAATGGCCGTGGACAATTTGGCTCTCAACAGAATGAGAGGGGTGTGTGAGGGAGGGGGCTGGAGGGTGGAAGAGACCGGATGGAGTGAGGTGGGTGAGAGGAATGGAAAAAAGGAGCGAGTGTGTGTGAGTGAGAAAAAAAGAGCGAGAGAGAAAAGATGGGGCACGTCTCACAATTCATTTCATTTTGTAGAATCAGGACAACTAATCCATGCCTAATAATGTACTGCAAAATGTGGGATGTGGGAACAAATGCATATATAAACGTAAAGAAAGATGAGCCGTCATCGAACATGCAAGAGTTTGAGCTGCTCGGCCCGCCACTGTGCCGTGATATGGAAAACATCTAGACGTCTCCAAGGGCCCTTGTTTCTCTCCACTGCCAGCTCCTCCTTAATAAAACTAGCATGCTATTCCCTTGACAAGGGTCCCACTGGACTGAAGGAGGACGTCAAGCTAAAAGCCCTTCCAGTGCTCAGTATAAATCTGAGAGTGTGAGAAGGAAGGTGCCATTATAGCAGCCAGAGGGTCACTTTCCAAAGCTCTCCATATTGTTACACCCAAATCCTTGAGATTTGCCAATGGCCTATGACATACTGTAGCCTACAATACAGTACATGTCTACAGAAACTGGTGTTTGTGTAGTTTCATTTTCAGTCTCTGTCTAGATGGAGTGCAAACACGTTATCACTGATTTGATAATATATCACCAAGCAACAATCTCATTTAGACTCTTATTGAGCAAACACTTTGACATATTTGGGGTAGGCCTACATGTTGTCCTTCAAATAATGTGTTTTATCTAATAGTCTATGAGTTTTGGACTGTCTGAGCACTCCACCCAGCTGCTAGTCCAAGCACTGGTCCTCTCCAAGTTGGACTACTGCAACTCGCTGCTCGCTGGTCTCCCAGCATGTGCAACCCGCCCTCTTCAGAGGATTCAGAACGCAGCGGCCCGCCTGGTCTACAATCTACCCAGACGCTCCCATGTTACCCCGCTCCTCATCTCTCTCCACTGGCTACCCATCAACGCCCGTATCAGATTCAAGACCCTGGTACTGACCTTCTGAGCAGTGAACGGGACTGCACCCGTCTACATCAAGTCTCTCCTGCAACCTTACACCCCCACCCGTCACCTACGGTCTTCTTCAGACAACCGCCTGGTGGTCCCACCGCTCAAGACTGCCCGGTCCCAACACAAGCTCTTCTCCTGCCTGGCCCCCCAATGGTGGAACCAGCTCCCCACCTCCATCAGGGACACTGACTGTCTCCCCACCTTCAAGAAAAGGCTCAAGACGCACTTGTTCCAGGAGTACAACGGCACTTAAGAATGCTTGGCTGGACTTGTTAGTTAGTTTCCTCCAGGATCACAATGATTCTTATTGAGTGACTTGTTGCTCTTTTAGGTTAGATATAACGAAGTTAAGTCTTGTACTCGCTGTGAAATATTTTACTGTTGATTGTTCTTCTACAGGTACAGTCTTGCACTTTTGTGGTTCATGTTGTTTAATTTGTAACTTGTATAACTGCATGCTCTTATGGGTCTTCCCTTTGGCACTTGTTTAGCTTTTCACAATGTATGCTTCATGTTTTGGCTACTTGCAATGTTTGGGACTATCTCGTTGTTATGATCAGTGACCTATGCTCTTTTGTAAGCTCTCTCTTGGAAGTCGCTTTGGATAAAAGCGTCTGCTAAATGAATAAATGTAAATGTAAATGTAAATATGGGTTACAAGGAAACTGAGCTGAGCGGTGAGGGAGTCGGGCTAGTAATCAGAAGGTTGCCGGATCGATTCCCCGCCATGCCACATGATGTTATGTCCTTGGGCAAGGCACTTCACCCTACTTGGGGGAATGTCCCTGTACTTACTGTAAGTCGCTCTGGATAAGAGCGGCTGCTAAATGACTAAATGTAAATGTAAATAGTTCGACAAAAGGAACAGAGTGTTTTCAGTGCAGGTTATTAAAGTAGCATAGAATTTGACCTGCTCCATATTTGGCAGAATTTGTTATTTTTTTTGCAGGGTAATGAGAAGATGGATTCTTCCTTTTAGAGTGGGTGGCTGAAAATGAGGAGGTGGAGGTGGAGAGGGTGGATGGTAGGGTTTCAGCGGTGGGGAGGGGGTGCAGGGGGGTGGGGAGACGTGTGGAGTAAAAGCTGTCAGAAAATCACTTAGTCGACAAAAGATTCCAAACCAGAAACATGATGTATAAGCTGTACAGGAGCACTTGTCTTCAACACAGTTTGAACCTCGGCCAGCCATTTTAACTGGCGCCATCAGTCTCTTCCAGGTAATGCAATTAGATGCCACTAATATCTTGGGGATGCTCTTCAAACTGCAAATGCACTTTTGCTAAACAGCAAGCAACGTAATAACCAGTGACAGCACTCAGAGAGCCAAATTGAAAAAGCTTATGCTTTGAATTGGCTCAAGTAATTGTGCATAACAAATATTTTCTTTGACGAAATTCATAACCCCCGTACCACATCTTTCTTAAAACAATAGGAGCTGGTTTAGTTTTGTTACTAGGCAACCTCACCTATCTGAGCGTATTCATGCTGAAAAATAAAGCCTTGCAATTGGTTGAATTGTCCAACCCACTTTTGTGGTTTGTTGTTGAAGCGCTACCTATAAATCAAGTTGCTAGGTTTGCAAACATGCCTACCAATAAGTAATCCACTATGGGTTGGTGGTCCCACCGCACATGGCCTTAAAACACACTTAGCAAGCAATCTCTGTCTTATCACATCGAAACCAGTGACCAGGTGTCCAGGATCACTTTTTAGAAAGATCATTACTCTTTTGGTGAAGGTCTAGTCTAAAGTTTTTTGTACCAAATACTTTGCTTTACTGCTGATTGTGCCAAATTGGACAGTTTTTAGACTCAATTAGGGTGTGCTTTTGGCCCCAAAAGGATGAGAAATAAAACACAAAGCACCAATGTCAGGGTCTCCATATTAGTGTTCAGGTTCATGCAAACAGCCTACTGTAGCATGTAGCAGTATAGCTGGAGGGTTGCTAAGGGGTTTTAAGGCATCGATGGTAACACTCGTACAATCTTGTAACAATCAAAGTCTCCCACACAGGGGAGAAGGAAAGAACTTTACTTAAACAATGCACGCACTCACTAATGCTCGCCTACACACACACATGCACATTTGTAACTCACATCATGACATTGCCTTAGGGGCTGCAGACATGAGTAAGTGTATCATTGAATGTTCATTGAATCAGCATAATCTTGGGTTCAATCTTTTCACTTGAAGGATTAACTGGAATATCAAAGAACACAATGCAATATCGCCAAACAAAGTGGGATTGGAAACTGTGATAACAACAATGAATGCAAGGGGAGGAGAATCTCACTTCCCCAGTTAGATTTCCCCTGTAGGCTATGCCAGGATAAGTCCTCTAAAGGATTACTCCAGCTACATCATATTCTCTGTTCTGCCCATTGTGTTTTTCTTTCAGCACAATACTACGTTAAATGAGTTATTGATAGAAGAACAAGAGTCAATATGGATTTCTTTGAATTTCAGTGTGACAGGCATTATCTGAAACACTGTTTACATGATGATTATATTAATGGGTGTTATTTAGCAACTGTTGCTATGTCTTGCTTCATTTCTAGAAATCTCTAGCCAGCAATTCGGACTAAGACAGGACTTGGCAGTCTTGCAAGCGCCTCAGTAATTTGAGTTTGAGATAGGCCTGTATCTGTTTAAAAGGAATTACACCTGATCAGATAGCACCACTTGAGCCTTCCTGGTTTTAAACCAAGTAAACTAATGATGGAAGATAATGAAAATATATTTGCCTAATTTGTAACGCTATTAAGCTTTTCATACTTTATTAATTTAAATTTCATTTTGGAGGACCAGGGCAATACCCCTGTTGTTTGAAGCGGCAGATAGTCCCAGTCAAATTGAATTATCCTTTGTGTTTCACTGCCCTCGCAACCTTTCTTCCTCCTCATCCTCCTCTCCTCCTTCCCCATTCTAAACCTCCTCCCATTTTGCTCATTTTCCTCATAATTCGCCTCTGGACACTCACTGTTACGTTGTGTGCCTTTGTTTTAACTCTCCTCGTCGCCTCTGGTGCATGTAAATGACTTTGGCACTTGACGTTTGAAGAGAGAGATGAAGAAAAATTCCCCAAGTGCGAAATCAAACAGATAAGAAGCAGGAACCCTCAGTTTGCAGAGAATGTCTGTCTTGACATGCTCTGCCTTTTAAGTTTCCTCTTTAAAGTTGAGTATTCAAAGACGGTTAGTTTTGGAGGCTCCTAATCTGCAACATTTAAAGACATGTTGATGGTTTTGGTTAT
Source organism: Hypomesus transpacificus (assembly GCF_021917145.1). Lineage (NCBI taxonomy): Eukaryota > Metazoa > Chordata > Actinopteri > Osmeriformes > Osmeridae > Hypomesus > Hypomesus transpacificus. The sequence goes on from NC_061060.1 coordinate 5,403,153, forward strand.
GTTACATACATGCACACCCTGCTCCACTTTTACAAGGCCTACTATAGGCTTTCACAGCACACACCTTCATGTTTTGGAGTAGTGCTATGCGTTGAGTGTGGTAGCCGCTGGAATGCAGCTAGATAATGTTTTTTAATTGGGAATCAAGCACTTAGTGTTTTGAAGTTTAAACTGTATATTGCCTTCAAAGGACCTTTGGAGGACAAAACTAACAAACATGAATGGAAATTTCCACCTTTCAAGGACATCCAAAAGACAAGTGTCATTTTGCCAGAATCTGAAAATATCAGGAAATGCACCTTTTCAAGGTCAAACGGTGCAATGAGCACATAGGAGGTAATGCAGTTCCGGTAAATTACCAGGGAAATCGTCCTTCACCAAGTTCTCAGTAATGTGAATGTGTGAGTCTACAGCATGTACTTGAGAGCCCTGGGGTTCCTAATGGTGTGGACTAGAGCACACTGTTCTTTGTTGCCCTGGGCCTTTTGCTGCTGTGCCTGTTCCACAATATAACAGCATTATGACTAATAATCTGGTATCACACTGAGCATTCATCTGGGTCCAAGTGACACGGCACCACCTCCCTGTAGGAGGGTCATCTTACAGGGCTACCGCGTCCGGAACAAACTACTTGTCTCACGGCCATTACTCATGATGCTGCAGGGATGGACAAAACCCATATTTACAGGGTTCAACATTGAAATAGTAAAGGTAAATGTCAAAAGGTGATACTTTCTACACAGGACGAACTGTATGCCAAAATGTTATGTTTTGTCCAAAATAGAATATAACTAACTGTCACAATGAGATCCGACTGGAAACAAGTGGTGAACACACAACAGGAAATGGTCCATCTAACATTCTAGAGCTCCACGGAAGACCATCCATGGATCTGTTGATCTCATAGAACTGTAATTGGCCTGTCTGGAGGGCTACACAAGCACTTAATTTGGCCTCCATTTTCTCCGAGCCCATGTCTAAGCACCCAGATAAGTGCTGTACAATGACAACCAAAAAAATAATAATATATATATAATATATATATATATAAGTTAGTCACAGACCGGACACCCCTGGCAATCCCTTTGTTGTCTCTAAAAATAGCAAGTCCCTGTGGTCCTTCCCGGGAAAGCAGAAGCTGATTTCATTATTTTATTATATTGTTTTTTAGATTTACATGCGCGCCAGAGGAGGATGTTTTTATCTTAGTGTTAAATTCATAGTAGGAGATACAGTGCCCTCCAAAAGTATTGGAACAGTGAGGCGAATTCCTTTATTTTTGCTGTAGACTGAAAACATTTGGGCTTGACATCAAATAATGAACGTGAGACCAGAGATCAACGTTTCAGCTTTTATTTCCAGGTATTTACATCAGGATCTGATGCACAACTAAGAAAATATCACATTTTGTTTGAATCCACCCATTTGTCATGTGAGCAAAAGTATTGGAACAGATATACTTAAAACATATTTAAGTGAATAAGACTTAATATTTAGTTGCAAATCCTTTGCTTTCAATAACTGCAGCAAGTCTGTGACCCATTGACGTCACCAAACTTTTGCATTCTTCCTTTTTGATGCTTTCCCAGGCTTTCACTGCAGCCTCTTTCAGTTGTTGTTTGTTTTGTGGGGTTCCTCCCTTCAGTCTCCTCTTAAGCAGGTAAAATGCATGCTCTATAGGGTTTAAGTCTGGAGATTGACTTGGCCAGTCTAATACCTTCCATTTCTTGCCCCTGATGAACTCCTTTGTTGTTTTGGCAGTGTGTTTTGGGTCGTTATCTTGCTGCATGATGAAGGCTCTGCCAATCAGTTTGGTTGCATCTTTCCTTAAATTGGCAGACAAAATGTTTCTGTAGACTTCCGAGTTCATTTTGCTGCTGCCATCATGTGTTACATCCTCAATGAAGATTAATGAGCCCGTCCTAGAGGAAGCCATGCAAGCCCAAGCCATGACATTACCTCCACCGTGTTTCACAGATGAGCTTGTGTGTTTGGGATCATGAGCAGTTCCTTTCTTTCTCCAAACTTTAGCCTTTCCATCACTTTGGTAAAAGTTAATCTTTGTCTCATCAGTCCATAAAACTTTGTCCCAGAATTTTTGAGGTTCATCTCTGTACTTTTTGGCAAATTCCAGCCTGGCCTTCCTATTCTTCTTGCTAATGAGTGGTTTGCATCTTCTGGTGTAGCCCTTGTACTTTTGTTCATGAAGTCTTCTGCGAACAGTAGATAGTGATACCTTCACTCCTGCCATCTGGAGGTTGTTGCTGATCTCACTAACAGTTGTTTTAGGGTCTTTCTTTACAGCTCTCACAATGTTTCTGTCATCAACTGCTGATGTTTTCCTTGGTCTACCTGTTCGACGTCTGTTACTTAGTACACCAGTAGTTTTCTTCTTCTTCAGGACATTCCAAATGGTTGTACTGGCTATGGCCAATGTTTCTGCAATGGCTCTGATTGATTTTCCATCTTCTCTAAGACTCACAATTGCTTGTTTTTCACCCAAAGACAGCGCTCCGGTTTTCATGTTGTTTTCACCTCTGAATACAGTCTGCATAGACACAACCTATCTTACCCAATCTGAACCTGAGTGTAGACATTCAGTGGTATTTATTGATTGAATAATGTATGTAATAGGACACACCTGGGCAACAAAACACACCTGTCAGTCATATGTTCCAATACTTTTGCTCACGTGACAAATGGGTGGGTTCGAACAAAAAGGTGATATTTTCTAATTTGTGCATCAGATCCTGATGTAAATACCTGGAAATAAAAGCTGAAACGTTGATCTCTGGTTTCACATTCATCGTTTGATGTCAAGCCCAAATGTTTTCAGTCTACAGCAAAAATAAAGGAATTGGCCTCACTGTTCCAATACTTTTGGAGGGCACTGTATGTAGTGATCCCCAAGTGAACAGGAAGACTAAGAAACACGCCGGAGAACCACTCAGTTCCTGCTTGCCTCTAGAGGCAGACATGATCTCATGTTATCCATGTTTCCCCCCAAGCATAAAACCAGTCAGTACCATGTCAATGAGACCGGGGGATGGCAGAAACTCTGTCTTTTTCAGTCACAGCGCTAAATTATGCATCGTAGAGCAGAGTGTAGTCTAATTTTAAAAGAAAGTCAAGCTTCAGTGTATTTCCTGGAACAGGGTGAAGGCTTGAGCGGGTTGCCAAACACACAGCACGCCTGAGTCATTTGATAGACGCTCCTCGACGGAATGCACAAATACCTTGTCTTTGGGTGCATGCATTTTCTTAGTCACTAGTGTTTAGTTTTGATCCACTAATGGTTGACACGGAGACATTGCATTACTGTGCACTTGCAGTGATACTTACACATTAGACAATTTGTGACCTCAGTAAGATGCCCTCTGTGTAGTCAGCATTCATAAAGGGTACAAAGAAATATTAGACATATGAGGAGTGCACCGTTTGCTGCAGTCATTGATTAAACTGTACACTGTTGTTAAGTGAAAATAGATGAGGTAAACTTCAGCAGAAAAGCTGCCCTCATTCATAGTCAATCCTAGTATGCAAAAATGGTGGCTAGAAGAAAAGCCCACATCAGAGCATTTCTTAGCTATCAGAGGAGACAGGTTCTGATTGGTTACCGCCATTGTAAACATGTTATGTCAGGCACAATAGAAAACATGCTTTCACTCCTCTCGGGAGAATTGGGAGCACAAGAAAATCCGAAATTGTTCTTGCCGGAGGCATTTTATCATTGTGACACCCTCCCAAACATGTTTTCACTGACCAACGTTTGCATCGTGAGAAATCCCACAAAACCTTCCCCACAGAATGCAGACGGTGGTCGATGCAAGCCAGGAGGGTCAAACAAATGTGGTGAGTCGGTGTGACCTTAATCACTTCCAGGTTCATCCAGGCTCCGATTTCACTTGCAGGCCTTATTTCAGGTCACTGCCTCAAAGTCAAAGTGGGGCACAATCATTATCTCAGTGGGGAGAACACAATCAACCACACAATACAATGAGGTCGGTGATCGCAATTTACCCAAGTGTTGTCCATTTCCTCAGGCTGCACCACATGTGCACTTGGAGTCTCAATGTGCTGGTAATGTATGCAGTGAATCTGCCTGGAACAAACGTCAGGCTACTCAGCCAACCTTCTGGTGTTGACTCGTGACAATAGAGAATACATTGGAGGCAAAACCTACCTGACAAAACCACTCAAAAGCACTGAATAGATGATAGACCATGATTTGAATTAACCGAAAAAGAGATGTGGGAATAAAGGAGAGATAATAAAATCACAGTTCAATCTAATTCTTCCACCGTAATTGCCACAGATTGACTGCAAATGTACTTGTCGACGAGGGAGCTGTGAAACCAAAATGCTTGCGAAAGGAGACTGCTTCTTGTCTTAAAGGTTTCAACCAGGTTGTAAAACATGGCAGAGGAGCTGGAAAATCCTATTAAGGCTGTAGTTGGAACTCTTTTGATACTGCTCTCGACTGAAAACGGTAGTTACAATTACACCCAAGGTACAGTTTAATGACAAAGAGCATATTGGGTGTGAAAGTGCAGTGGATGGGGGAGTTAAAAAACACTGATTACCTTCAAGTTCATGACTTGACATAACGGTGAATACCTACAGTTTAACTTCATAATCCCCATCTGGCTAATCAAGCAAACCACTGCTCAGCAAACCACACAAAAAAGGCATCAGTACGATCAGTTATAATCTGTATGAATTATTTCAAGAATGCAGCGCTTTTCTTTTTGAAGTCAGCTCACCCATAAATTCTTCATCATCACCAATGAATATCACACGCATTATTTAAGAACACCCATCACAATGTCCTCGACTGAGTTTCATATTTCCAGGCTCATCTTAGAAGTGGAAAAGTAAATCTAAGTTGTGAGATGAATTCATATGTTAGATTGTACACTCTAGTTTGATTCTTGGTAGGGTGCACTAGTAGCTTATGATCTCCAAGGTCAAGCTACAGCCATTAGACCAAAGGAAATGGTCATGCGACAACATTTCAAGTATTCGAATTGTGGCAGTGTGGTTTCAAACTACATGCATTGCTCCTTTGCATTTCCTTAATTACGAAGCCTGTGCCATCAATGGGTGCATTCATTAAAAAAGCATGATTCTGTATATAAACGAATCATTAATCTAGTTCAATAACATGATACGTAAAAGACTCACATTGTTGTTGTTTCCCAGTTAATTGTAATCACAGTATAATATAGCTGAATGGATTGCATATACGAAAAGGCAATGTATATTAAGTGTGAGAACATCTCAGAAACATGACTATGGAGTTTGTCTTTGAAAGGTTTCTACCGGAGTACCGTGTCGGCTTTTGTTTGGTTCAAATTGAGTTAGACAGCCATAATATCAAATTATACCATACACCTGCATACAAAGAGCAGAAAACATCAAATGATCTTAGTGAAATGACTACAGATGCAAAGCATTTCTCAGACATCCCACTCATACTGCTTTTAGCTCTAATTAGTCAATGCAGTGATCTCATTAGACAAATGCCTTTGTTGCAGGCGTCCAGTTCTGACTGTGAAGGCTGCCGGAGGCAGAAGGTTAGTGAGGTGGGTTTAGGAAACGGATATAAGGGACTTAATGGTTTATACAGTCATGCTTAGGCACTCAATGTAATAAGAATGATTGCCTTGCTAGACTCCCCAGAAAAAAAGCAATGCTTCCAGTATTTAAAGTAAGAATAATTTCAATGTCCAAGACAATCATTTTTTACATGCATTTTGCTTTGAGCAAGGCCGCATGTAACTGCAGTAACAGGGACAGAAAGTTGTTCATGATAGACTTCCAAGCTTTGCATAAAAATATATAAATAAAAGAAAACACCCAGAGGGGATTGGTCCTTTGTGAAAGACAAAAGGAGTCAAAGCACTAGTCACAGCTCTGAATGTGTTACAACAGCCCCCGGCTGATCCCGTGTCCGTAGCCCGGTCAACACTTTGAACACGAGGGAGCATTCAAAATCGCCGTACTTATGAGATATCTCTCCTGGGATGTGTTTTTCCTGCTGGATATGGGATGTCCACTCTGCCTATTAACAGAGGGTGTCTGAGACGTGGTGATTAGCACACTGCCCAGTTAATTTTAGCAGGGTTTGGAATGGGACTAATCAGGAATTAGGAGCCGGCATCCACTCTAAATCGCCTTCTTTACGCATTCGCAGGGGGATACTTTCAGGATGGAAAAAAGGCAATTGTCTGCGGTCTCCGATTATCCCGGGAAAAGCCTATAATCTGGCTGAAAGTACTTAAGGAGTCAAGCAGCAAAATAAACAACATTGATTATCATCCCACTGTTCTTTTTGTCCACAGCGGATGGCAAGGATGCAAAAGGTTGCCCCCCTCGCCACCATCTGCTGGGGCAAATGTTAAGGCCGGCTAAATACCGCTGAGTCCTCTGTCCAAACCAGATTAGCCGCTATTCTGAGGAGGGGACGGCTTCTTATCATCTCCCAATCTCTTTTACAAAAGTAAATCAAGAATTCTGTACGGGATTACCGGGATTAGACCGGCCGCAGACATGGTCCTGGACTGCGTCTTAAGTCACTGCTGCCCTTGGGTCTGACTACCTTTAGCTTACCAACATGCAAAGCCTTTAACCTCCCCCCCCCTACCGCGGCCCTTCCTGTCATGCAAGTGTCCTCAACATCTAGCTGGTTCTTTGTTTCTTTGAAAGTCACACAGCCTTTAGATGTGTGCCTCTCTGTAAAAGGCTGGTAGGGGAAGCCCTGTCTTTACATGGCTCCAATCAAAGGAAATATGTTCATTTGTGAGTCTAATCACCCCTGAATATTGTAAGGGCTTGTTCGATCCAAATCAATGGGCTGGTGGAAACCAAGTCCTTTAAGAAAATTGCTACAGTCCAGGCACACACTGGAGATAAGTCAATGGGAGATATCACGACATACACTGCTACATAGTGTAAAACAATGACCCAAAGGAAACGTGCTCAGGTTTGAAAACTTGACTCCACTGCATGATAGATTGCTGGACAGGTTTCCCACTGTATGCTTCAAAGGGAGTAAAATGAGTCAAGAATTTCAATGCAAACAACCCGTGAGCGGCAATAGCTCAGGCACAGATGTCCCGTGAATTTCTGATACTGTGCCTCTGACCAGCCTCTTGATATTTTGCCAAACAAAAACATTGTTCACGCACAAAGAAAAACAAGCTCTACTAAATTAAATCTGGTTTCCCCTTTTCCTTTTTCTGAGTGCTTCTTGAAACCGTTCCCCTGTGTAGATTATGTGTAAAGCTCTACATGGTCTCTCAACCTCATGTTGAATACATGTGGGCAGAAAAGGGGATATCTGTTCATAGAGAGAAACAGGTTTCTCTCTATGGCAACCTTCACAACATGAATTCTGAAAAAGCAATCTACTACTGACAGAATTAGACTAAACCTCTGTGAGCATCGTGAAGGTTACAGGAGGCCCTACATGGTATTCTGGGATTTAAGGTCACTAAGCCATACTCGAAAAGACTACAAGATCTTAGTAATATTTACAACACAGCTCTGCATAATGCATTTCATTCATTTCCTGTATTCCTTGTGTTTGAGATACAGTGAATACATTGTTGACAAACCCAAGATGTCTATGATCAAAGACAGCTAAAAAACCATCAGATCACCATCAGACAGTAAATATCCCACACTGACTGTGTGTGTTTGAGATAACTGTTAAACAAGGACCAAGGACTATAACAGAAATCAATGTTGCTCACATTCCTGCCCACAGTCACAGCTCCTCTAATCAACCGAATTGTTTTCAATGAAAACAATCTCTCCACTGTAGAGCCACTTGGTGTCGGAGAGAAACTACTCGCCATGCCTCCGTTACTGATTTGATTGTTGTACACACAAAGGTAGACTGCCTACCGTGGATATGGGATGATTGAATTATTCAGTTTGGCAGAGATTTGGCAGCAATTGTGTGGAGTGCTACCTTGAGTGCAAGCAACAGCAAGACAGCGCCGTCTTGTTTCCTGCACCATTGCACAGCACAAGCATTAATAGCCTCTACCCAAGCCGACAGCAAGACCACAGGGCCTCGACACATCATACCTGCCCCAGAGTTAGCCTCTGTTCCTATTCACACCTCACTGTTTAAGTAAAAAACCAGGAGGGTGTGGTTTATCGCCAAATGACCAATCGGTGTTGCCGCGCCTCTTGCCATCGATCAGCATATCCAGACAGTTATTTGGTGTCCATTAATTCCTAATAAAGGAATATGTAATGGACACGTATTTAGTAGTTCCAGTGAAACTGTATGTTTATCGTTCTAAAATTAATGCGCTGGCTAGATAATATCTGTTTCTAAAATGAGTAACCATAGCAACAGGGACACAGTCAGAGCCTCCATTAAGATAGAAAAACCTAGGCTAACAAACTAACATCTAATTATTACAACAATGAGTTAAACATTTCTTATAACATTTTTGTAGAAAATTGTGAAATGGTGACAAATGGTGAAAATGTGAAAACACATTTTCTTTAGAAAGGTCAGTTAAAAACAGACACACTGATTCACACAAACTACAACATCTATGAAAACCATAGGTTGGTATTTGGTAAGCTTACAGTACCCTTCTGTAATCAAAATGACAAATGGAAACTGAAAAGTATTCTCAACCAGGCAGAGGATGACATCATGAGTTTAGCAACCAACATGGTAATTAGCAAATCAATGCTAATGAGAATAAATACAGCTTTTCTCTATTGATGTTAGCATGTCACTAATGTAGGCCTACTCCAGATTTATGCCGGACTATGGTGTAGCGTTACAATAATAGAGGGGGTGATTGACCACAGCGACAACCTAGTGGTTACAGACATTAGCATGCTCAAGGTTGTGTGGATTAAAATCGGGTCATCTCTCTATGGGTTTCTCCACGATGATACATAGTGCACGACATGGTCAATTTATATGGCTTTCTTTAACTAGGTTGTGCTTATTTCACTTCAGTGTGAAATCCAATTTGCAGTACACTACAGAACCAGAACATAGGAGAATACAAGACTACATGTGTAACGTAAGCCTACATAGAACCTAAGGATTCAAGCCTTTAAAATGTTTGAAATAAAGAAACGGCATAACCACATGCACTTGTACTTCAACATGAAGCAGAAGAACTCGCTTAGCATTTCTGTGGGTGTGTTTGTGCGTGTTTGTGTCTGCAAACATATCATTGCATTATGTGTAATCAAACTTACAATATATGCCCAGCTTCCTGGACTGTGAGATGAAATCTTATACTACAACCTCATAAATCATGAATCAATATGTCAGGTAAGCATCCCCGAATGCTCTCCTCTCAGTGACAAACTGTAATACAACCATGGGACAACCTTTAAAAATCATTTACACATGATAAAATCACAGGAAATGCACTAAAAGGGATCTGACTGGGATCACAGGCACATGCTCAGAAACAGCCATAAATAAATCCAAACTGTCCAATTTTCTTTTTTTTTGGAGGGGGGGGGATGAAACAGGAACAAGATGTGTCAGAGGTATTATGTTACTTAAATAAATCAATGATAATGATATTCATAATGACATTTTTTTTTAACAGTATGGCATTAAAATAGTCAAGCAAGTTTACCTTCAAAATTAATTTACAACTGAAACCTACAGCACAATACCATGCTACTGAAATCATTATGTGCGCTTAAAGACTCATTAACAATGCTGCATCTGAGCGCTTGTGCCATTAGGTTCTAGCAGTTCTGAAAACATTTTATCATCTGGTGACACCGTGAACAAAAACACAGCTCTGATGTCATGCAGTCAAGCAGGCTAAGAGCCTGCAAGGAGATCTCCTCATTTCACACTAGTGCAGCTAGCAAGCGGCAAATGAAAAAGAGGCCATTTAGAGAGAGGAGTTCAGGTTTACATTAAGCTATTAATAGGAGGCTGACATTTGCGCACCCTCCTCTGCAAGGCTATGCATGCTCATGTGAATGTGTGTACCACTACTTTTAATCACCAAGGACACGATTCCCTCAAGGGAAATGATTAGCTTCTTTAGTTCTGAAATATGAGGGAACTTTGATAAGCAATTAAGCAGATTCGGTTGCCTATGTCTTTTCTTGTTTTGCCTTTCAAGTGCACGTTTGGGATCAAATACACAAATAGATAGATACTACACTTTAAACGTATCGTTGTGAGTGTGAACCTTTTGTTAGGTGTGAAAAACCCTTATTATGTGTTAGCTGATTGTATCACCGGTGTGCGTGATGTCTCCTTAGAAGATACTGTAAGAATATAAAAGCTTTCTCTAAAGAAAGCCCAACATTATAGTGCTATGGCTCTTCAATTAACAGAAATGTGTCTTCAACTGTTATTACTGTAATCTAGTCCATGACATATACTAATGTATTTCATAAATATTTCCTCAAAAGTTCTATCGTTTCAAACATAAAAAGGGAAAATAACGAAAATAAAGGTGCCTTCTTTTTTTCTTTCCTTGGGCTGAAATAAGGATCCAATTAGGTGAGTCCAAACAACCAATGAGACTGCCACAAAAGTTAAAAGGCCTTAGTTGTGGTTGACCTATTCTGTCCAATAACAAATAACAATACATACAATAAAAGTAAAAACATGCACACTTTATATCAAAATGAGTGCTAGTGTTGGGATATTCCATAACTATGGAATCAAAAAATAATTGCACAGAGATGTGCAGTGCATATTCCTGATTAAGAAAAAGACTCGTGGAAATGTGCATTACAATGCAAAAGACTTTAATAAATTCCAGAAGCGCACACATACGTACATAAACAAAACATTTATATACAGTTTTCTCCACACATTGGCAAATCAAAGTCAGTTACAAAGATTATGTAAGGTGCATATTGTACTTCACATTTAATAAAAGTGAGGTTCTTCATCTCCCTAACAAGGATAAAAACTCTCCTCATGTATGGGTTTCTCTTCTCCCAGAAGATCAGGCAACTCTAATTCATTACACAGTGCTATAATGCTATGTATAGTTATACTGTGGTTCCTACTCAGTTGTAGTGATGCATTTGATACCATAATTACATCTGATACTCCCACCTATAGCAATGATTGATTGTTACTTATGTTGTGCCATACAGCCTCTTCTATCAAAGCAATCTTTAGGTTAACCATTAACATTGGACAACAGTGCTGCTAAGCCCACCAAGCCATTGACTAGTTTAGTATTAAAAAGGTAAATCAAGTATCGACTTAATCATAATGAGTGTTACAATACAGAAGAGGCATACGTGTGTGTGATACCATGAACCAAGGCTTTAAGATCAGAAAGTGCACCATTTAGTGGACTCTTCGCCTAAATATTGACCTTATTGCTGTTTAAAATGTAGCCTTCATTCTATGTCTGTTTTGGTGATGCACTTTCTCTTAAAACACTTCTCTTCAATTTTGCTTGGATAAATAACGCAGCAATACAAATTACCTGCACAGACCTTTGTCCCTTTTTAGCTTGCTCAAGCCAACCTAGAAGTCTGCCTGAGGTATTACCATTTGGAATAATTTAAATGATATCTCACAGGGTATATCGGCTCTGACTTTGAGCTGACAGCAACACACAGGTTAAGCATGATGCCTCTCTATTCTGTCATACATAAACAGCTTTTGATTATAACCATAAGCATTCAGTCCCTTATGATTGTGGCTTAGCTTAAAAGTATTAAACGTTTTCTACTTTCACCCGAATCATTCCACAGTAATATTGTGGAGTTATATTGGTAAGTACTCAAATTTATCGGTTCTGTACTGTGAGTCCATGCACTGTAACGCTAGCCACACTCTTCACAAACACAGTGTGGCACTGCAAGTGGAAAAGATAGAGGCAATAGTTGACAAAAAGTACACTATGACATGGGCAGAACAGTCAAAGAGGCCCACTGGCAGTAGACCTTGCAGCATCAAAACATTGTCAGTCACCATCTCCACGAGCTAGCCCAAATTCAATGGACAAAAAAGCAAGTCAGAAAAAAAAGAAAACAAAAAATAGCCACCAGGCAGATTTTAAAAAACAAGGCCAAAAAAGAATTAATAAATATAAACACGGTCAACTCTGTGATAGATTACATACATACATATAAACATACTTTACAGATCTATCCACTGTATTTCTATGCTGCTTTTTACAAGTTGGGATGGGAGGATTAGAGTGGGAAACGGTTCAGAATGCCTCGTCTTTTATGACAAAGGTAAAGTGATGGCATAGGATTAAGGAAAGCATTTCAAACCTTCAAAAATCTGACAGATTTACAAGTCGAGGTTTGTCAAATTTCAGACAGGCAACACTATGTGTCTCATCTCGGGGTGATTGTTTCAAGTTCATCTTTTTCCTCCCGTCAGAAAAAAATTATAAATAAAAATGAAAGAAAGAGCGAGACATATTCTTCTCTAGGCCGTGTTTTGAGGCTGTGGAGACAGTAAAGTACTTGTTTCACTTCTTCAGTCCTCCCTCTCCTCCCTCTCTCTCCCTCTCATTTTCTCTTTTTCTCTCAAGGTACTGGGAGCTAGAGATTGATTTTTATCCTGTGGGAGCGAGTTGTACCTGTGCCACAGAGTGTGCCATAGAGTGGTGGTTTCAGTGCCGTCTCCTGAAATATAGAGAGACAGACAGATATAGGGAGATTGTAATTACAATATCAATAAGCTCTGAGTACCTAAACTGTTGTATTCCACTGTGAGGCTAACTTAACAGTGAATACAATCATTGATTTCAAAGAGATAAAAAAAAAAAAAAACATTCTTCAAGGCACAGCTGACAGTGGCCATTATCTGGTCAGATTTCCTTGAAGAATGCTATGTGTGTTACAAGCGTGAGCATTGGAGTACTTATCAGAGCATGCGATTTTTAAAAATGTATTTGACTCCACCACCCTAGTGCAAAACTCGCAGTTTACCCTGGAAACATAGTTTGTCTCAATTTGGTCCCTGGGACCCCTGTGATGGGTCTCCTGATTTGTCCAGATTTGACATTCACTAACCTTAAACAAATGAAACGACAGCCCTGCCAACATCTGAATCATGTAAAAAAATCGACCTACCCCTTGCTTACTTGAGTCAAGATTACAGTAGTGATCTTTCGGCAAAAAGTGCTCCAATCAGCTCTAACGCAAGAAACTGGCGTCCAATTTGATTACCTAGCCGTAGTTAAGAGAAGACACTTTTATGACTACTTGCAGCAGAGTAAGTCGTGAACAGCATGGACAACAGAAGTTGTGAACATCTGAACATGGATGGCTAATGAGTCCATGCTCCTCACCAACATGTGGATAGAGGACCGGTCTCTATGGGATTCTTGTAGCTTCTATTTAGCAAGAGCAATTGTCTTACTGTTTGATGTGAATAAATAATGAATTACACAAAGAATTGTCAACACATCCTACTCTGGGATCAAAAAGCCAGATGATAATGCATGTGTACAGTATGCCATGAATATGTAGATGGAATTTTGAGGAATGCGGTGGTGAGAGGTTAGTCGGCACTGACACTGACCCTTCGTACACCACGGCCCTGGAAATACAGGACAAACAAAGAGGTGCACTGGCCTTTCTACTCCTACATATTCATGTCTGTGTCTAAGATCACTCAAGCAGGGTGGTGCTCATTTGATCTGCCTCGTCTAAAGCACATATTCAGACAGAGGCTCCCTAGCACCATGGGGGATTGACCTCGAATATTACCGGCTGAGAACCGAGGGGGGGGGGGGGTGATAAAAGAAAGGGAAGAGATGAGTGGAAAAATAAGAGAAAAGAGGAAGGGGGTATAGGGAAAGAGGATCTTGTGAAGCATTGGAATCTGCAAATGGAGCTCTTACTGTATTACGTACCATATGCTGCCGTAAATATGTAGTCTCTGAAGTATTTTGACAAGCTTTTCTCTTTAGAGAGAACGTCCGTAAATCCTGTCAAACATCCAGTTGACCTTCATCTGCAAGTGTCTCCTGTGACACAGACTATTATGATTCAATGGATGGGGGGTTACTGTCTGCTTTATCCTGCACTGCTTAGGTAGGGGGTGAATGAGGAATCATGCCAAAGTCACTAAATCACCGTCTGTCACTTCCATGCAGAAAACATTTGTCAATCTGCTTTTTACCTCCTGTATTTTGGAGTTTTGGATGACATTTTTATCGTATAAGAGAATGAACAGTGCCAATGTTGATTGTGAAGCTTTTGTTAAGCGCTGACTGGACAAAGGCTGAAACAACACAAAACACTTTCATTTTACTAGATTAAGACAATGAAATCCATATTTTTCAAGTGGGGCTTTAAGTGATCTTTTTAAGATTAGGCTTAAACTAGATTTTGTTCAAAGCATTGATAAAGTGGGTCAAAAAAGACGTTCTTGTCAATCATCATGTCACTTCCAAAGAAATTCTGAGGACTAGCGTCACCTATATGTAGTACGCCTGCTATTATTAAAGACTGATTTTTAACAACTTTTTATCTGCCTCATCCAAAACCTAATTACAGTGATTTTAATCATATTGTATTACGAGTGATTAACCCTTTGATGCATTTAATTAACCTCTGGAGCAGCAGATTCTCATCAGGCCTGACTTTATGGTAGGGCTTTTCCTGGCACATGCTTTAAATAAGCACACTTAAAACTGGTGGGAAATCTAACAGCAAGGGGAGGTATCACTTTACGATAGCTTAAGGCGACAGGGAGTAAAAAATTTAGATTACTGAGTACCATTGTCTTACCATCATTAAGGGTATTGGTCAGAGAGTCCAATAATGTCCCATTTTAGGCCACTGACGTAGGCTACTTTTCAGCCTTTCGAGTAATGCGAGTAATGGAAGATGTTGCCCTAGGAGCGGCTGATACAGCATTATCTAGAAGATTGTGAAGAATGTTTACTTAGTCATGAATTCATTCATATTTAAATGAGGTTTGCAGATGGTATTTTCCCTTTGATGAGTAACATCAGTGCAATTCTATGAATATATTCAAACAAGGAAGAAAAAAACAAACAGAATTTGGGACTGCGAAACAGATTGAAAATTCCAGCATACTATGCTTTAACCATAACTGATTTTAGTGGAAAGGCATTCGACAACTTGTAAGTGGGATTATAGGCATGCTGTAGGTAGAATGGCTAAGATGCTTTTGACAGGGCTTAACTGAATTTTTCTGACATTAACAAGAACAATATATCAAGGGATATACAGTCACTTGCAAAAAACGGTGCCATGGGAAAATTAAAGAACAAAGGACATGGTAGTTTAGAGTAGGGTTACAATGAGGTCAAAATTGAAATAGAAAAAAACGAAAATGAAAAAAAAAATGAAAAAAAATGAAAAAATGAAAAAGTCTGTGGAACGCAGTACACAGGTACAACATGTTACATCATGTCAGGCAATCAATTTTTTATAGTAAATGATGAACCTAAATAAGTGAATAACCCATAAACAAAATAACAGCAAGCAACAATAAAATAAAAAAATATGTGAAAATGTAGATAGATTATGGGCTGCCTCAGCCTCAAGATCCAGGTAAGTCTGCTGGATATTTGATATCAAATGAATAACACGGCTCAACATGGTGTTCACGTATGAAAAGAGACAACATCAGAGGGGTTTCAAACAACCCTTGGCTTTCTTTAAGACAAATGATAAACCTACACAGACATCCAGGTCCAAGCAAAAAACCTATGACTAAAATCTAGGTGTCACTTTAAAACCGTGAAAGTGGGTCATTAGGGAGCAAAGTGAACGGGTTAAGTGGACATCGGCATGGGAGGCGTTTTATCGAACCTACTTCCTGCTCTGTGTTTAAGTATATGGGTCCCTCAGCTCCTCCATCACCTTGATCCCTGTGACCCTCGGTATAGCAGTACTCAGTCTCTGTCCTGTGGTGTTCTACTCTGCTCTGCTCCGCATGTCAGTGCAGAGCAAGGCCACCTCTCTTCACCTCTGATTTACATTTATTTCCCTTGCCGGCTCTTATTTATTAGGGCACTTCGCATTTGGCACATCTCTTAGGGAATCATAATCCCTGCCGTACCCTAGCATTCAAATGAGGCTCTCTGCCCACCCAGCTTTGTGAGTGCAGTAAAGACACAGCTTAATATTGCAAGCACGGAAATGGAAAATATATGGGCTTATTAATTGAGACCTGTGCTGTGTTGCCACTCTTTTGGGATGTTTCTGTGACTGTCCGGGCGCACTCAATCAGCTGATGAGGCGAAGTTCCATCTGTGGAGCTACGCCTGTCAGTCAAGGCCCTCTTGTTAGGCTCGCTTTCAGCCTTTGCTTGTTTTATGAAGTGTCAATCAAACAGCTAAGCATTTCTTTAATCCTCTCTGACCTCAAATACAGCTAAGCAGAGTTCAATTAGCATCACAACTGCCACCACCCGTCTGCCTCTCTGGCATGTTGTTAGTCTACTGCCAGACACACCAAAAACAAAATAGTTACCACCATTTTTCTACAGCCAGTGGCCTGAATTTCCAAGTAGAACATTTACTAGAAAGCTAAAGTATGTATTTTTTGTTGTTGTTGCAGGAGGAGGTAGAATCTTTGCCTACATTCTTTCACATTCTGAGGAGTTAAGTTGATTTTAAAGATTTGAATTTTGCATAAACCACTTGAAATGAAATGAAAATCATGACCAATTAGGACTCATTTTCAGCATTCTCTGATGCACAGTACTGATGGCCATATTTTCAGTATTCAATGCTGAAGACGTTCATGTAGACGTGATTGTCTGTGTGGGTGAATTCCCTGGCTCCATGCTGCCATCCTCCCCCCTCGATATCACCAGCCATGGGACAGTAAGTGGGGTGTGAGTGGGGGGGATTGTGGTGGGTGGTGGGTTTAAAAAGGAAGTCGTGAATTACCTGTCGGGTGCTGATTTGGCCCACGGTCTTGAATCCCCCTTGACAGCTGCACTCTGAAACACTGTAAGGGTCGGAGCTGGTTGAAGAACACTTGGACAGTGAGTCGCAGCCCACCACAAACGTATTGTCCAGGGGGAGCTCCTGGATGACATGGTGCTTCTTGGGAGCTACAGGGGTTTCTGGTTTGATTTGAAAGGTGGGTTGGGGAGAGGCAGACTTGTAATGCTTGGCCAAGTCCGGACTGTCAGGTTTGAAGGTGGTCGGCGTGGTGGCCCAGTTGTACTTTCCCATCGTCTGCTCCTCCAGTTCCACCGGGAGGTCTAAGGTACCGTTAATGTGCTCGTGGGTTGGGTCGTCAGGCTTGGATTCTTCGATGGTTACAAAGTTCAACAGGAGGCTCTTGGGGGACCTCTTCTTTTTCTTCTTCTTCTTCTTGATCTGCCGGTTCTCCTGGTTGGGCGACACCCATTCACCGCTCTGCTTGCCCTTCTGGACCACCTTGTGGCGGGGTGTCTGGCGACAGCGCACCAAGGCCGTCACAAAAATGACCAGCACCACAGTCATTGTCCCTGCTATGATAGCTATAACAACAATGACATATCCGTTGGTTTGGGGTGTCACCTCATTGTCGCCCACATTGCGGTCCAAGGGCGTCTCCATGCTCTTCCGTAGTTGTTCCTGGATGAATGTAGCGTTAGACACAGTCTCATTTACAAACAGGTGAATGAGTGCAATGGCGTGTAATGACTCTGGCTGGCCTAGATCTTTGACCTTGACTACCAGCCTGTGCAGACCTTGATCTGCTGCAATTATCTTCTCCTGCAGTGTTATGTTACCAGAGGTTTTGTCTACGGCAAAAAGCCCTCTCGGGGAGCCCCCGATGATGCTGTATTGCAGCTCAGCATTCATCCCTGTATCATTATCAATGGCAAAAACCCTTGTGACCACAGACCCAGGACTGGTGGTAGACTGAACCAAATCATAGGAATAGTTGGAGGAGGGTATGACAAACACAGGCCGATTGTCGTTGACATCGACGACGTTAATGGTGACCTTTGCATATGAGGTGCTAGGTGGCTGACCCCCATCTACTGCCTTCACCGTGAACGTGTACGAGCTCTGCTGCTCCCTATCGAACGTGATGTTGGGTTTGATCACGCCAGTCTGGGGGTCGATAATGAAATGATCTTTGCCATTCAAAATCGAGAGGGTGATGACCGCGTTGTCACCGGCGTCCGAGTCTGTCACCGTGATCAGGCCCACGGTCCCATAGAGAGGCAGGTTCTCAGGCACGTAGAAGTTGTACTCGGGGTGCGTGAACGCAGGGCTGTTGTCGTTAAGGTCCTGGACGATTAACCTTACTGTGACATTGTTCTGCAGCGACGTGGAGCCGTTGTCCCTGGCAATGACAGTGAATGAATACTTCTCCTGCTTCTCCCTGTCCAGACGCTTTCCAACAGAGAGGACTCCCGATCGTCTGTCCACGTTAAACCCGTCAGGCGAGTCAGGGCCGAGAGTATAAATAATCTCGGCATTATGTCCGCTGTCGGCGTCCGTAGCGCTGATTTTGATCAACTGCGTGGAGGGGTCGTTGTTCTCTGGTATGGAGAGCTGTATCTCAGGTTGGGGGAAGATGGGTGCGTTGTCATTTTCATCCTTGATTTTAATTAAAACCATCGCTGATGTGTTCAAGGGAGGCTTCCCTGAATCGGAGGCCACTATCTTAATTGCATATTCCCTGGTTGTTTCATAGTCAAGTGTGGCAGCAGTTTCCAGTAAGAATTGGTCATTAAAGACGGGCCTCAACCGAAAGGGAACGTCATGGTCAGTGTAACAAGTCACTTTACCATTCAGATCAGCGTCTTTGTCTGTGACTCTAATTAGGGCTATTTTTGTGTTAAGAGGAGCATTCTCGGACAGCAGAACAGTCCCATTAACTAGGTTCATTATGTAGCGGGTGTCTATGGAGGGAACATTGTCGTTAACGTCCGTCACGTTAACGATCACTGTGGCTCTGGAGGGGGTGGAGCTCCCGTCACTGGCCAGCACAATCAGCTTGTGGACTGGGGTCATCTCTCGGTCCAACGGCTGTTTGACGGTGATGAGTCCCGTGGAGCTGTCGATGGCAAAGTGACGTTTGGTGGAGGCGGCGATCTGGTTGCTAAAGGCGAAGTGGATCTGTGCATTGGAGCCCAGGTCGGCATCTGTGGCATGGAGTTGGGTCACCGACGTCCCCATTGGTGCATTCTCCGGGACGGTCACCTCCACCTCGCTGTCCTTGAAGACCGGGCGATTATCGTTAACATCGGAGATGGTCACCTGGAGGATTGCAGTGCTGGATTTGGGTGGAGTGCCTCCGTCCTCCACCTTGATCTTCATGACAAAGGTGTCCTTCTGCTCCCGGTCCAGGCTTTGCTGGACAATGAGCTGGGGCCACTTGTCGCCCTCCGGGGTCTCAATGATGTCAAGGCCAAACTCACTGACACTCTGTAACAACAGATAATGAGGGGAAATAATTAGTGGGTTTCATTCCATGTTAGAGAACTACATGCTCATTACAACCTCCAACATGTTAATGCTATAATTGGCTATTTATCTGCATGGGACCACATTCAAAGGACCTGAATCATATGCTTCACCGGCTACATAACTAGTACACTGCAACCATGCTAACACAGCGTTTTTGAATGTTTTGAGTGAAAAAATACACTCTGGTTTGTTTTAGCTTAAACAGATGTTTGCTCAATGTGCAGAAAAAAGCTTGGGGTGAAAGTTCTTTAAAATCTCATTAGAACGCCAAAAAGGTCCCTAATATATTTACTTTGAGACAAAAACTGAGGGGATCATCCACTTATTAGAAAATACTTGAGCAAACTTTAGATGCTGAGAGCAAAGTAAACAAATTTAGGCCTCGCCATAGAGCTGATTGGAGCTTACATACAACCCGGCACTTGCTTGTTGCATATTCACAAATCATTTCCTGTCATTTCCAGTAATCCGGACCACTTAAGTACATAATCGTATCCTAAACAAATTTCTTTTAAACAAGGAAACATATTCATAAAAACAGTGTACTTTGCTTACTAATATTGCTTGACATCTTGTTGGGAGGCATGCATACCTAGCCCTGCCACCCAGCTGTTCTTTTCCAGAGCTGGAATGAAAGAGTGTTTTAGCCTGCTAGCCTCCTCAGTTCCTTTTCCTGACTTAAGTCAAATGAGATTCTATTCTACCTTCCTATCTTGTGTCGACTTTGGAATAGAGGGGACTGCTTACACGATTTCAAGTTCATATGTGAAAGAGACAGTTGAAAAGAGAGCCGTAAAGATAAGCTCCAATTTTAAATGCACTGTGAGACCACCATAGATTAAAGAGAGAGCGAGACTGCACATTTAAAAAGCCTTTCACCCAAGGAGGGCTAAATCTAGGGAAGTGTAAAGCCTGAGGAAAATGAAAACAAATGCACATGTAATCCCCATGAGAAACTGGCACTGACTGTTCAAAGTAATTGCCCCCCTCAAACACACACCAAATTTTAATATTGCAAATAAAATATTGCTTCATATTTATAATTTCAAATTGACTATGGGGTATAGATGGGACTTTACATATTTTTCAGCATTCTTTGATTTAGAAGGAAGATAACAAGAGGGAAAAAATGAGAGTGAAGGAGATATATAGAGAGGTGAGAAGTGGAAATGAGAGAAAGCGAGAGACAGAGAGAAAGAGACAGAGCAAGACACAGAGAAAAAAAGAGAGGGAGAGAGAGAGAGAGACAGAGAGAGAGAGAGAGAGAGAGAGAGAGAGAGAGAGAGAGAGAGAGAGAGAGAGAGAGAGAGAGAGAGAGGGGACTACGAAAAGAGATCAGACCCATGAATGAGACACATGCACATTACAAAACAAAGAAGCTCTTTGAAGCTCTTTGAGTCAGAAGCAGTTTCATGCCGAAACAAGAAAATGCATCCTCCTTAAAGAGATAAGCTTCATGCTGCACATAATGTTGTAAGATATTATTCTGTCTAGGCACAGCTATCAAATGAGATTACGATACATACATTTTCACTGTGAAAGGAATATTTGGACGAAATGTGTACCCTCGACTACCCAGTATGTTTTCAAATCAGTATCACTCTTGTATGCATATGGAAACCAATATGGCAGATGGAAGCATGTATATGAACAGCATGTAAATTATTTTGCACTGTCGGAAATTGCTTGCTATGTATGTTGTCACCAGACTGATGCATTACAGTGAGTGACAGGACTACTTTATAGAACTGGCACTGCCTGAGTGATCATGTGATGGTTAGTTTATGATCAGTCTTGCAAAAAATAAGATGATACGGTGAGTGTTTGGAGGAAGTAGTCTACATTACTGGTGAATGGACATACCATATCTGAAGTGCTGACTTATACGAGTTGGTGGTATTATATCACTCAAATTGACTCAATCATAATTGCTATAGTATAGTTTCAAAATGTGATTGTGTGAAACAAACCAGAGCAGTTTAAAATAAAAACCACAGGAAGCAAAAAAGAGGAAACTCAAAAAATGTATCTTGCTTCATTATAGTGTGTGAGATGGTGTATGTTGTAATTTCTTGATAGTCTGACTGCACACAACCTGAATCACGTTCAACCTGAATTCTGTATTAACAGTCATTCCATCGCTCAAGGTTTTTAACCGAGCAACACTTGCAGCACTAAGCATTATGACTTTGTCAATAACACATTTCATTACCAGAGAGGTGTATCTCGGGCTTCTACATTTGAACGAAAGCAAATAAATACCTACTCATATATTGTAGGCATTTATGTTGTGGTGTTAAGTCCAGTCTAAGAAATGGCGAAATAAGAATATGAATCACTAGCCCTGAGGTCAGGTGATGATGATTCACTCTAAATGGATAACGAGAGCAGATTAAAACAGAGCTGAATCTTTGACCTCTGTTTTAGCAGCCTTTCTGAACCCTAAATATAAACTTCATAATTTAACATTCAAGGAGTTGTGTGCTAATACCTATCAGTATGGATGAGACGTCTGTGTATAAGAAATATCTCATCAAAGAAGTGAAATCTCTGGAAAATCTCAGGAGGAGGAATTGTTAAAGGCCAGAGTTGAGAGACAGCAAGGAGGATGACTCAAAAACCTTTCAGCAGACACTTTCAATGCTAAATTATCAGCGGATGCATCTTAGAATGAAGTTGATGACCTTATTTAAAACTCAGAGGAGATTGTGATTCAGCGGTGAATATGACTGGTCATAGTCATGCTGATGATGGTGGATGTCCCCTTCAAACTGGTGTGGCTATTTATCATTGGCTATTACATCATTTTGCAACATAGATGGAACTCTGCTCATTCTCTCTCCCTCTCTCCCTCTCTCTCACTACTGGACATGATCGGATGCATATCGTTCTCTCTCCCTCTCTCCCTCTCTCTTACTACTGGACATGATCGGATGCATCGTTGAAACAAAAGGAGCACAGGATTGTTTGTCTCCGCTTGATAAACCTTGGAGCAAGATAATGTGTCAGAATCAGACACACAAATGAAAACTTGAAATGGTTGACAGGGAAGCTTGGTGTCTAAAAGTCCCTTTGTCTCTGCACAAGCAGCCCACAATCCAGAACATGAATCAAATCAACATACCAGTTTCAGTCAGTTGAAGGGTGAGTGCATTCAATCATTGTGGGCAGTTAAATATGAACAAGATACTGCAACTCTGGCTTCAAAACTATTAACAAGGACCATCATAATACATCCATTCTGAAGTCCTTTGTACACGTTTGCAACTGACAACTAGCTTTAAATAACCTGGCCCTCAGATAAACAACAGAGGTATAGAACAGAATAAACTCTTCCTAAATGGAGTTGTCGTTTAAATTCGCCCCAGAGAAAATAAAAATGTCCTGCTTTATCTGAGAGTCATAAGCTGCACCCAACAGCCGGGTATCGATCTACACAAGGTGATTCTGAAAAACACCCACCCAGACCCCTTTTCTAGATACTAAAATAGCTTAAAATGGGAAGGGATTTAGTTTCATCATGCCGTGTAACGAAAACTCATAAAAGGTTGAAGCAGAGGAAATAAAACAATTGGGAAGGCAGCTAGAACCTCCAAACAACAAAATGTCAATAGCCCCATCCCTAAAGTGTGGCCAGATCTTCATGTAGTGTATACGAGTGAACCTGTAAAGGGGTTCTCTTTAAGTGACAAAATATCTCCTAATGGAGGGCCCATCTTCAGCCATGCATGGTATTACTTTCCTCGACCTTGACCATTTCTTAGAATGCCCCTGCTGCAGTTCAGATGACGTAACAGTGTTCATGCTAATGGAAAAAACTCCCTCGATCTGCAATTAGAAACCATTATGTGTCCTACAGACACATAATGTCTGTTGGAGGTATTATGTATGTTCCCTCCTGATGAAAATAAAAAAATAAAAGTAAAGATTATAAAAAGGTAGGACTGTCATCTGCTCTCCATGATGACAGCTAGCCAAATGCCGAGTCGGCTTCGGTTGCAGGGAGCTGACCCACTGTGACACACAATGGTAGAAATGTCAGCATCATGTCCGGCAAAAAACAGGAACACTAGGCAAGGTATTATTCTGTTGAAGCGTCAGACAAATCTCAGAGGACCATACAAACATAGTCCAAGGGGTGGATTAACGGCCAGTAGCTATTCTAGGAATGCTTGCACAAGCTTTTCACTAAACTGGTTGCCTTTATTCTTCACTTCTGAAAACAGTAGGAACCAGAGGTTCAACATATCCATCCATGTGTACTCTACCACCCCAAGCACTATTCATTTTGGAACCTCCATAAATAGGGAAGACTAGAGATATTGAATATTCTAATCTTCAAAAATATACTCCTGCGATGCCTTTCAATGGTTGTGAAGACCCTGTACAGGTCTGTATGAGGTTTAAATAAAGCAAAGATGAGAGAGAAAACTAGCATGAGACAATATTGCACTGTGAAAAGGGCAATGACAATGAGTGCAGACCATCACCGTAATGTGCAGAACATTTGGTTGGTCATTTTCCAGGCATGAACAATTCATAGTGTTACATTGGGGAGGTCTTGGCAGAGAGAAAGGCTCTTTAAAAATTCAAAATGATAATCAAGGCAGACATGGGCAGCAAGGACTCTGGTAATTTGCATGCCGTGCAATCGTAATCTGATAGACTGTGATAGACTTGTCATTCTCATCTCACACTGGGAACAAAAAAACAATCAAGCCAGAGATGCAATCTTTTGAGAAACTTGCAAAATAAATGTATACTTACAGTTACTCTACTGTGGCCCCCTCACCCTACTTTGTGTTTTAAAAAGTACCTCTCGTGCGTCTTGTTTAACCGCACCTCAGTAAAATTACAATTCATCTGCAATTGTTTATCTACCGTTAAAGTGTTATCTAGACTATAAATAGAGAATGCATGACATCATCCTACGTTCTGGGGTTTACTCTAACTTCATTAGACAACTGAGAATATTGCACTGTGCTTTAATAGAGCATCAATTAGATGAGGAAGTAAAGTGCATTCCTTTCCATTGCCTCTAATCAACATTGTGCACAACATTCAATCTGTTTCTGGAAATTGGACATAAATATGTACTGTGAAGGCAATTTATTTCATAATCTAAATTACAACTATCTATTGCCTGTAAAATAGTCAATGTTGCTGTGTCCAACTACAAAGTAGCTGCCATGGTTCATAGCTCACACTGTAGGTCAAGTGAAGTATCCATGATCAAAATCAGCTCCACATGAGAAAGGTTATTGCTTTCATGGGTCATAAAATAATCCATGTTTAAACATTATCCTCATCTTCAAGTGTTTAGCAGCAAGCAAACGGAGGCAAAAAGATTAATCTTTACTGAAATTATCTGGTCAACTGATGTGCTGTTTTCTGTTGTGATGGTGGCAAGGTTATAATTAGTTGATCACCACTTGCAGTAGGATAAACAATATATTTTCTAATTGGATACAACGCTTGTTGCTCTTTAAAATGAATGTCTGAACTTAAGCATAACCCCTCCAACAGGCCATGAGCAGTTAGTTCTGTGGGGTTAATAAAAATGGAACCTCACCTTGACCAGTTCGTAGTGCTGAATCCCATTAATGCCCACATCGGGATCAAAGGCTGATGGCACTGGGTAGCGGGTGTTTATGGCTGTGTTCTCTGGGATGGATATATTTATGACCGTGGATTGGAATAGCGGTGCGTTGTCATTGATGTCCTCAATGAGGAACCGGATTTTGACCAGTTGGAAGATCTCATCAGGCAGGATGGCCACCTCAATCTCATAGTAGCAGCGTTTTTCGTTGAATACTCCAGAGCAGAGCTTTTCACGGTCGATGCGATGGGAGGTGGTGAAGATCTCGCCGGTGTTGGCCTCCACCCTCACCAAAGGCACATCACCCGTCTTGTAGACTGGCTTGAACTGCAGTGGTGAGGATAGCTTGATGTCTGGGTCGAGGGCCAGGTCCAGGTCCCGGCGGAGGTTACCAATGCGGACATTCTCTGGTTGCTCTTCTCTCACTGTGTAGTCCTTCTCCTGGGCCCAGGACGGCAAGACCAGGCAGGTGAGCAAGACCACCAACACATGTGCCCAACTTGCCAAGTCCATAATCAAAGTGGGTGGGAAGCTTATCTTCTAAACTGCAATTCTGTCATAAGACCACATTGGAAGAAAAGGGAGGACATTTTTAGAGAGAGTAAGAAGGAGCCAGAGAGAGACATGTCACCTCAGAAAATACATGACATTCCTAGGTTCTTCTGTAATTAGTATTATTTTCCCTAATGGAGTGTTTTGAACTTGACCTTTTCATCCTAACTAGCTCTAAGCTTGCATCCTTCCAATGTCTTTGAGAGCAAATTAACAGCAGTTTTACACAATTAACCTTTGATGACATCCCATCGAACATGCAGATGTGAAAAGGTTAATAGTTCACGTATTCCATCAATCGTTCTGCTGCAGTAATCAACCATTTCATATTTTCATTGCCTACTAGAGGGACAGAGGGGTTCACATCTGCAGTTGTCAGGGGACGACGACACTACAACATTTAATGAATATTTGAAAAACATGGTATGCTGTATTGTACTGTTGAAAAAGTCATACACATTTAGTATTTTTCCCTCATCTTTTAAAACACTCAAGTACTGTCTTATTGTTAAGCTGTCTGATCTTTCATGTGACATACCGTTGCGTTCAATGAGCAAAAATACAGTGGAACACTTTTTCTATCTCTAGAAAAAACACTCTGTTAGTGGAGTGTTCAGTCTTCAGAAACTACAACAAATGTCCAGGCCTCTAGTGTGACACCAATCACATTTACACTTCAGTATTGACTACATGTTAATAGCAACTTCTATAGACAGCCAGTAGCCACAAATGGGGGTGTGTACCTTTAATGCAGAGCCTAATTTATACAAGTGTAAATAAATAAATAACTCATACGTGAAAAGTTTCATGAAAGCCATCACTGTAAACAAACAGATAATGAGATAAGTGCAGTGTTCATCATTACTCTGCATGGGAAACTAAATTAATTGATCAATTGTGAGAGCCGCCATCTATCTTAATATCTAGAATACAATCATAACTTCATTATAAACCGTATAATGTGTTTTCTTCATTTTCAATTTAAATGACATAAAGAAACAAAACTCGATAGGACGTAATGTCTGAGTCTGGCATAGTAAATAAGAAGCCAATGGGATTCAGTGCCATATGATGTTATCCATAAATCAGTGGTTTGTTAAACAGATGCCAACTTCCTTGATGGTTTCACCAACTAATGCTTCAAATGCTAAAACCTTGCTGAAGGGCAAGGTTCTTGATTGCCAAAATCTCAAGTAGGTCACTGCAAGATGGTTGGTGGAGACACTGAGGACATTCTATGCAACTATGCCAAGCAAATCAAACAATGGAGTTACCATTTGTTGTTCCATGTTTTACCATTGAAAGGTCCTATAGGATACATGTGTACAATTGTTCTGGAAGATCAAAGAAGAGTAAGAGAATCATATAATTGTGAGCACTTAAATCTTTAAGACCACAAAACCACAAAAAATTGACTACAGTTGGATAGTGGCCACTGAGATAATACTGGCACTCTCAAAATAATGTTCACAAATGTGTACTGTGCCTGTCAAACTAAATGTAATTAAGTCAAATAAAGTATAAACGTTAGGCTACCCCCAAAGTCATTTTGTATAAATGGTTATGAGTCTGGTTACAGGGTCAGGGTTAGGAATATAGCTGTTCAGTATAGCGGTTTTACAGTGTGCTCTTAATAATACTGCCCCTGCTATGTAATGATGTAAAGTATTACTGCTAACTGTTGGCATGTCGAGGGGCATTTGATTTGAGCTTCTTACATCCGGTCGATAACCGGATAATTTTCTTGCTCATAGCCCACCATGTTTTCTTGCACATTGCCCACCATGTTTCCGGGCCACTTTATTTAAACCCCATATGCCTGTCATTATGGTGTCGAGCCACTCTGAGTCATTTAAGTTTCTTCCATACACCTTTGTTTGTAATAATAGAGAATTCCACATCATGACATCAAACTTCAATTTCCTCTTAACTGTGACAGAGCAGTGTGACACCCATTACACGAATAGTCCACCATGCTAATTATCAATTCTGTACATAGCTTGCATTTAGTTGCTGATAAAAGCAAATTGTTCAGTACGCTCTGTGCGTGTTCCTCACTTTATGAAATGTTTGCTCTCACTGGGAAAGAAAACAATATACCAAATCATCACAATCAAAACTGCAGGGCACCTTTACACTGACATGGCTATGACGGTTGTCTCTATATTAGGATCTCTGGAGGGAGTGTGATGATTAAATAGGGAGATTTCATTTAATTTGTTTTGGACCCAGCATCCACCCCCTCTATAAACGGACATGTCTTCTCTCATTCGCTCATTCTCATGACATCACAGACTCCTCATTAAAGTCTGCTGTGCATCAAACATGGCTGACAGTGTTTTCCTGACGTAGATCAATGCGTTAGCATACTCTGCAGTCAGGCAAACAGTGGCGTGTTGTCGCTTCAAGAATACAGGTAATACATAGACACAAGTAACTATGACAGTTTTACTTTGACATTTGTTTCATTTGTAGAGAGAGTTTGAGCAATTACTATTCACTCTGACAAGTGTAGGTAGTCCAATGCTGAGGCCAACCATGCATGATGAAGAGAATATATTTTCTAAGGGTGTGCTACAGTGTTGAATAAAAGATCAAAGAATGATCTTGATTTATTTTGCATGTAACAATATGTTACGGTAGATGATGCGATGAGTCCAGGGCTCCTACATATGAGAAGTGGTGAGAGTTCAATCTTTCAAGCATTTTTAAGGAGAGATTTTATAATCCTTCTCGACACAATAAGTAATGTCATCTGCCATTGCCAGCCATCACAAACAAAGTCATATGGTCTAGTGATCAAACTGACCAAATGGACAAACATAAATGTCATGTAATTTGCAGGCAGTGACTGTTGGGGTACAAATTCCATAGGGAAGTCCACATGTCATCCCTCAAAATATTCAGGGCAGATCCCTTGTTACAGTGCTTCCTTAGCTGTTCTATGCTTGAGCAGTGTATACCCTAGGGACCACCCCCTTTTGAATTATATTTTGTAGGAATCTGCATGCCTTTGTGCTTTTAAACTTGAACAGTTCAAGAAAGCTCACAACTTTTTCCAATGAACGTTGGAAAAGGAAAACAAGTGCGGAGTAGAGCAAAAGGTAAAGTGTCTGTCAGAGAGTCTCCCTTGCTTACATTTCACTAGGCTCTGGAAATGCTATTTTGAGCCCCAGACAGCAAGATTCATTCGGTAGGCAACTCTACCTTCTCTCTCAGAAGACAAGAGTGAAGGAGCAGACAGATCCTGGATCTCTTTACATGACAATATGATGGACAGGCCACCCTGGTCTTATTACCAGCCAGCCTCTGAGTGTATGTTTGTGTGTGTGTGTGGGGGGGGGGGGACCTTTACCTCCCTAAAGACTGTCTGATCGCTAAAGCTTCAACAGTAGTATGAAGGAGAACAGATGAAATGGTACCAAATTTATAAAAAAAAACATGATTTGGGTGTTTGTAGATATAATGTATATTTTCACAACATCAAGCTCTTGATAACCCAACAACAGCACCTTGATAAACTCAGTGCCTCTGCCTCTTTCCTTTCTATAGATCTCTAACCACCAGAGAAATTGTGATTCTGCCAATTGTTATCCAGTATATTTCGGACTTGGCAAAGGAGATAAATCATTGCCTTAGTCGGACTTTAAGAATGATTGTGGTCAACAAAGATGATGGATTCAGCGGTTAACTGAGCTGATACAGCCCAGGATACAGGCATAAGTCATTATCTTCTCATAGGAAAGATTCGTCATTTCACGTATTACTTTTATCAACTAACTCACTAAGGGCTAATATCAATCAGAACTGATGTATCACCATGTCATCAAATGTGCTTAGTTTTTGTCCTAAAATAGAGATGGGATCTGACTGATATTGAGTTATGCTGCACAGGAAAGACATGCAAATAGGTGTGAAGTAATTTACTGTGTAGCACTGAGCTCCAATGTACAAATTGGGAGACCATGGGACCTATAGGGGGCAGTCAAGGTGTGCAAACGCAAGTTCGAAACACAAATTTTGCATCTAGCGAGAAAGCTGCCTCTGACAGAGCTTAATAAGGGCCGCGAACCTCAAATTTTGGACATGACATTTTTGGGGGAGTTTGAATTTCATGCCATTCATTCTATCCTGAGCATAGGTTATTATAAATACATAAATAAATAAATAAATAGTATTCTATTCTTCTTTACGATACCCATGTGAATATTATTGGGATAGCTGGGAGTTCTGAAAGGAACAGTATTTATAAGAGGTAGAGTGTATTTAAAGGGACTCTCAAACATAAAAACTAGATCTGAAATATTGTTAACAGTAAACATGTATATTTTAACCAAGTAGCCTGACACCGAATGCAAAATTATGTAGTTTTCAAATGAATAACCAAACCAAATAACGACTACATAGTGTTATTTTACAAAAGAAAATGAGAATAATATCCCATTTTGCAAAACAACAATTCAAATAATAAGCTGTTCTGACGAAATGATGTACTGGTATAAAACATGTTAAATATAATATAGTCAATCAACCCCCCAAAAATCAAGTCCTCATGCATTGTTTAACACTAAAAGTGCTGTGTCAGATGTTTTTGTCAAACTGTTGCTACTTTTCTGTATGGACTACATAGAAACCCATAGTCACAAAGAAATGCCCCATGTCATACAAAATAAACAAGGAACACAGGCAGGTGGATTTGGTCTGCATGATTATATATGACTGGTCATAATTATGGTTAATGGATACATCTAATAAATAAGTTTGTTCCAAGAAATGTTTCTACTTGAAGGTGTAGCCTCTTCAGTCATGGGTAGTGTTCATACACAGAATTCACAAAACCAAAAGTTTGGGTAATGTCCTGCAGTTGACTAGTTAGTTGTTAGTTTTACAGTTATACATTTAGGCTACTATGGCAAAGATCTTGCATTGCTTGGTAACATTCTTCTTCTTTACCTCAACATTTTCAGTGTGTCATTAACCAATTAAACTGACCATCCATTTGAATAGCCTTTTCATTTGCGCAATGGATTAAATCAAGTGATAGTATCACACTACCACACCAAGATGTTGGCCATAATCAAAACATTTTAAGATTGTAATGTTCAG
This sequence comes from Hypomesus transpacificus, assembly GCF_021917145.1. Taxonomy (NCBI): domain Eukaryota; kingdom Metazoa; phylum Chordata; class Actinopteri; order Osmeriformes; family Osmeridae; genus Hypomesus; species Hypomesus transpacificus. The sequence goes on from NC_061060.1 coordinate 5,433,828, forward strand.
AAACTTTAGACTTTAAAACCTGACCTCATTGATTACAAAAAACAATGCACTATGGGGCACTGAAATAAGGTCAAATTTCCAATGAAGAATGGACTTTTGCTGGGCATCGTGGGCTTTATGCGCACGAATCTACCCTACAGCACCGACCATCTGGTTAGACTTCCATCATAGTACTTTTATTGCAACTATCTCCCCCTATATTGTGCCGCTATGTTTTCAATAAAAACTACGAGATGCGTAAAGAGAGAATGTGTTTCCCTTTTGGGTGGCAATGGCAAAACAGTCATAAAATTATCATGATGGACTCATTTCAAAACGTGGCTGGGAACGCGCATAGCAAGGATGAATATACTAAGAGTAAATGTGCTTAGTTATTGCGCCTCAACTACAAATTATATGAAGGCAAAATGGTTTAGCGGCACAATCGAGCCGTGTCCTCTGAAGTGCGCACCACCGTGCGCTCTGAGATAAGCAAATGAATGGCTAGTATGCTGTTGGAATCCACCTGCCGAAAAGTATAGCTGCATGCCAATGTGAAATAAGCTCTGTATTTTAAATAAAGAAGCAATGCATACACCGTCCGGCAACATCAACATCAAGGCTGCAACACAAGCATCACAGACTTGTAAAATAGACTATTGCGCCTATTTGAAATGATTATTATTCATATAATTATTATTATAAAGCAGTGAATGTTTGTGTTTGAAAAACCACTGCTTCGTTGTGACTGATCAAGGGTCAGCTGGCCTTCAAGAAACAAAAATGTGGTTCTTGCTTTGTTGAATGGATTAATGTGATTTAACCAACGTCAATAAGTTCTCTAGATTCGGTTTGATAGCATCCTGAAAGACGTGGGAGAAGTGCGGAGAATCAATCAGTTCAGGTCCAAAGTCGGTAATTGTTCACCAACAGAAGGCTATAGCTTATAGGCTATATCATTTAATTATATTCAGTATTCAGTATATCTGTAGGTTTAAACCAACGCACAATACCAAGGAGTCCAATCTTCATGAACCATATAGGCTAGTTAACATGAGGTGAATAACCAACTGATATTAAACTGCAGTAAATAAATGTCACCTATGTCTATTTAAAGTTTAGATTTTTTTAAACACACAATGCTTACCTTTTCTCCCTAGAAACAAAATATGAAAATCAATAGCAATTCCCGTCACGTAGCGACATCACTGCTTTAAAAGAAGTGCCATGAGTTAGACTGAACTGGGTAAAAGGGGACGGAAAAGATCCTCTTCGGAAGCAAGTAAAATGTAAATTAAAAAAGGTATCCACTACAGAAAATTATCCATGTTCTAAAAAATAGCTAATCCACGTTCGTATATTACAAAAACATATTAACACCGATTAACTTTGTTAGAAAGAAACGAGGTTATTCCTTCGGAGATATCTTGGGTTAACTCTGGTTGAATCCCACTGAAGGAGAAACGCAGTTGGTCGAAGTCCCTTGATTTACATGAAGTAGCCTATCCTACGCGTGCTTTCAAGATCGTCCTACCTCATACTTCAAAATGAATAGTGCTCTGAAAAAAACATCATCATTGCATCTGTGAGTTGAAGCTGTATACGTGCGCCTAAACTTCGTTCCAAGGGCGCAAAATAACAATTTAAGTTGACTACAAACTTAACCCTTGAGCCTATATGATTTTAGTACTTGTTTGGTTGAGTTTTCAGGTTCGGCTACGTATAACCCAAAATACATAACGTGGGATAGTACTATTATTTCGTCCCCCAACGGAGTTAAATTAAAAGTGTGCCTCAATGCCGCATCACTAACAGGAGCCCAGTTTGGCGTTTCGCTGTAGCGGTGTGCTAAACTGTCGATGTCTCAGTAGTATAGTATGAACTCAGTCCCTTAGTACTGCTCACCCCTCTCTCTCTGCCTCCGATTGACATCATCTCGGGAGGAGGAGCCAGCAATACATTTCAGAGCCCCTATCCTCTTAAAGCTGCACTGCTTTGAGGAGATCCCTGCAATGAGATTTAGCCGGATGAGCAATACAGACTGCTGTTTGCTCCAATCCAGGTCCAACAACCGCCTGAGAAAAAGAGGGGGCACTGTTCACTTTTCTAATAAACGTTCATGTTCTGTTGGTCCATCATAATCATCATGTTCATGGTACTTTTAAGTTGTAACTGGTTAATATTATTTTGGACAATCAGCTGCGATTAATTTGAGTCTATAACATCCATAGAGTGAATGGGGATATGTCCCACATGTGTTTGGTTAGTGTCAAGTCATTTTACCATGCAACATACTCTTATAATGTGTAAGCCAAATCGAAATTATTAACCTGAATGTGAACATCAACTGAAATTCTTGGAGGGATGAATGTAAAGATAAAGATAACTGGTCAGACATGTGATGTAATGTAATTGCAATTACAACATTGCAGTTGAAGCATTATCACATCCCTACAGCTATGTGAAACGTAATCGGCACAATTGCAGTACAAAACATCTATGTACAGTATTCTTTGTATGCAGGCTCGGATCCAAAATGAATCAGATGGGGGGGCATTTGGTTTCCACAAGGGGGCATTTTGTAGCTCTTATGGAAACGTATGCTAAAATAATGGGGGGGCATTCCTTTTGGGGGGGGCATTGCCCGTCTTTGAGCTTGTATGTTAAGTGGTTTTCTTGAGTATGCCATTGGAGTTCAGCCTGCCATTGATTATCCCTAGTGTTGTCCACTGTTCAGACATTCAATCACAGTTCCCCAGTCCCATTCACTGATACATATTAATAGACTGTTAGACCACCATACCAGTACTTCATGTCATCAATTAGGGCACATGGATGGAGGTCAAAGAGCTTGTGTGGCATAAGAGGCCACCTTTGTCAGTTTGACTCACCCCAACTCACTACCCCATGTAACATATCCCTTTGTTATTTAACAGGTTTACCCTCCAGCAAGGTTTCCTAGCCAGTCCACCTGTGGTCCGTCTCTTCCCCATCCATCCAGCACTATTGGACGTCACACTTCTCAACCCCTAAGACAGAGGGGGCAGTGGGTCAGATGATCACACTGTTCAGTACAAATAGTGTTTCACAGTCTCACCGAGACAGGAAGCAGACATCCCCTGAAGCGATAACACATTCACAGCCCCGCCCACCTGTGCACGCAAACACAAACACATCACAGAAGAGAGAATTTCAAGTATCTCTTGGAATTATTGTCTGAGCTCACGCATGGACACATAAACAAACTGGACTAAACTGTACAAACATACACACTAGGGAGGGCATAATTAATCGACGACCGATTATCGATCATTAAGAATTTAGTCGATAACATTATTTGTTCATCGATAAAACTAATGCGTGTTCTGTTGCGTAGTGTGAATCTTGAGGGATTGCAATGGATTTCGCTATGTGGCAGCAATTAGCTAAACATTTTACCAAATGAAGCCAATGTTTGGAAAAAAACGCCACAGGCCTACTCAATTACCGGCGAGTTTCCATGTAGCTATTTCAAAAGTAAATATGAAGAGGTCACGGCGAAGTGTAGCGTGAGACCATATTGACTAAAAAAATCCTTTGTTCACTGCCAACACTGTAAAGCTGAGTATAAATACAACTCCTCCACGACTCAAATGATGTACCACTTGAACGTACATCCGACCCTGGTTAGTGGCGGTGCATCCTGCTCTTGGTGCTAGCACGGAGGAGCTGCGATGCACAACGAGCAGAGAAAATTACCCAACGGATCTGTAAGTCCATCGAGATGGATATGCTACCCATAAGTATTGTTGAGGGCGAAGGTTTTTATGAAGCTTTGTTAATTAGCCGGAAAAAAACGAGGGTCAGTTGTGTTTGAACACAGGCTTCTAGCTGTCGGCTCCGCTTCTAGGAGTTACAGAAATAGTTGTTTTTCTTAATACCTAGTAAGGGGTCCCATTATCGTCCACCTAGTTCTCGACGCTCGTTAGCAATGTTGCCAAAATGTCGTTATACTACAAACTAAAAACGTTAGGCCTATGTCACAGCATTATACTTTAATATATAGATACACACCTATATTATAACATTCCGGTATTGAAATCCAATCCGGATATGCCTAGAAATGTTACTTTCCTGATTTTAGCAGTTAGCCAGGGGGTCCCATTATCATCCACCCAACCACTTTCAATGGAGAATTGACAGTTTGACGCTGCGGAAGGCAGATGCTACACATACGGTTTGAGAGCGTATTTACACACTCAAATCTCAAAGTAAGAAGCTGTAATTTGGTGTGCAGCATAATAAGATGTGTACATATCGATGAGTTACTTTGTTTCGTTGCTGCTGCATATTTTCTTTAAGAAATTAACGGAAGAAACGGTTGTGGACGATAATGGGGCCCCGAACGTTGGAGATTTAGAGTGGACGATAATAGGGCCCTTTACACTACAGATCTCAATGCGGAAACACGCTGTTTTTTCTATTTTCACTGCATTTTAATATAGCCTATAAATTGTGAATTTTAATATAAAAATGTTAATGATTAATCGAAAATCGATCGTTAATTCTCCCGACGATCGATTAAGACAATTTAGTCGAATGCCCATCCCTAATACACACACACAATGAAAGAGAAGTCATACCAGTGATGTGACAGAGCTCTGATACTGAGTATGAGGTTGCATTCTGGAACAGTTTTTGGGAATATTGATTTTAAGAATACAAAACATTTAGAGCAACTTTCCGTCTACGAAAGAACTGTCCGTTACAGAGCTGAAGGGGGTTGATCTGTTTTCTTAATTATATTCTTTGTCATTGAAGGATTCCTTGAAGGCATGTTTAAAAAATGCTAATCGGAAAGCCTCACAGCTATGTATAAAGGCAAACAATTTGTTATGCATTATGCAGAGGGCAGAGGCCTATTTGCTACTCTCAAATGAACTTTCAGAGACAATTTATTCATTTCTGAGAAATTGTGGAAATTGCCCATAAAGCAGAGGTTGCATATAGTTCTCAGTACTTGAACGTGTTTCATCACATCACATATTCCTAAGCTTCAACACAATGCAAAGTTTCTTTTATGTATATAACACCTAGAAATACACCTATATATAGGTGCAGTTATTAAAAGTTGAGACAAAGTCAATAGCATGTGTTCCAATGTATGACTGCCACAGGCCACTTCTGTTCAACTCATGATTGATTATCCATGGCTTAGAGAAACCTTACTCACTGTTGCAGCAAAATATAGCAGATGAAACCTGAAGATAAGCTGATGTTTCACTTTCTCTTATCTTGTTTTAATGTTTTTGTTAACAATTACAGGTTAAAAGACAAAAATCCAATTCACACCTCTCAAAGTCAACCGTTAGACAACATTTGTCACTTACTGTAATAAGCACATACTGTACTGCAGTAGCCTAGTTGCTGATTTCCAAGATATTTTATATCAAAATGGGAACAGATAGACTCAGCGTGAGAGATGCAACATTGGCAGGCATGCTTTTGTTTTCTCCCTAGATATGATCAAATGAGTTTTTCTCAACGGTGACTTTAATCTGCATGCAGTAGGCCTCCCCCACTGAAACCATGACTTGTTACATAAACCTGGAGGATAAATAATTGGGAGAAAATAGCAGACTCACTAATATACCTTATCAGTCTGGCACAGACGGCCATGAAGAAGGGGTGGGGGTAGGGGTGGTCTAAATTGCAAGGTATGCCTCAGTGTATTAACATTCAGGTTACTTCTAAATGAGATTGATCATTTATCCACTATTTCAGATGGCAAGTCTGCAATGTTTTAGAAGGTTAACCTTTGAGGTGGGAAGTGGGGCTCCAATATGAATTTTAATCATTTCAATACTTAAGTCATAATATGTTGAATTGTAGGGCTTTTACATCTATAGTCTATGCAAAAATGAATGATGAAATTTGAATAGGTTGAAGGTAGAATCTGTTGACATTATGTTGTTCCTTTTTTGCCCTTATGGGCTGGGTTCGTGTCCATAGCAACATTCAAGATCCTTATATTATAACAAAAAATCAATTGTTTTCTCTTCTGTCTTTTTGGGATCTCAGGAGACAGACATTTGACAGAATAAGAAATGACAGAGCAAGGACAATCCAGTATTTTCTTTTTCGTCAACAACAAAATGGGGAACACCAGGAAACACTAAGAGGGAGAACAGAAAGGAAGAGTTACAATTTGTGACCTTTGCCATATAACCATACAACATGCATGCCTTCAGTTTCGTCCAGAACACCAGACAGGTACTGCAAACGGAAAGGCCTTCGGGCGTGACCATTCTCGGAAGAGAAGTCCCTCATCAAAAATATCTTAATACAGAAAACACCAGTAGGCCAAACGTCTTTCAGTGAGATTGATAGTTGAGTTTAATAAAGAAGAATAAACCTTAATTCATTTCACAAATCATGAAATATATAAGTATACTGATCAGCGTCATTTTCTACTTGATGGATAATATCAATCATACTACATCTAATGTGGAATGTCTGGCTATTGTCTAGGTCGTGGAATTGAAAGCCGTGGTTGTTGTCAGAAAAAATATTTTGAGTGTGGGTTAGGTTTGTGAATGTACTCTAAGCCAAATTGATGTTTGATTAGTGTTTTATGTTTGATTTTCTACAGTCCTGAAAAAACATTGCCTGACCACAGGTTTTAGACCTATGTGCATTGTCTAAACCACCTTAAGCCAAATGTTTGCTGATGCCGACTATTGTTTGTTTTACTGTCATGGAAGCCTGACAGCCCAGGTGTGAAGTACTAGAAACTGTAATTCACAGCACTGGTTTAATCTCACAGTATGAAATCTTAGAACCCTTCTGTGGCACTGAACAAGAGTGGTCATACCTTACAATATTTAACACATTTTGCCAGAATCAGATGAGTGTTTTTAGACACTGTCTCTGTCAAATGAACATGACATGGACCAACAGAAAACATTGTTTGCATTTTTATTGGACCTTCTGCCACTTCAGCTTCTCTCGGCCTCTTCAACTGTTGCCATGACATTTCTGTGATAAACAATTGTGATGACATGTACACTGGTAAAACATTCAGCACTGCATTGTGGTCTTACAGTAAAGATAAGTTCAGTTCACATCAGTGTAATATGAGTACTTCATTTGGGCTATTACATACTTTACAGTACACATGACAAGTATTTGTAAGTGCTCTGGTTTCAAATCCCCTCTAAATGTGGACAGATACTAAATGTAAAATGTTTACTTTCACAATTTTACTGTAAAAATGGTCAATGTGAAAAGCTTGTCAGATATTCCTGTATTGAAACCTTGCAACTCTCCTGGATAGAGGCTAATGAAGGCCCTCCACTGAGTTGCATGTATTTATAAGAGACCAATTAGAGAATACCCAGGACTGTGAACGGTTCCCATTATTGTCTCTATAGACATCCTCATCCTCACCTGACATTACACGGAAAACAACAAATGGGCTTATGAGCCACGATACATGTTATAAGTAGCCTATCCAGGAATTTATTCAAATGTACATTGAGACATGAAATAAGACAGCTAATACCATGAATCTGGGATAACAACGATGCTTGTCTTTTCACAAGCAAAGTGTGTTTGTATCTTTCCGTGACTTTGATAGAAGTTCTACCGTTAATAATTGTTACCAACTAACTAGAACACCATCCTAGTTGTGAGTGCAGTGGTTTACATCAAAGTCAGATATTTTGATTGTACTTGTTCCCATGCTCTATGACAGTAGTGTGCATTATGAGTTGATAGAATTGTTTTGGTATTGTTTTCAAATATTTCAATATAAATGTAAACCCCAAACAAACAACACAATTTTCTTTATCACCGATAACGTTAGAACATTTTAAGGAGTAGTTGGTCATAACCATCAAAATAATATTTAGCTTGATGTACAGTGTATTAAAATAGTAGAGTTGTGATAGTGAATTGACAGTGTGTTGTCATTACCGTATGTTGGTGTCCCTTTTTCACGAGCAAGAACAAGTATTTGTTCCGTGCATTGTATTTGAATAGAACCGGTGTTAATGTTGTGCAGTTTAGCCCATTTTTTACCTTCAGTACAATGCGTTGAACATCTGTTTTCCGTGACAGTGTAGTGCAAGATCAATTTGTTATGTGCATGCATTACACAGTTCTCACCTTTGTGAGAGAAACGTTGTTTTCCTGAGGAAAGCAAACACAGGGATACTGATCCTATCCTTCTATATATATTTGTATATTACTGTTGTACGGGCATTGTAAAAATTCCACATGCCAAAGAGAGATTCACATTGATGACATTCTGGTTTAAGTCATGCAATTCTAGCATAAGCAAAATATACACATTTAAGGTACTTACAGTATTATGGAAATATTTCCTTGTTTCTAATTTGGGAAAGTTTGAATATATTTTCCCTCATGGAGACCTGGTTAATTCAGACATAAAACACTTGTTTATTGCAGTGCCACTAATCTCGATGGACTTGTCATCGTCCGGCTTTGCATGGGAAGGTCAAGGAATTGATTTCAAATACATTTTTATGAGCTGAAGATTTCAATCTTAATGACAATCCTTGTAAGGTCAGGGTCTGGACTGGCCTGGGTGGCAACAAAAGCAGGTGAAATGAATTGCGTGAAGTGACTATAGGGAGGTCCTCAATCAGCTAGTGTTGACCCTGGTAGCTCACTCTGACTCTCTCTGACACACATATACACAAACACCCCACATACACACTCACACAGACACTCGTTTCTTTCTAGCAGTTTCTCTCTTTCAGTCTCTCTCTTCTTTTTATCATATTATTGATCTGCAAGCTTACCATAACATTTTAACTAACAGACACATGCAAAGACTAATGCATAAAAGTATCCCTCTTCTGATTTCAGGTTTGACAAAAAAGAAAGAATAATGCCCAGATAATTACTATGGAGTCATTTATTGGGCTCCATTATCCCTTCCCAGATGGCCTTATCCTTGATTTTCCTGTCACGTTGTGTTGCATTTTTCCTGTCTTGAAAGAGCTGTGTACACAGCCATTGTTTGATTACCAAAATTGAAGGCAGTGCTTGTAAACTATGGGTGCCTGTGGCTAAAGACATGGAAATGCTGAGACAATGTGTTCAACAACCTTTTACGTCCCTAGGTCTTCTAGCGTTGTAGCCTCAATCTTTAAAAAAAGACAACATAGCATCTGGAAGTCTCCGAGCAATGGCAGTTTGGCAGTATTGTGTGTTTGGTCAGGGTTATGTTATAGTCTTGGTTAGGATAACTGTTTTGATATTTCAAGGGGATAGGGTTGAAATACCTTCCTTCCACAACTTCAAAACTTCAACTTCTCTCAATGTAGTGTAATTACAGTAAGAGTCTTAGTCAAAGCGGCTGGTGTGAAAACGGCCTGAGGAGAACCTTTCTCATCTTGGTGTTGTTGCCCCGATCAGGAGGACCAAACACAAGAAGGAAGAACAGGGATTCAGGAACAATACAATAAACATGCATATATGAAGAAAAAGTAGCCACAATGAGCATCAAATATGTCTGAACCCAAATTACACAGGACCAAGGTGGAAAGCACTGTGAGGTGACAGTAATTAAATAATTGGAATTATGGTATCAAAATATACTGACAAACAGACAATTTAGTAAGCTAGCCACTGTACCTCGTGTTAAGCCATGGCTGGGGAGCAGGGTGATGGAAAACCAGGAAATACATTTGTTCATTTTTAGTTCCTGAAAGCTATGCAAATACATACTTTTGCAAAAACAATATATGCTTTACTGTACCCAAAAAATAAATAACTGGATTTTGAAGAAATATGCAAATTCAGTCACGTGAGGTGACTGATTCCAAAGAACAGCCTGTTTTTGCCTCATTTGTAATGTTTTTGCATTTGAAAGCATAACAAAAAGTCAGAAACATTAACTAATATGTAAATACAATACAGATCCATGGATATTATGTATACACACATATATTTATATACACACACACTATATGGTCCCTTGCTCTACTAATATATCATCCCTGCAAGTTTTTTTGTTGTGCAAGTGTGTGTAACCAAATCAAATCATCAATCAGGCATTGAGCCCATCTTCTACCTCCACATCATAAAAAAATGTATCACCAATATATATACATATATATATATATCATGTGTATATTCCAAACATTTGGCACAAGACTGATTTACAAAGTGAACACATTTCTCAACAAGTCCACAGTTTGGAAATTGTTGAGTTTGGAATATCATGTAAGTATATTCTGAGTTGTAAAATTTGTGATGATCATGCACTCATGAAGGGTTCTTTGTCCAGCAAAACCTTATGAAACAGTTCACTACCTGAGTTCTAGTGCTTTGCATGTAATGACATGGAAACAGGAAGGGATGTAGTTGTAGTTGTCCCATCCTATCCCCCTGTCTAAGTCCCATCAGCAAGCATCAACGTAAAATGAAGCAACACAGTCAAAGGGATTCACCTGTTCTGACTCAATGTACAGTACCTTCAGGAACAGTATGTCGGTTTGCTGTCAATAAAGTATCTTCACTATACAGTACTCAGTAACTTACAGTAGATCTGTCTGTCAGTCAGTCAGTCATATTAGCAATCTAAGTGGGATTCGATCATGTGGAGTCTCTGTGAGGGAGGGGATTTGTCTCTGGCAGTATCCGTCCATCAGTGGCAGAATGTTGGGTATTGATTTAGTGTCTGGAAGCCCTACAGAGTACATTTGGGAGTGACAACCTTGAGACTCAGCTCCAGTCCTGATGTGAGAGACATACCACAAATATGCAGGAGAAGGTGCTCTTCACCACTACATTTTCCAGTTCACAAAATATATACCAAATGGTGTTTTTGCATGATGCATTTCCATCTTAATTCACACAGAAAAATTCAGCAAACATTGTGATTAAAGAGGACAGTTTTTTTTAGATCCATGGGGGTTTCATTGTGCATGGTTGGTGCAGCCTACACACAGACCTAAAGCTGCGTGTGTCTGGCTTCTTGGATGCTAGTCATCCCTGGATGGTGTGTCCTCCTTTCGCATAAACGCACACACACACGCACACACGAACACACACACACACACTGATCCCATAGGAAATATAGGAAAGGCATTTCTAGACAGAAAACCAAAGAAGTCTTTGTCATTTACTGTAACATAATAGCTTGTGATTAAAGTCAAATTTCATTGTTTCAATCTTAAAGAAAGCGACACATAATATACAGTACACCCAACCTCACCACAACCAAGAACCCTGGCAGTACACATTGTCAAAAAGCATAATAACCTTGAAGGGCCTGTTGCTTCTACAAATATCACACAGTGATAAAGTACTGTGCTATCTTTCATCTGATAGTGCACATGGTGTAGTTGTTGACTAACTTTAGAATCTGTGGAAACTTTCTTGCCTGCAGCATTGGACGGGCGAGTCAGAAATATTCTGACTCCTCTTGTGTTGCCTCAGAAACAGTTGGGCCTCTTGATCATCAAGCGGCTCTTCTTGGAAAGACAGCAATTTATTTCAATGCCACCCGCTATTATATATTTTATTTTTTGGATATCAAAGTGAAAAAGAAATGATTAAGAATAGCACAATGATACATGACAAACCATGTCTTTATTGTCTAAAGTTCTGAAAACATTTGATTGAGAAAACAACTTTGAATACAGATCCACTATCCTTTAATGCTGGCTGATGAAACTTTCTTAGAGAAAAAAAGGTTTACTTCTTCGTCTTTTTCTGTTTATTAACAAGGACTTTAAGTCACACCCTCTAGTTTGTGAAGGCAATAATGGGAAACACACTCTGTTTTGTTGTTTGTGATTTAAATGGCTTCTGTTTGAAGTGTGTGTATTTTTTGAAGGAGGATTCGGCTTGTAACCATGACTTTTTTTTTGTAAGAGATTTACATAAAAAACTCTCAGTCTGGTAACTTTTGAACAGATTCTGGCTGAAGTAGACTTAGAATGTGAGACAAAATGAAAGCCTCCAGGGTGTAGGGGGTGAGAGGGGGGTAGCTGAGCCTTAGCCGGTTTGTGTATGAGAGCAGCAAATCCGACTTGGTTGGTAAACAGAGGCTTCGGGGACTTCTCTCCTTTTGCATACAGGCTGCTGGGGACTAGTCGGAACCCTCTGTGATTCTAATAGTGTAAGCTCATTGAAATCGCCGTATAAAATGCCAATAAGGCTGCCTGCCACAAGAAACACTCTTCTGTGGGCTGGAGCTGTAAGCTCCCTTCACAGTAAACTTTGTATTCTAACGCCATACTCTTTCTGCTCAGGAGTTCCGCAATTATGTCATTCTTTTCTTCAAGTATACTCTTTGTTTTAGGGGGTTGTGTCAAGAGATGTGGTGAGACCAGATTTAACCATGCACCTGGTCCAAGTGTTTTTCACTGATAAAGTTGCAACCCTTGATCCACTGCAGGTAAAGTCAAAATAGTGGAAACCATCAGGCTTATCGCTGTAGGCTCAGAATGCTGCAAGGAAGCTCATGTGCTTTGGTGTCGATCTGCTTATGCACAGACCCCTGTATTGAAGTTCTGAGAAAACAGGCCCCCAGTGATCTGCTTTCTGTTCTTTCTTTTACAGGAAAACACCTGTAATTTGTCTTCATCAACCTGTATGGACACCCGGCCAACAGAAGCCAGAGCGAAAAGTATCAAATCAACACCACATTTTTCAGAAAATGGCAGATCCAATTTTATAAACGTCCCTGAGGCTTCTCCCTAACCGTCAGTGTGCTGACCCCTCACTCATTCTACAGCGCTACACTAGGCCTAGGTGAAGCTTTTGAAGATTGTCCTGTCTGTTTTGTAGCGTAGCGTGATGTGCCTCAATGAGAGGGATCCCTAACGAGATGTCGCAATGACGTTTGAATGTACGATGGAATCCAAAGACATGCAAACCTCCTCACTAAATTGCCAACAATGAACATGAGACAGCAGAGATTGAGTCTACCTTCTGTTTTGACGCTAGGCGAAATGGTGCTGTCTCGTTTGCCACTCATTGTGATGTGATGAGCTGTAAAGAAGAGGAGAAGAGTAATTAAACACGGTTTAGAATTCGGAAACGTGTAAACTTCATGACACAGTATCCCTTTCTTAAACTACAGAACATATGTTTTCAATCCCAGTCTTAATGATTTGCTGATGAGAGTAACCAGGTGTGCTAATGTCAGGCAAGTTACATTAAGTGTAGACCGGAGAAGCCCCAGGATACGTATGTTCTGGATGAGAAGGCTTGACATATGACAATTGGATGATGTGTGAGGTTATAGTTGTTTTTCACATAATTAGTCACGCAAGAGGTTTAGATGAGGTGGCATACTAAAAGTTGAACTGTTGGTAACCGGTGGCACCATTGTTTACACTGTCTTAATGACGGTAAAAAAAATACAAAAAAGTTTTCCTCTGCCAGCAACACCACAACATAAATCCATTGATGTTGGTGTGGCTTTAAATAATATGCTTGTCATTACTTTCAGCTCAATTTTCTATTGATTTAATAAAATATTTGACTGCCTTCTGGTGAATGCCAATGATAAAGTCATGGAATATGGACTAAAATCATGTAACTATGCACTGTGTAGGGTTCCAAATACAAAAGTGGTCAGGGATTGATTTGTTTGTGCTGTATTGCTGAGGGCATGGATTACTTTGATTATTTCTCTAACCACCTTCCATTCATGCCATTCAAAGTATAGCTGTAAAAATGTGATATGAAATAACTCCAAACTGAGTGACAGTGTGGTTAATGCAAGAATATTTGATGCCTTTTGCTAAAGTTATCAAGTACATACTAAGGTTATCTTGTACATACTTATATTGAGTTATCAAACTTGTAAAATATGTGATACTGTACCTATTCACTTTGTATCCTAATCCATCCAGGTGTACATCACAAAGAGGACATTCGCTCCAGATTTTAACTCAGCAGCCAAATCTTTATATATGGAAAACAACCAATGAGCAAGACTGTTGCCTCCGAGTGGGATGTGGGATGAGATAGGAGACAGATACAAGAAGTAGGGAGATGGAACGGAGAACGGAGTTTGAGAAGCATTGAAGCAAAAATGCAGCAAGGGAATCTGCCAAGGAATCAAAGTGCTGACAAGTTGAAGGGGGAGGATTCAAATGCACAAACACACAGTGTTTTTCTGTGACCCGTGGGCGGAAGAGCACAGCCCTAATCGAATTCCGCTTAGCTATTTTCAAACTCAGGCTGGCATGTAAAACACTGTTTTGCAGGTGTACCAGTCTCCCCTGAAAGAGGATAGTCAACCTTAGATTTTGAGCACAAGGTGATAAGACTTGAGAAGCAGAGGCACAGAAAGTACCATCCAAAGGAACTGAGTTCCTTTCAGGTTCTGCAAAAAACGTCAGAATCTAAAACATTTGTAAATACGTTTTTTTTTTACTTTTAAACAAACATTATATAAAAAATAACGATTCTCATGTTCTTTTCAGATTGGGGATTCCACCAAGTACTTAGAAGAATTTATTGTAAACAATTATTGTTACTTCTGGGATTTTATGTGTATGTTTTCATGTTAAAACCAGCTAAAATAAAATGAAATGGATCTCTTTAAAACATTATTCATAATTTGTTATTTGTTTTATTTAATGCAATGTAACATTTTTCCACATCCAAATGTCATCTTCTTTGACTTCAAACTGGACATAGTGGGAATATGATTGTGATTTTGCGTTGATAAAGGATAAGTGATATGAAAATCAATTATATTTTGTGTAGAAAAACTATTACAATTAAAACAGGATTAAAGTAAGAGATAATGGTTGCTTGAATAATAGTTATCTTTGCCAATTATCCCTGGCTTATCAGTGGTGAGACGGCCACAACGCTGAGCAGAATAATGATTAGAAAGTGACATTTGTCTCTCTTTGCCTTGTCCTCCTCTAGCTTCAGTATAAATGAAAACAAACTATACATTATTCTCCAGGGACAAAAAACCCTGACTTCCTAAGTATGTTTTTTTTCCTCAACATACATAGACCAAACCATACATAGACTATACCATTAGATAATGCACCAAAAAGTCAGAAGTTTGTTTTAGGAAAACTCAAAAATCAATAGACACATGAAATGTTGCTATTAGCTCTCCTAGTCACAGCCAAATACAACTGGGCAGAACCTCAGTTGAAAAAAACTACCTCTAATATTGTTAACCATCATCCAACAGTTTACTCATACCCTGCACGTATCGTTGCTTTGTACTCTTGCCCCGATTCCTATTCTTGAAATAAAATCAGACCGAAAGCATAGAAAATGCCAAGGGATGCCAGTCCAAAGGTTTACCACCAAACAACATCTATCATGGGAGTGTACACCTGCTGGGGACCCAGATGTGCTCTGGCACTTTTTTACAGGGTGACTGGTAATGCAGTTCCCCAGGGCCTCATCCCCACAGCTGCGAGCACAACAACGACCGCCTCATCTACACATCTGAGCTTTCCTTCACTGGATCAGGTACAGTATAACATATTTCTACACTATGAATGGTACACTTGGACTTACAGTCTGAAATTCAGGGGTAGGAACACAATCTAACAAATGGAAAATGTTCTACCACCTTGACATCGCTTCAAGCATACCATATGTGTTTTGTTTCTTTTTTTTGTTTTTTGTTTTCTCTTGGATGTTTGAAGAATTGACTGAAATGCACCATTTGATGATTTATCTGGCGGTCTTTATCAAGCATCTGTTACATGTTTTGTTCAATAACCAGTTGAAATAGTCCTAAGGGGGATATTTATCAAGGGCACATAAGTTGTAGTACCCTTTGGAACACCAAATATAAAACACAACATTTCCGTCATGGAGCATCACCAGATGGGTTCTTTAAGTGTTCATTTGATATGAGTAGGTCGGCCTTCAACTGATGGCTATTGACGGGGAGTTGAGATAAATCAGTGCCTGCTAGGGATGGCATGAAAAGCAAGGCAGAATAGTTCATATTAGTTTTGTCTCTGGTGGTCAACCGACAGGCCAAGAGAGACTAAAGGGGATAAGGGGTTGCAAAAAAAATGCCAAGTGCTCAAAAAAGAATCTTGGAATCATACAGTGGAATCTTACACAAGACCATGGGTGACCTGTATTATTGGAGAAAAACGACCAAGCCCTGTCATTTGCTGAAGATGTTGCCTGCAGCAACCCAGAGGCTTAGCCTGTGTAAAACAGACATTTGCCTAGAGGCCTTTTTTTGTTTTCACAGTCCCTCACAGTTTTTTCTAGTTCACAATCTGAAATATAATGCCACTATATTCACCTCAGCTACTTTCCTCAGAATCTTAATATCTGTTTCTTTGTCAGTTCACGGTCAGGTGAAAGATGAGCAAGTAATAAAGTATGTATTTAACTTTAGGCTTTTTTAGACCGTAAGCAATATCAGACATTTTCAACTCTCAAGACTATAGTATGTGAACCCTAAGATGCTTCTGTGCATAAAATGTCCTACATTGACAACTTTTGAGGCAACCTATTAAAGATGGACTTTTTCGGAATTTGTCATCTCAGACTAGTTTTACTCCATGTTTTAAGCCATGGGCGTATCTAGCCCTATTTTGGGGGGCTTGAGCCCCCCCAAAAGTTGTGTTAGCCCCCCCCCTTTTCTTTTTTTCTTTCTTTCATATTTTAAATCTAAATGTGTTAATTTCTCTTTCTAAAACCCACCAGAGGACACTATTTAAAAGGATATTTTCAAAAAATGTCTTCTGGGGGAACATGCCCCCAGACCCCCCTAGTTTTGCTGGGTCACAGGAAAAATAATATGTTTTATCTAAGGGCTTAGCCCCCCCCCAAAGTGAGAACGTAGATTCGCCCCTGTTTCAAGCAACAGTGGCAAGGTCATTCCAGCAACTCATGTATGCTATCTTGCTTTTGACAATTATTCTGACCTTCAAGAGAATCCGGGAATTAAAGGCAGCACATCTGACAAACAGGCTACTAATTTAAGAAAAGATGCATATTGAAATGGCCCGAAATCACTTCACAGTTAGTTTAAGAGTGAAACTGTGTGGTGAACTGTAGTTTACACAATGCATATATTTTTAATTGAGCTTGTTATCGTACTTGTTTAAGTTAGACATGTGAGAGATGTACAATTTGCCAGCCTGTTAATGGGACTATCCCTGAAAAGAAACAATTGTGGAATCAGAGAAAAGAGACCCTTGTTTTGGAAGATGTTGATATATTGGCTTAAAGTCAGCTAAGCACACAAGTGTATCTGCCTTAATTAGCTCCCCTACACAAGTATTACAAAAGCACAAAAGCAAAAGGTCTGTTAATTTTTCTCTATGTGTAATGTCAAAGTTACTGGTCCTTTGTTAACTTTCCACTGTTTGACTCAAACTAATGAAGCGCAGCAGAACAGTAAAGCTATAGGGAAATTAGCTTTGCTTTAAAATGAAATCTTGAATGTTTCAAGAATCATAATACAGCCAACAAAAAAAGCCACATCATACAGTATTGTATACTGAAAGTATACACAGTAAACAATTACTGTGTTTGAAACGTAACTTTCATTAATATCTGTGCACCAGCATTGCACATAAAAAAAATCTAACATTTCACAAGCAAGAAGAACTATCTTCTAACAGATGAAAATATTCTAACATCGTGCATGCTGCTATTCCAATGGTGAATTTACTTCAAACTTATGAAAATATATGTCAGTCTGCTGCTTCATGAGACTACGTTTAATACTCTTTAGTCTACTGAAACATTGCGTGGGCCTCCATCTTTATAGTTGACATGTGCTGTGATTATTAAAATAAGGAAAATATGCACACCCCTTTAGGCCCTATCTCTGGTTTGCTGAGAATCTAAGATCAAAGCAGGTTCATGGATGGCAGGAGTCCAAGTTATCTTAATTGTATTGCATGAGCAGTGATGGTTCTGTCTGAATTGTGGATGAATTGATGTGTTGTGGATGTCTGTTGCAAGCAAGATCCTAACTGACCAGTTTAACAATTGGCCTAAATGGTGTCGTTAAAAGTAGCCTATGTGGTTTATAGAGTTCAATCCACTTTGTTACTAATACAAATAACCCATTATTTTTCTGCAGGTTTGTTTTGTTGCAAATCACAACAAAAATAAAGAAATCTACGAAAATTCATTTGGGAAGTTTTCTTTACTTGTATACACACTGTATACAAATAGAAGTAGGCATCTTCATGTTTTGATGTGACATGTGGTATGAATGAGGTCTATAGGATTTAAGCCCACCCATGCAATTGCATTTGAGTCCCAAAGACTGTCTTCACAAATCTTGGGAAAATATGATAGCTGAATTTAGTTTACAATAATAATGCCCTGGATAAAATGTCAATGGACATTAGCTAATTTAATCTCAAATGTTTTTATTCAATTCTTTCTAAAAGGATTCCATTTAGGTACTTGCCAAGATGCCATATTAATTACAACGAGATTTTGTTAGAAGATAACTCAATTTGTACATTCATATGTTGGGACCAACAGTGCATTTTGAAGAACCAAAGTATATGCATTTGTCTGTTTAGAAAGTTGTTTCCTTCGCTAAATTAACAGGACAATACCTGTTGATTACATACTTTGCCTGAATGTGTTTTTTGTGTTTGGCTGGCAGATAAGGGTTCTACCTATGTTTGCTTGGACCAAGGGTCCTTTACATTACAAATACAGTATTCATTCAGCAAACATACAGCAGCTGTCCAACCCTAGTCTTCCCTAAAGTGCATACCTTCTTTCCAATGTTTTGTCTTATAACTCCAGTCGGCAGGTCAAAAAAGCAACATGGCAATTCCAAAGCAAAGGCAAATATTGTTACACCCACAGGTCCAGTGCTGTTGATTATTGCTATTAAAAACCTCTACATTTAGCTTCTGCTGGGAACATTTTGTTTATGTTTCCTAGCTGTGGAACTGCAAGATGAACAGAGAATTCCAAACAAATGAGACATACAGCAATTGTCTGTGCTTTCCTTGTTTGGTATTGTAGGGATAATTATATTAATTTCAAAGCTCTCTGACAAGTAACAGTTGTTTAAATTCTTCAACATATGCTTAACATGCTCACTTTATTTATTGTCCTCATTTTCAACTAGAAAGTCGACAAAGAAACAAACCCACTCTCTTGGGTGCCCACACACTTTTTCAGTTATGTCTATCGGAAAAGGTTTCCATGGAAACACGTTTGCTGCTTTTTATCCTTAAGTTATGTATACGTGAAATCATTTGATTTGTAATTGAATGCTATATGTTTTTCACATTTTATTGTTTGTTTTGTTCTATATTTAATTTACCATAATGCATTGTAATATTAGTGAGGGGGGTGAGGGGGTTCTTTTGGAAAAGCAATGCAGAAAATGAGAAAAGACATCTTTATTGAAGTATTGCTAATGTGTCACCCTTTCATTTAATTTATCGCTGTTTGTATTTCAGGGGAAGATTGCAGTCTCTACCCAGTGCACCTTGATGAGTCTATGTGAGAGAAGACAGAGTCCCTTAAGAAGTTTCTAAAAAGGTTATGTAACAAAACTTGAATGATGACTTTTGCGTAGTGTGCTAAGGTACTCATGTAGAGTAGCATGCTGTTCAGACTCCAGCAATGGTTGAAACCCTTCTGGTTAAGTGTACAGGCTTCCATGGCTGTCATTCCTTTGTAAGACATACATAATGTGACATGGCCTTTCCATACAGAACACCTTTATTTATAATGGCTTTGTTAGACTGTATGTTTTGTCCCACCAGGTTCTGGATGCGTTGTAATTAATGCAAAGTGATATTGGCAGGCGATTGTCGTTTAATCACAATGAGCACTGGAGGGGGAGAGGGTGCATCTTCACTTAAAATATTCAGTTGACGACATTATTGCCACAAGGCAAAGACACTGCAGTTGGCTTGACAGCCAGATTGTGACTTTTAATTTAAAAGAGCTGCCAGTAAACAGAGAAGTCTAGCTGATACGCCAATAGAATTATGGTCCTCACTGGTGCTAGAGGCATTGGTAAAATAACACCATCTATGACTTAACAATGAAACAAGGGACTTCATTGTTGCAGTATTTTGACACAGTCTTCATGGAGTCTAACCAAAGTACTTGTATGCTACTTTTTTTTCTTTTCAATTAGAATTTTGAAACTCTGAGAAATTGTGAATAGTGAGACTAAGTGATATCTCGATTCCC
Source organism: Hypomesus transpacificus (assembly GCF_021917145.1). Taxonomy (NCBI): domain Eukaryota; kingdom Metazoa; phylum Chordata; class Actinopteri; order Osmeriformes; family Osmeridae; genus Hypomesus; species Hypomesus transpacificus. The sequence continues at coordinate 5,453,982 of NC_061060.1, forward strand.
GTGGATAGGAAGTCCAACACTTAATTAAACTCAATTAGACCCCTACTTAACATGTAACATGTATGGGTTGCATCTTTGAAAATTAACTGATTACATTGCCTTTAATTGACTTTCCCTTTGCCCACTGTTAAAAGCCGTATAACCTTTCCTCGACCACCTTAGACGATGCAACAAACAGATTTTTGGCAGTGATCGATTATAGAAAGTGATAAATTGCATAATTGAAATGATGACTTAAAACAGTACTCTAATGGCTTCAAATGTGGAATCCCTTGTCTTTCTGACTATCCATGTGTAGCCATCTTCCTCGTCTTCTTCTCCTCCTTCTCTTTTTCATCATTAAATGCCAATCTGTCCTGGCTCAAGTGAAGCGGAAGTAGTCAATATCACCTTGTTGTATACTATCTGGAATCTGAACTCTCTTTTGTAGGCTGCCGGCATCAAATCCATTGGACCTCTAAGGTATGGTTCATCATCCCAAGAAGAGGTGCTCAGGCAGAAAGAACAAGCATCCTGATTGCTTTCAAAAGAATGACATTAAAAGCCTTCACTAACATACTGCACTGGAATATGAATCGCTACTCTGAAGAGTTTCCCCATCATGCTGATATCTAAAATTCTTTCTTGGGATTGATTGGCGTGAAGTGACTGTTATTATCTCTGTGAAATTATGCTTCCACCTAAGATGTGACCATTGTCATTAAATGCTGATAAACTATTTGGAAACTATTAAATCTTAGATGCCTGCAAAACATATTGATAACTACATGGTTTGTAAACAGTTTAAAATGGCAAAAAATAACTAGTATCAGACTCGGATCATTGGTGCAACACAAACTAGTGCTTTGTGCTCAAATGAATGACATACTGTAGGCAGGTTACAGAGTAACTTATATGATGTAAACGAGTACAAAAATGGTTTCCATATAATTCCTTCCTTCTATGGTACATCATGACATAATCAAGTCATAACAGGATGCTACAGTGTTTATCCTCTATCCTTTTTGTGGTGAACCATACCAATATCATAACTCCTCTTACTCCAAGTCTTCTCACAGTCTCCTTACTGTCTCAAGTGAGAGGCCTCTTGTCATTAATAGAACTGAGTGACTCCTGCCAGATAGGTTATAACCTTGAATAAACAGGTTTCAAGCCAAGTTTAAAAATGTATCCTAACATTTTCATTACAGTTTTTAACAACACAGTACATCACTGTCGGTAGGACCCTATTGCTTGAAGGTATTGTCAATGCAAGCTATGCTTGTGCTGTAGTCTCAAGGCCTGTCTTGATATCATACAACTTTGAAAAATAAAAAAACATGTTTTCTTACGATTCCTTGAAGTTGACCTTTTACCTTCTTTCCCTTTTAGCACAAAATATCTCTCAGCAGACAGTTATGTAAAGTATATTTAGTTTTGATCCTTTAAATTGTCCAGCAAAAACCTGGATCATTCTCTTAAATTTATCCTGTTATAACGTATGTGTGTTGACCACCTGACCAAAAGTTGTACAAATAAAATAGCTTTTTTCTTTCATTTGCTGCCTATCATTTTTGTTTTACTATACTTTATAGCTTGGTATTGACTTTAGTTAACCAGTGTTAGTGATCAGTTTAGCAAAACTTTACTCTTTATGTTCAAATGGTTAATATGTGTTCTGTTGATAGTTTATAGGCATTCTACTACACTTAACGGTTTTTCACTTTAATTGAATGGTCCTAACATTTAGTGGAGATTGCCTACTAATAGCTTACATTCATTTACATTCAGTCATTTAGCAGACGCTCTTATCCAGAGCGAACTACAGTAAGTACAGGGACATTCCCCCCGAGGCATGTAGGGTGAAGTGTCTTGCCCAAGGACACAACGTCATATGGCACGGCCCGGCATCAAACTGGCAACCTTCAGATTACTAGCCTGCTTCTCTAACCGCTCAGCGACCTGACTCCCTTGTAAATAATCACAAAGAGAAGCACATTATCTTTAGTTGAGAATCATCAACAGATAGTAAATCTATCAGTTAACTGACAATTAGTTGAATGTTGGTTAAAAAACCTTGAAAATCAGCAGACATTTTGTAAAATCTGTAGATCAACACTTGAAATGCACCTGATCGTCAACAGACAGTTGAATGCATGGTACTTGTCTGTTGAAACCAGGGGGGAAGCCAGAAAACTATTTTTGGCTAGGCCTAGAAAAATATGGATAGGCATCTTTTCAGTTTTTTTTACTTCTTTACTTTTCAATTTTTTTCTGAGATATTTTAGTTTTTAGGTAGGCCTTAAAACAAGTTGGGTAGGCCTGTGCCTACCCAGGCCGTGGCTTCGCCCCTGGTTGAAACTGTTGAATGTCAACTGATACATTTTTGACATGCTACTGAGGAGCTACTTACAGTTTATAGTGTGCCAAAAGATGGACTATCAAAATGCAACACACAATCTACAGACAGTTAGTTAAATATTGGTTTATGACCTGTTGAAAACAAGCTTTGAAAGTCAGTCAAACTTGTAGATCAACACTTGGAATGCACCTGATAATCTACAGACAGTTAGTCAAATGCATAACTACAAATCTGTTGAAACCGTTTTGTTGAATGTTAACGAATACAATGTTTACATGCTACTGAGTTGGTTCTTGTTGTGATTAACAGGGAGATTCGGATGCCTCCTGTTTGTCTTGTATCACAAACAAACGGGTGGCTGTGGATTAGCATTGATCAAACGAAGAGGTGGAGGACCAGTGCCAGCACAACACTGGAGGAACTGGCAGCATCTGTGTCCGTTTTATGAGGCTGCACTGCACTGATGGAGCCTCTCTGACGAAGCCACCAACCAGATCTGTCAGATCAGTCTTGAGCTATAGGTCTTCTGAGAGAACATCCTTTTTTTTGTCGAAGACTCTGAATATTAGAACTGTGGAATGACAAATTATATAATCCCATGTTCAGGGTATGTTGGACCACATGCCAATGCTTTGATACATGTCAATACCTAAATATTTGTTAATCAACCATCGATCTTGATTGGGGTACAGATTATTGGGAAGGAAAGTATACAGGGATTCAGATCCATAATGGAAAATGTATTTCTTAACTGAAATTACATACAGCAATACCATTTGCACTTACACTATATTGCCAAAAGTATTCGCTCGTCTGCCTTCACACGCATGTGAACGCGAGTGGCATCCCATTCTTAAACCATAGGATTTATTACAATGTCGGCCCACCCTTTGCAGCTATAACAGCTTCAACTCTTCTAGGAAGGCTTTCCACAAGGTTTAGGAGTCTGTTTATGGGAATTTTTGACCATTCTTCCAGAAGTGCATTTGTGAGGTCAGACAGATGTTGGACAAGAAGGCCTGGCTCGCAGTCTCCACTCTAATTCATCCCAAAGGTGTTCTATCGGGTTGAGGTCAGGACTCTGTGCAGGCCAGTCAAGTTCTTCAACACCAAACTCGCTCATCCATGTCTTTATGGCCCTTGCTTTGTGCACCTGAATTTAATGATTTGGATAGCTGAGTGAATAGTTTTGGCAATGTAGTATATTTACACTGGTGACCTGGTTAAAATGCAGGTTTGATCCTTGGGCTAAAGTCACACAGCCGAGAGACAGAGGATACAGAAAATAGGCTTTTATTTATTACAAGAAAGGATAAAATGTGTGTTCTGTTAAAACCCGGGAGTGTCACGCATCCTAACGCTCTTTTGGCGTATGTCCACTTATGTCTAATACCATTGCCGGCTCAGGGCAGTACCGTTCCTATTCCCCGTGGACCACCTCTTGCAGCATGTGGAGCGGACTCCTGCTTGAGACAACAACAAACTGGCTACTCCGTTGCGCACAGTGACAAGTAACTGTAGGGAAAGATATGTACACTTCCCTTTACACTTTATGTCGAGCCATAGATTTGATCTTGGACTCTGGGATGTAGTACGTTCGCTGACAGCCCAGCCGTGGTTGTCTCCCGAGCAGCGGAATTAAGATTGTCGCTTTGTGTGCTCTTGCATGCGTTCCTGTAGAATCAAGCTTCCTTTCAATTCAGTCCCCGCTCTTTTTTAAAGGAGTCCCTATCATTGGCCAACCAATCAGTGTGAAGTCATTCGGAGTGATGGGCTGCGTCAATCAGCTGTGGAGTTCACTCCCCCCATCCGTGTTGTCCACAAACACATAGTAATACAAACAGCACACAATGATATCACAGCAAACAAAACGAAAACAACACAATGGAAATGACCACAGCAAACCATATGAATTCACCACAGCAAACACAACATCTCAAATCACAGCCAAACCCAACTAAAATAGCAGACAACATAGGCTGGCCAACTGGCATCTGTGACATAAACATACTTATACTTATGATTTGTTAATGCATATTAAATTGTCTGAACAATTTAGTTAATACTCTCAACCATATTGAGCAGAAAGCTCAACTATTGAAATTGCAAATGGAATTGTCATTTCAGTTAAAGGTATCCGTAATGGTTTCTAGATACCATCAAACAGCCACAAAGACAGACATACTCCAGGTTTGTGGACCCAAACGCTGATAAGAAGACCTGGCTCTGGTAATCCTACAGAAATTTGGAGCGAAACAAAATTGCTGTCGTACTTCATTCCATTAATAATTGTAGTCTCGAAGACTACTTAAATCTATATATTTGATCAAGTTTAAATTGTTTGTGATTACAGTTGGTGTGTGAGTTTGTGCGTGCTGCTCTTGTGTGCCAAGTTGGGTGTAAAAACTGGGTCTCATACAATTGTGTATTTTCAAATTGAATTTCTTGGTGTAAATTACATTTTCATCCAGTGGCATATCATCGAAGTAAAGCAACATGTGTTTGCGTTTATTTTTGGGCAGGGTAATCCCTTTATTCAATTAAGGAACCACATCCAGTCACCTGTTGTAAACACTCAGTGGATTTTCCGCCTCTGCCTAATCTTTCTTTTAATTGTGGGGGTGGGTGCAGTTATCCTTCTTTTGTAGTTGTTCTTAGTCTAATACAGCTAAGTCCTTTAGAATCGAACCATGGTGAAGGCTTTGGGGAAGTCCTTTGTGGAGACGATGTTGGTGTGTAAGCGATAACAAAATTGAGTTGCTTTCATGTTTAACAAGAGTTTTTTTTATAATCCACTCAGAGGGTTGTGGTAATCTAGTATGTCATCTACAGAAAGTATTGGAGATAGTCTGATTGGTCTGTTCTACTGGCAGTTTTGGTTTTTACATCTGTGTAGGTTGCTTTTGAGAGAGGCAGCCACCCTTTTTACCAGTGTTTTAACAGCTAATATAAATGCCTTGCTAAACCGCAGCAACTATTTTTAATAGAGAACTACAGTGAGGCATATGGAAAAAAATCTGAATATTAAAAAGGCCATTCATTCATTCACTTATGTATGTTTATACTGTTCAAACAGGAAATGTATTACTAGTAATTAAATTGTTTAACATTAAGGAAAGTCAACTTTTTGTGTGTTTGGTACAACACCTTACTTGTTTGCACTCTGAGACACCATAAACAAACACACTTAGTACCAAACCCTGGAAAGTTGTCAAAATACAAGTTAAGTAAAGTAATGTTGCATTCAGTCCATGTACACTGAACCAAGGGAAATCTGATTCGGTTCACCAGTGAGATTGATCCAGAGTTTGAGTTTGCTCTCCTGCAGACACGCAGAAACCTCCTCTAGGTTAGACCACACCAAGGCTAAAATCACTTCCACAAGCCCTGGAAATCTTTATATTCCCAGAGCTCCTCCTCTGTCCTAATTGGCTTTTGTGATTGTCTTGTTAGATAGCCAGAGTTCCATCCTGAAATTCCTGCTGAAGTGTGGGCCATTCATTTTCAGTGTGGTCCACAGGCCTTAACAAGATGTCCAGTCCCTAAGGCCATGGCTCTGATCCTCCTGAGGGCAATCATGACCTACTCTCCCCTCCAGTGTCTTAGAGAGGCCCTCCCGTAGGCCATAACTGAGGATCAAGGAGCATGACATACTTAAAACACTGGCTCACTCTTTACCTCTATCCAACTAATTAAACTTAAGAACAGAATGTTTCATAACTACTACTGGACAGCAGGTTGTGCCAACTAATGAAATGTGTTATTGCTAAGATTGCAAGACGAGTATTGCTTGAGTGTATGCTTAAGAATCCCACTGCCACTGTTGCTTCCACTTTGTATACTAGTTCTTCAATGTATTTAACATAGTGTCCATGGGGACACTGCAGAAATTGCCAATAATGATATTGACTGAGTGAGATCTTGTCTCTCTTAATATCCTGCTAAAGAAATCTTCCCCTTATTGATTGTATAATTGACTTTTAAAATGCAATATCAGGAGGTATTCCAAAGTAACACGCAGAGTGATTTTTAATGACACAAAATTGATTTGCTGAGGCACCACATAGATTATGCCAGATAATGTTATCTGTACCTCTAGAACTTTATCAAGGTATTACATTCATCAGACAAAAACATGCTCTGCAACAGCAACCAAGGATTCCATTTAAATTGACCATGGTTATGTCACATTTCATTACATAATATAAAGTAGTTTAACCTGAGAGTATCATCTCTTGAATCTTGAATTGCATCAAAAATAGTTATACAGATATTGTCACTTCACAAAGGAGGAGATTCAGCACAAAACAAATAAAAAGACATTCAATAATTGTGTTCTAGATACATCCCAATTTCTAATTTACCTCAATGTCAGGTAACATCCCTCCGAAGCATCCCCCCAAGCATAGGCTAAGCCTAATTGGATTGCCTCCTGGGAATTATCTCACAGTATATACTGTACAGTATGTCCCTTCTCTATTCTGTTGTTTCATCTAGTTATTTCTACTCCTGGATGATCACTACAGTCAACATGATAGGCGATACTGGAATAGATTCTGTCAGTACGTAATGTTATGCCAATCGGCTGAATTGTATGTCGCTCATTGATGTAACCTATGCATCAAATGTTTGGGAAAATTGTTTCTTCTTTCAGAATGAACAACATTGTTGAAAAGCAATTCTTACTTTTTAGAAAATTGTCTCAGATAGAAGCAATTGTCGCAAGTGAAAAAGCATTGTTCCATGGTCCATAGCGAGACATGCCATAAAGGCTAGTCAATGTTGGAGGTAAACACTGTAGACAAGTATATTATGTGAGAATATAATGGCTCCAATGCCTGAAATCCAATACCAAACTGGTAAATAAAGTAAAGTGAGTTGGATGGTAGTATTGAGATACAAACTATTACTTTTGACAATAACTGTTACAGCTTGTTGTGGACATTTGGGGGCCAATTTGCATGAACAGCTGTGTGCTTAGCCTTGTTCGATTTTGTGGAGTAGAATTATGTTTGCATACGTTTATATCTTCTTCTAACTGAACAAGAGGCGATGATCTCTCAAAGTTGCGACCAACTGGAGACACATTGATACAAACAGGTCTTTCTCTCACTGTTTTCAACTCCTCCCTTCGGGTATTGTGTATATATTCTGTGAGGAACTGATAATTTATTCATAGCTTTTGAGTAAGCATAAAAGTTACTAATATACACAGAGGGACATTTTTTAATCATTTTCTGGTAATTTACAAAAAAAGGTTAGTGGCTTAACTTGCTGCCCGAAAAACACTGTCCATTGCAGTGGATAGAGGTCTTTAATCACTCTTCAGATCCCAGGTTTCAGACAGGGCAACTGATTATACTAGTGCTGTAAAACATTTGTAAAATGGTACAGTCACTGCAGCTGTAGTAAATACAGATTCGAAAAATCTGTATTTATGAGTATGATCATTTTGTATAACTTTTGTCAGAAATATTAATCTATCAAGCATTGTACAGTCAGACGGTGAACAAGTTTAAGAAAGTGTATTGCTTGCGGCCGGCCCACAAGGAGACAAAAACATCACACGCCATTGTGCTTACAAGTTTGTCTGCTAGCATGTTGTGCTAGCTAGCTATTTAAGCGGCCCCACTCTTTACAGTCATTGGTTAAGACAAAGGCATGCAAATGTTCCATGGCTCTTCTTCATTGGCTCCTTGCGTAGACCTGGTGCGCGTGTGTGCGTGCGTGTTTGAGTGTGTGCGTGTGTGTGCCTTTTGACCCCTGTAAGCTTGACCACATGATTCACCCAACACAGATAAGGCTTTTATGGACACATAAGGAATGCTGAACACAGAATCATTCTTATACAGGATAAATGTGTTACGTCTTCAATTTTTCCAACAACTGTTGTATTTGATCTTCTTGCTATGATGGTTTAATATAGGAGAAGTGCTGTTGATCATTAACACTTCACCCACATTGTCTATGCTTCTCTGGCAGTTCCCCGTATTATGTCATTGGCACATACCCTCCCGTCTTGTGTTTTAAATTGTGGGAGGCAGAGAATGGAGCTGTGTGGGGCTTGTTTGTTAACGACACAGCACCCTCGTGAGTGCTAACTGGCAGCGTGCCTAGTCCCTGGAACCGTGGTGCTACAGCAGAAAACTGGAAGTAAACCCAATCTTGTTTTAAATGTGTGTATTTACCCATTTACCCAGCAGTCATTAGGACCAACAAGCCTAATTATATCAAACTCACACTTTAAATTTAATTTGTTTACAATAGATGACATGAGGCATTTTCTGTAGTAGTTTTTCAGATGATTGAAGTGAGCTTTGAAAAGCCTGTGAATTTCTGTTATGCCTAGTTTATGAGGTCTACAAAGGTCTCCCACCAACTGAGGTGTTAATTGCTGCTTAATTGAACAATGTTTATTGTATAATCCCCAGCATTGTTCCTGTCTACTGTAGTACTACCTAGACAAACTGAAAAAATGGCTACCTGTAGCTAAGTGGGGAGATTATAGGAGGTTGGTGTGTATCACATGAGCTATTACTAGACCGAGCATAACCAACTGCATGGCCACATGGATATTCCTCAAAACTCAATCCTCAACTCCCACCCACCCACCTTTCTCTAAAATGCCCTCGTTTTTACATCAAATCACCCCAATTTGGAAACTGAGATATTCTGAGAAATATCTCCCATCTTCCCAGCACTCAAGTAGACATAAAAGATGCACATATTTCCACTGGGTGTTGCTGGGGACTTTGAGTGTATGTATATTGTGCACTTTCTCTTATTCCACATCAAGGAGATTGTCAGGTGAGCACAGTATCACTTTTTGCAAGTCAATGTGGCTATATATTGTTCCCTGACAGTCTTAATAATAAATCAAAGCTTTTAAGGTAGCCACAGACAACGACAAGCACCTTATAAACATTTAATAATCAGCCTGGTAATAGGATATTACTTAATGTAAAAATGTGGAATTATGCATCAGGCCATATTCCAGCTAAAAAGCAATGCATTTAGTCATCCAAATCCACCCAGTTTATATATAAAGACAACTTCAACATATCATGTTTTTGTTTCCTGCATTCCTTATAGCAATTCCTTGTTTAGAGTGGATGAACGTCTAGTTCTTGTTCAGCTAGAGTGACAGTTTAATTTAGAAACACATGAGACTGTTGTATAATATTACTTTGTCAACTCTCAGAACAATTAGGATAGGTTATAATCTGACTATGTGGAGGTCTGTTTGCTTCAGACATTATTTCTTCTGATGTCACCAATGTGCTAAAAGAGAATCAACATGAAAGAACTATCAACTGTCAAACACCCCATAGGAGTTTTAATGTGTGTACAAGGTTTAGCAGTGGGTGGCGAAACAGTTGTAGGTTGTCAAAGACCTGTGACGATAAATAAAGATGATGAAGGGCCTTAATTACCAGATTGCTGGCTTGGAAACAAAATCACTTAAAATAGACAGATACAGTCCGCCTACACCTTGTACTCAGTGTAAGTGACAGGTACTGTTAGTCTTGTACATGGTGTTGTGGTAAGACCTTCTACCTGTTAAACGCCTATACAGTAAATGTGCATGCATGGGTTCAAATCTTTATATAATGCTTTGTCTCGCACAATACTGTCCTTCAAAGGCTTTTAACATTTTAATGTCGATTTGAAGACCGAATATTTGTATGTATTTTGTACCTACATTTTTGTCCATATTTGGCAAATGGACCAATACTCTTGCATACCAAACGTGTCCCTTAAAGATACAGGCCTCACCATCATTAAGTATTTAAACAGTCTCTATTGAAACACAAACACAACATTTCTAGCATAACCTACTTTTTACTAAGTTACCAAATGCAATTCTAATGGTTATGTTTATTTATACTATGTTGCCTTTTGTTGTTAAGATACAATTCAAAATTCATGAATTCGATTGTTATGTTTTCCCATGACAGGGTTCCATAACAAAAAAAAATATTTTGACTACAGTCTCTATAAAAATTGGATAACATACTGGATTAGGCTAAAATGATGTGCAGTACATGTACATGTAACCATAACTTTTGGTAGATTCGACTTTCTTATGTTGGCCTAGATCAATCAAATTGTCGATCAATGGCATATTCCCCCAAACACACCACAGATCATGAAGGTTGATCTCAAACTGAGATCAAGAGTGTTGAATTGTCACATAGTTCACATGTGGAACCTGCTTTCTTAGTCTCTGAGCAGCGTGAACCCCTCACACATGGAGCAAGCTCTATTACCCATCTTTGTTGGACCACAAAACCTCAGGGCAAGGGTTCTGTCTGGCCCGGCTGACTGTCAATGATGCAGTTTAGCTTTTTGTTTCTCTGAGGCCTGAGGAGGAAATATAATTGAGAAATCAGCGGGGCCTTTTCCTCCTCCTCAAAGTCATTCGCTTACATACTGTGTTCCCACACCAATCATCAGCTTAAAGGCTTAGCCGTATTTGTACTTGAAGATTGTATGGCTGGTGGCGCCTGCTTCTTATCCTGGCAGGGGCTGGGAGTGAAAGTGGAAAACTTTTGGTGTGGCACGCACGCAGTATTGATCTATTTGCGGTATCATTCCTTCTCTGAACTCAGATGATTAAAATCATTTGTACCAAGAAAGCGAGCGTGTTTGTCTACAACCTCGAAATGTAGACATCTCCAAGTGTTTGATTTGTACACAAAAAACCTCTCGAATGAGCACTGGGAGACAGGATAAACGAGAACCGTCTTCTTGATATACTACCATATTGAGTGAATAAGGTGAAATGTATATTACTGTATGTGTTAATGGATTTATATGATAAGCATTATTTATGGAAAGAAGGGAACATTTTGTGAAATGCTGTCAAAGTCTGGATACATAAACGTCTTCTTTTAAACCTAAATGCATGCTAAGAACCTTTTCGGGTCATTTCCATTAACTTGAAAAAAGGTGAACTACTGTGTTGGTCTGAACCCAAAATATGCTGGGTAGGGATTTAGATACCCTTTGAAATCAACATCACCATTAAGTTGTGAGTAAAAATAAAAAACATTCACATGATCTTCAGTTTGCAAAGTGAACATAGGTCACTGGCACCGAAGGGAAAGGCTTGCTAAGTCAACCGTCCTTCCACAAACTTACCCTTTTCTATGACTTCTAGGTGAACCAAGCTCAGCCTCCTGTCCAATGTACAGATGTTTCCACAGTAATGAACAAAACTTGAGATTTATTTTAGCCCATTAGCTCTGTCCCAACCTTACTATCTTCAAGCATAGGGATACAACTTGTGTGCCCCTTCTCAGTAAGGTCCTCCCTACTGTATTGTGAGACTGAAATCCTTGTGTTAAAATTGGAGTTACTGTACAAAAATGCTTAGGTAGCTGTTTTTCATCAGATCCTAGTGTCATCACTTTTGGGTGGTGAGGTGGAGGAGTCAAGCCCTTGGAGAGGCGATCATACTTCTTTCTTTACAGATGAGCAAATGGGTCTTTTACCACAGTGACTGTGCGTGGGTGTGAATAAATCCTCCAATCAAGAAGGTGACACGTGTTTTGTATTCTTTAAGCACTAATGGATTTTCACCAAATGGTAAGACAAAACTGTATAACATGTATTTGACTACTTAAAATGACCATTAAGTAGGTCCAGCTGTAGTCAGCAATTTTGTAGCGAAATCAGTGCAAAATGATTCCACTTCTGCGGAATTATTATATTTAGCTCCTAATCTGATATATAACCTTGAAGAGGAGTTTTTATCTTTATATGGCACAATAATGTTGGTAACCCCCCCCCCAAAAAAACCCCAATCTTCTTACTGTATACTTATTTCTTGTTGTTATGTGTACTGATGTGTGGTTAATAAGGGGTATAAAGACACATTTCATAGATTCCATGACAATAACATTCAAAATAAAATCTATATAATTTATAATGATGAATCTATCGACAAGAAACACTGGTTACCATTGGTTTTGTGATCTAAGTAACTAAAGCTAGGGTTTAAGTATTTTTATGCATTTATGGTACAAGTTTTTATTGAGATGCAATCAAGAAAGTTTTTTTTTCATCAAGAGTCACGGCTCGAATTGAGATAATTACATGAGATGAACTATTGAACTTCAGAAACACAGAGTCCACATTGCTGTGTAATACTGGCCGCTTTCCAAATCCAGTACTATCCGCCGGATAAAAACAAAACTCCTCACTGAAGAAAAACAACCATATAGCCAAACAAACCAAAGACAGCCATCAAAGTTGTAGAATAACCCAGACAATAGACACAGTGCTTTGAGATTACTATTCCTTTTGCATGGACTGCTATTTCACATGTTCTACCCCCAAAATGAATTGAAAATAAACTTTCTACATGTATTATTTAGTCTAGGTTCACCTTGGCTGTTTCCTTTGCGAGATTAAAAGAATAATTTCAAAGCTGTAAATAATCTGCACAGGGACATATCACATTCTCTGAAGGGCAGTGAATTATTTATTGTAATCTGGCAATGCAAGGTTGTTTATCATATATTAATGTGATACATCAGGGAGTGATTCTCCTCCGGCACACAGTGAGCAGTCTCTCTCTCTCTCTCTATCTCTCTCTCTCTCTCTCTCTCTCTCTCTCTCTCTCTCTCTCTCTCTCTCTCTCTCTCTCTCTCTCTCTCTCTCTCTGCGTCAGGGTACATGTTCTATCTGTCAGGATTCATGGGGCTGCAACCTGAGGAAGCTAATCTTGCCCCGCAGGGCTAAATCACAGGTGCTCTGATTGTTCTCTGATACATGTGACAATGCAGAGATACCTTGTTCAGGTTTGGTATTCCCTTTGCTTGAGAAAACATAACCCTGAGCTAGTAGACTTTAGAATATGGAAAGGTTTGGCATGCAAACTGCAATTGTGGTAAATCCACTTTAAAGTACTGTATGGGATGCTGGTAAATGAGAAGACCTTGTAGTGTAGCAATTGTAGTGTTTAATCGAAGTTGGAGTTATGTGCATTTTGAATTTCTAGAAACATATTTAAAATCTGCCGTAATGCTTTGTAATACCACCACATATAAGCCTCTTGAATGAAATTGAGTTATTATACAGAGGAGGCCATTATGCATCAGAATAAAAAGCTATATTGGAAGAGTCTCATAACAGCAGAAGTAAAAACAAAAATTGGTAACAAGAACTCTTTCTTCAAATATATGGGCTCAACTCCATGGGAAGATGACATGTAACCAGTTGCAGTGGAGATGGGTCTATAAGTCACCAGAATGAGAGATTGCCTTTAGGCTCATTAGAAAGAACAGCTGGTTGGTTAATGAACAGGAAACTGCATGTCAAGAGGTTCCCAAAACTTCCCTTGAGATGTGCATTGAAAGTGTGTGATTGAAACGTAGACGATTGCCATCGTACCGTTGAGTATTTCATAGGAGAATGACGCATGCATACTATATAAAAGTACTACAATATGCTTATGTGTACTGTATGTAGGTTGTGTTTGACCTCAACTGTGATCATTGTTAAAAATGTTAAGGAGTTGACTTCTGGAACCTGTGGATGCCCGGTCCAGACATTCTTACCACCTCTTGAAGTCTGCAACAGATCACCACTAGATATTGTACAAGGTCACAGTTCTACATCATGTCTTATTATGAGGTAAGTATGTGATATGCTTTATTTCCTTATAAATAGTTTAAACAGTACATTGTATTCCCTCACATGATATTATGTGTGGTGTTGTTACTCAAGGAAGCTGGGTAAATGTGAGATTTGTCCTACTACCATGTGGTGAGATGATGGAAAATGTCTTCCCCACTGCCAATTACTCTTCTTCACACTAGAAGTTAGAGTTGTCACTCAGAGCATCTGGTTTCTGAATTAAATACCTTAGACCAAATCCCATGGTTTCCTTTTCTAGCTGGTCATTGGTTCAAGTTGGTCCATCATCCATGATGTGTGCTTTTCATTTAGTATAATTTGTTTGCAGACTTGGGCAACAGATGGGAAATGGCACTCTTTGCCTTCAACAGATTAGATTTTGCTTCATGTTTCCATGTAAACATGTTAATTGCCAAAAAAAATTGCACATATTTGTTATTTGTTTATGAAACAGGAATTTGATCCACCAAATAAGAACTGCACTCAACACAAAACTGCACAGCAAACCCTTCTGAACAAGGCTGTAAATGCGGATGTATTCATCACATCACTAAAGGGACATTTTATTGTCAATCCCTACTGTGATCTTTCCAGTTTGGTAGTGCTCACTATAATATTTTTGTTGTTGTTCAGACTGCAGATCGTTTTCTTACTGTTCAAGAATGAATAATCAGCCTAATTACCAACCAAGTACAGGGCTATTCAGTAAATGTCCTGGGGGTTACAGACTGCTGTTTTTCATTGTTGCTGTCTAATCAGGGACTGATTCAAATTTAGGATGCCAATGGAGTGATATTCAAGACAACTCATGAATGGAGCAAAAACAAACTGCAACTAAGTCAGCATTTGAGGGCCAAATTTCCAAAAGCCAATTGGCAGTTTATCAGATTGGCTTCCCATCATGAGAATTGAATAGATTGTGCTCTTGTCTCTTGTTTGTTGGTAAATCTTGAAGCGCAATCTAAAAGCATGTGCCAACTCAGTGGAATATCAAGTTCAGGTCTTCGTCCCCCAAAATACTAAATTATATTTAGGAGGTTGTGTAAATGATCATGATGATCTCATGGGATTTACTCAAAAAGAGGCAAAAGTAATTCTGTCCAAACCAACCACCTTTACACTTGAACCCTCCTTGAGAAAGAACAATATCATTGTCCCTCATTCCTATGTGGAAAGTGAGAGGGCTTTGAAGGCTCTTTTCAAAAATGAGACAGGGTGTTACACAACCATCACAGCATCCCTGGAGTTAACGCATTGGGATGTAATACACAGTCTCACAAATTTCAAGAAGATAAGAATGAACTGCTCTCTAAAATCATTTATCATTGGAATGGCACCGTGTGTTGATCAGTCTTATCGTTTGGCAGGGTTCAGGGAGAGGTGTGGGGGCAAATGAAGGGCAGATTTGCATGCAAGTGGAGGGATCTTGTCATGTTTTCCTTACTTTGACGGATGAGATGTCACCTTAGAATTGTCTCATAATGCAAACTGAATTGCCCATACTATTAGATCATTTTGGCTTCAAGAAAATGAACTGTATATAAAGTATGTATAGGGCCAAAGGCAAGTCCCCTGTTTCATATTTTGCCTGTTCTAAAATACTTTAATACCACATTGTGCTGGCATGATATCAAACATTTCTGCATTGTTATATTAATAGGCTGTGACTGGTTATGTTTAGGGTTAGAAAACCATGTAAAAGAGTTGCTACAAAATGCTAGCATTGCACTTCTGCTGGACAGATAACAGCTAGTATATGTAGGCCAATGTTAAAAATATAATAATATTATATTTTCTGAACAAATATAAACCATCTGATTTGTTAATTCGCAACATAATTAGGGTTTGCCAAAATATAGCCACAGGACCATTGCTTCCTGAAGTACATGTGATTTATCACAATTAAGTAGGGAGAGAATGTAAAACTAAACTGCAAATGTACAGCAAAACAAAATTTCTGAGAGACTGGTTTGCAAATACAATCAATTCCAACTTGTATTCATCAGCTTACCTTGTGTTTATGTAAGCAATTTCACATTCTGCTGAGTCCATACTCAGGGTCTCTAAACTTGAACCTAGATTTGGATATTGTGACATTCTCGAGCACAATGTGACATCAGAAGTAGCCCCTATGGTAATTGCTCTGTCAGAAACAAATTATTTCCTCATGTATGGGTATCCTGGCAGGTACAAATGTCTACACTAACCTTTCTCAGCAGCTACAACCATCGGCATCATCATTGAATTTATAATTAACTTGTGGGGAAATGTGGGCATTTTTCTATTAGAAGAGACATCTTGTCAATTACAATCCTCGCGGAGATAGTCGCAGCACTTCCTGTTGGGAGAAAGGTCAATAGCCATGTGTAATGAGTAATTGACTCAAGGCAGAGCCGCTCACTCTATGTTCTGATCAAGTACCAAATGTGATTTATTTCCATATCATTTTCTCTCTCATTTCCAACATGTTATAGAGAATAAGCTCTGATTGAAGTGCCGCTATTGGGGCCAATCCATCACCAAAAGGAGTTCTGAAAATTGAGTTTAAATGGGGGAATGACAAGAACACAGATTTCCCAGTTTTGAACATGAGCGAGGGCCAGACAGGAAACTAATGACCAGCTACAGTGAGCTGGAGCCTATAACAATAAGACACTCATCATTGTCCTTCAAAGATAAAAAGAACCTTGTTCGAATGGGCATTGAGTGACATCATAACTGAAATACTAATCACCCGATCTTGTACCTGTTATGAGACCTTAGCTGGCTCCCCCTCAACCCATTTTCGATTCTCAGATTTTTAAACACCCTGTAAGTGGTTAGTTGTCACAGTAACTTCCATTGCAGACATAAACTTTGCAGGCTGGTGATACACCATTGCACAAACTGATAATTATGTTGTTTTCTTTGTACCAAAATATTGCTCTAGGTGTGAGCAAAGATTACATTGATGCAGGGTGTTGTTTATGAAGGAAATGAAAGAAGTGGGAAGCATCACTGATTATGGCCTTGGTCTCTGCGTTGTTCCTGGTCACATGTCAACAGGCCAGTAATTATAAGCACTGATATTGAACCTAGAGCTCATCTAGCTGGTGCATTTATTCAGAAAACAAGTTTCTACCTGAGATGTCGGTGTCCAAGGTGAATTGGGAAACAAAAGTAACTATGATAAAATGGCTCAGTATTATGATTAAACCTATTTTGCTACATTGTTGTTGTTTTTGTACCATGTGTTTTTTTTAACTCTTTTTTGTATTTTGCATTATCTCTGCACTGCTGTAATCCTGCAAATGTCTCCATTGTAGGTCTAATAAAGGATTATCTTATCTTAAAGTCAATGTACATAAATATACATTTTAAAAGCAAATATACATACAGACAGTACATGCTATTCTTAATAAATACAACATTTGTATACGGGAAAATAAATCATCCATAATAATCCTGTGATTGCCTTGTCAGTTGTCGTCACTGCAGGTTTCTACATTGCTTTTTGGACTTTCATGAAGTTGAAGTTCTGGATTGTTACGTAAAAATGTCTGCATGTTCTTTTGTTCATGTTGTTCTGATGTTGTTTTGAAGATCCAGCACGGCAAAACATGAAATTACATGTTTGATGGTGAAATAATTCATAAGAAGCTATGAAGATAAATCATGTAAAAATTTGTGAAATTGTTTTTAAGACTGTAGTGTTAGACTGGTATAGTCAAGCTGATTGAATATTTATAGAACAGCATGACTAATGACAGGGACAACACAATACATACAAAGAGTCTGATGATGGCTCGTGGGCATATGAATCGAGAAGATTTGTGCTCGTATTATTGGCTTACTGCAAAACACATCCACACACTTTCATAGTGATGGACAAATGTGTAACAGCCTAAGAAAAATTACAGTTTTGTAAACTTGTTAACCTTTTATTAGGATTTCTCAATTAATTTGTCTGTAAGTGCAATGCAACTTTGCAATGCTGACAGCAATTGAAAGACAACCTTGAAGCAAATGTACTCTGAACATTGGTTCTTTTGGAAATGTTTAAAATGCCTTGCAGAAACATGTCAACACAGGCCATATTAACTGAGACGACATTCTGATGGGAAATGCAGGGCACCATTTCGGTGGTAGTCCAAGGATAGCTTGTTCAAAGACGCTCCACAAAGACAGACACCAAACTGATACCCACTGAGAAAACATCTTAGATGATGCCAATGGCAAGATATGTAAACAACTTTCACAGTGTTAATCTCTACAAATGTTTAACAGTAGCATGTTAGGTTGGTGATGTTCAGCCGGCATTATGCGAAGAAAACCCCATGTATAATTCTTTGTGAAGTGTAAACCAGATTTGTAAGTGCTTCTGACAGTTCCCAGCAGGTGAAAGTTTGGAGAGCTTCAGGGATGCAGATTTCAACTGGTTTAATGAAGACGATGGCACAATTCCAACCATATCAAAATGCAAATATGTCTATCCTCAACACATTCCACCCTTCCCTATTCTATAATTAATTATCATTAATGAAATACAAGACCCTGACTTTTTTTCTCTTGAGATTTTCCCTCTTTATTATTAAGACTCTTTCAAATAGCATGCGTGAGACTCCAGTCTAGTTTACATCAAAAGTGCTTGATGGGACTGTTTGTACCATGCAGTTAAACCAAATGTTATTTGCACAGTACAGTGGGCAATTGTTAAGCTTAATTTCTCTTTTTACATGTTTTTAACAGTTAAGTACAGACGTTTTTTTTCAAAGGAGGGCGCAGGCGAACAATGTATGCATATGAATATCTCATTATGTCTGTAGATGTATGTGTGGCAGCTGCCAATGATAGAGTTGACCTTATAGGTCAAACTGTACAATGAACAATGTTCTACTGGAATAAAGGTGATCCTTTATTAACTTTCCAATCATTTCACCAAGTACCAGTACTCAATACAATTTGGTGTGCAAATGCTTCATTGAGGTACACTGATTATATGTTAACATAATAAAAAACATTATATCAGCTATGGTAACTGTCATATTATCTTTATCACGAAATATTAGTAATAAGCCTAATTTGGTTTTGTACATTCTTTCCCAGGACTTTGATAGAAAATTATGCCTCGGTATATTTCGACAATGCTAAAGTCAGACAGGGTTCAATCAAACCTGAAGTGTCACTTAATTTTATTATACTGTAAGGTCAACTGGTCACAAACACATTTAAAGCACCCATAGAGTGGCATTAGGCTTAGAGACAGAACCCCTAAAGTGGATTTGACGGGAACAGATGAAATGGAAAAATATGAAATCTTGAGAACTAATTCAAAATAGATTTGAGATGGATTAGATAGATGGATACTGTAGTATCCACTTGACGTCTTCCCACTAACATTTTTTAATTGCCTGTAATCAACAGTAACTCATCAACTGCAAATAAGATTCAAATCCTGAGGATTACGTTATTTTTTTATCAAATAAAGTATTGTAACAATGTTACAAGTAGTCTTGTAAAAATGTAATCGCATTGGCCAATTACCTTTGCTTCAATGTATTGTATACAGTAAGAGTATAGGTATTTTTCAGGGATCAGTATATAAATGGTTGCCAAAATTATCCAATATGTGGACTGTGTAAAAGGTCATCATGAATGATACAGGCATACCAACTATTTGGTTGATTTTACATTTGACAGTTTACCTCAAAGTGCGCTTTATCTTTCTGGACTAGACTTAAAAGAGTCTCTCTGTGGTGTGTTTTGCAAGTCTAAAAGTGTCTGTGATAGCTAAATTGACCCTAAAATCAATACATTAATGTGCACTAAGAGCTCTGAAGGCCGACACATCCACCACTTTCTCTCTGTAACATGCAAATACACTTTAAGGTCCAGGCATGAAACTTCAGCAACTGTGGTCTTTGACGTGAGAGGTGATTTCTCATGGACTTTTGCATGTAATTTCTGCAGCAGGGATGTAATGAAACTTCTAAATGACCCTGATGAGGTACAGCGGGATGCAGAGGTAACTTTTGACATTCCTCCAGGAGGCTATCTCCTCTGCAGAGCCATCAAAACTCATATCAGTAAAGCCTCATTAAAGCTGGAATCCAACTGTAGAAAGGCGATTTTTGCAACATTAATTTTAACACTGCCAATCCAGTAAATAATATTCTAGTTACAGCCTTGATCGCTTGCAAAAAAAGACCCACTTAGTCGGAATGCCATTTTGCTCAAGGACCGTATTTTGTAGAATTGAGGGCTGAATTAAGGACATTGCAAATTCAAGTGCACTGATGGTTAAATAGGTTTTATGGAATATTCTAGGACAAAAGACAAAATACGAAATATTTATAAGGAATACAACTCCTTCTCAACTCCTTCTCAACACTAAAAGACAGAGATAAATATGTAAATAATTTTCGGTTCCAAGTTATTTATATTTTATGTAGGGATGTGTAACCAAAGCATTTTTTGTTTGTTTTTGTAAATGATGTGAGGTATACAAGGCTTTTCCATGTCTGAAAATATTGACACCTTTTAATCACTTGATATCAAGGTAACATGATTGGATGAAACTTGCAAGCCATTGGCCTATTATGCTTTTGATGAGACCTTGAGTGAAATGAGTGAATCAATATTGCAATTAATTATTTAAAATGCAACTCAAAAAGGTGTCATGTAAGTTTAGTGTAAGGACAAGGTCAATGTTATTTCTAATGAGTTTTTCAATTTCAATAGACAACATATTATTGTGACATTCTCATTGCGGTCTTACCTCATCTGAATCAATACAGCACAAACAATAATGTATATAATTATATTTTTAATCCTGCCACTGGATATTAAATCCATTCCTTGCAGGCATAATGGGCTAATGCAACATTAAGACATTTTTATCTTGGTATGAGTAACCTGCTCTAAGGTTTTTATCAAACAGCGAAGGCAGAGCAAAGTGTATAAGGATTTTATTAAGAGGGCCTTTTTTGAGGCCCCTCTTTATCTGCTGAGTTAGCCGAAGAGGAGTTTACTAGGATAAGTGGACCATACAGGGGCAAAATAGTTCAATAAAGAAAGCTAGATAAGATGTTAATGATTGTAGATTCAAAAGAATGGGGTGGAATGCATAATCACACTTACCTGAATGTACAACATCATTCCAGGATGTTTCTTTTTCACACAATTTATAGAGATGCATCCTCAGAACACGTTTGAAATCACACATCCATGTGCCCAAAACATTCTGTTGTGAGAACAATATTTCTGAAAAAAATAAATAAACGTTAATCTCTGATTTGAAAAGATTACTGTTATGTTCATTTCATTCATTTAGTCATTTAGCAGACGCTCTTATCCAGAGCGTCTTACAGTAAGTACAGGGACATTCTACCCTAGGCAAGTAGGGTGAAGTGCCTTGCCCAAGGACACAACGTCATTTTGCACGGCCGGGAATCGAACCAACAACCTTCTGATTAATAGCCCGACTGCATAACAGCTCAGCCATCTGATACGTGTATCAAGGTGTATGTAGCATTCTACATTTGTACAAACATTTTTACAGAATATGGGATTCATTGAATGTCTTTTCACCTTCCTGTTGTGTCATGATCTCCTGTCATATTTACAGTACATGAGAGTGATGTCATTTGTAATAAGAAGGACCGTTCATAGCATTGATTGTGTCCTAGATCTAAATGTTGTGTTGGTTATGTTAGTATGTTGACTTCGTATTTTGTGCTATTTCCAAACTGGGTTCCAAGATATAAATTCTAAATTACTATCAGTTCGACTACCTTGGCTCATTCATTTTTCTCTTCATTAATTTAATGTCCTCTTTCTCTGGCCCTCCTTCTACCTCTCAAACTTTAAGGCTGCATGCAAATCATTGCAATTTCAATGCCCCTTTGAGGTAAGTACACTATGCTGATACAGTAAGGCGTCTTAGGAACAGCCAACATACAACATACACAATATTTTTTTATTCAGGCCATTATTTGATTACAAATGCAAGAGGGTAAATCATGTATGCTAATTATGAGTAAAATATTTAAATCTTAGAAATTGTACTTTAACAATTAGACTAGGTTTTTATCTGACCATGTTTTTAAAATAACAGTAGAACTGCTTTCACAGATGACATACTGTACAATACTCTAGGTCACATTCATTTTCCAGAAGAGGACATATTTTCATGTTGACGCAGCAAAGTTTATTCATTAATGGTCGGGGTATAGGAATTATAAAGACCCCATTTTTTCCACAGTTGAGCAACTCATTAAGTAACAAAACAGGTCATTGGTTTTACAGCTTTGTCCAGGGATTTTATGAGACATAAGTGACTCTCATAAGATTTCACTATGCATCATTAAATCAGAGATGTGGATGATCCCCCAAACATTTTACCCTCTATAATGACAATGAGATGTCTTTTCACACTATTCTATAAGAAGAGCCAACTGCAACATATGTCTATTGTAGACAGTGCATGTAAAAAAGTATGATCATGGGGGATTTTAGTGGGTAGCTTCTCAATGACTTCAGTATTCCAGTCCTTTAAATTTACCCAAAAATCTAAACCATTTAATATATTTTTCAGCCTGGACCTTTTGAATATAACAATTGAATTTAGAATTAGCGTGTGAGACTGAGCCATGTGTACCAACCCTTTTCTTTTATAATACATGAAGTGGCTTTTAAACATTTGCATATCTGAATAGATGACCTTAACGTGCAGTCAGAGTAAACTACGGAGATGTTTCTTGATCTGCAAGAGCAAGAGTGCACATGCGAACGGTACCATTTGCCCACTGTCCACACTCTTAAGACGTCATTTAAAATGGACCAAACTATTGACAATGGGTTCTGGTGTTGGCATAGGAAATAATTCTCCTTCCTCAAGACAGTTGGTCTTCAGCTGAGCACACAGCCTGCATTCAGAGTACCTTTCTCATTCTTGCAATTACAACAAAGGTGCTTTGTTTATTTACCTTGCAGGGACACATCGAAGTTCTACTGAACACATCTAACTGTAAATGAGTATGGGATGCAGCTATGCCCACGGGTTGAACCCTCTGGAGTTGGCTGGCAGGGCAATACAATCAGTATGCTGCAGACTGCAGACTAGTGGCTACCAGGAAGGCTGTGGAGCGGAGGATACAGTGAGAAAATGTTATGGTGATACTTTCACCCTCGAGCAAGGCTTTTGCTCTGTGAGGGGAAAAAAAGAAGACCTGATTAGTAATTTGCATTTGTCATACGAGATCTATTCACTTTCATTATGTAACCCATCGGTACGTTCACTGTAAACATATTCACATAATCTATGTTCTCATACCAAACAAAAGGGCATAAACCTTTGTTTAATAACTTCTTGAATTTCCTCTAGCTAATGATCAATTGATTTGTGTACTCCAATCAGTTGCATTTATTCTAATCATTCAGTAATATAAAAATGGTGATACATTTTCAAATAAAGGCAGGGATGAAACATATTTGTAAGCAAGGTTTTGCTGGTGAAATTGAAAGGTACTAGTTTTGTCCTAGAAAACCAGATTTTGCTTCAATGTTTAAAGTATTTTCTTCAAAATATCAAATAATTTCATGCATGCGTAAAAATGTGTTTTCCAACAATAACTTGTGGCAGTCATGTTTAACTATCCCTTCACTGACTACATCAAGATGGGTGAGCAAATTATTTGATCAGTTTATCATACATTTTCAGCATACTGTGTCAGATGCTTTCATCTGCATGCACTAAGATATCTTCATCCATATCATCCGGGAGTCAGGTGGCTGAACGGTGAGGGAATCGGGCTGGTAATCTGAAGGTCACCAGTTCGATTCCCAGCTGAGCCAAATGACGTTGTGTCCTTGGGCAAGGCACTTCACCCTACTTGCCTCCGGGGGAATGTCCCTGTACTTACTGTAAGTCGCTCTGGATAAGAGCGTCTGCTAAATGACTAAATGTAAATGAAAATATCAGGATTTGCAGGAGTTCACAATTTGTCCAGATAACTAAATGTAATCAAATGGGGAGTCAGGTGGCTGAGCGGTTAGGGAATTGGGCTAGTAATCTGAAGGTTATGGTTTGATTCCTGGCAGTGCCAATGACGTTGTGTCCTTGGGCAAGGCACTTCACCCTACTTGTTCGGGGGAATATCCCTGTACGTACTGTAAATCGCTTTCGATAACAGCTTCTGTTAAATGACTAAGTGTAAAATGTAAATGTAAAATAGCGCAAGTTGGACGATGAAGGGACTGTATAACAGGATGTGCTGGTCCAGAAGAACAAAGTTCCAGAAGGTCTCGGAACACAGACATGGGTGGATCATTACATCTGCTAAAAGGTAGCCTCGGTAATGATGTGAAACTGCATAAAACAGATTAGACTGTGTGTGAGGTTGAACTAGACACCCCCCAATAATATTACAGTTTGAATCATAGCCAGTGGGAAAGGTGTGCTAAATAGCCTCACAAGGCGTTTTCATGGTTAGTGCTTTTTTCGCTCCTTTATTCTGTCTCTCTTTTGGGTTGAGAGAGATGTCAACAGATTGAGACAGTGCAACCTCTGCGTCTGGGGACTTGTTAATTAGCGTTGGCTCATATGACACAGCAGAACATTAAAAAGGATAAGGCAATGAGGTCAAGTACACAACTAGCAGTTTATACATTAGCGGTTGTGGCCAAAACATGAAATAAGGTTTGTTGTAACACAGCAGAGAGGCATTGGACCAGCTTTAGTGGCCAGCAACATGGCCACTTTGGATAATTGAAAGGTTGTTTTGATAATGTTGCTTGTGATCATTGGATGTATAAGGATAATGGGCAGGCCTTGCTGGCAGTCTGAGGCCGGCACATTGACTTGTTTACTCATTCATAAAATATTTTCAGTAACAGCCTTGCAAGAACAATTATAACTAAATAAAAAACTATTGAATCAAACTAAATGAAAATTGTTGAAATATTAACTTTTAAATCGTAGTCTTTTTATTTTCAGACAACATCAACCTACACAATGTAGACCCATTGATACCTACTGCAGCCAGTGAGACTTTGCGGCAAGTTCTGAAAACTGTACAATGTGTGGTGTGCAGTGTGAGTTCTGCCGAGAAACTCCCAGTCTATACATCATTTCCTTTTTGTCAATTACTTAGATTTGGGCCTTTGTTTGATGAGACAGCCTCCTGTCCAATAGGATTAGGTGTCTGACTGGTGTTGCCAGTGGCCATGCTGGTGTGATCTGAGTGGCATTGCCGTTATTCACTGTAACTGGGAGATAGCATCTAAATGTTTGTCAGATCCATGGTCCCTGTTTAGTGTGGCCATTATTTTTATTCTGTCAGAAATGTCACTTCGAGTCTGTGGCCGCGTCAGCTAAGTGTTGTCCCCTGCAGCAAAATGAACACAGGAGGCCTCATACTTCCACGACCCGGTCTCTTGCGTCCAGTCCATGTAGACATGACTATGCTTAGGTTTTAGTCTGTGGAGACTGTCTCGTGTATTGCCATTCTATTGTTTTTGGATTCAGTCATCATTCAAACCTTTGAACTGATGTGGCAAACCAAGATATCTTGAGAGAGTAATATAGGCCCACTACTCTATCACCATTTTTTGTATGTCTGGCATTGCATTGTGTGCAGACAATAATATATAATCCACATGGACAAGACGTATTTTGTTGTGTACAGTAGTATAGTCACCAGTGATACCTGTGTGCCCACTTTTTATCTATAACCTTGCATAAGGTTCCTCATTCAGCTCTTGAATTATTTGATCTGAAGGGAAAGCCTATAGTCAAGCAGATGTCAATCACAACTGGGTTTTCTTAAATTAAATTGTGTGTGTGTGAGAGAGAGCTGCAGAGATAGTGGGCTGCTAGAAGGTTTGTTGATTTTGCCTTTGGGGGAAAGAGTCATGGTAGTGGTTCAGTATAGGTCAGGACTGAAAGTGAAAAGATACAACCACATTGTCTGCTTTGGAATAAAAAGATGCTGTTACATCTTAACTCACCAGCTGGCAGCCAGTGTCCTTGGCGGCTTTAACTAATTGACATATTCTCTCACGAGGTATCAAGGAAAGTGACACGACGAAGAGGACACATCTGTATGGCAGACAGATCCTTGAGCTCAGCGTGTCAGCAAGGTGTCCTTACAATACAGACCTCCGTCTAGGGTGATTAAAGATCCTGTCATGTTACATCTTTCAGAACCAATAATTAAAACGGAAACATAAAGCTAGGGCTAATGAACTGCTGCCTGATGATTATTTTGTCAATAAATTGAAGTCACGTGTATATATTTTTGTCGAGATGAATGCTTCGCTTGCAACTCTGGGATGCAAGCATACAAAAAATCTTCACAAGTGATGGGGGACTCATTTTCCCTGATACTCCTTTGTTCATTGACTGTATTCAGATTTAGACCTTACATTGTATGTCTACTGTACATGCTTTGAGTAGACCACTATATGTTACATCTATTCAAAGTAAACCTAAGACTACAAAAGGCCTATAGTATGCCTGTCATTGTACCTGCACACTTACAATAGTATTCTTCTTCATTGTTCTTTCTGCCTCATTTGAAAACCATCTTTCATCTTCGTCTTTCATAGGTGACAATATAGTACCTTGTGCTCTGCATTAAAACTTTGACAAACCATTTAGTTTTGCTTAAGATATATAACACATTTTATGATAGATTTCCTGTGTTTACAACTTCACAATGATATCACAATTCAATTTGAAAGTCAAAACCAATTGTGGCAAAGTAATAACAACATCAAATCAATGTTTAGTGACACTTCCAAGTTCAAGACATAGATTTCTAAATGCTAAATGATGGAGTATGTTGATATAGCTCACAGATAGATAAATGCAATATTAAACTTGGCACATTCTGAAGATCAATCAGAAAATGCATTATGCACAGAACTATCTATTTAAAATAATGTTCGATCCATGCTCTGGGAATTGCTAGTGTTCTATTCATGCTGTCCTAGCTGTCAAACAATGTAATTCATTCCGTATTTAATCTAGGCTGACAAGTTTAATTTAATGGATGTCATTATACTGATTCTAAGTCACAGGCAAATGGACTGGTGGTCTGGTGGCATGGCTGGTATTGGCCAGAATGAGTCTCCTAATTAAGACCATTTTGGCATCCATGCTTATTGCTGTTGTACGGCTCTATAATACACACATTGAGGTCAGGCACACTAAGGCTTGTATTTGAGCCCACATTCTTCCCTGAGGCTTCATGCTAAATGCCAAGTCAAATGAATGTCAATGTTCTAATCATGTATCAAATCAGCATGTTTTGAGACCTATAGATCTGTAGATTTGTTCTCTGAATGGTAAGATACTTCAGGGAAGTCTTAAGCAGATTAGGCAATAAGCCTAACATTATAAAAGTATCGGATGTCTGGATCCTTGAGGGTTTAGGTTGGTTGAGGGGCAGTTCTATGGGCGCATGTGAAGCCCTCTGTGACATGCTTGCGTGTAAAAAGGGCTATACAAATAAATTTGATTTGATTTGATTTGATCACAAGTTTTACTCTCCATGGATACAACCATCTAACACAATGGTATGCTATAGTATAGTCTATTCTCAGTCATTTGGTCTGTGGTCCAGTTCTCCAGCATTCAAATGATTACTGAAACACTATCACACATCACTGCAAACACAGCCTGGTTTGTGTCAAAAGCATTTGAGAAAATAAATGCAAATATTTATTCCAGCCTGCTCTGTATTTTTGGTTGCGAGGTGCGTGGTGTGGAGATAACGGAGTGTTTTCACAGCGATCTGGGTCCCTTAAATGCTCTGGAGTGATATGTGGTGACAGGGCTGTGCCAGCCTGTTGACACAGCCAACATCTCTTGGGTACTGGGGGTGGGATAGCCTCAGGCCTGATTATTTACAGGCCTGCGTGCCTCCAAATGTTCCGTGAGGACACCAGGAATCCTTCCTTTTGCAAGCTCCCTAATTGGATCAGAGCTATCATTTATTAATGGCCAAAGTATATGCAGTCTGGTTTGACAGCATGATTATTAATGGCTGATGGATCAAAAGATACAAATGACCTGGGTGAATTCATTGCTTACTGAGTGGTGTATAGTACAAACTCTGGTCAACTGTCATCTGTGAAGGAAGAAAAGGTTGTCATCTTGATGCCGCCGTAAAAGACAGTCACTTTTTATTTTCTTGCCTGACATTCGCATGCACAATATGTAAGAATGATAGATGACTCTAGATCATAATTGTACTTACTGTAAAGATAATGATTAAATAAAATCATTTAGATGAGGTGGGGGTTTTTAAGGCCAGAGGCTCATCCAGTTATGAATTACTAAATATTTGAAGGATTTTATCTAGCATGTTCTGTAGTCCATGAATGCTTTAAGAGATTAAAAAGTAAGCGCCTGCTTTAATAATTAACACGTGCTTAAGCCAAGCTCAAAAATCATGAACTGAAAAGAGGCTGAATGTAAAAATGAAAAGACCATCCTGATAGAGTTAATTTTGAACAAATCACTTTTTACATTGAGAGGAAGGATCTGGAGAAGTCTTATATATCCTAATAGTATATCCAAGCTGATAGTCACAGCCACTCTGTGCAACTAAATGAGACATGACATTCTCTTGACAGCCCTGCATACTTGTCCAGATTAATTATTTATAACCTGCACTGGCAAAGTGTGTCATACTGGAATTTAATTGTCAAAGTCTCATTAGGCTAAAGGGCATTTTCTTGTCACTCACCAGACTAAATTGTGTACGTATCGCTGCTGAGGATGATTTGCTGTTTATCATCTCAGGTTGTTTCTGACTGAGGGCTTGCATGACAACTGTATCATGTATAGTACTGTATGTATCTGAATGTGGTGAGCAATGATAAAATCTTATGAATTGTGAAAATGAAAAACACAGGAGAATGTAAGGGCATTATTTTCAGTTGCGATGAAATGCATCAAATATCAAGGAGAGAACGACAAAGAGACAGCCTCAAGTCATGTGCTGTCCTTGTTAGTTAAAACTGAAGAGTGCATTGAGATTGCCACAAGCCTCCTTTAGAATGCCACGGAGGGTGATGACGGCATATGTCAATCAAATACATTTCAAAATGTATTACGGTGACAATCACACATAGGCTGGAAAAGACTATAGAAGCTAAAGTGAAATATGTTTAATGTCGATAAAATCGAAATTAATAATCTATGAGATCCATGTCGACAATAACAAAAGCTTTTGAATTAAGTTCATGTTCATGTTCATGCCATTGTTATGACAGGGCGCTCCCTTGTCATCAGCAGCCAAAATGTGATGACATGAAGTCCATATGTCCGCCCCATTGATGGGGTGAACACTGCTTCGATATTTTCTCTCTTTTGACCCAAAGTTTGATGTGACAGTTTGATGTGACAGATGTTGAATGAAAGGGGTCGACTTGACAGATGTTGGAGACTCAGTGTTGGGTATGATAGAGATGGGAATTAGAGCCTTGGTGATGAAAGAGGCTTGGTTGACGTTTGACATGATGTCGAGATTGGCAATGACATACTATTTGGTTTGGCTGATAGTTGGCTGCAATTTGTCTTAGGATAACAGTCCCTCGGGATGAATATAGCCCAAATGAATTAAGCAAACTCCTAAAGTGATCATTTGATTAGCAAATGCTGTCCATTTTGATTTTGATATCTTATTTTCTCATGCTTTTGAGTGGTCAAAGACAGGACTTCCATCAGTTTCCACAACATCTTGTTTATATTGGATGTTATTTTAAAACAGAAGTGGACTTTCCTCAAGCAAGGGTGTCCATCCGACCAGTAGAGGATAAATGGAAAGGCAAAAGAAGCTCAACCTCCTCAAAGTGGCATTGGCCTAATGTGGTAATTACTTCAAACATGCAGTTTAACACAAGCATGTCCATCAAGCTGTTGGCATTTTAGCGTCTGACAGCTGGGTCACGGCTTCCTCAGAGGGACATGAGCACTTTAACCACATTACACTTTGCTTCCACACAGATGCTGCCTTAAGCCCTGAAGCAACGTAAACATTAGAAACTGGACTCAACAAACATTTGATATTTGTTATCAACTAGGTCAATGAACAATGATGTAATGTTTGAAAGAACCAAAATCTGCCATACATCAGCCTAAATTTCTGTTGATGGTATTTTCACCATATCTCTGGGTGGTGTTTTACTGTAGGCGTTCTAGGAACCTTGCTATTATGACTAAGTACATAAGAAGTGGTTTGGAGACCATGTTGTGTTGAAAGGAAAGTTTAAACACGCAGTAACTGCATCAGAGAATCTACAAATAGGCGGTATGCATTTGATAGCATACTAATTAGACGATGGGTAAAATACTATCCAAATCCAAATATCCAGGTTGTGTTGGTTTGAACTTAATACATTTGGAGACTGTTCACTTTCTTCCTTGATCACATTAAAATAGTTGAGATGATACTTTGCTGTGAAACTTATTAAAACTTGATGTGGAGATGTGTTTGACTGTTGCTATGTTACCACTAAAAACATTTATGTTTAGTATTAAAGAAGGCTGATGAAACTACAACATTTATTCACCTTTGCCAGGACAACTTTTTAAAATAGTAAATATTTTTTACGTTTGATATAGGTTTTCATTTAATCAAATATCAATGACACAAAGAAGTAAATGCATGTTTTTACAAAGTGTCTATTGGTGGTAAGATGTGACATTTTCCTGAAATGTTGAAATAAGGTGGCTTTTAAAGCATTGCCCCTCAAGTCTGGTTATCTTCAACCTGTGGGAAACAAAGAGCATGGAATGGCTTCAATACAGCCCCATGTCAGCCTGTGTCCCAGAAAGTGACAGAAATTTTATTTTGGGAATGACTAACTTTTGACTTGTCAGATTCCACAACATGCCATCATTTCAGCAGCTTCTGTAGGGCTTCCACTACTACCTTAAAACTCAGACTGAAGTCCTGTATAATTTCCCCATCTTCCCTAGCTCCCTCTGTGCTAAATTGCATTGGAAGATGGATTTTGGGCATCTGAGGCTGTCAGGTCTACGCCAGCGAAGACTTTATGCACTAGTACACCCGCTATGAAAGTGAATTCTAGAGGGATGGAGAGGAATCAGAGTGGTGAGTCAAGTGCTGCCACTCCAGCAGGTCCTTGGCCATTTTTCTGTCGGTGATTGTATGTATTTAACAATAATGTCTGCAGTGTAAACATATATTTTTCTCATCTTGTTGGTGAAATTGAACTTCAACGACGTAATGATAATTTGATAAGGTGCAAAAGAAGTTCTCAAAATGCACGATTATTATTTTTTTTTTTAAAGCCATTCACATTTATTTACATGTCCCACAAGTAGAAGTATTTGTGTGTAGTACATTCAATAGACATATTCAAGAAAATATAAACAATTCACACCTAGTTTTTCAAATAAAACATCCAGGTCTAGTGTCGTGTTGTGCTCCACTGTCTGGCTCCACCCAGAACCTTTTGCCACCCATGTGTCCGATGAGCGTGACTCAGCAAGGTTCTCATCCAAGGTAAAACGCAAAGCCATCGATCTCTCTAACTCTAGATGCACATGATTGCCTTGCCGGGCCTGCCTACCCTAAGTGCAGCGTGTGACGTGATTGAACAATCAGCCACGTTACTCTGGAGAAATGTAGCCCCCTGCCCGCCCTTACTCACAAACACATGGACCAGCCTTCTTGCTCTCTGTTCCCTACCTGGATCCAACTCTCCAAGCATTCAGCGTTTTCTTTCCACGACACACTCTAACAATGACTGATGTGTTACAAAGCCTGCTGGAAAATGACACTTTGGCTTTGATTCGTGTATGGCTCTAAACTTCTTTGTTGTTTCAAAGGCGTTCTCGTCAATCAATTTGAACTTCTACAAAACTGATGGTTAGGGTAAAAACATACAGTATTTGCCATCAAGTGCATTAACACGTTTAAGCATAATCTTCCATTTTAATGCAGTTCAAGTAAAAATGGACAACTGTTAATCCATCAAAAAATGTATTTAGATGTTGAGGTTTTTTGTCTTTTGAGACCACCTGTTTTGCACATGCTTTACTTTGAGACTAGAATCTGAATGACCTGCAGGACTAGATATATAAAATGTAGTAAAAGGGTGAAAATCTGTATCTGTGTGTCAG
Organism: Hypomesus transpacificus; assembly: GCF_021917145.1. Taxonomy (NCBI): domain Eukaryota; kingdom Metazoa; phylum Chordata; class Actinopteri; order Osmeriformes; family Osmeridae; genus Hypomesus; species Hypomesus transpacificus. The sequence continues at coordinate 5,486,111 of NC_061060.1, forward strand.
TGGTGTAAAACAACTCATAAATTTGACATTAATATCCAGCAGGTGCATTCCCCAGTGAAGCGCCTGTCTGACAGCACATGCTTTGTTTATATCTTTTGGGCCCCTGGGCTATCTGACAGAGTCAAACAACACTTAATTCATCAGAAAAAGTGATTATGTTATGAAATTATACAATTTAGCACACTTTAATTGGTGTTGGAGGCCTGTAGTCAGCAGAATTCTCAGCACTCCTGCCTGCACTTTAAAGGCACAGGAAAGCAAGCCAAATCCTGGGCAGCAGATAAAAGACGTTTACAGAGTTGCTGAACCTATAACCTGACCAAGTATCAGCTGTGATGGGCAACAGGACCAGGGAGAATGGTTTTGTACTGTGAGGACATTCGGATGCCTTGGTAATTCACTAAACAGTAAAAAAAAAAAGATCATTATGGAGTTGTATGTCTCAATGCAACAATACCAGACTTTATCACCCGTGCTACACTAATACAGTTTCAGTTGATGCAACCAAACTTTTGTATGTGGCTAAGAACACTCATGATGACATTATTCTTGTCAAACAACGATGACAAAGTGTCTACCTGATGGAGCTAAAGTTGCACATTGAGAAGATGGTTGTTTAATTATTCAGAGTGATACCCATAGCCATTTCATTATTTTTGCACTTCTCAATCAGTACAACTATTTTTTTTACCAACTGTTCATCAAATATGTGTCAGGTTGCTTAGCTACTCTCATACGGAATACATTGTGTAATTCAGGTGGATAGGCAAGAGATGCAATATTTGCTTGGCCTCTGACCTAAAGTAATGTGGTGCCCATCCTCAGATGAACAGTCTCCAGGAGCCAAGGATATTTGCCTGGCAGCTTGCCCAGGGCATGGGACTGCGTAAGCAGCAGTACGCTAACCAAAACAGTACGTGGAATCTTTTCATTTTAAAAAGTTAACTCATACCTTGTGTTGATGTAAACAAATCATTAAGAATCTGATTTCAGAGCAACAGCAGTGTTTCTTTTTCTTCCGCCTTTTTAACAAAAAAATACAGTGATGAACATTTTTGACAAGTACATATTCCATTTTATCATAGATTGAAAGGAAAGTCTTGACTGCAATCCAAGTGTTAAACTTAAGAGGCTGATCATGCTGTAGGTTTCCCCTTCATGCTCGATTCTCAGGTGTCCTTAGAGAAACTCACGAATGCTAGGTGTAGTAATTAGTTTGAATTTGTTAGAGTTCTTCTACCAGGTATTCCGAAAAATCCCATTGGGATTGGCTCAGCTTTTATGCAGCGTTTTAGCTTCACTATTCCTACGCCTGTTTCAAAGAGGATTACATGTGAAAGTAATTTATGCCACAAATGCGTTCTTGGCATAAAGGTGACTTTTCTCAAGTTTTTTGTTTAAGTATCTTAAACTACTTTTCAATATTCTATATTGTTGATCATTCCCATCTTTTCCAGTTGCTGTACAGTGATCTGTGAGAAGATCACAGATCACAAGGTTTCAATGTTTTCAGGGTCAATATCTCAAAACATACTGTGTGTACTGTTTGTTGAAAATACAAACACAAACCCCAGCAGGCCAGTCTCCTGCAGTACAGTACTTCAACCTTGCTGCATGTGGCAGACATGACATGCTGGGGATGTTCAACATGACATGGATAGACATGGAGAATCTTTTACTGGGCCCCTTATTTTTCAATTTTCTTGAAAGGAGTAGTGAGAGCCAACTCGGAGAGTCTATGCCCCCAGAGGGTAGCTATCTACTTATACATGCTAGCTTTCATGAGGCAATCGCAAAAAGAATGTGACAGCATTAAACTATCAATCCTTTCTCACTATCCCAAAGTATACATCTCTTTGACTGATGAGTGAAACCACAATGCCAGGAGTCTGAAAGCCAAGAAATCATCTCTCACATGCATTGTCTACTAAAAGATGACACATCTTTGTCTCACAGCATATACTGTAGCTGCATCCCAAAACACCTAATCTACATCTGGATTTACGTAGTTAATATCTAAATATATATATATATATATATATATATCAATATATGAAAACAAATTGGGCAATGCATGAAAAAAAGACTATGAAATCATTTTAGCAATTAATAATGCCTATCTTTCATTTTCAGTATGTGTGCTGTATGAGCACTTAAATCATTTAAAACACGATGACTGACTGGGAGGGGTTTCATTTGAGGCCATTGTCCTCTCGCAACTGCTTTTAGTTTAATCAGACAACATAAGCACCGTAAAAATATGTTGCAGATAATTTCCCTGGTGATAAACTATTGATGTTTGTCAGGACTTGATGGGCAAACAGCACAATAATTTATTTGCTCTACAAAGTGCTGACGGTGGTCTATAAGTTATCTGTCATTAGAGTTTGTCAGTGTCCTGTAATTCATAGTCTACTTAGCGTTATTATTTTTTCATCTTTAAGGGGGAGATTCATTCATTGGCCTGTATTGTGACTAGATTCAAACACTGTGGCACAGTTGGTTTGGTAACATTAGGGATTAGCTTCCACTGTGTACAGTTGCGTCAGACTCTTTGTAGAGGAAGAGGTCGTAAGGAATGGACATTGTGAGGCCTTGTCGTTCTATGATCATGTAAATACCCAATCAATCTAATGCTGGATGATTTGTTGCCGACAGGTATATATATTTAAATCAAGGTCACCCTGCGACATTGACAATTGCAATTACAAAAAATAGTTATAGAATGTATTGTGTTATGTCCTTTTTAAAGATGCACTTGCTGTACATAAGATAAACGTGTGTGACTAACAGACAATATAAATATATCATCTAATTGAAGAGTGCAAACTCAGGAAATACAATAACAACTAGATGAAAGAGATATGTAAACAATGGAGACATTGATCTCTTTTCCTGAGATCTTAAAAAGACCCTTTAGGGGATCAACATCATGATTGTGTGTGTTCTGAGAATACAATGTACAGCGATGAGCCAAAACATTATCACCACCTGCCAAACATGTTGCTAGTCCCCTGTGTACCGCCAGAACAGCACCAACCTACCGAGACCCCTGAAGGTGTCCAGTCCCCCAATCTGGCACCAACACATTAGCAGCAGATCTTTCAAGTCCAGTAAGGTCCGACGTGGAGCCTCCATGGATCAGACTTGTCGGTCCAGCACATCCCACAGATGCCCAGTTGGATTGAAGGTTAAGACAACACCTTCAACACTGTGTTCCTCAAAACACTCCCAAACAATCCGTGCAAAATGGTATGGTGCATTATCCTGCTGAAACAGGATTCCAGGAACCAATTCCATCAAGATTGACATTACCATGAAAGGGTGCACCTGGTCTGAACCAAGTTTAGGTATGTGGCAACATACAACATTGTTCAGAGCATCACACACTAACTAACCTTAGCCCAAGCTGTGATAAGATCTATACTCCGCTTCATATAACTTTTTTATTATCTGATGACTGCATTTTCTCATTAAAATTTGAAGACCTGGTAGGTAATGTAAGTTGTTTTGGTAGGTGTGTTTGTCATTTATGCACTAAACTTTTGCTAAATGAATTAGTTGAAAACCATTATGCACTTTGATTATCTTGTTTTTTTAAAAGGTTTCAATCAAGTGTTGCTGACTCCACTTAAGCACTAATTGTTAACATTAAAACATAATTAAAAAGTGACGATCAAGCAAAGAGAGATAAATAGTCTATGGCTTGCTCATTTAAAAGTTGTACAATTCAGCAATCCCAGAGTTATCTGATCAAGTAAGTATGACTGTTAAGCTACTAATGAGAATAGTATCCAACACATAATATTACCTAGCTTTTCCTCTTCATAGCACTTTAACAAGGTTATAAAGATGTAAGCTGGAGGTAAAAGGTACATGCTTTTCATCACCATGGTAATTGTTCTCAGGCTTATAAAACACACAGAGTTACCTTTGGTTTGAAAGTACTGTATGTTCTTTTACGACACATATATTACATTTCTTTAGACTTAAATCTGCCTGCAGGTTGTTATCTGCAGGGAAAGTCTTTATATCATATGAGGTGTCCGCAGGTCAGTAATATAGAATACAAATGGTATCTGTTTTCTACACTGGTCTTAGTACTGTCAGCCATACATATTCGTCAATTAATAAGAGCCATTTAATGACACATCGACAGTAAAAACCCTGAGGTTCACTTTAAGAATGATTGTTTAAACTTGACATCCCACCCTGATTGATGAGTAATTGTTAAGGTCAGGGAAAAGCAAGGCGGTGGACGAATGAGCTTAATGCAGCATCTCTCATCGCATTTTAGAACCACGGCTATTTGTTAATATTTTGTTCACACCTGCGACTATCCATCTCTATCTGTATTCTACATGTGGGATTGATTCTGTCATTTCAGTTATTTGCCAGCATTTGTCTCTTGATCCTCTTTCGTATACTACTTGGGTCTCTTTCAAGTGATTTGGAGATATTTAGAAATCAGATAGTGTTCATTCTTTTATGCATCTTGGAAGCAGATAAAAGCTGCAAAGTAAAACTATGCTAAGAACTTTGAATGTGGAAATGCATTTTAGACCATTTATATATTTAATTTATAAAGTATTTTAAATTAATACTGCATTCCCCCCACCACTTTTTCAGTTTAATTACTGAAAAAGTATTCATATTTTAGTTTCATATTTAAATGCAGAGAAAAATGTCTTAACAGGACAATTGTTGCCTGATGGCAATTTTTGTTAATGAATCATCAGCGGAGAGCAGGCCAGTCTGGACACCAAGAATTAGCATTTGTATTTTGCTCAACTAATTATGATTGGGTATTAATCAGCCGTTATGGTAAAGAAAGCCCCACTCATCTACCCCGCTATATCATTTTTTGGGAGGAAAAAATTGTCATGCCAAAGGTCAAGTATTTACAAAACAACAAATCTCCGCAGAGGAAAAATCGCTGGCACTCTCTAGTAGCAGGGGACAGTAAATTATGCTAATTTTCCATCACAAGTATTTGCAAGTGCCTCCCTGTGCCTGATTAGTACTTTACAAATTCATGAGAATCTTGTCATTTTGTTCACATCAAAATGCATGTGTTTCTAAGAAGTACTCAGTGTTATCAAAGAATGGCTACCTTTTTGACCAATGTTGTTAATTACCAGGTCTAAGCAATAGGGAAGAAACGCTAATATATTCACCATTCAAATAAGCTCTCAACAGTTAAGCCAGATGCAATGTCTCTTGGCTAGATCTAGACAATACAATCATTACTAGCTCTAGTTTTCAAAATGGCTTTTACTTATTTGACTGATACAATATAGTATAGACTTTCTCCCTGTACATTGTACAGAATTCAAATTGTCAGACTTTTGCGGCACTGACTGCTGATTAGACCAAGATTTAACCTATTGGAAAGGTTAAGTGTCTGGGTCATTGACAGTCAGACCATATTGATAGACCTGTTAGGTTGAGATTGATAACCTGTCTATTAAGTGTAGATCAATATCTCTGAGGGCAAGACAAGAATTTTGAAAAAAGCTTTAAATAAATAATTTGGGCATTCAGATTTGAACATTTCTGATATATGCTGTGGCAATGATTGTTCATAATGAATTACTGATGAATGTGCTTATGAGTTATCTTTTGTGAAATAACTAACAATTCACTCCTAAACCTTATCTCCAGAATAAACTATTGATATACATGAATGAGAGAAAAAGGATACCTTAGCTAATATGTTAAAGGGAAAAACATAAAGAACCACCTTCTCATTATTCTGAGGAAAAACTAAGGACATACGTTGACTTTCAAATAGTTGTAGGATAACAGATGCATCACTTTGCATCAATATGTTCCATGTCCACAAGACTATCCAGTAAGTCTATACTGTAAGTGTAAGCATGAATCTTAATTCAAACTCCTTTTAAATCCCACGCTTAGACAATCCGTAAGCTACTGTGCACGCTTGTGTTGAAGAATACCTATGACTCAAGTCAGCAATATACCAGTAAGGAATGCATGAGCATGCTTGAACTAGTTTGGTGAATGTTTAAAACATAAGTTAATATGCTTGACAAATCTCAGTATTTAAACTTTGAATCCGATTCAAACTTTGAATAAAACAGGCAAGATGGATCGAAGAGAAAAAAGTACAATACTGAATCATGGTAGACTTCAGTATCATATGCTGAAACTCCCCAGTTGCAGAATTATTTGAGAAGGTTTTGGGGAGAAAAAAACATAATGTAATCGAGCAACACAATAGCACAGTGTTCTTCCACAATAAACCACATACACTGAGGCACTGTAAACAATACATGTACCAAGTGGAGAAATTGATATCTTGATTTCCATGAAAGACAGAAAGGAACATTCAGATATCAAATTCAACATTATTTTACATCTAGATTGATGTGGATTTCCTTGCCTTATCTCATGTTATTTCAGCACAATTATTTCACACAATATATTTCAAATGTCAAGACTTTCATTACAACATGGCCAAGGGCTGGGAACAAGGCACAAAACAGCTTGCTTGTTTTATGTTCCTCCACCAAATGCAAAAAAAAACCTAATGGAAGGTATGAATAGATGTCTTATTTTCATTACCTTTCCTTTATCACCAACAATTAATAATTTATCAATGTCCTGGCTCGTTATCTCAGAGGAATCATTATAGTGATTTATCTCTCACTACCAGCCTTCAAGCATGCAGGTGTATCCTCTTCTACACTGCTTTGTCCTTGTAAGACAGAGCTGAATCAATGCTGATATCATGGGTTAGCTAAAAAGCAAGGGTATGCAGGCATGAAAATCTGAAGTTTGATCACAATTAGACCAGAATTGTGGGTGATTATTCCGTTTGTGCCCTTTTACATGTTTCTGCGGGAACAAGATTAACCATCTCTCCCCCCTCCCCAAAAAATACTTCCTTCTTGCATTTGTGTAACAAGCTGTCTGAGTAAGCTGTTAAGCTGTTGTCAATCAGGACTGTACCCAATTCAGCAACGTTAAGTGAACATGCTGAAGTTGGGGCCATTAAAACTTCCAAATCATTTTTTATGACATAAATTATGATTTGTCTCATTGCTTTTGTTAAGATTCTGAAAGATAACTGTATCAGTATGCTCCTGAGGACTGGAGATGTCTTTGCTCTGTGTTTTTTATTATAGTCCCCAGAGTGAAGGGTCCTTTGCCCTCAACATCAGAGAAGCAAACCTTTCCGAACTGGAGGTCTTCATGTGGACTTGTTTGAGGTCCCTCACGGTTGTATTTTCATGATCTGGTTCCATGGAATCAAATGGAACTTTGAATGAAGGTTTCAATCCATGTTCACGTCTTTAGAAAACCAATTCTGCCTTGGTAGTGGAGTATGATGAAATATAAAGAAACAGCAGCCCCCAATGTTAAAGCATTGTATGGTCAGTTAGGCAGGGACTTTTGAAAATATGCACCTAGGGCATACTATAGCTGACCATGTAAATATCGTTTGGAGCAAACATTGCATCCACTTAATACATATTGACATGGTTAGTATCAAAATAACAGTAAACAGTTAAACCAAATCCCACTTGCTGGCAATCTAACATTATAGACACTCAGATGGATAGGACATACTATATGGGTACAAACAGATTTGCTAGTGATATCAAAATATATGTACAGTACATTGTCATGTCAAGCAGAGTTCTCAATAACTAATTACAAGCTGGCTACTTTGCATTAGTGTACAGCAGCATGTAATATCTTCTAAAACCAGATTTTTGTTATAGATAATTGGTTTTGGTTGAGTCTCCGCAGTAGGACCTTGCAGAGCTTATGAATTGGTCTAAATGAGTGGATACCATGGCACCATGACTCTTGTCCCGGCAACTCATTCAAGTGACTCGACTCATCTCTCCCTGAAGAAATGGCTCAAATGAGGTTATTAGGTCCTTTCCTTTGAACAAGTAAGAGCGAATAACAGGACATGTCAAACAGGGGGAGATCAACAAGGAAACAAGAGGAGCGTTCAAGTTTTGCCCCAGGGAGTTGTACTGCTAGCAACCATAACTCTTGCATTGATTTGACATTCGCTGCACATCCCAAACTGCAACGCTGTGTTTAATGGGAGGAAGTTCCTCACAGTGCAAGTAACTGGCTTTACCTTATTTTCTGAAAGAGTATTATAGTGTGCCATTTTTATTTAAAATTGACATAAATGTTAAATATATGCATCATGTACATTCTTCCAAAGCCCACTTTTAAATAAATGTGTTCTAAAAGGCACTTACTGTGCAGGAAAAACGGCAAACGAAAATACCTAATCCATGGAATTCATTAAGTTGTAAATGTTGGGGATAGGGAAAAAAACTGACAAACAACAAGTACGATGGAAGTCTTGTTGGCTACCCTTGAATTGATGCTGACATGAGAAATTTAGGTTTTAAGTTTTGTTTCAATAACTTGTAGTACATTCTGTTTACAACCGGTCAACAACTGAATCTAAAAACCATTATGTGTGGGCTGATTTAACATGTTAATTTGGGTCCATTTAACATGAGGTAAAAAATCCATCTTTGTCTCAGTCTAATTAAGCAGCAGCATTTTGGAAATGTTCATCAACAAAACACTGTTTTACACTCATATTTGTCATTAGATATGGGATTAGCTTTGGGCTATGGACTGGAAGGGAGTCAACATGGTGGAAAAGACATCCTATTTTCCCCAAGGGATCAACAACCATCACAGTTACCATGGTGACAGATGAGAGACTGCATTCCCCCCACCACATAAACCTTATTTACCATCGCAGCTGTTCAAATTTGCAACACCTACCTCTTTTTCCCATATTAGATGTTTATGCCCTGAGAGGTCCACCTTGTACCTAGCAAGGTCCAGCCCGAGGAAATGATCACACAAGGATTAGTGGATGGCTATAACGCTGAATAATCTAGTTTACAGATATGTTCAAAAGCCCTTAAACTCCTCATGAATTAGTAGGTCATGACCATCTATAACTTTGTTTTGGGGATTTGCCTTTTAAGGAATGTTATTGTATTGTTTTTGTGCTCAAAGGCTATTACTTTGTGAATGGCCTGCCTGTCTTAAGTAAGTAGTTTCATCAGAGATGAGTGTGCGTTAATCACATGCCTCACATGCAATTGGGCACACAGACATACACACAAGCACCAACAGTAAACATACAGACTCATACTACTATTGGCTTGGTATGATTAGAACCAGAAATCAATGCTGGCATTTGCACCCAGTATTGTCATAAGGAGCCATATACTTATTTGGCAGGATTTGTTTTACAGGTCGGTCAGGTTAACACACAACCAATCATAGTAACACAGAGATTGCACAATTCTCCTCTCGACAGTTTCACCTCTCATATTTTGCAAAAGCTGTGGCAAAATTTATGAAATGGCATGAAACATGATAGAAATGTGTCAATTTGTAAGAGCTATTCTCAAATTCAACATACCACAAATTGGTAGAAAGGGTGATAATCATCATGGCTGACACTGAAGGCCCAGCTTTTCACCCCAGAAAATGAATGAGTAATAATTATTTGTCAGAGACACACACAGTAATGGACAGTATAGGAATCGAACATGAATGTAAAGATGAGTACATTCCTTTGAAAAACGTCTAACATATTTTACATGTATTTATTTATTTTCCAACATGGGCTGCATTAATGTAAAAGGAATGTGTTATTGAGAACATGATTACAATCATTTGTGTCCTGATTCCATTTACATATTTTAATTCAAAAGTAGCTGATATGGGTTTCAGCCTTAGGTCAAATAACGGATAGTAAGACCAGCAGGTGTAGACGAATGACACCTGAGATTGGTCAGAGGGCTTGCTCTAGGCATTCCAAAAATAAAAATGTTAATCAACAATCAACAAGCCACAAAAATCCATGCAATGGGTTTTGTATAATGTAAAGTTAAGAGAAGTTTAGGAAAGTGGACATCAGTCGACAATCATTTATTTTGCTTCCTAGTCTGTTTGCAATGCCTCTCTACTCTGCTTGCTAGTTCTTAATGACCCAACTTTCCATTGAGTTCAGTGACGAGAACAACTTCAAAGTATGTCAATGTGTATGATAGGATATTTAGTTGAAAGGAACACCAGTTGCTATTTTCCACACCTATTTACCCGTGGCCAATGTTTGTCTCAGATCTGTAGGATTTGAATGTGCTTTCCCAGCTTGATTGCATTTCCCTCCTCTGCTTCATAGCTTTAACGAGACTAGCCTATTACATATACTAGAACAGAAGCTCACCTCGGGCATGTCTACCTTTTCCCCCCCAACTCACCCCTGACCTCTTTTCCCTGTTCCTTCTGGCCTCTCATCCAGCCCTCCCCATTGCCTCTTCCCCCAGCCTCACCCTGACCATCCTTCCTCAGAATCACAATCAGAAACGTTTTATTGCCAGGCAGATGGATTTCTTGTTAACCCTCCTGTTGTGTTCCGGTCAAAAGTGACTGATTTCCCTGAAAAAATGCAGTTAATTTATTGTGATTGTCATAAGGTTTCATGACTTTGTCCACACAGGGTATCTAAACAGCCAAAACGTTTTTTTTTCTGAATTTCATAAAAATGTGGGTGTTTTATTTAACTTTTGTACACCTGTGGTGTTCCAGGTCAAAAATGTACGGTGGCCCACGTACGGTGGCCCACGGGTGCACACCACAGCAACATTAGCGAAGCAACAAGTTGAAAACACAACAACATTAACACACAACACAACACAACGACATTAAAAAAAACAAAACATTTATAACATTTATAAAAACGCAACATTTCAAAAAACAATCTACTACTTACAACACAACAGCATTTTGCAGATTCAGACCACCAACATCAGCCGAGAGAACACCACCAGCATTAGCCGAGAACACCGCAGCATTAGCCGAGAACACCGCAGCATTAGCCGAGAACACCGCAGCATCAGCACAAAACACAACGACATCTGCAGAAAGGCTGCATTTCAAGTTCACACCAAATCGTTCTCCAGACCACTCAATGCGAGCCGAAACAATTTGAGCTGAAATATTTGTTTGACAAACAAATATGAGCTGAAAGAATTGTAGCCGAAAGAATTGTAGCCAAAACTATTTGAGCCTAAAACATCGGTGCAGAAACAATTTGACCCGAAAGATTTGAGACGATCCATCTCGCTTCTCCGAGAAGGGTCCAACTGCTGACCTCTATCCTTTTTTACAAAAACAAAACAACTTGGACTTAGGTTGTTTCTAAAGCACAGAATGCACAAGAAAGAATTAGCCTACATTGTGTGTTTTGTCATTCACTTATATTGTACATGCATTGTCATATAGCCTAGGTATTGGAATTTGTAGAAAGAATACAGCAAAGAAAGTACAGGGTTTGAGGCTTTAAGGTAATTTTAGGTTTGTAACGCAAATAGAATATAAATCATAGAGTTCAATTTTGTGAAAGGGAAATGTTTCTTTTAAAACTACAGGGAAGTCATGAAGTCTATTGAGGCCCTAGGCTTATCTTAGTGCTGCATTTTGATTTTTACTTTAATGTGGGCTACATCCTTTTGCCCGGAAGTCAACTAATCTTTCTTGTAGCACTTTATTAGACAAGAAACACGTAATACCCTAAACCATCACAGCACAGCAGTCCCTATGGGAGCTGTTACATTAAAATGTAATGATTGTTAGATGGATAAAGCTTCAAGAAAGACAAAGGTTTATGATACAGAGAGTAAGGCATTCAACTTTGTCTGCAAGCTCCTAGCAAGGCTCACAGAGCTCCTGTCACACTGCTAGCCCAGCATATTCGGTTATTCTCTCACAATTTCTTAACTTAGTCACCATGAGCTGTCATGACACTGTTTATATGGTTGAGTTAGATTACATTTTTTTCTGAATTATATTTCAGATGGAGAATCAATATCACTGTAAACATGTTTTCGACGGTTATGACATTGATTACATGAAAAGCTTTATTTCCCCTTGCACTAGGACTTTACCTCAGACATTGCCCCATTGAGTCATTAGAAAAGCATAGAAGGTTGTTATAAATACTTGTTAAACGTTGATTAGTATTGATGGGAGAGACAGGCATAAGTGCAACTGAAGGTAATGTCACAGGGATTTTGCAGCTGGTTTCTGACATACTCATTAATATTACATCTTTGAAAAATAATAACTGGAAATGTGTCTGTGTCACATATTCAATATCATGGTGCATTATAATTCTCTTTATGTAACCTGCTAGTTTTATGGCAAAGTATAATTCTACCATCAAGAAAAAACCTGTAATAAGAAGCAATTATCATCCAAACCAAATCCTAAAATAGATCATTTGAGAAAGTTCTCAGGATAGATTAGAGTCCCAATTAGTAATAGACAATAGACATATTGTTCAGGGCCTATAATTTGCTGTTGCAGGCAAAGTTACTGTGTGTTTGTTATGGAAGGAATAATGTCTTTGAAGTTGCTTACCAATGAAGGATTTCTAAATGTACTCTATGACCCCTTGTTTAATGAACATCAATGTACATTCACACCTGCCATAGATTTTGAGTTATAATTGTCAACCCCATCACTAGTTCGTAACCCTGTAGGTGTATGTTGTAAGAGTCTTTGAATGAACTCTATCATGTGTAGAAACCCATGTATTTGCCTTCTGTAATACTGTCACTGCTCTGCCACTAAACCTGAGAAAAACATTGTGGCCTTGCCACACCTGGGAACTAGGGGAAATTAGAGGTTATAGCCTATTTTGTTCTCAGTGAAGCAAGATGTCGCTAGGCAATCTTTCACCTCTGTCCAGTGATGAGTATTAGCTCTTGCACAATCACTGGGACAAAGGCAAGGGTCACCTTTAATGTTGTGCAACAAAAGACCATCCTTAAAGGTCCAGCAGGCTATTGAAGTTGGTTCAGCACCACAGACTGCCACAGCAATGTGAAAATCCTTTTTATGCTGGTAAGCTGGGGCTGATTGAATTCCTTTGCGTATCAGTGAATGGATCAAGTTAAAAAGGGGAAAAGATTTGTGCTTGTGATAAACTGTAGCCTAGCTGAGCCAGGGTTTACAGCAGAACATGTTGATGAAATCCAGTCTTCTCCATTGTATACTGTCTCAGATGTAATTTATTGTTCCAACATAAGACAACAAAGAGTACATTGTTGTTACCTAATGTACAAATGACCTTCTCCTAGTGTTTGTATTAAGTAATTCTGCTTGATTGGCCCCAAAAATAGAATGGCATCTAAAGCTTCAGACAGTAAGCATACAGGCCAACATAAATCAGATCATGTATCAGAAACCAGGCAAACCCAAACCTAACACAAATAAAAGCACACAACCTATAGCACATTATAATAAAAAACCTGAATGGTTCTCAAAGATAAACCAGGACACTAACCTTTGACCTTTATTGACTCAGTCTATCTCCCTGTTACTCCAATGGATGTCCTTTGCTGTTGTAAGCAATAACTTTCTTAGATTTACAGCACCGGTGCAAGCACGCTGTCTCTTTCTGCCACTGAAATAGACTACCTTCTTCTCTCCTTTGAAGATACAGATTTACACTGCTTGTCTGTGTGTATAAGCTATGGCGAGACTTGTATACTCATCATCACCATTTACGAAAGTGTCATTTTAATTTGTGACCTAACTTAGGATTTCATTAGTCCAAAGTCCTGAAGTCTGCACATTTAATTTTAGGAACATAGGTATTCAAGACCCCTGGTGTGATGCTCTTTTCTTGGATGTGGTTCACTTAACCACATCTATTACATATGCAAAAGCCAAACATACCTTGAAATAGTCCAATCTTCCATTGCACATTCTTCAGTATCAGATTGATAAATTGATAAAACACGGACATAGTATGGCACACTTGTTTTCCTTCACGGACAAATCATAAACAGTGGTTTCATCAGTTGTCTCTGGTTCATTTACATGTACAATTGTTGCAAATGTCAAACTCTGTGTATTACAAGATGTCATTATGTTCAATCACCGTTGGTAATTATTCAATGTACAAGCAAAATAAGCATGACCTACGTTATTCTTGGCATTTGGAAACATCTTATGCAACAGAGGTTGAAATTGCTTGAAATGGTTATTGACAAGCAGGTTTACACTTTTCCTGTTGGTTGTAAATTAAATTGTTTGTATTTTTTCTTCTGATCAGTGGTCGGGCAGGGCCACAAGTAAAACAGTTTTCCACTAGCTAGCCTATATGCTTCAACACTCTTTGTTTATTTATGTCCAACATGAGAGAAATAAACCAGAAAACCCTGACACTTTCTGGTAATGCTTAATCATAAATTTATGATTTAACTTTAAACCAATCACTGGAATGACACATGTGAATTCCTCGGACTCCTGTTGTTTACAGTATGTATATAATATATTGTTTTATGCATCCAGTTAGAAGAAATTCAAAGGACATTGGCCTTTTCCAGATTCTGTATATCCAAAAGGATAAAACTTACACCTTTTATAGGTATTTGAGAATAAAAACATAGTGACTTTTCACACCTAGATGTTATTCGACACAGCTGAGATTCCTAAACCCATTCCAAAAATACCTATCATTGCCTTGCCATAACTACATGTTTTCCCTGCATCACCACTATTCTTCATCCATGCATGAATCCATTGTTCCTTACTGAGACTTCATAAGGCCATTGACTCCACAGCAGACTCTCCCAGGCTATGTGAGAGGACATCAGAAGCTTGCTTTGTTCACACCCGGAGATCTGTGCAGGGCGGACCTGCCTACAAGCTCATACGAGCTGATGTCACTTCAGAGAGGGCCACAGACTCTCCAGGCGCTAATTGGGAGAGCAGGAGATGAATCATAAAATGACCCGCAACTCCCCAATTCTTGGGTTGAATGAAGTAATGATGATGCTTGCTGTCTTAGATTCTCATGAGAGAATTTCATACAGCACTGGTTCCACGTCGTTTCGATCCAGCTGTTTGACATAGTTCATTCTTGCAGAAAGAGTGCCTGGAAGAACTTGAATTTCTCCTTCACGTGTTGACTCCTTATGATACTTTTTAGGCACATCTAATTTGTGCTGAATGTGTCCAGTTAAATTTACAAGTTGATTTGTTGTTTGACCATTCTGTATAATGCTCGCTATGATCCAGAAATCTGGCAAGAACTCAACTGCACAGTAGTGAATGGCGTTCTTCAAACACAAATGCATGTCATTTCACACATCTAAGAGTCAAATTTAACGCACACTTTTTTTTAAATTCAAACCATATTATGCACTTTTCCTGTGAGAATGTTTCCTGAAACCCAACTGAAACAAATGTTTACAAGATTTGCCACAGCCAGTAGTAACTTATGTATCAGTCGCAAGTCTGCAAGGGTGAAAGGAACTCGGTAAGAAACCTGACAGCCAGGCATTAAATTTAAATCACCTTTACATATCCAAGTGGATTTTCCTGTGATCCTTTTCTTTTCACATTACATTTGTCCCATGTAGTGGTTTAACTAAGTGATATTATTTATGAAATGCGAGCACACACCCAGCCCTGCAGCTGTGCATCCCCTGTCATCAAATTAACACAGGCACGGGAGAGTGAACTGAAAAAATGCTTACTGCCAGGAGCGATCAGGCTCACAAGACTGCAAATGCACCAGACTCTTTCGCGTAGGCGCCTGGCTCCCAGAGCGTCCAAGTGCCCGAGCTGCAGGCTTGCCTGTGTGGTGCGAGTGTCGGTGCTGACGGGCCATCGGTTCCCTCAATGTCCTCCACCACCAGCAGACCTGTCAGTGGCCCAGTGTGATCATGGTGCGCCACACTGACAAGGGTGACCCAGAGTCTCTGATCTTCCCCGCAACCCTGGAGCTCACGGGCCTAATCTGTGAGCACCATCGCAGCGGCACGCTGCCCGCCCCCAGAGGCCACACTGGGAGGACAGGTCATTACTGCCTCGTCCTTCAAAGAGATCCTCTCGCCGTCGTTGCCCCTCTCCTCGATCACACTTGGCACTGGGCTTGGGCTCCAGCGTGCTGTGTATTTTTACCATCACTTTACCCTCCTCCGGAGAGGCAAAAGCCTGGGGAGAGCCAGACTCTTCTCCACCACCCCCACCCGCCTTTGCCCAGCACTCCTACTTAAAAAAAAAATTGTACACTCACTTTCAGACACACTAATTACTGTGCTTGAGTACCATTCATTATTCTGTATGAGCTGCACTGCGGTGTCATGGGGAAAAACAAAGAATGATCCTAAGTGTTCTGTATCATTGTGTTAGATTGTCTGTGTTAGACTGCCCTTAGACTCTTTGGTGGGTAAATGCGTACCCTATTTGAACCAAATTCTGTGCGCGATGTACATCTGCGAGATGTAGCATTACCCTTTTCCCACAATTCCTTGCGTTTTAAGAGGAATAAAGTCGGATGGCTCTCGCAGTAATGGTTGATAACTAATTCATTGGTCCTCTCTTTTTCAGAACCCTGTGGTTTCATCTCATTTCCCAGTCTAGAAGTTTCACTTTTAATCGTTGCAAGACTAGATTTTGGTGGTTGGATGTCTGACGCAAGACATTTTCCCTTAGCAAAATATATAGCAGTAAAATGAGCAGAAAACATTGCATTGTTGACACTGGCTTGTCCACCTCTAAGTTTATAAGATTGACAAGAAATGTGTATTCCAACAATGACAATTCTGCATTAATTTGATCAGAAACTGATTTTTCTTTCATAATTGTGCATATTTTATTAATATTCATCTTCAGACAATTGTAGTCCTGACTGCATCACCCAAGGCCACAATTTCTGTGGCTCCAGGCGATATATATCAAATCAAAGTATTTTTATGCAAATGTCTGCTGACAGATTCTTTTAGAAATTGTAGTTTTTTCTTCCTTTGCATCAGGAATGATTATACTTCATACTCCAAATGACTGTACAGCCTGCTCTTTCTCAAAGACAGTAAGATGTATTCACAATCCATCCACAAATCATCACCTTTATGCACTTTCAAAAAGCTTTACTTCCAAAATATGCTTAATAAACACTTAAAGACAACTGTACACCAATTCCTCAATTCAGCAACTGTCATTTTAGGTGAGTGAACAACCTATATCCGGTTCAATGCAGCTGAGTGGGTATATTTTGTATACTGTAGCATGGCGACAGTAGCACAGCAAAAAAGTCTATGTCAATTTAGAATATAAGGTGAACAATGTATATGTAAAAACAAGCAATTTAAAACAGAAAGACACTGAACAAATCTGGATTTGTGTTGGACATTTTCATGAGGATATGTAATAAACCATTGCCCTCTAATGGAGAGAAGTGCCATCTGCATTGGCACATGGTGAGAGGGTTAACACCAGATATGATAGGGATGCATTCTACATGCATTCACATTAGGTACAGTACCCTCTACATGCATCCCCCTCCCCCCCGCAGTTGTTAAAATTGAAAAGAAAAACTCACTTTATTGAAACCCATAAACTTTGATCTTTCAAAACATGTGTCCCTAGTATTACTCTGTGAATGTGTTTTCACTCAGAGTAACAAGGTTGCCTGGACTCCACCCCCAGGTTTTTTAACGTAGTTTAGTGAGGTAATTGGATAACACAGGTTTATCCTCGGCAAGCACTTTGTATGAGCAATCCAATTTCACATCCTCCTGAAAGGGAAGCCATTATTCTTTACCAAAGGTTGATACTGTAGTCACCCTTGCACAGAAATGCAGCACAAGATTCTCTCCAAATCCTATCAAGCTTTAACCTTGTTACCAGCCAATCTGTATTATTGTCCTATAATTCCATATTTTGCCCTGTCCTCACTGTGGCACAGCCATTTGTTAAGATAAAGTGTTGCCTTTTGTTGACAACTATGTTTTGGTGGAGTGTTTGTCTTCTGTATGTCAGCATGAGCACTAACCACCTCACTATCCACACCAGAGCCTCTGATGAGTATCTCAACCATTTCTTGACTTGGGTGCATTTCTTTGTTACCTTGGAAGCCCTGCTGGTCAATAACCGTTTGGGAAGAGGAGGATGAGAGAAACTATATCTTACACTTACAGGACTGTGTTCAATGCTGAATCTTTCTTGCCCTCCACTGTAAACCCACAGGGGTACTTAAGAGCATGAGATTCTCTACAGAACATGCCCCCAATAGTCCTAAGAGCTCTTGGCTATCTCATGTGGATTAATTATTTATTTTACAAAGCATCACAGTTCAACTTAAAAATGGAAATTACACTTTTAAAAACCATCATTTTCCTCATCATTCTCTTCCTACTCTCCCTCCAAACTTGTCAGACTCCCTCAATTAAATACACCAGCACCTCCACTTTGGCAAGCAGCTGTGTCACTTTCGTCAGCAGAGCAAGTAACTTATTCTGAGCAAATGTTTGGCTGCTTGATTGGATGATTTGATTCCATTTTGCCAGGTACTGTAGTAGCTCTTCCTGATCAGAGGGTATTCAACATCGTAGCAGAGATGCAGCACCTATCTCTGTAACTGAGCCAGAATCAGGCAAGATGTGGGATCCAACACAGCCAAGGATCATGGGTTTAAATTGGTGTTCTTTTTATGTGAGAAATTTGCGACCTGCCACTTGCCCAGAGGTAAACTCAGCACTGATAGTGAACATCAGCTTTTCCAAGCTGATAACAGTAGTGTTGTATTTTGTATTTCTGATCGTACACACGATATTAGAACGTGCTGCTAACATCGACAGTCAGATGTGTTGACAACAGCTGGATCCCCAGCACCTGTCACACCACCTCTCCATTGTTGATGTGTGTGATTTACACATCCTGGGTGGGTGTTAGTCAGGGTGTTATCATATCATCTGGGAACAGTGTGTGGTGAAAGAAAATTGTCTAGAGGCAAACCCCAGAGAGAAGAAATCAAACCGTAAGATCTGCAATGGAGAGTTTTAAAGATGTCATGAACTAATGTGCTCAGAGCTCTTTCAGCTACAAAGGTGTGTGTTGCTTTGAAAGAAACACTGGTTGTTCATGTCTACGCTCTTAAGGAAAAAGTGCACAAATCCAAAGAACTGGCTTGAAATCAGGATACTTATATTATGTTCAGAAATCCTTTAGAAACCCCAATGATAATCTGGGCATATGGTATAAAGGCATGGCAGAGTAGGAAACAGCATGCTACAACACAATTCCACAAGTGATGTAGTTTCCTTAATAATTCTTGGAACTCCCTTGTCCCAACCATCTCAAAAGTAAAAAGGAATACATTTTCAAATATACAGTAAAATGTTATCTTATCATTATTTATTTTTTTATTAGAAACGACACCGAATAGATGCATGAAAAAAGACGAATACCTTCTGAGGGAGATGTTACTAGACCAGAGCAGTTCAAGGAACACTCAAGACATCTGTGTTCCCTGTGGATTTGAATGTGTGTTGTTAGGTCTTTTATTTATAGACCCCTGGGTCCCAGTGGGGGTGGTAAGCGTGTAATTCTGTGTTTCTGTGTACCTGCAGCTAAATAACTCACTGTCAAAGAGTTACCACTCAGGTTGCACTTTTGGTTGAATAATCTGTGTGCCTACTTTACATTCCTTGGTTTCATTTGGGCAAAGGAAGCTTTCTCTTGGGAGTTATTACACTGTTAGATTGTAAGGAACAATTCAGGATAGGGAGAAATGACAAACAACATAGCCCCTTAATTTGTTTACAGATGGATCTTTGACAATGCATTAAAACATTAAATGTAAGCATACATGTTTATTTTTATTTACCAGGGAGACCATGCGCAGAGCTGTATTGTGTTAATGATAAATATATTCTGAAAAGTGAAAAAGAAAATGTTTTTAATTACTATTTTTTTTCTCTGTTAATGCATGGTCACAGATCCAATTCCATCTTAATGTGTGTAAATGAGTAATACACAGTACCCTTAAAAGTGTGTATTATGTTGAACAAGGCAACAAATGGCTAAAGTTAGTTAATAAACATGTCTTCGGTAGCTAAAGTAGCTACATAAAGTAGCTTGATTGTCTAGAAGAAAATCACATTGACTCTCAGGGATCTTCAGTAGGTACTGTGTCTATCCCTATATATCAGTTATAACAATACAAAAATATTAACAGTTGTAAGTTACAGCAGATAAAATAAATTGGTATACTAAAGCCTTTTTTTCTTAAGAATGCTCCGTTTTTATTAGCTTGAACATATGTTGTTTGCATATGCGGTCGAATGTTTGGGATGCTTTCAGAAACCAAGCTAATTCCCCCCCAAAAAGACCAGAGCATATTTCATGCACATTCTCCTCCAATTAATATCAAGCAAAGCTGCAGTCTTTTTCATATCAGATGAAAACTCGGGGTGGGTACCAATTAGTCTACTGTTAATTATCTCCCTCTCCTTTGATCTTGACTATGACTGCTCTGTCAGACACTCTCATTTATTCATCGCTTCTGGTTGGGAGATGGACTCTTTGGAGATTGCACAGATTGATGCACATTAAAAATGGCTTCAGAGGCAAATGGATCCTTGTGAGGGTGCACATAGCTGTTGCATAGTCTTTGTATTTCCCTATCCTCTCAAGTCAGTACTCCTGCTGTGAAGGCCCAGACTGTTTGAGTATCTTGTAGACTTTAATTTTCCATTTTGGCACTCCTGGGGAATACATAGCATGTATTGTTGGCACATTGCGGACATTATTGTGTCCCTACCTGATCTGTTTCTGACATTTTTCGTGATCAATAACGCACATTGTTGTGCCAAAGCTGACAACTTTTCTCTCTTTTTTCCTCATATTCATTTCATGACATCAAGCTCTCTTGTAAACATCAAACGAGCTTTCCTGCACCAGGGATAGGAGCTGCATATTTAAGTAGAGCTCATGATGATGGCACACCGCTTGCACCTCTACGTTTGTGTTATGAGATAATATTCTTAGCTTTCCACTGTGATGTGGACATTAAGTTGAATTCGCTTGCCACCCAGGATTAGTATTAGTGTCAGGACTGCAGACAACCAAGACAACTGCAATAAGGCAATGTGAACTATGGTAGGAAGAAACAGGAAGCTGCACACTTTGTGCTATCACTTCACAGGAATGTTATGGCATTATCAACTTCCCAAGAGTTTACAGAACTTTTATTTATAATTGCATTATTTATACAATTATTTAAAATGATAAAATGTGTAGGTTGATGAGTTACATCTGTACATTCAGGAATTATATTTAGATATTCAGGTATTATATTTAGATATTCAGACTTATATTTATACTTTTTCTGTTTGGCCCATTATACGTATAGTATACTGGAGATAAAAAATATAGCTACTGTAGTGGAAATTTTGGTCATATGCATAGATGTATGTGTATGAAATCTATAATCTTCATGTTCATTGGTAAGAGACAGGAAGGGAAGATAATTAAGTTGAGTTCAAAGGAATGTGAGGTGCTGATGGCTCTGTGGGCAGCTTGCCCTGGGGGATGGGTGAAGCATCTTATATGGCCTTCTGTCCTCTGGTTACTGTAAGGGGTCAATGAGACAGTTGCTCTGAACTTTGGCTAGAAGGACTGTGTCCTGTTTCATTGTTTGTGTTAATTAAAAGTATTGTTTGAAGATGGTCACACAAAGGACAGTTGACCATTTGACTGGTCAACCCCTGTGGCTTTATTATCTACTGCTCTGGAGAGAGCTGTGACATCAAAGAACTTTGGGACACACCGGAGATGTATTGTTTCAAACTGTCACTAAGTTGAGTTAGCCAATCACAGAGTTTGCTACATTGATTGATTGACCTTATAGAATGCCATTTGATCTTAAGTTTATATAAGGCAGTGCATGTGTGATGGTTGGCCATCACTCCTGCGAACGACCTGTGTGGATGGCACCTCCTTCGTTGAGACTGATCAGCAAAGCTTTGTTTATGTAATTGTATAGTCCAAATAAATTGTATTAAAACCATATCCCTTGACTATTCAGATCTACACAGTGCCACTCGAATTCTTCCTTAGCACTACACATGCAGCACAGACTGTACACATCCTGGAAATTAACATCACATGTGCTTCATTGCCATGGACAAAACAAAAGACAGAAAAGTGTTCCTTTCTCTTGAGCACAATGGCAACCAATTCAATTGGACCTTCAATGCAAATATACAGGTTGATAATCTAACATAACGTCTTAACCTCTTGAACACAAACAAACATACAGCGCAGGTTAAGATCCACATTGCACAGAAGGCTTTGACTAAATAACTGCAGTGAGCTGGTGCTTTTTGACATTGTGGGTACACTCAAGTGAATCTGTGTCCCCGAAGCCCTGTTTTCAAGGAAAATCCTTGTGAAGGACCCCACTCAAGGGTAAAGGATAATCTCCAACTGGGAGAGCATCTCCCAGTCATGTCCAAAGCCACAGCTGTAACTAATCACAGAAGCTTGAATACATTACAGAAGCACATATTCCTGGAGCGAACACATGGACAAAGTCACAAGTTGAATATCACTCAAGTCATTTTCCATTGTCCATTGAAAGACAATAAATCAAAACAAGGCAATCAAGTGGCTACCAAGCCCGACAGGTATTTCTAAGGCTGCAGACTGTCCTAAAAACCCGTCATTTTAATTAAACAGATGGTTTTATCAAATAAATTAATGAATACATAATGATTGTTCCTGCCATGCTAATCTGCATTTTTTTACATGTTCAAGAAGTGGAACAATTATGGTTTGATTGCTTTTTAGAGTGAGCCATATCTCTGAGGTAAGCTTTGTATCGGACTAGTGCCAATGATTTAATTTAACTCAGTAAATCAATCTGTCACGCTTTTTAAATGTTTTGGTGTAAGCACAAGCCTGCCTTCATTTTCCATCTGCTTCATTAAGGAAGTAATAACAATACAAAGAAAGAAATTATTCAAACAATGACAAAAACAACTTTGTCAATTCTAGTTGTACTCACTGCTAATATTAATGTTAAAGTACAGTATCTAGCGATTTTTTACCCAGCAATAGAAGTTTGCCACAGTCTGCCCCACTTTTAGATGGATGTCGTTGCTAATGCACCGCCAAAATAAGCAGACTCACCACACACTCTCGTGGGACCTGGCTAATTACGTGTTCAGAATCTTGCAGCATGGCTCCGTGAGCTTTTTTGCCTCTGTCACTTCTCATCCAGTCAATTGGGTTGGACATATCCCAAGAACAACCTACAGTCTTAGTTCTCCAGCAAAAACAGGTCACTTTGAGTTCACAGGATGTGGAATGATTCTAATTATTTGGGTTCCAATTTGTGCAGAATACTCAATGGCTCCCATTCATTTGACCTCCAAACCCAGAACATGTCAGTACTCTCTTCACAGATTAGACCTGTTTGGCCACTCAAGGCTTTCTAGTCTTTTTGACAATAACCACCAAGGCGTTTTGACTGTTGGATCAACATGGAGAAAAAGATTAATGGAACCTTTTTTAAACTAAAAGTTACTTTAAAAAAGAGGAAAGAAAGATGTGATTTAAAGAGAACGCATAGAAAGGTCTGATGATCTCATAGTGCTATTACTCAGACAAAAAAAAAAAATATTAAATCGGATGTTTGAGGTTTTCAAGGAGGCTTGAATTTAGTTAATTTGAACCTAATCAAAGAAAATGCACTCATTATGTTATCAAGTTAAGTTGTCCAAATTAACGAAACCAAAAATACATTTTTAGAATGAATAGGGTAGACACAATAGCACACGATTAGCACTGAAGCTCCTTAGCTGCAGAATAACCCCAAGTACTTTTAAATATCCCCATACTTTCATCAGCAAAAATCTACAATCTCCGTCCAAATTTATTCTTTTCTTGAATTTGAAAAATAAACTGCAATTCTGAAGGCTGAAAAACAAGCTCATTGACAACGCAGCTCAAGGGATGCAGTTGAATGCATGCTTGGGTTATTATGTCTGAGTGTTGGCCTTTCTATTTCCCATGTCTGTATGTGTGTCTGTCTGAGGGCAGCGGATCAGAACCTCTCCTACATGCAGTACACAGTTAGGAGGTCAGTCTTGTGGAGCCCACACAGCTGTCAGTGGGTTGATGCTGCCAGATTTATACTATTTCCAGAATTCCGTCTTTTAGTCTTATGAGGGCAAAAAGTGGATGCTGACGTTCTGAGTGACAAGCTGTTTTACCGGACGGAAATTCGAACGTAGTGTTCCATATTCATGGGCTGATTTAGATTCTGGTACTGTAAGTTGGTTCCCTGACAATACGAGGACAGGATCCTATTCACATCTCATGGAGCTGCCTTTGCAAAATATTGGAAGTTGTATCAACAGCACCAAAGTACACTGAGATGCAAAGATGTTTGCTTTGTTAAGTTTCAAGGCTCATGCATGAATTGTTGAGGAAACCCTTTTGGATCTTACTTATGACTCACCATAGTACGAAGCAAGAGGTTGAACTGTATTTACAAACAGCATGGTAAGATACAATATTGCACAGCATGCAACTACACTATACTGTGCTGCATAAGATTGAAACCCGATGCATTAACCTGACCCATCAGTTTGGAAGATTTTTTGCGTAAATACTGGCTCCACACATCGAGAGTTCTCATTGGTGCTTGGTGAGTACAGCTGTGTTTCATAGGAAAGGCCATGTACCATTAACACCCACAGGCCACTGGACTCACAACAGGGGTGATATTGGCTCTGCACCTGTGCCAGCAGCAACTGAGCAGAGTGAAGCCACATTAGCCTGCTGAAACAAGTCTAAATAGTGGGCTTTGTCTTGCAGTCTTGGATAGAATCACCATACACTTTACAGTACATGTTACTCAAACCACCTCTACCATATTGTTGAGCTAAAGTGCTGTAATACTTAACAACATCTATTTTTATTATGTAGAGGGTACAATGTAGACAGCCTCTTGATGTGTGTATTAAACTGTCTCAGTTAGAAGTTCATATTTGAAAGACATGAACCTGTTGATTGTTTTGTAACTGTGTCAAAACTAGGAAAAGGTGAGTGGCACACGGGTGAGTTTGTACTGTATAGATGTTGTAAATAGATTTTTGCAGCCCTTTCAGCATACACTTTCAATCTTCAAAAGCTTTAAAAATTGTCAGTCTCATCTCTGACTTGTGAATAAATCCCATAAAACCATGCAAAGTGTTGAATATCTGGTCAAAGTAGCAGCATTTGCTTTGCAAGCATTACTGCCACTAGAACACTGGCTTTCATCGAACCCAGAAGACGTCCAAGATTAAACACAAGTTCACATGAGGCAGGCCCAGCAAAGTAAATCATTCTCATTTAACAAGTGTGTGTGAGGCTGCATAATTTCTCCCTCAGACCATTTACAATCTGACAAGCATTAGTGAATACCAGTAGACTTATTACCCCAAAAGATAAACTTTAATCAAGCTCTTTTGCCTTTTCTCTGTTTGAGCATGCTCTGGCATATCCAAAGTTATATGCACCATGGTGAAGGCAAATACCAAATGGGAAGTCTATTTAGGATTTTTCATTTAAATGTGAAGGCCTTGCTAATATAATCACCTATGTGATTGTCAGAAGTGACCCTTCAATCAATCACTGTTTGATTTGATTTAATCACTCAGCGGTGTGCTATTAAACGGTGCACACAGTGTGCACTCATATTTGCAGGAGGGCCAAGGATATTGCACTACAGGCTTCTATTTCATTAGCCTTCATTATGCTTCATTCATGCACCACATGTTGCTACTGTCCTGTGAATCAAGAACGGGCACTCACAAACACGGTAACGAAACTGGCACTGATGAAGAATACAAACCATGTCTACCAATAAGAAGATGCAATACAGTATAAAACATTTCTGATTACATGTATTTATAAGGCAGATTTCCCAGAACCACCTTGGCTGAAAGATTGGAAGAATATGCCATACAGTATCATGAAATGTATGTCCATCAAATAACTGGTCAGGAATACAAATTATTAATTGAATTCTTTAAGAGACTTAATTCATTTGTCTTTGTAATAATACAATTGTAATAATTCATCCAATATTTCCTCTACAGCCAAGGATTATCCAAATGCAGAATACCGTTCCAGCATGTGAATTTCTTCAATACAAGATTAACAATTGACAAAGGTTTTTGGGTTGCAAGCTGATTATTGGCTGCAGGCGGAGATTAAAGGAGAAATGCAACACAGCTGACAGTTTGGTTATCTCTTATGGACTAAATGAAAATCATGGCCTGAATCCATCAAAGGAGATTAGGAAAATATGAGCACATTACTGATGTCCTCTTGCTTTGCTTGTTAGGATTGGCAGCAGAATCAGTTGATTGACCTTGGTAGCACACTAAAATAGACAACTTTTGCACTCAACTAAGCATCCTAATTTGTTGATGCCTGTGAAAGGTTACTTGTCATGAAGTAAAAACTGCCTAAATGTCAAAGTAAGGAATATACAAAAATACAAAAGTAAAGTTTTGCCATGGAGTAGTCAGGGTGACCCCATCCCCCAGTCATCAGTGCCCAACAGGGTCACAGTATTTCACTTCATTGACAAAGCTAGAGCTGACTTTAGTGTCAAGAGCATATTGCCTGCAGAAGGGAGTACACCCAGCATTTGTGTCAGTAAAATGGCCATGTCCACAATGACTTTTAGGAATGGACCATGCTTCAAGTGAAATAAAGAATGAGTTCACAGTTCACAGACTGGGTGTGGGAGACTGTTTGCATGTCTCAGATTTGTAGGATGGGTAGGCATATACCATAGTTTTGAAGTTCATAAATAATTTAAATCAGCATTCCATTTTGAGTTGTTGTACACACATGAACAGGTGGTCCCATGTTTTCTCCCTGAATATAATGTATTTTTAATACAGTGTAAATAACTGCTGAGTGAATGTCTTGAATATAATTAGGTGTGCTTACTCTCAGCAAGGCACCCAATTGTCATCTCACATAAATATGATATATCATTACAATTAATTCCCACCCTCTCCTCCTTGAGTCTCAGCACTACATAGACATGAAAGCAGTCAAAATGTCTTGTTCCCACATGCGTTACCTGTACTTCCGGTAAGGTTCCATGGTTTAAGAATAATTTCTGTTTTTGTGGAGAAAGTCCATCTACTGTAACGGTAGCTAACTAGCTAGCCACAGTCAGAAACATCAGGATGTCACAGACAGCATTATGAGTGATAATTTCGCCTTCGGTAGTAAACAAAAAAAGCTCCAGCTGCTACGGCCAAAAGTACACCTCACACTCACAATATCCCCAGGAATTGTAACCTTTCTAGTTATCTAATCTAACATATTGCACACGCAAATGCTAACACAAGGTAAAAGTATAGTCATGGAAATAAAAACACCCTGCCACCTGTATTACTGTTATAAGTTAATTTGATAATTTAACAGTACCTCTATTCACAAAGGTTTCTGGCAGTGCAATGTGTCACAATTTCTTTTCTGTGCGTACGAAGCCTGGAGGTACTTAGACACACTGGCATCATGCTGAGATTTTCCATCAACAACCAAGAAAAACTTTGCTCATCATCAAATTTACAGTGGTGGCACTGCAACACAGCCCTAAATAGACTAATTAACAACAGGAGAGGATCTGGCCATGAAATGATTCTGCTTCTCCGAGCAACTGTTTAATAGGGAAGAGCATATCTAATAATGAAAAACGGTGCCAAATGCTTCTGTAGCTGTTCAGCCCATCTCCAGACCAGGGGCTGCCATTAAAACATGTACAGCCCAGTGGTGTAAGACTCGACACAAGTCTGAAATCATGTTTAGTGATGAGACAAACAAAGCTGGGTCAAAGGCTGCATGGAGACCAGTGGGAATAAATCACTGCTTCTCCCATCCTCTGTAGCCATGCACCATATTTTGTGCTTGTTAGCTTTGCTCATTTTTCATGATGTATGAGCAAGTCTAGATGTCCGATATCAATAAGCCTGCCACCTACATGGGTGAATCCACCCATAATCAAAGTGAAATGGAAGAAAAGCTAGACTGATGTTCCAGGAGACCCTTAGACAGTTTCTGGAAAAGATGTGGAAATGTTACCAGGATAACAACTAAGGTTGTTAGCGATGAAGAGCAAACACCTACTCAGTGGACAGATGCCACAATTACTGTACGACTGTGGATATAAATTGACAGGCCTTAAAGGGGACACTCACATTTTAAACGTTTGGATTGTTTTTTACACTCACTATGACCTGTGGTGGAAGACAACAGATGGTTCTGATATTTTAATGGATTGATTTCAGGAAATCGATGTCAGATCCGGTATGGTTCGTTGGAATTTTGAATACTTCTACTTTAGCCCCCCTCCCCCCAATAATTTCAACTGGCAAGGCAGCCAATGCTAATCAAAACAAACACAGCTAAATTCCTTCATTGCGATCATGAAAATCACATGTACATTACATTGCCAATATACATAAAGTACATCAGAAAATCAAGGATCAAAAGAACACAGTTTTAACAGTATTTTGATGGTCACCAAAATGTAGTGGATATATACACTGTAATGTTATTAACCAGCCTCATTGATATTACAGTTGACATGTTATCTGATTACCATTTCCATGCTTCGGTTTTTCTCTTGCCTGGTGAAGGTCAGTCGTATGGATTATTTGATCAACCCGTGCCTACTCTGTCTGATCATGGCAATGCATGTTAAAAACCCACATTTTATGATAAAACCAGGAACAAAAAGTGCTGATGTATCTGGAGAGACAACTTTGCAATTCCCAGGAACTGTGGGGGTCTGAAATAATGGTTCCCTGGCTGTGTGTGCACTTCATCTCTCAACACTGCCAGATTGACACAGAAATGCCATTGGAAGGCTCATACTTATTATGCTCAAATGGTTTTGAAAATGAGACCCCGGCTGTTTTCTCAATTTGCAGCCTTAAGGCAGCGATTTAAACAGATAAAGGACTAAATACAGAGGCAAAACACCCTCCAATTTGTCATTCAGATGACCTTGGGTCCAGAAGAAAGCAACTGAGAAATAAATCTGTCCAGGCGCTTCACAGGGCGATCGTGCTGATGGTGCAAGGAGAATGGGGTCCCATATCTCTTTCGAAGCAATCTCTCTGACGCCCATCATTGGACTTCAACTTACTAATGAGGTCACTTGAGTATATATTTCAATGCAATACCATTACCATCAAAATCGATAGTCATATTCACACTGTCTGATCAGATTGACAAGATCTTGAACTGTAAAGCTTGCTATCTGAGGCGAAAAGTGAACTAGCCTTTCAACTGATCTGATTGTTAATATTAATTTGTTATCAGCTCTTTCCTAAGGTTAATATTAAATGAGCCCTATGGTTCAACTCTTGCATTCACTCTCCCTCTTTCTCCTTGGCATAATCCGAGGTTTTCTGTTGCTCAAGGCTGAACCTTGGACAGTGATCTGTGATGTACATCAAACATTTATAATTGAACCTAATGATTTAGTTGATCCAAAGATACACAGTGAAATACCTAACTGTTGTACTATGAAAATCAGGCACTTTAGGGTTTGAATGCCCACGCTTACTCTTTTTCTGCCATATATTATATTGATATAGTAATATGGCAACCTCACATTATCATTACGATTTTTTGTAGTCCTTCTTAACTGTATTACAGCTGCACTGTTTGTAATAATAATTACCATCACCTGTCAGTATACCTGAAACGCTGTGTAGTTGAACTGAAATTACCTAGAGATCAAATTGATACATAGACTTTTGTCACTTAAGGACAAGAGGGCTATGAGTTGTAAACTTGCTTTGGCAGTGTTCTAGAAATATGCATTGTTGTCATCAGAAGCTAAACTAATGGGGAAGTCATGTAAATCACTAAATTGTTCATGCCAATGTTCAGAACTCATCATCATCACTTTGGTCCATTGAGTCTTGAGTCAGGCTACAGTACACTGAATCCTAAGTTGGCAAGCTGACTTCCATTCCAAAGGGACTTTGCTAAATCACAAAACCAGTATTTAGTCATCACTTATTAGTATGAGCTTTTTATCTTGTTTAAGTATTTGTATGTTTAATTGTCTATTCATTTATAAATGACTTTTTCACTCCATCCATCCATCGTCAACCGCTTCTCCGGAGTCGGGTTGCGGGGGGAGAAGCTCCAGCGTGAGGTCTCACTCGTATCTTTTTTTTCAACCTTGTGGGCTTAGAGATTTGTCAGTTGTGAGTGTTGCTGATGGTCAAAAAGAGGCAAATGTTTATCAAACTGACAAACCATAATGTGAAACAAATATGTCTTAAACATAGATAAAATGCAAATGTGGACACTTGAAGATAAGTTGAACATTGAATATTGCAAAGAGAACCATCAGGTAAATAAACAACATACATATTTCACATTATTGTATTTCTGTTGTTGGCTCAAGGTTTTACTTAAGAATAAGCCTCTTCGGAAGCAAGCTTTTCTTTTGAAGCAAGTACTTTTTTTTGTGCAGTTCTACGTCAATCCCAATTTGGAGACCAAAGTGGATGCAGAGAGTCCTTGTGGCTGTTGGTGTCTTAAGCATTTGATATGTGTGACTAGGAAAGCATGGCTTATCCTCTCTTACTGGAGCATTCAAAGCACAAGCATGGTCTTCAGGGGGAAAGGCAAGACGAGATAAAAAGTGAGGAAAGATAAGAAACTGACTGTGTTAAGCTTACACCAGGAGGAGCAGTGAGGAGGCCTGTCAAAATGAATATCTGAAAAGCGTACCTCGGCAAACTCTTCACAATTTCCCCCCCAAATTATTGTAAAGTCATTCCATTTAGTTAATACACAACCTTTTTAAAATGTAATGATATTTGCTATTACGTGACATTTAGCCAGTTATTAAGTTCTTGGTATCATTGTCAATCAAACCCCTCCACTCATTTATGCTAGATTGCTGACAACCTCAAACATAGTAGGTAAGTGTTGTAAAGTGAACATTGATCTTACGTCAATTTATTACACTATTTCCTTAATAGACTGCTTTTTGTTAAACAACAAATTAGCATGCACTGTGTTACTAACATAAGGACCATATCTTTTTAGCTATTAATCTAAGGCATAAGTGATTTGTGTTGCTCAATGAGTAAACCACTTCTAATCATCCCCAAGGTGATAACTATGCAATGGTAGCATATTATTGAATTAGGCTAACCTCCAAGTCAGCTGTCTGGGGCAGGGCTAATCACATTTCTGTATTCTACCCCCAAAAGCAGTGGAGCAATATAGGTTACAATACGCCATGGTGCCTTTCCCAATGAATTTGCTTAATGTTGTGAAATAATAATGCGATTTTATGTATTAACCCAAGCTTATATTCCAGTCCTTAGTGTTTTCCTTTACTGTATGTCAGCACTCAAGTGTTGTACGAGTCGTTTCCTCAAATGCAAAATGGAAATTTACCATTAATGCGACGGTAGGATGAATATGATGTTATTCTATGCTCTGTAACTTCGGTCTTCAATTAATGGTTTATTCATCTGGATGAATTTGCACAATGTTGCATCATTAAAATATATGAATAAAAAATAAAATTCCTTGAAGTAGAAATAACCATCATGAATGGTTAAGAGCTTTCTGGCACTTGTTGGGGAGGTTCTTTACACTCTGTCAAAGTAGTCTCCCAGTGACAGAAGGGGTGTCTGGGTCTCGCTTTAAAATCTGCCGCTAAAATATTTAAATAATGGAGGGAATGGAGCCCTCCTTTCAAATCGTCAAAGTGAGTTTCTGTCAAGAGAGGGAGAACTTTGGTCAGCATACAGCCTGACAGGGATGACATTTATATTCTCCTTTGGCTGACAGAAACCTATTGTTACTGACTATCCCAACTGGTTAATATATGTCACCCATCAGACGGATTCACTTGATATTTTAATTCGTCAAAAGTAAGTCGTACAAGTGTTGTAATAACATTTAATTGTCATGTGCCTTTGAACCATTCAGACTGACAGATTTCACCCACTCACAATATCAGTTTTGACACTGTCTTTTTTATTCATCATACAATTAGCAGTGGCATTGTATCAATCTTATGCACACATCAACGAACAGAAATAAAGTCACTCCTGTAATCAAAGCTCAGAACCACCATACAGCCACTAAAGTGAACACTCTTATTTCTTCTTGACATTATATTTAAAAGTAGGGCCTTATTTAGCTGGAGCAAAATTGGTGAAATTAAGGCAGAGTTACCCTTAGCAATCCAAATGTTCTGGGTTTTTCAGTGAGATTTATCTTTGCTCTTGTACAGTTCCATCCAAACAGGACCCTCAGACTTGACTCCCAGGGTTTTCTGCAAAGCCACACTTTTATTTATACACTCAGTACTTTAGGGTGTGTACAGTATTACACCCTAACACTACTTTGCCAGAGCGCGTGAGGAAGAGGAACAAGGTGAAATGGAAATGTTAGAGATAGGTAATGGAAAACCTTTTATTTAACACATCCATATTTAAAGAGATAGATGGGAACTCCACCTATTACCACAGAAGCTGCTTGAAAGCCATTACTGTAATGTAACATTTTCACAGATTATTTATTAATCCTAGTGGTGAGGTGCAAGAAGCCACCTTGAAGGGAGTCATCCACTTGCTGTGGCTCTATGCTGATGGAAAGCAGATAGAGGAACAGGTAGAGAGTGGTAATGTTCCTTTTCACCCTAAACCCACTTTGGTTTTTCATTGTTGCTCCTGTCAACACCTGACAGGCTTTAAAGGCATTGGACAACAGAATTCTCCAGATACCTGTCCTTAAGGTTGAGTTATTGCCAGTATATGAAATGAACTTGGTTTGTCCTTGATAACTGGATGGATCTTTGTGACTTTGCAAGATGGAGACTAGCCAATCTCAATTCTGCTTTTTTGATTCACTCATGGTGAACTGAAATTTTGTGTGAAGCGTGAGGGTTAGTTATGCGGGTCAGACACTAATTTTGGAATTTACACTGTGCATTTTAATATGTTAGTATGTTTTAGCATATGTGCGGGCCTTATTTCAAGAAAGCTTGTGTTAATGTAACCTACAGATAAGTGCATATCCCTAAGAACTAAAAGTTCTTAAGGCTATTTTTTGCTGTAATAACCAAAGCTTTAAAACATAAAGGCGATTTTCCTTTTCTGGAGAATCCACCATGTATCACCAAACAAATGAACATCGCTGTAGAGCCATATTTATCAAATCAAAGCTGGAGACAAGTCTTGCAGCTCAGCCGATATGTGTCACAGTGATGCAAATGAACCCTGGCAGGCGACAGACTAATCTTTAAGGTACAGTCTCTGCACAAGCAATAAAAGGCTACTCTCCTCTGACTCTGCTCTTTTTCTAAAAATCATTGTAGGAATTTAATCTTTTTTAATTATCAAGAATAACAAAAGCTTTAGCAGGATAAGTGTGCTCAATTAGCACCATTTGAAATTGAAGAAAAACAAGCTTAGAGGGTTGTAACGATAATCACTTTAACTCTACACCAATTGTTCATTTCCAATTGGGAACCCTCTGCGTTTTCAGTATCAATCTTCAGTTTGAGTGAATATAAGTCCGGTCTTGTTAAATATTTATTTGGACCAGAAAGTATTAATGTGTTCAAGAGGGCATTATATTTAAGGGACATGGTGGGAAAGGGAACTTCACATGGTAAGTATTTATGAGGTTAAGGTCATATCATATAAAAGTAGTAGAGTAGTCAGGCTTGCCATGTTTTATTACCAAAACCCCCTTCCATCCATGATGAAAGGGGAGAAGTGCTATTTTTAGTTAGTTTACTTAACAGTATGCTATGTTTTGTAGTATGCCTGTTTTGCAATCTATTAAAAGTAAAGTACATATTTAGTGGGCTGTGTGCAAAATGTTGTGTAATTTGGTACGATGGGTACTGGATTACACAGGTGTCTCTAAAACTGAATTTAAAGCAGTGTGGGTTGGAGACTAGCGTGTTGTTCACCTGGGCATCTTTCACATCTAGGCTTATAGGAACCACCCTTTGGAACCTTTTTGTCCACACAAGGCTAAGCGGAAACCTGGTCCTTGGAGCCAAGCTGTTGTTGATGATATTACAGTGCAATTATTCAAAAACCTGTATTTTATTTGGGGTATTATATTAATCAACACCCGATCAACAAACACCCATGTATCTTCAGTTCTTGAGCAATATCTGAGCAAAACTTGTGTTGCTAAAATGTGCACATGCAAAGTTGTATGATTGAAGTGAACTCATGCTGGCACTTAATCTAAATAGAACTGGCAGCAAACTAGAGGGCGAGCAAACCGATAAAGAGTCTGCTACGATGCAAAAATCTCAATCGCCTACTGAAATATTCCATGCAATTTACATGCAGCTTCTCCCCCGCCCCCCGCCCCCATCCCCCCCAAGCTAAGACAAATATTACTCAGAGCTGTCGGCGATGGTGTTGGTAGAAGAATTAATAGAGTCCCACTGTTGTCAGTCGTGTTGCATTTTCACTGACCGCTCCGCCTGCGAGGAAAGCCGAGGCTGATTAAATCTGATAGAATGCGAAGAAAGGGAATGTGTACATAGAGGCAGGCGAGGAAATTATCTGCTGGAGGTTTGTCAGTATAGAGAATAATGTTGGTCCAAGTGACTTTGTTTATATTAATCCTGAAGAATGCAGGAAGCCAGAGTTTAACTTGCACAGATGCATGTTGGGTGTAGGAAAGATCGGCGTGAGTTTCATTCCTACTGATTGTATGCTAAGAGACGGGCCTGACCTTGCTTTCAAGTCATTATGTATTTTGACTGAGAAGGCTGAATGTCTCCTCTGGCCGTCTGTCAACAAATCAGAGATCACACGCGGATTCGATAAATAACAGCAGTCCGTCATTGTGCAGATGGGGTGTCAGCTAACTTCCGCTCCACCCCTTGTGCCATGTAGACGCCTCGGGGGCCTCGGGGGGCCTGTGTCCTGAGAATGATGGGTAATAAAAATGAATCATAGATGAAGGCCAAAGACGGGATGCTACAGGAGGAGAGACCTGATGCATTAAACAGGAACAGTCGATACATCCTCTTGTGATAATAGATATTAGTCTCCCATAGAGCACACATGTGTCTACGTGAATCTATTTACCGCTTGTAAATCCAAAGCAAAGGCTTTGAACCAAAAATATATATGCCCTACACAACAATAGGTTTGGAAATGGCTGACGAGTTAAGTCTAAATTTAAGCGATTAACAAGATGTGAACAAACATTTAAAACGACACTTCTGATTCGATCTATCAGAAGGTAACTGCTGCTGATCTTCCCTTAACAAGCTATTTTGCCCAAAATTGCATTTTGTTGGCATTAAAAGCAGTTCCATTTTAAATACAGCATATTCCACCTATTTAAAGTTATTAAATCACATAGGCCTACTGTACATGGGGGTGTACTGTATCTGGAACATGCGGACATGGAGCAGCGCTAATCAACAGTTTTTACAGAACCAGTCTTGGGTTTTCATATTTCACATCACCGTGCAACTGGAAGTGTATCACTTAGTCCAGAGCAATGAAAGCTGTAGCAGAAAACATGTCACTTCCACAAGAAGTCCTACATCCGTTTTTCTCCAATTTAATGGAATATGTCGGTTCTAGACAACTTCCCTCCAGATGACTTTGCATAATTTCTTTGATATGTTGCATATTTAGGCTTACATGACCTTATGACAGTGTACAGTATGACTGCCAACATAGCTAGACAGGAACCACCAATCAGTGTCAAGTGTAGTCAGTGGACCTACGGACAAGATGATGATACACATAAGACCAGGAACTCCCTACGCCTCTGCTCCACAGAATCCATCACAGAAACACATTTGACAGCATTCCATTAAATGTTTTGCAGATAATGGAATGTTCTCCTGTGTGATTCTGGGGGAATCAAACATGCAGAGCAGTCATGTACATTTGCTCAGGTGGTTTCAAGCTTGGATTATTTACAAAAAAGTTAGCCATATCAGTACAGCCTATGGCAAAGACAGTAGTTTCTACACCGAGTCCAAACATGCTCGCCCGGGTTCTTAGAATTCTATAGTGATCAATACACGGCATGTGTAGTCCAGTTTGTGGTAGCTTCTGTTGTTTTTGAGAAGTCCTCATAGTGCTGTCAGTGGGGGGGGGGGGGGGATTTTTGTTGTTGTTGAAGAAATCAATGTAATTTCTCCACCTTCATAGACCAGTTGTAGGCTCTCTGAATAAAGAGCAATGGAAATGAAAATAATGGTATGTTACACTGCTGTGGTTTTTGGACCATCTGGAAGAATTCCAGAAGTAGCTTACTCTATGATAGCTATTTTGCAAAAAATAGTTCTGAAGTTCTCCTGCTCTCTTGATAATAATACCCAAGGCCTTTCTGTTGCACCCACTTGTCCATGAGAGAAGAACCGATTTTAGTGAAACTTTGTTGCGTGCAGCCACAATAAGGGAAACATAGTTTTCTTGTTGTTGATGTTGTCTCTCATTTGCCAGACAATGGAGATGAAAAACCGTGTTTCTGTAGAGGGCAGCTGCTGAAGCCACAGGAAGCAGAATAAACAAATTCACAAGCACAATGCATACTCAAACAAATAGCACCATCTTCTGAATACTGAAAACAGCTGCAAGTGTCTCAGCCTTAACTTTAGGGCCACTTGATGTATTCAAATATATTTTGATTCTATGCCTAATCACCACATAGACATTTGCTGATGTGAAGCCATTATGTTCAAGTTAAATTCCCCATGAACAGCCTTGTTCACAGTCAAGGCAGTTTTTGTCAGAAATACACATTATGGCGTTGTCTTTTCCAGGATGTTATTTTTTCATGCTTCAGGCGACATTTTGATCTTTTTATATATTGACAGTTTACAGAAGGGCCAGATAAGAAATAATTCTGTTTAATTGAGTTGAAGACCTAATGAATGTTAGGCCAGCGTTATCGGACGCCTTTTGAAGCAACAGTTGATAGTATCTCTGCTTTAATCACAAGAGGCCACAGGCAACTCCTGATGGGTCTGTGTCTGTATGGCTGTCATAATCTCCCTTCCCCTCCCGATGTCCTCGCCTCCCTGTTTGTGTTGCACCTCAGCCAGAGCTAGAGCAAGGACACAACCCCTGTGGGCAGCCACCTCCCAAATCTGAAAGGATGAAGCACATGTTGCCACAGATAAACCACTGTGATCAATCTCATGGATGCACAGCGAATCAGTGGAGTGAAAGGCTTTGAAAATCAAGCCCTGTCCCTGATGTGCCCAGCGATGATTATGTGGTCAGTGATGCCAAAGGCGTGCAGAAAACATCAAGGAACTTGGAGCAGCAACCTGTCGGTTCTCAACACTAATTAAACATATACAAGTAGCCCACTGACATTTCGCCAAAGGGCCAAAGAGTGTCCACCCCACTGTAATGATTAATAAGGTAAAATCCAATGAGCCAAAGAAACATTTATTAATAATTTGTGTTTAGATTTGACATTTAACCATTTACTGAGAAGTTAGTGCTAGCTTGGATGATACATTGCTGCTGAATGTAGTGCTACTGAATGTGATGCATTTAGTGCATCAAAACATTAAAATGCAAAGCATACACCCAGCTACATGTAGCAACACCCTTCAGCCCAAAACGTCAGTTTGAACCTACAGAACTGCAACACCATGAATGAATTAATCATGAATAAATCCTTCCACATTCCCAACATCAAATATTATGTAAATGTACTTGATACATGCCACGCAACCCTCGACTAGATGTTGTTTAATCAAGTTATCTATGAGATACTAAGGCATAAGGAGATTCTCAGTCAGTAACTCCTATAATTTAGCACTGTCCATTTGACTGAAAAAGTATTGTTGGTCCACAGAGGCAAGGCTGTAGGCCAGATGTCTCACTTTTAATATATGATTTCCAATTCTAACCTCAAACTGCTCTTTTACACATTTAACTAAGTTTTATTAACACTGGCATTTCAGTATCCCTCTAGGTCCCTTTTATCTAATCACGGTCAGCACTTCAAATATATTTAAACCACGGAGTCAGCTGTCATACTCCTGTACATATCATCTTTTGCATCTGATTGTGAAGAACATTTTAGCATTAACATGTACTCAGAGATGATGCTCTGTAAGTACTGTCATTTAGTAAAGGTGTTCACTCCCACTAAAGGTAAACCTCTTTTCCAACAGCTCTCTGCCTTCACAGTGGCTCTGCAGGCTTCTTGATTTCCACTCATTCATTTGATGCAATAAAATATCAATCAAATACTTTTTCGCTCCGATGGACTAATTTCAGGTCTTTGAATGACTTTTGGTTCAGGTCCATTAATTTTACAGGGGGCAGCTTCAAGGAGTTTCTTACATTCAGTTGCTCATGTTTGAGTTATTCATGGAATAAGAGAAGGCGAAGGCATGGCAAGGCAATTGATCACATTGTTGGGGGAAAAAAAGAATGCTTTCAAAACACTTCAACTGGCTATATTGTTATTGCTGTTATTGTACTACAATCATATTTTCATTGTTATATTCACAAGAGAAATACTGGACCAAAGCCTTCTTCTATGGTGAGAGTCAATTCATTAATATGAAAGAGATTACCTTGTTCACCAACAATGACCCTTTTGTTTTTATGGGCAGCCAGTACACTGAAATAAAATCTTACTTCATATCCCCTTTGAGAGTTGAAAGAACATGCATGTACAGTCAATTCCTTTCCTTATATCACTGTACACTCATTCCATTTATGTCAAATTCATGCCTACCATCCTACTTTCTAAGGCTTTCTTCATGCCTTCGAAGCAGTATTTTGTTTCCACTCTTCTTTTAGTGTAGATACTCATCACTGGACACATTGTATTTCCTGCCTGAGCCTTTCTTAAGCTTTTTATATGGTTTCATCATGGGTATGACCATTGCCTAGTCCTCATGGTTTCAGATATCTGCTATGTACACATCGGTTTTTTTCTCACAACCTTGACACATTGGTTAAGTAGTGTTAACCAATGTGTAGTGTTTTGGGTATGTTTCTTGATCTTGTCATACCGACTGCATTAATTATTGTCATCATCCAGGGCCTTGGTACAGCACTTGGCATCCCTCCAGCTCAATCCCATTGATTTTCCATAACAATATGAAGAACACTGTTCACTGGTGGGGATTAATGAATTGCATCTTCAGAGTCATTTTGGCATTCCTAATGAAGCTAGATGAATTTCCCTGAGCAGGCCAGCTGTTTTGGAATTAGTACTAGATGTGTCGGGCCCTCACGGTGAAGGAGAAAAATACAAATAATCTTGAGTCTCATAAATCTTCCTTTGACCTGTCAGATAACTTTAGTAAAAACATATGATTCAAAGTGTGACATTTATCATCATCAGACATTGGCTCTTCATCCTGTTTATTTGGTGTCGTTTTCAGACAGGAACATAGGAACGACAGGAACATATTTGCTGTAGATACAACTCATTCTTAAAATATTTCATCAAATGTCATATGCTGACATTTAAAGTGTTTACAAAATGAATTAAACTTTTACAAACTCTGTTTGAAGCCCCACATTGATGTTGGGTGAATCATTCCTCTCTAACCATTATCATGCCATGTAAAGTTTTGTCAAGTGTTCCAAACGTGGAACATTATTTTCAGGTTAAGATGTTAGTCATGCACACGATTTGTGAATGCCAAGACAAACCATCAAAGTAGAGGTCTAAATATTTTGTAATGTGCTGAAATACTGGGGATTTAACTGTATTCCACATAGGTTTCACTCTACATTGAGCACATATTTGTATCTTGTCTTTAATATATTTAATAATAACTAAAGGGACTGATGTATTTTTCTCTATAATGAATTCATGTATATGAGATGACATGGAAAGAAGTTGGTGAAAAACATGTACTCTTTGACACAAACTGTTGGTTGGAAATAAGCTACAGTAGTTTTTGATCACAGTTTTAAGTTGCCCCTCAGAACTTTAACATACATATATATTTTAAGCTCTAGTAAATTCAAAAGTGTAACATGATCACTTTCCTTGTTAATTATGTGTCAAATATATTTAGGGAAAGTATTATACGGTTTGTGTATTTGATATGCTTTGTGTGTTGGCATAAATAAAAAAAAATATAAATCACCCTTTGCTTGGTTATTTTGTGTACAGTATGTGAAGGTACACTGGTATTCAGTTAGTTGTTTATCAACATAAATGAAGATGGGGAGTGATTTCATGTTGGGTCCTCATTTATTTTCAATACTTGACCCCATTTACATTATGAACACTCTTCCTCAAAACAACCTTGGTCACCTTCACAAACCCTGCTAATTTAGGGATTCAAAACACCCATCCCTGTTACAGACCCCCAGTTTTGTGAACATTGACTCAAGAATAATCATTTGTTGAACTATCACACCAATGTTAGCGATAAGCAAACCTTTGAATTATTTTTCTGCTTGACTGTTCCCGTGAAATAACTCCTGGCTAATGCAAGCTTGTCTTCAGATACAGTGAGCTGGGGAGCAGGTCATCTCAGCTCCAACCACACAACATTTCTTCAGCTCAAGAAAAAAGGCAACAAAAAAAACTCACGTGAAACAGTAGAAGCTCTGTTCTTACAGCTAACACAAATTTGGGCCCATTAACGATGATGGTTTGTTTTTGTTCTGTCTATGTTTTTAATCCTTGTAGAAATGCTCTCATCTATTAATCACAAGTGTGTGCCATAGTAAATGCTTAGTATGCAGGTACAGCCCCGCTACCATGAAATCACTTGTCACTATTTGTAGCTACAGTATATCAATAGACTGAAAGTGATCACACTTGCTCTGTTCTATGCTTCATTTCACTCAAAGAATGTGGTGGGGTTCCTTTAATTAAGGATTGTGCGTTTCTTTGAAACATGGAATGGGTATGGCCCCTCAGTGGCCTAATGAGCTAGATAAGATATGCAGGTGCAATAAGGTAAGTGTCACAGAATCATGTACAACAAGAAAAGATAAAACCCTATGTTCCTCAATGTCCTCATAATCACAGGACACTGCCATGCAAAGATTATGGCTCCCTCTGGGAATCACTAACCATGGACATGGGCTAAGATTGTACTTTTGCTTGCACATCGATGCCCGCTCACTCTATTTCTTTGTCTCATTCTCAATCCCTTTTCTTTACTCTTTTGGTCTCTGTCCCATTTTTTCTTTCCATCTCTCTCTCTCTTTGTCACTGTCTATGTCTCTCTCTCTCTCTAAACCCACACACATTGGCTGGAGCTTTTAAAGAGTTCAGTATCTGCTTGCGAAAAGTTGGTAGTATTTGCGTGAAAAACACACCATCCACAAAAAAGCTGTTTGCAATTCACCTGAAACCACAAAGTGCTTTTCCTGACGGTGAACTGACGATGATGCCCTGACAGACTTGCACACAAATATATGTAATTTGATTTATAATAAGCATGACATAGCTTCCAAAACAGCAAAAAATAAAATGGAAACACATCAAGGAAAGCTCTATGGAAGCATTCGATTCCTCAGTAGTTACAAAACTGGCTGGAACCAGCATGGAACATTGCTTACAGGCACACAAAACGAACCACGGTTGGAATTGAAGGCAAACAAATAGATTCCTCTCTCCTCACTTGCATATGCTCTGTCGCTGTCTCCCACACACACGCACACACACACATGCACACACACAGACACACAAGCCTTAAAAGAAAACTGTCGGCCTGAGGCCACCTACATGACACCCTGAACTGCGACTTGCTTTGTACGCTGGCTTTGAAATGTCTAACATTCAGGTCAGAACAAGGGAAGTCAATCTATCTTCCCGGTGTCAAGGCCCAGCATTGATGGATGACCTGGATGGTTGAATTGAGGTGCCCAGGTGACAGTGCTCCATTAATAAACAGATTGTGGGCTGCTCTCCTTTGCGTGGCGTCAACAAGAGGCACTTCTTTACTATTTCCGTGCCACTGATAATAAATACTCATAAAGCTAATGACGCCTGATTACTGCTGCAATCTTTGCCTCATTAGGCTGATTAGCAGCGTCAGTAACTCAGTAGATGCCTGTTTAAAAATACCCCTGATGTGTAGACACCTATCAGAGAGAAAAGTTAACATCTCTAACCTTATTAAACTAAGCTGCTGTCACCACAGCAGAGAGACCCAATCATAATTACTTTAATGTAATAACATAAACAACATAACTGTCTTAACCTACGCTGTGCATATGGTCGTGTTTATTGCCCTCTGTATCAGTGAGGGAGCTGGGCAGTAAAGCACACCGGGTGCTGCCATCCAAGCTGTTCTGGCAAATGTTCGGTAATTTACAGTCCTTGGTGCTGGCAAAATGTCCTTCAATGTCACTGTGAGCCTTGTGGGTCCACAGACAAATCAACAGAGCGGGTGGAGTCAGTGACCCCAATAATTTCGCACATTGGTCTGGATGTTCCCAGATGCCAGGAAAGTGCCCATTTTGTTCCAAATCGGAATTTTGGACCCTCGTGGTTATTAAAGGTTTGTGACCTGGGCTAAAGGCTGGTCAATCACAGGAGCGTTACATAGTGTGCAGGGGTCATCCAAATGACATGCCCATCCCTACCTTAAACAGAACAACATTTGTTAGACATAGAGAAACTGAGGCCTAACTGCAACTTGGTAAGACTGCCCAGTAACTTTATACATTGGGGATATGGACTGTCAATTTCCATATTTATTGTGTCAATAAACCGGTTTGCCCCATGAGGTCAAAAAGCATTGCACATGTTCCCATGGAATACTGTTCCAATAACTTTTCTGACAATGTTTTTTTCTGAGGGT
Organism: Hypomesus transpacificus; assembly: GCF_021917145.1. Classification (NCBI taxonomy): domain Eukaryota; kingdom Metazoa; phylum Chordata; class Actinopteri; order Osmeriformes; family Osmeridae; genus Hypomesus; species Hypomesus transpacificus. Next base: position 5,528,832 of record NC_061060.1, read on the forward strand.
GAAGAAACCGACAGTGCTGTTGTAGTGCGACAACTAGAAAATGTACAGTTCCAAAAGATTATTTAATTCCACCAGGGAATATTAACATGAATACCTCATTCACTCATCTTATATGTATTGCTCTCTGTCTTCCTAACATTTAAATGCAATTCCAGAAAAGTCAAACACAAGCTGAGATGAAAATAAAATTAGACTACAGAGACGGAGAGGTCAGACTAGATTGTATAGCTTTCAGAAAAGGAGAGAGAGACAAAAAGACGGCGACTATGGGAATGAGAACTAGACTGAATTACTGGCAGTAAATACGTATAAAGAGATAATCAGCATCAATCAACATGGAAATCACATTGGCAGAAATGCAGCACGTTGACGTGAGTATCACAGATAGACACAAGTCTAATCCCATGCTCGTATCAGTCAAAATCTCTCGTAGACCCACAAAATAATGAGATGACAGTTATTCAGTGGTGCAGTAAAGCCATTTCAGTGACAACAATACCCGTCTATTGTATCTTTAGGGCCTTTGATAGAATATCATTTTGTCTATCACGGAGGAGGGAAGAGAATAAAGAGGGGGGCAACATTGATCCAGGACCCCAAGGCTTCATTTTCCCGTGGAGACAACACGGCTAATTAGACTAGCATGTTGCCTGTTCCAGCACAGCTGCAGAGAGAGATTATACAGACAGTGGCTGCCAGCTGTTACTCAGATGCAGTATCAGTGACTAATTGAGACCGGCAAACATCCACAGAGGAAGGCCCTGCTAAATCCCCCGGTTTAATGTGGCCAAAATATATGGGCCATTGATAAGGTTAATTGTCGGGAACACTGTGGAACGACAGGATATGATTAAAATGTAAATATCAGTTTTTTGAAATAGATATAGATTCCGATCTATATCTGTTTGACTTTTTAAGAGATAAAAAACTAAATCTTTCCTCAGATTTCATTCATTTCTGTCTGTCCCTTTTCTTTATACTCGTTCTGGTACAGTAGAACCACGGTTCGTCTCCGAGTAGTGTGGTGCACAGTGTTTTATGATCTATAGCTCAATTTAGAATTGAAGCCATGATCTGGACCTACTGTTGTAGTTGTCATTTTCATTTTTTTTACCATCCAAAGAGTACACTGTATCAAGTCAGTGCTGACCCCTTCTGTGATCCAAAAGCATGATTGGATAGTTTGTGCGTTCGCACGTATGTTTGTGCACGTCTTAGTCTGGGCCTTGTCAGCCGGTGTGTATCCCATCACTGCTAACTGGATTGGCAGGATGATAGAGTACATCACTCAGCTTGTGGTGAGTCTCTTTACTGTAGGATGAATCCCACATACAGTCTGGTGGACCTATATCAAATGCTAGCACGCAGTGGCTCCTCACTCTCAACAGTGTAAACCACCTGCGGTTTTTCTGCCTCTCCCTTCCCCCCCCCCCATCGGCACACACATATGAACACCCTTCGGTACCTACAAAGCATCACGTACAGCACTGTATATACTGCTGTCAAACGGCAGCCAAAATAATCTCTACTTCAGGAGAATTTAACTCTTCTGATACCTTCCTGCTCAGCATCAGGACTGGAATGTAATGCCTCCTGTGAGAACTAATGTGAGAAACTTCACAGCTTATAATAAGCTTGTCAGCTTATCATATCATGCTTGTGAGCTTATGATATTAGCATTTACATTTTCCTGGGTATAATATGAAGGGAGGGTTTTGCCATTTTGGCCCAGGCTATTGAGGAAAGGTGAAATATGGTGGATCTTACAATGTGACTTTCATTTGATTGTCAGTCTGTTTAGTGGCTAATTTGTTCTGCATAGTCAGATGAATATTGCAACCAAATAGAAAATGGTATGGTCATCCTGTACCTCTAAGGGTCCCACAGAATGAATAAGCCTAACCTACATTTAATTTGTGACTTTCAATATTCATCTTTGAGGCCTTTGTCAAAGCAGGTAAAGTAAACTGGCACATACTTTGAATGAGCTTCATTGTCTAAAGAAAAATAATAGTAGGCAACACTACATTAAGGCTACATTAACTACAATGTAAGTACATGGCAATTTCCATAGTATCAACGTCATAGTTATATTGGACTGGGACTGCAATGTAGTTACACGTTTTAGCAGTACAAGCATTTACATGAGTACATCTTGGTATGAGAGTGGTTGGGGAACTGGATGTTAACACTGATATTGCTTTGGTAACACGGCATTCAACTGTCCCTTTACAACATCCACTTACCCCATACACTCTTCCCCTAGACTTTGCCTTACAGTTTTGTATAATCCATACTGCCGTCTGTGATAGTATAGGTATTGCTATGCAATTATACGGTGGTTCTTTAATGTAAAGTGTCGCTAAATTACATAAAATGAAGGCCCTATTGAAGATTTTTATTGTTCTTGTTTTCCAGTTAAATTTATAGTATTGTGCTCGTTGACAGAATGCATATTCACTAACTCTGGAGATGATTAGAAACAGATATGTTTAACAATGATTTGCTATTGTGTTCACTATAATGTGGCACAAGTTCTTGCTTGTGTTTTTTTCTTTCCAGGAGTCCTTCTTTTCCCACCAAGATTCATAAGACATCTGTAATTAATAATCTCCCCTAAGAGATACAGCACTTGGCAAGTGAGCAATTTTAGGATTGACAAAGATTATTAAACAAAACTAATTATAGTCATTGGTACAGAACAATAATATCCTGCGCACTAAAGTATTAATGCCTGAGATTAAAATAGGCCTATCCATTAAAATACAAGATATTTCATTCTATCTAGAGGGAGGAAATTGTACCCATAAGCCTTTGATTTGTTCGGAAATAGGGAGCAGAGATATATGTTAATAGTTAAATGCACATTCCCATAAGATAAGAAACGGTTGGTCCTCCAGCTTTGAGCAAACATAATTGGGTAAAATGACGATCAGACTTATTTAACAATAACCTTGATCTTTATTACATGATATCCAAAACATCTAGTTACTAATTGTCTGCTTGACAGTATTCAGGTATATACTAAATACTTTCCCATTTGTAGGTGAATCTTTATATACTGTGATGAATGAGCAATTAAAATAAATAAAAAATGTTTAAAACAATTGTGTACTCATTACTGGATACAATTAATCCCCCTTTTTGAATGGCAATGCAGTGACCTTGTTCAATCCAAAAGTAATTTTCTATGACCATTGTGTTTTAAGTACCAATTACTAGCTGAGATAGATTGGATTTAATGAGTAAAATAAATACATAATTGTAATAGTTTAGTGTATAGTTTTTTCTTCTTCATTGTTTGAAAGTTATAGCACATTTAGCCTGATCATCATTAGGTGCTGACTTTCAAATTTTACATTTACCAACAAATCAAGAAATTTCACACTGAAAAATCTTACCAAATAACTTGTCCTCTGAAGTTATGTTGTTAATTAGTTTGCGTAGCATTTATTGTCTGTGAAGAGCCCATAATGATACATCTGTCAATGTAAAGTGTTGGTTATCAAAAAATTCAAGTTGACACTAGAATGATTCCTAATCATACAGTGTTTTTTAATTAATTTATTACATTTTTTAACGTTTAAAAACTTTTAAATGGAACACTGTTTTCAAGTAAGATGCATAAGATTGCATACAATAGATATATTAGATGACTTACATCACTGATCTTTTGAGATAGGTAACAAGGAACATTTTTACAACGTTTTTTTGACAATATAAAAAAACACTTCTTTCTCAGAATGCCGAGGGCAACTAATACTGAACAAATTCAAAGTTACCCACTTGTGCTGATTTTGTAAAATATTCACAAGTAGGGTGTAACTTTTCCGAGACATGAAATGCTAGTAATAAATATTGATAGAAATACATCTGGGCATTCATGATTGAGTTATACATGGATCAATGAGGTTACTGAGTGAACCATCAATAACAAAAAGAGACTCAACACACCTCACCCTCTGCCAGTCTGTTTCTTCCATCACATTATGAACTATGTACTGTAATCAGATATCTAGGTTAACTTAGCCTTCAAATAATACAAAACAAACATGTCCTGTAAAGAAAATACTGGGAAACTTACTTACATTAGTAGCTGTGTTTTCAGAATCAAATAATATAACATAATTTATTTTACATATCACTTAAATTAAAACAAGATATATGTAGAACAACAGTTTCAACAGTTCAGAGAATAACCTTTTACCTACTTCAAAAGCAGATTTTATGGAAGTGCATAGACAATGAAATACCATGGCTTGTATGCTTTATCAGCTTGAGCAAATCAAATGGCGTATTCAAATCAAAATGACAGACTAGAATCCTAAAGCTCAGTGACATTTTACAAACCTTTGATTTTTTGGTGACTGTTTTGCTGAGATTTTAACTTCACCCCAGGGGAGTTCTTTTGTCAATGAGTCATACCAGGTAATCGTTAGATGTAGCTTCACCCTTGTGAAACAGCTTGTTATGCTGCCATTTCGGTTTTAACATTTGTCATGTGCTGTAGCAGCAGTTCTTATCCAGAGAGATGTACTGTAAGTGCAAACAGCTTATAAAGACAATCAGTCCCAGAGCGTTGTTCAGCTACAGTGGTAGCAATAATGCCGTGGGTAAAAGGAAATTATTAATGATTTTCAGTCCATTTCAAGTTGTTTTGCTGAAAGACAAACTTTCACGGAAATGTATTGAGTGTCCTCAGTATCTTTCTGTACATTTTATACAAACACATGTTCTTGTTCTTGCTCTTTTGGAAGTGCATTCGCAGTTGGGAGCCACAATATTTTGTAATTTCTCTCAAATGAAATCCAGAAACTAGGATTGACTTACTTTGGAGTTTACTAGACATCCTGTACCCTCAACTGACCCGGACAGGAAAGTTTCAGGACTTGCAGGGTTAGCTTTTTGCTTGGACTTGCGTGTTAGGATCAGCTAACACCCATAACTTGGTGTTCTGTGCCACAGTGACAACTCTTGCCAACTTTTTTAACATACTATCACAGTTAGGCAGGGGGGAAATATATTTTAGTCGGGATGCAGACACTCTTCAGAGATCACAAAACGGGCTGTTTAGTCAGGTGTGGAGCCCTGGGGTGATTAAGTACTCATATGGCAGGCATGGATGTTGGAAGTCAAGCAGAACTAACAATACTTCTGATCTCTGTGGGCCAATTAGCCTTTGGAGTTCTCATGTAAAACCTTTCATAAAGAGACTGTGAATAGAGGCCATTACAGGATAAGAGTCATGGCAGAGGAACCATGTCTCAAGTGAATATCACCCCTCTGTCCAGTCAAGCCTGCCTTTGTGACAGCCAGCAATGTCCTGCCACCATATAGCCAGAACATAACTCTTGGGACACCAATTACCGTGTCTATAAGATATTGCCATTTAAACATTAGTGAAGGCAAGATTCATGAATGCAAGTTTTCATTTATAGACTCTTTATGTCAGTTCTGCAAATCTGAACTGAAGCCAGTCTTAAAGCCCATGTGTGGATTTGGTATACAACAAATGTTATCCTTCTACAATTAGAGATCTGTACACAGGCTTGTTGATCTAGAAGCAGTTGGTCTATTAGGTGTAATTGTTTAGATGCATGGCTATGGCTCATTTGTTTTTGTCATGTAAAGGATATTGTATGTTTCTGATTCAGCAGATTGTAGGTGTACAGGTCCGTTAATGCTGTCTTTTACCCCAGAGGGACATTCCTAATCCCAACCTGGAGAAATGAGGGTTTCCATTCTGTCTTCTCACTACCTGACAGTGGGTTTGAGTCCACAGTGACAGTTGTGAGAGTAAACTACGAATTGCTGAATTTTATCAAACATAAGCTACACTCAAAAGAAAAGAAGGAAAATTATTTTCAAAACTTTGGAAAATTTGCTCTGTTCTCTGGAGGCACTGAGTTCTGAAAAATGGTTAAGGACATACACTTGAAATGTGTTATTTCAGTGTGGATTTAACTCAAGTTAATGTAGGACAGTGAACAAACGGTCTCAACTCAATGTTCATATTCCCATTCCTAATCTGAATGTGATCATGACATGATTCAAAATGGTACAGGTTTAGTTTGTGTTGAAAGGCTGTCTGGTCTAAGCTTTACAGAAAAGAGTACCAACAACTCACCAACAGTCTTTGAGTAGGGTCAGCTTACTGTATGTGGGGAGGGATGTCATCTCTAGCATGGCTGGGGTTTACTGCCTGGGGCTTGTTCCAGACCAAATGTGCATTTCTGTCCTCATTCGTTTGTGATCCTTCCTATCCTCATAGTATGTCTTAGCCTCAGTGTGAATGATCTATAATTGCAGAAAACCATACCAGCGGGTTACCCTCGGTTCTCTTATTTTTCCAATGGTGGTCATCAACTTTGGCAGGTTATCCATAAGCCTCCATGATCCATGAAATACTGGAGTCAGTGGAAAAGGATTGATAACACCAGGACAAGTGCTTTTTGCTTGAACACTGCCTTACGTGATATAGCTGGCAAGATGAAGTGCTGCATCAGTCAAATGGGCTGCATTGGGTGGATTTGGCTTCAACCTGGAAATGAAGACAAGCAACCCAGAGACCTATTCTACTTCCTTTCGATGTTGGCTACCGCTCAAGAAAAATGGCCCCACTATTTTTGATAGATCTCGCAAAAATACATTTGGCCCTAAATGAAAATTGCAGTCATTCAACTCAAGTGATATCTGAGGCCCTGTGATTTGCAGTGTGGATACACAAGGCCTCTGCAATTCTATCACCCCACAGAAGCTGACATGAATGGATAGGCTCTATTAACTTAGACGGAGGGAGCCCTAGGCTGTAGAGTAACTAGTGCTATTAATCCATATGGTTGCTCCATCAAGGTACTGTACACTGTGATGGAAGAGAATTGTCTGTTATAGCAGAAACATAAAATTGAATCCTAATATTATTGTTTCAAGTAAGGGAAGACATTTTATAACAGCACAACAGTAGATTGTGGAAATCCACAAATTGATATGAAATATGCTGTTCAATCTTTCCAGCATTAAACAAAATAAATCACTTTGATGGTGATGGTGTACACTGATGTTGATTATTGACAAATGAGGAATTTGTTCCACCATGCTTATGGTTTTATATATTTAAGCTACCGCCCAAGAGTAAGGAACTTTTCAACCAATACATATTTGTTCCCAATGTGACCTTTTGTTCTGCTAATAATAGAACTCCCATAACCCTTAATCACAAAGCTCATAACAAAAAAAGGCCATGAGAAATATGCATGTTTCAATGCATCCAAATCACTCATATATCTCCAGAGGAAAAGCATGACATGGTCTGGCTTTGATCAAGTTGAGCGCCATCAGGTTCATGTCTCCAAGACTCCCACCCTTGAAAGGGACACACTAGTTTTGCACACAGCGTACATTAGCAATTTAGATCCAACGTGAAGAATATAATTCCAGCATTTGCATCTCAAAGGAATAATTTTAAGTCTTCAGTTGCAACGGTTTTTGTTTTACTCTCCCTGCACTACATTTAGGAGCAGAAATCCAATTTTAATTTTGTTGCATGATTTTGCTGCATTTGAAAATTAATGTGTTAACTGTGTGTTTGCGGAGCTAAATGAACGCCTAATTGATCTCAAACAAGCCCACAACTTTGTATGGAATTGATCATTTCTTCAGGGGACATGCAAGTTTGATTTGTGGTGATGAATTGAAAACACAGATTAGAACGTATAACTGGGTTGCCTTCTCCTTATGACCCACATATTACCAGGGATTTACAACACATATTAATGTACGGTACTTGCAAGTTTTCCAGTCAGTGGAAAATGTCTCCCATAAAATATGCTAGCGACCAGAAGTTCTATTGATTGTTCTAAATGCTAATGTCTTTAGAGCTGGGACATCTGATATTTCACCATTAAAGCAACGATAAAGCATGTAATATTGTAATGATATTTACCAACAGCTGCTTGGCTGCTGTTCCCTGGGGAGCTTTGGGAATGGGCTTTATGTTTTTTCGGTTTTTGTCTTTATTGATCCCTCCTTCGCCAAAAAATAAATAAATAAGTCGAAATCTTCCTTAACAAAACTTCCCATGTTGCAAGGTTGAAACAAAGTCAACATTGCCCCCTTCAGAGTATAATTTTTCAGACAGTAATACAATTATTGTTGAATCACCCTCTGTGTAGCAAAATTATCGTTTTTTCAGCTTGTTCTGTTTAATTGCATTACACCACATTTTATTTGATTAGATTAGATTCAATTCAGAGATGCAGCTAATGAGGCACACACTTTCACACGTACAATAAACAATCAATTTTAAGAGCTGAAATATGGGGAAATCTCATTTACTGAGTAAATGCCTTTCGAGAATTTATTTATCAAACAGTATAAGCACAATAGAGTATGGTTGTCAAAAATGACAGCAGGCCTCAGGAGCCCACCCTTTGATAAAGAACTGTGAATTTTTTTGGCCATTTGTTGAAACATGAAAGACTTGATAACTGCCCAACAAAACGATCTCATCAAGCAAGGGGATATTTATGTAAGCTGTGGTGCATTATAGTGGAGGCTGTTTCCATGATTGCTTCGTTAAAACCAGTTGCTTTGTGTGTCCTAGAGTAATTAAGCAGTTGGAATTTTACATTACACTAGTGAAAATTAACAAAGAGCACATCTGGGTGTCCCATAGGTTTAGTCATTAAAAAGCCCATTATTTTTCAAATTACTTTTTCAATCTTTCAGCCTCTCTAATCCTGAGGTATTTCCCAATAGACAGTTGCTGTTCCTGTTTTGAATGACTCCTTAAGGAAAGTTAAACATTTAGGGATGGTGTGTCCTGCTCTTTCTGCTCAACATCGTTGAACTCTATTTCACTGCCAGGCGTGGTTGGGGAATGGACAGACACTGTATACCTGCCAACTCGTTCAAAGTCACAGACACAATGCCAGTGTCCATGCTATTCAAACCATTTTCTTCATTGTAAATGATCAACAAACTATTTCAACAAAATTGATTGATGTGTTGTATTGCATTTGGCAGGCGTATTGAAACACTTCTAAAATTCCAGACTGACCAGATACATTCTAGTCTTTGCTGTCATAGCAACGGATGATGTTATGTGGGGAACTAGTTGTCATTCCTCACTCATTCCTGTTCACAATTTTCCTCATGCTATTTGTTTCGTTTTCATTTATTTGAATGCACTAGTCCCTAAAAATACATAGGCCTTCTGTATCTTTCCTGTAACATACCTCAAACTCACCGAGTCTGACTGACAAGCCAGCTTTGTTTTAGAGCAACATGGCCAGGATCAACAAGGTTAAAGTCAGACATTAGAATCCGGTGAGAACTTGAGGAACTTTCACCTGTTTTTACCCTCTGGCCTTGAGAGACAGTTTGTATGGACATAATAACTGTTGGTACAGAAACACACTCTGCAGCATCTAGCACTAGGCCTGTAGCTTCCTCACCAGGTTCACTCGAGCTTGGCTTCAAGCTGGAACATAGACATTCAGTTTTAATGGTTGCCATGTCAACAATGTATTTCCTTGGGTTCCGGAGGGCACCTACCTGAAACACAATAAGGAGCCTTTGTTCTGTTGATCCTCTCACTATACTTTCATTGCAGCCTTATTGTATGAGAGCCGGCACACGGCAGTTGTAATGTGCAGCCATTTCAAATGTCAAATTGAAGCAGATGAATCTTAAGTGCACTGTGACACGTTGAGAAACAAGTAAATTTGTGTTGTCACAGTCTTTGCCCACAACCTGCAAGAAGTGTCACTTATGCCATGTGATGCATTAAGACATCAGCTTAGCAAAAATGTTGTCACTGTGCTTCGCTTGTCTGTCCCATAACAGCCAACTGTGACTTTCAGATCTTGTACTTTCATGTGATAGATTGATGAACGTACCAGTGGTAAGACTCCCTTCCTATGAAGAAGCTTTCAACAGGAATATTTCCTCAAATATTTCTCAATGGTCTACTAAGCACTAGTGCCTCCTACACAAGACAGTTATCATTTTCAAACAATAAAAATAGGAGAAAGATATAGAGTGTGACACAAACTCATTCAGAATGTACACTCACACAAAACAGACATAAAAAGAACATCACTCTATTACATGAGTCCTATGCTTCTGTACTGTGGGTCAGTGGTTAGTTTGTGAACACATTCAATCAGGCTTTCCTTGGCAATTATCCCTGGCAAATGAGACTGGCTGGTTTAAACAAGTGTAATCTCAAAGAGAATGATAATGACTTGAAGCCTAGAATATCCCACCCTTAAGTGTTTTGGTCGCAGTGATGAGAAGAAACATGATTTTCTGTTCAGAAACTTTGCATTTCTTTTGGCTTGATCAAGTTGAGGCCCCTTAAAGGTGCATTGACACAAATCGGTCGCAGCATCACATTTCTAGGGTACTGTATGTACTGAACTTAAATTCAAAAACAGCTATACCTGTGAGTGAACAGACACCAGTGAACTCAGAAAAGGATAGAGAAGCACAACACCAAATGCTGTACGCTCACTCACAGTGTACACCATACCCCTTGTCTCAAGATGGCTCTCAAACTACGGCATAATTTCCTCACATCTCTCACTTCTCAAAGACTACAAAATATAATGGATAAATTATTTACTGACTGCAGATGCATTTCTAAGGTTTTCGCAACAATCACAGTGTAGCTTTCATCCATTGAGGCCTTTGACAGTGGTTGCTTTTATAAAAGGCAGAGTCTGAGATAAGAGAAGGCTTTGACCAGCTCGCTTCCCCACGATAAATCTTTATCATTTTAGGTGATGACCTGACCCCTAAGACTTGTGCTGGTGAGGGGTGCTCATTAATACAACTTAAAAAACCTCCCGGATAATTCCTTCTATTTTCCTGATGCCTGTGACCTTTCCAGGAATGCAGCTATCAAATGAGCCCCTCCACAGTAGCCTTTGAGTCCAGAGAATAGAGGAGTGTGAAAAGTGGCATGGGATTCTCTTTGGTCCAAAAGAAAGCAGAGAGAAAGCGCACGTCACGGTGTATGCTTCAATGTCTCTCTCTCTCGTTGGTCAGATATGACAGATGATGGTTGCTTGCTGGGAGAGATTATTCTTAACTTCTGAAGCCACCAATAACGTAAGACAACAAACGTATCCAAGCCTTTGAACACACAGAACTGATCTAGCAAACATCATATGAGTATGTACATTGTTTATGTGAGTCATGTTTTGCTTTTCTGTTTGTGTGCTGAAAGCAACATTGTCCTGGACCTTTCTCAGGGATAATGCAAAGCATTTGTCACGATGACCCCTCATGACATACTGCTGTTACTGAAAGTATAGAGATGGTCAATGGTTGAAAATCAGACTTCCCATTTTAAGCTTCCATTGCTAAGTTTAGAATGGGTCATTTATGGCAAAACTATATTTAAGATCTACCACAGTTGCATGACATTGGGGTGTGAAGGAAGAAGCCCATTTCCTTTCATCCTAAAAGCACTTGCTATTTCAACAGGATAAATAATTCTGCTGGAGTTTCAAAAATGAAAGGTCACTCAGTGTCAATTCAGATTTCAGAAACATGTTTGACGTCCATCTCATATATTATTTTGGGATTTTCCACCATCTCTGCCTGTTTACTTTTTGTACACCCTTTCATTTTGTATGATAAACCTTTGCCCTATCTCTGAACAACATGTTTCTGTGTCCAGTTAGAATACTGTAAGGTTGATACCTGAACAGTAATTTCTGTAGTGTACCAGAAAAACTCGCTTGGCAATCCGATCCAAATATACATGTAATACCTTGCATAACATCCTATACATAAAAACAACTTTCCACAAGTCTGCTATTTTCTTTCCCGCTATCCTACTGTGTCCACCCTATTATTGCCTGTATCCACCAATCACAATACAGAACACTTTTAACCCATTACTTTTGTATTGTAACCTATTTACTTAAATTCATACTATTATCTTTGACTCTGCTTAGTACAAGCTTACTTTAGAATGTACTGTTGTGCTTGCAAGGTGCCTGAAAATTCTCAAACTACTTACATATACTGTAAGATGACAAAGTTTATTAATTACAGAGGAAATGGAGGATTTATGTCACATTTAAGTCTCTAGCTATAATTATAGAGTGATTAACGATATGGTAATTGCTACCCTTTAAAGGAACACATTAACTTCATCAGAATAAATCATATTTAGTGAAAACTTTTTAATTAAAATAAGGAAGCGCAAAAGTATTGCCGGTTATTAAAATTCAAAATTGTAAACAATTTCTAATTTGTGTCTATCATGCAGCAATGAATGTACCGTAGCACAGTACTACTGTGTCACACACTTTCTAAAGACACAAACAGCATGCCACATCTGTGAAGAGAAATATATTCATCAAAACATTTCATTCATATGCATCTTATTAACTGATCCGAGGAGAGAGGAGAAGTCAAAGGCAAAAACAAATTGGTCTTAGAAGACATCAGTTGGTAGACTTCCCTGAAGCATTTGTTTAGGAGTTGTGTTTATCCCATCCACATACCACCTATAATTTTCCCCATATGGTCCATAACTGATATGGATTAAACAATTAAGGCCGTTTTCTCCCCATGACTCCTGGCAGCTTCCTCTGACTTGAAGGACTGCATTTCAATTTAAATTGCCCCAAAAGATGAGTACATTTTTACTTCCCTGAACAATTAAACATGGCAGCGCTCACATGATTATCTATAATTAAAAAGAGTGGTGGGGTGTCTCCTTCCTAATGCCAGGTCTTTGTTGTACTTCACACACACACAGGCACAATTGTTTAGTTTTCTATTGGGCTGCATCACTATGATCCTTTAATGCATCCTCAGAGTACATGCTTGCTTGTGTGTTTGTTTATCAAAGAGTTGGAGTAGAGTAGAACTGACAAACACTTGGTGAACTTCATTGAATTAATTGTGACAAGCAAACAGGCACAATCATTGCATGCAGACACAAACAAACTCGTACACCCTTGTACCTGCACGACCTACTGTTACTACATAACAGTATTGTACCTGCAAAGGGCTGCAATAGGGCTGTAGCCTGGAGCTCGTCTCTGTGTTAAGTGTTTGCTCAAGGACACAGCAGCAGCATTTTGTAGGGAGAAAACACTGACAGCCTTTGGTTTCCATCTACAATCTCAGCTTAGGTTTGGGTTTGCGGCCTTGTAGTTATATGCCTTTTGCCCTAGGTTCTGTACTGGGAGAATTTATCAACCCAAACAAGGCACATGTCCTTGTACTCTACGGTAAGCATCCCAGTATGTACCTTACAAAAACAGGGAACCTCTTTAGTTATGAAGAGCCATGTTGTTTGAGGTTGGAGTGGTCCTTTCTAGATTGTTAAAGTCCAAAGATGCACAGTCACTGGTGACTTCATGCCAATGTTTCTTGCTGTCTATTGGCAGACAAACAGGTCACTTTAATCAGTAGACTAGCCACAAACATGAGGCCTTTTTCACTACATCATGTTTCTCACTCATTACCCAGTTGTGAAACTCCAACCACCAGTAATTTGCTTCCTCTCGACCTTTCTTGAGAGCAAAAACAGAAAAGAGGAAACCTGTCTCTTCCTTTGTTTGAGGAGAAGCTCTACCCAATTAAGATTCATAATGGGTGTGAGGACCATGTGTACCAGTTCTGCGGTGATTCAAAGGTTCAAGACAATACCCAAAAGCAAAGAAGGCAGGGAGGGGCACCCAAGTGGAAATGGGTTAATTGGATGACCCTATCCATCTCAATTAAAGATTTTAAGACATTTCCCCAAGTATGTGCATGGAAATTAGAATCTGTTACAGATGGCTTCTCCTGTGGGGTTCTCCCATATAATTGCTGGGAGATGTGGGTGTAACACTGCTGTGAGCCGTGTGGTCCGCCTTGCTCTTGGTGTTTCATTTTTAAAAACCAGAATCCAATGTTCAGTTCCTCAAGCCCAAAGCGTGTTCGACCACTTTCGAGTCCATTGAAACACTTGTATTGCACAAGTTAGCATAGATTGAAAAGATGGGCTTTTTTTGTAGTCATGACCTCATTCGTGTCTAATTATGTGTGAAACTCCTTGTTTGAGTAGAGTTCCTTTTGATTCCATTTTCTTTCTTCCTTTTTTGATGGCCTTGAGTCATTGGTGTTCATATTCTACTTTTAATCCCATATTCAAAGGCTACTGGACTTGTATCAGTACAATACGTGAGATTTAATGAATCCTTCTGATTTAACACTCAATGTTTCTAGATGAGCTGTACAGCTGTGAAAACAGCTGGCACCGATGGCTTAATTGTTTTTGGAGCAGATCTTGTATTTTTCATCAAAGACTTTACTGGGATTCTCGAAATAGTGATGGATTTTTACATTTGTTCTTGGCACTCACAATAAACATTGTACAGGCAGTTACAAGCTAGACTAGTGTGCTTTCCATTTTTAACCACTGCCAAAATGATTAACCCTTACACATTTTTTGTGAAGGGTACAAATACTGTCAGGTACCTTCTGTTTCATGTTGAAGAGACAGATTAAAGAGACAGTCTAAACACTAAGGACATTTTCTATGATCCTGGTTGTTCATGGTTACCAGGGATTTTCATAGCACGGCTGTGTGTGTAGTCTCAACTTTGGTTTCTGGCGACACTCGCACACAAGGCCTATCGCCAGTTGCAACACCACCTATGAGGGAATTGATTTCCCCCGGCAGCTTGGCCCATCTATTGCCACAAACATTGGCAGGACTGCAGTCACATCATGTTGACATAATGCAGAATCACTTCTAAGCCCCCATCCCCCCCTTCCTTGTCTGCATTGTTCCTGTGGTCACAAAGAAAATGAAAAGGACAGGAGGGAGGTCCGCTGGGAAATGGCACATTATTTCTGAATCCTCTGTTAACCTTATGTTGTCAGAGATGTCATGAGACAGTCTACATTAAAGCATCTCTGGCACAGACGCTTTTGTAATCAAAGGCTTTTGTTCTCTATACATGACATTGCCTCTGAAAACTGAAATTGAAACAGATGTAAGAAGTGTTCATCCTTGGAGACACCTTAAAAGACCTACGTAGCAGTGACTTGTCACTGGTCGAGTACCACCTACTTTAAGTAGCCTGTAAAGCAGATGGACTCACTCCATATTGAGGTTTTGCACCTCAAATAAAGTGGCAGTGTCTGTCTGCCTCATTTATATATTCTAATTAAATTTCAGATTTCAGGACTGTGATCAAGAGGAGGGTTCAGACTGAAGAGTATTTATTTAGTGACAATCCTGGAAAGACAAATGCCCGATTGGTGATGCGGTGACACGAAACCAATTGAACCTGCTTGGCAGGTGAAAATTAATTTCAAAGGAAATGCACTAATGATGGTCAATCCATGTTGTGGATCCAATTGCCAAAGCTAATATTAAACTGCATATATGCATTAGCCTGCTCAATGACGCCTGGACACACACATCCCTTTAAAGTAATTTGCTGTAAAGTAATCAAATTACAATCATACACCAGATGTTCATTGTAGATATATTAGATATGTTGATGTTATTTGTTAAGTGGGTATCCTAGTTCTAAATCGAGACTACCCTTATGTAGAGCAGGACAATTCACCATGTTTGAGATGTACTGTAATGAATAATCAATCATTTTCACTGGGGATAGGCTTTTTGTAACAATATCAGCAGCACTTATCCAAACTATGTACTGGACCATACAGACAGCTGGAATGTTTTCCCATCTTAGCTATGTGCAACAGCACTGAAGTTCAATAGTTACATCATCCTTTCACTGCTTAGCATTGATATTTGCCCAGCAATTGAATGTACCGTCTAGACTGATCCTATACATTATCGTTCACTGAAAATAACTGCAGTCGACAATGCTTTGCATTCTGAGAGCAATGAAGTTAACCCTAAACTGCAATCAATATCAATTTTCAGTACGTTCCAGAAATGCAACATTGAGATTTATTCAGACTTTCCAACCATGTGCCCAATCGTTATTATCGTGTTGGTATTGGGATTTGGGGTATCGGGATTTTGTTTGCCAGAAAGGGCCAACTATCGGGATTTTGTTGCTACACGAGTTGCAACAATCATGAATGAAGACATTTGCCGAGGGTAATTAGTTAGCTGCTAATTTGGTAATGGCATGCTTGGCCATAGTATCTGATTTTACTGTTGAACCAATTTGTTTGACCACCAGCAATTAGCTCCTCGGACAAGAACTGCTCTGAAAAAAGTTTATGTGGGTCTATCCCACTGACTTCCAATACATAAACCGACCATTTAGCATAATTATGGACTTGCTTGCCTTTATTTAAAAGGAAAGGAGACTGCATGGCTGCCATAGCCTTTATCTCCTGTGGAGGCAGCTACAAATAAGTCAAACGCTTAGTTTTATAGGCTATAGCAATACTAACAACCTATCATACAATAGACACAATTCAGTATGTTACTGCAGTTATTTGAGATTTTTACCACGTATTTCCTGTTTTTTTAGGTCCAACTACTCGCGCAAATTTTACAGACCATGAAGTAGGCCTACAACCTCACATTAATCGACGAGAGAAGATGTGAGTTACATTGATGGAAAACGCTGTATATTAAACCACCCATGAATATGTTTGACTTCAAACTGGAGCTGTGCCTCATTAGCTGTACACATTTTAATGTGGATTAATGACTAAACGGCCAAGTTTGGCCACACTCAATTGCTGGAGTAATGTCCTGGAGTCAGGTAAGACCAGTGGACCATTTTGCTTACCGCAACATGTCTGTAAAGGCAAGGCTGTAATTCACTCTAGGCTCTCTCTCTAACTTTATAGACACAAACACACACACAAACACACACACATTCCAGAATCTGCCAACTTGGCTTTTTATCTGGTTTATACCCCTCATTTGACTCCAATCAAATGTTCATATGATCATATGTTCAGATGATCAGATGTTCTTAGATGTAAATCAGTATTTTCATTTTTATTTTATTGATTTTACAAAATACTTGGAGCAAGGTGTATAGTTGTCCTCTAAAATGAAGGCTTACTGTTAGTGTTCACATGTAAAGCCTCAGGGTCAGAATATAAGGAAGGAGCTTTGAAGGGTCTTCTATTGGGCTCTCTATTCATTATCAGTCTGCCTGCTGTTCATTGAACCTTTAAGCTTGATGACTCTGACTTATCCTCCTTAAACCTAGAAATGTGTTGTCTGCCTTAAATTTGCGCCACTATTACCCCATTGTTTATTCAGAAATCCCAGTTGTAACTGTAAGTGTTTTCATCCTGATACAGATACAAAGCAGATATCAGAAATTGGTCAACTTAAAGGCGAGATTGGCGCTGGAGTGAGTTTAAATTTGATGCCTGAGCTTGCCTTTGGTCTTGATGGCTGGGCCTCACATCTGTCTACTGTTACACAAGGCTTTCGAGTGTGGAACCCATTCCCAGTTACTGACAGAAAAGACTCCTGACCTCCTGACATTTTTCATTTGGCTCCGTTATCAGCTTAAGCTGGGAGTGCTGAACCCTCTGTGGTGCTGAGGACAGCAGGTAACTCTCCCCTTTCTCTCTCTCCCTTTCTCTCTCTCTCTCTCCCTTTCTCTCTCTCTCTCTCTCTCTCTCTCTCTCTCTCTCTCTCTCTCTCTCTCTCTCTCTCTTTCTCGCTCTCTCACTTACTCAAACTCTTTCTTTCACATCCTCACACTCTCTTTCTTTCTTCTCTCTTTTTCTGTATTTTCCATTCCATCTGTTTAATTTTTCATTCCCACTCTCATCTCTCTCTCTTGCACTCTCTCTGTCTCTGTCTTTATGTCTCGCTCAGTTCCTCTACCTCCCCTTCTCCTGTGTTTCTCAGTTTATTTTTCTTTCTCTCCCTTTTGCTCGCTCATTCTCTTTTCTCTCGTTCTCTGTTTTGCCCTATGTATCTTTTTTTCTTATATTCCTCTCTTCCTCACACTCCCTCCTCACCTCCCGTGCCAGCTTTTTTGCCCACTACGTAATTAGGGCCATGCATTGAAGCCAGACTGAGAGAGACATGCTCTTCCCTATTCTAAGCAGTCATATACATGTTTATGACAGCTTTATAAATGTTACAAATTTATAACATTTATAAATGTATTTGAACTTGGCTTGTGGCGCCATATTCTGCTTACACACCTGGAACTTTGACATTTATATAAAGGGGTGAGCTTTGATTTGACTGCTTCACAAGTATAATATCACGTACATGTAAATGTTTTGCACATTACGTAAGTTTTGCTTGTCTTTGTAAAGCTACTAAACAAGAATACCATCAAAACAAGTCTAAAGTGGCCATTTTAAAACAATCAGTCAGTAATTGGTTTGTGTGGACCGTGTATTTCAAATCTGTCCTTTCTAGACAATTGGTAAACCCCACTTGTAAGGTCCTAGATTTCAAGTACGGTATGCGCAGATGATATGTAATAAAGGTAAATTTTCAGTGGAGCATGAGCTTTTGATGTCGTCGCCTCGCTTTCACACTCTACACTGGCTTCCTACATCCACTAATTAACATATTAATCGTTTATTTGTGTCCTTGTACTGGTACCCTACCAACCAGTGTTGCAGAACATAGAAGAGTACATGTCTGCTGGCGTACCTACTGTGACAGTGTGAGTCCATGTGTTTATTATTCTGCATGTGTGTGTGTGTGTGTCTTCACGGCGTGTAATCAGAGCCGCTTCGGAACTTTACAAGAAGTCATTAACAGTCAAGACTATTGTGCAGACGCCACGATTTCAAAGGTGCTCCACAGCAGCTTGTGTGGTGAGGGCTGATTGAACCGGAGCACTTGAAAGGGGGAGAGAGACGTCAGGTTCGCCGCGTCCTGTCGCGGCCCATCTGCCTCCTCCTCTGCACCTACCCACAGCCCCCTTTGTAAGGAAGAAGGGGTTTGAACATCAAAGAGCAGCCCTGCTACCTAGGAGACAGAAACAATTAGTAAGGGATCTAGAGAGAGAATGGAACGGTGGAGTTGGGTTTGCCTGTAAACTCCAAATGGACAGGGACAGTTTTTGAAGAGGGTTCAGGTGTGGTTTTGAAGTAGGTGTTGCATAGAAGTGATGGTGTTCAATGACAACACGAGACAATTAAAGGGTAACGTGTGCCTACACGAAAGGCATGGTTCCAACCAAATATTAATCAAATAGCATGGGCCTATTATGTAGGCTACTAGCCTACATAATGGAGAAGGTTCATGGAGAAGGTTGTGGCTTCTGTATGGTAGAGAAGGTTATGGCTTCTGTATTGTACTGTAGATAAGGTTTCGGCCCCTTTATGGTAGAGAAGGTTCTGATGAAGCGCTACCAACATGTTTTCATACTCAAATTGTAATATTTCTCATATTTCAGTTGTCGGGGATTTTGAGTCTGAACAGTAACGGTTGCTTCCACATAGTCAGTTACTCATAATGTATGACAGCCATGTTATGCTTGATAACTATTTCCTCATTAACACCTGTATCGCACAGCCTATCTGCCAAGCTGGGCAGAGGAAGTCCAGAGCAGGTCCCAGGGGAAGTAGCCTGATATAGAATACCCTTGAGCTGCTTTACTGCTATGAGATTTCTCTCATAGCAGTCTTTGTCGGTACCCACAACCTGAAATATGACATTGTTCAAGTTTACAGCAGATGAGGATTAAATACATACAGTATACACACATAAACCATACTTGTCTTGCAGAATTGGTGCAGTTTTGAAGCTTAACTATTGGTTTTAATGTTAAACAAGTTCATATTTGATATTTTTTCAACACTTTTATCCTAAGTGATGTATAAATATAGGGCATATAGAAAACATTGCTGAAGATGAAGGATCAGAAGTGCCTAGTTCGAACGATGTTTCAATGGAGAGTTAAGGAGGGTTCTGTATTTTGGGTCAATAACTTTGTGGCACCTTATTCTCCATACGAGAGTAGTTTCCAATGCACAGATGCGGAAGAAACTGGAAAATTGTTGCATGTTGTATTCTTGAGAGTTTAGTTTAATCGTCACATCACTAAGATAGTTCAACCACAACATATAGAATATTCAGACTCTGAGGTGTACTTGATGATGAAGATTGCAAATGAACTATGTTATGCTTTCTTCTCACACAATCTGTTTACTACCTGGTAAACACCCTAGTTGTCATTCATCAAATTCTAGTCTAGTAAGTGTTGTTGTACATGTTGAATTGATTGTTGTTCTGCTCGTCCTCCCTTGTCATTTCCTAGCTTTAGGAAACAAGGACTTCAGAATGCCCCCAGACATGAAGATGGAAAAAATGAAATTGCATACATATAATCAATTTGTAAGGAAATGAGGAAAGCATATTAAAAGACAGACGCTAAATAATTAAATTCAATTAACTGGCAAAAAAAAAAGAAAAAAAAGAAAAGAAATAATGGGCCTGGACCAGAGAGCAATAATTGCAGCTTTCATCACAGTAAATCATTGCGCATTTTCCTTGTGTGACACAATTGATTGTATTATATTCCTTAAAGCTTTTTAAAGCATATTAAACACAGTAGGGGCCCTTTGTTGAAGTTGACAGATTTAGGTACCAAAGTATCAGTGCAAGCATTAGATGTGATTGGGAAGCCTCAATCACTCAAAAGACTGCAATTTAATCTCAGGAACGCCAAAGATATCTCCCTCTGCCGCATCTAGCAAGTGCCTCTCCCTGCCTTACAATTACTTCTTGAAACATTAACCCCTGTCCTGCTCCTCCACATTACATTTTTTATAACAAACATCTAGTGTTTACAACTACATGCTGTAGCTTCTTATTAATCTTCAACTCGTCTCTTTCGATACGGACGTTCCATTCCAGACAGCATCATTTAAGCGGCGCTTAATCTTGTTGCTAATCGTGTCTTCAGATTCACTTTAAGCATTTTAGGCATGTAAATAACGACGGCGATGTGTAGTGGGCGGTTGGGCTGATTTGAATGGATGCCCGTTGAAGCTAATAAGGCGACTGCATGTCTGGGGGGTTGGATGAAAGACAGAGTGTTTCAAGGTTATCTCCCCCAACAATTCGTCTCCACAGTTCAGCGTCACTGAGGCTCTGGCACAGCCATCGAGTTCAGGCACCTCCAGGCAAGAGAGCAGCACCAGTATCAATCCCTGCGCTGGGCCCGCTGACCAGGCCCCCATCCCCGGGTCACATCAAAGGGTGTGAAGGCTGTAGCACTAACGGGGATGCTGGGGGTCATGGACACTGACGGAGGGATTTAGTCATTTTGGGGCTTATGTCTGAGACACCATGGAGTGTAACTATAAAAGCACAATGTCACTCTGTGACCTCCAGTCTATCCTCCTACGTACACCAGCAGCAATGTGAACTTGGAGTACACACTGTGTGGAGAGCGTTGTGACACACACCCACACACACACTTGGAGTAAAGAACTTACTGTAGACAACCATTGGCACGCACACACATGCACACCATTCTGAACCTTCATCAACATGTACACAAACAGATACACCCACAACCACATGTGGTGTCCGTGCACCGCTGTGAACATCAATCATGCGTGGCAATTTGTAAGGATAATGATGGCTAACGACAATGGTAATTTGACAGTTAATTTGGCACTGATGTCCAGTAAATTCAGCAATGTTTTTTTTTTTTATGTGGGGACGTGCAAAGTGGCAGTATATTCCAGGACTAAATGTGACATTTAGTGGGGCTGTATGACACTCAGAGGAGACATTCCTATCTGTCTCATTTTCATGCATTCCCAAAACATCCATCTGGGAATTACTTTCTGCTTTTAGGGGTGATAAACCACATCAGAGGCAGTTTCCAGGCAGCGCAGAGGAATCCCTTACTCTACACAGGGTTTTGTTCCTCATAGATAATCAGAAACAGCTTACATGAATATGAAGTGAGTCTCCAGGAAGTTACCATTTTGGCCTAACTTGGAGTGCCAAGGTGCCAGGGAAGGATATTGTCCAGTGGTTGTTTAACGCCAAAAAAGCCTTGTTAAATCAGAGGAGCACCTCTGAGAACCTTACTCCTATGAACAAGTGTGCAGGTTCATTTTTCTGCATGACACCAGGATACCTGTACGCTTATTAAACCTTGCAATATCTTTCTCTCAGTCTGTCATTAGCTTCGCATCAAGGCAAGGCATGGTCTCATCTTCCCCTTTTTTCCCTCTTGTAAATAGACTGTCCACATCATCGTTAATGAGGATCCATGTCTGCAAGCCAGCCACAGCGCCCACATTTTGATCTACTTGTTATGCAGTGTAGAATACAACACCCTCATGACTGTAGCTACTGTATTGGGTTCTGATGACCAACCTGAGGAGATACTTACAAGTACGATTCAGTATTGTGGAGCACAATGTCAGCTTGAACCTGTTGGAATTCTTTCTTTGTCTTGTTCTTTTTTTTGACTCACACATCTGTTCATCTTTACCACTAATGCGTTGTGACTGATAGATGGCTAATTTGCCAAAGATCCTCGCCAACATACTAATTTAATACATCTGCTGAGAGTGAGCAAGCCTGGCATTGCAATGCTGCCCCCCAGTGCATGCACCAACCAGCCAGCCAACCAGCTTCGACTCAGCGCAGTGTCCTGTGGTTCAACCTGCAACCAACTTGTAAATAGACAAACAATTCCATTGTTTGTTGGGAGGTTTGTTGTGTTTTCTGGGCGAGGTAGTTTAGGTTGATTGTTTTGGCCTTATTGAGAACGCCTCAATTAATGTCCACAGTGATCATTCTAGAGAAGTGAAAAAAGCCATTGTTATACTTTGACTCAGCTTGAGTGTGTGTATGAGTGTGTGTGTGAGTGTGTGTATGATTGTGTGTGTGTGTGTGTGTGAGTGTGTGTGTGCTTGGCTGGCCCCGGTCCAGCAGTATGCCATCCTTCCCATTCTTCAAAGTGCATTTATATTACAGCTGCTCTTGGCAGCCTGGTCTTTCTAGCGGTTAGCTTGAGGCTGCTCCAGGACTGACTATGATTGCTATTGCTATAACATAAAAGCTGTTACTGGCCTTGTTTAGGGATGGTTATTACAAGCGTATGAGAGAACGATGGACACACATCTCTCTGGTGGTTACCAGGCACCAGGTCTGTGCAGAAAGCATGTGTGTGCGCTAATGAAAGGGTGATGTTGATAACTCCTCACTGTGGTAAATATTGAATGTAACTCTGCCCTTGGTTACCTTTGCTGCAAGCTGGAGCCTTTGTCATGTATACAGTAGCTGTTTAGCTTTTTACTTATTGACAGAGGTGACAGTGGGGGGCATTTCAAAGACAGCCCAGAGAGGCCAGTCCGGGAGATCAGATCTCTGCAGTAGGCTGGGTCTTTGTAGTGTGCTAGCCAGCTTTCTGTTGTGTGCTACACTTTTGAGGTGCAATGCCAAGGATTTGTTGGTACTGTTGGTAACAATATAATTCCGGGTTCAGAGATGATGGAGCCAATTTTCTTTGACTCCTAATAGGGGGGCAGAATGTTGTACCTCGTACAACAAAAAACACATAGAAATCCACAGCAATGCATGCATGATCACGGTCACATTTTCTTGAAAAAAAAGGAATCAAACAATAATGCTCCATACACCTCGTGTGACATCTTTTTTAGCCTATTGCCTGTGTAAAGCTACACTTTACATAACGGTTTACATAAAGTACCACCAGTAATTCCTATAGTATAAACATTGTGGGTATATGGGAATTGCTACGTCATTAAATGGCTTTGAGTGTCAGCAGACTAGATTATTACAAAGTGTACAAGCCACAGTATGGGGAAGGAATGTAAAGATTAAGTGAATGTTGTTAAAGGACAGTGGAAGGTTGTGTTTCCAAACCAAGATGAATATTAACATCCACTTACACCTGGATTGCCCAACCTCCCCCAGTCCAGGTTTCTGGTGTTATAACTTGTAGTGCTAAACCATAATAGTGTGTAATTGCACAAATGTAAGAAGAATGTTGCAAGAAATGTATCAATGTAACTACCATATTGTTATTACAAGTATTGTTATGTATTAGTGTATGTAACCTTTTTGTACAATGTTGCCTATAGCTGTGTATTTAAAGTAGGTCTCCTGCTATTCATGTGCATGACTACATACTCCCTTTGCCTCGCACAGTACTACATATTTGTAGAGGTGACACAATTAAAATCAATACTTCTGGGGTATTAAACAAAGTTAAATACAAAGTTATGAAAATAAGGAGGAGTTCCTATCATTAAAAGTTTTAATCTGGCACACTCGTACCAGTAAATGTAAATGTAGCTAGGGTTTGTTTCCCTTCAGGCCTTCACACAGCAGTTTAAATACACCCCCACATTTCTCATGGTTGTTGGTGGGGGGGAGAGGTGGGGCGGGGGCTGTAAAACGTTCACACTGATGGAGCTATATTCGATTCCTCCCTCGAGTAGAAAGGCAATACCCCCGTCGGGCACCAGCATTTAACAGCGCGTCCTCCTCCGCGACCCCAGCGTCAAAGATAAACTTCCAGAAAACAACGCCGCTCGTCAGTGGCTGGGGCCCTTTTCTTTACGGCCCAAGCTTCCAGAAGCTTCCAGGGTCCGCAACAATTAACAGCTCGCACGGCCCAATGGTGCACAAAACTGAATTACCCTGTAAGCACAGTAACATACCACTCCCCTTCTCCCCCACCTCCATATCTGTCCACTGCTCTTACCCCTCCACACCACATCCCTTTCTCCCTCCCGCCCTCCCTACCTCCTTTTCTCTTTCCTTCCCTCTTTCTCTCGCTCCCTCCCCTAGGCCTACAGCAGTAATGTATCTCCCATTGCGTGAGCTTCTATAAATTACCGACAGCACGAGTAGGCAGATACAAATAAAGGTGATTTAGCCCAAAGAGATGCTGAGCGATCGCTCTCATTAGTCCGGAGTGGAGACCAAAGTCGAGATTTAACTGAGAGGGATTCCTAGCCATTAGTGGCGTGGCAGCGTGGCTATTGATAGGTTTTTAATAAGACGCTACATTACTGGTTATCATGAGCGAGTGGGTTTATGGTAATGGGAAAAGGCAGGGGAGGGGAAAGGAAGTCTCAAATGTGTTTTCTGTCAAATTCTGTTCAGCCCCTGCAGCAGGCTCCCGAGTCTCTTTAAAAGGGAACTAGACTATTCGTGTCACTAAAGGAGGGGAAGTCTTGCACCATGTACGCCGTACAATGTAGTGAATGGGACCTTGATAAAGGACCCTTTTTTGCACTAAATTGACTGACGTGAATGAGGGGGGATGTGGCAGTGATGAACTGCACCAGAGGGACATCTCCTGTGTGTGCGGAAGTCTTCATTTCCTGCTATTAATCAGTGGGACTAATTCCCCCCCTGTTCCAATTTTAACCCTACAGTGTCTCTGCCTCAAGATGCTCTAATTGAAATATTAGCTGCAAGTTAAGTAAATGAAGACAATTTAATCAGCTCTTCTTTTTTCCATTTTCTTTCTCCCACATGTCCTTGAGATCTTTCTATTAACAAAGTAGTTGAGGGGATCAATTGAGAGATTTTTCTTTACTTCAAATGAGATATCTCTATTGTCTCAATGACAAAAGATTTGAAGATTAACCTTGTTAGAACGTGAACCTAGACTAGCCTTCGAGGAGTGATGATAACTGTCTGCTCTCATTCACCCTCTTCCTTCCCCTTTCCACCTGTCTAGATTGAGCATGTTTAAATCCTAGCAGCCCGGCCTCTAAAAAGGTTTGACAGGTTCTCTCAGATTCTTAACTATGTTTGACTAATGCCTTCAATTCAGGACTGTCATGCTTGACATGCATAGCTCTCTTACCCAAGTTAATGGCAGGGTTGCACTACCTGTTCCTCAGCCTTTTCCTGGCCTTTAGACAGCGTTTCACTGCTGTTCAGAAAGGGAGTGACCTGCTCTGATCCTGAGTCTTTCAAAATCAAATTCTAAGCCACAGTTGCAATGCATGTCAGACCTTGAAAATGTGAAGTCTTTGAATGGAAAATACACTAGGATTACAATGAATTACTGTAATGGAAAAATGACAAGTTAACTTTTTTCTTTACCTTATTTCACTGAAAACTTAACTGACCAGTAGGCACATTAAGTCTGGCATGCTAACCATATCAGACATATGTATTTATATTCCAACATAAATATATTTCTTAAATCCATCATTCTGTGTTATTTCATCAAGTTAAATTAAGATTTCCATTATTTTAGGCTTTGTTACCGTGAACTGTTAATAATTACTGACTGGCACATGGCCGCCGATGGCTTTGTTCGCTGCAAATGGGGTTCATCGATTGATTATTGTGTTTGTTCTGTGTAATTTTATGCCTGTCTATGTTTCCCAATAATGTGGCGTATTGGTGAAGCTTATCAATAGCCATTTTAGATAACTCCAGACAGTCATCTCACCGTGTCTGCCTCAAATAATCCCTTCTCCTCCAAAGATTACTTTATACACTTTTAAGTACATGGTTTTCACTGTAATGCACAAGAAGAAAGTTGAACCAAAATTGAGGCAAACCAATCGGTTGAAGAATCTTCTCTTTTTTTTTCTGTCTTCTCCGTCCCCCCTATCAGACGCGCAAGCCGCTGATAACCAACCCCCCACTCGCCCTTCACTTCTGTGTGTCTGCACGGCAGCGATAAGCAAATCAATATCCTGTCACTACTTATTTTTACTAGCCCAATTCTACTCTCTGCACCTTGCACAAGGTGACAAGCTCCTGCCTCAACCGTCTGGCCATGCAATCTCGGGATCCCTTTGTAGAAGATTCTCTCTCTCTCGCTTTCTCTGTTCCTCTCTCTTCCCCATGCAACTCTGGATATTCCAGTGGCAGCCATGTGCCAACAAGCTGTAGCTAATGCAGCCTGTGAACATACCAGGAGATGGATACAGTTGGGTCATGTTTACTGCTTTAACATAAGAAACCACAGATTTTTGTGGTGTTTGTATATCATTCTTCAGAGTTTAAATGTCATGAAAGATGGTCCTGACACGTTATCAAACTCAAGTAAGGATGCCAGCCGCAGTTACATCACTCCACTGTATGGGAAACATTTTTAAATGGCAGTTACACTGTACAAGATTCAATAGATGTTTAACTTTCCATTGTAAAAATCACTTAACAGTCTATGAAGAACCATTGCTCTATAGAAGAGTAATATAATTTGTGCGGATTGACTTATTCATCTTCTTTTTCTGTCCACTTTATCATTGCAATGGACATACAGTAACATGTGGAAACTGAGAGTCTTTTACAGATTGAGGAATAAACTCTATTGTTGAAATATGCTAACAAAGTGATCGTATGCCTTCAAGGATATTCTGCCAACTCAAGATAATGATAGAATTTGCACAGTAGTGTCTCAGGGTGGTCAATTACAGTCTCTGGCCACGTACGATGATGTCAGCTTACTGAATCAAAATCACTGCAGACATTTGTGATTACACATTTGGCACGTCTCCCAAATATCGCCCAGGCTCATTCCGCAGCTTGAATGATAGACATATGTCAGGTCAAATTGCTAAATAAATAGAGATAATTAGAGAGCAACTTTGGTTTAATCTCAGACAGTGACAGCTATCATTCCGTTCTCGTGCTGATGAAAATTAATTTGGTGGGAGTATTCCAAGTCTTTCATTCACCTGTATCCCATATTGGTCAGAGGATGGCAGATGATTTGTTTAAATATTTAATGCCCCAGGCTGTCAAATAACAGTGCCCCCATGATAAGATTTGCAAGGCCTGCCATTGAAATTATAACGCCTTAAACAATGATTTCTTGGAATAATGTATTTCTTTTTTTGACAGTCGGGTTAGCATATGAACCGTGAAACCATGGGCAAGATATGTCACTCTCTAGAATCAGTGAAACTTGAAAATGCCAGTCATGGAGTGGGTATAATAAAATATGAATGGACCCTGACCATCTCTGGCACATTAATAATTGTCTGCGTAATGTGTATCCCCAGATTACTCCTTATCACTCCTGAGACACACACCAGGGTGCTGTGTTGGGTAAATAAACAAATGCTCTCCGGGACAGACGGGCCAAAACACAAACCAGATAGACTTCATGTACATTTTGACGTTTCACACTGCAGGCTAAATAGAATTGACAAGCATGCATAATCCCCCATGCTATAGCTGGAGATGGATGGTTTGCCTGGAAACTGCCTTGTTTAATGTGGACTCAATTGTTACCCTCACTGAACTTCAATCAAAAAAGGTTCCCATGTAGAGAGGAATGTCCTATTTGTTCAGGGTAAATGGATAGTTTAAATGTGCATGCATACCTAACAGTAGATTTTATTGATGACTGACTGTACATTATGATGCTGGGTAGTGATTGATTGCTTTCATATCAAAAACCTAGTTCCAAAGTAACTAAACGTCCCAACTCTGACAGTGGAAGGTGGATTATTTATCTTGGCGATCAATAGAAATTCTGATTCATGCCAAAGCCTGGGATTTACATTTCTTGCTTACGTTTCTATACTGTCGTGTTTCTCACCTCTTTATGGTTCAAGATCTAATAATGAATTGATTATGGTTTGAACGATGCAATTGTTTCTTTTGTTCACTCACTAGCAGTCCCAGTGGGCAATGCAGATCTGTTAACCTCGGATGAATGGTAGCTTTCATTACTTTCTTGCTCTGCATAGCTACCTTACCGGGGATAATAGTCAGAGAGATGTAGAGGAGTCTTTATTTAAAGCTTCATTTCATTATGTCCTTCTCTTCCAGGGTGACAATGGAGCTTGTGTGTGCGTGTTGGGGTTTCATTACTGCCAGCCTGTTTGTTTGTGTGTGCGTGTGCGTGTGTGTGTGTCTGTGTCTGTGTGTGTTTGAGAGAGATAAAGAAAGAAAGAGGCCATTGTTGAGTGCCTTTGTGGAATATAGATAGTGGGCGGCTGTCATCATACTTGTCTCAACTGGGGTTCAATGACTTATTCCATACAATCAACAGGATAATTAGCAAATGAAAGTTAGATTGAATAACAGTTCCAACCACGCAATGTGACAGTGGTCAAGAAAAATAGGGTCGAGATGTGCCAATGATTGCACAGCCATATACGCTGACCTTTTGGAAGGGAATATCATTTTTTCCTTCAGATGCTTATGATCATTATTATGGGGATTTATATGATTGTTCCCTATGGTATTACAGTTCCAAACTTTGTATATTTGTAAGTGCCTCTCTATCTGTGAAAGATGTGTGTTGTTTCATTGCCAGTGCAACATGTAATTGACACTGCTCTTAACTGGTTTGAAACCACCCTCGAGGTGGCTCCAGACTTCACTGTGCTCTTTTGGTCTAATGGTACACAATTATGCTTACAGAAACTATTTGGGTGGAGGGACAGGGAACAAGTAAGAGATTGAATGAACAATGTCGTGGAAAAAACCTGCCAAGAACTGGATCGGAGATGTGAATTGAGCATGCACAATGGCAGACTGTCAAACTAATCAACCCTTCAGTCCTCATCTCTATCTAATTAGCTGACATCCTTCGAAGTGACACTCTCTGACAACTTTCATCTTTATTTATGTGGCGGTCATGGTCAGCCATTTTACCACAAGCAGACAAATTAAGAAAGCTGGAGATTGAAAATGTGTTTTTGAACAGTGTGACCTTGCACAAGTGTACTCACATTCCCCACACAGGCACACAAACAAGTAGTCTCACTTCATTTCATAAAGCAGTTGGCTGCACATCTATAAATAGGCTGTAGGGCAATGCACAACCTCAATTTGCCACCTCCATACACTTCTATTGCAATTATCCCAAGGTTTATTTCAGTTAAGCAGTCAAGCACAGGGAATAAATGCCACAGCTCATTCAGCACTGGTTAATAGCAATGAGAATACTTAATAGCAGCCAGCAATCATTTTGATCAAGGGGGAGGGATAGGGGAGGGCGGGGGGGTTGAAAATAAGCTAGAAAGAGAATTGGCATGCTTCTCTCCCTCCATAATTAGTTAGTTACGGCCACTCGTATTTACGATTGATCTAAGGGTGTGTGCGCCTTGTCTTGCTCCCTTCTCCCCACTTTTCTAAGTGTGACTTTGAGAAGCGATTACTGGCATTGAGCACGGCGACACTATTTCTCCCATTGGTAGTTTCCCCATGCCGATTAAAAACCCGCGGCCATTCTCTCCTTGGGAAGCTGAAGTAGCGTGTACAGCATGGGCCTGTATTTCATTTGCGAAAACGGGGCCCTGGCTGAATGTAAAAATCAGCAGTCAGCACCTTGACTGGGCCACAGGGACAGAAAGAGTGTCTGATTCTGTAAGAGGACAGAGAGCAGGGCACACGTGGTGATGGAACACAGAGAGGCATCCTTTGATATCCCCTCAGCATCGGCCCTGACCTTCACCTGCTCCGCGTGAACTCGGAGAACACAGACACGAGGTGGATGAACTGTTCCCCGAGCTGTCCTTTAGCTCGCGCTCCAGTAACCGTAATAAAACAACTGTAGGCCGGATGGCGAGGAGCCACAAAGGGATTAGCTCCTGAGACCTGCTCAAACACACACGTGCACACACACACACATACACACACACTCATGGGCACAGAAGCTACTCATCACACCGTTATGGTCACACGCACATGTGCACACCTCCCCCCCCCCCCCTCCCCCCCCCCCCCACACACACACACACACACACACACTAACACCCACAACCACATACACAGACACCAAACATGGGCGGAGACAAATGCTGACACACACTCCAGCATGTGTCTTGCTAAACACACTACAGGGACTTGCTGTGAAAATAGAGATCCGAAACAGATCATCATGTTCTCAGTAACTGCAGCCAGGCATCCTGATTTTATTACTATACCACTGAACCCAGGCTTTCTACGACATGCTCGGACCTACAGCAACCACAGCCTAAGCGTTTGGATCATTGGAAAGCATATAAGTATGTACAATGTATGAGTTTTTGAGCATGACCACATCTTTGTACGTGAAGGTCTCAGGATGTAATTCCTCTGGGGATTTATTTTTTTCTCCACCGCCCTGCCATCCTGAGACAGCACCATAGTGTAGCTTTACAGCTTGCAGGATATCCAGTGATTCCCCTCTGCGAAATACTTATTGTTTGCTGAGAGATGTTATGTCCATCGGGATTGGGTCCACCTGTGGGAAAAGGATTGTGTTGAAATGTCCAGCCCGCTAGAGTTATTTTATCTGCAGTCTGAAGTACATCGACTGAACAGTGTACTTTAACCTACCTCCAGCCCAACACAAAGCACTTGGGCAACTTTGACCCCAAGAGTCTTTGCTCTCAGAAACACTGACGGGATCAAAACTAATCTGAATGTCAAATACCTTAAAAAAAAACTATGTGTTAGGAAATCATTGCTAACAGGACACAGTCCAGTGAACCAGTCACTTGATATTTAGTCTACACATTCCTTCAGAATTCCTCCCATGCAACCTAGCTCGATGTTGCTGAGACACATGGGAGTCCTCGACCAGCCCCCCAGCGTTCCTCTCGCCTTCCAGCTTTGACCTTGTATTTCTTATTTACGGCTCAGAAATATTCCCCTTCACAGCTCCGAGTACTAGACAGGCTGTGAAGAATATGTTAGTGCCGGGTGAATAAAATACCACAGTCTTTATTATTTGAAAGTAATAAGGCCTACTGTTTAATCACGAATCAGTGAATAAAGTTTTAATGACCATAGATCCATGAGTCCTGGGCTTGCGTCAACTGGACAGCGTCACGTCATAAAGATAATAGGAGGGGGAGCTCGCATATTAAATGAAAACTATCCTCATGACAGGAGGAGGGAAAACGTCATTCCTTGAATCTGAAGTAATTATATGTCAGATGGCTGGATTCCTTCTCAATGTGGATGCATCGGAAAAACAGAAGCTCTCTTGCTTTTAACTAATTAAGACTTCCTTCTAAGAAAGAGGTGGGGAAGTCCATTTTGAATCTGTCTGCTTCAAATAAATCACAGTTGACTCCTGCACCCAAGTGGGAAAGTAACCCGATAGTGGTAGAAAAATAACAAAACGAGTGAAGCTTTGAAATCTTGACGTTGTGTATTTATATTAAACAATTTCATTAAGAGCATGCTTCACACTTCACTGTTTGGTTTGTTTAAGTCCTCGCACACCTTTTGAGCTTTGTTGTCTGGTAAGTTCTAGTTACGACGAAAAAAGACTACCGGTAACAAGAAGTGACAAGCTTAATTACCATAAATGTAACTTCCTTTGTGAGGTCACTTGCAATTTTCACAGTAAGTATAAGCCTTGAGCAAGACTTTGACTAAAAAGCTAACTTCTTTTGAAATGTTCTAAAGTGGATAATATACATATATTGGACCGGACTTGAATGGTATGTGCAAAGATCCTGCAATAGAGTCTAATGTGAATAAATGGGAAGATGCTTTTTGAATTTATTCTGTTCATTCCTGAAGGAGAGGATTGAAAAGGGAAGTCATGTGGGATTCAGTGCAAAGGGGTCAGGGGTGTCGATCACAACCTTGAAAGACATGACTCTTTCAAGGTGTAAGTGACCTAATAATTATTACATGGCTTTCAGTCCTCAACTTGGTAAGGTAACTGATTGGAAGGAAAAAAAAACATTGTAAACATGTCTGCGATTCATTGGCTATTCAGCACGCTGTGTCTAATCAACTTCTTCAGGCCCTTGATTCTGATTCATGTAGCCTTTGAACTTGCATTAAATAACTGTATTTTAGCCCCAGAAAATGTTAATCATTAGAGTTATCTTTTATCTTTTATTCGGATATTGGGCGGTGGAGGTCAGTTTCGCTCATATTTTCTATGTCTCTTTTGTAATGAGCCAGTAATGAAGATACATGTAGAAATCCCTTTGGTTAATAAGACAAGTGTCAGGTTTTTCTTTCCCGGAGGGAAGATTTAGTGCTGAAGCACTCTGAACTAGCCTAGTCTCTGGGAATGAGAGGGGGCCTGATTTTCTGACACAACTACTCCAACAACCGGGGGGTGGGGGAGTAGGGGGGCTGCCGCTGCTAGGGAGGGGGTGGGGGAATAGGGGGTGCGCATGTGGCGGTGTCAAAGCAGAATTACTCCTCATTATAGAGCCGAGAGGGCCAGTAAATCACAAGGCACCGGCACCGCAGCGTTGCAGCTCTCACCGTACCTCCCACCATCACCCCCAACTCCCACCCCCTATCCCATCATCAGTCAAAATCACCCTCTCCCTTAACACACGGCTGGGTTCTATGACTGCCCGCAGACCTATAATAAAAATTCCCATGTCTCAGTGCACCATCTATGAAGAGATGGCGTCCTGGCTGCTGTATATCTGCCCACCCATGACAGTGTGTCCATCCAACACAGAAAACATGTGATAGCTGTACGCTTGATTCATGGGGCAGCACAAGTTTGATTTGAGGATTGACCTGTGAAACCCACTGAACGTTGCGTCAGGTTGGTGTTAGTTTCGTTTATGGAGAAAAGAGGGGTAGACATGGGTCTGGTTTTGTTGCTCTGATAACCGGGTGATGTCCAGACCACCTGCAACCCATCTGTCCATTCAGGTTTCACAAATGGTGTGTTGCGACACCTTGACATTGTCGTGGTCGGTGGTGAAAAACGATGTTGCACTCCATTAGGCCCCCGCCGGCGAGGCCTTCTCGTCCCATTACGCTCGGCAGCGTGTCCCGCCATGTTACTGCAAGCCCCATTGCCGTTTATTTCACAATCTGCCAGATGAAACGCCTGATATTAACAATCTGCTCCTTCACGTCTTCTCTCTTTTTCTCTTTCTATCTGTCCTCTCTCTCTCTCTCTCTCTCTCTCTCTCTCTCTCTCTCTCTCTCTCTCTCTCTCTCTCTCTCTCTCTCTCTCTCTCTCTCTCTGTCCTTCTCTCTCGTCACACATCAACTCTAAGCTCCAGCCTCCTCGTCAAACTGTTTGTCATGTTGTGTCACGTTTCACAAGGCAATTATGAGAAAGAAGCTTGTCAACAGGTAATTTGAGTCATCAGTTCCATTTGTTATTTACAATTGTCAATTAATACCACCCCAGCTAGCGTCCGTGGTCGCTCTCACAGCCTGTTGTCAATTACTCTTCAGGCCACCTCCGTGACCTCATGGCTGGAAGGGGTGGGCGGAAGGGAGGCGAGGAATAGGGATCCTCTGGGAGAGGAGCCTTCCGAGCCATCTGCTGATTTCTCTCTAGCCTGCCAGAGAGATACAGAGAGAGAAGGATAGAGATGGATGGAGACTAAGAGAGAGACCGACAGAGACAGAGAGAAAGACGGATAGAAACAGAGAGAAAGAGAGAGACAGAGAGAACGAGAGATTGTCAAACGAGTGGTGGTACTCCGTGATCTTAAACTTCTACAACGGATTAAAGCCGTGGTTAGAGTTCTCTCAGTTTGCCCTCAGTGTCATTTTATTTTAAGAGGAGAAAGTGAGTGAGGAAGTGTTGACCTTAAAGGATATAAAATTGCTGTTTGCTACAACGAGCACCTCGACACATACAAATTACGAGGGGAACTTTGGTTTCTATTGTCTCGGGTCTCTCAGGGGGTATGTATAGTGAAAACATGAAGACATGTACAACCTGGATGTGATGGGGTTGTTAAGGAAGAACACATCATTTGCAGCAAATGACCTTGGGGTCAAAATGTCAATAGACTCATGTTGTGTGTCAAGCCTACATATTAGAGCCAAGACTCAAGAGCATTAATCAAAATTCACATTTCAATTATCTTGGTTCTTGAGACCTTATTGGGTCACGCAATTTAAATTTTCATATGTATGTAGCAGAGTTTTGTAGTGAAGCAATTATTTCATGAATGAATCTCAATGGTAACCTAGGACTTTTGTAAGGTGGCTACTTTTACTGCATCTTAAGAAACACTTTGAGTTATGTTGTCTACTTGAGTACCAATGTTTTATTCTATATACTGGGTTTATGCAAACACAATGTAGTTCTTCTGGAATGATAAAACAAGCAAGATCTGCACAAAAAAAACATGGAGAAATCCTCATCGGAAAGCTAAATAACGTTGAGAGGTCATGATTTAAAACCTTTGAGCCACATATGGTGCAACTTGACTCCAAACTGGAACATATTAACCTCCCCCTGCCTTGTACTCCACAGCAACCGATCCCTACAGAACATGTGAAAGCACAGATCTCCTGGGTAAGCAAAGAACATTGTCTACAGCAATGCCATTGGCAATCTGTTTCTACAGTCATTTCAGATGGAAGAAGTGCCCATGACCCATAACAGGATGAGAGCAAGGAGGGTCACCTAGGTTCTGTTTGGACCTGGGTGTCACAATCGGGCTTTGAGGGAAACTCTTGCATTCACACATCATGAAGCAGCTTGGTAGATCAATGTGCCTGTATTCTGTTGTAACACAGGTGACCTATGCTTTTCTTCTGTCCTACTTTGAAGATTGACGATTGCCTTGGCCGTTGAGAGTAATTCAAAGAAGTCGTTGAATGCGAAAGCTAGAGAAAGTGGGCGATGGACTTTGGCGTCAGATTTGTTAACAATTGACAAATGAATTGATTTTATTTTCTCATTGATTGTGGGCACAGACTGAGGTCAGATTCAGTCTGTGCCCGCTCGTCTGCTCTAATGAATAGCATCTGTTGGGTTCATTTTGTGTCCTTTGACTACCTACGTGGTCAAACTGTACCGTGACTTGTTGTCAATGACACTGTGGACGGCTATTGATTGCTGGGTTATTGCCGCCAGCTACATTCATTACACGTACGGGACAGATGTAATCAAAGATGGTAACAAAGGTTAGAGCACCACATGACAACTTAAAGTTCACATGAACAAAAATGTAATGGAATCATCAGATCTGTAAATCCAGTATTGTATTTCACAACTGGATAGTTATGTAGACTTTGGGCAGGCCTATTCACTCCTTCTTCTGGTTAAGAAGGAACCAAAATGTAATTTTTAGCTCGCTTGTCATTAATTGTATCTTCATTTAGAAATACCTTGGCTCATAAGACTATCTCAGAGCAGGTTATTAATGATATAAAAAATAATCATTTGAATGGGTCTTTAGAAATGAATGTACTCATTCAAACAAGGTCTCGGCTTCGTACGAAACACAGCATGGTGGAAGTGGGAGACCAGGTTGAGTAAAGGCACATTGCGAGGATGAACCCTTGCTGTACCAGATTCACCTACAGCCAAAGAGCCATTCAATGAAAAGCAACTCATCCTGTTTGCACATTCACAACATGGCTTTCCGACCATTGATCCTATTCTAATTTTCTACAAGTTGTGTTGATTCTATCGATGGGTAATGTGACCAAACAGTTTGACAAATGAAAATAGAGATGCAACCATCTTGGCTCCTCTAATCTGCTACTCTGTATTGATATATATAAACCCTCTCCTGGACTTCATTTGTTCTCCTGGCTATTAATCCACAGCGAGGCATTCTCCATCCTGGGGGCTTAGTGGGCTCTTTTCTCTCCTTCCTGGTAGGAGATTGGGAACGCCATAGGGGGCCAGGAGATCCTGCAGAATACCAATTGGCTGCACTGGAGGGGGTTGAACCAGGGATCTTGATTATAGATTTTGCTTGAAATGTGTTTTGTGTGTGTGTGTGTTTTAAAATCCGCTTTCCTCTTTCCTTCTTCTCTTCTCCAGATGAGTGTAGGGTTGAGAGAAAAGTGGCCTCTCGCAATTGCAGGAAGTAACGTTGTCATCAATTTGGGCCCTTCACTGATCCAAAATCGTGGGGCATTGTGGGTATGTATCGAAGGGAGGGTGTTTTATAGATGACTACAGTATTTCAGGTCTTCCCCACTCTGGAAGCCTAAGCATGGTGAGAGGTGAATTGCTTTCCTCTGGCTATAGTTTCAATGCAGGGCCTCTCTGCAATGTGATTGCCCCTCAAAGTAAAAGGGGTTTGGGAACAGAGGTGGGAGACGAAAAGATGTTGGGAGAAGAGGATGGACCATAATGCCATGTATTTGTTGAATTCGTTGTCTAAAAATGTCCTCCAATTGAAGGATCAGGGCTGTAGTAAAATAAGCATTGATGTGCAACTGTTTTTTGCTCATCTGTGTTTAACAACTTATACAGCTTGAACAGACATTAACTTTTACAGAAAGGGTCAACGTACACACGCATCGTATGATCAGCAGACCAAGCTCTGACAGGCAAATGGTTCCAAAAAGACAACACACAACAAACACCTTGTGAGACTACTTATAGGAACACCTGTACCATACTCTGAAATACGTGTGTAACGTGTGAACACCTCTGCAGTGTACTGTGATAGACAGACCACAGATGTAATCATGCATGTAATGTTTGCTGAGGTAAGAGTAATGTGGGGATTGGGGTGACAGCAGTCCAGCTATGGGTCTGGGCAAGGGGATCAATGTTGATCACTGTAGCTTCCCCCCCGTCACTCATTGAGCCCCTTATCTCCCCCTACCCTTCATTCACTCACTGCGTCATGCAGCCATGTGCATCAAAACAGCAACACTGCCACCTACTGGTCAGATGACCTTGCTCTACCTTTCTGCACTTGAAAAAAATGATTACCTTGAACCATTTCTGTAACCCCGTACCCTCCAGCTACCCCCCCCCCCCCCCCCAGACCTCCCCTCGGCTTTCCATTGATTTATACATCTTCTTCAGGAGAGGACTCTTTTTTGTGCTGCAAGTTGAAGTTTGACTTACCTTTGGTTGCCATTACAGGGGAATATCACTGACAGGAGGGACAGAATCACTGCCACCCCGGGCTCGTTACTCACACAGAGCCATTTCACAAGTGCAGAGGATTCACCGTGAGATAGTGCTTCTGGGACCAGCGGTCTCTACAGCCATCCAGGGAGAGGGGTAATTATCGGTTATGATCACGGGGAAACGACAAGAGTTCATGTGACAGCTTGTGTTATTTTGACACCCCATAACCCCCACCCCCCGTCGCTAACCCCCACCCCACCCTCCTCCTTCAACCCCTGAAAAGAGTGGTGGGGGTGGGGGGGGGGGGGGTGCAAGAAAAAAGTGTAAGAAAAAAAAGATGATTAAAAGAGTGTCTGCCCTCCTTGTGTCTTTGGAGAAGGATTACAGGGGCTGACCAAGAGATGCATGGGTGACATACTAGCAGTTGCTAAGGATGTTTCTTGACAGCAGACGATGGTGAGAGGCTGCGAAGAGGATGGATAAGAGCGTCTGGAGTGGAGGAGGGAAGAAGGGAGGGCGGGTGTTAATATTTGAGCCCCTCCTGTTCCCTTCTGCATCTGATGATACTGGAGGAAATGCAAATTAAGCAACAAAAAAAGAGAGTGGTTGCATGTACAAACAATTATACAAACACAGCAGTGCCATAATGGCCACAATGTGGAGCGTGGTTAAATGGCTGATTATGATAGCAACTGATAATTTAATGGATGCATTAATCTAATTTATTCGCAGCATGCTAAGACATTTTTTACAATTTAAATAATTAAAGTTCAGTGAAACAAATGTACAAATGTAACCATAGCAATATTAAGAATAACAATGGATGAAAGAGGTTTGTTCCTCCTCCTAGTTCGTGATCCGGCTGGTCAGGAAATCACCGGAACACAAAGCATGCCGGCTAGGCGGGCAGTGCAGCTGTGGCCCCATCTAACCATCCCAATATGATTGTTAATTATTGTCAACCATTCTACAATTCAATGAGGGGTATTTCTAATTAGACCACAAAATGTCAGCTTCTCCCTTACAAAACAGTAATAGGATTTCAGTGTTTCGGGGTCCCTCAATTTCCACCGACACACTCCTTCTAATTTCAAAGTTAACTGTCCATGGATTTGATTCATAATGAAGTGTTCTGGTATTTCTTCACTCTACAGTCAGTGTTCCAGCCTTGCTGTGTGGGGCTCTGTTTGTGCCTCAAAATAGATGACAAACATTGGTTTTGTTGTGCTAGGAGGCCATATTCAATACAGAGAATCAGGGGCTGGAGAGAGGAGACAGAATGTGAGTCCTTTCTGATGAATTAGGAATGTGTGGGAGTGTTGAAGCGGCCCTCTGCCCAACAGGCTCCCCAGTTGATAATCCTGGACCACAGGGAGACTGGAGTGAGGGCCAGCTCTGCTCCAACACGTGTGCTGCTTTTGTGATTCCGTTGCTTTTCTTTCTATAGTGCTATCTAGGGCAACTGTGTTGTAACAGAGATCCACACAAAGATGTTGATTTTTTTTTCAGTGTGAAGCACATAAATCATTTCCAAACTTATGACTGTGGATGTTTATTCCAAAAGTGTCTTTGTCTGAACAGAATGGGATTGGTTCAATGCTGAGTTTGTTTGTCGTGCCTTCCAGTAGGAAAGATTTGTGTGTTGCTTGACTGGGTCAATCAAGTTCAAATATTTATCCTTAACCTTGTTGTCTTACGACCAAGATGATAAAAAAAACACTTGCAGGGTATTTTAGATGCACATTTGCGTAACGCTGAGCGCGCTGTATCTAGGAAACCGCGTCATTAGTCATCCTAATGACAGCGTCCCTAATACTTAGCAGGGGCTGGAAGGCAGGTGGAGAAGGCAGGCCGGGCAGTGTTGAGGTGTGAATCCACAGCGGGGCCTTAGCAACTTGCCCGCGGTCGGCGGTTCTAATCAGGGCCTAGTGGGGATGGGGAAGTGGGGGGGAGGTAGAGCTTGATGAAGAGCTCCTTGTTATGATTTTTATGAGTTTACCACTGTCCTGTCTCTGCACCTGGCATTTATCTCTCCCCCGAGGAGCCGCAAGTGATTCTAAATTAATAAGCAGACGGACCGCTGACCGAGAGAGAGAGAGAGAGAGAGAGAGAGAGAGAGAGAGAGAGAGAGAGAGAGAGAGAGAGAGAGAGAGAGAGAGCTGAAAAGGAGGAGGTGGATGGTCACAGGCTGAGGATCTGAATCACTCTTCTAATGTACCTCACAAGGCTGAAGTACTTCCGTCTAATTGCCTTCCTATCTAAGAAAGTATGTCCAGTCACGTCAAAACATAAAAATACAACATAAAATGTATCCTGCCTGGTGTTTGTGGACCAGGTCCAGTCCTGACAAACAGACTGTAAATAGACAAGGGAATCACGTCATTGCAAGGCAAGCAAGTGTATGGGCTAATATTGAAGCGCAGCACACTAAAAGACAGAGACTAGCTGAGGAAGCTGTAATCTACTACAGAGACCCAGCCTTCTCTTTCAATTCAGAGAGAAGAAAATTGGAAGCAGACACATAAGGCCAGGCGGTCTGCCTCTGTCGTTCATATCTCGCTGCCCACCCTTCCAAGCCACCAGAACGCTTCAATTGTTTCAGATGTATGTAGGTGGGCAGTCAGAGGGCTTGATGATACCTCAGTTTAAACAGCATGTGGGCATGCATATAAATAAAGCGGCTGACCTCAGCCCATCCAGGTGCCATTTGTCCCCTGCCCACCCACGGACCATGCTATACCTCCTGCCACCCTATACTGTACACCTACGCACACACATGCAAGTGTGTGCACACATGAATGCAAACACACACACACCCACATGCACGATATACACACACTTGTACACACACACAAACACACACACACAAGGTATTCTAATCAGAACTGTTTCCATGGGCATCCTGCTCTCCCTACTGTTTTGCATCCAACTATAAAGGCAGGAATATCTGTGTCTGTGGTTCGATTATCTTGTGAGCTGGGCCATGTCAGCAATGCCAGCAACCAACATGTTGAGCTACACTAAGCATGGAGCCATTGATCTTGCTAGAGTAAAAATAAAAATGCTTTTGCTGCCAACGGGCACTGACTGCATGCAGTTGTGTAAAATACAAGGGCTAATATTTGCTGCACTGCATGTGTGAAATGCTATGTAATTACATGAAATAATATGTAATTGGAATCTTGGAATTCTTGGTCTGACACCTGCCAAGATCTAGAATTGTCTTTTGTAGGATAATCATGTTACTGCTGTGATGTGACACTGCGTTTCACCTATCTTGCAAGTAGGCCTACTACTGTTGGCTCATGCAATACGATGTAACTTGTTCGTGCATGACTTCAAAGATAAAGCAGTGGAATTAAGTTAAAGTAAGTGTACATCCAGACTACCTCATTAGCAGTTTCCAACGTGTAGGAGTTAAATGGGAACATCCACGTATAGCTTCCTGGAGTTTGCTGAGAGTAATGCGTGTGTTCTGTGTGACCGAGGCGATGTAATATTTAAACCAGTTTTTCTCGAACAGAGGATAGCACCTCTACTAACCAGTGACCTTGTGTCAACCACCTCTCTCATCGATGGGTGAACCGAAAGATGCTAGCCCCATGGGATGGCCATCGCTATCAGCTCCACCAAGTGACACCACTGAATGTGAAGGACCGCGATTTAACTACTCCTAGATGCAGGAGATCTATTGCCTACCCCACATTAGCTACATTAAAAGTACATCTTAATGGAAGTTAGCTGCGTCTCCTCCGCATTAAAACAGGTCACAGTGACAAACACGACGGGTTGTCGTGCAATTGTTTCACTTGCACTACGGTGAACAAGATGGTGAGAGCGTGGGTACAACTCCTTCCTCTCGCGTTGGAGCTGACACGGGAGTACACACCTGCACAGCCCGAAATTATGCGACGGAGCGCTTGCTCGCACATCTGCTGAGGAAGAGCAAGGAATTATTTATTTATTGCTGCCAATTAAAACTTCAGGAACAAGAACACTTCAATGAGAATATAAATATCAAATAGAAAGCCTACATGAGTATTTAGGCATGCAATCTGGTCGCTCTACAGTCGAGGCTCTACAGTCGAGGCTCAGTGCAAGAGCAGTGGAAAGAAACGGGAAAGGCAGGAAGAGAGGAAATGCTAAGATCTTTTGTGAGCAGAGGAATCTTTTATTTCTCCACTTCGTCACTTGTTCTTTTCTTCTGCTCCTGGGCGTAAATGTGATTTCTAAGTTCCCCTTTTTTCATACAGTGTGATTTCCTTTTATTTTTTTATATATTTTTGGAGGGGGGGGGGGGGTGACTGAATTTCCGTTTGACAGACTGTACTACCACAGTGGGCTAATCGATTGGCCTCACTGGTGTCTGCAGAGGCTAAGTATTTTAGGCCTTACCCTCGAGCTTGTGGAGAAATGATTGTGTGGCATTTGTTAGGCTCACCGGGGGACTGACAAACTGTACTGCTTGAGCGAATATGGATTTTGGCACCATTGGAAGGGTCTCCAGTTCCACATAGAATGGGAATGGGGAGTCACAGAGTTGTGTTGGTGGAGTACACATTGAGACTTGGCCCATTCCAACTTTGTCACCTGATCATTTAAGTACATTCAGGTTTGGTCGTGACTATTGCATCTGATGTGACTTGAACTGCAATGATGATGTACATTTTGCTGGAACCTGCACACATTTTTGCGGTTCTGTCTAATAGTTTGGACATACTCAACCAGCTGTATAGAATCACATAATTCCACTCATGGTGGCCATCAATTATCTTCACTACAGTATCTGTTTCATCAGTCCATGTGGAATGATTCACCACTGCCAATCTGCAAGGAGGGAACGCAGCCGAGGAAGGCAGTATACTTTTCACTTGAGTTAATCCATCAACTCCATGATACTTTTAAGGATAAGTGTCTCCTCTCGCACATGATCCCAGATTCATTTGAAAGTCATTACTTAATTAAGTAGATTAGCATCGGGAGAGCGAAAAAGTCTCGAGAGAGAGGAGGTAAAAGGATGAGTAATTTCAGCAGGGACGCAGGTGTCAAAAACAC
The DNA here is from genome assembly GCF_021917145.1 of Hypomesus transpacificus. NCBI lineage: Eukaryota > Metazoa > Chordata > Actinopteri > Osmeriformes > Osmeridae > Hypomesus > Hypomesus transpacificus. Next base: position 5,571,554 of record NC_061060.1, read on the forward strand.
TGAATCCTACATCAACTTTAACCTTTAGCGTGTGAGCGCGTGTGCACATGTGTGAAAGATTGAAGCAGTGGAAATGAGGAGATTAAATCACTCACAGTCCAGTGGCACATCTGTAAAATTAATAGGAAACCTTTGATAACGAGGCTGATATGTTGGCAGTCTGCCACCCACTGCTAAAGTGCCCTCATTACCTTTGACATATGAGCTGTGATGCGTTCCCTGGCACTCCTCACAAACTGGAGCTCGCCCGCAGATTCCACTGACACGTCCACATCATCAGCATGTTCAATCCGATATCCATCCCCACCCTTTCTCTCCCTCTTACGCGAAAGATGGACTGACGCAGAGACGCAGGCGAGAGATCGAGAAAAAGAGGGATGAGAAGAGTGCGAGGCGCATTTGTTTGCAAATGACATATACACATCAGCACCCTCTCTCTTCCCCACTGTGAATGTCTCTACCTTTTAAACGTGGAGGGTTATTAATCCAGGGAGGTATTTATGAAATGTCAGTCTCCCTGCATGTGTGTGTGTGTGTGTGTGTGTGCACGTGTGTAAAGACCGTGGCGGGCCTCGTCTCCTAAGCCCCCTCGGCAGTGCCTCCTCTGCCGTCCCCAGCAAGGCGAGAGGCAGGGCGCGCCGGCGTACATCTGTCACGCTGCCGCGGCAGAAACGGCGAGCACGCGCCGAGCTTAAGATGATTTATAGGGCTTATTTCTGAAAATGGTAAAGTGAAATTAATCACGCTCACACCTGACGGCGCTGCTCAGTGGTGATAGATGACGGGCTGCCAGTGAGAGACAGTGAGCCATCCATGAAGTGGCCGGTGATGCGCTCCCTCCTCACACAGGCTGACCTGGGGTGCACCGCGGCCAGATGCCCCTTCAGGAGGCTACTGTCGGTGGAACCAGACCGGCCCTGTCCCCCTTCTCTCTCCCTCCCAAAGGAATACCTAGACAGGAGCCTAATGGGTGTGGGACAGCCTGCCAGGCTGAAAGAGATTGGAGTGGAGCTTACCTTATCAGCAGGAGCAGGGGTTGGCGCTAGCTGGGGCTGGGGGTAAAGCTAAACACTAAAGGGGAGGCCAAAACCAGGGCCATGGCAGGGGTAAGAATATGGGTAGGGGCTGGAACTGGGGCAGGGGTCAGGAGGGCTGGGGCAAGAGGAAGAACAGGAGCTGAAAATGATGAGACATCCAAAGAGCTGCAGTGTCTAAAATTCCATTACCAATCATTTTGGCCCAGACCATCACAAAATAATCAGAGTGAGTATAATTTTAATTGAAGTTAAACTCTATTGACTGAGGTCACACCTTTACACATTTTCTAAAGTCTCTGGAAGCGATCAAACTTCCGCTCTGATCTGCAGAGACACTCTTGGCTGAGTTTAACAGTTAATCGTGTGTTTCATTAGAGTTTGATTCTCATTTGAATGGAAAATGACTCATGAATTACAAGTCAGCAATGGCTTTTGCAATATTTGTTGCATGTGTTATTCATGTCAACGGACTTACTGCCTGAGGAATAATGTAGACATTAGCCCGTTTTAAGTATTGCATAGGTGCGTGCAAGAAAAATGACCCTAAAAACAACGATAGCAGTCACCTATTCCATTATTTCACTCTCTGCCACAGAAATAAATAATCTTTGTCCTTGACAACAGGGTAATTAATAGTGATGTTTAGCAGGTCCATTTCAACGCACCCGCTTAATCTAATTTTGTTTCCACTCTGCGATTTGTAAATTACTACAAAGTGACGCACCATTTACCACTGTCTCAATACACGACAATGGTAATTTTTCTTCCTGTATAATTCCTCTCTCTCTCTCTCTCTCTCTCTCTCTCTCTCTCTCTCTCTCTCTCTCTATCTATCTCTCTCTCTCTGTTTCGCTCTCCCTCTCTCCTTGCTCCTGTAAGGTATATCTCTCTCACCCACTCGGTCCCGCTCTCCCCCTCTCCTTCTCTCCATTACTCTTTTTCCCAACTCCCATTCCAATTTAGCCACTCTCTAAGCCACTGAGACTCAACACATTAGAGCTGCGATTTTACAACTTTCCCCGAAAACACAAATTCCTTGTCCACAACACATTATGTCAGCATTTATTTCCACACAGTGGCACCTTGACATTTGAGAGAGGAACGAGACAGTCGAGTGATTTGCAGTTCCATTCTGTATTACTTGTAAACATGCCAATACTGTAAATGAAAATTACTAAACAGCTGTCACTGGTCTCATTCGAACTAGAACTAACTTGTCAACGCACATGTGTACTGTACTTGTAGTAACCTGCATGCACTTTCCACACTTCTAACCATTATCTCTCTCATCACTACAACTGGCATAATTAGAGTATCATAAATCAGATCAAATATGACATCCAGGTATTACCAACCTAATGATAGTTGACACACGGCATGATGTCATCTCAAGACCCTCTCACAGATGTGCCACAGATTTTGACAACCATACATACACATCTTCTGAAGTATGGCATCCTTCTTTTATCGTTAGAAAATATATTATTGTTGTTTTAGCACTCACCTTTAAACCTTGATTGAGTGCTGTGAGAGTAAACTTTTGCTTTGTCCTCGCATTTGCAAAGTATATGGCACATGGCCATAAACTTCTTCTTACTTTTCTTTTTTGCGAGAATTAATGTACCGATGCAAAGTGTTTGAACAGCCTTTTTAGCCCGTGGACGAGGAACCCTGACCCAAACGATCGCCCCATTGTCAACTAGGGTGGACTGTCATTTTTGTACATGTCACAGAAGACTGATGGAGCCTGACAAAACTGTGCAAGTGAAAGAAAATACAATTAGCAGGTCCACTGGACAGGGCAAGAGGCGTCCATTTATTTAAGCTGGAAGGCGACAGCTCTGACTGTGGCAACTCTATTTGTACCTGCTACCACAGGTGACTGCAACCAGGGCCTTGTGGGACATCACTCTTGGATTTTCCTATAACCATCTTCACGTCTTTTGGCAACGATGACTACTCTGTATTGCTGCATACCAAGGCCTGTTGAACTAAATTAGTCTCAATAATAAACAATTATCTAAGTAGTTCTGAGGTTGGCAGCCGGCAACTGGGGGATGGCGCTAACTCCGCTAAGTACTGTCAGAGCACATTGATTGATGGGAGTTTTCTCGTCGGCAGATTCCAACAGGGGGTTTCGTGTTATCCAACTACAGCAATACCGTCAAATCAATTTATTTGAGAAAGCTCTCCCTTGAGAGAGGGGAGAGAGAGAGAGAGAGAGTGTGAGGGAGCGGCTGAGAGAGTGAGAAAGTGGGAGGGGAGAGAGAAAAAGGGAAAGAGAGATTGGGAACTAGATTGAGAAAAGAGTGAGGAGAGGGAGGGAGAAAGAGTAGAAAAGTGCTTCCACCAGAGCTGAGGTACTGGCAAGTCACATATCGATTATTACGACAGGGCTGTAAAACAAGGTCCTGCCAAGCTGTGGCCATTGTAAATGACAGCGTGGGGAATGCTGGGTTGTTATTTTGTTTTCAAAGATTCTATTTCAGGGTCAACGGCAGTGGACACAACGCTCCACTTTAGAGGAAAAGCTCCTCAATAGAGTGCCGTCTCAGATAGGTCAGAGAGGCGTGCAAGTGTGTGTGTGTGTGAATGTGTGCTAACGTGTTAGTCTTTGTGTGTGAGCGTGTGCATGGGTGTGCATCCACACAGTAGGAAGACAGTCCAGTGATGCCTCTCTGGGACGGTGAATCGGCCAAATGAGAGTCTGTAGAGGACAAAGCTGAAATTGACAGATTTGTCAGTTGAAAAGTCGCTCAGTCATAAAACTTCTCTCTCTCTCTCTCTCTCTCTCTCTCTGTGCCACAGAACAGTTGAGAGCGAAAGGTTCACCTTGTATGGTGTGTGGGAAACCTTAGATACACCTTGGTAAGTAAAAGGACAGTGAACGCAGCAATTACCACTACAGGACATGGTTGATTCTGTCTTTGTTTCAGAATGTTACATATTAAAATGTTACATGCTTCTCACACCCACACTGGCAAGTTATAGCCAGTTACTACAGCCATTAACTCTTCAGCATCACTTTGGAAAATGTACCTTTTGACCTTTCCCAACGACCGTCTTTCTAAAGGAAGTGTATCAGTATGTTTTTCATAGGTTCACTCTAAGCATTCACAACTGTAAGTATGATTGTTATCTGTAATATGTGGCTCGCGGGAAGCGTCCAGCTGTGGTAGTGTCCTTTATAAAATGAGGTCATTTAAGTTTGCTTTACCAAGATATATTTCATGTTTCAAACAGATGTCTTCACATTGTTCTCTAGCCAGTTTTAGACTACAGTGTTTTTTTTTTGCGTCTGATGGGACATCCCTTGGCTGGCATACAAGCCGCCCTCTGTCCTCTGTGGCAGGCAAGTTACAGTAATTGGCACATCCTGAGGCGGTCGAGCACTGAAGTTTGGTTTTGGATGAATACGGTATGATGCTTTTGTCAATTTAGCACCTGCAGACATTGACCTGCCGTTCTTAGCATGTCTAAATAACCAGTTTGGTAGTCTATTAAATTCAACTCATTAAAGTCAGGATAGCTAGGTAGGAATCAGCAGGTAAGATGAGTGAATGTGCCGATGCATTCCGAACACATTTCTTTGAATCATTGGACTGCCAAATTGTTTATGAGTTCAGTAAAGGAATTGTGTAACCAAATACAAATTTTCATTTTATGAGGTTGTCCTTTTACAGTCTACGTTGTAAAATAATTTCCCCTTTGCTTGTTAATGCACGACTGGTTATCTCTTCTCTGGTTGAACATTACTGCAGTAATGTGATTTCCGCCGTAAAATAATTAACTGTCATTGGTCATTCCTTAAATTGTTTAACTCTGACAAAACTGCTTTTCAGGTTTTTGGGCCTTCACAAGACTTGAATGAAAACAGTACAATGTTTTTAATAGGTTCAATTAATTTCTAGTTTATTTAGTCTCAGAGAGGTATTTTGGGTTGATATGTAGCCAGGACCAAGGGACCCATTTAAAGGAGCAAGTGTAATTGAACAAAAAAAGGTTTGGAAATCCATCTCATTCGAGACATCAAATCTAATTATTTAATGTCATCGCATTTAGCAGTCCGACATGATCTCACCCTTTTGGAAATATCATGCCCATGATTGATTTCTCCAGATTGAAGTTGTATTAAAAGTCTGTTTTACATCTCCCTCAACACCACTTTTCACAGCAGGGAACTTCACCCAGCCCTTTAGGTGTCTACTGCTGTGGCTGTACGGATGAGGGCAGATGAGTGAGGCAACAGGGAGCCTCGTTGGGGCCTTTGGCATCTTCACATGCTTCTTCCCTCTTTTTGACTGGCCGGGGTGGCTTTGGCCTATTATTCACAGGCTCCATTCATTATGACTGAGAGGAGCCTTCGTTATTTATACAGGTATATTGGTTATTCCAGAGCACTGGGCCATAACTCTCCACCACAGTGTCTCGGGGATTGTTTAAGAGATCCCTTTTTTCTCACTTTTTGTTGCCTCCTTCTCTTTATCCAAGCTTCTCTCATTCTTTTCTTCCTCTCTTTCTTTGTCCCCTGGCTGATTTACAAGGCCTTTCGAAACCTGTGTGTTCATGCTCTCTAAACTCACGCTATAAAAACCTTGCATTTCAAACAGGCCAGGTCCCCATCCACATTGCTGTCTACTTAAATGAATGTTAGTCCAGTATTGATTAGCATTAGAACCCATGAGCCGGCTTCTTCATTTGCATGGACCGAGCAGAACCGGTCATGACAGACGGAGAGAGGAGAGGGGGGGACGGCGGGGGGGAAGAATCAAAAGCACTGTCTCTCCATAGGAATCTCCTAATAATCTCCCCCATTATTTCATGTCCTAATTTTACCATTCTGCCCTGGAACTCAAGCTTCGAACTGCAGTGTGGTTTTGGAGGTTGTGGAGGATGAAGATGAGTGCAGATGCATGAACTCTCAGCCGGGCACCTCACAGGGTGAAACCAGAGATATCATAATGGAACCGAGCCAGGAGCCATGTATGTCGTGCAAACGAATAATTGCTCCTCATTCAGGAGGGTTCTCTAATTGGCCTGGCTGTGGCTGGAGGTAGTGGGGGCGGTAGTGTATCGCTTTATGCGTGTGGGCATGTCTGTGTGTGTGTGTGTGTGTGTGTGCGTGTGTGTGGGAGTTGTCGAGCCTCCTCTGCTTCCGTGTTGCCCTGGGAGATGTAGTCCAGGAGCCTGTCTTCAGTCCAGGGATATTTCACACACACATACACACACACAGAGTGCCAGCCCATCCATGCAGGTAAAATGGGATCTTATCATTACAGTAACAAGAAAATACCGACCCTTGTGTTTTTGGTCAAGCCTACAGCCACTGCTCCAGTACTGCAAATGTATGCATTGCATGCTAATGCTAATATATACATGGCTTATTAAAGTATTACAAACACACACAGCAAATATACTGTAAATTCAGAGTATATACTGTAACATACAGTCGCATATAGTATAGTATGTATTGTATCTCAAATGGAGGTAATCTCACACAGAACATACTGTATGTTACAGTTAAAAGTTGCTAATAAGTAGCGTGTAGCTTGTCTACAGTACGTGGTAGTGGCAGTTGAGATGGGATTTGCTCACACAATCAGCCCAAACAGGAGCAGATTAGATTAGTTAATTAGAAACATATCGGGGAACAGATTTTGTTCGGAGAAGGTGTATGAGGGATGAATGCAAAATGGAGTGAACCATTTCCTCGTGCGCTCGGCTCACCATATCAATGCAGTAAACTGTGGCAGAGCGATTATCTCCCAATTTTTGGGGGGGAATGTTAAATGTGATTCACAGCTGACTAACCCTTTACTTAATTGTTCTTCTATCTTGCTCTCACCTGTTCTGAACAGCATTCAACCCACCCAAGTCCCTCCATAACCTAAAAAAGAGAGAGAAACTCAGGCCTATTCCTGAAATTGATGATTCCCCATTCAAATCCCAGCCTGGATTTCCCAGTCATTCCTTGTTATAATACATTGGCAATCTCTGTGCAGTGATGTGGTAGGTAGTTCAGCTGTGTCCACAGAATCTCGTAGGCTTCTTTGGCGCAGAATGCTCCTCTGCTTTTGCCTGAACATTCAGGGTTCAGCACCACACACGAGCATCACACAAACTTTATGGATGGGAGAGTGTGCCACAGGATGGGGATGAGTGCGTGCTTTGGGGAAAGGGAGGCAGGCTATTTGCTGTTTTTACAACACCTGATGCAAACTGATGACCCAGCTGTTGGTTTGCATGGCACTGTTTGAGTGTGTGTGTGTGACTGTGTGTGTGACTGTGTGTGTATGCAAAGCCCCGTGTGTGTGTCCTTGTGTGTTTGCCTACACGTGCACGTTTCCATGTGTGGCTGTGTGCGTGCCTGCCTGTTTGCTTTCCAGGTGAAGGGAAAAGAGACGGTTTGGGATAAGAGTTTATCACCCAGACAGACAGAGAGACTGTGCTTGTGATTGAGTGCAAGCCCAGGTCTCATCAGTTGTGGCTTACAGGAATAACGACTTCATCAGAGATTACCTAGTCTCAGCATCTATCCAAATCCTTTTCCAAATCCCCTCTACATCCCACTTATCAAGCTGAATGTGGCGCGCGGCTCTCGTCACTGTCCTCAAGCTTTCCCCATGCATCTTCGTGTGGAAGTGTGACTCACTCGCTCAGGCTTGTTCAGTTATTATGTTTCTCTTCGTTCCATTTGGACACATTAGAGGTGTTGTCTGAGGTGTTTCTTTCGCAGACTTAGGAGAAAGTGAGAAATAGCCAGGGGGTTGTGCAATCAACTCGATCTTTTCTAAGCTCAACTTTTACCCACCTGCACTCCCTGTTTCCTCTTTGAAACCCTGTCCATTTCTTTCAGCAATCTCTCGAAAAAAAATCCCTGATGTATCATTGAAGCTGAGCATCAACATGTAGTCTTGAAAGCTAGTTGGTGCTCAGCATCATTCAGACCCTGCAATGCTGCTGCAGCACTGAGGTCATTTATTTTTGAGGGTTGTGCGCGTTTGAAGGACCACTGCTTGGAGACCATTGACCGTGATCTTGGCTGATCGAAAGAACTCAAAAACCATTACACGTGTGCATGTGTTTGTGTGTGTGTGCAGAGATGGAGGGGGTAAGAGGGGTTGGGTTGATGGGGGTGATTTGGGTTGGGCTGGAAAGGGTTAAGGATTTAAGATTTTAAGAAACAGCTAAAGAGTTTAATTGTTGTCATCTACCAGACCAGATGGGGAAAAAAATGAAGAGAGGTACAGTATGTGAGGTTGGCTTTAGTGAATCTGTCTTTATCTCCCAAGGCAGAGACCGCGTATGTAAGGGTTTTGTTATGAAGAAAAAACCAAGACAGTAAACCATGGAAACATGATGCTGCCATTGGGAAAAACAAGACTTCAATAAAAATGGCTACATTCATACCATGCTATACAATATTTTCTCTATATTTTTGTGATATCCGCACATATTTGGTCCTTTTCATAATCAATCTCAAAGCTAGCCCAGCACAATGCATTTGTATTGGAGCTTTGTATGACTCTGGCAGGAGAGTTCAATATTCATGTGTTATTCAGACATTTCCTTTAGACGGTTGTACTGAACTGAACTGTACTCAGCTTCTCAAGGCCTACAGTTGTTCTCCATCATGCAGTCTCCTGCCACCGCATTTTACACTGCATATTCCCAAATCAGATTAGAGGATTTGCCAGAAAGTGATAAACAACTGACCTGTTATAGAGATCAATCACTGCAATAATGTCCCTAATTCCCCTCTTGAGAATGGCGGAGCGGCCCATACCGACTGCCTGTAGGACAGGAAATATTCTTTGTGAGCGAATGCGCCCAGCAAAAACAAAGATCACCTTTAAAAGATAACCTAATAGCCATCACGTCAATGATTTATCATCACAGAATTGTTTTTTTTTTTTTTTTATGTACAGAGGGATTTCATTACAAAGTTCATGCAGAAGACAAAGATGAGGAAATAAAAGCATTTCACGGTCAAAACAGGAGGAACTCTGAAGTCTCCGCAGAGAGTCAGAACAGCACGCTCGCGTTTTAAGTGGGCTGGAAATTTACCGTTGTTTGAAAGGTCACTGTCTGGATGTGGCAAGCTGCTGGGGAGATGTAAACGACTCCCCTTATCAAATGTTAATGCTGGCAACCTCAGCTCCTCCCCCGCCCCTCCAGACCACCACACACTACATCTGGCACTGAAGCAGCACTGGGGAATACGTCTTTGAGTCCTTTCAGGTTCCATGGAAACAAGTAATTTAATTGACATGAGAAATCTGGGGCTAATTGTGTCTACTTTTTCTTTTCTTTTCTCTTTACTTCTTGCGGGGGGACATCAAATAGAAAGGTTCTTTTCTAAAGAGCCCTAATAGAGCCAAAGGCAGAAATTCATGCGATATCTCCCAGGCAAGTTGGATGTCTGTTTTCGCTGCTGTCGCCTTGGTGACTTAGTGATATCCTCTGCAGGATAGGTGAAAACTCCAAGGCCTGACTCATTCAGTGCGCAAATGGTCTCATTTGAAAGTCTGGAGGCTGGTATGGTTCACACAATATCGATCCTCACCGGGCACCAAAGGACTTCAGTGACACGGGCCTTCACTAGTGCCCCACTGGCACCAGAGGGGGTAAAGTAGTCACCTTGTGTACCAAGAAAAATCACTGGAAATTAACCCAGTGAAAATAGTCCTAGTGATGCATATGGATCAGGAGGTATTTTTCATTTCATTGTTAGACAGAAACATTACTCTCATTAGTATGTGTGCCTACCAACTGTTCTGTGAGTTTAGCAAATATGAATATTGATGTCAAAACATATTTTGTGGGTTGTTATCACATAGATCACATTATGGTGCATTATGTTCTGTGTTAGACTGCCTCAAGACCAATAACGATGTGGCACTCACAGTCATTTGACTATCTTATGGCCCATAATACCCTGTGACGGAGACAGAGAAATTGATTTAATCTAACCGTGGTTATGAATGTTAATTTCCCTGTGAAAGGAATGGAAACTTCACCAGGAACTCACCAGGAGCAGACACCCTTGAAAATCTCTATATTTTTTAAACAAATGTATTATTACCAAACCGAAGAAGAGTATCTAATGATTTGTTGTGGTGATGTGATCATTTTTATTCCAAATGCACCAACTAGGCAAAGCTAGTTGTAAATCCCTGAAATTATTCTCTAATGATATGTTCTCCAGTCTAAGTTTAAAATATAGAGCTTGCATACTTTTTCTCCTTCGTCCTTGAGGGCTATTAACAGCCAGCTGATATTAATGGGGACAGAAAAAAAGATCCTAAACAAATATATGGCTAACTCTTTCTGGGTCCTCTCTAGGTTTGTATTTACGAGTGCCCCCAGACACGGGGAATACTAATCATCCTCCACGGCCTGAACTTCAGTGTGGAAAAATAGAAGTAAGTGTCGGAGATAATTACACATGTACAGACGGTTGTCCAAACACAATTGAGCTGTAGAACGTTAGGAAGGGGGAGGAGTAGAGACCAATCCAATCCACTGCCTCCTCTCATCCTCCCGTCGCAACACAATTGTGCAATGCAGTAGTTTTTTCTCACCCTGTCTTTTGACTCTTGAAACAAGAAGACTGCACCAGTTTGGGGGATGAATAGTGTCTCCGAAGCAGATAGCTCAGGCCACACTGCCCCCCGGAGGCTGAAACGAAAATAGCAGCAAAATGAGTCTGAGTGCAGAAACACCTCTCTCCTCACTGAGCTAGGACACCAACTTATTCATGAAACACTGCATGAATACATACATATAGGATGACACTCAAGGCATAAGAAAAATACAACTGCCGTAACGTGAAATCTGTCCATCGATTGATTTTATCAGACATGTGACAGCATGTGAATAGAGAATGGGTGGTGTTAAGCTTGATATGTAAACATTATTTCCCCTTCAACCACTGAGGCCTCAGCCCCGTTAAAATATTTGGCAGTGGTCCACCAGAGAACCAAATCTAGAGTTCATATGCGGGGAAAGAGAGAGAGAGAGTGAAAGAGAAGGAGAGAGACAGCGGCAACTAAATCATTCCAGCAGACAAATATAGATTTTCTGTCGGTGCTTCATTGTAATTGTATAGGCTTAGGCCATCTCTGGGTTATAGGATGTAAATGAGAATCTCAAAGCTACCCAGAAAATGGAAGCTCAGGCTATACTTCACTTTCTTTTTCTCTTAAATGACCTTCGGTGGACCACTGATGGAAACAGACGAAGGACAGAGAGAAAGAAAGAAAAAAAGGAAGAGGTGGAAAAAAGGAAGAGGTGGAAAAAAAGGTTCAACAAGTAAATATGTTGGCACAACATACGGAATGGTGGAATTGGTGTACCTTACTTTGTTTGCTCTGATCGACTGTAGGTAAACACCCTCCTCCTGCCCACCTCTCAATTGGTACTGTCCAAGAAAATAAATGATCCACAAGTGCAGCCACAGCAGGGTGTCAGAGTTAACTTGGGTCGAGTTGGAGGATGTTTAAAATTGTATTCTCAAAGGTCACGCTCTCCTTTCTCACAGTCTCGCCTGTCACCCCAGCTTTGTGCAAGGAATCCTGCCTATTGATCTGCTCCTGCACAACACCGTCCCTGCATGGTGAGTCGTTCAAATCACAGCGTGTTAGTGTTCTAAGGGCCCACTCTGGGGCCCCGGCAAGCACAAAGCATTTGATGGGAGCCGGTGGTGGTGGTTGGAGGCTGGGGGGGGTGTTGAGGGGAATGTGCATTGGAAGGTTTGGAAAAGGGAAAAGGGGCATTATCTGTCGTATGAACGGTAAATTGTTTACTGGCGGAAACAGGTGGAGAATAGCCCCCCTCCCTGCTCCCTATAGTTACATAAGGCCTCCACTCTAAGCCGCTAAAAGCCCAAAGCCTCTCCAACACTCCCACCCAGGCTCACTCTTCCCCTTCTCTCAGCCTTCCTTTTTACCCTGGGCTGTTAGACTCAGGCCACCGCATCCAGCGTCCGCCTTGTGCTTCACCAACACTGTCACTGCTTGCCCAATATGTTGGCTCAACGTTCCCTGTGAGACACCCCAGCCTCAAAGGGAGGTCTTGTTGAGCCTTTATCTCCAAACCCAAAGTATTGGTTCTTTTTTGGTTGTAAAGGAAACAGAGAGGACTCAACAGAGGGAAGAGGCAGGCCACCTATTACCATGCCGACGGCTGTCATTGTCATTTTCGTGTACCCTTTGTCCACCCATTGACCTTTTAGAAAGCGGTTATGTGCTATGGAATAGCCGCCTGAGTTATATTTTTACTTACAGTGATGTATTGGATAATGTGCTAAGCAGGTAAATGTCATCTTTATTTGGCCAAACCTATCAATAAAGTTGTTATTGATCCTGAGTGCTTTATCCCTCCCCCTCTATTCCTTTGAGGAGAAATTAATCAAGTTTTTGGGATTCGTGTGGTCACCATAGATCTTTTTGAACACCCCTTAAGGGTACAAATAGCCCAGGCAGAGGTTGAATTAGTGCTTTTGAGTCCCTCTTCTCCTTGGCAGCTTGTTTGAGAATTAGACATCGATCAATTGCTATGGATTGTATTACAGCACAAAGATAGAAAATACTTTTTCGAACCAATTCCCGTCAGAAACTAGAGGAAAAATGTGTCAAGAAAAAAGGAACTGTCAATGAATATTGAAAGACAGTCTGGAAACATGTTGCTCAGTTTCCTTTTGATAAATGCCTTGAACAAACATTGCTTGTCAAGAGGACAAATCTTCTATTTTTCAATCAAGTATTTTGGCTGCATATTTGAGTTGTTTGAAATGAGTGACTGTCCTTAACTGCAGAGTGGAGTAAAAAGACCAGCTTTTGAGATGTGTCAACACACCTCACAGCCTTCAAACTGCGAGTCCATACAAATGTTGACCATTGAACATGAAGTACAAAACAATATTATGGTGAATCTATTTTTTGTGACCATTTGTTATTTCCAACTCCCCCAGTGCCCTTGAATGAAGTTAGATGCAGGGAGTGCTGTTTAAAGGACTATGTGGAATTCTAATTATCGTGCACCTTGCAGTCCCATTTATCCATCAATGCTCTTCTAACACACAACTCAATATGGCTTGAGTGCTTGGCTTTAGATTCAGTGATGGAGACTTAACAGAAACACTGTTTTTGATCGCCATCCTGTGGCGATGCGAAAAATAAACACAGCCATGTGCTGCCTATGGATAAGAGAATTGCCATCTGAGAGTGAATGTGAACAAAACAAAATTTATGAAATACATAGTGTGATTGTTTTAGCTGTCAGTGGTGTGTCACTTCATGTGAGGAATTTCAGTTTTCTTAAACACACTTTGCAATTCGGTGTGTATGCATAAAAAGCCCTTAAAACAAAGCAATTTACAATTTAGAATAAGTATCTACACTGTTTAGGTTCATTTGTTAAGTGTAGATGCACTGCACGTAGCTTGTTAAATAGACTTGGGCTCTGGGGCACATTATTGCTACGTGTGTGCAATACAAACAGTGACCAATAGGGGGAGGCAGACAACTTGACTATAAACTCTTTGACCTAGTTTTAGTCTGGAACATTTTGTTCTAGTCTGTGCTCCCTCACATGAGGTCAGACCATAAAAGTAGGTCTGAAACTAAGCACTCAGGCGACTTGTCTGACTTTTTTTTAACGTTTTTTTTTGCTGGCATTATGACTGTGTGAGAAAAGTTTTCTTCTTGATGTTGACATCGACGATTCCAGGGCTTATTTACGGTCAATCAGACCAGTGAAAAGATGTTCACACATTGAAGTTGCGAAAAACATTGTGTCATCATACATCTGCTGCATATTGTGCATTTTAATGCAATACAATTCTCACTTTTTGCTACCTATACTGGTACACCAATCATACAGTGTGGTCTGGCCGGAACTTGATCAGTGTGTGCTTCTGTCAACTCATGCATCTCAGAGCTACTTTGAGCTATTACAGAATTAAACCATTATCAATTGTGTTCATGCCTTAAAGGATTTGTGTTTTCTGCAAAACAATAAACTGTATGTTGTTTCAAGGAGCATTGAACTGTGAGTGTGAGAGATCAAGTTACAAAGTCTGGAAGCACGTGTGCACACATGAATGTTTGTGTGTTTGTCTTTCTGTTTTTGTGTGTGTGACAGGGAGAGCTCGTGTGACAGTATGCTACGTGCGAGACACAGTCGGAGAGAAGAGAACATCTGTGGACAGACCGCTGCTTTGAGACGCAGGGGGGGTGGTAGAGGTTGATTTGGAAACAGATTGTACAGTACACACACTTTCTATCGTTAACTGTGTTCTTGAGACATTGTACAACCGTCCGCACACAAACACAGACACACATGTTACAGAAAGTTAATGACAAGAGGATTATAGTTGTGTAAAAACTTTAAATCGGCTACCACCACACACAACAACTAGATCGGCGTGACGTCATCGCTCTCACGAGAGAACAGAGATGCCAAATCACACAGGCATGTACCTGTGTAAAGAGATGCTCTGATGCAACGGTTCCATCAGACATCGCTTGCAACGTCAACAAGGGCTTGATTCAGCTGCAGGATCTCCAGCAAGCAGTCTATAGTCACATTGCATCCCTGCTTGGTGAACACAATGTACAGCGCTACTCAGGCCCCACTAAACCCATGAAAGACTGTTGCTGCTCACCTCAAGAACCTCAAACCTTTTTGTTCCGTTCGTGTGTGTAATCTGTCCAATACTGTTTTGTTGGAGGAGGGGGGTACTGAGCTGTGTCGTGTTCATGTGATACTCAACGAGCTTAAAATGCAACAAGTAAAAGACATTTTGAGAATTTGAGATTGTGTCTATAGACAAGGCTGTGTGTGCATGTATGTACTTTAGAGTGTGTTTTTGTGTGTGTGTGTTTGTGTGGACTTCTGAGAAGAATGAACCACAATTCAATAGTCTTATATAAACATCGTGTTCAAGCCATACAGGGCATCTGGATGGACAGCCCTCTGTGCTCGCTTTCAGCAGGAAGCCATATTTCATATTCCGCCTTGCTTGCTTCGTTGTTGCGTGCAGCGTTTCAAAGCGAAAGCAGTCACGTTCAGTACACACTGTCCTCACTCAGGTTTCATCTCAGAGAAGTGTCTCTCATTCTCGCCTACGCACGCACACACACACACGCACACTGAATTCACCACCTCGAACTAGTGAACGAATCAGCGTCACGCAAATTGTTGATAACCTGATGAGTGACACAAATTTGGATGAACGCCATTATGGAACTTTTAAACGAGCAACTGTCCAGTTAGTCAAACAGTTCCTGCATTTACAACCAGTTTTGCTGATAAGATGCTCCAAAGAGTGGCCATAAAGTTTCCAACAAGAACATTCCATAGCTTCTTTTTCTTTCCTCTTTTGGCAGAGCAGAGGCTCACAATGCGTAACTATTTAATTAATGGTCAATATCGATGGGTCATAGTACTGAACAATGTAAGAGTAGGTAGTACAGACCAGAATGGGAAGGTTAGACCAGAAAAGACAGCAGTAAAATGCTTGGCTGTAAGTTACTTGAGTGAGGAACATTGTTTGGTCAAGTTAAAATGTCAAAACAATTCCCAAGTCTAAAGTCATGTGTGATGTGGACTACCAATACTGTTGTGTTCCGAGTCTTTCCTAATCCCCCACTATGACAGCGACATTGAGGACCAAAATCATGTGCATATCAGGGGAAGTGCAATCACATGAGTCCTGTTTGAAATCCTGTCCTTGTGTAAAAGAGAACATTTGAAACGTCCTCTAAAATGGCTTTTGACTGGAACTTCCAATACCTCAATAGTAAATGCACAAAATACTTGCTTTGGTACATTGGAACGACACGTGGCTCAGCCTCACTTCAGAGAACCCCTGCCAGAGAGAGAGAAAGAGAGAGAGAGTTTCTGCCTCTCAACTGTTCCTGGTCTTCTCAGACACAATAGCCACAGGGGAGTTCTGGGGAGCTGCAAAAAAAGGCTATGATCTCTCCAGTATCTACTAAGGGTATGATGTTCTGACACTGAAAGAACCTTAGAGAAAACATAAGTCCTACAGCTCTGGACCAGAGACTAGCAAAGGTGTACACCAAAGGCAGGACGTTTTCCCAACTGTTATCCTAAATAGATCTGTAATTTCCAGGAGGAATCAAAGTAAAAACAAATGGTCACAGATTATGAAGTGGGTGGCCTTGTATTAAAGTCAGGTGGTACAACTTCACCTTCAACAACTTCTTAAGTGGATGAGCAACACTCGACATGCAGGTCATGTTATGCATCCGTCCTGTAAATGTTATAAGAAGTCCATCATGAATTTCAGTGCATCATTTGTGCCATTGAGGGGAAAAAAACAGCAGTTGATCCCTATATCAAAAGACATGGTGTTCCAAGTAAAGGGGAAGTGTGTGTGTGTGAGTGTGAGTGTGTGTGTGTGAGTGAGTGAGTGTGTGTGTGTGAGTGTACCTTTGGAGCGTGTTTGCAGAGACTGTTTGCACAGACACCAAGCTCACACTCTACTAAGTACAAAGTCTGACAAAATAACTCTTGGCTGTGTGACAACGATGTCCTCCCAACATAATCCTGTCCTGGTAGAGAGGTTCTGGACTTGGTTATGAGTTTTTCCTTCAACTGATTCGGATGTGCTACAATTAACAACCTCAAGGCAGTAAACAAGAACAGGTAGTCCTCAGGTTTCCCAAGTCATTTGTATCTTATTACGGTTACAGTATCAGATTGTCTATAACACTCTGATACTCTACTGCGTGACCTTAAAGCATAAGGTCAGAGATTTTTCCTGCAGAGAGAAAGAGTGTGAGAGCGTGGGAGACAAAAAGCAAGTGTGGGAGTGTTGTGTAATGTCACTGTGAATGTTACAAAGTGTGTGTGTGTGTAGAACATCAACAACATGCATGACCAACAACGAGATCCAACACGATAGAGATGTCCTTGTTGTTGTTGCTGAGTCAACAAACCTGAAAACAGAAAAAGAAAACAACTAAATCATGTGACGTAGGAGAAACGACATATTTAGGCACATTTGGAACCAGTTTCACCTCGAAACGTATTGGTTAGGTGCAAAGTATCGTGTTTACCAAGAATTTAGTGCCATTTAGAGGAAAACACAGATAAACGTAATCTCAATTTGAGTTGCATCCCTATTGGGCAACGGAAAGTTTTCATGGAAACCCTTTATATCCCATAAATGGACTTGCGTAATGTCTCTCTATCCAAACCACCTTCCCTGAAAATAATGTTTCCCTCACACACACCCAGACATGCATCCTTCCTGGAGACTCCCACTCCATGATGTCCAAGTCCTTCATGTGGACAAGGTGATCTACTACAAAGTGACCCTAATTGGCTGTTTCCAGTTATAATGTTTCCTCAGACCATCCCATGTGTGTGCGCTTCATTCGTGTCCTCGTCTGCATACTGCAGTGGGTGCCTGCCAGCGAGACACGAACGCAGACGCACGATGATACAGACACGGTATTGTGTGTCGTGATGCCACTCAGACAGCCAGACAGAAAGCCAAACAGACAAAGGACACAATCTCAAACGGCCTGTGTGCCCGTACATTTGTACAAGGTCTGTGTTCCAGCACCAGAGATGCAAATCAGGCTAGCAACGGTGGCACGCAAGCTGCCTGGGCACCATGCCAGTCACAGGCTGGGTGACACCGTGTGCAAGGGCGGGTGAGCTCCAGCCGGTTCCTCCCACCCAGCAGAGAGAAAGGGTGGGGTTTGTAGTACAAATAGTACACCAAAAAAAATAAAAAAAGAGTTCACAATCTTGTTCCACATAGCACACATTTGTTGCCATGGAATGTACTTCTGCTCTGGTGTCGAGACGGCCTGGATTCACCTCAGGGTGCCCCGCTGCAGTATCCAGGCACAGCCTCAAGGTGGCTGACTGTGACTGGTTTCTAACATCTGAACAGGTGGACACCGGTCTGCCCACAGACTACCCTCTGTGTTTGTCATTATAACTGCTGGCCCAATTCAAGTGTGTGTGAGTGAGTGACTGATTGGGGGAAATTCTACAGCTCAAGTAATGTCTGGCAATCCCTCACATCAACTACTCACTGAGCATCAAAGCTGCCAAAAGCTTTTTACCTTTACACACAAACAATTGCAGTTTTTTTTTTTCAGTTCTCGCTGAGGCCATGCTGGTTTTTGGACCGTAATCGGCTAAATCTTTTAATTTGTTTTGGCATTTAGAGTTCTCTAAAGAGGTTCTTCTCATTGGCAGGGAGGACTCTTGTTTGGCCCTGATAGATGCCAGCTTGCTTCAAGGAAACAACCTAAATTGGTAAACACGGTTAATCTCCCAGCTTGGGCCAAGTGCATAGTACAGTCAAAGACCTTGGGAGTCTCCAGGATTTCACTTCATTTACTGGTTGTAACCTTATGACATGATCAGCTGGCATTACAAGCAATAACTGTTACCACTTAACAGACTTAGCATGAGTGATTGCTGTGTTTCTATTGTCCGAGGATAGAGGGATAAGATGTGTTTCTGGGAAAAGCAAGGAAACTCATACAGTTCGTGATACTGAGAAACATCTTTTCCCACTCACCAGTAAGATTAAGATAACAGTCAAAGGGTAAAGTGGATTTTGTCCCTTTACGTCGAAAGAGTTTAATCTGTTGTTTATTGCTTTCACACTGCTAACCTGGACCTAAAATCATTTAAATCGGGTTTGCTTTATCACTGTTTCTTTAATAATTGCTATAGCCTTGATTAGAGATATGAATTTATGTATTGGAAACACCACATTAGCAACACCTGTTTACGGTTACAATAGAGTTTCACTTCTCCAGACAGAGTTCACATGCGTCTTGAGATATCTCTTGGTGGGGTCCAACCCAGCTTGCCTTTCTAACAGCTCTCTCCCCTCCTGAGAAGGATGAGATTTGTTTTTACAAATGCTTCAAGACACAGGAAACGGCATCGCCCTTTGGTTGGGGTGAGAGGATTTCACCAGTGTTCTTGTTTGCCCTCTGCGATAGAGGAAGTTGCGGTGCAGGGAGTTGCATCAACGTGTTTCGAGCGCAGGGTGGCCATGGGAAACCCAACTTGAAAGGAGGGTCACATGACTAACTTCTACATTTTGCCCAAGTATAAAAGCTGAGGAGTTATTATTACACCAGTGCAAACGTTTCTATCAATCATCCATCACACTAGTAGTACGAGGGGTTTGAGCTTGAGTTTGGCTCTGAATGGTGACATTTATCTACTGTACTGATCTATTGTCTATGTTATTGTAAGCCTATCAATTCATTAATGTTCATATCAATCTTAGTCTGTCTATTTCCAAGTCACTTTCACTTCATTGAGTAATAGATTCCAATATTTAGTAGTTGGCGAAAATGGTAAATGATGAACAGCAAAGATGTTAAGTGATTGTATAAATTGTTTTGTCATTGAATTAGGGATGTCAAAAGTAACAACATGTGTACCTTTTCATGTTTGGAGAGAAAACAAGGCCACCAGAGTAGGGTTTGTGTGTGCATGTGTGTGGATTTTTCTCTGTATTTACATCAGAATGAGGACACAATGTTCCTTGACCTTGTGGATAAAAACATGCATATAACCTCTTGACTCTGAAGAAGGATGTGGCTGCAAAAGATAAACCCTGAAAAAACGTTTGTCTCTTTTACTCCCAGAAGTGGAAGTTTGCATCAGAATGACCATGTTCTCTTATTTGCTAGTGCTTCATGGTTTAACTCATCACAGAAAAATACTCAACTATTCCTAAATTATATTTACACGCTAGACTAGTAAAGAAAGCATAAAAAGAAAGGGTATAATTTTCAAAAGAGTTAGCACTTCAAAACACAGGGTTCATGTCCCGCTATTTTGGTGCTCCATTGCATGTAAAAACCCAAGTAGCTAAAGAGACACCCTCAGCACCTAAAATTCAAGGGAACATATGGCCATTATATTTATTTAACAAGTATTGTTTATACATACTGTACAGTATACTGTTCCCAGAACCGCTCTGGAATCACGCTATATCAAACCTTGGATGCGCAACAGAACAGTGCAGTGTACTAATATTCACGAGCACAAATGGACTTGATAATGTTGCATTCAGAAATGGACCCAGTGTGTGACGAATGCCCCTCTCTGGGTGCATACATGCTTACAAACAACACCCAGCGGTTCTAAACTCAGAGACTGTTGTTTCCTATGACTTAATGTTCCCTCCATGCCAGTAGGGATGTGGTGGGAGGTATGTGCATATGTGTGTGTGTGTGTGTGTGTGTGTGTGTGTGTGTGTGTGTGTGTGCTTGTGCATGGGTGTGTGCATTTTTGTGTGTGTGTCTCATCGCCCTTAGTTTAGCCCTGGAGAGGTTTGTCTCATCAACCCAGTTTCACCCTCTAGGCCACAGTAACCTGGGTGTCTCCTTGCTTTCACCTGTATACTGTTCTTAGTGGTTACCAATGCTGTTTCTCCTCCAGGGTGCAGACTTTTAATGGGGCATTTGTTTTCTCACCTGACTGAGGTGTTATGCAACACACGTTCATGTTTTCACATCATAAGGACAAAAAGTATTTTAGGCTGTTATACTTCACGCAATGAACATACTTTTGTATAATCTAATTAATAGAAACAAATTAATAATAAGGAAACACCAATCAGCATGTAACACCTGGAGACATTTTTTTTGTGTCTAGACGAGAACCACCCATTGGCATTCAGATCTGCCTGCCTTCATAACACACATAGTTACAGCCATGTTTAATGTGTTTGCATACTCAGCACTTTTCCCTTCAGCTTCTTCCCATGCACTCTAATATAATGTGAGAATGTTTCAATTGCAACAGCTAAGTTTCCTCACAGCCTCATATTGTTCATCTCCCAGGCCTGATTCATCTGAAGTAGGTCATACTCCTCACAAAAAGCCCTGCAATTAGACAATCAGATTGTCTGGGTCTGCAGGATTGCCCAGAGAGCAGTGAAGATATTCCTGGTGCTGTCCTGGGGTACGTTTGGGGGTTTTGTCTGATCATTCTGTTGGAGGAGGGAAAGGGTCAGATCATGTTTATGTTATATAGGAGCACCTGCATTCACCATGGAGAAAGCTGAATATGTGACTAACAGAGTGAATGGAATTATTCTTTGTCGTTTTAATATATATATATATGTATATGTTCAACTGAACTCCATGTGCATATAATATACATCCTAAGATCTGTGATTGTGTCAAGTTCACCTACAAAACCCACCCCCTTGTTGCCCACCCCCCCTCCCTACCGGCCCATGCTTCTCTACACGTGACCCCCCCTTCACTCCCACCAGACACAAAAACTCTCCTCACACGACCCCCTCAGCACACGGTGTCCCCATGTGCTGCCCCTCACTCCCCTCACCCCACACCCTGCTCAGTGCTATGCCCACCTTGGCTAAGCGCTTGTTTGGTAAATGTACCTCAGCAGGATAGTAGGGGACGGGGGCATGGGGACAGTGGGGGGTGTACTTGGAGAACTACCCAGTCACTAAGCATTGCTTACGGATGACTGGTTTTGTTCCAGACACAGGGGCTAAACTGTGTCCTTTCGGACTCTAATCCCGAGTGGAGGGGTGTGTGTGGTGGTGCTGGAAAGGGGGGGGGGGGTTAATAAAGGTTAACCCCAGGAGGCAAGTCTTTCTCAGTTCTCTTCCTGTGGTAAGAATTCTCTGGGGGCACCATGGACAAACAGGTAAAGTTTGGTACACACTCAAGCACTGCTTGGGAGCGTTTGGAAGAGGTAAAGTAATTGAAGGAGGTCTAACGATTAGGTCTGGGGATAGCTTGAGAGTGAAATGTCTTCCGCCCATTCACAAGCACATCACACACACACACACATCAGTGCATTTGTTTCTGTATTGCACCCCACAGAGAAGTGTTCTCCAATTCCAGCTTTCCTTATGTTGGGGCCTGGTTTACCAGTAACACCCGGGGGTCTACCGGCAACTCTCCCAGTGGGGGTTCTCCATGCTGTGCCTTCCTGTTATCTGATCTTCAATCCCAAAAGACAGGAAGTCAGACCCTGCCTGATTCTACCAATGGCCCAGACATCAGCGGGAAAAGGCCCTGGCCAACAGATTGGAAACGGCTCCTTCCTGACAAACACAAACTCATAGAAATGCATACAAACACACTCAAACACACACAGACAAACATAGGCTAATACATGCATGCATACTGACATAGGCACACACTGATCCCTACCTCTTTTCCATTACATAAAGCTCCTCTCAGACACAATTATCTTCCATCAAAACATTTAAAATGCCAATTATTTTCCTATTGTTAGTGTGTTTGCATATGTGAGTGTGTATGTGTGTGTAAATCAAGACAATTTGTGTAATATATTAATACAGTAATACGTGTATTTTGTTTGATAGAAATGTCTAAGGCCTCCTCCTTGGAACGTCAGTGGATGGCCTGATAACTGCTGGCCTATCAACATAAGCCTAGCTGAGTGGCAGGAAGTGGAAGGGCTGGGTGTCAGCTAGGGTTTCCTGTGAGAAAGAACAAGGTGGGTTAGATTGTTTTTTTCCGTGTTACTTTGTGGCTTAATTGAGTATGTTGCATAATATCATAAGTGTATTGTACACCAGAGGGCTGGTTTCATTTTGTGACATAGGATGCTGGCAGGGTGCTGAGCTGGTGATGTGTCTGATTGGCTGGTAGGTGGCATTTAACTCCGTATAACTCGAGACAATTAACAATTCGGCAGAAAACTTCCCACCCTAGACCTGCGCCTTGTCCATTCATTGTATATAGCAGGACAAGTGATCCCTTACTTCTCAGCATGAGAAATACAAGGTGTTGCATGAGAGCATGAGAAATGGCCAAAATGCGAAATGAGTCTCTTGGCTAATGGGTGAGACTTGAAAGCCCTGATGTGGTAAAGGTATATGTGAAACACGTTTTCATCAACAGTGTTTGTGAAGTCGTCTTGTAGTTCCCATATCTCACCACCAGTAGTGCTCCAACATGTCCGTTTGGTCTTCTCTGCAGGTGGCTCATGTCCAGAAGAAGTGAAAGCTCAAGTCCACCATCTGTGACTAGTGAGGATACAACCCTGAGCCGACTTGCAAGTTACACAAAGTCTGTCAACTTAACACCCACTTGTTGAATATCTCACAAGCCAGAGATAAATATTACCTGTCTCCAATTTAAAATGTTCTAAATTGACAAACCAGATTATGAAATAGTACATTTGATGATAAACCTGGATGTTATATAAGAGTAGCTAAAGGAGGCAAAGAGATTAAGCTTTATTACCTGTTATTAAAGTAAATAGTTCTCTGAAACTCTGGCACAAGACCAAGAACAGAGGCATTCACTTAAAGTGGAGCTTTAAAGCTAGTGGGATAGCTTATCACAGTTATCAGGAAATTAAGATTGGGCTAAAGTTTATCCTTATCATTTACTTTTTTTTTAAAGCCTGGCATGAGAGCAAATTATTACAGTAACATTCCAAAAATACTATAATAGGCAATTCCCTTTTAAAATACAGAACATTACTCACATTACCCACCCCTAGTTTTCACGTCACTTTACGGGTCATGTTGTTGAATGTGTTCCAATGCTCCACTCTCCTACACATGAAATGAGGCACTGAGTGATACTTGGATAAAAATAACCAAATCACTGCAGGAAATGTCACTTCCTTGTGAGGCATAAGTACCTTCCATATGGTCCTATTCACATACACTAGGCACAATCTGCTGACAGGTTTGGCACTACACAGCGACAACATCTCAAGTTCCAGGTCAGCCATCTTGCCAAAACATAAAACCCGCTCCATCGGTGTTGACCCAATCATGTCAGGTGTCCAAAACAATAGTTCTGTCAGCGTGGCAGCGTTCCCCAGTCACGTTTGGACTCTGGATCCCATAGAAGGAGATATTTCTTGGTGTTTGCAGCGTGTGCTTACCTCAACACACCGGTTGACCCAGTGGTCCGTGAGAGAGAGCTGAGCGGGCGCATGACCGGCCGCTCACTTGCAGGACTAAAAAGCACGAGACTCCTGCAGACCCCGACTGTACTTTATGTTTGAATTGACAGAGTTGCTTAGGTGCTTTGGCTCTGGATCAAGGAACACAAGCCATGGGACAATGCAACAAATACACTTCACGCTGAGTTGACCTTTGAACTGTGGGGGAAAAACTATGGCAAACTTGACTGACTAGACACCAGATGGTACATTGCAATACTTATTTCCGGGAATTATAAAAGTTACTTTTTGGTAAGCATACTTTTTTGTTGTTGGTTGCTGAAAATACATACTGTATACTTTGTTACATTTTGGAATAACTACAAGTTTTCTTTCTTAAAGTTGACCTATAAAGAAGATAGCAGGGTTATAAATGGACTTGTATAACCTTCCTGGCTAACCACATTGCTCTCCAAAGGGAACCTCCGTGTGCTCTTTAATAAGACACTACAAGTTCTTATTAACTTTGACAGGCTTGTGTGTTGGGTCTCCCAATGCTCTTTTATGGCTCTACTACCAACTGTTCTATAAACCATTAGTTTCAATCGGTTTACCAACTAGTAATCTAATTATGTTCTCATGGCCTAGCATATTCTTTCCTCTGTCATGACAACACTGTTGGCCAGTAACTCTCTCTCTCATCAGCATGTCTCTCCCCTTTCTCTCCATTTTCTCTCTCTCTCTCTCTCTCTCTCTCTCTCTCTCTCTCTCTCTCTCTCTCTCTCTCTCTCTCTCTCTCTCTCTCTCTCTTCTTTCTCTCTCTCTCTCTCTCTCTCTCTCAATTCTCTCTCTCTCTCTCTCTCTCTCTCTCTCTCTCTCTCTCTCTCTCTCTCTCTCTCTCTCTCTCTCTTTCTGTCTCTCTCTTTCTGTCTCTCTCTCTCTCTCTCTCTCCCCCCTTCCTATCATGTACGTGTGTAAGCCATATCCATAATGTCAATGGGTCACTAAATCTGTTCATATTTTTGTTCCTCACCCAATGTTTCCTTTTTGGCATTTTAAAACTAAACAAACAGAACAATTTACGTAACAAACCACCAATTTACACCTGGCTGGGTTAGAGTGTGTGAAAGTGTTTACATTTTTCTCACTAATATGGTAAAAATAATAAACCCAGGTTCTCTCTCTTCCAGCTGGATAAAACACACCATGAGACCAATCTATTAGCATCTGAGGGGAAACAAACAGTCAGTCTCAGGCAGATTCAGCTCATCTAAAACCACCTCTGCCACAGATGCACCAAATTCCATCTAATCATCGGGCAGAGATATTAATCTGAAGTACTTGCTCAGTGTCTCCATCTCCATTTTGGCGCCGTAGGCCCCTGAATAGCCTGCAGTAGGTGTCCTTTCCTGTGTGCCTCTGTTTCTCTCTCAGCCGTGCTGAAGTGTCAGGAAAACTACATCCTGTGAAGGGAGGTGAGGGCAGGAGATGACAACCTGGTGAGGGAGACTGTTCAGCCCATCACGCTCACACACAGAGATCGAGACGTGTGGGAACAGAAAGACAGAGAGAGACTCCGTGGGAATTGAAATAGAGAGACAGGGATAAGACAGTGACAGAAAGTGAGATAAGAGAGGGAGAGGGAAACCCTGAATACGTAAGAAAGATAAGATCCAGAAAGAGTGGAACAGGACATTCAAAGGAGAGGGGGAACTGGGTGTACCATAGTCCTGTGACTGAGTGTAAAGAGCCCTGTAAGTGAATTATATTCTTCGTTATCCACTCAAGACATATGATGTAACAGCAGCAGCCTAATTCTATTTTCAGACAAAAACACGAGAAGCACTCTTATGCCATTTTACATCAGGAATTACCACCAGGCATCATCTGGTGACGTGACTGCAGCAAGGGGACAAATACCCACATAATCGGTTCGCTTACGCTAAGCAATTTTTGCATTAGCAAGAGGATTCCAACTCTGAGCTCTGAGTCAACATGCTGGCCACCTCAAATTAAGAGTGACTTTTAGGAGAATGGTGTTAGAGAGACGTGTTTGGGTGCACTGTGTGACTGATAGCAGATTGTTTCATTGGGGTAAGTGTGTGTGCTCGTGGGATATCTCTCAGGCGCATGTTTGAATTTAATCGATTGGAGATTTAGCAAGCATTTTTCGAGACCTGTCATTACAATGCTCTGTGCCAGAGACGCCAGTCTAAAGGCACACTTGTTCCAAAGACATTCCGTCTTCTCCTTGCTCTGCACAGGAAGTGGCTCAGAAAGTGTTTTTCTCCGCCTTGTGTCTGGGCACGTGCCAATGACCGTACTTTGAACCAACAGCTGGAGTCTGAGCCCAGCCAAAGATAGCTGGAGTGGGGCTCTTCTTCTCCCTCTCACTCTTTGATATTTCCCTATAGAAGTGTATCACTCTTCCTATGTCTCAGACTCTCACGATCAGTGGCCCTCCCTTCCTTCCTCTTTCTCTTAACATGTTTCTGTCTCTTTTCTTTCTGCATCTCTCCTTATACCTCTTTCTCTCAATCTTTTTAACTGTGACCGAGGACTGTGAACCCCCCCCCCCTCCCGCCCCCCTCCCGACACAACCAGCCGAATATGTATCTCCTGGTACATCTTGATGGGACTTACTCACAGGAAGGAATGACTGATTTTGCCACACTTTGATCACTTCTTTTGAAATAATTTTTTTGGTTGATGTCGGGGTTCTTCACAATTCTGAACCATGGTTGTTTTTTGGATTGTTTGGAAACCCACATCTATTATGCATGATAAACCTTCTGGTTCACTTTCGTACTAGTGGTTTTCTATATTCAAACATTACATATTCTAAGCTAGCTCGAATAAACCCGCCCAAAACGAGCCTTCATTACTGATTAACATGCTCAGAGCTGTTACTGGTTCACTGGAAAACAGGATGTGATTTCACAGGTCATCTGAGATTTAGAACCCAGCATATTCAGCTCAATGCAACGTTGTTTTCTAATTAAACTGTAAAAAAAATTGTTATAAATGCCTTCAGAAGTTATAAAGGAGAAGTCCTGCTGAAATAGAAGTCTAGTTTTCGGAGTGAATTTAAAGGCCGCTTTATTTATAGAACAGTTGTGATTTTTTGTTGATGCGGTCATCCATTCACATGTTGTTTCTGCCCAGGACTGTCAGAGCTAATATTAGCCCTCCGTTTTCCAAAAAAGAACTGGTGTTAATGCGCTCCAGATTTATTTTTTCTCCACACTTTCTTGCATCTTACTCACTGCCAATTCTGCACGTCATGTTATGGAAAGTGCTCAGGGATGTGGTAGGTAGCCAGATACAGCTGCCTTCTGCACTTGAAAAAGGTACAATTCAAGCACACTTTAGAGTTGGATACTTTTACAAATAATTTTTTTTTTTTCAGTCATTCGGTTATTATAATCCTGCCAGTCTGTACATTGACCTAAAGATCCCAACTACTACAGAAATACACTGGTATAAAATCGCAATATTATTATGTGTTGCAGTATAATAACCGAGGGATGTAGGCGTGTACCAGTTTCACACTATGCAAAAAAAATGTTTTTCACTTTATCCCCCTGTATACAGTATCTTTAAGATAATATTCCTTCAAAACCAGCCAGTTCCACTGAAATTCAACCAGTGAAAACACACAAGCATGGACATTATGGACTCAAAGCTCAGTTGAATAACAGATCTAACAGAACTCTTTACGCAACAAGACGGAATTCATGCTTGACGCACAGTCCAAAGTGATAGTTGAGTAGTAGATTGAATTCAGTTTGCTAAAGTGGTACAGCCCATAAAGTGTGTGGACTCCATGTCTAAAATCACGGAACACAATTGACTGATTCGATTTACTGTAATTCTAGTTAAAGTTATATCACCAGTGGAATAAAAAGGGCTCCTGTCCCTTATCTAATGTCACCTGGCAACCAGATGATCTTTTCTAGACCCAACTAACTACTGTAAACCCCACCAGGTTTGGATTCAGAGCATTAATTTACCCCAAATGCCATGTTGTGTTTCTCTGAACCCTGTTTGGGAGTGGAAAAAAACCTGGTTCATTTACACAGGGGGAGAAGGGTGTGTTTCCCCACGGACCAGAGGAACAGGATGTGAGTTTATGTGTTTATGTGAATAGGAACATTCCCACCTTAGCTGGGAATAGAGTGCAATTTATACATTTAATTTTCCTACTGGAGAACTGCAACAGATTAAGGACTAGGTCTGGTTTTGTCATGGGTCAGGTTACGGACAAGCACTGGTCAGTTGACTTGACTGTCCCAGGTTTCTGTTTCAACCTAGATGTGCATGAGATTAAAGCAGGCCAGACATCTTGTTAATTAAATGAAGACATAGAGGTCAATGTCTGCCTTTAGAAACTGTACAACCTTTCAATTACCCCTGTAATCCTTACAGCCTGTCTGATTGCCCTACTTCAGAGCCTGGAGAATGGCACACGTCAGACAATGGCTTCAATTTTTTCAGTTGGTGTTACAAAATCCTTTACATTAGTGTGTAATGTTCACATGCATCTGCACAAAATAAATAATTATTTGCCACAGTCTTTTTTCTAAATAGGGAAGTGTTATATATGTCTGAGACATTGGCTTTGACCTAGCCAGACATGCAGTGGCCTTTTCAGTGCCCAAGAGGTAGTTGACTCGTGTCCAGAGTGGTGACCCAGTGTGACTTCTAACACCCATCTGTTGCAAATACGAAAGGCACATTGACCCACTTTAGGTACCTGACATAAATCTGTAACCTAATTTATGTAAAGCATCAAGCTGCCAAACTATCAACGTTTGATATAGTGATGTACGTACATCTAGTACTTAAGTATTTTTCCTCTCCACAGTAAAAGCATGGATATAATGTATCTATACTGCTAGAATGATGGAAACGGTAGACGAGAATAGAATGAATGGGCTGACTCAGGATTTCTGGAACTGAAAGGAGAAGGAGCCAACTACTAGGTTGTTGAAGTGATGTCATCGCTGGAAAAAGGAATTATGGGGCCCCTTTCTGGCACTAATAATGGGCTCCTCCCCTCCTCCCTTTATGAAAACAAACATTTAATATGTTTACCTGATGGGAAGCTTACTCACAAAGTGGAAAACACCTGACACCTAATGGGATTGTCAGTGGACACAACATCAGTGGACTTACTAAATGACAAGAACTGTCTAATTGAATTTGTACCACAAAAGGTTTTGTTTACCACTGCAATTGTGTTCAAGTCCAGTTCTGTATTTGTTTCTCATGATAATTATTAATATATAAAAAAACTGCATGTATTGTATGGAAATTAAATTTACAGTTACAGAAGAATTTACCGTAACGTCTAGGCCCCCAACTAGAGTGAGTATGAATCAAGTCATTCTGACTGGGTGGGTGTTGGAGGGGTGGATAGAGCTGAATAACGTTCTTTCACCTCTCTGCCCTCATACAACATCACTCACAGTGGTGTGACTGCAGCGCCAAATATAGACATGCTACACGTCACAGTAAGCTCTGGTGTGGGGGCAGGGTGGCATGACATCTTCCACGGCCAATCATTTGTGAAAAATACTTTTTTTCTGCCTGACGTGTTCAGACACAAACTTTGGGGAGGGGTTGAATTTTGGTAGTTACCTCATTATTGCAAAGGGTTGGGGTGGGGTTATCGTAGGATTTCTAAGCAGTGTTTCCTGTGAAACATGCACACTTTGTTACTAAGTAACTCATGTAAAAATTATGTATTTGGAAATTGCTTTTCTAGGTTGTTTTAAGGCAACCTCTGAATTCTGAGGTATGTATTTTAGACACAGGAAATGTACGACAGTTTGTCTTGTTTTTGTTGTTGTTTTGGATCTTGTTATTGCGTAACCAGTATTGTCCTCCTGGTTGTTAAGGCCAACAGAAGTGCTACAGAGAACGACAACTCAATACAATACTAACATTCTGTCTAAGCTTCCTCTTTCTGTGGTACAATCATTGTTTACACAGTTGCTTACTCTGTCTCCATGGACACCGTGTCCCAACAACGTCAAAAAAACGTAAAAAAAGACTGTTGTCCCTTCAGAGCTCAAGAGGGGAAATCCAAAGCAACGCCAGACCGATTTAAAAGAAAGTGAAACAGCCCTTCCATTCATATTCTGTGTTGTCTATACTCTGTTAAGGTAGTAGTGTCTGTAAAACACAAAGACAGGGTTTGTTTGTACTTGAGTTTTTTATAGAGCAAAAAGCCCTCGGTAGAAGTTGAAAGGGAGAGGGAGATGATGATGAGGAGGAGGGGGTCTTGTTATTCTGTCTGGGTCTGGGACTCCTCCTAGTTGACTCAGGGGGCTTTCCCCAGTCGTCCATGTTGCCTCAAATCTTCCCTGCACCCCTTTTTCTTCTTTTTTCTGCACCTCTTTTCCATCCCAAACCCCAATGTCTTTCTCTCTCAGATCCTCGAGCTACCTCCCTTCTTCCAAATCTGGAGGACAGATCCATGTTTTTCACAAACAGAGCAAAACCCTCCTTTCCTTTATACCTCCCTTCCATCCTCAGACCCACTGGTGGTTGACCGTATAAGGCTTGGTGACAACATTCTGGTGTTGTCAGTTAAAGTTGTTCCTTCCCAGGCTCCGCCCAGTTCTCTTCTGGTAAAACAGAAAGCAAGGTGTTTCCCTATCCCCTCCTGCTGACAAGCATTGATTGGGGCAGGGGTAAGGGCACAAGAATAACATGAACTCATTATGGTTGACATCATCAGCTTTTCTTACGTTTCAGGGTTGCTTCTTGCATGGCCTCAAGACATGTGTATAGTGTGTGTGTTGTTATTGTTGTTGTGTGTGTACTGTCTATGTGTGTGTGAATTCCCTCTCGACCCTTATCAAGGTGTCAACCTCGAAATAGATCTCACCCAAAAACACACACACCATTCAACAAACCCTTCCTTATGCCCAAGCCACATAAGTAGACATAAACTCTCTAAGGCCCTTTAATTCTCCTGACTGAACTCTCAACTGAATCTCAAGGGCACACACAAGGATGAAAGGAAGAGGGAGGGTGCTGTGTACCTAGCATTAAGTAAATGGGCAAAATGTGGTATTCGACCTTCTCGGATGTGAAGAAATGACCTAGATCCGACGCCCACCTCTCTAACAGCAGGGACAGCTGAGATCCCTGATCTTAGCATGGAGCTGTACTGTGAGTCCTGCAGCCATCCTGACGGGAAGCCTCCCAGTGTATTTATGGCTCTGGCAGGTAGTTAGGATTAAGCATGGGGCTTTGGCGAAATGTAGGATGAAGTGTGCCATAGGTTACAGAGGGCGAGAGAGGGGGAGAATAGATTGAGAGAGAGGGAGAGAGATGGAGAGGAAAGAGAGACAGGGCCTACATCAGACAGGCCTACATCTCCGACCTTCTCAATTGTCTGTCTTCTGGACAGAAAAGAGGACACAGAGAATGGATGTGACCCTCTCTCCAAATCCTTCAAAGCTAAACTGTAAGAGTGAACTACAGGATACAATGCAGCCTACTGAAAATGTCCACCATCACGTGTTGAAATATAGAACTGTAGTCCCCTTTTTTCCCCTATGACTGAAGGATGAACATTTGGTCGTACATCATGCATTTCAAAATGGCACCCTGACCACACACTGTTGCCATGGTAGGGTTGCTAGTGTTGTTGTTTCTTGGTTGTCAGGCATGGCCCTGAGATAAAACACCTTCCTGCTCTATGCAGCAGTGTGACTCAAACGGAGAGATGGAGCTGGCCTTGGTCACTGTCTTCTATGTAGACACCAAGCAAGCTGACTCAGTCAAGTTATTCTGGAACAACTGTACTGACTTACAGGAAGTGTTGCACGAGGGAGTTTCCTAGATAAACAAGAACAAGATGGCCAACACAAAAAGGATCATATTTTACATAAAAGTTTTAAGTTTTATAAAGTAAAATATCAGAATGTTTAAATACATATTTAAGTTCTCTTTTATAAAATGTCAATATTTGCATACAATGCAGTAACTCGGCCAGAAACAAGCGTGTCTACAATCCTAGTCCTTACGTAATGAAAGAGAATCTCACTGTAGAAAGACTGAATGCACAGAACCACGTGATGGTGATATGATATCTGATACTACTGTAACTGTAGCACCTGGATTTCATCCTCAACAATTTGCTGTTAAAACAAGTGTCCAAACAGCTCTGTCAGTGAAGGAGCTAATGAACAAAAATAGCTGGAGGCACAAGGCCCTGGCAGTATCACAGGTTTTACTGTACAGCTACATTTGCAACTACTCCTTACGTAACATCAGGTTTCCTAACAAAGCAAACAGTCAACATAAAAACATTTGTCCCAGACATCCTGACAGCAAGGCAGCCCATAAAGTGTTTGCACTGTGTGGCCACCTTTGTTATTTGTCTATGTGAGCGTTTTGTATTTGTGTATGCTTGTGTGTACTGTGTGTATTGTGTGTGTACTGTGTGTATTGTGTGTGTACTCTGTGTGTTGTGTGTGCGTGTCAGTGGCTCAGACACAGCTGCTCCGGTGGGCAGCTTCAAACCGAATGAGACGTGACATGTTAATGGCCTGCTTAACAGTCACGTTAATGCAACACACACTGTTAGGGCGGCTGCACTGAGTCTGCACAGGGAACTCCACATATGTTCTTTCCTTTCCCGGTCAACCCCAGGTATGTTGGAACCCCCCAAGGAGGCTGCTCTGACAGAGCAAGCGACTCGTTTCAACTCTGGCCACTGTGCGACAGAAGATTACATTGTAATACAAGCCCATATGCTGGCCTAGCTTACCTTATGATATTGGTTCAATTACTGACTGCTCTCTGAGGACAGAATCTACAGGGCTCCAGATCCTCTGTCAGATGCTGTTAGCCTGAGGTTGGAAGGAAATGAAGCCTATTAGAAACCTGGAGGGAAACCAAAGGAGCTTTGGCTGGGATGGCACTGGGGTACATTTGTTCCTGCAAATGTGTGTGTGTGTGTGTGTGTCTATAGTTACTTTACACATCATCTAAATGTGGGTGGTTGAGTATGTTGCACTGTATTTGCATCTGGATCGATGCACGTAATTCTAAACACTTATTAAGCGCCCGGCTCGATTTTAATGACACTTTATCCAACTGTAACTGCTCATTTGCCTTCATGGCAAATGTACTCGTTTTATGTTTGAGCAGTACAGGTGATAATCCATCTCTATTTACCTTTCCTCTTGGCTGACGTCTGACAGAAACTTTAGAAGCCTAATAGCTCAGTCAACTGTCTGTTACATAACTGAAGGTATGTAAGCCCCGCAGTGCCTACAGAGCTACGTATCCTTATCTGGCTCGATGACTGGTGTACTGGGTGAAAGTGTAATCCATTGACTGAAAGAGTGGCTTTCTGCCTCAGTGAACCTGAATAAAGTCTGAGGG
This sequence comes from Hypomesus transpacificus, assembly GCF_021917145.1. Lineage (NCBI taxonomy): Eukaryota > Metazoa > Chordata > Actinopteri > Osmeriformes > Osmeridae > Hypomesus > Hypomesus transpacificus. The sequence continues at coordinate 5,604,940 of NC_061060.1, forward strand.
CTGTGTGTCTAGTTGCCTGGGTTAATGTGTAAGGCTATGTAAAGCAGGGCTGGGTCCCACTATGGCAATGTATGTCACAGTCAAATGCTTATCAGGCATGATGTCTACAGCACGATGCCTCATGTGGGACTTTGGCCGACACAAAATATATCCTTATTTTTCTCTTTTTTTTCTCTGCCGTCCCTTTTCCCAGTTTATCATCATAAAGGGGGAGGATGTTTTATAAATGTCTGGAAATGGGATTGGAACGGCTGTATCCCGGGGTACAAGAGTACTGTTTATATATTACACGTGTTAGAAAACCAGAGAGCCTACAACAGTGTATGTCCAGTGTTAACGTGTGACAGCCTGTAGTCATACTGTCTAGTTACTGCACCCTGAAGTTCTAGAGGCCGTGTAGAGTGGAGGCTTGTGTGTCAGTTGATTCTGTCTCCTGTCTGTACTGTGTCCACGTGAGGGTACAGCTAATCAGTCCAACTCTATAATTAACTGTGTGTGGTAAATAGGCTACTGAGCTAGTCTTTGATGTAGGGTTGTAGTCGAACATTGTGGGTTTGTTTTTGAGCACTGGTGTTGGTAAACAACAGACTTAACTGTATTATAGAAGCAACACAGTGTGTCTGTGGTGTGTGGATGTCAAGCAAAATATCTCAGCTTCTTATCGCACACTCAACTAGAGTATCGTTTTCATTTGTCATTTGTGTCATCACAGTTGAATTGGCTCTGTGATTGGCTATGGATAAACATGGCATTTTACCTCATGACGGCATTAGTTTGCTGATACATGCTCAAATAAGGGAATTGGATGCAGTAATCACTTGATTTGATGATTTCTATTAGAGACATTGCAGTTTGATGCTTCCCATCACTGCAAATTTAATTGTGGTTATTTACCAATGCTATGAGCCAGGCTCGATTGCCAGCCATTTTATTTCATCATTGTGTGCGTGTGTGTCTGTTGGGCAGTCAGTTTGTTGTTTGTGTCTCTGTCTGTCTGTATTCTGTGACTGAAAATCTGTGTGTGTTTTCAATGTTTACTGAACAATCACCCTACACTGTGTACTCCAGACACGTGCAAACAGTTAACTCCAGATGTCACGTTTTTCATATATCAGCCACTGATGTTCAGTTTGTTTACTATTAAGCTATAGTTTATTATGGTGTATAGGTCTTAGGTCATTTGAAAGACATGAAGACATGAAATAAGTTATTGATAAGCATTATTTGCTAATGTTGGTGAGTTATTGGGTTATCATACATTGTGAATCACTGCTATTCCATTGAAGTGGGTGTCCTTGACTCACCTCACTAGTGTTGCACTGCCTTACAAGTACCTACTGTTCCCAAACGCAGCTTCTGCTGGGAGCATTAGTGCGAGCGTGTGGGCATGTATTAGTGTCTGTGTGCACATGCTCGTGTATGTTTGAGTGCGTACTGAGGTCTGCTTACGCACGCGTGTGTCTGGATTAGGCAGCATTCCCTTTTTGGATGACACCACACCCACCAGACACTCTTAGTCGGAGCTGGGACATCTGAGAGAAGTTTGGCATCCTGACTGCCTCTGACTCAGCCTTCTCGGTAGCAGCCACAGTATCAGGAACCCAGAGCGTCCCAAAACAGCTATTGTGGGGATTGGAATTGTGGATACAGTGCCTGTAATCCGAAAAAGTTGATGACTCTAGGTGCCTAGTTCCGCCAGTCAGCTCCTTGTCCACTTGGAAGAATATTCAGAGAGCCCGGTTCAAGCCTTGGTCACCCATGGAAATGCTGCTCAGCGCAAATGTGTTTCAACAAGAGATCTGGCACAGGCCCTGCCATGCCACTGAGCCTGGGATCTCACCAGCACCACACCTGGGACGTGCCCTGAGGTGTTATGAAACACTCCTGCTATCGGCACTCTGCACAGTCCCACACTGCATACCCATACCAAGACAACCTGGAGGATTATCCCTTCTTTGGCAACACACAATGATAAACCCATGTCTAATGGATCTAGCAACAGACCACTGTACAGATGTGGGTTACACAAGGTGTGGTTGATCTACTGAATCTTATACAGACTCAGTGGTGAGGGTTTAGGCCAGTCCGATATACAGCTGTGTAAACAGGCTCTGGGGCCCTGGAGCTACAGGAGTCCATTGTTTCCCACTGTGCACTGCTGCATCTCCAGGCGGGTGAAGATTTTACTCTCCCTGGTGTCCATGCGTGCGTGTGTGTGTTTGCGAGTCTGTGTTTTTTGTGTGCATGTGAGTTTGTGGTCGCCTTCTGTGCATCCAGATTTAATGAAGGCAACGTTTCATAGAAGAGGAGTTGGACATCCTGGAACTTCACCTTTGAACAGAATTATGGGATTGCTCCTTGTACCAAGCCCCTGGTCCCGAGGTTATTACATCAGCAGATTAGGGTTGAGAGGTTATCCATCAATTGGTACCCATTGGAGCAATCTAGACCAACACCTGTTACGTCATCACTGCAGTGTTCGTGTGTGTGTGGGTGTGTGTCTGTGTCAAAATGAGCTGTTTGGATAAGATGTTGCTTTGGAAAGACAGACTAACAACAGTAACACCACATGGTGTTGCACATGTGGAAAGACCAACAAAGACAAAATGCTTGGGTGTCCTCTTACCTTCTTTAGGTTTGGATATTAATGCTGTCCCCAACTGTCAGAATGAGTTTGTTATGATAGATTTTGTTCAAATGGTATTTGAAATACTTTGCTTAAACAGACAGTGTTGAGTGTTTTCTGAAGTCTGTTTGGAGAACATCATAGGATTATTTCAATGGGTGTGTTGGAAAGCATAGCTAGGCACAGATACAGATCTTTAACATACAATACCATACACTTAACCTTTGTACCTTGAGAACTGTTAACTCAATTCCAAAGTAAAACTATACTGTACCTTTAGGTAACAGGTTTAGACATCTGAGAGACTAAACCTTTAAGAACCATTTATTGGCCTAGGTCAGCAATCACCAAGGCTTATTGTGAACCCTTAAACTACCAGCCACTGGTAAGCATTCCATCAATATGGAAAGCTACTGTATGTAAATTCCTTAATGCGGAATCCATGATGATTCTGGAACAGAAGTAGAACAGGTTATGCAATGATAAGGAATGTACTGTAACCTAATTTGACGGTTTACAGGGTTTTCATCCTTGGGATTTCAGGTAAAGTGTGGGATTGCTCTTCTCTGATTGAGCCGCAGCAGCAAGCAAGCCCTAATATGAACAGAAGAAAATGAAGCAGTCTGAAAAAATGAAAAAGTCTAGAAAATATAATACTTTTGTATTACCCATGAAAAAAAAGACATACCAATCTTTGGGGATCACCGATCTGCAGCTGGGTTATAATGTGGTTATCTGCAGCAGTCATTGTATGCTCATGTAATGATTTAGCAGTGTTATCATCAAATGCTATCAGGCTCTTGCAACAACGCAATTGTTTTGCCAACTAAGTAGTCCACTGCCATGCTGCACACGTATACTTGTAGAGTCCACCACAACCAGAGTCACCTCAGAAAAAGGATAATTCAGTGCCCATTGATGCATATAAAGTTGCATGCAGCAACTTATATTTTGGTGTCAGTACTGTAGTCAGCAGATGATCTTTGATCTACAACAGAAGTGTTTTATTGGCAAACCTGTTAACTCTTGTATGTGTGTTTAAATATAACATTTGCATTTAAGATTAAGTATATGGTGAATAATAAAAGAAGCTGTTAAGTTGAGGTGAAATTTTACTTTCACTGGGCCTATATCTTGAAATAGACTATACTTGTACTGGAGAAAGATTACTGCAGTTGGTGCACAAGTCAATCTCCTTAAAATGTTCTTTCAACAATTCAGCAGTTGTTTTCGTTCACTAGCTTTATTGGTACATAAATGTTTTGCACGTCAGTGATTTCAGAACTTAACAACATTGAGATTTTCTAATTATCCCCAAAAGCATTCCGTAATCAGTCTTTTTAGTCAAATAACATCTGTTGGATGTTAATCACTGAAACCAGTAAAATTATTGAAACAGAGATATAAAATTCTCTACGCTTTTTTTTAAACACGAAGTAAACCTGTGTTGCCCACTTTGAAGCAGTATTTATGGGTAAACAATGAGTCGATTCATTTTGACAGTTTTAGAGCACGCAGCCAACACTTGACCTTTCCCAGAAACAAACGTTTTACAGGGAACTGTCACATTTAACTTCATGCATTTTAGGAATGTACAAAGACATTTATGTTTTGAGGAGTGTTTGTTGACTGACTGAGTTTTGGGTCACACTAAATACAGGTGTTTTAGACATGCATGAACATGAGGAATGTTGCTTGACCATGCTCGACATTGATCAGTGCTTTGATAAAATAGTATGAATGCAGACATCACACACTCTCACTATCCAGTGTGTGACTACTCTTGGCATGCTTCCATACCTCATTGCCCTTACAACAACACAACTTCACTGAGTCATTACATAACATCTTGGTCATATGAGTGATGAAATGTTTTTATTGGTCAAAGGGAGTCCTGAGAAAATGTCCCAGTTATTTACAAATCAACTTGGTCTCAAATGATAAGTTCATATCGGAGCAAATTACCTGAAGAAGCCAACTGGGCCCTGTTCCGCTCTCTGTTTGGTTTATATTTTTCACCAGAAAAACAAGAACAAAACTGGCCTCATGTGACCTGAAGGAGCTTTTCCAAGGAACGTTTATTCAACCTTACAGTATGTACTGAACAGAGACCAGTATGACAAACAGAATGTAGATTCATGGAGGAGAAGACAGAAAGTCATCCCGACCACAAATCAAGTTGTTCTTGTTGTGTTTTCATGGAATGGTACTCCAAAGGAACCCCACTAGTCCAAAACTATTTGCTTGATGTCTACATTATTTAGCACATGACACATACGTACATGCTTGGTGTATATAAACTGGGTCAGTATTTTCAGCTAATAGGTCATATGAGAACTTTAGATGTGGGTTTGAATGGTGAGTGGGGGGCCTAGGGCGGCTCATGAGACTTAAGAGTCAGTCTCAGAGTGAAGGGGACATTTTAGGAGATGTTTGAGCATTTTAAAAGAAAGAATCAATTAGTAAGGATAAGGTAAGACTTGTTGATAGACCTGTCCCTAAATAAGCAGTGTCAACTATTTGATGTTGCACAATGTGTTATCATAGTACACTACAAACAAGCACAGGATAAAAGCAATACAAAGGTCCAACTGCAATAAGTTGTACTTTCAAATTCAATGATTTATTTTTTAGGGTTGAGTTGGGAACACATTAACATTAAAATTCAACCTGAAACACATAAACACCAGGACCAGTCAGTTTAACTTTGAGTCAACTGAATTTTCAGAACTGAGGAGAGCCATGACAGATGACAGGAAATTGATTCTGGAAGTAGAGTGACGACCTTTCCTGTTGGGCAGACATGCACACAGGCCGTATGGCTGCAGAGAGCATGTTTGTCTTGTCACAAGGCCAGATTGTGTTCCCTGACGGAAAAAAGTGTTTGAAAATGCACAGTCAGACAGAGGAGTTTTTTTTCTTTCTCCACTCCACAGCTGAGAAAGCAAAACTAAATCTGTGAGAACTGAACAGGATTTGGAGTGTCATTTACAATAATTCTATCATAAAATGATATGATGAATTAATAAAGGGGATTGAGGCCAGGGCTATCACAATTGCAGTACCTCCTTAGCTAATGTATAGCTCCTCTTTTCTGTAAAAGTTAATGTTATCTTTCCTACAAATGTTGCCAACATTTGGCCGAGTGGTCAATACAACTGACTCAGTCTAGATGTTTCCAGCTGCTGAGGTTTGATTCCTTCTATTTTCATTTCTTGATACAGCAAATATCTACTTAAAGTAAACAAACAATTGTTAGTCATAAGTGATTCCATCTATTCAACAGATGGTTTGGTCATTAGCAGTTATGTGACCTTGTTTACCGAATGGCTACCCGGAACACAAAGCCCCCATGGAGAATTGGACCAGCCAATGTATTGACCTCATTCACTGTTGTAAAGGCAGACGGCAGACTTCCTCTGTTTCTCACTTATCACAAACAAACTGACCTTGACATTCTATTTCTACATATAGCTTCAGCATGCATGCTACTCTATGGGAAAGGAATGCATAACACAGTATCCAAAATAGACTTGTGCGATTCCCTCTCTCTGTACGTGGCACCAGCATTTAGAAGAAAATCTGACAAAGTACATTCCATGCCATGAAAATGCACTCTGGTCACAAGTAAAGTTGAGGACTTGGGCATTGGAGACTGAGTTAACCCTCGACAAAAGTGATATCAGTTGTCAAATTTTCTTTACTTGTAAGTAATTAAACCAGAAAAAAAGTGCTATTTTGCAAAAACAAACAGAAGGTTTACTTTCCATCATTTATGTTTCTATTGTTGACCTAGAAGTCTGGTGTGAATTAGTTGATTGCACCTTTAAGGCAGCTTTGAAAGCTGGGTGAGGGGCCAATGGAGTAACAGTATGCAGTCTCAGACACTCTACTGCTCTCATGGCTGTCTGAGGCGATTACACAACACACTGGCTCGACCACATACCGTGCTCTAGCTCTGATTGGTCCACAGCAGTGGGACACGGGGAAAATACCCTGCCCAACAAGGACACAGAAGGAAAGGAGTGGTGTGCAGGCATTTGTTGAATGGCTGCTTGTCAGTGTGGTGCCCCAGTGCTGGTCTCAGTGATACAACTCTCTCTCGCTGTTTCTCTTGGTTCAGTAAGGGCAGGATACATCAGTCTAGAGGAGTCAAAAGCCAACCCGGCACAGAACATGTTGTCCAAAGATGATGGGTTTTCAGAAGAACATTGATTAAAAAGAGTCAGAGGCGAGCCCAAGTCAACAAATAAAAACCAATTTGAAAAGTTTTTGGTTTCAGTTTGAGGGTTTAGAAGTCTTATTATGTAGGGCAGACTACTTCTTCTGCATGATCATTTGTCTTCATAATGAAATTGCTGTTATGGAAGAATCTAAATTCCAGATATGTCTGCAAGAATCTTGGATGGTGAAAGAGAACAGCTTTTTCATCTGAGAAGCCCAAATATGGATGGAAGTGTAAAGTTGAAGCCAGAAGCATGGAGACTTTGTTACTTCAAGAATAAAACATAATCAATGGTGCAGCGTCTCATAAGCAATACGGACCACCTAAGATGTCTGCAATAGAAAAAAAAATGTTGAACCTTTTCTGTTCAAACTTCAACGCAATGTAATTGATCTGCACAAAGAAGAAGCTACTGTACTGTAACTTCAGTGGTGTCATTGTATAGAGAGCAGAGGAGTCAAGGCGAAGGCAAGACCTGACCCAGAGGTTTGCATGTGCATGCGTGCTCGCGTATGTCTGATATGACACGGACGGATTCTGTTTCTCTCTTTCATCTTTAAGCCCTCCTCTCCCATTCAACCATTCATCAGCGTGCCCAGGACATGGCAGGAGATGGTTAGGCTGCCAAACCTTCTGTTCTTGTGTCAACCACAACACGCCAAGCCTCACGTATTTCTGTAGTCCCTCGCCTAAGTGCGTGCAAACAACCAATCTAAATAAACACCCTTCTGTAGCCAAACAGACAGGCCAACTGTCTTTGAGAAAGTGATCCCCTCGGTCATCACTTGTGGCACAGACAGTTTGCTGCTTTTCAGAACTTTTCAAAGTTCCCATGAAGGAAAGGATGAAGTGAGGATGATCCTTCTGAAGCATGGAGTGTTTGCAAACACTGAGCAAGGTTTAACAGGCAGCTCTTGGAGTAGTTGGTGGGGATCATGAGGATAGGCAACAGTGTGAAGCCAGGTCTTACTCCACACAAAGACTGCATCTGTCCAAGTAGGACAGAATGTACCACATGCGCGGGATGGTGTCGTCATAAATTCTCGTTTGCATGCATGGCTACTGTACACATGCTGCACTTTCGTTGTGGATCGGGCCCCTGGGGGAATCCACAGATGAACCAAAAAAACGTTTTTGGGCATACCTGAGTTTCAGAAATGAATTGTCCCTCAAGCATGTGAGTATGAGTGTGTGTGGGGGTGTGTCTGTCTGTCTGTTAGTCAGCCGAAAGGATTGAAAAAGGGTGTAAAACAGGAGAGACAGTATGAGTGTGCAAAATATGCATTTCAAAGGGCAGCTAACAGCTAAGTAATCCTTTGCTGTGTATGTGTGTGTGTGTGAGTGTGTGTGTGTGTGTGTGTGCACGCCTGTGCCTATGTAACTTAGTTGGGTCATGTGTTAACGAGTCATGTGCTGCATGTCCTGAATAGCCCCTTTCTTTACAGCAGGGGGACACTGGCTTAAAATCTGGGCAGGCTGTACAAACCCACCACTAGCAATCTGTTCTGTTCATTCACCCACCGATAACAACAGTGAATTGGGGTCAGGTGCATCTACTGTACTGTGCATGGACCAAACTTATGGTACAGAATGTACCAAACGAGGCCACTTAGAGGATCAATTTAAAGGGGAGGGCTGTTGAGATTTTTCACGAAAACAGTAATCTGGGAAGGAGTAGGGGTGCAAAATGGAAGACAGTTCACTTAAAGGGCTGTCTCAATCTGGGTTAGGTGCACTAAGGCCTTCATTACCACACAGGCTGTTATGCAAGAGGTTTCCTTACAGCCTCGAGTGCACACACACCTAAACAGCTTGCTACCTGTATGTAAGTACTTACACGGTATGATCTGGGCGCGACTGTACTCAAAGGGTTTATCTGACATATTTTTGCAGAGGGAAAAACGAGGGTTACATTACACTGCACATTTTGCTACATCTCAGTGACAAGCAATTAGATAGACATTCTCAAGAATTTGCTTAGGGGGCTATGGGAGGCAAACTAAAACTGTATGAACATCCAGATCTTTAGCTCCAGGGTGTTTCAACTGACTCAAACCACGCCAGAAATGACACCCCTGGCTGATCCTGTGTTTAACGTTCTTGGCGAAGTCACATCTGACTGTAAAATGTTTGGAAACACAGGTATGGGAATGTCTGTTAAGCATGTCGTGCCTGCCATGTTATGAGAATACATACTAAGTTACATTTGACACACATAAAGTAGTCTCACGCAAGTGTAAGGGGTGTCTGCATGTCAGTGCAGTGTTTAGGTCATTAAGTGCATGCCAGAGAGTCAGGTGCATGAGCATGTTAATATATGTCCATCCTGCCATTTGCATGTGTGTGTATATAGTCTGTGGGCTTGAGTAAAGACACATTGTGCTCACAGGTTCCAGGAGAATGTGAAGCTCGTTGCTCCAGGGACTCCTGTATGAATGGTGGAGCGCCACCCCCCCATCCCCCATTGCCATGGAAACCGGCATCCCGCTCTGATCTGGCTTTCCTCGCACGCTCTCTGCGGCTCCCCTTTCATAATTCAAGTGCCAGCTCTAGCTCCCACTCCACTGGAGTGAACTATATCAAGTTCAAGCACCAGTCCTCCAGGCCCAGATAAACTCCCAACTCCCAAACAACTCCCAGCACTAAGCTCCTCGATCCCAGCTCCCAGCTCCAATCTGTTAGCTGCCACCTCCTAGATATAAGCTCCCAGCACTCAGATCTCAGTTCTAGCCCTGGTCTCAACCCACCCCCTGTTCAAGCCTCAGTACCCCAGGTTCCAGCTTCAACCCCTGGCCCCAGCCCCGGCTTCTCTGCTGGGCTTCAAAGCACTACCATTACATAAAGGCCTCTCACTGTGCCAACAAGTTTTGTGTGCCAGCCTTTCTCTTCACAACGCAGCCATAATGTCTGCAAAAGTCCAGTTCACATTCATGGTAACACAGGGGCATGGGAAGGGCATGTTTACGCTCTAATCTTATCAGTTGGCACCATGGCATTGCCACTGCCTAGTTGCCTGGCATAATTAGGACGCAATGTTCAGAATCTCTGTGTGGTGGGATGATAGCCAAAAAGAGAAGAAAACGTGAACACAGAAATGCCCAGCATTTCAAACAATACCGTCAAAGTATTTATATTTTGACAATATTGTAATAGGAGCCAGGAGATGGGTTCTGGCACCCTTACCTACAGAGAGATGTTTTTACTGAGCCGCATGGTGAGTCTAAATAAAGGCCAAGTAAGACATCAGAAATAATGAGAAGTCAAAAACAACGACTAGATGGTAAATCTACATCCTCCTATTTGGCATGTGAATACAGATGAACCCATTTGCTAGTTAAAATCAATCCCCTAAGGATCATCTACCATCATGGATTGTCAACCGTGGCACTCCAACGTCAAAATGTACCTTTGCCGATCACGCACTTATGCAGACAATGTACAATATGTGTTCTGTCAACTGGAGAGCCCATCTCAGCAGGACTTGGGTACATCTGTACTGTAGGAGAGAGTGATGGATTCTCTCCCCAGGGGAGTGGGGCCAGTGGCATGTGCACCCGGGGCATCTGCATCTCACAGCCTTGGAGGAACAGCTGGGAGTGTTGTTTGTTAAAATCTCTCTCTCTCTTTATCTCTCTCTCAATTGTTGACATATCAATCTCTCTGATCGAAGATCGTCAGCAGTTTTGATCTTTATCATTCCAGGGAATTAAGGTTTATAAAGTGTTACACATAAACTGCCTGTAATAAATGATAATAAATAAAAAGACAGAAACACTGATGAAATAGCTAGCATAATGTTTATATTATTATTTTGAAGCATTCTGTATTTTGAAGCAATTTTATGTAGACATAAATAGTCCAACAATCCATCAGACCTTTTTTGCTGTCCCATTAGGGTCACATCCATATACTAACAGACACTGGTACAACAAGATATGAAATACTTGTTAAGACTAAACTAATTAGCAGGTGTCACAAGAAGAAATGCATGTAACATTTACATAATTTTTTGTCTGTTACTACTGTTCTTTTGCAATGAATTCATGAAAATACTATTCTAAGAATATAATATTTTCTAGAAACGTGTATGTGGACCTCGCAGTGATTTACTTTAGGCTAACTAAAGTCCTCCAGTCACACCTGAAATTAATAAAGGATGGAATTCAGTCACAAAAGAGTGAACAAACTAGTGTGGCTGTGCAACATAGGCTGCACTCCTCTGAAGTAGCTGTCTGCTAGGAGGCTTATTAGCTGCCAAGCAGCATTACTTAACACGTATGGGAGCCTACGGGCTGGGGGCGGGGGTAGCTTCCCACCTGTAGCATAGCGCTGTGAAGTTCCTAACCCAGGGACACCACAGGAAGGCAATAAATATCCTTGAGTACACGGCGTTCCAGCTTCCACACCAGTTTCCAAAGAGACTATAAGTCTGCAAACAAGGGAGCGGATGAAGACAGGTGTGAGATAATGATGGCAACAGCGAATTATGGGATGCCTAAACACTTGTTCTCCTCCCCCTCCAACCAATCCTTCGCTCAGAACTATTCAGCAGGCACTGTTCTCTGTGCAAAACTCCCTCAGTCTGCCCACCAGTGTGCAATTATACTCTATCACCAGAGAGGTCATAAACAGGTGTTGATTTATTAGATGTGTCTATTGGAGCTTTGACATGTTTGGCAAGGCTTGTTAAGGCAGACGTGTCACACTGTGTGTTTTTTGGGTCATTATTAACTGTCACGCACTTGTAGCAATTCATGTCTAGTCTGTAGTGTTCCCCCCACCACAACAGCCTTGTTGTAGTCCCTTTTCTTGCCAAGCCTGGCCTACAACTTGAGCCTTCCTTCATTTCATACCTGTAGTCATGTACATAGAAAAAAGAATCTGTAGAAACCAGCTGTGGGTTTTGTGGGAGGAAGCAACGGTGAAAACAGTCAACGCAGGCCAACACAGCCCTCAGGGCATAAGTGTCTTTCTCACCTTTATGTTTGAGCCCTGCCCTATTGGCTGAATGGGTTATGTATCAGTCTGACATCTTCTAATTGTTTGACGTACATACAAGTTCCTGCCAACATGGCTTAAGAAGTCTGTGTCTGCCCAGAGAGCAAATCCCTCCGATCAGCCAGTTACCAGAGCCAACTTGTTAAATTGCTGACATTTTAACAATCCACACCTTTGACAGATATTTAGTTACTATATTAAGTATGTACTTTATTTGCATTTGTGTATTTGCATGTACATACTATGTTTAATAACAATTAATGGTACTATGAAATTAAATGTATTAGAAATATTTTGAATAATGCAATAATTTTGCACATTCTACAGCAAACAGTCTATTGTTGTGTACAACATGCCCATTGAATTAAAAACAAGCTAGCTGGTTGGTGGCATGAGTGGTTCACACGTGAGAAAATGCTGGGTATTAATGCAATAACAATTTCTCTTGCAAGAATTACCCAATCGAAATTCTGAGAAATACGTTGGGACACAACAAATGTTTCCCCCATGTAAAATCACACACAAGAGTTTTGTAACAAACAGCCTGTGGGATAACTCCTTTAGAGATTTATTGTCGCTACACACATAGTACATGATTTCTGAGAGGTGTACATTGGTGTGGAAAGAGAAGACAGAATGGAAAGCATGTTTCTCTCCCCTTTCTCCCTTCTCTATCTCTCTTTCTCTCTCTCTCTCTCTTTCTCTCGCTCAGTTACTCTTCTAGTTTACTATGTTCTGCACTTCAAGGATAGACAACAGTGAGTTCACAATTAAAGATGTTTTGTTCATCCATTTATCACTATTGTGTACTAAACCTCCTTAGACGTCCTCTAGACTATGCATTAAGTATACCTTCATTACTCTATTGCTCAGGCCAGGAAAGGGAACATATCAGTCACTGACGACTATTTATAGTTTATTTGTCATAAATAGTTGCCTACTAAGTTCCTCTTTTCACCGGTAACTGCTGGGAAAATAAACTTGAAGGAAACTTGGCTTGACGACATATCCAGCCAGTCTTCTCCACCCAGCAACACAAATCCAAACAATCGAATCTAGGGCTTTGATTTAAGACAGAACTCAATGGGGTCTACATAACACTAGCCATATCACTTAAGTCCACACTTTTGAATTGACAATCTTTTTTATTTATTGACAATCCATTACAAACTAACCATGTATCCCCAGGTATTGTTTTGCCAGTGATCAAAGTAGTAGTGAGTATGAGCAGTGCTGCAAATCTCTGTCAGAGGAGACAATTGTCAAAGAGCACAATTGATTTTATATACAAAACACACTGTCTATATGAATAGGAATGTAAACAATAGGTACTGGTAACAATAGGTACTGGACACCAATATTATGGAGTCACAAGTACAGGGAAGAGGAGAGTAACCTTCTTTTTCCACAAAACAAAAATGCAGTCTATTCCCAGCGCGGCCTTGAACTTTTCCTGCTCTGTTGACGTCCCCCAACTTCCTGAAAGCCACTGACAGTCCTGAACCAGGGGTAAGGACTGGCTCAGAGATGTTTACAAACATCCTGAAACCAACGGGCACAAAGAGGCAAACAACCACAATGGAATAGAAACACTTGCGTAATCGCAAGCGGCCTTTTTACTATCGACAAACTTGGGAGCTTGATTGTTGTTTTTAACTGGGGCTATGAATACTGTGCAGAAAAAAACTGTTGGGACTTATTTGTTGTGTTTTTATATTTGCAAATTGTGACCATAAATTGTGGCAAAACTGGCCAAACATTTAGCACCAGGTATACTTTCAGTACTTTACACACCATTACGTTGAAGAACTCTTACTTACTTCCTTTGTCATTGTTCTTTTTCCTGGTTTAAAAAAATGGCATCTCAGACAAGATGAAAGTGTCCCTTTTCTTTTTTCTATCCAACCCTTGGTACAGTACTATTCAATTATTTCCTGTTAAGAGAACGAGTCATACATCTGGGAAACTTAACAGAGTAATGTATTTCATCTTGCCCACCTAATGAGGTAACAGTGGGAGCTTACAGCCCTGTGTGACCTTGTTGCTAAACTAATAAAGATTCCTTTGGTGGAATTGGAGTTTAGTGGTGCCCTCTCCTCATGCTGTTTCCTGTCAGCTAGTTGCACTGTCAAGGCCTAACATGCAAAGAAAGGCTGTGCTTGACGATTCCTTTCACAGGGAAGCTCAAACAGATTAGCCAAACACACAAAAGGCCTCACTTTCGGAACTTTGCCTTTGGAAAGAACGTCAGTCAGCAGTAACAAAGACTAATTTAGACAGGTAGCGTTTTGTTTGGCTCTGACATTGCTTTAGCTATTTGTTGTTTGTTTTAGTTTTTTTCCAGCGCTGCACACTACATGTAAGACAAGAAGCTTTGGGGAATCTGAGGGTCACAGGGGTGTAACGCAGGGTGTACTCTGGAGCAGTAATTGAAAAACACTGTACCACTCAAAATGCATTCAAAGTATAATTATCTTCCAACATGGGCCAGGTATTGCTGAAAGAGAAAGCCATCATACTGTAAAAGATGTGGATACTCTTTTTTTCAGATTCACAAACTAAGAAGACTGAGCTTTTTCACAAGGGGGGGGTGATGATGTAAAAGGAGGAGTATTTGGCCCAATTACTACCACCACCACCACTCTATACACACACCCAGCCCCCAGCCCCCACTCTGACGTCAGAGCACAAAGCTCCAGTACTCTATGATATGGTGTGTGTGTGTGTGTGTGTGTGTGTGTGTGTGTGTGTGTGTGTGTGTGTGTGTGTGTGTGTGTGTGTGCGTCCCTGCTGTGGACGTCCCGCCATGGTACCATGAACTGAGGGTATTACCTTTAAATCCGAAACCAAAGGTGGCTAACCTCTTTTTGTTTTGAATAAGATGTTCTGACTGAGGATGGCCACATTCCTAACGTGTTCCTCGACCAATCAGCAATGACCACTTCCCGACCAATCAGCAATGACCACCCCCCAACTCCCTTCAGATCACAAATGCAAATTGATGACTTTCAAGGACCCTGTTCACTCATGGCCTACATAAGGCATGCTGATCATACCAGAGTCACTTGCCAATTACTGGCACAAGCCTCATTTTCCTGATACATTTAACAAGTTTGCTATGATATTAGTCATCTAACAATATTAATTTGTATTTGTTTTCTTTATTTGTAGATTACTAAAGAGGAGTTGCTGTTCATATCTACTTTTTCAACAAGAAATATCAAGAATCTAGCCAGACTAAAGTTTAGTTCTTGCATGGATTTAGAAGGAATATGGGGCAATCCACACTCTCCACAAGACACAGTGAAAACTCCATCCAGATTCCAGCAGCATGACAGAATAACATCAAGACTACCTACAGCAAGTGCCCTTGGAGGAACTCAAGGTTAATGCCTCAGTTCAGAGGTCAAATGTTCAGGAGATTCGTCTTCTTTGAAGAGATTTAGGAAAATCTGCTGGGGGACTGGTAGCACAAACATGTTTTTCTAAACTCTACATTCCTTCTTCCAATGATGCATCTTGACAATCCAGTAGACACACTATGTCACCACACTATGTTTTGTTGTCCGGCTTGTTGTGTATCTTTTGGATCTACAGATGACATCATGAGAGGGGTGTGTGTATGTGTGTGTAAGTGTGTCTGGCTTTGTGAGACACTGCTTGTTTACTGAAAATTAAGAAGGTCATGTTTCTGGCCTTTTTTATTTTTAACAACAAACATTGTCTGTTACATATTGTTTTTCTCATGCAGTGTTTGACATGCCATTCTTTATGTGTTACTTCATTTTTTTTATTTCTTCACTTTTCTGAATCACTCAGTCGGCCCTTTAGATGCTGAACCAACTTCAAATGTCTTCAGTCATTTGATGGTCACAACCAATTCATTCTGCATCCCAAGCACCTAGTGTATTTCCATTTGCAGGCCAGTGTGTTTTTTGCTACAGCACCTACACATATCAACCAGGTTTTGCTACTGGGCTTAAAAATTATCTTTGTGTTGTTAAAAAATTGATTGGTTGCAGAAACTGCTAGAAACCTTTCAGGATCCTCTGTGCCAGCGTACACCACTGAGGAAACAGCCAAAATTAGATTCCCAGAGCACGCCTCTGAAATGCACTGTTACACAATGTCTGTTGCTCTGGTCTATGACTAGAACGTGATTTGCTGTGGTTTTGATAGAAATGCAATCCAAATAAACATGTTGGGGCCTGTTTTGTTATACAGTTACAGGTAAAGAGTTGTGTAACAATTGTTTGCGGGTTTTCTTTGACTTGTTTTTGGTGTGTTTGTGTGGTGGGGGGACAAAGCCACTGTTGGATGCGGTTAGTAGAGCACAAAGGCAGTCTGACTGATCTGATAGGCCGTGTCCAAACTCCTCCTATGTTTTTGTCTTCCCCATCAGCCCCCATCCTCCCTCCTCCCCCTGCTCCAAGATTTATGGCAAGTTCATGAAATCCTCTAAATCTGTGTGAAGATAAATTATTCTTGAGTGAAAGAGCTAAGAAAAAGGAGCATTTGTTAATATTGGAAAGCATTGCCTTTGGTAACTGTTGTGAAGAACAGGTAGTATTTTTCTTTCTAATGGGACATCTAAGCAAGTCATTGCAAGCAAGGACATGTAGCCTAATCCATTTAAATGCAAAATGTACAACTAAAACAGACTAGGGGCATTAAAAAGCCACGAGTAGAAGATTATAGATATGTATGCAATGGATTCCCTCAGCAGCAAAGTTAAATACATTTTGTTCCATTTATATACTATTGCGGGGTGGAGAGGTTGTTGACATAATGAAGGGACAAACAAGTTGTATATGTCTGCAAGGACACAGTGCGCCAAATGGTCTCCTTGCATGCAAGCTTAACCACACAAAGGCTGGGTCTGCAGCCTCCAAACACACCCACCATATTTCCATCTGAAACAGATGTTTTCTAGTTGCATAACAAGCATCACTCGAGCAGTTAGCTTTCTTTGCTGCCTATGAGAAGTGCCCAGTCAATCCAAACAAAATGTACCATTCTGGGCCACAGGTCGTTCCCGGTCTTTAATATTTAACTATATTAATTCGAGAATGAAGGTCATAGGTCATACTGGTGCTTTAGTGAGACCTGGTCACATTGCTTCTGGACCAAATACTGAATTCCCATATTAGAATGTCATCAGTCCTTGGTCAACTGAACGTAGATTGATCATATTTTCATTTTGTTTAGGGCATATTACATAACACTGGCAGTGTAATGTCCAAGGCTGTTAAACCAAAAGGTCACTTGAACAAATAACATGTCTAAACGTTCATAGATCTTTAGATAAGTTGGCCATTATTCTGTTTAGTCATTGCAGAAAAATTAGCCAGTTTCATTACTCTTACTCCAAAAAAGGGACCACAGCAACAAACGCCTTCTCATTGTCAAATCCTGACACTGCTATCAATTCAATATAGTATTTTGAAAGTAGACAACAGCATGAACTAAAGTCAAATTAGTTGTGACTGAGCTGACAAATGATAGCTCCTTCAAAACAGCAATGGAAGAAGTCTTGTTCTCATGAGTTTAGTCTGACGTGAAAAACAAAGCAGGAGTAGTTTGTTTTCTCCTGCTTTTAGAGCCGTTACCTCCTGCAACATGCACCAGAGCAGGGCAGCACTGACTCTGGGAAGGAGCAGGTTTACAAACACTAGCAATGCACACCAGCTTCACTTGCACACTGGCTGCCAATGTGCCTGACAGAAAACCCAACTGGAATTTATTGTTTTCTAGTTGTATAAAACCTGTGGCAACATTTTATGTTGAGTGGTGTTATAGAACAGACACTCAAACAAGGAATGAATTGGAACTTTGTCAATTCCACAAGTGGAAAAGGTTAATGGGTAAATATGTTATATGTTATAAGTTGTAGGGTGATATGTAGAATCTTCAGAACGCAGTTAGCAGATTCTGCTTAATAGACATGCTATTATAACATGATTTTTGTCTTGTTTACTGACTTGTTCTCAACAGTAGGGTCTAATTTTATAATGTAGGTTTTTCCACGGAGACCATGTCTTTAAACTTATGGTCACTTTTCCCTCCAATTCAATAAACTGCCATTACATTTTAAACCAAGACAATGTCAAATAAAAGAAGTGCAGATTGATGTGCAAATGACTGGTCCACCTAAAGAATCCCCAGTTGTAGTTCCTAGCATTGAATAAACGTCTGTGAAAAAGTCAAACTAGCCATAGCCTAGTTCATATGAACTGTGACCAGTAGCCTATGTGTGGTAGCTACATTGTCATAAGCAAAGTTATCATACAGTACATTGTGTAATAATGGCTAGTGTATGATTTGTAACATTTATCATTTGCACTCCATTTTCCAAGCTATGAAAGACAACAAGAATGTCATTGTAAACATAAGGTTTATTGCAATGTGCATTTTGTATCCATACATTGTGAATAGCAGTTCCATGGACACAATACGGCAACAAAACCCCACGTTACAAATTGTTACAAAAAAATGAACCTCTAACGATACCTGTTTCTTCCTGTGAGCTTGTACACATGGTCCTGGGACACTTGGTTTGTGAGTATGACGAGGCAAGTCTTTGGTAGGTAGAAAACAAGTTAGTTTGGGGAAGTGTGTGTTCCTTTGAAATCAGGAGACAGTAGGCACTGTTGTCATGCCGTTGTTTCAAGTTGGCATCCAAACATAATAGAACCAATACATCTGCAAAAGTCAGGAGTGTGTGTGGGGCGAGATTCAACTAACACACGCCAGCCACCACTCATCTCCTGTAATTGCTGCTACTCTTGAACGCTTCAACTTTATACACATAGTCATTTACAAAACTAGGCAAAGGGGCCGGATATGTCCACGCCCCTATAGTAATCATCTGTTACCTGACAGTATACATTGCTCCTATTAATGATAAGTTTTGATTTTGCCAGAATCACAAAACATAAACAAAGAAAATAGCAGGACTTTCTTCCCCCATAAGCAGCAAACCCCAACTGCAGAGAATATAAGCAATGCTTATGACTGAATCACTGTGGCAATCAGCAGCTAGGCAGCCAGGCTGAGAGCATTGACAACCTCTCTTACAACAGTCAACTCTAACACCTCCACCCCAAAGGAGTGGAAGTTGTCCCCTTGACTCTTTTGCTAAAGGAATAATGGACATGTGAACACACTAAGTGTAGATATGGGTACAGTCATATAAAGATGAACAGTTTAGTGACTCCACTGAGCTTGTATAGAGATATGGACAACAAACATCCACGTGGGGCTCTTGGTGAGACTGGAGGGACGTCTCAAAGAAGTTCCTTTGTCCTCGGCTTGACCTGTGACGATGGAGAGGCTGAGAAAGTGCATATCAGACACCCTTCTTGTCAGCTTGGGTCCCTCCCCTCCCCTCTTCCTGGGGCCAGCTCCATCACTCTGCCCTCTGCCCCCTCTACAGCGGGAGGGGGGTGTTAAAGGGAGAGGCTGGACCCCTCCTGGTGCAGGTAAGGGAGGAAAGGACACCGCTCTGTCCCAAAGCAAGCGCTCTCCGGCTGGGTAAGCCCTCTCTCATAGCGCTTTTGTCTTAAAAAAAACGATAGACAAAGTCTGATGTCGCAAGACTGGCGGGCTGGCCTCGGCGCAGCCCACTCAGAGCGTCAGTTTGTGCTTTTGTTTCAATTACATTGGTGGATGTCTCATCGACCTTTAACAGGCAGCCGGGCTTTCATCAGAAATGCGGCCATCGGCGACGTTTACAACTTAGGGAGGTCCTTTTTCAGGTTTGAGCGGAGGCTCCAACGCCCTAAGTCCAGAGCCATTTACACAGCCGAGCCGGCACTGATGGTGCATGGCTGCTCATGGCCCAGTGAGCCCACTCCTCCTCCACCCACCACTGGCTGGTTGTCGAGGGCTAGCAGGCTGTCGGAGGGAACGCGGGACTGGAACTTTTCCATCTGCTCGGGGCTGGCCAGGTTCTTCAGCAGGCTGTTCTCCCTCTCCAGCTGGTTGTTCTTCTCTGCCAGTTCCTTGATCTGCTCCTTGAGGATCTCTACCTCCTCACGCACGGCATACATAAGGTGGTTCTTGACCAGATCCTGAGAAGATAAGAGAAGTATAGAGGGAGAACGTCACTTTCATGATTAGGCACAACTTAAGACATAGACAAAAAGCATATCTCTCCTCTTTAACTTAAGTTATTGATTCCTGATTCTGGTTGATTCCTGTTTTTTCGACTGAACCCATTTAGAAATCCGTTTAACTGCAAATGGCTTGTCAGAATGTAAATTTATCCCATACTGTATTAGAGTATTTTACAGACTCACTAAAAGACTAGATTGACATGCAGCAGTAATTTTTTAGGAGAATCTTTCACTTTAGATAGTGTGGTAATTCTACAGTCACACAGACACCCTCTGCGGCCTTCCTGCGTACTCTTCCCTCTGTGTCAGTAAGTACACTACCACATGCTTGTCACGTGCAATGAGGCGTGCAGCCAAACCTAAGCACATCCCTCAAACCCTGCAAATGTTCCTCTCACGAACTGGGCATTGGCCGAGGCTACTGTGGCTTCGCTTGTTGGTTACTAGGTTACTGCTATATCCAGATTACTTATTACACAGGTGGGCTTACTCAAACAAAAACTTTACAAATGTGCAGTCTTGCATTAACTTACCATTGCCTGTTCGATCTTGTTGTCAATGGCCACAACGCTAGCACCAGAGGCACTGAGGAAACAGAAAAGGATAATAACTATCATCATCCATCCCATTACATAAGATCAGTTTTGTCAACACAAAAAATAGCTTTAGTGGTCCAGATTTCACTGAACACTGTTTTTATTAACCTTCAGCTAGACCTACTATGAGTGGGAAGTTCAAAAGATTTAAAACAGCAGAGAATAATTTCTCTGCTGTTGTTTTTTTGGACTTCACACCCTCCCAGTCTTAATTTCACCGGTCGTCACAGGTTTCAGTGTACTCTATATTAGTGTACTTTCATGTCCTTTAGCGCGGAGACGCATCACATTGGCTACTTTATTGCTGATTAAGTTGACATGGTTCAACATGCGACAAGCAGACGTTTTATTAATCTTCAAAATTATTAGTAGCTAAGCTCATACGTTTACGTTACATTTGATGGTATCCAACAACAACGTCATGTGTTTATTAAACAAAAATTGAACTTTTAGATTTCGAAAACTTCTAGTTTTAGAGATAACCTAAAATGTAAAATATTGATTAGTAATCTGCAAGAAAATTACTGCTGCATGAATGAACTCACTATGAAAGTCCGTTTTTATTACCTGTTGTCAAGTTTGACTGATACGACGTCTCCCCCCAATAACGAGGAAAAGAAGGAGATAGAGAAGTTATGCAGCTCGTAGACCGCAACCTCCATTGGTGATTTGGCGAACATCTCCGTGCTCATGTTGAGTACCAGACTCGTTTGAATAATACTTCTCGCCACTTTTGCGATCGGTTGATACACTAGATATTAATCCGGTTTGTTTCTTGATTCAGCTACAATCACGATGCACGACTCGACTTCTTTGAGTGCTGTGCAGTTGTTGTGGTGTAAGCTACGTTAGTTTCAGTGAATGATACTATTTCTGCCGCCGGCTTCTATATAAGAGGACCGCATCCTGACGTCATTTGACGCGGGACTGCCCCTTTTCTGAACTCACTCCAGCACAACAAGTTTGCAGTTGACCCGCCGACCAAGTTCTGACTTATTATACCAAATAAATAAGCAGTTACAAACAGCCAGGTGCATTTACGCTGCAAAACAAATTATGGGCGTCAGGAACAGTATGTTAGTCTATATGAACTGAAGTGTAGGTGACTGTAAGTTAGAAACAGTGATATTTTCAACATTCCATTATCAAAATAACCAACAATAAATAACCATTGTATAAAGCTTAAGGCTATCTCTTAGTTATTTCCAGCAAGTTAACTATATCAACGTATCCTCTATGGTAAGCATTTTAATTGTATCACACTTTAATTTATTTGTAAGTACTATATAACTGCAAGCTCACATTATTTTATGTAGGCCCATTGAACAGATATCTTTCTAAGTAACTACAATAGATTATGTTGCAACATATTTTTAGTTTAGCTTTTGGTTGCATTAACATTATATATATCATTAAAATACGCAACAGCAGGACATTATTGCGACACCTCAGCTTATATTTGGGGAGGGGGGGATCCTTTGGTAGTAGGTACTTTTCCACTCCCCAGTAAATTTCCACAAAAGCACCAAGTTCAGAACTATATTGGCCTCTAGTGGTCAAACAGTAGAATACAGGTAACTGGCTTATATTTATGACCAGACTCAATCAAGTCAAGGACACAAATATTCAGTTGGAATTTTTCACTCCTCTGTTGACAGCAACGTTGTTGTTTGAAAAACTAAGACATCCACACAAAAACATGAAGACGTGGAGCACTTTGTGTGCCTGTTAGAGTCATCCAGTGATCCAGTGATTCAGACACAGTGGATGCAGAAAATCCATAGAAAAGTATGCATGGGATGCATCTTCATTTATATTCAATTGGAGAGTTACAGAGTTTCAGTGTGCAGCACCATTTAGGTCATTTAGAATGTCTATGCTTCCCTGCCTGAGTACACCATGACATTAAAGATAAAGAGGTTTGAAATATCAATTTCATAAAAGGACAACTTTCCAACTTGTGGCCACACCAAAATAACTGCCTTGTTGCTATGGGGCAAACACTGTTAATTATAGGTCTACTATAGCTCCACCTTTTTGTACAATCTTGTTTGTGCAGGATAAAAAATGTAATAACATATTACATAAAAACATGTGGCATTAGTCATGGACAACTGTTTTTTTGTCCTGTGTGTGACCTTATTGTTAGCGCACGTCTTAGGCCAATAACACATTTTAGTGCACATGGGAAAAGTAGCAGATTGTTGGTTTGAATTGTTAGATTATCTTTCTGTGTGTAATGTTTTGCCGCTAAGTGACTCTAACAGGCTTAGTGATTTTTGTTGGTGAAATAGAATAGCTTTTCCTAGTTAATTAGTAATGTAAAATGTACAATGATGTGATAAATAACACTTATGCTGCTGCCACACCTAGTGTAATACCTCAAAGAAATGTACAATATTCTCCAAACTCAGAACTAAATGATATGTACATGATCCGCTTAATCATTAGTGAGGCGAGACTGTGTCAAACTACACCTTAACAAGATTGAACCAAAACCCCATTAACTGTGGATGTGCCATCTATTTAAACCTGTCGGTTGAAGTTTCATGCGGCAATGTGCTACTGCCTGGCTCATCTGTCGACTGTACTGTGGAGAGGACTGCAGTGCGCCAGGGGCATGAACACCTACAGAGTTCCAGTCAAGCTAATTATCTATGGTTCAGTTCAGGGAGGATTCTGCTGGGTAAGGGAAGCCAATGAAAAGTTGAGCAAGACGGCAGCCAGGACCCGGTCTATTCGGTACCTGCTGTGAACTGTCATCCAGCAGGCTAGCCTGCCGTTCTGAGACGGTTAAGGATCTCTTCTTTCACACTGTGGCTTGTACTACCATCTCTGTCTGGTGTAAGATGCTGCCCAGCTGAGAGATACACTACGCTGAGAGAGAAAGAGAGAGAGAGAGAGAGAGAGAGAGAGAGAGAGAGAGAGAGAGAGAGAGGGAGAGAGAGAGAGAGAGAGAGAGAGAGAGAGAGAGAGAGAGAGAGAGAGAGAGAGAGAGAGAGAGAGAGAGAAAGAGAGAGAGAAGTGGAAGGGGGGAATGCAAGAATGTATGTGCGTGATACAGAGATGCATGTCTAATTCCCCTTAATGTAAAACCAAGAAGAGAGATCCCAATTTACATCTCACGTAGGAAATTGAGTGACTGTAAAACGTAAGTGTTAACAAAGACCTCAGTTAGTTCATCTGTTTTGGACTGGTGCTTCTGAGTCAGATCTGTCCCCAGGCCCTTCCAGAGCCTCTGAGTGCCGACTCCCGGTGAGTCACTGTAGCCAGGCGTTGAACCATTTTTTCCATCAGATGTCCCCAGACAGAGAGCCAATAGAATTACATAAAAGTTCTGCATCCCTATTCCCATGATTCTTTGTAAAGCCAAGGCTCCTACTGTTGTGGGAGTGTGCCTGTTCTACAAAGTTGAATTCTCAAGCTTTGATTTTTCTTTTGGGTGCCCTTAGGGGAACTATGTGGTTTCGAAGTACACAATGCAGCGCAGACCATGGGATCAAGAAAACAACTGCTCACAATTATTATCATCTTCATTACAGACTAATATGCCTTGAATATACACTGGTTCCAGACCTGCCTAAGCATGAGGCGAATGACTGTAGTTGTCCTGTATCACAACAGCGGTTAATAGAATTTTGCATTTTTGATCTCTCAAGTTTATCTACTTGAAATGTACACGTCATGAACAAAACACAACAATTTTTTTTATCAGAAGCCATCCACTCAGAGTTGCCGAAAGGCATTAAACTGAGTTAAAACGTGTTCAACAATCCTTTACTCCTAGGAACGTCATTTTAAATGTCAAAACTGAAAATCCCACTCCATCTTCAAACTCTCTCAGAAAAAATCACTTAGATCTGGAACTGCTGCATCACGTCGCATCACCTATACCGGTGAGGGAAATCCCCTCCTACACACACACAAACACACACACACAAATACACACACTGTCTCTACTCTTCATAGATTCCGACGCAGAACAGTGAACATCAAATTCTACCATGGTGCCAATCCTAAGATTTTGAATCTATGAAAGGGGTTAAAAGCATACACACCACCACTGCACTTACCGGCGACCCCTCCTGTTGAACAGACTGGGTGAGTAGGGGGGCGGGCAGTGCACGGCTCTCTCAGGGCCCAGGAGATGTTGTGACCGAGGCACCGAGGCAGAAAAGCGATAGGAGCACCCCGCACAGGGTGGTCTTGAGGCAGATTTTGCCTGACTAGTTGCGGGGACATGGGGACGCGACTTCAACTGCCCCATACCAACAGACAAATGGGGGAGCGTTTGTAAGAAGGGAGATGCTTTCACAGTTTCTCTATTGTTGTTGTTTGTGTGTGTTTTTCTTTCAATGCACAAAGGAGGTGACAGGGCAGGCACAGTACTTCTGGACCTTGGCCAGAGGCTGCGCACACAATGGTAATTGTGTGGTTAGAGATGTCTCAGCCTATTACAGGGAATCCACAGTGATATAATACGACAACATACCCCATAATACAACAAACCCATGCAAGAACAGAGCACTTCATGTGAATCTGACCCACACAGAAAGAAAAATAAGTTAATGGTCAATATTTTCTTGATACCGCAAAAGGTAACATCTTTCAATGACGTCATGGAATCCTTCTAAAACTGACAGTGTCTTATCTGTTAAACTTTTCAGAGGAATATGCTGTTATCATCATACCCATCTCTGTAGTTCATAAAAAGTTGTTTTTGTTAGACGTCATAAAAGTACAATAGTGCTTTGTTCTTTGACATGAAATGAGTTATAACTCGTCTTATCTTGATACCGACATGTGCCTTCTAAACGTCTAGTCTTTCTCAAGACATCATAGTCTAATCTATTAAAACTTTTTCATGTTGACCTTTAGTATTTGCATGTTGAATAATGTCCCTTCAATATCTGTGGGAAAATGACACTAATATGAAAACAAGTTTTGACAAGACAATTATTAACTTTAAAAAGGGTTCCTGCTGAGTGTGTATTTCAATCCTTGATACTTACTGTAAGAGTTATGTCAGACAAACAACGCCTTTTCTACACAAAACCCCTCAGAAAGACCAATTAAAGGGTTATAAGTGCAGGCATGACCACAAAGTAATCTTTAGTTTGATGGCTGGCATGTCTTTGTTTGTAATGGACGGATTAATTAGGGAGACAAACAAGAACCTGTCTTACCATTAGTCTCACATGCTCTTAGCAAACAGTATGCAATATACATTTAAAGTAGTCATACATTACTACAAAGACCATTGACTATCAATGTAATATGTACAGAATAGCACCTAGCATGTTGTCTGTGTACTGTCGGCTTTCCAAAATAAGTAAAAAAAATATAAGGGCTCTTCTTAGTGCTTTTAGAATACATCTACTATGTGCTACAAAACTAGATCTGGATACAAAAAGCTTTGTGGATATCAGAAATATCTGTTTGTGTGGCTTCTGTGGTGAATTATGACAGAATCAGTCCTTCTCCCTGCATGGTGAGAATCCTGCCTAACCTTCCAAAGTGACCCACGAACCATGCAACCTTGAGTAAATGATCACTCTGCATTGTCCCTTGTTAATCGAATATCATCGAATCAACCAGACATCCCTGACAGCAGGGGGACAGATCGATGAAAGCTCACAGCTGGATCACACTTCACAGCCAGCTCAAGGGCATCCCAGAAGAGGAGTCAAATAAAAGCAATGAAAATAAATAAATAAATATATATATACATTTATATATGGGTGATTTCTACCCCAACCCCGTCAGTGATCCTGCCGTGTTTTACAGGAAGTGGATAGCACTTCTCAATAGTGGATAGTTTACTTCTCAATGGATAGCACTCCATGACATCTTATAGTGGAGGACAAATCCAGAGAGAAAATGGTCAACCACAGTTACCATGGTGAGATGACCATGGAGAACACACACCATTCTTCACATGTTCTATGATACTGTATGTGTTACTAATGACATTGTTTTGGAGCTATGAGGAAAATGAGGCAAACAGCAGCTATTCTGTTTCCACACCCACGCAGGGTTCTCTTACATCCATGGAATTATGCAGCACCTTTGTAATTACGATGTCTCGCACGCTATTGGCGTTAGCCCGTGATATCTGATGACACACGAGCCATGCTTATGTAACTCTGTATTTGAATAGTTACAAAACCAGCGGACATTAGTGTGTGTGAATGTGTGTGCATGTGTGTGTGTGTTCCAGAGTAAATCATGGAGAATGCCCTGTCGGTGAACCTCACAGGTGTACCATCTGTTTTAACACAACACCCAACCTTAAAGGTTTCTCCTCACAAACTAGGAAGGAAACACACACACACACGCACACCCGGCGCCCCCAAGGGCTATATCAGATGACCCAGTGGTATCCACTGCTCAGATACACAAATGCACAGTAGCCCATAGGTTCCATCATGACTCACACAGTCAACGACAAAGGGGGGGCCTATCATGACTCTGTTGACATTTTGAACATGAATTCCAACTCTATGTTATAAAGGAGTGGCGCTGTTGTTAATACGTTCTCTCTTAGGAACCCTCGATCATGTCCCGGCCAGCTCCTGCCCCCATTTGCCAAATCATTCTCCTTCAACCTGTATATATTCCTTGGGGGGCCTGTGTTTGTGTGTGTGTTTCATTCCTAGTTTGTGAGGAGAAACCTTTAAGGTTGGGTGTTGTGTCCGACAGGAGTTCTGTTCCTCCCAAAGGTAGAGCTGTGTGTTTTTGAACATCTTGAACTGTTGGCAGAGTCTCAGAGACACACATCAATGCAAACCTCGGTTGTTTGGAGAAGGGTAGCCCACTCACTGAAGTTTTATGGCACACTGCGAGAGGTCTCCAGTTATAGAACAGCGGTTGACTTCACAAAGGTCAAAAGGGTGTTGCTAGGCTCAATTGACCATGCTGCATTGGACAGCGATGAACTGTGGGTTATTTGTAGTTACTCACAGTTGAGTCTCTCCAGCTCTCATGGGGCTACTCGTTTTACAACAGACATTTTGTTTATAACAGCTTGCTGTTCTGAAACAAAATATCAGACAATTAAAATATGTTGCAATTCTGTCCAATAATAGCTTGAAAGTAGAGCAAGTATTCTGAAAGAGGTTTCACTGTGCTTCTGATGACTGGGGGAGTCTAGAATGTTTCGCAGGAGTTTCAAAGGTGGACACGGTGTCTGAGTTCTATATTGCTGAATCCAGAAGAAGACTTGTAGTGGAATACAAAGTGAGCGAAACAAGGAGCATGTTCATACGGTCGAGTATTTTGAAACAAAAGGTTGAGGAGGTCAAAGTAACTTTGCCTCCCCCACCCTCTCTTTCTCAGCTGTGTCTGATCAGTAGGAGTCTCCAGAGGGAGGGGAGCTGACATGGACAGTGAGGTACAAAGTGTGCTGAACACTCACAAGACTATTCAGACCACGGCCAAACTGTAAGCGATGAGTTGTTGAAAGAAAATAAGATATCCAACTGCAATAGCCAAGAAACCCCCGAGAATACTCCTTGACATTTTTTTTCGAACCCTTTACCTTGACAACGTTGAGATGTTGTTTCTTGTTTTTTACTTTAGAGTTTGAAATACTCTTCTGTTAACCATTGATCTGCCACTCAAAACTTTTGACTTACGGTGGCTCCCACTTCTCATCCCCTAAACTTTAGTCCTTCTCATGCTCCTTCCTCAATCCCTCTTTTCTATCTCCTTCCTCCCCTCCCATCTTTCTTCTCCCCCACTCCCTGTGCCTGTGTCATCCAGTGCAGCTGTGTGACCTCGAGTCAGCAGGACCAGGAGGGGACTAGGGACAGGCCTAAGCAGGACCAGACAATCTGGCCCATTCTCTGTGTCAGCAAAATGTGGATTAAGTGGCTGACATGTGGAGATGTCAACTGAACAGTCCTGACTGACTCCCTGCTGTCTGCTGCTTCCCCCACACCTGCACATGATGACACTCTTTGTCCACTATCTCGCTGCGCTGGTGACAAACACAGCTTGTCGCTCATTCTGTTGATCCAGATGAGACTGAGCTGTACTGTTCTGGCCTGGTCATGACTAATCCACTGTAGAAACTGCGCCAAAGGACATCAAAATATCATGGCGCTGTCTCTATACTTTTTAAACACATTTTGCATTTGTATTTGCCTGACAACTTGTGACGCTGCAGACATTCCAGTAAAACTTTATAAATCCCATTAATTACACACATACATACAATAAAATTGCTATGACTGCAGTACTCAAATTGAATAACAAGCATTAGGGTTAGGGCTATGTTTTCCTTAATAACTAATTATCCTACTAGTAGAGTACACAACGGCAGAATATCATAATGTTGAGTTGCAGTTTTTCATTTAGTCTAACTTTAATCTAAACGTAATTTACAAATCAGATGTTCTTGAATTGAACAAATGCCATTTGAGGAATGTTCTTTCCAAACCACAATTATTGACTTGGCTGCCCTTGATTTTTAGGGGCAAAAAATTGTACTTGATTAGTCTTGCAGTTGTCACCTCACAGCAAGTACAGCTTCTGACGTGCAGTAGAACTGAGAGTCCTAACTTTCTCAGTGTGATTGTGTTATCTTCTGGAAGGCCTGGACGGCCACAAGGGTACAGTGTCTGGCCCGATAATGGGGACGACTTATGAGAAAACAGAATGAAACCAGTCTGCATGTGTGTTGAGCAACCCCATGCTGGGGAGCAGTGAACTGAAGATGGGGAGCTATAGATGTGAAAGCCCCCCGACTGGGGCTGAGACTGATGACCTGAAACGTTTTTATCTGAATTGTGAAGGATATTTTTACTTTAAGTATTTACAGTAAGACTAACCGTAACCCTAAAACTTTCCTCCTTTTTTGGGGGTCAACTCTTATGAACACTTTTCATGCAATCTGTCCTGTCTGTCTATGCTACACTTTCACAAGGCCCCATTGAACATGCATGGTTGTTACATAACCAAGCACATACACGCATCTTTTTGACACACACACACACACACACCCTCAAACTTTTCTTCTCTTTATATACTGTCACTCTCACACACACACACACACACAAACATACACACATGTATTTGTGTATCAAATACACTTACTTTTCATCTTGCCGTCAGCTCGTATCTCTATCAGCTGTGCAGTGTGCAGCTGCAGGATCTCTATCAAAGGCCTGTGTTCTCGCAGGAAGGATCAATGCTGAACACTCTCACGGACCGGAAACCCATGACACGCTCACGCATCGTACCATGCGTGATATCGCAACCAGGCTTACATGCTGTTCATTTCATGCATGAGTTTGTATTTCTGTGGTTTGTAAGAGTTCTAACTTCAATTTTTTGAGAGCGATTGTCATATTTTAGAATGGCTGCGCAGGGTGTATCCAATTTTATTCAATAGGATTTATCGTATATTATGAGTCAATGTTATGACAATGTTTTGGATGAAAGCTTGGCAGGGGAAGCTGCTGATCCAAGCAGGCCTGGTGTGAGTCGGCGGTGGGAAGTTTACAGGAAACCTGCCTTTCTGGAGTTCAAAGCCCCACCCCCACCCCACATCCAACCCCCACATCCCCCCCCCCACACACACACACAAACACCCCCCCCCCCCCACACACACACACTCAACCCCCCCCAATACACACACACACACTCACTGAGACCAGGGGTTCTGTCCTCAGAGCCAGCTAGTGCACATGTACGTGTATAAGTACACCAGGAGCGAGCGACTAACTGACTGTGGAAAAACTGGAAAAACCGATACGGTATTAATAAGTGTCCTGGTGCGGCTGCATACAGTCTAGCCTGTGTCAGATAGATCTGTCTTTCTCCCATGATGTGCCCTACCAGACACAAGCTAGATCTACTTTACAGTAGATCTAGCCTTTTTAGAATGTCGTCAGACACAGACTCACACACCATACAGAATGAAACTGTAGCAACTTATCAACAATGATCACAAGATCTTACACGCTTCAATGTCTCTCAATTCCTCTTTCCATGAGTTACAAGGGATTACTTGAGGACACAGCTAATGCAAGCAACCACTGCAAGTCATTCCTTTACGTGATTATTTTACGTAAGTAAAATTAAAACATTTCTGTCAAATGGTCTTTTTAACACAAAGTTGATCAAAACACACGTGTCATAAACATATACCCGCTCACACAGAAACACACACAAAATTGAATAAGTCTCATTGCGCGTCATTAAACGGACAGTTTCATTTATACCTCAGAGCCATTTCTCAAGCGTCAGCCATTTCTCAAGCGTTGCTTAAGCTGGCAGCTGATTCCTGCACATTCCTGACCCCGTTCAGCAGATAGAGGGAACTCACCAAACACCTGAGACTCGGCTCTCCTTTCAATTGGATTATATATTTGCAAGAGATGTGAAATTTGAAAAAACAGTGGATTAAACCAGAGTGGAAAGAGAGTGGGAAGAGGAATCTTAGAAAGAGAGGCATTATTTCTTAACCATTTGTATACGCCTGTCACACACCAGTTGTTTAAAGGGCTGGATGAGGGAATAAAGAATGATCTAAACGTAATGGCCACAAGAGTTTTGTGGGCACACAGGTGGTGGTGGTGGTGGTGACGTCAACGTGGCTACGTGCGCTGAAGAAAGACAAGAGAGAGATGGATGATCTGAAGATTGAACTAAGATTTTGCCCACGTACACAAGACAGAGAACGTGTAGGAGCCAACTTATCAGTGTTCTCCATCGCACGTTTCACCCAGGCTCAGAGGAGGTTTCCAAAACATAGTGACAGCTTGGCACCATGCCCAGTGAGAGAGAGAGAGAGAGAGAGAGAGAGAGAGAGAGAGAGAGAGAGAGAGAGAGAGAGAGAGAGAGAGAGAGAGAGAGAGAGAGAGAGAGAGAGAGAGAGAGAGAGACAGAGAGAGAGAGAGGGAGAAAGAGAAAGAGAAAGAGAAGGAGGGAGGGTGGGAGTGGGGTGAAAGTTTGAAAAGGCAAATTAGGTAAAGTTGCATTCTTGCACTGTTGCGTAGAGAGCGTGTCCTTACTTCAACCCTGGAGAAGCATAAAGTCTAGTGAACAATAAACTCAAGCGAGCGCTCAGCGTCAATCAAACCAGACTGTGTTGTTACAGAACAATGAATTATATATGGAAATGTATTCCCTCATTGGTGAGGAAGTGGTGAGTTTCTAGAGTTTGAGTGTGCAGGTTAGTGGATGCACGCCCAGCAAGAGGGCCTGAGAAGAGCCTCATGATTGTTTCTACTGTCATCAGGACAAGAGGCTGTGGAAAGGACACGGGTGCACCTTTGTTTTTTTGGTAGTTCACAATGTGTGCTTCTTGTTTTGGTTACTCGCAATGCTTTGGGGCTATCTTGTTGTTATTATCAGTGACTTATGCACTTTGTAAAGTTCTCTCTTGGAAGTCGCTTTGGATAAAAGCGTCTGCTAAATGAATAAATGTAAATATAGTTGCATAAGAATTGGAGAAATGCCTTAAAGGAGGTCTAGTTAAACAGTGTCTTATCTGATGTGTTATCTGATGGGTTCATCTCCTCGTTCTCCCTCCATCTCGAAAATATGAGTCGTGATTGATTTGTTTCAAAGTTGTTCCCCTTAGGAACTGGAATGTTGATTGCATTGCACTAGGTGAGATAAATTAAGATAACACAAAGTAATTTACCCAGTTCTGAGAGGAGGTATTGATGGTGGTAGGGACACAGTAACCTATCTATTTTGATCCCGTTTCTGAGCACAGCTGCACAACCAGCCTAATGTTAATTCCTGTGTGCTGAGTATACTCTGTGAGTTTGATAGATCATAAATGTATGAAATGAATGACCTACAGTATAATGTACTGTAGAAACACTGGTGTGTTTTGTTGAAATAAAATAAATATTAAAGCTCCTACAAATATTTTGCGCCATCAACCTTGAAACATGCACGCCCTTTGCACGATGTATTATGCAGGGTACAAGTCAGGTCAAATCAAAGGGGTATGTTTTAACAAAGATGTTTGTCAACACGAGGGTGTCAAACTGCCGGCTCTTCATTATTACGCAACTCATCTCTGGAAACAGTGTTGTGTGAACAGTGTTCTAGTGAGATTGCTAATCTCCCTGTCAAGACTGTAATTATGGCTCCACCACACAGGAAGGAGCACAGCAAGATGCCTCATAAAACGGAGTCTATGAGGGGGACAAACAGGACCTCCTCTGAGACGAAAAAAACACCACTTAAGAACATAGTGAACCGTGTTCTCTCAAATAACTCTAGCCAAAATATTTACCGTTGAATTTAGTCAGGGGTGTACCTGGTAGACCATACCAACATTGGTCCTCCCTCCTATTATAATTGGCCCTACTTATCTCTGTACACATGTCTGTTAGCACAAGCCTACCATAGCCTGATCATCTGGCAGACTAAGTGTCTGAGGTAATTATTATGTCTCAGACATGTCTGTATGCATTTTGTCAGTGGAAATTCATGGTGTAGGCTAGGTGAGGCCGGCGCGCAAATTCCATTTACAGCAAAGTTGCTTGGCGGCGGTTTAGATGACGTCACGCGGGGCTCCAGAATGTTGCTTGATACCGTTTGTTTACCCTGTCGAGGAAGAGTGTATTTTCCTTTTGCTCTCTGAATCCAAAAAGAGGGACACATTAATGCAGCTCACTCATGCGTCCTTCGAACATATAGGCTTGTCCTCAAAAACACTGTCTGTAAAGTACATACAAACAGGAGAGCAGAGATGTTCAAGTTTCTTACAGTAGCCTACACTCATTTTTACCGCTGACCCTTAAAACACGCCTACGCGTAGACACACGCACACACAACCGCTAATCGGATATGCACCCACCGTGCACACATTAACTTACAGTACTTCTAAGAGTGTGCGCAACAGTTTATTCCCTCTCTCTGAGAAGACCACGAGCAGATTGGTTGGTGACAAAAACACAAGATAACACTTGATGTGACTCCTACTTGAGGACAAGGTGAAAGTTGATACACATGACCTGCTACCACACACAAACTCTCTATATTTAGAAAAGGCCATGAGTCATGCCTGGAAGTGGCATTCTAAAGATATCCCACACACACAATATGGGCAACAATATTTAGTTTTTCTGTTTTTGTGGGTGTGTGTATGTGAGAGACAGTGTGTAGCCTACATACATGTCTGAGCAGATATTGATATTATCTTCAATTTTATTGTAAAATATTTTAATTATCAAGCAATCTGTGGTATAAATGTGTCGAACTAGTTTGCATCAAGCCCCCTTCACCAGACTTCAAAACATCACCGCTAGGGCTATCTTTTGCCCCGACACAAATGTATTACACTACAAAAGAAAGCATTTCACGACTTCACAGTATCATGTGATATGTGCTGTGTGCTCACTCTGCAAGGGGAGCCCTGCCCTGCCCTGTACCCTATCCAAGTCTCGCAAGACCGCTATCAAACACCAAAATAGGGAAATGAAAAAAAGTAGGAAGAGAAAGAAGAGCGAACGGAGGGAGGGGGGGAGGGCTTTCACAGCTGTTGTTGCTGCTTTTCTCTGATATGAAGTCTTGGCTGTACTCCCAGTTCTTTAGGTAAACTTTAAAAAAAAACACAATTACCTTAAGACGCATTTCCCTTTACGAGGGAAGGAGAAGCAAGGTGCTACACACCCGCAGCGAAGTCTCAACAAGACTGAAATAGACAGTAGGCTACAGGTTCAGGAGATTTGTAACATTTTGAAAGACGTGTTGTTGGTGTTTGTCTGTGCATGTGTTGCACGCAGTTCATTACTCAAATGAATATACTGCAAAATGTAGTCAATTATTAGGCTACTGTGACAGGAAAGGAACCCAATGATTTTCACCCATTTCCTGCAAGCCATTTAGATAGTTTGTTTCCCCAAAACATAATTTTAAAGAGTGTTATGAGTAAACCACCACCCATGAGTCCTCCATGTACCATATTGTAGATTGTTGTGGACTGTATGAGTGACAATGCTGACACAGGCTAAATTGATTAGCTTCTTATCATTAAATCGGCTTATAAGGGAGTATTTATTGCTGTAATCTTTGTGTCCCAGGGTGTGGGTGTGTGTGTGTGTGCGTGTGTGTGTGCATCTGGAGCCTACGTGCTGACCTAGACTTTGAAGGAGAGGTGCAAAAAACCTCCTCCACAGTCTAGAATGCTAATGTAGCAGGAAAAAAACATTCTTAAGAGCCCTTTTCTCTCCGCTTCCATCTCTCATGGACGTTTCCACGGTGACACATGTAAACCTGAAAAGGTCATGTGATTTCAAATAACAATGCATAGTTCCATCTCAGATATTGCCAAAGGGATGCCCTCTTCGGGAATTATTACACTTCTTGTTCCCTTAGCAACTCAGATTTTTGAATGTTAAAAAAATCCTCTTGAGACAGGTAGCCCATTCTAGATGGATGGGGACAATTTCAATGCAGGCGTTCTAATTTAGGCCGTGATTCTTTTATGTATTTAAACAACACTACAAAGTCACCCTGTTCAGTGGCTGACAATATTTATTGAACAACAGCAGATACGCCAAACAGAATTGTTCCATGATGGTTGTTCCATATTATCCCAAGACTAAAGCTCAACTACTCCATTTTGTGTCTGTGTGTGTCGTTATTGACAATATTTCCAGACAAACCTATTGACACCTTCTTGTTTGTTAGGTAACACAGAGAGAAACCGAGACGGTCCGCGTTTACAGGGCAACGGTCAACCATCTGTTAAGATAACACAAATCGCTTACAGTTGAGCGGTCACAATGTTACTTTCACCTGTCGACAAGGTTCACCCAGGTGGCCCGATGCCTTGCATGCAGGGTCTTGTTTTTTACTGTCCCACGTTCCAAAGGGATTATTTTACACTGCATTCACTTACATCCGTATGATAATTTAAGGAAATGGCAGTTGTACCAGTTTGAATAAAAAAATCCATAGGCTACAGTTATCTCAGTTTTCTTGACATTTACACACATACTTGATAATGTTTTGCTAGCCAGGTGTAGCTAGAATAGTTTGATTGGTTGTCCTTAAACGTAACTCCATGACAGGGCCCAACGCCAAACACTTTTACAATTAAATGCAAGAACAGGTTATGAGGCAAAACTTTTTGTGTTCAGTAAATGGGCCATGCCACAGTTAACAAAGAAACAACAACGATATTAGGCAAGAGGTCACTTTATTTCCATATCTGAATAAACAAATGTTCCCAATCCACGCAAAACGCTGCGTCATGCCGGTTAGTGATGGAAACTCACACAACCCCTGAAATTAAACACCAAAAAAAGTCAAGGAGAAGTAAATTACGACCGACGAGTTCAAGCTGTAAGTATGCAGGTGAGAGAGATCATCCATTAAAGTGGCTGTACCGCTGAACCAAATAACGTACTACTTTTTCTTATCAACACATACTGTTTAAACCCCTCTGCCCTGGTATGACCTCCAACCTCAAGTGTACCGTTAAACCACAGGAGAGAGAAGTTGAGTAACCAGAGTATGATCACATATTCCAGACCAACTCACAGTGCCAGTCCTATACCAGATACTTCCCTTATAGGACACCTTTTATATATCAGACATTGAACAGATACATTCAAAGCAGACTGCTTTGGGAATTGTCTGAGACTGAGAGTGTACATGTGTATGCGCTTGTTTGCATGGGTATGCATGTGCGTTTGCATATGCTTGCATGTTCATGTCTTGGTGCATGCATTTGTTCACGTATTTTAAAACTGCAATTGTATGAGCATGTGTGAGAGAAAGAGGAGACAAAACTAGAGACAGAAAGTAGCAGCAGCAGCATGTTTTACATTCTTGCCTCAGTGTCTTGGCTTTCCTGGCAGACTGAACT
This sequence comes from Hypomesus transpacificus, assembly GCF_021917145.1. Taxonomy (NCBI): domain Eukaryota; kingdom Metazoa; phylum Chordata; class Actinopteri; order Osmeriformes; family Osmeridae; genus Hypomesus; species Hypomesus transpacificus. The sequence goes on from NC_061060.1 coordinate 5,641,349, forward strand.
CCCTGCCTCCCTGAGCTAAGCTGCTTTAGCCTCTCTCTCTTTCTCTATGTCTCCCTCCCTCTCTCTCTCTCTCTGCTTCTGTCCATGTCCCAATCAGACCTATGTCTGTTTACTCAGTCTTCTGTTTAAAACTCCCTAGCATGTTAACAAACAATCATCACAACTATGGCTCTGACATCCCCATGGAAAGAATCCAGTCAGGGGTCATTTCATGCCATGGGTGATTAGTCATTCACAGTGACTGTGAGATGGCATCCACAGAGACAGGAAAGAGAGAGACAGGAGGGAGGCAGAGATCGCTACAAGGCGTGAAAACGCGACATAGATACCCCGAGATCCCCACATACTCATGGTACGGCCTTGTGTTGTAAACAAAGCAGTGAAGTGAGGTCTCAGACAGGATGCATCTTGTTATATTTTGCTCATCTCGGCCTGCCAGCTCTTTCCCTCCCCTTATTGGGGAATGGCCAGAAACAATCAGTGGCTCAGTAGACGACTTGGCACACAAACTCTCCCAGCACTCTCCGGTCTGTACAGAACTGCCTCGAGTTAGCACAGAGGAGGTTGGCAGGACAAATACATCTTTTTATTCTGCCGGCCAATGGGCCAGAGTGGAGCCGTAGCCTCGGTTCCAGCCCTGCCTCAAGGCTGCATGATAACCAGCCCCCAGCCCCAGTGCCAGCCTCAGTCCCAGTCACAAGCTCAGCTCTCTCCCTCACCATGCCCTATGCCATCCCACCATCAGTCCCAGCCCTGCCCTAACAACGCCCTATGCAGCCTCGGACTCAGCCTCAGCCCCTGCCTCATTATGCCTTGGCCATGACTAAGTCCAAGATACACCCCTGCCGACTACTGTCCTTCACAAGTTCTTCAAGTGCCCTACCCCAGCCCTGACCGTGCCTTGTTCCAGCCCCTGTCCCAGTCATAACCCCTGCCTGAGACCCTAACTGTACCCTGTTCCAGCTCTGATTGTGTCCTGCCCAGCATCTCACCAGTCAAAAATGAAGAGAGGGTGGGGTGTGTGTACAATCGTGCATGTGTGGAGGTGAAGAGGTTATCCATGAATTTCTTCCCCTGTGTGTGACAGCTGCAATAACCTTGTTGGCACTGTGTCACTGGACAGAGAGGAAAGTACATACAGTTTCCTGTAAACAATAGAGTAAACTTTCCAGAGAAGTGATTACCCGGGTCCACAGAAAAGCTTCTTGCCCAAAGTAAGTCTTCCAACAGAGTAAATGAGGGTTTTGGAAAGTTTGAAGCACTGAGGGCAAACAGGAAATTGTGTTCATTACAATAGTTTTGGATGGTGGTGGTTACAGTTAAGTCTGTGAATCATTGACCTTGTTTGACTGGGTTTTTTCTTTGTTGTGAATCGTTCAGTTGTATCAACCTGTTTTTAATCTCAATTTCTCTACTTTTGCATCTGTGCCACAGCAAGGTTTGTTTGAGCCCTGCCCATTTCATGCAAGATGGCATGTCTTTAGAGCTGTGAGTTCAATGAGTAGACGAATACTTGGATATGGTCTGATGAAAAGATTGTGCAGGCAGCATTACCCAACTGTTGTCCACCCTGTGGCACAGTGTTGACATGCTTAATCTCTGTACTGAGTGATGGGAAAAGACTTGAGAAGTAAGGTTGAAAAAGATTCAAACCCTGGAAGTTCAACTGAGGTGACTCTTCATTAGGACATAGTTATTATTGTAGACTTTTGTACAGTCAAGTTAATGTGCCATTTATGTCAGCTAGATTAAATTAGCCACTGTCGCAAGCCAAACTGGGCAAACACCGTGAATACGTAAATAAGTACCAAAGCACATTATTGTAATTGTATCGCTGCATCTGTCTAAGGTTTGGCTTTTTTACAGACAAATGATAAACCATAAAGGATGAAAAACGGACCATCTTATAAAATGTTTGTCATGCAGTGCCTCGTGAGTTGTGTTTTTACAAGACTTTCATCAATCTAAGTGTCATTTGAACACATTAATCAGGCTAACAATGTTAAAGAAAGTATTACTTTTATAGAACCTTAAGGGGACAAATAGTAAAAAAAAAAAAAAAAAAAAAAGCCATGTCATAGAGTTTGTTGGTACAAGCAATTGTGCTAATCACCACACTTGAATATAATCGTTTCTGTCACAGGAAAGCATGACTACAATATGCAGATTAGAGAAGTTGTGATAGGAGCTGTTCCTTGTAATGGATGGTAACATCTGACATCCTTATAGCAGGCATAGTGTCTATGTGCCATGGACCCTGCCCTGTGGCAAAACCTGTGCCCTGTGGGAAAACCGTAAACATAATCCAGGTGTGTCTACTAGTCTGCCTGTGTGTGTGTGTGTCCATTTCAGTGTGTGTGTGCGCATACCAATAAATTTGTGCCGGGGGGGGCGGGATATGTTCCCTAAGAGATCGTACAAGGGACAGTGTGTTCCCGCCATGCTGCCCAGGAAGACTCTGATAGGCCAGTGTTGAGCCAGCTCAGACCTGCTCCACAAAGGGACTGTCTGGATGCATTGTTTGGCCACTGAGAGAGAGAAACACAGCCTCACCAAGGAAGAATAACCTGTATAATCAAAACCCTCTCAAGACTGGCAACACAATGGTCTCTAATGGCTTTATCTAGATGCAACTGTCAAATGACATTCATTCTTAATAAACTTGAGACTTTGGCGTGAACTTCTCACTGGAAGATTTCAGTAAATAGTGATCAATAATGTGTTGGCACTGAAATATCACAATATGGCATAAGTGGCTTTTTCTGCTAGCTCCAGCATTAGCTCCATCTCATCTGAGGTGAAGTGGGATGGGCAGGGTTGACCGTCTGGTGTTGTTATCAAAATGGGCGCCATCGCTTGTGTCCAACCAGATAAGTCTGTGTGCAGTAGACATTGGCACTCAACACCCCTCTAAACTTATATAAGAACCACTAGTGCCAGCTGGAACACTCTCGATGAATCGAGTTTCACAAATGGGATAACTTAACGACAAGAAAACTTGCTAATGGATGGGTGGTGCTTTTCTTTTCTGTGAAATCTTTGATTAATAGTTGTTTGAGAGCCTTTTGATATAACATCAGTCAGTTTAATTTGTCTTGTTTGCTGTGCCAACAGTGATTGGTATTCAATGTGTTCCCTTGACGGGAAATGTTCAAAAAATCTATCTTTTGCTCTTTCCTTAAGTCATTGTACTGTTGGGTGGTAAAAGTGGGCCAAAGTTGAATGTTTACCCGTTTAAGTTGCATTCTTGGCAACACAGAGGGTTGTTAATGGATGTCCTCCATATTATAATACTCTGCACATATCGCAGCAATTGAAACGGCAAAATCTACTTATTAGACATTACACACTAAGCACATTCTTAACTGATGTGTAGTTTTGAAAATGTTACATACTTTACCACTATTGCAATTCTTACAAAAGGAAGCAATTCTCATATTGAAAAAATATTCACCAAAAGTTCACTATCAAATTGTGGTTTACCAAAGAGTAAAACAATCTTTGGTGTGTATCTTGAACAACTCACATTACTTACTCTTAAATAGTATGTATCAAACTTGCTGAGTATGTAATGTCAGACTTGCAATTATGTTCTAAAATATATGGCAATTAGCATTTGATAAACCTTGTTAGGCTTCTTTTAGACAAAGTTGACAAGATGTCAGCAATTTAGAGCCTGTGGTCTAGGGGTCACAGTGTGCTGTGTCTTGGTATTTACAGCAACCTGATTCATCTGACCCTTGGAGCTTTAAAAGTACAGGACTAGATTATTAGATTATAGATTATTATGTTTATCTGAGAAGGACAATAATCAGCAAAACAGTAATCGAATGCGTCTCCACAGTATGCTCTAATCTGTGTGTGGGTGTCTACAGTAATGCCTTGAGGTACCCAGAAAAGTATCACCTTACACCCAGTACACACACAAATACTCTACAAACACACACACACATAAACACACCATTTAGCAGGGACTCTGATACCAGACAGACCTACTGGCTTAGGACCAAAACCCATTCACCCAGTCACAACAACTGTGTAATTCAAGGAGTCCATTATAAAGACATCGCTTTACTTTTCTGTATAGTTTCCTGTCCAACTGAAAAAATCTATTAAATCAATAATTTTACAAGAAAAAGACAAATGTGACATACTGCAGTTGGCAACAATATGTAGTAGAAAATGTACATGGAACATGGTGTAAATATGTATATATTCTTTTTCATCCCACATGTTGACATAAGAACTTCTGAAGAGTTTTACAGTACCTTGAAATTTCCCCTTATCGCAGAACACCTCCGATACTAACTTATTTTTAAGATGATTGTCTCTATTTTGTCTTTATTACACAATATTCTAAATGTGACTTGTTTGCCGTCAGTCATTCCTTTTTTAATCTCCCTTTAATTTCCATCCCATTGTTTAGACTATCATTAACATCCTCTCACTTTTGTTTGTTTCCTCAACTTCCTTACTTGCAAGTTGGGTCTTTTTCCCAACTTCCTTCCTCCTGTTTTCTCCTCTAATCTCTATTTTGTTTACATCCCTTCATCTGCCATCTGAGAACCCAAGTAAATAGCCACGTCTTTTGTAAATAATAACTACACTGTACACTGTACAATTGAATTATCGGGTGTTATTGTGTCAAACTTACGTCATTGGAGTTGTGTTTGGTTCTCTATTCAACCTGCTGGGTCCTTTTGTAATGTTCTTTTCAGTTTCAAATGAACCACAGTGTACAATACATGATGTAATTAAATGAAAGTATGTGTCTATTCAGCATGAACATTCTGCACCTCCAGTTTGTGCTGTTAGTACGCTACATGCTAATTATTCAGCATCTTAGTATCATGTAAAGCCTTACAATGCATGTGCTAACACTCCCTTCTAAACACCATTAGCGTGAATTTAGATGTCACAAAATACATGATATTGCCCTTTACAGCCCTTTACATGTTACAGTAATCTGTATGGGTAAATAGTGTGAGGTGCGGTGCCCACTCAATGTGGGCCAAATGTGTGTGGTTACCTCAGGCTAGTATGTCTAATGTAATGAGAGTAAATTGGAAGTTTGATGTTTTTCATTTGTAATCCCTTCATTCAGCTGTCTCTCTACTACTTATCTCCTTGTTCATTTACCTGACATGCCTGACCACTTTATATTCTGTTATTTCTGTTATTCTATGCTAACAATATAGTACATGTAATTGATTTTGTGTCTATGCCTTGGCTCACATACGTTCCTTGTATAAATAAAGTATTCAATTGTTGAATACAAAACAACCTGAAAGTAGTTTCCTTTAACCATTTTTTATCTATTTTCAAAACTGGGTCAGTGTCTGGTTTTCTGGATTGTCTCAACAGTCTTAGTTCACGATATAGAAGAGCACTCTCCCCTCCAAAATAAAAGTCCCTAAATTCCCATCGACTATTGACTCAGCTGCGTTATACGTCTCTAGGCTACAGTCTAGTGCTGACAGATGATGTCCAGGCTAACCATGCACTTGACCCTGTGCTGAGGTGACTGTTATTCTGACAGTTCGAGTGGGCACTGGGAGGCTGAGGTAAGGGTTCTTCCAATTTGCAGCAGCCTAAAACTAAGCTCCTCAAAACCAACCATTTCCTTCCCACTTTCCCCATCGAATCACAAATCAGTTTTCATGAAAAAGACCTCCTTTTTTAGAGGAAGGCCTTGGTAACCATTCATGACGTTTGTGCTGTTTATGTAACAAAAGTCCAGTCTTCAGTCTCAGATACTGAAGATCGATGCAGTGTCCTCCTGGTCATAACATTGGAGAAATGTATGAAGATATGCAGTACATTTTAGTTAGTAAGGCACAGTTCTCTGTTTTGTTTGACATAGTCATGCTTTGTTTTGCTTTGTGTTGGTTTGACTGGAGCAGTGTGTGTCTGTAAGTATGCGAGTGAGTGTGTAGAGAAAGAGTGACAGAGACATGGATAAAGAGAGACAGGGATAGCAAATGATTCTCAGAAAGAGAAACAGTAAATAGTGTGTGTTTGTGTGTGTGTCTGTGTGTGTGTGAGAAAGAAAAATATGATAGTTTCCATACATTCCATGCCTGTACTTGAAGGTACAAGTTGGGCAAGAATAGGCAAGGCATGGTTGCACATACACACACTCACGCAAGCACACATACACACGCGCACACACTCAAAACTGAGTATTTCAGGTAATTAACATCTGCATGGTGGCTCACCCACAATGCTCCCTCCCTGTATCCTCATTTCCATTGGGGTCAACTTAATTTCATTGTAGTCAAATCAGGAAGTGCTCTACAGTGCGTACACTTCCTGGGAAGTGTCAGAGTTGTGTCTACTACCCTACAGGCAGCCCTACCCTTACATTCTGCTTTCTCTCATCTCCTGTGGAGTTTGGCTCAAAATCAGTTTTAATTCTCAACACAAGCGTTCAAATGAGCACATCTGAACTTGAGTATATGTTTTTGCAACCAATTTAAATTAGTTAAAATCAAAGCCCAATTGACCCCTGACCTTGTCACTTTACTCAATCCTGTTTTTGTTTTCTGAGTGTGCTGGTATAATGTGGCATATTAAACAGATGGAGAGACCTGCCAATCATACTTGAACAAGTAAAGTGTCTGGAAATATATACAAGATGCTATTTATCAACATCGTCATCGCAAGTTAAAACACAAGGGGACCCTGCAACATTGACGTTCACGATAAAAAATAATGATAAAAAAAAAAAAAACATTTTACATTATTTTACATTACTGTAATTTCACGTAATTAAGGTTTTGTTTTGTTTATGCTGAGGCCGGGCAAGGGTAGCAAGCATAATCTTATTTCTCTAGTTCATTGGTGAGGTTTGCAGCTTTGCAGGAATGAACATTGCTGCAGTGCACGGCCTGAAGGTTTTTGACCCTCTGTTCAACAGTGTATCAAACTGGTACACCCACCCTATTATAAATAATCAAGGACAGAGTGTTCCCTTTACAAATAGCATGGCTGGAAGCCCTAGTCAATATTGTCTGAGTAAAAATAATAATGATATTCCACTTCTATCTGCGAATGAAAAATGCACAAAAATGATGATGATTGTTATATCAACATAGAAAAATCTTAAACTATGGACAAATACACCACACCATCTTACTCCTACCAATATCATCAAAAGCGGCCAGGAGAATCACAACTGTCATTAGGTTCTGTAAATAAATAACCAGATAACACGTTTTTTTTTTCCAGTGAACTATCTCATATTTAGTTTATTTTAAAAATAAATGATATTTATAGACTATTGAGAGGCAGCCCTGCCTTGATTAGGGTAATACAATCGTACCCCAAATACTAAATCAACTTTGCCAAGCAGTATGAACGTTCTGTATTTGTTGGCTTCTTTTTCACTTCTTAAGCCAGAACATTTGGAGACCTGTCCTGAAGTATTTCAGGAACAATGACTAACATCAGCACATCCCTGCATCAGCATGCACTTTTCTAACGTCCAAAATAAGAATACACACAATTTCATGGAGGAACAGAAAACAAACAAACAGTTTTCCACTGGGATTCACTGTTTTGGAATAAGATGACCCCTGGGTATCTTCAGTGCACACCGACTTCAAGGTAAATGGAATTTAAACAGTTCAGGTGAGGCTTAGGGTAACATGGGCAAAGGGTAACTGCCATATGATGTCATCGTACTTATGACTAGAAAATGTCCATTTATTGCAATAATCAGCAACCACAGATGGCTGTTTATCACTTAGGCCATGAACATCCTCCCCATATCTTTGTTTTACTGACAGAAACACAGCTCACTTAAAGTAATAATACAGAACTCAAAGGTGGGTCTTTGATAACAGGCCCTCATAATGTCATTATTTATCACTGAACTTCATAGTTCAGAGCTCAGAAACCCAGAATAAAATGTGTAAAGTGAATTTGAACAGTACCTCCAAATTATCTTAAGTGTATGCTCCCTTTCAGAAATAAAACTCAGAGTAGAAAATGTGGTTAGTTAAATGGTAATTTGCTACCTTTACGTGAAGGAAGTTGTAGGGGAAGTAATAGTTAAAGTCTTGGATGAGTTAAAGCTACCAATGAGAGTCTGCCAACTGGCAATACTCTTCAGTATGACATGTTAATCCTGACAAAGACTGCTCAGCGTCTTTCCGCAGACCGGTAGTTTATAAACAACATTTTGTTATCCAGTTATCCAGACAACAGGATTAAGTCTGGTAAATTTCAAACTACACTCATTGGTCGACAGTCAGATTAAAGTAATGAAGGAATCAGTCCTATAGGAACCATCTTTCATAAGGACTGTTTACATGTGTCAAATTAAATTTAAACATGAAGTGTGAGTTTTTAAATAATGCCTAACTCCAATTCAACTTTACTATGATACAGTTGAAATATCCTTTAGTTTTAGGGGTTGGAAAATGTATCTTTAAATTGTGAATGACACATTTGTGGCTCAATTGAATTCTTTCAAGCCTTGGGGGAGAGACAAATCCTGTCTTTCTTGGCAAACCAGGTTGGTTTGTTGTCATGTTCGATTTTAATTAATTATTACCGGTGTTAACATCAAATATCACACAAACACCCTTCACAGAATCAATCAAAATCAAAACAATCAACAGTTATGGTGAAACTGTATACAGTGAAACTGGTGTATAGTGATACCGAAAGGGAGAGTGTTAAGTCTACAAAGTATTTTAATGGACAAGGTAAATGCGGGTCATGATTCTAGAAAAGATATGAGGTTAGTGTGAGGGCAGTGAAAATAGGGGGAGAGTGAGGAAGAGGAGGAAGCGCAGACTAAGGCCGAATCGGGAGGAAGAAGAAGAGGATGAGGAGAGCAGGTGAGGTGCAAGTGAGGTGGAAGACGAAAGAAGAATTAAAAGCAACAAAAGCACGGAAACTACAGAGTGGAGGTGTGTATGACAGCTGACTGACTGTTCGTTTTGGCCTCTTACCTGTGGAAGTAGAGCAGGATGGACAACATGGTCTGGTCGTTGCTGTTGCAGATGCCTTCGTTGAGCAGGAAGCAGGGGTCCCTCACCACTGACTCCAGGGAGTCCTGCCTCATGATATTGTTGAGCTTGTCAGTGTTCAGGTTCTGGAAGACCAGCTGGTCCCGGAGCTGGCGGAAGTGGCTGACAGTGGGGCTTCCAGGGTGTCCGTGGCCGGCCCGGTTCTGCATAGTGTCGCACCCACTGGCCAGGTCCAAACAGCAGCTGCAGCAGTCCAGACCAATGGGGGAGCGGCACTCCTCATCTGACATGACGGTGGAGGAGAGCACCTTTGGAGGAAAGGAGGAGGAGGACAGGTGTGGAACCTCTCAGCGAGAAAGTGAGATCAGGAAAGCTGAATAGAAAGACTGGCAAAAATAAGAAAGCTCTTGTGTCCACTTGTCTTCTCCTGTGGCTCCCGCTGGCTTGTGGTGAGTCTCTGTGAGAGAGGTGCAGAGAAAGAGAGAGCAGGGTGTGTTCCTCTGCGACGCGGCTAGGACTGCTACAGCCCAGGTGATTTTATTTGGATAGTCAAGTGTCCCAGACAGTCACGTTGCTAGGTCTTCTCCTCTTCCTCGCTCTATTTCTTTCTTGTTTGGGCGTCCTTGCTCCTCCTGTGACAGCAGAGCCCACGCGCACACACACTAATTCAGCGGGTTATGCGTTTGAAAGAAAAGCCCAGAAGCCGCTTATCACTTTTTTTTCTTCCCTCCATTACACTTTCTCTTCGCTGTGTGTGCATAGAGACAGAAGGGAGGGGTTGGGGGTGGAGAGGGGTGGAGGGAGAGAGGCAGGAGGTGGGGAAACCCCTGTGATTGGTAAGTAGCACTGCCCAGTTTCACACTGCGGGTCCTCCTCTTTTTCCTCGTCCTCCGTCTTTCCCAACCTCCGCAGCCCAGTCAGGAGAGGGAGGGAGGGAGAGGCTATGGCATGCATACTGTATGTGCTATGCTATACTCTGCAGCACTGGCAGCAGCAAGGGTGTGCTGAAAATAAACACACACACACACCTACATACAACTGTGGCAGTTGCCTGTTCAAGTAAATAAATGATATACTGTCCATACCTTTCTGTTTGTCTTGTACATATTCAATTATCTGTGTCTCTCCTTTGAATTTCTGAACATAACCTTGGGATTTCAATAATTGGTGGTAAAAAGGAATGTGTGTTCGTGGTAAACATCAATACTGTTATCTTATCTGTTATTTATTTATTTTGTTGAGCTATGTACCAGCACAATCAGGGCTAGTATTTTGGTTGAGCAATGCCTGTTCTAGTTTTTTTTACCAAAGGTTTCATAAGTCTTTTAAAAGAATGCATTCACATTTGCACAATTTGTCTGGTATGTCGCTGACCTCACAGGACATTAGCAGATGTTCACATTTGTCTTTAGTAAGGCCTGCTGCAATAATACAGTCACCGCATTGTGAGAGGTTAGGAGTGGTTAAGCAAGGAAAGAAATGACTAATGACAATAGTTTTGCATTGAAAACAATGCGTTGCGTTGAAAACACTGCCCTCTCTTGGTGTAAAGTAATAAAATCATGACAGGCATGAGCATGCTCAAATCACCGATACAAATGGATATTGAGGTTTATACGTAAACACTTGAATATTTTCCAATGAAATGTATCTGATTTTGATATGTTTCATTTGATGGGTTTGAAAGCCTGAAACTATGTGAAGAAATGCTTTCACCCAGCTGTTGCAATGAGGATGGGATGTGAATCCAGGACTGATAAGTCAAGTCAAGTCAAGTCTTTTATTTGTCAGATGCACAGAACAACACAAGGTTAGACTGGGCACTGAAATTCTTAAGACAAGACAACGCAAGCACCTGACATAACATAACATATAAGTACACGGAACAAATGTACATCTATGCTGAGCTTAGATAAGTGCCTGAATTCTTCCTGAATATACAGATAGCAATAAACAACCTTCTGAACTGAAGCTATGACCAAACCCTTCATTCATGACTAAACTGATTGTTACTTTCCACCGTTACGATCTACCTTAACTTACATGCAATAATGAACAGGGTATCATCTTCTATCACCAGTCTGATTAGTTAGATAGCAAGGTAAACAGTATCCTACACTAAGTCCTCTACACCATGTAATAAGAGAGTGTATGCACAGAGTCTGGTAGTGTTGGCAGAACACCCATACAGACATATCTCTTTCTGTGGATGCTTCATGATAAATCACCTCACTGACTGGTTACCTAATCATACCGGACTGATGGCTTGACATGTCCCTGTACTAAACTGTCTGCCGGAAACAGAACTGGCGTTTGTGTGTGCATGTATACAAGTGTGTGGTAGTCTGTGCATTCTGAGTGTGTGTGTGTGTGTGTGTGTCCATGTTGGCTCACCTGTATCTGGGTCATCTGGCCTCCTGTGTACTGTCCAGACCGAAGGTCAGCCTGGGTCACTGTTCTTCCACACAACAGCGATGAGGGGAGAACTTAGCCCACATGCAAAGACAACAACCCAGCTCACTGCAGTTGTGACCTCGATATGTCCTGGTCCAGCCATAGTGCTCTGATACCTCCCAGTGTCCAGACAACAGACCACTCTCTTTATGCATTCATTGTAGTCTATTACCTGCAGCCCTTCATCACCTTCAATGTAACCTAGATATACACAGTAATGTTCTCCTGAGGTTCCAAAGAGTAGATCAGTGAATATATGTGAATGTATATTGGCCTTTGATTTGTTGTTGGTTCAATGATTACATTTTTATCTTGACTGACCTCATTGAGCAGGTCAGGGCTGTGCAAAGATGTTTTTGCTGCTCCTGATTGAGCTAACTGTGATAGTCAGGCTTTTGCTGCAACTTTCCATAAATGCTCTACAGTTCTTTTCAATCGGTCACTGTAAAAACATTTAGGTAAAGTTCAGCAAATTTGACCATGACAGTACATTGAACAATCGGTTCTACTATCATCTCACTGCAACACAGGTTTGTTCAGAAATAAATGCATTAAATATATCACCCTTCGCAGTACACATTGGCATTTTATTCTGGTTTTATTTTATATTGTACAGACGTTTCTCATTGCAAACATGAAGACCCATCTTCCAACAGACCACTAGAGGGCACTCAAAGTTAGCAGAAAATCCACAAAATTGACCATGGGGAAGCTTGTGTTCGTTTGAGTCATCAATGGCTCCATTGCTCAGCCAATCGTCAGCTATTTTAATACAAAAAAAAGGTTCTTATTTCAGACTATTACTGGTTGATATTTCTTTGTGATAAATGGGAAAGAATGCAATTTCTCTTGTATATTTCCTTACTTCACAATTTGAATTAGCTGAATAACCTTGGCCGGGTTTCCCAGATTCTTTAAGAAGCTCTTAACGCCAAGAACTTCTTAACGAATCTGGGAAACCCGGCCCTTGTCAGTTAGTCGCTACTAACAACTTGTTAGTTATGTGGGTGGTAGCTTGCTAGCTAACGTTTTCTGCTGGAAGCCTGACTGTACTGTATAACTAGGTAGCTAATGTTATGTGGTTTTGATATAAAGCCAATACGTGCTCTCTCTTTTGATGGCATCTTCATACAACAAGACACCTATCATTGACTCTTTGGCCCCCATGTTGCCCTCATTTCATGATAATGTTAGAAACGAAATGTTCAGTGACGAAGTGTAGTCTGTTGAAGTGAAGACTTGCCCAGTTTGTTTCTAGTGAGATCTGTTCTTTGTGTAGTTAGTTTCTATGGGTCTTTGCAGAATTTTAACTTCATACGATGCCCATTTCTCGATATAATCAAGACAGACACACAGATTTCTTACTGTATAGCTACATGTTCTCTGAAACATTATTTGTACCAAGTTATAGTATCTTTTCCTCATGACGTGGGAACTTTATGTGTAGGATCAGAGCTATACACATACATAATACATATGCAAATTTTGTAGTTTGTGTGCACCTGTACTAATTGAAAATCAGTACTAAGAAATGACTCCGTTGGTTTGCTATGATTCCTGTAATAGTCCTTCACATCAAGCATTTTTTACCTCAAGCAAGTCACACTACACTATAAATATGTTTGATCCTTTCCCTTCAGGCTGCGATTGGGCAGACTGGACTGGGCTGCTACTTATCTTCCTGTTGGCCTGTAAGATATGACAGTTCACCCTGAGCTCATCCCCACCATGAAGCTTAACTCTGATGGGAAAGTGAAGTTGCTCTCATCCTCTACATGTGTGCCTATCACTTGGCCTTGGAGTGGAGTACTAATTCTTTACTGGCAATGTGGTTATTGCATTCTCCTTTCTCAAAAGGAGATATTAGAGTTGTGGTAGATACTTGAGGAAATTCAGCCCCATAAGTTAAGCTGTAGAAGTAATTACAGTGGTCTAGGAACTGAATCTTGAATCCCTGTGAAGGCCCCCCATTACGCTCTCTCTTTCTCTCTCTCTTTCTCTCTCTCTCTCTTACAATTGTGCTCTCTCTCCTTTTCATCTTACAATCAATTGATCTCTTAAACACATTTACTATCTCTCTCATTCTTTCCAAGTTTCTCTATCTTGTCCTGAAAAAATATATCTCCACACACACAATCCTGTCCACCTTTCCGTCCAGTACCTTCAATGTCACTTTAACAGGAGGCAGCTATCGATCCTGTCTCTCAACATGCCAATGCCTTACATAGCTTTGTTCAGTCTGAAACCCCTTAGGATGCTACTTTGGCAGTCTGCCGTTGAGTCCACTGCTTTGATGGAATAGGGAGTTCTGCAGAAGAGATATTTTTAACTTATTTGGTGATGAGGAGAGAGAAACAGTGGTGTGAGTGTCATTCCTAAAATGTATGGAGAAAGGTTTAGTAGAACCTATATTTCTCACAAAGTGTCAAGAAGAATACTGGATTTGATATATTCTGTGTGACATCCCAATTCCTGACTAGTGAAAGAGGAGAGCTAGCTTTGTCAATGACAGTTCTAGGGCTGTATTGAGAAGTCAGCATGTGCCTGTCAGTGAGGTTGCCCTGCAGTTCAGTCTAAATATAATCTATATTTAGCTTTTTTTCATGATGGAGGGATGAGACACATTCATGAACATTCGGGAAGAAAGAAGTGTCTCCAACAAAAAATATTAGTGACCCGTAACGATGCAATTGGCAAACACAAACAAACTGAAAGTTAATTTGGGGCATAAATATTATGACCAGAGACTAGAGCATATGTCAAACTAATTGTTACATAGCAGTAACTGTTAAAGTAGGCAAACATTTAAATGTCCTGATTTACTCAAATGCTTGAGTCCTTGAATCTTTTGTTCCATCTTTTCACTAGCAAGCAGCTGATACTCAGTGGAGTCCTGTTTGACCGTCTTAAACTCACAGTCAAAGATATCCTAAACGAGGACAATCAACAATTAAAAAAATATGATCCCTTTCACTGAATGTCTTTGTTTAATGTATTAGGGGAATGCATTGACGGTGAATCTAACTCTTTTTCAATGTTGGCATACCTTTTGCTACGGTCACACAGTCCAAATTCCAATGTTTGTTTTCCTCAAGCAGGAAACAGGCTTAGCATTCCTCAACTTGCAACATATCTTGGAGCAAGGATATTCCTCCAGACCTTGCCAAGCAACACAGCTCAGTTGAGCTCTTAGGCTGTGAGGAGGCCTCTGAGCCCCTACTGTACTCTCTGTGAGTCTCCATTCATTTTGTCTGAGCGTTCATCATTATGTGTTTCTTTTATGAAATATTGTCAGTTTGTAAGCATTACCTATGCAATTAGTTTGTGTAACATCCTCAAATAGAATCCTTTAATCGCAACACTGATTAACTGACTTTAAGGCAGCCAACGGCGTCTATAGGCATTCATCTTGTTTACAGTAAGTTTTGCCACAAAACATCATGAAACAAAAAAATAAGTTGGCTGAAAATGCCGACCAGGGTGTGATCCAGATACAATTTTCACCAGATTCATAGTCTCAAAGCGAACAGATGAGAGTAAAATGATTGTAATGTTCCATGAACTATTGATTATCTTTAATGGGGGGTGAAAACAGTGAAAGCGCCTGCAGCCAAAAGCTTTTAGTAAACTTGTCTTGCTCTTTTTTAGAGTACTCTATGACATGCAACCAGAGAAAGCCAATAAACTGAAAATATTCAGAGAATGAGATCCAGCATGGCATATCATTTTTCAAAATTACAGTTATGCCCAATCATCTTCCCCCACAACTGTCTCAAAGTATAGCCTACCTGTAAGTTTCGCTCCCCCATTGTATCCCAAGTCACACTGGTGATTGTTGGAAATACTTTTTCCCAGTTTGCTGCTTGTTGTATTTAGGGATTACTCAAGTTAGTTCAAGAGGAAACCTCTCATGTTGTTCTTTGAAATGATGAGAATTGACTGCCCGTCCGTCTAGCTCTTAAGGCCAGAGTTAATTGTAGCTAACTATATCCCTCGGTAGGCATGGACTTGCTGTTTCATCACAATGGTCGCTGTTCTGTTGTCCTTTCCTTTCAGTTGTTTTAAATGTCAGTGTTGAGTGAATTGGGAGGTAAATACATTCATGTACAATCCAGTCTGCACAAGGTTAATGGGTTGTCTTTCATCAACAAAGAATCAAGAAAAGATTCTTTGTTGTGGCAATTAGTTGGTTGATTGACTTTGCTTTGCAAATCCCTATAGTTGATTGTTTTTACTTTACATACACTCTATGGCCAACAAAATGTGGACACCTTACCATCACACCTGTATGAGTTTGTTGGACAACCAATTCCAAAATCATGGACATGGATTTAGTGTTGGCCACATTGTTCCAAGATCTATTGGAAAGTGAAGGCAGTTATAGAAAACAAAGTAGGAACCAACTCCATTTCGATGCCCATCATTTTGAAATGAGCGGTCCAACAATCAGGTGTCTGTTTACTGATACAGATACTGATTTTGTGGTGTACACATACTAATGGCCGTGCATTCCGGGTGTGTAGGGAGAGAATTGTGTTGTGCTCCTGTTCACATTGAAACTATGGTTTGCTGACGATGGTAGACCTACAGTTATAGTCTTTAGCTCTTGGAATTAATAGAGCACCTCTGGTTCTGAACAAATTCAGGTTCACTAATAGCAGAAGCCTAGTCATTGAACTAATCCCACTGTACTTGTTGTGTGGCAGAAATGGCAAGCTGTGCTGCGGTGTAGCCTCCATGACTCTACTCTACCTAATGAGTTCCCATTGCTGGCTCCGTTGATGACGCTGTTTTGTTTTTGTCAGACACCATTAGAGCTGCAGTTAGCAACAGCAGGTGCTGTGGCACTGGTTCTTGTTGGCACTCAAGCATATTTCTTTTCACTTTAATACTCAGGTCACTGTGTGCTAGGGAAAATAGGTTTGGTTTTAATTGGGACATTCCATTTGCATATTGCTCTTTGCGTTGTTTCAACGGAAATTGGGGGGAACAGCGTAGTGATGTGTGTGTTTTTTTTGCGCCCTTGTGGATAAATGAACTCAATTTGTTGTCCCAGAAGGTAGTTCACTTCAGGGTTAGATTATCTTTTGTTAACCATGAGTTAAATGAGTGAGTACCAATCCAGTCCTGTTTTATTTTTACATACAGTACACATGTTGCTATGTTAGCAACAGTCTACAGCACTGTGTGAAAATGAACAACGAAGAGGACTTGTAGTTCTGTGCAGTTCTCCCCTGGATGTCTTCATAAGAACCTAGCGTTCCCTCTTTCAGCTGGAGGGGCCTCTCTGGCGATTCGTCGCGCTGAATTACTCTCCTCCTAGAATGCAACAGAGCTCTACAATCTGTTATCATAGAGAAAAGGGAAATTGCTCTCCATGGAGATACAGTGGAAGCATGCATATTTTGTGTACTTGACACAACAGGGACGTCTTTTTTCGTAATATGTTTTGGTGCTGCATTTGGGGATTTCTCAGGGACACCAAACATTGGTTGCCCATCCTGGAACACAGCCATCAATAGGGACCGAGGTACAAAAGAATCCTCACACAACCATCAAGTAACGTGACTTTTATTCAAACAACCACTCCTATAAAGCTGTCTTTATTCTTAGCCAGCTTTCATAGAGTGTGCCTCCAGTCAAGTATATCAAAACCTTATGAGATCCTGCTCTGGACTACAGCTGTGAATACAGTACTCTCTTAACAAGAAACAATACTTCAGTGGCAGGTTCAGGGCAGAGTGTTTCCTTATGGGTCGAAAGGAGATGCTGCTGTGACTGGGAGCTGGGGGTCCAGGTCAAGACAGCCTTTTACACCCCCTACTGGGAGGTGTGTGTGTGTGTGTGTGTGGTGGGGGTAGGGGTGGGGGTGGGGGGTTTACTTTAAAAGTGTTGGAGAGGTGGTGGTGAGAGAATCCCAGGTCACTGTTCACCCACCTGGTGTGGTGTATTGTGCATGTGAAGACATTTATTATATTACATTTTCATTGTGAGAGGTGTCTTAAATGTATGGCCTAATGAATAGCACTATGTCATTTGTCAATGTTATGGGAGCGTATTTTTGCGTTTTTACAGAAATCTTGCATTCCCCCAACTGGTAAGATGTTTCCACCGTTTTCCTCTGATGTTCCTCTTTTCCATCTGATGTTTTCTGGACACCAGAAAGATATCTTTAGTTTATTCCCTGAACATATAAACTGAGTTGAGCACTCTCCGAGATGAACATCTGTTGTTTTCAATGGGGAATATCTGTTCCTTTCCTCTCAGCACTGGAATTTTACTTCATTCACTCATAACCCATCCATGATTACGTCCATGACAGAAATACATGTGAACACCCACAAGACCTAAACAAGTTTTCTTACTGAACGTTGACCTTCAAGTTAATATCAATCCATTGTTTGCTAATCAAATCTTCTCATCTCAATAAATCCATCTACTAAGTATTATGCCTTTGCATGATGTGACTCAGGCTAATCTCTGCTATTCTTACTCCTACACATGGGGAAAATGTTTTTGTTTGTTCCAGCCCAGTCTCCATTTCCGGCTTCCAGTACCATCTGGCCGGCTTCCTCACCAGAAGAATATAGACAACCACTCAGGTCAGACTGACAGCATAGCTTTTCTTTTGTCTCTGTTGCCACACACTTTGGTGAATCCCTTTGTTTGGGAAGGGCCAGGTTTCTATTCTGGAAGGTGTCATGGACCTCCCCTGGGTTGGCGACAGATGGGTCTGGTATGGGCAGATGAGAGCGGACCAGGCCAGGACACAGTTCACACAGACGTACCACTTTGTACCTGCCACTTTAAGTGCCTACAGCTTGGTCACTAAAAGCTACTGGCCATTCCCACGTCGAGCGTTGGCCCCTCCAACAAAGCCTTCAGCACACAAATCCATCTCTTGGCAAGTCCTGTATTGCTGGCTTTACCATCTAGATGCATTAACTTCTCTTTGTGCAAAAACGATAGTACAAGAATATCGTAACCATTGGTCCTCGTTGCTTACCTCCTTCCTTCTATTTATAGGTCTGGCTTGACGGCTCTTTGGGACACATTAAAGTCCCCACATGAACAAATGACATCTGGGTCATTGTTCCTCGCTCCATGTGAGAAAAGGGTTCATTTGAGTCCCAAGGTGAACCCCACAACAGTTGCAAAAAGCCATAAAAGCCTAAATGGGATGACGTCTGCACAGTTCCAGATACATATCATGCGGTTGCTTTGTAGATTTCTCTCCTCAAAGGCACACTTCTCGAAATCTGAAATAGACTTGATGTGAGCTTGCTCCTGTGAGCTGTGCTTTGTTGGTCATGAGTGGCTGTTTATCTTTCCAACGCTGGTGGTGCTAAGCTTTTGCCTAAAGAGCGCTCAGCATGTATGTGTCAACAGTTCACATCAGAAATCCTATTGATGCCAGCATTACAGTTACATTCAAATTTTCAAAGCCCTGGATGACAGTACATGTTTTCATCAAACTGTTTTTCCCATGCTGATGTATTCAGAAGATCAGAGGAAATACACCATATCATCCTCATACTGTAGCTGCTCAGTCTGGATGTGCTTCCAACCATCCACCCACACAGCATCTCCCATAGAGACCCACACAGTAAATTTCAAAGGCACAGATTTCTTTACCTCCAAATGCAAAGACAATGTTTCGTTCTTGTTCTTCAAGAGGTACATTGTACATGTGTCATCATTTAAAAAGTTAGCCATCAATCATGTTCCCATGCGCTCCAAGGCATGGGTCTGGATTTAAGTCTGAAACTATTCATTTCTGTGACTCAGAACGGTTTCAAATCAGAGAAATGCCGGTTTATTCGAGGATGGCAATTATTCATGAAGCACTGTGATTAAATTTGGCTCTGAAGAATTAAGAACACCCTGCGGAAACAAAGCACAAGTGACACCATGCAACAACCAAAACACGAGTCATTAATTTGTGCATAAAATAACATGTTTTATTTTAAAACAATACAATACAACTGTACAATCAGCAGTCCCATAGCAGCGATTCAAATCCACTGCATTTTGTCCACTCATAGTGACTTTGTTGGGAGTCAGTGAACAAAAAGTCTAACAAACTATGACTGAATCATACAGATGGTATCCAAAAGGTTTTACAGAAGCTTGTTGATGCTAATGCTCAGTTGTTTTAGTAACAGTTTTGTATAGTTGATGCATTTCACCTTTAGGCCCTTTCTACCTTTTACACAAAGGATAGGATCAAATGAAATCCCAACTTCAAACCATGGGCCGAATGACCTTGGAGTACTAAACCACATCAGTGAAATCACCCGCCACCATCTGTCTGCCTTTTCACCGTGTTCAACACCCCCGTATACCTTGCCTTACCTTGCCACCAAGCATTTAAAAAACGATTCCATCTCTCCCAAGCCTAGCCACACCATTAGAACCCTTCCAAATTCAATTTCAGACATGTGACACTGCCTTGCAGGCCCCATGTCTGCCAGGACCTCAATTTCAGACAGGTCCCAGTTAATCAGTGACCTTTCTGGGGTTTTCTAATCTGGCCAAGCCCTCATGGAGACAAGAGCAGTTGCTTGGTGGTTCTGTCAACCACGGTACAATACCAGAGAGCTCAATGGGTCTGGACAGCTGTTTAATGTTTTCTTCTATCACCAGGTCTCTTTTATGCAAAACAGTGGACTGTCTTTAAAGTCTTGACAAGCCTCTGAGATGAGGAACTGGTATACTGAGATACTCAATTATTAACTTGCCATAACACCTACTGAGAGTCGCATGTTAGCAGTGCTCTGCTATCTCTTTTTAAGTATCTCTACATTCTTTACTGGTGATAAACAAAGTTATACCTCTATACAATAGTTCTTGGGTCAAAATGTTTAGGCAAAATTAATCACAGCCTATGCTCTACAAAGAGCAATCAGGTTGGTAAAGCCCTCATGTGGGTTCCCTCACAGAGATGGCAGTTATCTGTCCTGTGTTTGTCCCCTACTGTTAAGAACAGGCAGGCTGTCCTCTGAAGCCACGCCAAGCGTGTCGTTAGATGGCAGAAGGGCTTTGCGAATCCACGCCACCTGCAATGCTCCTGCCTTATCCACCTCAGTAGGCAGCCCTTGGCTTCGGCTCATGGCTTTAATTCCCTCCACTATCGTCTGTCAGTTGACATCATTGCGCTCCACACACACACCTCCATACATACACAAACTTTCAGCGGGCTGAAGAAATAATGGTGAATACAGAAGCACAGACTCTGATAAAGAATGTCCTTGTATGTACCCTCAGGCATACAGTATTATCAAACCATATTCTATCAAACCATACTACTGAAATGTAGCCCCAATGTAGCCCCCTTGGAGTCAGAGTCACACAAGAAAAATTAGGATTTTTTTCAGGCGGGAAATTTGAGACCGATTTAAATCAGTTCATTTGGCCTACTGTACCCATTTCATTTTGTAACACAATTGTCATTGTATTAATCTTGCCTGCATGTCTGTTGAATTGGGGTTCTAAATGCAATTTCAAATACATCTAAATCAATTCTCATTATATTTTACAATGGTTGACATTTTGTTAGATGTTCATTTAATAAGAAGTAGAGTGAGTGTGAGTTCAGTTGTATCAAAACACTTTTTGATCAACTTTTCTGGATCAAGTTAGCGCAACGTTTATAACAAGCTATAATACTTTTCCTTTGTGTGAAGTAAGATATATTAGCCAAGGCTTAAACACCAGGATCAAAGTAAGTGTTTAACACACACAATCCTGGTTCTGACAACACTTGTGGCTCGGTCCAAGACCTGCTAAAATGTTTTTCCTTTCAATCCGTTTATTAAACTGTGTGATGGACTCAATGCAGTCCTGATGATATGCTGATTGGCTGGTAAGTAGCAAAAGAGCATCTGGCATAAACTTGCATCATGACAATACACTGTAAGCCCCCCAGACATAGAGAGACAAAAACTCCCCTAAATCCTTAAATCAGCTTACAAAACTAGACTGTCTAACAGTTTCAGTACTTAAACATATCTTCTTGATGAAAAGAAGGAGTTGCAAAGCCTCTGAGATAATTAAGTAATGTGTAAAGATTTATTATGTGTATCTAAAGCCGTGACTGTATGTAATGTTACATTCTTAGCTTCCACATTCATAAAATAAGTGATTAGGAATGCCTCTTTGCTTCAGTGAGCTACTTGAGGACCACATAAGTGTGGTCAATCCACCACAGCAAGATGTATTTTGTGTTGTAAACCAATATAAAGCTTTTTAGAAATGTCACAGCACTTTTAACATTTTTGAGAGTATTCAATGAATATAGTAGAAGTAACTGACCAATAATTGTTTCAAAAATTGCATTTTGAATGCAGCAATTGTTCTAAGAACATGATCTGACTTATGTAATTGAATTAACTTTCTACAGGCTCATACCCTAAATTACCTTCAAAAAGGTCTTATCGCTACTAGAATTTAATTAGGCACCATGTCCCATCTGTAGTCAGCTTCATCAATTATTACTCTGTCCCAGCCTCAGTTAGCCCTCTGTAATTAACTATTTATGAAAACTTAAATGATTAACAATATGTCCTAATCTTTATGTAAATTAGGACGATTCATCAGAGATAATCTAGCGTGACAGGCTCTTCACTTAAACAGCTACAGAGCAGGGTATCATGCTGTGGATATTGTGGCTGTGGGGTGGGAGGCTGGGTCAGTAATGGCAAAAGGAACACTCCCAAATAGCTTTGTAGAATTGAGAGAAAAGGTGAGATAGCGTGAATAATTCCATTTCCCCTGACACCAAACACTGCTTTGAAAAAAAAAAAAATATTCATAAAATGAATGTAATCACATACATTTTTATTGGGCATTTTGACTGAGAAGACTCTCTTGGAAAGGGATAAAAAATTGCTATTGCATCGTAGGTTCTTTAAATATTTCAATATTACTCCTGATATGTTCAAAAGCTGCCCATGCCTGGGTTTACAGTCTGAATGAGGTTTTGGAAGATATGTTCCTCTCTTTTATCTCTTTGTCAATAACGTTTCAAAGATGAATTCTACAAGTAATCCACAATGTCCCCTAAGGGATCAATAAGGTACCTACAACTACTGGTATTACATCTAAAGCCACCAAATCATGTGAGAGATTATTACATCTCATTGACTATGAAGACAGAAAATGTGTGATAATCCATTGCCAACCACATAATCTTACTCAGAACAGGATTCAAATTGTTCATGATATGAGGACTGAATCCTTCAGTTAGGCTAGAGGCTTATGGTGACATTACAGAATATTCAGAATGTACTGTGGTTCTGTCTCTAGCATGGCCCCTACAGCACCCTCTCATTCCTAATTTGTGACGTAACTCGGCCAAATTCACACTTACATTTAGTTTCTAAGCCCTTTGAACTCAGTTACAATTAACAAAGCACCAACAAGTGTGCTGAGTGGAGGCAATTCCTGGTTCTTGGCCCAAATGGGCCTTCCCTTCCAAATCAAGTGAAGACAACCACAGCATGCATACAAACACCAGCATGAATCTCCCCGTGTGGGTTTAATACACGGTGCAGTCCCACAGTCAAGGAGTTGAATGTTTCATCCACAATACACACAATC
Organism: Hypomesus transpacificus; assembly: GCF_021917145.1. NCBI lineage: Eukaryota > Metazoa > Chordata > Actinopteri > Osmeriformes > Osmeridae > Hypomesus > Hypomesus transpacificus. The sequence goes on from NC_061060.1 coordinate 5,664,385, forward strand.
TTATCAAAACAACCAATGGCTGGTAGGCAGACTTTGTGTCGGATATCAATGTTGAATCATTGGTATTGAAGTGGCTCTGACTGACAGTGGACAAAGGGCCGTAAGCATAGCGCCTTAGCTCGCTGTGACTCTAGGGAACGGATGGCTACCTGTTTAGCATTCACTACACTATGGTATAGGAGGCGCCTGCTGCCACCTCTGATATTCAGTACCACATTCTGGCTCAGCCCCTGGGACCTGATTTACCAGCTCCCTGCATAAACATGCATGTGAGCATTGGGAATGAATTCCTCATGTCCCCCACCCTCACTCTGTCCCCCTCTCCCCACCTCCCAGAGCGGGCACATTTCACAGTCCTTTTGCCTAGCATTATAGTATTTTGGCTAAAGAGCAGATAGCAGCTTCCTTCCTCAGCCTCATTTCAGTGTTGTCCTGCTCTGTGCCACTTCACAGGCATGGGTCTCAGTTTTTTTTCTCCCATGTTATTTTTCAAGTTCATGTGAGGACTCCCTGCACAGTTGGACTTTTGGAGTGTTTATAAAGTAGATGGAGGAATCAAACACTGGGATGACATTGGGATCACACTCTAGGATGGCGTGTGGGCAACCAATACGAGTTCAATACGTGGATGGCCACACATGCAGCCACACACGTTCACTCAACTGAATTAATAATCAATACTGGCCATGTGAGAGTGGTTACTGATTAGCAATGATCCGATGTTGAATACTTTCTCTCTCCCTCTCTTCGTACTAGTATTTTGTCCTTTGTCAGTCTGCTTTAGTAAATAATGGCAAGCAGAAAAGCTTCATTTCAACTGGAGTAATTTTGAAGGTCTTTAATGCTTGGTCAATGCTGAGGTTTGAGTGAGAAAAGACAGGCATATTTAATTTGAGGTAGCGAAACCCACATTTTTGCAGAGCCATGATGACACACATTATAGGCCACACACCTAATTAATGTCCTGCTCTGACCCATTGCCATGTAATCTATATTTCCATTCCCAGAAGGCTGGTGGACATGGACATTTCTACTTTTTCTCATGCCCTATTTTCCATTTATATTTTCCATCGTGGTATTTTACATGATTGGTCTTACTGGGACTGTACACAGTAAATCTCAAGGGAATATGATGCTCCTCGAGATAATTTATTTTGGACAGTTTCCAGTGAGGAGTTTATACTTGATAGCACGTGAGCTGCGTATGTATAACATGGCAGCCTAGTTAACATTTTCTGGAGATTCCGGCATGTATTAGTGCCCCATTTTCAATTGATCAACTCACGCCGGCACACGTGCGTTATTTCGAGGGAATGAGGTCCTTTGCGAAAGGCATTAGCCCTCTCTTGACATTGTGACCGTGTTTTACAATGAGAGCTAAAGATTTCAGAGGCAGCCCTGCCATTATTATTGTTGTAAAAGAGACAAGATGGCTCGCATGATTATAACGGCAAAGATTGTGGAGTGATGAGCGCGCGCTATGGAGGCATGTTCCACCGAGTCAGAGGCGGTGTAATAGATCCCAGCTGCCGGGAGGGATGAAAGCGATTCCCTTGGGTTAGTCACGTGTCCTCGGGGAGCCCTGTTTAGTTTTGGGACACATCGTAGAAGAGAGGTCCGTTACCTCAGAGTAGTTGTAGTTATAGCTAATACCCTTAGTAACGCCAGCTGCTTCCACCTGAAACGATATTTTTTATTTTTTTACCGTCGTCACAGACTGTAAAGACTAAATAAATTATTGAGCGCGCACTCAGGCATAGTATTAAACTTCTGAGATCATCAACTGCGATACCATTTCTGCAAGTGTAACGTTGTTTCCACCAAAACAAGACAGTAACCAACGGGTTGTCACAGCAAATAAAGGTAGGCGTTGTTTATATCTTTTGACAAGTGTTGACATGAAAACAAAGTGTGAGATATTTTGGGAATGGAACAAGCATTCTGAACGCGCATGCTTCCTGACAAATTAACGCGACCATCGAAGCCATGAATGAGGAGACAATGTTAGTATTGATAACAATTACCTACATACCGTAATCAAATTGATGAACATGTAACTGTCCTATAGGTAAAGCAACAGAGAAAAGGTGCCTTCGCAAATCTCCAGCACAGTGTGGTGCGTCAGCATTATAAACTTAACTTCATGCTTATGAGGGTAGTGTATTCTACTGAGAGCGTCCTCACAAGCATGTTATTGTTCAAAAAATGCCCCCTTACCCCTCTCTCCATTTCCTTAAATACAGATTTTCAAGTTCTTGGCACACCTATGCAGTCAAACCTTAGTAGGGGCATGCCAAGGCAATTTCACCAGGCTGTAGGCACTATTGTAGGCATAGGACAACCAAACTGTAGTATATCATTTCAGCACCTCATCAATAATGTAGACTCCGAATACTCAACTTGAGCTCTGCCAAAGTAACCTGGTGTCAGTACAATAATGTAGACAGTCTGTCATTGCCTGCCCTGGTTGCCTTTAGTGTACCACTGCACTGTAGATGCATTTATGGGATCATTTGGCTGGTTTTACTTGCTCCTCTATATTGTGTTGTCAAGTCTTGTGTCAGTCACACAATAGGACAGTAATTGAGATTCATTGGGAAGGACATTTAAATCTTGATATGGACCTGATTTATACAGGGAGCTATATGAAGGTTACAGACATTTTGAGCGATTATGTGTGTTTTGGAGATGGTGGTCCTCAAGGACCATGCACTGTCTCTTGAAAAGCATTCCTAGTCAGCTCGCTGGTTAAGATGTCATTCGTGCCCAATGAGACAGCTTTCTGCGGGCTGTCACAGAGTTTCTGCTGTTTGCTGGTTGAACACAGCTGACAGAGTCCTTTATCACGAGTCTACTGGGTAGTGCCTGCTCTGTCTCTGTCGAGATGGTTATTATTATTAAGCCATGCTAATGGTGGTGGATGACAATAGGGGTGTGGGGACTGTATTTTCAGAGTCAATACTGAAGCAGAGTGACATTTGTAAATGTCAATGGTGGACTAGTGCAAATTGCGGCATATTTTCCATTCATTACTGCTTGTGTTATTTGGGAAATATTGTTATCAGTCATTTAGTCATATTTGTGTGTGGATTATCCTATGCACCATTTAAATTGTGCACTGTGTTCATTTTAACCCCGCCCAGATTAGCCCTCAGAACAATTAGTTAGGTCCCTATCTTTAGAGCCATTTGCCCCATCTTTTGTTTGGCCAGGGAGGCCCAGCTTGCATTTTAATGAGCAACCGACTTCTCATATGTCTGACTTTGTCTGAGAGGAAACCCATCACAAGGATGTTGTCTGCTTCTGTCAACAGCTGACTCAAGCCCATTCAGGAACAAGCGTGGCACTTATTTAGAAAAGTCGACCCCTCGGCTGCACTCAAGATAGGACCCTGTTAAAACAGCATGGGGTCCACAATGTTGTTTCAGCTTTGCCACTGTTGATGCTGGGTGATATCAACTTCCTGGTCAGAACTTATATGCTTGGAGGGGACATTTAATTGAATTGATGGAGGGTGGATGCTGTATCCCACCTCAAATTAGCCTATCCTGACATACAGTGCAAATTCGAAATAATTGTAATAGGCTTCTCTTCTACATGCCAAGATGTTTAAAAGCATCCAAGATTCCCAGAAAAGCCTCTTCCCCTCTTCTTGTTGTCCTTAAAGGCAGTTTTTTTTATGTTGAGGGAGCCAAATACAATTTCTCTGGGTCACCTGCTATGTCAAACTTATGTCGGACTCACCACGTGTGGTTACTATTATTAACTTGTGGACTGAAGTCGTCATAGGCAGAGGGGCAATGCGGGGGGGCATTTATGGGAAGAGCTGTATGTGTATGTTGTGCAACTACAATGCCAACAATCTGCCAACATATAGGCTGGCTGGGGTCCATTAATGTTGTTTGCTGCCCGTCAGGGGTCAGATATTCAATTAGAGCTTCCTTGGTTCTCGCCGGGCTGGATGGAATACCCACCCTGATAAATGACTGGGAGCTCTCTGTGGATGCACATTTGCCTTTGTATGCTGCCGAGTTGTAAATGGAGTGTGACATAACATTGAATCTCATAAAGACTATTCTGCATCTGAAAGGTAGCCTTAACTAAATCGAAACTGGGTAGCTATATAGGAAACGTGTACGATTCACTCACTGGGATCATTTGACACCTGTCTAACCTAGCCTAGGCAGTTCGAAGAAGTGCACATTCATCCTATGAGAATTTAAGTAAAATGAACCTTTGGTCTCTTCCAGACAGGAAGATAATACTTTTTAGTAGAATGTGGCTTCAATAGAGTCAGATGGTTCCTCCGTGGTCAAATTTCCAGTCCTGCTTGGTTGAATTCTAGGGTAAATTGTATCTTAGATAAATGTCAAGATGAAGTCTGGAGTACAGTCTCATCACCCAGGAGGACAGCCTCCAGTACAACTCCCACCTCTCCTCGCCCCTCCACCCTGCTCCACGCTCGACCCCACATATTTTCCCTGAAGGTTTCAAGTAGGGGGAATGAACAAAGGGACAAGGTCAGGCCAGGCCACAGGATGGGCCTATTGCAAATTCCCATGGACTTGTCACTCAACCTCCACCCACAACCAAACCCCATCCCCAGTTCCCTTAAGGGACAATCTGGCAGACATGACACACAGCTTTCTGAAAGTCATGGATCACTGAACAGCATGGTTGATAGTGACGAAATTGACTCGTGATGTAATGATCATAGCCCTTTGTCAGATTGTTGTTGGCAATGTATGCATATTTACGCTTCTTTAAATATCTACTCTTGATGCCTCATCAAAAAGCATTTGATAAATGAACACCACATAATTACAGAAATGTCTATGAATTTGAGTCATTTCGCCACTACCTTGTTAACAGTTTAGATTATAGCAACACAGCTGCTATATCATAAGAGGCAGAGATCATCAAAATAAATCTCTCGTCATGAAAAAGGGATCATACAGTACTCTGATCTAATGAAAACTGTCAAGGGATTTCACAATCTACTCAATTAGGAGAGCTGAAAACAATGTGCAGTAGTGTTAACATGTAGTTGTGTCTGCGACAAGCCCAGGAGCACAAGACGAGCAGCAGTATGGGAGGTTTTCATAGGGCTGGCTGTTGTTCAGAGGACTGTTACTCTTCATTTCAATCAAGGATTTTCTTCTGAAGAATCTTGATCAAGTACCACTGCAACCTCTAAATGTCCTTTGTCACATCAACTTTCAAAGACCAGCGGGAGAGAAAGCTACATGGGGGGTTTTGAACCTACTAAATGCTAGATTACTCTCAACCTTGGTCTGTGTGATTGACCTCAAGCTTCCAACAGGGTAGCTCGGTTCGACGGGGAGCTATTAATGTGGCCAGTCCTGGCTCAGATGAGTAAAGCTTAACTCCAACTTTTGATCATCCAGCACCAAGGCTGGTTCCAGTTGTATTGCTGGACTAAACACCCTGTCAGTTTCCAGTGAGATTATCCATCACGTGTGGTTTCCCCGTGTTGATGGGAATGTTAATTACGCTGCGAGTAAACAGTTTGTCACAAGCAATATGGCGTGCCGTACCCGGTCAGCGCTCTCATTGTGGAAGCTTCCCTTCTCAAGTATCATCCAGCGCTAATTGCTTTCTCCTCTTTGTGAACCCTATCACCCAGCCAATGGGAGTGTCGTGTTGAGTAGAATTGCTCATTACTCTTCCATCCACTCCCATGAATTACCATCTCGTAATCTGTGTGTCTCGTAAACTCAACTTTCTCTCAAAATGGATGATGTATTGCTCGGCATCGTGGGAAAAGTAATACAGAATTGATTCTCTTAAAATTACCAAGTGTCAGCAAAACAAATTATTTAAGACTCTCTGAACAAGTTAAGCATTATGGATATACATTGAAGGACGTGTGGGAATTGTAATGGATCCAACCTTGAAGCACTACCCATTTCCTTCTCTTGCCCCTGTACCATGCTTTTGGTTCTTAACAACCATATTGGGATGTCGGTCACTTCCCATAATGAAGGATTACCATCCTCCTAATGAAGCATAATTCTCCATATGTCTATGTAATTTAGCAAAAGAAACCTCTCCTTACTACCCATGACATAGGTACTTTTGAAGAGATGCCATATTGTTTTCTACTCCCTCTGATCCCCCTCCGAGACCTGGTGGAGGGTCTCCATGCTTGGTGAACATTGTTATTTTCTCTCCACTCTTACTGTAAGCCCCAACTAGCCTTCTCTCCCACTCCCCAAGGCTAGGTCAGAAGGCTAGTGTCTCAATGCCTGGTGGACCACAGCCTCTTTCCTCCTGCTCTGTTCAGTGAGGCTGTGGGAGGCGTTCAGCTGCCTGCCTCTTTTTTTTACAGACAAATAAAGACGTTTATTGTTACTTCCCACCCCGGGTCCAGCAGGCCGTCAGATTCCTCCCTCTCTGCAGAGGAAATCTATCCTCAGAGCTGCTAACAAAAGCAAACCTTCATACCATGCAGGCAAAGGATCCTGGGAAAGTTGTGGTCCGCCCAGTAGGCCAGCTGTGCTCAGAAGGCTGTGCAATCTCAGATAAAACACTGGCATTCAATGAGGTTGCGACTTTGTTTGTTTGTTTACGTGGAAAGACCAGTTGGGTTCTATACATGGCTGGTTTTTAGCCTTCTTCTATTTTTTGTTAAGAACTTTGAAACTATGGAGACTATAATTATGTCTCCATGGGACCGGTTGGAGATAATGAAGTAGGCCTCTATGCTTTCAGTCACTTGATCTTATCACACTGCGTCTGTGACTACATTATCTCACCATTACTCATTCCTTTTGACTTTCAGCCTTGTAATCTGGGACCGGGTTATTTTTTGCTTCCTGATATATTCACTGGTATTTATGCATTTGTATTCTTCACTTTTCCATATGGGAGTTGGGCCTATACTTCCAAGTCTCCACATGATGATGGGATGGCTGAGTAACCTTCATTTAACTTTTGTTTATGGGAAATGTCCTTTGTTATGATGTACAAACGTTTTTCTGGAGACTGTTGATGGACTGCAGTCGGTGCATTGTACTGTGTTTCAAATAGTCCCTCAGAATTGCAAAAGTTGGGATCCTATAAGCTTTCCCTTGAGAGCAGTACTGCACCTCACAACAGCTCCAAATAGACCCCTGTATCTGGCCTGCCTTGTAATTAGACCCTGCCATACATGTAAACTGCGGCATGGCATGTTCGCTCTCAGCCCCCAGAGTGAACACCACTAACCACACATTCCCACAGATAGATTGGCTTTGGATACCTCCCACTCTAACACCCTGCCAGACTTTGATACTCATCTCCACAACAACTGGCAATTACAAACAAGAGAGATGGGAAAGAAGCAGCCATCGTGGGAGTTTGCCCATGGCTGCGGTTGATTCTTTTTCATTAAGTCGGATCGGAAGGCTAATCACAGTCTTAAAATTGACAAGCAAATCATGATCACCTCTGGTGGATGCTGCTGTGCATTTATGTAGGACAGAGGAATCCCAGCAAGCATCAGCAGGGTAATCAGACCGGCGTAGCCGTACACGTGTGTCACATTTTGTCAACAGAAGATTCTTTACCCGCTCCACGTAATATATGCAGCTAGCTCAACCTCCAGAGTTCAGTCCATCAGCAGTGAATTGTTTATGAGCTAGCATGGTCATTAGCTGGGTATTATGTTGCAATGTAATTCCCCTTAGTAGACAGACAGGCACTGATGATCGCATCTGTCGCTCGCCCTTGGGTTCCGCACGGTATCCCAATCCGCAGCCGGCTGTGCCTGCGATGGAGAAAACCTGCACCAGCAGCACTGTTATTGTCAATCCATCAGTCATGCTGTCGCCATCAACCTCTAATGAACGGACATTTTTATGGGAAAAAATCTCCTGTTGGCCTAGACCAATTCACTTTCGTTACTCCAAAGTACCTGCAGCTCATTACAAAGCAGTTTACCTCTAAAGGTCATTTAGACAAAGAGAAATCATTGGCTTACAAAGGAAACATACCTGGCATCTCACTGACAGCAGATAGCCTGAAGTGGATGGATAGATAGAACCCAATCTGCACTCCTGCCAGTCATCTGTACAGCCCCACAGGGTTTCAGATAGTTCTATTGCATGAGCCAAATAAGGAGCAGGTTGCAGCATTGTACTCAAAGCACTATTGGTTGGCATGGAGGAAGAAACCAAAGAGGAAAAGGAGGAGGCCGGCAGGATGTAGACCTGCAGAAGCAGGTTCACATGGTGAAAGACCAGGGAAGGGAAATGGAGGAGAGGAGAGGGGGATGGTGGTCCAGGATGAGACAGGTGGCTCTTCCACATTGCTGCCCAGTGGGTTCCCCTCCTGGCCTAGGACCCAGTCTTCCCTTCCATCTCTTCCTTCTGCCGATCTCACAACACACACACAACATGTTTCCCTCCCTACTGGTAGTCCTTGTTACCTCAGGTTCGTCCAGTTCATCATGGATTTCACAAGGCTATGGTCCCTAGGCCCACTGTATCAAATTTCAGCCACAGCAACAGCAACAACTATTGCATCCTACATCACTGCTGACGAGCTGAGGAATAGTACAGTAATATATCACCCCAACCGCATCACTGGTTTGTCTCATCAGGTTATCTGCAGTGGATAGAACTTATCTTTAGTCCCTGTCATGGCTATTGGTTGGTCAGATCATTTGATCAACTATTTGTTTTCTGTACAAAATTGAGGCCTGAGTGATTGCTATATTCTATTTCTGTACAAGGATCTGAAATGTAGGGCAGATGAGGAGATCTCCCAGATTGGTAACATTTATTTAAAATCTTTTATTCTGACATGTAGCACACTCAATCTCTTCAACATTAGTGCTCTTCTGCTTCTCTGAGTCGCCTTGACATTGGAAAATATCATTATCCAATGATTTGACATGGCATTGCTATGAATTTATTACCACAATATTTCATTTGAATTAACAAGTGTTAATAGTCAGACAGGAATGTTAGTGTCTACTTACTGATTGTCTCTTTTATCTCACTTAATCAGATTATTGTAGAACATATTAGACATGTTCTAGAATGTCCTGTGCATTTTAAAACATCCATCTCAATTGTGACAGCAAGTGTTTCCCAGGAGTCACTAGATGGCACTGTAGATGTGTGAGCCCTGCTTTTGGCAGCCTTGTCTGGCCAGCAACACATTGGCACTCACACAAACACTCCCTTCTCTTATAAGTAATGATGCTCAATTCATATAATGCTACTATCCTGGAAACAGTAATGGTGATTCTTTGTGACCCATCTTCTATATCCGTGTACCTTTTAGGGAATACATGTGCTGTGGTCAATCCGCATAGTTGGAATGTAATCTTGACCACCATTTTACACCAGCCTCACATGAAATATCAAAAGGAAGCCAGTGTTGGTTATCTGTGTCTTTTCACATTGTGCTAATCTGTAGTATGTGGGTTTGAATGATTGGCTGATTAGGCCAGTCTTGTAAGGTCTTTTTTTTGACCCCCTCTTGCCAATTTAGTTTCCTTGGCAACAGCAGTAAGACCCCTTCTGTGGGCAGAACTCTGCATAGTCATGGACTAGACTTGACAGGTGTGCTCTGCCTAAGGACTGTCGTTTAGTTTACCCTTCATATTGTTTTGATTACAAACTAGAGGTGTCAAAGAATTATTGATGATAGGCGATTAATCAGTGATAGTATAATCAGTGATAGATGAATTGCCTTTGTTTTTAAGTGGATGAATTCAGCTTATTAACTAACAATTAATCAATTACAGAATTTGGAGGCAATTCTGTAATTGCCTGCAATTCCAACTGACAGTACTATTGTGTCATAGACAACAATCTTTCTAATGGTTGTTTCATTTAATGGAGCAATAGTTGCTTGTTTTGCTGTGCTAGGATTCTTATCTAAACTTAACAATTAACCAATAAACTGATTTGTTATTTAAAAGACAGCAAGGACATTTTAGAAGAAGTGACATCCCTACTAAATCAACTAAGCAAAATATAAATTAAAATCCTTTGAAGACTTAGCTCCTACTCCCAAATCAGAGCATCCTGTTTTCAGAATGTGCTGAAATATCTTATCAATGTAAAATGAAAAAAAGGAGTTCGAATACCTTCCCATCTGATAGGCCACTGTGTTTATGCCTGTTTATGGGTGCTGGTGTTGATTGTGCCACTCTACCGTATGTGTGATTTCTGTTTAGAAAAAATTGTCTCCTTCAAATGTGCTGCCTGGGAAAAACTAGTTAATGTGCCCTCCATTCTCCACCCACCCACCACCCCCCCCCCCCACACACACACACACAGCACAAACATACACACAACTCACACTAACACACACTCCTCCTCTGCCATACTGTTTCTCTCTCACGAATAATCAATGAAATCAGAGCTAGAAGCAGAGCCAAAAGCATTTTGCACCTCAATATGGTTCAGTGACTGTTGCAAAGCTCATTGCAGTCATTGGAAAAGCCTCAGTGCACAGCAACTCTATTGACCGTTCTTTACCGGTGCAGTGTGGGATAAATAATACTGGCTATCTCTGTCAGATGCTGTCGTTTTCACACAGGCTTTACCTTTGTCCTTGTTACAAACACAAACTCTTAATTGATCAAATCACAGATCGGGCTTTATTATTTTATAAATGAGTGCAGCGCTATCTGAAGTGTTTAATTTCTCTAATTAGACCACTCCATATTTACAGAGAGGCGGCTAGCTCTCTGGTAAGGGTGAATTATGGTGTTCTGTTTGCCTACTCATGGAGCCACTGCAAACATTGCTAGCTCAAGGATGATTAGTCAGCTCAATGCAAAGTAACCACTTATCAGCTACCGGACATCAGATCCATGGTCCCATATGGGTAAACTGCTGAAGTGGGAAAAACAGGACTTTAGGACGAAGTACCAAAATGAATGTTAGAAGCTGTAACATGATAGTTATCTACTGTATATGAGGGACTAAACACCATTCCCATATATGGGATGGCAGTAGAATGAAGTATACAGTACAGGTTACCTAGGTTAACAGCTACCTTGTTGGTAGTGTTTCAAGCTTTGTTTGATTACAAAAACCACAAGATGTACATCCTAACCCTGAATATGCCTATACCATTATTTACATTTACATTTAGCAGACACTCTTATCCAGAGTGACTTACAGTAAGTACAGGGACATTCTCCCCAAGGCAAGTAGGGTGAAGTGCCTTGCCCAAGGACACGTCGTTTGGCACAGCTGGGAATCGAACCAACAACCTTCTGATTAATAGCCCGACTCCCTAACCGCTCAGCCATCTGACCCCTGAGAATGGTTTTAGGAATATCCATGAGCGTTCCGGTAATTGCTTTCCACTGTAACACCCGACTCTTAGGAAGGAAGGAAGAGATTGGAAAGGAGCGTGACATAGCGTAGTTTAGCTGCTCATAGCAGGCAACGTACAATGGAAGGTCAGACTGGAACCACATTAATAATGGGATGGGACCAATCGTTCGTTTGAAACATACCAGTATATGAAATTAGAATGTCAGGGTAGTCTGCTTCTACTAAAGGAGGGTCATTTGTGGCTCTGAATAATAAAAAGCTATGTTCTTATTAATATCCACTTCAGCCATTTAGGTTGAAATGGGTAGACTCGTTATGTTCATTCACCATCTGGATGGATACCATTTCAGAAAAGCAACAGGATTTCAATCAAATATTTATCTGATATTTCCCCATTTCGAAAGACTTTACTCATGTAGCAGTGGAAGTCTTTAGACTTTCTTTAGCTGGATGACATTTGGTTGATGGCTAAAGAAGAAGGGGAGTATGAGTAAGAGGGAGATGGGGGAAGGAACGGAGAGACACTTATGCAGTGATACAGTAACCAGTCAAGGTCAAGTTCCTCTGCATATTAAATAGCCCTTTGATAAGGGCCCATTACTTCCCGTGACTCGGCTCTGCAGCATGATTCCTTGCTGATTGGACAGTCGTTATTCATGTCAAATATTTCTGTCAGAGCTTGTCTGGTCTCCACCCCCACTTCCTACCCGACCATCTTTCTGAGTACCTGAAACAAAGAGAAGATTCTGTCATGAGTCAGTGAGACATCCTCAGCCAGAGCAGTGGAATACCCACTAGCACAATGCTACACGCCAACAGTATCTCACCTCGTCTTTCATGTGCTGCTCTTTTTTTCAAAAGACAATCGATGTTTAAAATGCAGTCAGGTTGGTGATATTGATGCTGGTCTTGCCCTGGGCTCTATTTTGGCCTTGGTTTGTCTGGTTTTGGTTGCTAGGAAGTATGAACCTGTTTTGGCTGAGCTTGTTAATGGGTCATAGCTGAGGAACCCAAATAATTTGTACAAACATAGACAAAACGCTAGCACTCTCACTTATGAGGCATAAACTCTGCAGGGCTGTCTCCACTCCAGGTCCACTGTAGCCTAACTGTCATTTACAGCTTTTAAAGAGATAGGACAGTGTTAAGTAAAAAATAAATGCCCCTAAATTTTTGCATCTTCTTTTATGTTGAAATTGCGTTTGCAACTTAATTTTAAATCCACTTACTGCATCTCGAAAATTCCAGCTCAGTTTTTTTTCTCTCATTGGGATTGTGGAGACAGCTCTCTCTGGGTATTTGGCATGTGCGCTACAGCTAAAGGTAAGCAACTCCCAAGAGAATGACTATATTCTAGAAGCGTTCTGAATTCATATTTTCTGATATTACTCTAGTAAGACTTGACATAAAATATTTTCCTGCGGTTCTTCATTACTGTAGTTGGGTGTTGTGTGCCTTAAAAATGTATAGCTAATGTAAGCTAACCAAGCCTTCAGGCTTTCCCCTTATTGCACAGATCTCCTTATTGCACTCGTCTCTATAACCTCTCATCATGTCCTCTTGTCTCCTCTGGATCCACTGTGTTACACGTCACCTATCTACTGGCTTTGGCTCTTTTCTTCCCAGTTCAGAGACCAAGGAAACTCTCAAGGATAAAGGTACAAATTGCTTTTTAAGTATCCTAAGAATGGGTTTATCTTTCCATTTTCTTACTTTTCAAATGCACACTTCCATCATTTTTACATGGCCTAAGTGTTTCATTGTTCTTTGCTGGAATACCAGAATGGTGGTTTGAGAAAATAGTTTTTTCAGGAAATATACAGTACCTGCCTGGTTACAAACCTTTTTCTGCAGTGCACAGGATGTACAGTTTAGCATTTCAAGGACATTGCATGTATTCATATGAATGCCAGAATGCTTATCCACAAGATTATGGCGGAAACATAACCTCTCGTTTTTGGATTGCCTTTTTTCTTTCCAACCATGTAGTAGAGCCGTTTTAACTTCAAAGGCAGAATGACAGTGGGTTTTGGTCGTGCAAAAGCCTGATATGATTTTATAAAATAGTTCCTCTCTTCTGCCTCAGCAAATAGTTGGCTGTTACACAAAGAGTATGGAGTTCCTAGTGCTTGTGAAAAACTAGGCCTACTTCTATCTATAAATACCAATGCTTAGAAAAGCATTTTTGTATTATTATATGTCATATCTGTATCTATTGTGCCATTGCTCTTAATCTTTCCACTTGCAAAATAAATGCTTCAGAGTCTGGAACAACAAGGAACCAACAATTTATCTCAGTATTGTTCAAACAGAAGCTTCAAACAAGACAACAGTGCATCAAATATTCATTCAGTTCTTCTGTTAGCCCACTTCTTGGTTTGCGGATAAAATGGCCAACACCCATCTCGTTCATTTGTAGAAACAAATCAATTACAGGAATATCAAAGGAAAGACAGTGTGTGCACACCTCCCAAACCTTCGTTAGGACATGAAATATTCAGCTGTGGTGAGTGTCAGAGCGGGAAGAACAGCCGGGGGAGGTGACAGAGAGAGACCTCAGAGGTAAGAAGAGACAAAGATACCTGTGCCCATGCATGTCTCCAACACGTTTTTCTCTTTGTATTGTTGTTTATGTTAAGTAGGTAAACACTCTGTCCTCTGTCTTCACCTTTACAGGAGGCTTACTATTATATTTCTGTTCATCGTTTGACAAAGATAAGATGTCTCATGCTGCCTTGATTATTGTAATTTTCAGTTTTAGTTTGTTGTGATTGCACAGTATGTTTTCTCTTTCTTAGGACGCCTCATAAGCACTTAGTTTCAAAACAAGACTCTTTTGCATATAAAAGAAATATGAGCCTGTTACATTTTCACTTCTAAATAATAAACCTTTTAATAATGTAAAAATATTGAGGAAATGTTTGAGAGTTTCGTTCTGGCAAAGCTTTTATCTTTAATTAATATTACATGCCTTGGAATTGCATTCTCAATAATAGAAAACTATTGAAACCAATACTTTGTCAAATTAATTACAGTCTGTTAAATCTTTCAGTGTGACCAATAACAATAAACATGTTTTCTAAGCAATCAGATGATATGGCTAAACACCAACATTAAAATACACTACAGGATACTAACTTCATTTTAGGCAAATCTTTCTTACGTAATTGCAGATTTACACGATTTTCCCAATATACATTATTCAAAGACAGGATTGCTTTCAAACGTGCACAACATTAAGAATATCTCTTCAGGAGTGTTTAGCATGGGTGAAGAGCAGTTGATATCTTTGTTGTGACTTATTGCTTGGGCACCCCAGAAATAGACACGCTATTTTCTGGGACCACAGTGAACACACTGCATTTCATTGTTGGTGCTTAATTATGCTTAGCATTTCTCAGCCTAGCCCTGAAGCCCCTGGACCAAGCGATGAATCAGTCCCTTTTGAGCTCTGTCTTATCATCTGTGTAATTATCTCTGTTTAGTTTACAGGACAATCTCTGGAAAATACTTCTAGTAGAGTAGGAGGAATATCCTGTCCTGACGATGTTTTGAACAGCTTTGAGACAAAGTTTTGAAAGTTTAATGAGATGACAATTGGCTGTTGTGATTTACTGAGCTAGTCATATTCTGAAGCTACTGCTCACAAGCTGGCCAAGTGGATGTTGAGAATCCTTGATCAAAGCAAAGCCCAGTCCTTTGGGCATACCACAGAGGCCTCCAAGCTGATCATGTAAAGTGCTAGAGACTGCAAAAAAAGTCTGCATTTAGGTAGGAGCTCTAAAAGCCTACTATTAGAGAAGCGTAAGCCATTTATATTGCAGTTTTACTGCTATGGATGATACCTTTTGGTGATTGATGTTTACTAATGTAAAATCCATTGTTGGCTAAACAACTCTGTTCATGCAACCTAGTCTATAAACAATGTGAGCTAGCCCGGTTTTACAAGCCTCCAAATACATGCTGAGGATACAAAGAGGTCTTACAGTAGTGCTGTGAAAATGCTGCTCACTGCCACTACAGTGCTCCTATTTGTTGCGAGTGAGGTCATTGCAGGAAATGGTGGCTAGAATGTGTGAGACTTTTTAGCACTAGGCCGAGAGACTGGCTGGTGTTGGGGTCAGCTGATAATGAGCATGGTTGTTGTATTGTGTGAGCTAATCCTGGATTTAGAAGCAACGCCCTTTAAAAAATGCAGACTCCCCTGACCCTCACAAACAGAAACATACATCATTCTGTGTTTAAACCAATTAGTGTGGCAAAATAATATTTACACTTTTGGTAAAATCCACATGGTCTGTGGATGTACTGAAATCAAAATCAGAAAGGAGGGAAAAAAGAGGAGGAAAAACAAAACAAAATACAAAAAAACTGCCTTGTAAAAATTTTATACTGGTAAAGACACCAACACATGCACTGTGTGGTATCATGGATGTAGAAAAAAAGACTAGTAGAAACCCCATCTCCAAAGAGCCAGGCACCACTTGATGATTATTACAGGCAACATTTAATCTATCCACCACTTGAATGTTCTGACAGTTAGTTTTGTTTGCTGTGTGGTCATGATGCCCAAGATGCCCAGAAGCAGCTCTGTTGAGTGAGGACAACAATAAAATAAGACGAGCCGGCGTAATCACTTACAGTGGGGTGTTCATCAGCACTGCGCTTCCTCGCTCTCCCCTAGTCTGTCCGTGTCAGCAATGTTCAAAACTCATTACCTTGCCACCAATATTTATTTTGCCTTTGTGACAGATTGTGGTGGGTTGAAGGCTCTGATAGCTTTTCTTGAGGCTTTTTGTTTAGTTTTCTGTTGGATGGGTCAGGATTCAATCTCATGTAGCCGATAGACGTGGTTAACGTTCAGACCAGTCCAGGCTAAAAGCCACATGGAGTATGACTGCATGGTTGACAGGCTTGTGAAAGCCGTTAGTCAAAGATGCAAGTCTAATGTGGCTTGTCGCACACCCCTTCAGGCACGGCTCTTCAGATCAATGTGAAATATTGACACAAGCAAAGTACCCCTTTTGCATCAGAATCGTAACACTTTCGGTGTCGATGCTAACACATTTGAGATGAGAGCAATCTGATACCCATTAAGTGTTAGAAGTTTGTGGTAGGATGACCTCATTCTTTCTCCAAAAGGAAACTGTTGAAAGTTGCTTCCAAAGCTCGAGCCCAACCAAAGACACAACAAATAGACTAATCTACTTTGTGAATGCATTTAGTTAGTAGCTTTATAGACAACAAGCAACTTTGACAAACCACATTTAAAAAAAGAATACATTTCAGTTGTAGTGAGCAAAGCAAGAACTACTCTCCTCGCCTCTACTTTGCTTTCATCATCCTCTATTCAGATGGCACTTTTATTAATGTGCTCTATCGTATTTATGCCTCTGTGAGCTATTAATGTGACAGAATTAATTATATTTATGAATCTGAGGTTGTAATTTTCACTCAGTGTTCCATATCCACTTCCTCTCGTCTCCCCACAGGAAGTGGGCGATGTGGCCGTGTCCTGTGATGTTTTGGGTAACTGTCATAGAGCAGAGGAAAGAGTGAAAGAAGGAGCGATTGAAATAAATAGGAGCAGGGGAAACAGAAAAGGGTGGAGAGAGATGAGAGGAAGGTGTCCATGCAGGTTGCTGACAGGCCCATACAGAGCGCCATGCTCTGCTTCCTTGTCACGAGCGATATCTCTCTTTCTGGCGTCACGGATGTCCAAATGTGCCGACCCTCAGGTTTTCCGACACACCTGATTCTATTCATAGGCCCTCCAGTTTTCATTCAAGATTAAAGAGGAGCAATTTCCTGAATCATAAAACTCTGACACAGTCAGGATGTGACTGGTGGCATAATTCACACAGCAACAATTACTGTATATTTACTTTGGTGTGGTTAATTGGTAAATTACAGCTTTGAAAAATAATGCATTAATGTCTGTCTACATTAAAATTTAGAGAATTTTGCCATAAAAAGGAGGCCCTCATCCATCTTAAGAATGTCAGTGCCCAGTCTAACCTTGTGTTGTTCTGTGGACCTGACAAATAAAAGACTTGAACTTGAACTCATCCTCAGTCTCAAGGTAGTATAAAAGAAAATGGGTAAACAGGAAAACTATTTTTGACTCATTTAGCTTAGTATCACAAGAATCTCAACCTGACAGTGGGAAAAGTGAGGAATGACACACAGCATGCGAGAGCCTCTAAACACCAGACCCCATTTTCTCCAACATCGATATGAACAGAATTTACTATGCAGTCCATGTTCCGTTTCCATCAAAAGGCCTTTTCAGATGTTTTCTTGAAAACCATCAACCTAGCTCTCTAAGCCAGGTGATAAATAAAACAATAAATTAATGTGTTCAGGGAAGGCGTGGGCTTGTTAGAATGCATTACAATCCAGTGACGAGGCCAATCGCTTCTCTGAGGGAAGCTGATTACCTGATCGTTGTGCTGCATCACTAAGCATTGTTCTGCATCTGTAAACATACTGCCGACCAGGGGGAGGTGGAGGAAGTGATAATGAAGGTATCGTTAGATCACCTTAATTAGCTAACTCTTAATTAGCCCTTGTTTGATTAATGAAAAGCCTGATTGATGGGCTGAACAGCAATGAGCTGAAAACACTTTCATGTTGTACATTAACACCGAGCCTGTGCAAGCAGCATAATTGAGTAGCCTATAAATGCTCAAGACAATTCAATGCAACTTTATTAGGCCGTTCTTCAGTTGGATTGGGTCGTTGTGCCTTCCAGGCTTGCAGGCAGTGAGACATAGTAACTGGGAGCAACACCACCCAACGTGGCAGCAAGGCTGATGTAGGGTTGAAGTGCCTTTCTCAAGAGCACAGTGGTGGTGGTCAGTAGCTGGTGAGGGTACAACAATGGTGACAGGGAGTTGTCGCACATCAATCAAAGGTGCAGGCACACCCGTCAAAGCATTTCAAATCTATTTTTTTGAGAAGCATGAGGCAAAGGCAGACGAAGCATGGAACATACCATAATGCCTCAGATTATGTACACCACTTCCAAATCCTCAAAAGTTGTCATTAATCAGCTGTCTTTTTCAATGTTTTATTTCCTTCCTTTTTTTCTTACTATTCTTGCCAGCATAGTGGTGTACACACTAAACAAATTGACAGAGGGGGAGTCACACAAAACTTTTCTTTATGTGGTCTTAAGGATGAGGATCACATTGCTACTTTAAAATAAAGATAAAACGTGTCTGTAAGGGAAAGTTGAAGTAAGCCAGATTTTAATGATGTAAGTAAGTAGACCTTCTTGATCTAACCGAAAGAAAATACTTCACACCCCACCTGCCAAGGAAAACTGTTAATGGTTGAGTCTTGACTCTCTTACGTCTGCGACTGGTCTGTGCCCTGAGTAAGTCCCAACCCTCATTCTTGACCTCACTCAGTTGAGTTTCAAAACATGCTCTGGGAACCCCTTGGATAAGATTGTTCTTTTTTGTATTTGCTGCCTCAAGACGAGCGCTCCAACAACACGGTTTACTAATGGTCTCCTAATAGCTGCAGCTGGCCAACTTCTTGTGTGTCTTGCCAAGGATTGTCTCACTGTGAAAACATTTTGTGGATGAATCAGCTTGAAAAATGTCCCTCCTGACCTTGCTGGCAACGCCTGTTTATTAGCAACTGAAAAACAGTTTTGTTTTGCTCATCTTGGATACATTCCTCCTCAGCAAAGCAGTAACGTTCCACTTTTCCATACCTCAAACACAATAGGAAACACAGCCTCCCGATAAAGGCCTGCCTTTTGCAGGATGTAAACTCTATGTCACGCTCTGAGTAATTACAGAGATTATACTGTACATCCACAACACAGGGCTCTGAGCCAGATTGTAGGCTACGACCTGGATTTCAGAAGACTATTTGATGAGTTTATCTGAGGAGAACCCCTGGGCTGTTCTGTGTGGTGTAAAGTGTTAAAGTGTAAAGGTAGTTCAAACCTCATTAATTAGGCCTATGGTGTGTGGAGTGTTGAGGGGTGATGGGAAAGAGGGCTGGGGGGTGGCCTCTCAACAGCAGGTGTGTCAGCAACTATTCGTTGTCTCCCAGCAGCCTGGAGGGGATTGACTGTTTTTGATGCAGCGTAAACTTGATGCAAATGGAAATCATTTGCCTCCCCCCCTCTCTTCTTCCGTTTCACCTTCCTTGTCTCCTCCTCTCTTTCGACCTTTCTTTACGGCTATCTCCCCTCTCTCTCCGACGCTGTTTCCTTATCCTCATCCGATTCTTACGTTTTTCCTCCCCCTCTCCTAATCTGTACCCTCTCTCTCTCTCTCTCTCTCTCTCTCTCTCTCTCTCTGCCTCTTTTTAGCCCTCCTTACTGCTCGTCCACGGCTGTGCTGATCAGTGCTAAGTAGGCTGCCTGGAGCCCACAGGTACGTCCCTCTCCTCCTATCTTCCTCTCCTCCTCTATTCCTCTCCTCCTCTCTTCCTCTCCTCTCTTCATGCAGGCCTCTATTTATATCTTCACTCAGTCGCACAGCAGGATCCTTCCTTCCTGCTCCGTGATTTTCTCCCTCCCAATGCAGAGGCTCTCTCTCTCTCTCGTGTTCTCTCTGGCTCGTTCGCTCTTATCCACTGTCTTTTTCTCAGGTTACCTCCCCATCTGTCCTCATTACTGTCCCCTCTCCCTGGCTCCCCCTCGTCTCTATGTCTCTCTCCAGCTGAGGTGAGGACCATACCCTGAGATTCCCCTGAATCCTCCAGGTTGTAGTATAGGGGAGGTTTAGTCACCTCTTCACCAGGAGGGCTTTGCCTGCCTGCTTCCATTGGCTTCTGGGGTCTATGTGCTGGTTGGCAGGCGGTCGGAACTCCCAGAGAGCTGGAGATAAGACCTAAGTGTGTGTCTGTGTGTGTGTGTGTGTGTGGTGATCACTTCTCTTTGTTGTTGTTCAAGTGCAAGGCCTCCCTGACAGGGTCTTAGCCCATCTCCCCCTCCCCTGGTGTTCCAGTCCCAGTGGTGCTCCGGAAAAGGCAACCTCACACTTCATTATATCATAAGTCCAGACCTGTGGCAGAGCATGCTTGAAATCTTTTCAAACGCTGTCTACCTCCGACGGTTCCTAGCCTAATCGCCTGTCAGGTTTTTATGACTGCAATGAGACAGCAGCTTTCGCTGTCTCTGCTGTTGCTCCCTTGAACTCATAAACCCTTGTTTTCGGATTTGAGTCCTTGACATTTTATGTACCACACACTATGGGTTTCCATTCCTATATATGGGGTTTACGTCTCAAATAAACTGTACCATGGTCATCTTTATTGTCAAATGAAAGAGACTCACTGAGAAGTTGTTCAGGCCTGACTTTTTTGTTGGCTAATTATTAGTGATTCAAAGAGCTTTATTCCCCATACCTTCAGAAGAGTCTGAATATCCTGCCGTCTGAATTCTTCAGCAGCACTTTTACCTCAAGCAGAACCACACGTTGCCTATCTGCACCTCACAATCCGTTTTTTAACATTCCAACCTCATCTTTAAGTGATAGGCTGTCACCTCACCAGGTGAACTTTGATTAATCACAAATCTCTACCCAATCTTTTAGGGGGGACAGGAGAGGGTTGGGGCCATGTGCAAAAAGTATTTCCTGTTGTCTCAGAATTCCAGTCACCCATCTTGCCTCGCACCCCCCTCCACCCAAATCCTGTTTTGTTCCTGTCTAGACACATCACACACACATTGTGCGGGCCTACCTGCCCAGAAACTCTAAATACCACCAGTTTGTGTAATGGGCTTAAAGGTGCAGTGCACACAGGGCTTACTGCCTGTAGAACAGCCTGTTTTATAATGTTTGTTTTGGTTCTCAGATGAATGTCAATCTTTTTATAAGTATTTTAATTTATGTATTTGCCTGTTTATACAGGCGAGTCTAACTGATATGTTATATCATTGGCTGAAGTGGTGCCTTCAAGATGAATAAAACATGCAGTAAAAGGCATTTATCAGTGGATATGACTGTGGAAATGTATGGTATCCACTCACTTAGCTTACTGCTATCCAATTTAAGGGTGAATTTACCTGATTCTCTTGTTTGTTCAGTGAGTTTAATGGATATGCTATCTCTAGATGCATGTTAAAGATGGCGGAAGTCCAAACAGCGACAACACACACTGACACAGAGCATTACATAGCATTGGGCATCACGTTGTTTCTGTTTTGTTTGAAAGTGGATGATACTTCGCATACAGTAAAGGTACCAATTTCTATGCTTAAGACACCATTTGCATGTCAGACAGAGTGAGCTGAGGCTTACTGACTCTGTAAGATGATAGATGATAGCCCATTTGAAACTGGACTGCCTACCGGTACAATTCCACAGGAGCTTTGAAAATAGGGGCCTCCTCGCGTTCTGCCACAATAGGGCTTGAGTAACTGCCGCTCCCCCCGCCGTCACTAGACGGATCCCTTCCATTTCACTGCTCCCTTCCACTCCTCCAGGATGTGTTCACTTCAGACATACAGAGGAGGGGGACCTGCTGCTCGTCTGGGCAGAGAGAGAGATGAAAGAGGGAGCGGCAGAAGACGGACTCCTTCAAAAGGGCCTTCTGCTGCCACCGTCCCAGCCCTCCTCACGGCCCGCTGCTGTCTGTGATGGGCTGAGAGAGAAAGAGAGAGAGAGAGAGAGGGGGGGGAGAAGGAGAACAAATGCAGAGAATGAACAAGAGGAAGAAAGGAAGGAAAAAAAAGGAAAATCTCTGAAACTCGGAGAGGGAGACAAAGAGTGAAGAGATACAGAAAGATAGAAAAGAGCTCGATAGAAGATGAAGAAATAGGGAGCGCTTCTCCAAACCTAAAGTCTAGAACCCTCAACCTTCACCACTGATCAAAGAGTACGCGCGGGCAGGTTAGAGCTGCCGGGGGAAGTGATGCGTCTCCGCATCCTGTTTGATGGTGTCAGGTGCTTTGACAGAGACAGGAGAGTCTGAAAGCAGAATAGAGCGCCTGGAATCATCTCCGACAAGCTTTCAGCCTTCATGCACGTTAGCCACAGTGCCATGATACAGTATATACAACAAGACATATTCAAAGGCATGTGTTTCACTGACTTCACTCAGTCAACCTAATCTATAATGCTTTGTGTCCAGAGCAATTTCGAGCTCAGATTCAATAGTTGGTAAAAAAAAAAAAACTACTGAAAACACATTTATTTACATTTCATGCAAGATCACCTCGGATTGGATTGAAAACTGCCAAGGCGTGAGTAAAGATATGACAGGAGCCATAGACAGAGTAAGCCATCTGAATTTTAAAACAAGTAGTCATCTCTAACTTTAAAAGAACCATCTTTGAAAAGTCCCCCGGCCGTGAGCTTTTAGCAGGGGAAGGAGTCACCCAGGTTCCTCGGTAGCAGGTGTATAAATCTCGACCTTGGTTGACGAGCTAGATGATGGCGCTGTAGAGTTGTGACGTTTGATTTACCTCCTCCAGAGGGCTGTAGACTGGTAAAGGGAGGGAGTGAATATTAGAGGCAGGGCAGTCCCGACAGTAAAACACCCATGTGGCAGCCATTACACTCAGGTGGGCCTGTGATCAATCAGCCTAAGTCGAACGTAGTGGCCCGGCAGATGTCTGGCATCAGTGAGATGAACGGCGCGGGGGAGAAGAAGGATAGAGGGAATGAGGAGAGGAGGGTAGAGGGAATGAGAAGAGGAGGGTAGAGGGCGAGGGAATGAGGAGAGGAGGGTAGAGGGAATGAGAAGAGGAGGGTAGAGGGAATGAGGAGAGGAGGGTAGAGGAAATGAGGAGAGGAGGGTAGAGGAAATGAGGAGAGGAGGGTAGGGGGAATGAGAAGAGGAGGGTAGAGGAAATGAGGAGAGGAGGGTAGGGGGAATGAGAAGAGGAGGGTAGGGGGAATGAGAAGAGGAGGGTAGAGGGAATGAGGAGAGGAGGGTAGAGGAAATGAGGAGAGGAGGGTAGAGGAAATGAGGAGAGGAGGGTAGGGGGAATGAGGAGAGGAGGGTAGGGGGAATGAGAAGAGGAGGGTAGAGGGAATGAGGAGAGGAGGGTAGGGGGAATGAGAAGAGGAGGGTAGAGGGAATGAGGAGAGGAGGGTAGGGGGAATGAGAAGAGGAGGGTAGAGGAAATGAGGAGAGGAGGGTAGGGGGAATGAGAAGAGGAGGGTAGAGGAAATGAGGAGAGGAGGGTAGGGGGAATGAGAAGAGGAGGGTAGAGGGAATGAGGAGAGGAGGGTAGGTTGCGGTGAGCTGAACTGATGGGGCCCACTGTGTGTTACACTGTACTGTAGGCCAAATTTTCACAGAAGAGCACAGAGTAGCATCTTTGGACTTTGGACTGAAGTCGTTTCTTTGATATTACTCTTATATTTGTAGCTTGGTACCAGAAGAGTGTGTGTTATTATGTGATATTGCATAGTCCTTGTTGCTGCTTGAGGATTGATTGAGGATTGAGTGGGCAGTGTGTTAACAACTCAGTAACTGTGATGTTACAAACAAACGTTGACACACAGGGCAAGAGTCTTACTCACCACAGCCTACAGAAAGTATAAAACACCTCATTAAATTGTTGAGCATCTCGGACGTTACATATGTCAATCTAAGTTTGTAAAGAGTGCTCTCTCTCTCTCTTTCTCTCTCTATCTCTATCTCGCTCTCTCTCTTACACACTCTGTTCGTCCACGAGGAAGAAGATGAGCCCCCGCAAACACCAGCCTCTGAAACACCACCTAAACCGGATCTGTCTCCCACTGTTTAAAACATAATGAGGTCATTTCCTTGTGAAGTAAGAACATTATGCAATTTGGCAAGCTAATGAAGACATGCAGCATTAGCAGTTCTGACTGTAAATTATAGATTGAAGAAGGATAGCAGATGTTCTTCAGTTGTCTGATTCCCAAGGCCATCTTTCTAAAAGGCATTTCAAAAGCATGACTATACTCTACAATATACACTTTCTCTCTCTGTCCCTTATTCTTTCTCCTCTTTTGTCCACTTCACATTTTCTTGGTTCCTTGAACACAGGAGATTAACTCTTTAAAAGTTTCCAGTTGAACACATACAAAAAGTTTGGCTTGTTTTTCACTCTTCTGTACATGCTTCAGTAAAGGTCAACCTTTATTTTCAAAACTGTGTTGTTTTCCCTTCTTCTCACATACCCATCCTCACCACTGTTTAATGTACTGATTGACCGGGTTAGTAGATGTTTGTTTATTATGGCAATGCTGCTAAAGCATTGTTCTGTACAGCTTTTCAGAAGGCAGAGGCCTTAGATACAGTTCTTAGATGTTCTTCGACCGTCTTACTTACTTCCGTGCCTGGTTGTTGCACGGCCTCGAGGCATACCCGATGCACGCTCACACAACCTGCAGACACCCATGACGCACACGCACACACAGACCTCATTGTGCGCTAAGCCTTCCCTGTCTACCTCGTATTGTCTTGCAGCTGAGACCCACGGCCCTCCTCCTCTTCTCTCCTGTGTTTATCTACCATCTCCTCTAATCAGCTGTCTGATCGGAGGGCCCTGGGAGGACCACTGGTAATGAGATTAGTCTGGAACGTGTTTACACTCTCCGCATTCACATCTGTGAGCTCAGCCTTCGCTTCCCCTCTCTTCCTCCTTGACTGAAGAGAGGCAAGATGAATAGACACTCAGTCACTCTGTGAATGGCCAGACCTCATTTAGCAATACCCAAACCATACAATCTGCCTCACCCCCGCCCCCTCCTCCTCCTCCCCAATCAGCTGTGTCTGGGTTATTGTCTCCTACTAAGGCTGCAGCCGTAAACCGAACTAGTTTGTGTTTATGTTGCACTTGTCATTCGCGCCGCAATTATTGTGTTGTGCAACGTGCCACACCACGAGGCTTCACTCTCATAGATACACCATCCGGGCCAATGTGAGCTGTGTTGTCTCAGTCTGTGTCTGCGCGCGTGCCTTCCTTCTGACTAATGACCCGTTTGAAGGTTCAGCAATGAATCATCTGTCATGGAAACAGCCCTTCACCCAGTGGAGTTGTATCCATCCCATGTAGGCAGAAGGTACGTCACACACACAGTGGCACTCAGCAACAACTCAATCAGCCCATGGCTTCCTGAAGGGGCAAACCACCACCTTTGTTACCGGTGTGTGTATGGGCTGTAGGCTGACTCTACAAGTGACATGGGGTTTTTACTTGGGCTGAAATGAAATTAGCAGTGCTTAGGAGGAGGCAGCTATTGATCCCGTCTTGGTGAGATAAGGTGAGTTAACTAATTTAAAACAGCTTTAATCCTAAATGACTGTGCCACCAGCCATTCCCCAGAGAATATAAAGCTCTTCGATGTGACCAAATTGACACTCGTTTAATTGTGGTTTAGATAAAGTATTCCAAATGGATGTGTAAATTCCCAAGTCACACAACAGCAGCTTATCACTGTTTAAGGCTAGGGATTTTTCCATTCCCTATATAGCCAGAACAAACTCTCTTACAAACCCTTACTATGTTGACAGTAAACTATGCTTGAGTTCTGAGTCTCATCTTGCCATGGTAATATCCTAGTGGAACTCAAAGTTAAAAACTTGAGTTTCTTTGCTTTTGAAACGGGTATTGTAAGTTTTTCCATCTACTGCAACAAGTCACATAGGTTCCTCTGACAAACTAGTGTTGTCTGAGACCCCTAGCATCATGAATTAATGTTATTTTGTATCTGGGGGGTGGATGGGTGAACTATAGCACCAAAGCCTTCCTGTTTCTTATAACAACAGCAAAAAAAACAAACACGGCAGTAATGCTATCCATTCTTTGCCCATCGAGGCACCAAAACATGACTTGTTGCACCATTAAAAAATACTTGTGATTCTATTCTGTCTGACAGTTGACTACAGGCTGGGCGTTCACAGCGGGCCAGTCGTTCATGTGGAACAACTGGATGCGACACAGGGGGAAACACTACTTGAAAAAAAAGTTTGATCTTGGCCCATGTTGTAATATCAGTTTTGGGTCATTGTTGCATAGCAGTTTGGCTTGTCAATTGTCAACGTCGTGATTAGCACATTGTATAAGTACATTGATCAAAATAGATTTGAAGTGATTCGAGGCTCTGCCTCAATTTATCATTTCCACTTGGTTAAGTGAGTCACATTTGTTCCTGCAATGTTATTTACTCTTCACATATTTTTGAAGTCCTGAGCAGCTTTTTTGGTCGCTGTTCTTCTTTATATGACTATAAATAATTTTCTCCCATGAATGCTCAAGTTAAATATTTGCAAGTGTGTATCCGACACTATTCATTTCAACAAATGTTTTAGAACCCATAATTTCCATAATTTCACACTGGAACTCATCCTCATAAATTTGGCATCTTCAGATACTTTGACAGGTTTAACCTCATCTGAGTCTCTCTTCTGTCATGCAGGTGTAACAGCCCCCAGTCCAGATCATTACATGGACAGTGATCACACCAAAATGTCATTAGTCACACCATTTTGAGAGAGAGAAGCAAATTATGCACAATTCAATTAGAATCAACAGATTTACAGGCATCATGTTCCTCCTTCACGCTAGATGAATTTTTCCGCTATTTGTCACTTTTTTTTATCGCCTTCCTCTTGTTTGCACAGAATGTTTTTTCATATAATCTTACAACCAGTAGTGTAGCCATGCCCCCCCCCCTCCCATTTTGGACTGTTTACAATACAAAATTAAGGAATTGTTAAGGATGTGTTAATATAATTATCATTTTTATATAGATTAGATAGATAACATTCTGGCTACCCTACTGCTTACAATTGTCTAGTTTTCTGGCGCATTGACAGTCCGGAGGCAGGGGGGGCAGACTGCTATGTGATCTGATTAGACAATCAGGGCATTCCTGCAGATGAGCCAAGACAGGGGGCAGGGAGTCCCTGACATTTTAACTCTTCCAAAAGCCGTCTGTCTGGTCTATAGCATAACAGAAGGCCTTTATCGTGCGGGTGACGTCAGAGCCTGGCTGAAGCAATGCTCATTCTCCAGAAATAATAGGAATCCCTTCATCACATTTACAAAATGTGGTTAATACAACCAGTCACATTGACATTTATACTGGATCACAGTTTTGTGTCATGTTAGAACCCCTAGCTAACAAATATGGAGGGAACAAATGATGCAGAAGGTAATAACTCTAAAGGATAGAGTTGTTTTGAACGACCTTGGTATCAATCTGGATTTCAGGCCGCACAACCCCCTCAAGGCTCCACTGGGTATCAGCTGCACATTCCTCAGTGAGATCGAACGCTTTGTGTATACTTTGTGGTTTATCAGATGCTTTGCTCAACATGTCATGCAGTACCACAAGCCTGTCTGTGGTCCCAGACTCTCCAATGGTGTGGGCTGAGAACTGAGTGAGGAAGAGCTTGCCGTTATGATGCATTTCCTCCAGATCCCTATACACCCAGATTGTTCGTTGCAGGGCTTCGTTACATAACCAAGACAATCTCCCCCGTGACCACCGTGGGTTTGTTGTTTTCTCACACTTCTTCCTCACCGGGCGAATAGAACCACGACTCCCATGACTTCTGTGTGCTCCATGTCTGCTATGATACCAGCTACCCTCCTTCTGTCTGCCTTCCTTTGTCTCTCCCACAATGTCCATCTGCAGCCATTAACGTTGTGTCTCCTTTAAAACAAAGTCCATCCATTGACATTCATTTTCTATGGGTCTGGTTGTGGAGGTTCTGTGGAGGCTTTTCTTTCAGGGACTTGTGGTGGATTGTGGAACAGGACTAAATACAGCCACCTGGATTTCAGGAAATACCACATACTGTACTGCAGCCGGCCTAAACCTTATCTCACCTGAATTTCCTCCCTAGTCCGGTTGTCTCACTTCTGATTGGCCAAAAGTGGGGGGTAAAGTCCAAAGACGGTTTATCTTCCAAGCTGGCACTTGAGGCTTCTAACAAGGTGACACATCTTTCACATGGTAGTGCTAATGACCCCATACCCCACATACCTGCCTCATGTAGTACAATTCAGCACCTAAGTATAGACACTGAGGGTTGTGTCCCAGACAGAGTGCCCCAGGTGTGTGCTTGTTAGTGGTGAGGCCATCTAATCAATGTCAGAGAGGTCCAAAGCACACAGAGGACTTTGTTGACAAAAGTTGGCTGCACCTGCGTGCTCTATGCTTATGGCTGCCACCAAGTCCATGAACCTCTAAATCATACTTGGCTGCATAAGTTATGACAGCCTTTAACCTACCTGCCACAGTAAGGGCAACTGGACTGATTTCAATAATTACTTTTTATAGTTTTGTGTATTTGAATAATCAGAGTTGTTCCTAAGATAATGATGCTGAAGTACTATATTGTGTTTAGGTTGACTTTGTCTGAACAGTAAAAAAGCTCATCCTAAAGCTCTATATGACTAGAAGAAAGCAGATGCTAGTTCATCTATTTAGAGTAGTTGCAAGCTTTATATACCCAGACTGAACAGAAGCAGGCGCAGGCCACAGACAACAGGGGGTTGGGGAGTCAAGGGGGCTGTGTAAGAGGGATAGCCACACTACAAAGTACTTTGCTGGAAAACAACGACCTTATCCCTCCGTGTTTCCACTCAGCATTTAGATAGTGGATGGCCTCGAACCCATTTCTGGTCCCTGTGATTTGGTAACAGGATTTAACTGTGCAACATCTAATATGCTAGTGTACAATAATCTCCTTTTTCTCTGTGGGCAATCTCTTTGATATTATAATTAATGTCCTCTTATGAAATAGACATTTACAGGTATTTCATATATATGTCTGTCTTATTACTGATATAAAACAAAAGGCAGAAATGTGTGCTGTCCACATGATCCGAATGGGACTGTATGTGACTGAAAGGCAATTCTGGTTTTAAAACGCAGATAAATGAGTTAATACATTTCAGGACAAAGATTACGGCGTTATTACAGTCTATTTCATCATACAGTGTCTACTCAGCCGGGAAAGCAGATGTATTGCGGTTATTACGGCGGTCATTGTAACAGAAGGGACTTTTTTTGTGAGCAAGGATCCCATCACGTACATCTAGTTGACATTTACACTTAACGAAAGAGGAGGTCGGACTAGGTTCCAGACTCCCATCATCCGCCCAGTATAGGGCAGGCTGCGCTCGTATATCTGTCCATTTTTGCTGCTGGCATTGTATGGTAGGAGGAGTCGCCTTCCTGTGATTGTGTGCCTGCTCTCTCTCTCTCTCTTTCTCTCTCTTGCTCTCTCTTGCTCGCTTGCCCGCTGCCTCATTTTTCCAAAGTTAAATATTCTAGCCCGAGCTTTCCACGGTGCGCCGGGGCGGGTTGCGCGTCGCGACCCAGTGAAACGCTTGATCCTCGTCTAACGTCCGTCTCTTTTATTGAAGTGTTTCTTAAGTTCTTTTGCTTGCCGTTTTCAAGATGACAGAAGAAAAGACTGTTTGGCATATAAAGCTGGTAGGTGACTGAAACCCCTCCCCTAGTGAACTAGTGTATATATGTTTTTCTCAGGTTGCAGGGTAACACGAGTTGAAACTGTCGGAATTGAATCAGGAGACCATACTTTTTATATTGGGATTAACTGTAGCCTGTTTCTGAATTGTCGTACGCACTCTGAATGGAACTGCATCAAGTGCGTGTTAACATGTCTGAGGTACTGATGTTTTATTAGAATGTCGTTAAATTTAAATACATGTAAAAGCCCATTGGTGTTATGGGGATGCTCAGGAACAGCAAACACAGTTTCCAATGGCAAGATGGTATGAATTGTTGGCGATGCGGTGCCAGGCTTCCAATTATACAAGTAGACAATGCACGTGTGTGATGTTTTGAGTCTTTGGGCACGCGGACAGTTCGTTCAGATTTTCTTTGTTTTGGACAAACACGAGTATTAACGCGATGATTATGTTTTCCTGTGATTATAATAGAATTTGCAAATGGCCAGTGTTTGTGATTACTTGACGTTTACTGTTGGTATAATTAGTTGTGACTTGTGTTTTGCATTGATGTTGTGATTTTCCTATGAGAGGATTTTTTGCTGGTGCAGAAATTATTTTGCGTTACATTGTCTTAAATCCGGCGCGTCTAAAAACACTGAATGCCATACTGAAAATATGGTTATGCGTTAGGCTATCAATAGATCATCAATCCTGCTTTCAATTAGTTTGAGGATAAAAACTCAAATGTCATTGTAAATTCGTGATTTTCAAATATGTTCTCTTTGAGTTAATCTGCTCTGCTTGGTGGGCCCATGTTATATCTCACAAACTTTCATCGTGGAATAATGTCATGCGAAAGCAACTATTACTTGATTTAAAAGGAGTGCTTAAACTGACGATTTTGACCATGCATGTTTCAGATTGAAAGGTTGAAAATTTAAAGATTTATAACGAAAGTCATAAAAAATGTCACGGAACTTCGCCCATGCTTTAAGGTGATTGGTTCGATGACTGTTCAAGATACTTTCATCACTTCAATTTGTTAACACTATCGTGTGCTATCTAATACAGTCAATGGTAGGTCTTCTGTCCTTGCTTTTCCACGGTGCCGTCATCCCTCATGTCAGTTCTTAAAGGCTGTTCAGATCGATTGCTGTTTACTGTAGACAAACAGGTTATGTTTTTGCCGACTGACAACATCATTATTTTTTTCCTAGACCTAGAACAGACCCAAACTGAAGTCCAACCTAATCAGGCCAGGCTGAATGTTCAATAAAAGTAGTCTCTCCTGGTTTGATCCCTGCTTTGAATGCGACTAGTCCCTCTGACATCTAAACGCTATACTACAAACCTCATCAGCTCGATTGCACTTCAGCCAAATCGGATGTTCAAGATCCCAGACAAAATAGGGCAAAAAACAAAGCGAAGGCATTGTGCCATTGGCATATGAGCTCTCTCTCTC
This sequence comes from Hypomesus transpacificus, assembly GCF_021917145.1. Taxonomy (NCBI): domain Eukaryota; kingdom Metazoa; phylum Chordata; class Actinopteri; order Osmeriformes; family Osmeridae; genus Hypomesus; species Hypomesus transpacificus. The sequence goes on from NC_061060.1 coordinate 5,695,541, forward strand.
TCTCTCTCTCTCTCTCTCTCTCTCTCTCTCTGTCTCTCTCTCTCTGTTTTTGACTCTCCGTTAGCCTCTCTATCTTCTCCATTCAGTAAGGAATGGCTGATGTTGACTGCTTTGTCTGTCAGGCATAGGCACAGTGCACAGTCTTTAGTCTCTGTTTGACTGCGATTAACCTATTTAGTTCAGCCTTACTCAGAGAAAACTGTCTATGAGCCAAAGACAGTGGAACAGGTCTTGAGAGGGACTTACATGTTGGACTATTTAGTTTAAAATTGTGCTTGTTCTGACCATGGAGACACATAACAGCGTTGTACCTGTACCCTGTATACAGTCTGTATTCTTATTAGGCTTAATCAAGGATCTGGATCTTCTGTTGGTCACAGTGGGACAAGGCCAGGGAGGGAGCGATGGCCCTCCCTCCTCCCCCCCCCCTCCCCCAACCCAGCATGTCTCTGCTCTGTACAGTTCAGTGTTGGGGTCAAGGCAGTGCAGCAGGTGCTCTCCCTAAGCGGAGGCATAACTCTCACTTCTATGACATTTTAAGATCCCTTTCCATTGCTTAAGACAGCGGTTGTATTAGTCACAGTGAGCCGGCCACCGCTGGCTCCAGACCTGAACCCCAGCCATTCTGCTAATTCCTCAAGTTATAACCGTCCAAATAAATCACTTTGGCACTAGTTCCTCCGTTCTTCTTAACGAAGACAGGATGTTCTTGCGTCCGTCTGTATTGGGCTGCACACGGGAACGGTCAATGAGGGGGGGAAAGTCCCCTCTGCTTCCATCAAAAGCTGAGTCAACGTAGGAGCAGCACAGGTTCAGCTCCATTACTCATCATACTGTCGGTTTGAGAGGGGAACTAAAGTCAGTGTGGGGCGGTCGAGACATCCTCCTGGTTCATCAAGAGGGAAACACTCGGACCGGGAAGTCTCACAATAAAGTAATTGTTATGCATTATGATTGAGATATCCCTTTTCCATGGGTTACTCGTTCATTTCCTCTACACAAACAGGAGAAAGTCCATTATCCTCCTGCCCCCAACACACACAGCACTCACACCCTCACAAAGCTCAGCCTCTTGTCTTTCTCCTGTCAACTCAGAAGTAATCAGTTTGAAATGTGTTCGTACCACAGTGACAGCAGCCAAGGACTAAATGACAGATGCTGATCTGATATAGTCAGATATCTGCACACCATGTTTGACCACAGGCCTGGTAATGAGGCAGGCTCTGACAAGTCATCCCTCCACCTGGATGGGAACTGGGCCATTGCAATCCAATTCACACAATCATGAATCTTGAACAGGAATGGATTTCTACAGAATCGTACGTTTAAATAAAGAACATATGCTGAACCTTCACGCAGCAAATAATCCAGTTTTCAGTTACGTCATTCTTGTCCAACCAGCTACCTACCTCTGGTTTGAGCCTGAATTAAGTCACATGGATCATGAATGGATGGCTGTGTGTGTTCATACTGAAGTGCTACAGCCATGAATCTTCTCGAGACCTAAGCTGCCAATGGGCCTGAGAGTCAGACCTAGCCTGGTCTCCCATACCCACTCTCATTCATTCAGTGTGTGTGCGATCTAGCTTACTAGAGGTACTAGACATGTTTTGAGGCCCTAGGGTGCAGCCCTTCAGAGCTAGCTGTGTGTCTAGGGAGCTATGTAAGTCAGAAGTGTAGAGTAACAAATTGTTCCGAGGTCTTAACATAGTTAAGTGTTCGCTCCACTGGCCTACAGGAGGCCCTAATGTAATTGGATTTTGTGACCCCTTCTGATTTTGATTGAAATGCTTTGAGAACCAGCAGGGTGACCAGAGAGGAGTTATCTGATTGCTCCACGTTTACTGGCAAGAATGGTGCTGCATGCACCCACACGAACACACACACAGAGAGAGTTAACAGGCTGCCATACATCTACATACAGCCCAGCTGCTTTGTTGTGGGGAAACTGTGGAATTGTTGCCAAGGTGATAATTACAGCCACTTTGACATTCTTTACAAATCGCTTATGTCAAAAGTGTTCATTATTGTTGTCCCTGTGCCCAATACAGCTAGCTTAGCTAGGCTCGATCAAGCATAGAGGGTAAGTCATAATTTGTTGGGGTGGCAGGCGAGGTCCCATGCCCAGGCTTACATGTCCCTGATCCTCTGTCTGACCCCAGCTGGTCTGGTCAAGCCTCCTCCCACCTGGGAGTCACTGCACTTCTCTGGAACAAATCAGAACTGGAACAAATTAGGACAGCCAAGCACATTCTCTGACACACACTCTCTCTCTTAAAATAGAGATGAATAGGCCACTGTCATTTATATACAAAAAATACATGTAATTTTATTCCGTCCCTGTAAACACTGTCACACACCATATGTTTGAGACATTTCTCAGTGTTTGAAATCTTACAGGAGGCGGGGCTGATCAAGGGGATGGGAGGGGGCTGGTTGGCCAGGGAAATGCAGTTACGGGAGGCAGATTTAGACAAGGAGTTATTGAAGGAAGGATTCGGATTGGCTCTGTTGCTTTAAAGCCTGACTGGCTGGCCACTGAGGGGTGTCGGCTGATTGGACGGGAAGTTGCAGAGGAAGGTGGCAAGTGGGAACTGATCTCAGTGTGATTGGCAAGCCAGACACAGAAGCTCCATAGACGGACAATCAGCAGGAGTTGAAGAGCTATGGAGCCGTGCAGGGGCGAGGCTGGGAGTTTCCAGCAGCTGAGACAGAGGCAGACTCCCACTGTGGTAGTTAAGCACCAGCTGCGGCTGTGTGTCCTCGCCTGAAGAGCCCCGTGTGTTTCCCATGATCTCACCTGGCATGGGGGCAGCAGGGCACAGAGATCAGGCCCAGCCCTGCCGTCATCCAGCCCACCTCTGGGCTTGTCCCCAGGGACTCAAACACCGCCTGCTTGCCTGGACTGGCTGAGAGCTCTGGAAGGCCTCACCTCCTCAGTCATGGAGGGAGAGTAGGGAACAATCCACCGGGCTTCAACTCTCTAGCCTAAACACAAGCATATGAAATGTGACTACTAAGACACCACTTGTACTGCTCTCAATTGTAAACATACCCCAGCACACATACACATGCACACTCGTTAAACAGTAGATCACACCCACTAAGACCCAGGGCGACATTTAACAGTGAACACTTGATTTCGGTAATGAATGATTCCACTTTGGGCTGTGTAGATGAACATAATCCTGGCCAGATGGGGAGGAGGTGTCTAGCGGGAGCGGTTTCTCCGGTAATGGGGCAAGAAAGAACAGTTAGGAGGTTTGGTAGAAGGAGGGAGGAAGTGAAAGGTGGATGCTAGAGGGACAGATTACGGGTTGTAGGGTGGAGGGAGAATAGCGGAGGAGAGAGTGTGATAGGATTAGTAGGGGAGAGCAGTGGATGGAAAAATGAGGGTTGAGGGCGGGAAAGAGTGCAGGAGTGGAGGGATTTTAGGATCTTAATGACTCATGTAAAACACTCATAAACCATTTAATACCACCATCTGGGCACGCAAGAGACCTACTCCATCAAGCCAATTCCTCTCTTCAGCTGTCAGAAGAAAATAAACAGTCTGAATAAGATAGATGGGCTTCAAACAACGCTAAAAACTCATCATTTACCATTTTCTCTCAATCACCCTCTGGTGATATTGACAGAAATTCCTATCAGTCACGCATTGGCCTGTTTGTTTTCACTTAACGAAATATAATTAGAGTGTTATTCTGTCGTCAACCTCCGGTGGCTTTGTGAAAACACACACTTAAATCATCCTAATTGACCATGACATGAGGCGCAGATTAATTGTGAACGTGCCTTAGACTGCAATACATTTGGACAGCCCTTTTTCAGTTTCAAAGTGAACATTCAATATCAAAACAAAAGGTATTATACATCTTCACAAAAGTCATATTGGTAGTCTCCCTATGGAGATATTGACGACTAGTGTTTACATAACTAGCGAGGTGAGACATAACCTAAAAGCTTGTTGTCAGAGTGTGTCCCAGCTAAACTGCCTTTTATTTTATGGATAACAGAGCTTTGAAGGGAATATTCAAGAATCTTGGAGCGGTCAGAGATGCAGTGAAAGTTTCTCATCTATAATTCATTGAGGATGAGAAGCATCAACACCCTGTTCAAATGGATCTTTCCTAAACCACTTACTCTAAGCTCATGCTCCTTAGACCTGAGCGTCCTTAAGTGCTGACAACAATCTTTTTGCACCTCTTAAAAGAGCAAACGTACAAATATCATAGGTCCTGTGCGTGAGGAACAAATGGAATTTGACACGTGAAAGCAGCAAATGCCTGACATTTCAGCAATAGAAACAGCTTAGGAAATCAAAGACCTGCCAAGGAAAACAATGGTTTCCCCATCCACAGGAAATGCCAAACATTACACAGGTTTATAAATAGAGACGCATGACTTTCTAGAGTGTGAGACGGTGAGTGGACTGAAACCACTGCCCAAGAGTTCAAAGACAATGTCTCCCTCCGTTTAGCTTGTAACACCACAAACAGCTGTTAGTTTATTCACAAGGCCACCGAGTCGCCTCAGAAGTTGTTCTCCTGACCGTGTGTCCCTAGCGGGCAGTGGCTAGCTCGGACTCATCCTCACCAAGCACTGGGAAGCTGCCATGTTCAGCGTTCCCTCACATGTGAGCACACTCTGAGGCCGTCAACTGTTCACCCCAGTCCTGCTTGTCAGACAATGCATGATCCTGTCCCATGTTGCCTGACCTGTCTAGCACACCCCTGCAATAGCACAAGTGGGAATCAAAAGTCGTTCCTGCTTTAAAATCTGCATCAACCTTTTTCTTTGTCATCTTCCACTTTCTAAAGAAAACGAAATATATTGAGAGCTGTTTACCAAAATGAAGTCATCTTCTTTGATGGGGTAAAGATGTGGATGATTCAGCATCAAACATCTGACATCTCTTTCATCCCTAATAGCTTTTTATGTCGAGCAGATAACATATTTTTGCTAGTTGGCAGGTTTCTAGGAGATTGAATCATTCTTCACAGATGCACACACACACAAAAACAACCTTTTGGCAGAAACCTTGCTCGTACTGTTGAGATGGAAGTTTATTTTTAATTAAATATTTTTTACGGCACTTTCATTTGACACAGTGGCGTATAAATGTTTTGCATTCACTTGTGTTTATTTAATCCTTCAAGCTTTCTAAATGATTGTTTTGTCACTTGCTCACAATGGGCAGCAGATTGTTTTCTTGGCCACTTTGCAAGTACAGATTCCCACTAAAAGATCCCCAATATAGACAATCATCCTTGAGTTTATTAAGCGCATAGATTTTTCAAAGGGACCTGCACAAAATTAGCATATTTATAGGAATTCCAGCTAAAGGTGAACTATAATATAAACCACAACCACCAAAAATTAGTTCCTCCTGCCTATGCAATTTGTTTTTAATCCACAATCCAGTTGTTGCATGGTATTTCAGGTTTAATTACAAATCTGGTACTGTTATGATTTTCAGATCATAACAGAGTTTGAATACTTTTATCGGAAGGCAATCTCATTCTCCTCTGTCAACTGTCAAGGTTATCCAGCAGTAGAAACGGTTCGCTTTTAAAATCAGTGGCACTTGTCAAATCGTCTCTCCATTTAAGAACAGATTCTTATGCCAAGAAAATGAAAGCTGCTCAATCAAATTATGTTAACTACATCCACGAATGCAGCGAGGCTCAACTAGAAAGCTGTCACATACTGTCAGACTGGACCTTTTTGAGGACGGCTGTCACTACAACGTGTGGAACTGGTCCATCCCACTGAGAGCATGTTACCGTCTTCTCTATCATATAATGCATTTTTAAATACTTAGTAAGCTAACCATTTGCAGATTTAACTAAAAACAACGCCTAAATTGGTGTGCTGTTGAGGGTTTGGATATCTTCAGATCTCAGAGAATATACAGGTCCATTTACAAGCATTGTGGCCCTGTAAAATGCACTGTTTCTGGTGCCCTACAGTACATCCAATCAGAGACTTCCCCATGGAGGCTGGAGTGATGGAAAAGCACATCCTGGGTCAAGAGTCTGCATCAGGGCCAACGTGGTTCCACACTAAGCAGCTTAGAACCTGGGCCTCTCCTTCACTCTCCCCCCTTCAACACGCTCCTCCACAAGCTCAGCTAAATATCTCATGAGCTTCTGCGCTGAATGTCTATCCAGGGGGTTTGGTTCTCACCTAAGCAAATGCACATTCATAATAGAGGCAGTGTTGGTTGAGGCTGGGGGGGGGGGGGGTAGGTTACAGGGGACACACACAGGGTGTTGAGGAGCGATAAGACACTTACATACTTACACACTAAGAGCATTAGAGGGGACCGACAACACCGTTTGACGGTATTAGCATCGGAGTGCGAACACCGTTGGCTTCAGCAGTAACAGTGTGTTATTGGATAAGAACTGCTTTACTCCGAAGTAAGACGCCTGAGCAGAGAGAGTACGGTGGACCTCCACCTACCAGTGACAGGAAGCTGCCTTTAGATCCTGGTCCTGAGTCAGTCACCATGGGATGATGACGAGATTATTTACTTGTTTTTGTAGGGGGTGAGGGTGTCTTAACACACATCCAAAGCTACGTTATGCAACCGACTTGTTTTAGGATGGATTAGGATGTGAACGGGTTAAGGCCCTCTGGAAGAGGCTGGCCTGCTGCTCTGGAAATGGCACTCCATGTGAAATGGAAACGCCTGGCCACATTACTGTTTACATTCTATGAATAGAAATCTCATGTTTGATTAAACCAGCCAGCGCAGAACAGAGAAGGGTTGAGAGAGGAAATAGGGGTGGGGGCTGGAAAAAGAAACCGAAGCCAGAAATCCTGTGTGTTTTTACGAGGTTGTTGTTTTTTTTTCTGTTCTCAAACAACTGCTAACGGATTCTTGGTCATTTCCTGGTGAGGGCAGGAAATGGAACACGACAGGTTCCATGAGCAACCAGGTCTCGTCCTATATAATTGGAAGTAGCCCATGGTTGTGCTGCTTTGCCGGTTGATTGGCACTCATTTTGAGGGCCAACACTTCCTTTACTGCAACCACAGAATAAAACCCAGAGGTGTCTGGCTAAACTCCACACTACATGGTACAGACACATCTCTTATGTCTGTGGGGATTGGCTCCCTGCACATTGAAATTACTATTCCCTTTAAGAATGCACCCCTTTCACGTGCCCTTATGTGATCAAAACCTCACCTCTGGAATTTCGACAATGTATCTTTTCTAGTTTTCTGTGTAGACCCTCCAGTGGCCATTAGCAAAACAAGACCATGTTTGTGGTACTGCTGGTTACTACCCAACCAACAAGCGGTTATGGACCATCCAGTGTTACTTCCAATGGCTCAAACTACTGTTTTGCACCCTTACTCATGTTTGCACTTACTAGGCATGTCAAGGAGCTACGTTAAATCAATAATGTAGATTAAAATTGCACAATGAATTCAGAATGTTGGATATTTTTTTGTTAATCTCTGTATAGGAACCTCTGTTCCTATAACAATAAAGTTTACCCCTGGAGATTGATACAATTCTAATGTCCTGTACATTAGCTAACTGTGAATGCTGTGCATCAATGAATGAGCACCGTTTTTTTCAGCAAAGCCATGATGATTCCTTAGGGATGGAAAAATTAAGCTGCTATCCTGAACCTCATTGCAGCCCATTAACCCAACAGAACAGGCCTCAATTAAACCAGCTCTATTTGCCTTCAGACGTTTATTTAATTAGTATTGTGTTGTTGTTCCGCATGTGATGGGTAGAAGCACAATCCAGTAATTGGTAATTAATGTCCGCAACCTTTTGTTCTCACCAGTTCACAACAGTTTTGGCTTGGCACCGACGTACTGTCTATAAGTGTTAAACAAGAAGTGAGCCATTGAGATATTCAGCCACATTGGATGGAGTTGAAATCTATCAAATCAAGTACCTGTTCAGCCACTTTTTCCAAACTGGATATTGAAATAGGTGAAGAAAGGTACTTGTCATGTGATAGTTCCAATAGTACTTTAAACTTCCATGATCACCTTAAAGACTTCCTCTGGTTGTAACATGTTCTGGCCTGGCAAACAGGGGACGTGGATCAACAGTGGGTCTCATTATTATGACTCAAGTTCCCGTCCCAGTGGTAGATGTTCCACAAGTCCAGAGGAAGCTGGGTGTGTAGGTGGATGCTCCTGAGGAGGGAGACCCCCCCCCCCCCCCTCCCCCCCCCCCCCCCCCACTGAGGTGCTGTGCTATGCTCCGGGTTCCCCAAGCCCCCTCCTGCGACATGCCTGTGATGGGCGTCGCACACATGATTCGACCCCGGAGGGAGCCCAGGTGTCAGGAAAGCTGTCAGTCACACTGTGGAAGGATATATCCGTCTCCCACCTGACGCCGTGGCAGCAGTTCTGGTTCAGCAGAGTCCTTGAAAGAATCAGCCCAGTCTCACTAGCTCATTCGTGATAATAAGTAAACAAAGCCTTCCACTACAGGAGGACGAAATGTGGATAAGTAAAAGGCGCCAGCTAATCATTTCACCCACTGCACACAGCACGTGGAGTTGCCTGTTATCCATAACAATTTATCAACCTGTCCGTGTGTGACGAAAAAAGAAAAATTCTAACAATTTGCATAACTCATAAGGCATAACTCACGTAAAAAAAACGTGTCATTGGACACCATGAAGAATCTACTCCAATGGTGAAAAATCTCTCTCATAAATGAAACATGTTTTGCACCTGTCCTACAGCTTCTGGTTTTATCCAACCATAGTCTCTCACATAATGAAAGGCACAACCTTTCCGCCCCTCAAGTGGCACCCAGGTGTCTTGCACTAGCTGGAAGCTTGCCCTCTGTCCCAGGGTGCTTCTTCCCCATTTGGAGGGGGTGTAACGGCTCTCAGGTCCAGGGACAGGCCGCCCCGACAGCTGCACTCCCCCTGAGAGGAGATGAATGGCCACAGTGCGATGCGTATCGGGAGTGTTGTGTCCATGACCTGTAGATCCCACCCACCATTTGGGCCAGACGTCAGTAACCTCACCCCCACACACACACACACACACACACACACACACACACACACACACACTCACACACTGAGACACACTCACTTGTATGGTCTTCTTACACACACTCACTAATGCATCTGCACTCTCACACACTCACTACACTCTCTCTCTCTCTCTTACTCACACACAGGCACATGGGCTAATGTGTATCTGCAATCCACGCATCTGCACTCCACACACACACACACACACACACACTCATACCTTCACACACATATTCACACACACACTAGTACTTGACAGCACCAGCACAGCCCACTCTCTCACGCCAGGGAATAATTGAATGGTTACTGTGTTCAGTACGAGTGCAAGGGCTTTTAAGGCCTGTGTCCTCCCATACAGTCCACTGTGTCTGAAGTGGGCTTAAGACATAATATCACTTTGCTGATATGTAGGTGGGGAAAAATGAATTACTGATAGTCCTGATAGTTCTAAGTGAAGACTATTTTAGGAATGCAGAAAAGTAGCTGAATAGACCTAGATTTGTCAAAGATTCATTCTTGAAGCAGCACAACTTTGTATGTTTTTGAGAATATTGGATTACTCAACCCAAAACTTATTCAGAAGTCAACTTTCGATGCTGCGGTTAAATGTAACTTGTTCTTGAAACTTGAAACGTCATTGAAGTATCCTTCAAGTGCTAATTGCTGACGTTCAACCCTATAAATAGTACTCAAGGAGGGGCTTTACTTTTTACTACTGAATTGTCCCCATTGTTTAGACAAGGCTAATTATCATTGTTCCCAGAATGCCATATTCTGTTGTGACGCATGCTTCGTCTAAACCCCCACACTGGCACCATGAGTACACAAGTCCCCAGAGGGAAACTTTCTCCCTGTTTGAATAAAGAAACAAAGAGAGATACTGTGTGAAAACAAAAGACATAGAATAAGCCTCAACATGTATCTATTTTTAAGCCTCACATCTTGTTGGCAATCCTGTACTGGGAATAGAATTCATTAACGTCCAGGCCAATACATGTCATGTCGAGTGCCTTTTTCAAGTCTCGTCTAGACTACTTGACAGCTGTTTCAAAGCGGTCCCATATAAACAAGCGTCCATGTTTGCTGTACTGAAAACCCCTGAAGAGAAAGAAAAAAGAAAGCATGCCACAGCCTCTAAAAGGATTAGGACACACGGTTGAAGTGAGCCCTCGCTTGCTCCAAAAAACAAACTGATGACTCATCCATAATATTCATTTATTTTCTTCATCAGATTTTTCCGAGAGGCGCGACTACAAATGGATAAGTCCCGCTGTAATCAACATAAGAAAAGATGAAAGCGAGTGGCTCCTTGGAGCTGAGTGCTCGCTTCCATCAGATGACTGGCTTGCTCTTGCAGATGCTGTTTGTCTGCTATGTCGACCACTTCACCTTAAGAAGAACTTCAGATTAAGGGCGCGTTCTTGCAAGTGTGCGCAGGTTTGCCTGTGTGTGGGTGTTCAGCTTTGCATAAGAGTGCGCCTGCTCTCTCTTGTGTGCATGCGTCATGTGTGTGTGTGTGTGTGTGTCCTCATATCATGTATTTTGACCATGTGTCAAGGCTGTTTCATAAAGTTGATTTGCCACTAAGTGGAGCTGTGCTTAGTTATTCCCTTCAGTGACATGGTGAAAGCATAATGAGGCTGTTGCTGTGGACCATGATCTCAACACATCACCAGTACTGTTGAGCCATCGTGAGAAAAGATTTCTGCCAAATTAGTCACTGAACACATTAGCTATGGGCTAATGTAAGAAAACAACTTATTTCAGCAAGAGCCAAATGACAGTGAAATAAGCCTGGTCAGAGAGTTTCAAGTGAAGGAGGGGTCAATTGTTGAGGTGAAATGCAAAATGTTACCCTGACTTATCAACATAATATCTGCATGATTGGCTCCAACTTTGGGATATATACATACTGTATATAAAATATACTTTATATAAAATGTGTTTTTCATCCATCGTTCATACATTAATTTTTCACTTCCATCCCAAGCAGTTAGCCTACACCTAAATGATCTCACTGAAGGCTGCTACATTTACTGACATGTTTAGCACAAGATGGCCAGGTGGTCTCAACAGGGAATATCACTCTGGACAGAGAGTCTAATCAATTGCAATCAAAAGCATAAACTACAATCGAAATAGTAACAGTGTTTTGTGTGTTTTGAAAACCACCAGACCCACACACCGTGGGATAAGTCCTTTCGACGTTATTCCAACACGTTTCACAGGACTTAACACAGATGAACCGTTTTCCAGCGGACGACTTCAAAGCCAAGAAAATCTTTAAACTGGAGACGAGAGCGCCTCGGTCCGATCAGTAGAAAGGTCACGCGGGGCACGCGAGATGGGAGATGAGATCTCTCCATGGTACAATGAGAACCTAGTAATGCAATTGCATTATCGGGGGTCATCAGTCTTAATGTGCTCTAGTCATGCTGCTCGCATTGTTTAGATTTGGAGCGGGGCAGTGAGACTATCAATCAGGCTTCATAACCCATGTCTGGGTTTTATGGAGTGCGTCTCAATTTCTGTTGGTCGGAGGCCACCTGAGGGACCGTGTTGTTAAACGGTTGTAAACCACCAGGCTGTTTGGACGGCAGGTCAGTGGAAGGTCGCCCAGAGCTGGTTGGTAGGGGGGTGGAGATGACGATGTGGTCCCTGAGAGGGGGAGCGGAGTTTTGAAAAGGAAAAGGGAGACCTGAGCTTATCAGAGATAGCCAGATTGAGGTGATTGGTGCCCATCACATTGAGAAGCCAGTGAGATCCATCAATGAAGACGTGTTACCACCTGGCCAGCAGTGTATCAAATCAGGGACTGTGGTAGCTATTGAGTGGTAAAATATTAATGAGAGGTAAAAGATTTATGTGAAGAGTTTTGGAAGATGAAACAACCCTTTTTTTACCTGTGATCTTTCTTCTTTCCTTTTCTGGTCTCTCTTCGTCCTGCGCTGAATCCTCCCTCTCTCTCTCTCTCTTTCTCTCTCTCTCGCTCTCTCTCACCTCAGGCCTCTTTTCCTCTCTCGCTCATGCTTAGTCTCTCTCAGCTTGTATTTGTCTCTGACTTTCTGCTTCTCTCTGTCTCCCCTCACTCTACCCGAGTTAAAGGGAACTCAAGGGATGGGATTTGTTATGGTCCGTCAGGCAACAGTGCGAGGACCGGCGGATAGGGGGGCTGGTCGGGGCTAGTTGGGGCTGGCATGACTGGCAGAGTGCCAGGCATAACGCTGCCATGACTGTGCCGGGCGCTGAGCAGAGATGCTGAGCAGAAACACTGCCCTGATCCGACTCAGCCCACATCTCAGGGCACAGATTCCTGTCTCTCTGGATTTGGGGTGATTTTACCCATCGGGCTCCATTTTTTGGAATAGCGCCATGTTATCTCACAATCGGCCACACAACTCTGTTGAAACTTGATTGGCAATCACTTCAGAGGGTTTGTTTACATAGTCAACTTATTATCAACCAGCATTTTTGAGTGTTGACTCAAAACGAAAATACATTTATTCATGTCTCACGAGAACATTGCCAGTCGTCACATCTCGACTCTGTTAAGTCTGTGCCCTTATTCCACCCCTTGCTAACTCCTCTTCCTGTCGTCTGTTCCCCCTCCCCCCTGTCAGGTGACTGACCAGCTCTCGTGGGATTTGATGTCATCTCTGGACGGGTTCAACTGAAGATGGAAACACTGGAGTCTGAGCTGACCTGCCCAATCTGCCTGGAGTTGTTCGAAGACCCACTGCTCTTGCCCTGCGCCCATAGCCTGTGTTTCAACTGCGCCCATCGCATCCTGGTGTCCCACTGCTCTACCAGCAAACCCCTCGAGTCCATCTCCGCCTTCCAGTGCCCCACCTGTCGCTACGTCATCACGCTGAACCACCGCGGCCTGGAGGGCCTCAAGCGCAATGTGACCCTGCAGAACATCATCGACCGCTTCCAGAAGGCCTCGCTCAGCGGCCCCAACTCGCCCACCGAGAGCCGCCGCCTCCACCCGCGCCCCTACGGCACGCACGGCACCGGCCTTGGGATCGGCAACAACACCATCACCACCGGCGGGATTTCCACCACCAGCGGTAGCGGCAGCGCCCGCAGCAGCCCGGCCTCCGCCATGTCGCTGGACCGCATCAGCTGCCAGTTCTGCGAGCAGGACCCGCCGCGCGAGGCGGTGAAGACGTGCGTGACGTGCGAGGTGTCATACTGCGACCGCTGCCTGCGCGCCACGCACCCCAACAAGAAGCCCTTCACCAGCCACCGGCTGGTGGAGCCGGTGGCGGACGCCCACCTGCGCGGGCTCACCTGCCTGGAGCACGAGAACGAGAAGGTCAACATGTACTGCATGGTGGACGACCAGCTGATCTGCGCCCTGTGCAAGCTGGTGGGCCGCCACCGGGACCACCAGGTGTCGTCGCTGAGCGAGCGCTTCGACAAGCTCAAGGTGAGACCTCGCCTGGGCCCCCGGGGAAACGGGAAGGGATACCTTTACCGTAGACATGAGAGGGATGGACGCGGCACGATCGGGCTTTAGAAATGGTCCCCCTTGCTCTCTCTCTCTCCCTCTCTTTCATCTTTTTAGACTTTGAATCACTGTCGCACACAAACAACCCAGTTCAAGAAATATCCTCTTTGATTTGCAGCTAAATCCGATGGGCGGCCAGGTAAGCCAGAGTTCGCCACAGGGTGGTAAAAACAAAGCTTCTTGATATCCAAATGCATTTAAGTCTTGAAAGCTACAACGGATTGAAGGGTGTTTCCTAGATAGGGCAGATGAAAGGGCAGATAAATGATGACATCATTAACGTCTGAGATAAGGCCTCTCTCTCTCTCTCTCTCTCTCTCTCTCTCTCTCTCTCTCTCTCTCTCTCTCTCTCTCTCTCTCTCTCTCTCTATCGCTGTCTGTACGTCTGCATGGCACAACCCATTTAGATCATTTCAAACCACTCCATTTTCATATACAAAGCTTTTTTTCTTTTCTTCCATTATAGTTGTCAGGTTATTATGTCATACCTGTCAACACAACAGCCTCCTCCTGTCTCCTACCCTCAGCCCAGCTGTCTCTTTCAACAGGAGGAGTGATAGAGAGAGTCATTATAATACTAGATGAGTCTGCATTCTTTAAAGCCGTTCAGTGTGGAACCAGAATGGAGGCAGTGCTGTGCTGACCCGTTACAAAAACATGGACCGCTGATTCAGGGTGTTTTGGGGGGGTCTTGCTAATGCTAGCACACACATGCTCTTACAATCGCTAAAGACCAAAGTTGTTGTCCAGCCCGAGCCGATGCCCTTTTTCACTGGTGTTATAGTAGTCACAGCCTGTCCCAGGGCTTGCATGTGTTATTGTAAAGAGTGAGAGCAGAATTCTATTGGAGGGTACTTTTTTCTATAGTTTGATCATTCAATAGTGATAGATAGAGCCTGGACTTTGAGTTGTAGCTATCTTGTTTCTGGGATGGGCTCATAGTTTCGGAGAGGTTACATGTCTATTATTTGGAAAAAATCATGTCAGGTCAGGTTTCAATGACGAGTCAGGTTGAAGGCACAGGTGGCATGAAGGGTTCGGGGCTTCTCATTGACATAGCTTCAAAGTTCAGAGGCTCAATGCGTACTCAGAAAAGTGGGGCCTGAATGTCATAGTGTCAGATTGTTGCCTTTTAATAGTGTGTTTGTGATCGCTTAGGTTCCATAACCCTATTGTTCAGAAATTCCCACATCAAGGACATTCCGCTGATTGTGTGTGTTTGTGTGTTTGTGTTTGTGTGTGTGTGTTTGTGTGTGTGTGTTTGTGTGTGTCACCCCACCCCGCCACCCCCACGTAGTCCTCCCTGGCCTTTGTGCCTAATGCCAGCAGCCTGAACCCCGCTCAATTGTGTGTTAAATGAATGGTATTGTGTGTCATAGACAGAGAGAGAGGGAAGTCGATACCTGAGAAAGTTCCACCTCATGGGTCCCAGGGCTCTATCCCATATGACGATACTGGAATCACAATAAGGTCCTCCAGAGACACAACCAAATGCATAGCCACCACGATTTAAACAGCCTACTTGTAATCCTATTCCGTTTATGCATTTGGCTCTTTAGTGACATTTTAAGGTTTTGGAGAAGCATCTTTAAAGTATATCTGGACAAAATCGGACGACACACCAACTTCATGATGATAAGTTTGTCTGCATGCTGAATATAACAACTGTAGGGCCATAGGAACACGCTTATTACACACGCTGTTTCTTTTAGTGTCTCCACTTGGATGAACTGGTACAGGCATTGTATCGTCATTTGTACACACAAATCTCTTTCACAACTCTCTTGGTCTCTCTCTGGAAGTGGAGCGAGCGAGTGTGGCCAGAGCTCATTTGAATGTGTCCCTGGCCGAGGCTTTGAACACTGATGACTTTGAACTCCCAGTCCCCCAACCTGGGGAGAGAACCCAACGCCGTGGCCAAGCCCCTCGGCGCCCGGCGCCACGGTTTGCCACTGTTTCTCTTTCAGCATCGCAAACTTTTTATCTTCCTTCTGGCACCGATGGAAAATAACTGGTGTGTTATTTTGGAGAAGGATCTACTGTTGTTTTGGAAGACCTACGGCCATTTCAAACAATGCTAATGCTCACTAATTCACTGAGATGACGAGTTTGACCCCCCTACAACCTTTCCTTGGAGGCTTAGTAGGCAAAATAGATTACAGAATTGAGCTTGCAGCTCTCCTTGATGAAAATAAGAATTGAAATATGAATATCCCCAGCTGAAATCCCCCATACATTTTGCCATTTTGTTAAACCTAACAATAATGACCACTGATAGTTATAACTGGGTACAGTTATCACAGATACTGTAGTTTAGACAAAAATCTAACTAACTAAAATCTAACTAAAATCTTACCACTATTTAACAGGACCTTGCCACAGTTTGAGACACTAGCCCCAGACTGATCTATGGTGCTTTCTGTCTCACAGTGGCAGATGGCCACATGTTAGCACTCGGCTAATTGATTGAGGGGCAGTGACTTGCAAAGCCTGGGTTCATCTGCATTATCTTTCATCAAACAATAATGAGCAGCCGTCTTTGTAAAGCCCTCATCTTCTGGACCGCTTCTTTGCAAACACGCTCAGCTTCAAAGTGCCACTACAAACAAAGACCCATGGATGAATCAGATGTTGTGGTGGAGTTGGGTCACATGGCCACCAATGTGCTTGCTCTCTTTCTCCGCTATTGATCCTGTGACTGACTCGGTCAGATGTGACCAATGGGGTAGTGTGTGTTTGTGTGTGTGTTTGTGTGTTTCACTGTCATCATTTCCTGTGGCACATGTCAGATTATGTACTGTGTTTACAACAGGGAGTCAGGGATATACATATGAAAAAAAAGGGAGTGATTTAGGGATTAGTTGCTTCTTTGGAGGATGCTAGTCACAGCACTTTGTGCTGATGACACATACTCCCCTTAATTTCCATCGCTGTCTCCCTTTCCCGTTGGCACTCTCTCTTTTGAATTTGTTCTTCACCACTCTGCCCAACTTCCTCTTCTTTCCATCATTTTTAACCATCCCACCCCCCCCCTCCCCTCTCACGGTTTATCTTCCCTTTCACATTTGAGCTTTCCTTCACTTTGGATCCTGTACTGGATGCTGCCTCCCCCCCTTATGTCTCCCTCTCTCTCCCCTACTCCCCCCCCTTATGTCTCCCTCTCTCTCCCCTACTCTCCCCCACATATCTCTCCCTCTCTCTCCCTTACTCCCCCCCCTTATGTCTCCCTCTCTCTCCCCTACTCTCCCCCCATATCTCTCCCTCTCTCTCCCCTACTCTCCCCCCATATCTCTCCCTCTCTCTCCCCTACTCTCCCCCCCATATCTCTCCCTCTCTCTCCCCTACTCTCCCCCCATATCTCTCCCTCTCTCTCCCCTACTCTCCCCCCATATCTCTCCCTCTCTCTCCCCTACTCTCCCCCCCATATCTCTCCCTCTCTCTCCCCTACTCTCCCCCACATATCTCTCCCTCTCTCTCCCTTACTCCCCCCCCTTATGTCTCCCTCTCTCTCCCCTACTCTCCCCCCATATCTCTCCCTCTCTCTCCCCTACTCTCCCCCCATATCTCTCCCTCTCTCTCCCCTACTCTCCCCCCCATATCTCTCCCTCTCTCTCCCCTACTCTCCCCCACTTACTCTAAGCTCCTTAAGTAAGCCATCTATATGCTCTCTGTGATATGACATCCCATAGTGCTGACTCCTCGGTTCCTTGCTGCTGTGTTTACAGCGTAATTCTAGGACGCTCCGGAATGTTTCCTAAACACCACAATTATTCCTGCAATTTCAAGAGGAAACTGCAAGGTTGCGGTGTCAAAAAGTTAATAGGCTCTGATTTGTCTCCCCCTCTTTCCTTCTCTCTGCTTCTCTCTGCCGTCCTCCCTTTTCTCTTCATCCCTCCTCGCTCTCGCTTCTCTCTGTCTCTCTCGCTCGCTCTCTCTCTCTCTCTCTCTCTCTCTCTCTCTCTTTCTCGCTTCTCTCTCTCTCTTGCTCTCTCTCTCTCTTCCTCGGCCCACAGCCAGACCAACTTGTTGTAGTTAAAGCCACTGCATGCACTCACTGCAATCTGTGGAACAGCTTACTGCACCGTAGGCAGCGAAGGGGATACACCAGCCAGTGTACTGTACTGGCAAGCATGTGTTAAGGAGATAGAATCGAAGCTGATGTGTGAAAAGTGATTTTTTTTCATATCCATCCCATCCCATGCCACGGGGGGGGGGGGGGGGGGGGGGGGGGCTGGGGGTAGGTACATAAAACCCCTCCTGGAGAGCCCATTTAGTCCTGCCCCCAGCCCCATCCAGGCTACAAGCGGTGTGTGTGAGGAGAGTGCGGTGTAAAATCGTGCCTGTGTGTGCACATAATCTATGATGCATGGAGTCCAAGAAGATGTCGTGACAGGTTATCATAGAGGGGGCTCGTCATCAAATCCCTCCCAGGCTCCTGTGTTCCCCCATACACAATTCATGCATGAAGGAGCTGGAGAGGCTTTTAAGAGCTTGGCAGTTATCTGCTGTCTGAAGTTATCAAGGAGGAGAAAGTACACACGTGCATCTCACCTTAGAATTATAGTGTGTGTGGCTTAAACTCTGCCTTAGACTTGAATCTGTAAAAGGCCATAGATGGCACATAAACATTACAGTGCGGGTCTATCTTCCCAGAGAAACAAGATGGGTGAATCTCCAGCTGTGTCCACAGCCCTCAACATGCACCTGGTTAAGGTTTACACACAGACTTCTGGACATGTCTTTGATCACCTTACCATCAATCATTTCTTTTAAAAGAGGGTTTGCGTGTTTCTTGAGTGTTTTTTTCTGGCCTTATTGCGATGCAAGTCACCTGCCTTCATAATTGTTGTGTATGCAATTCTCTGAAACCTTTCTCAAATCCAATATTCATCTGAAACTCATCAGACGAACAGATAATGTTGGTGTCGCGGAATTGATGACATATGCAATCTCCACAGTCTTGCAAGTGGTTCTCTGGGAATTACATTTCAGCATTCCCAAGGGATTAAACATGGACGGGGGCTTGATGAAACCCAACGACTTTCAATCTTGTCATTTCTATTCTTGGCTCTACAATATCTAACAAAATGAGATTATTCCCATCTCCAGGTGGCTGTGGTCAGATATCGTTTGTTGCTTTAAAAAAATAACAAGCAAACACCCTGCATTCTTATACCAGGGCTGGAATGTCACTGACTGTCCCCAATTCTGAATACCTTGACCCATTTGGGCAGACACACACACTGTACACACACACTGTACACACACACACACACAGTCCTGTCTGAGGGAGGTTGACGGATGCAGCGTCCTGTTGTCTGGCCGCCAGGAACACCGTCTCCCCTGGGAGAGACAGCTGACCCGCTCACCCGAGTGTGAGAGGATCTGCACGTCTGCACTCTGACACACAAACACACACACATCAACACACTCACTGAGCTCGAATTTCTAGAAACGGATGCGCCTTCATCCCAAGTTTCACATTCTCCAGAGAGCGGAACGCCTGAGCTGGTTATTCAATCTTTGTTCGTGTTCAAGTTTAGAATAGTTTGTTTCCATTTCGTTTTTTACATTTTCTGCTCCCAGACCTGTAGGCATTCCAAAACTCACAGCTGTTCTGGATGGATGTACTGCAACATTCCCCCGTTGTGAATCTCCCATTTCCCCAAACCCCTGCTATATCTCACACACTGTCACTAAAGCATCACCCTGGTAGACAGTGGGTCGGACTATCATCTGGACGGAGAGAAACTGAAGCGATGGAAAATCGAGAATCTGGATATTGCCAGAAACCACACTGTAACAGGAATGCAGACACGGGCCATGGTTTGGCATTTGCCAAACTAAAGTTCCAGCGTCTGGCTTGCTCTTTTAGACTCTGAATAGAGAGTGACGGAGTTCAGGTCGTCTGTAGGTTGTTGTCCCTTTTGAGAACGCAGTAGGAGGAATAGGCCAGCTGCTCATGCATACTTTATAGCACAGAGAACAGGGAAGAGAAAGAGAGAGAGAGAAAGGTTCCTTTAAGGAACGCATTAAATGGCGGTGTCACCTATTAGCTGTTGGAGGAGGCCATGACACAGCAGGCTGTCTGCCACAGGCTGAGCTCTTTCACCCTGCAGGCCTGATGGAGGCTGGAGGGAGGACGGGGGTGGGGCTGGAGTGGGCTGAGAGGCTGGCAAGGCCCTCATGAGCCGAGGTGATGGAGGGGATGCCAGGGCACAGATAGGAGGAGGCTTGGGGGGGGGGGGGGAGCAGGAGGAGAAGGGATGGGTAAAGCGAAGCGGGCGAGGGGCTCTGCGGTGAGGAGGTGAAGACTGCAGAGGGCTGTGAGACTGGCAGAGTTGTTAAGGGGAGGCCCATGCGGTTTTAATGATACCCAGGCTTGTTGAACTTGGACCGACGCCAGACAGCCAGCCTCCCATCCGTGGCCTCTATCTGTCAATGACCCCCAATGGAAGGCTTGTAACTGTCTGTGGTCATAAAAACGCTTTGGCTGTCAGCGTAATGTAATAACACATTTCTCATTCCAGAGTCCTTCCTCGCGCCGCACTCCCTCATGTTGAGCGGCGACCACAGACACAAGCTGACTAGACTTTTTGTTTTTTCAGACCCATTAACAAAACGCGTCATTGTCGTTGGGCATTGCTGAACTCTTGTCACCGTCATCTAGTTTTCTTCCTTGCAGCGAGGTTAGAGAGCATCGTTTTAGAAGGAATGTCTGCACAGAGGCAGACATGTACCACAATGAGCAGTGACATTAAGTGACTGGAATGAAAGGAATGTGTGTGACTATTCCTGGCACTGTACTGTAACTAAAGCGTTGAGAGACAGCGTCCAGAAGTCTTTCCTGTGATGTGTGTGTGTGTTTGTCCCTGTGTCTGTATGTGCCTGCTAAGTCTCGTTGAATCAAAAGAGCATATAAGCGGGAACTGCCTGAGGATATGTGATTTTGAGGGTACAGTTAGCTAGGTATCTAACAAACTTTTTCACATACCAAAGAGCATGTTGAGTCTGTCAGGCTGTCTGAAGAGATCAGGATGCACACGGATGCCAGAGCTAGAACAGAGGGTGTTGCACACATGAACAGCCCAGACCCACATTTTCGCAGACAGCTCCGACACTTTTTGCGAGAGAAAAAGCTGAATAAAGAGTTCCAGCAAATTGGTTTTCATTCTAGTTTAAGTTAACTATTGACACAAACATTACAGCTGTGCAGTAATATAGTGAGTATATGCCAGAGTCCAAACACATTTTGAAACCCATTAAAATATTTCTGAGATTGCTCAAGTCTGACTGGTGTAGCCAGTGACTGGATTGGGATTGGCGTTTTCGAGTGACAGCCCGTTGGTCCAGATCCAGAGTCATGTTAAAGTCAAGTTATTTAAAATGTGGGATCCAGGTATGATCTCTCAAACGAATTGTCATTCACGTTGTTACAGGATGATATATATTCACACATGGCCATGACACCAAAATGTCATTACACAGTGTGGAAAACTGAGGTCTTTCAACATTGCATCACCATTTAATCCAGTCACAGGTGCCCCTGGGGCCTGACCTTCGAACCACCCCCACAACCAACCTCACCCCACCCGGGGCCCTGCTAAGCTCCCCTCTCATGCTCCCCTCTCATGCTCCCACATGGCAGCCTGGCCAGGGCACATCACATAGACTAATCCCTCCATAGAAGGCGGCAGTGTTTGATTGGAACACAGCAGCTTTGTGAGCTAATAGAGATACTTTGTCATCCAAGCGACTGCCCTGGACCTGAAAGCTTCCACGCTGCCCGGGCGTGTGTGTGCCTGTCTGTGTGTAGTGTGTGTGTGTGTGTGTAGTGTGTGTGTGTGTGTGTGTGTGTACAGGGTTGGTGCAGGTGGGGGTCACTTGAGCTCAGCAGCAGCAGCTGAAGGCTTCAGGGCTCTGAGTGTCGCTGAAGAGCACCCAGGTGAAAGAGACTGAGGAGAAAACGTTTCTCCTCAGTTCTTCCTGCTGACTTCTGAACTCACGCTCTCCCGTAGCAACATCAATAAAAGCCAGGGTCAAACTGGGACGATATTAAGCCGAGCTATATAGCAAAAGTATCGGAGTTGACAAGCACATCCATTCGTGTTTTCACTTTGTGATCCCAGGAATGATACTGAGACTAGTTACAAACCCACCACACCTGAATCCATATTTGAGTTGATGGCGTGTAACTTTGCTCTCACATAAATGATTAATCAATGTTAAAGTGGAGGGGATTTGGGTCAAAAACTGGATTTGCACGTTCTGTAGTCTGGGAGAGCTGTGTGCTGTGTCCGTGACACATCCCAGAGGTGCCCAGCATGGTTCCGTGTGTGTTTGTGTGCCTCCCCACACCTCCCAGGTGTGAAGCCATTGTGGCTGTGCCAGTTTTCTGTGCGCTCGTAAGTGGGGCACTACTTTTTCACCTCACTCACCCCCCTGTAAAAAAAATCCCAACTCTCATTCTTAAACGTTATCACGCGTAGCCATGGAAGGAGAGTGTAGGAAGAGAGAAGGATGGTGGAAGGAAATCGGGGAACAAAGTGACAAAAAAGAAGTCTGGCTAGACTTTGGGTATTGGAATATAGCAGGGAGGAGAGAGAGGAGGAAGGAGAGGAAGGTGAGAGGGGAGTGATTTGGCAGGAAATATCCATCACCGTGCTGTTTTTAAATGGCAAGCCCCCAGACACACCTACCCACATCCCCTTTACAGTGGCTCCCCTTATTCTCACCACACTGTGACACCCCCCCAAATACCTCCTCGGTAGTCCAGTCACTTATTTAGTGCTTATCTCAACTTGTAAAATGGTTAAGTAACATTTATGAGGATTTTCGATTTTAGCAGTGAGGTAATGACGCTTGCAGAATGTGGGATAGGAAGTTAGGAAGAATAAGTGGTGGTAGTTGGCTCAATAGCCACAACATGACTCCCTAAAACTGGTGCTGGGTGAGTTCTCTACATGGAAACAGATGGTATCACTTCCAAGCCTCTCACACCAACTCTCTCTCTCTCTCTCCATTTGTCTGTCTGTCAAACCATACAAGTCGCAAATTAACTTAAACTATCAGAGAGAAAAGGGCCACAAGCAGTGTTGAATGTAACAGAACACAGAGCCTATATATTTCTAATGTTTGTGGAGTGCACATGCATATTCTATGAGGTTACGTGTCTTATGTATTGGAAGTAAGTGTTTTTGGCACATATGCCTTACCAAGATAAAAGTCTGAGAAACACAGTTTCAGTGCTTTCAAACCGCAGCATTTTTAAATAAAACATTCAACTGATGTCTAATTTATTCATTCTCTTGTATAAATATACAGCAGTAAGTCTTACATAGGACAGGACTGATGAAGTTAGAAGCTATAATCTTGTGCTTCGGTTCTGTTTTCATGCAAGCACAATTATAAATAGAGCAACTGTGAGCATCTCCTTTTTTATCCCTCACCTACATCCCTTTGTTTCTCACCATCATCTCTCTCCTTCTTTCATTCTTTCCCTCTCTCCCTTCTTCCATTCCCTTCATTGAGTTCAAAGTAGATTTGTCAAACCTACAAAAAGTAATGATAACACTGCCACAGCTGCATTCTTAGGTGATGACATCAGCGTGTCACCTAAGAGCCTGGCTTGTTGTGTTACACTACACCTACAGTATGTGGGACACAAGGCAGTCTGGGTGTGTCAGTGGGGCAATAACAAATACCTGAAATACAGTGCCCTCCAAAAGTATTGGAACAGTGAGGCCAATTCCTTTATTTTTGCTGTAGACTGAAAACATTTGGGCTTGACATCAAACGATGAATGTGAAACCAGAGATCAACGTTTCAGCTTTTATTTCCAGGTATTTACATCAGGATCTGATGCACAAATTAGAAAATATCACCTTTTTGTTCGAACCCACCCATTTGTCACGTGAGCAAAAGTATTGGAACATGTGACTGACAGGTGTGTTTTGTTGCCCAGGTGTGTCCTATTACATACATTATTCAATCAATAAATACCACTGAATGTCTACACTCAGGTTCAGATTGGGTAAGATAGGTTTTGTCTATGCAGACTGTATTCAGAGGTGAAAACAACATGAAAACCAGAGCGCTGTCTTTGGGTGAAAAACAAGCAATTGTGAGTCTTAGAGAAGATGGAAAATCAATCAGAGCCATTGCAGAAACATTGGCCATAGCCAGTACAACCATTTGGAATGTCCTGAAGAAGAAGAAGAAAACTACTGGTGTACTAAGTAACAGACGTCGAACAGGTAGACCAAGGAAAACATCAGCAGTTGATGTCAGAAACATTGTGAGAGCTGTAAAGAAAGACCCTAAAACAACTGTTAGTGAGATCAGCAACAACCTCCAGATGGCAGGAGTGAAGGTATCACTATCTACTGTTCGCAGAAGACTTCATGAACAAAAGTACAAGGGCTACACCAGAAGATGCAAACCACTCATTAGCAAGAAGAATAGGAAGGCCAGGCTGGAAATTGCCAAAAAGTACAGAGATGAACCTCAAAAATTCTGGGACAAAGTTTTATGGACTGATGAGACAAAGATTAACTTTTACCAAAGTGATGGAAAGGCTAAAGTTTGGAGAAAGAAAGGAACTGCTCATGATCCCAAACACACAAGCTCATCTGTGAAACACGGTGGAGGTAATGTCATGGCTTGGGCTTGCATGGCTTCTTCTGGGACGGGCTCATTAATCTTCATTGAGGATGTAACACATGATGGCAGCAGCAAAATGACCTCGGAAGTCCACAGAAACATTTTGTCTGCCAATTTAAGGAAAGATGCAACCAAACTGATTGGCAGAGCCTTCATCATGCAGCAAGATAACGACCCAAAACACACTGCCAAAACAACAAAGGAGTTCATCAGGGGCAAGAAATGGAAGGTATTAGACTGGCCAAGTCAATCTCCAGACTTAAACCCTATAGAGCATGCATTTTACCTGCTTAAGAGGATACTGAAGGGAGGAACCCCACAAAACAAACAACAACTGAAAGAGGCTGCAGTGAAAGCCTGGGAAAGCATCAAAAAGGAAGAATGCAAAAGTTTGGTGACGTCAATGGGTCACAGACTTGCTGCAGTTATTGAAAGCAAAGGATTTGCAACTAAATATTAAGTCTTATTCACTTAAATATGTTTTAAGTATATCTGTTCCAATACTTTTGCTCACATGACAAATGGGTGGATTCAAACAAAATGTGATATTTTCTTAGTTGTGCATCAGATCCTGATGTAAATACCTGGAAATAAAAGCTGAAACGTTGATCTCTGGTCTCACGTTCATTATTTGATGTCAAGCCCAAATGTTTTCAGTCTACAGCAAAAATAAAGGAATTGGCCTCACTGTTCCAATACTTTTGGAGGGCACTGTAACTATCAGTTCTATAGCCTCACATGGAAACTATGGCATTGAAATTCATTAGAGTTAGTACAAGTGACAGAGTGTAACAATGTATCAATCCAGCTGAATGAAACCTATTTGTGAGTTGGTAATGAATGATGATGGCTTTCAATTCAGATGAGGGCTTTCATGGATGAAATGAGTCAGTTTGGTGAACAGTTAAAGCAGGACATCAGCCTTTGGCCTTTTCCAGTCAGGATTATTCACAAGGCTGAAACAGCCTTTAACAAACTAGGCTTTTTAGGAAACAAAAATACTTATGCTGAGCTGAACATTGGTGTAGTCTGAGTGGTATTCGCAGAAGGCTTCTCTGGGTAATTGTATTACACAAATTGCCCCCCCCTCCTTCCTCACGGCGTCTGGTCTCAATCGATTCAGCCAGCGTTTTTCTGAGATTTTCCATGCTTGTCAAAATGGATGCCATTTAACTCGTTTGTTTGGAGGTAGCTTGGGAACCATTTCCATCAAATGAGTTTCTGTATAAAGCGATTGTGACGGAAGCTGATTACTGGATGGCGTGGATTAACGTGATGGAAGACGTTTAAGTCTTACTCCTCTCCCTCACTGAGGACGAGTTCACCTCACGTTCATTTGGGGCTATTTAGAAGGGTGATTCACCTTGCTGTTATGCTTAAAAATATATGTGTATATATATATATAATTTTAGAGATTAGGTAAACCAACTATTTAGTCACGCACCTGAGCGAGATATTTGACCATTTATTTTCAAAAATAAAACGCCCCTGGGGGGGGGGGGGGGGGGGCGTTCTGATCTTAAAAGGATGATTGGGGAGATTGGCAGAGACAAAGAAGGGAAAAAGTCACACACGTTTAAAATGACAACCCTACCAGAGTGACAGATTGCTGCAGGAATGACAGTTGAGAAAGCTCATGTTGCAGCTGTCATGAAGAGTCTAGAAGAGCCAGACACTGACTGTCTTCAGCTAGTCAACCTGAAGCCTTCTCAAATGACAAGACGATGTTGTGTTTTGTGAAGGCAGGGTATAAACCGGAAAGCCGAGATACAAACAACTTTTGCCTGGCACCACAAGCTGCTTTCCAAACCCAGTGACAAACAGCCGGTATTCGAAATTCTATTATGTCGCCGACAGCCTCCATGTGAAATTGAGGGATTTCGATTCCATGCAATCTCATAAAAATGACTTTAACCTTTGACATAATCCATTGTGTTGATGGTACTGCATGGGATATTCATCAGGATTAAATCCCATACAGAGCCTGTTGTCTTGCTATAACACTGGTTTTCCCGTGAGCCACCTAGCACATAATGGTAGCATTTCAAAATGGGGAGTCATGGAAACCAGTCCCACAGCTATCCAATATGATCCTCCTTGAAGAGGGATGGGATCAATAAGGCTGCAGTTTGGTGCATTCCCACTGGGATAAAAACAACCATAAGACCTGTAACTACACACGATGTTCTGCAGAGGTTAAGGCTGGTGATGAATCGACTGGTAACACTCCATAAGGCCGATCCTTTGTCAGCCAATCGTAAGATTGATTAGGGTGGATGCTGGATAAGCCTTCTGTATGGATGCAGATCTCATCTCTGTTCCGCAACATCCAGGATAAGTCTTGATCTATGGACAATAGAGGTCTGATGACTGTTTATCTCTTTGACCATGTTGATCTTATTGTGAATGTCTTTGGGTAACATACATACCCTTGAGGGTTTAGGTTGGTTGAGGGGCAGTTGTATGGGCGTATGTGAAGCCCTCTGTGACATGCGTGTAAAAAGGGCTATACAAATACATTTGATTTGATTTGATACTGCCCATACAATCCCATTTACCCAGGATGTGGAAATCTGATGTGAGATTGTTACGTAGAGACTGAAAAAGAAGATGGGAAAACATTCAGTGCCTCCTGCCTTTTTAATCTAAAATGTAGACACACTGTAAAACACTTTAGGACCCCAACCAATACATGAGAGGGTAACAGCAGCATGCCCGGTGCCTATAAGACTGACCCTTTTAAAATGAACCAAATGTCAAATCTTCCGGACGGCCTTACTGCTGTGCAGTAGCCGTGACGATAAATGATTAATTCCTCAAATGTATTGAGAAATTCCTCACTTCTAATCCTTCTACTGTAGCTGGTATGGGAATGATTGGATTGCGAGCCGTTTCAGATGACATCATACCCTAACCCTAACCCTTTGCATACATGTCAAACAACCCGGCGGGATTAAGTTGTCTCTAGAGAGCGTGAGTGCCGTAGCAGACGTTTGTCCTTTACTCCTTCCGACCTCTCTCTCTCTCTCTCTCTCTCTCTCTCTCTCTCTCTCTCTCTCTCTCTCTCGCTTGCTCTCTCTACCTCCAGGAACCGGGTGTCTGCTGGGGGGTTTCTCTAGGTCCACAATGCTGTGAACAGAATGTATCGTTATGCATGCTCACAGGTTATATAGAGGTCATACACTGCAAATGATTCAAAGGAATATCGTGAGTATTGTAATATGCGGATATGAATGCGGTATCGCTCAATCAAGTGTCATTTGTACATAAACCTCCGGAAGAAAGAGGTAGTGGAGAACCATGATGCACTACCAGGACTGTACTTGAAGCAGTCACAGAATGGTTCTAGAGTTAGAAGTACCTGACAAGAAATCCCTCTCACTGTAGCTGAGCCCAGACCAGGTGCAAACCAGGCCAGTATAGATGGACCAAATTGTTCCCAAAGCTCTCATTAATTTGTCCCTGGTTTGGTCTGAAACAGGGATGGTGCTTGGTTCATTACCCAGACTGCACTGTTACAGGTCTCAGGAGATGTGTCCTATGGAACATTATCCCCAGTTAAAACCACATTTCCCAGAAGGCTCTGGTTACGGACACGTCCACTGACTCAAAAGGCTCTTTTAGACAACTGCTTCATAGTGAAACATCTTCAGCTTTGTGGCTTTCTCCAAAACAAGAACGATCCCCAAAATAACCCTTTGCTTTGAAGTATAATTCTTCTAGCCACGGGACCTTTATTGTTAGCTGTTTGTTGTTGTTGTTCTGCTGCTATTGCTGTTTTGTCCCAAAAAGGCAGTGGACATTGTGAGCCTATTAAGCAGGGACTGCAGTGCAGTACAACAGCTAGTTGTTTCTTTCTTTAAAATAAACATGGCTTTATATTCAGAAACCACATTCTTTTGTTGTGTGATTTTCAAGTATTGAATTTCACAATATTATGTTTGTTCCCCACGCTCTTTTTCTTGCTGCCATGAACTGTACCCGATGTTTAGACAGCCGTGTTTCTCAGAGTCCTCGGCCGGTAGAGTACATTTACATTTAGTCATTTAGCACACGCTCTTATCCAGAGCGACTTACAGTAAGTACAGGGACATTCCCCTGAGGCAAGTAGGGTGAAGTGCCTTGCCCAAGGACACAACGTCAATTGCATGGCTGGGAATTGAACCGACAACCTTCTGATTGGTAGCCCGATTCCCTAACCGCTCAGCCATCTGACCCTGAGTATGATGACTCAATGGTGACTAGGACCCTACAGTCGTTGCCCCCCCCCCCCCCGCTCTCTTTAATGTCAGTGGGAACTCTGACCTTGTATGCTGTTTTCAAAGCAGCTAAAAGGATACTACCCTGGGGCGTCCAACGTGATGAGATCACCAGTGGGATGACATAATGCTACATGATGGTCTGTCAGCGTCACGGTGACCGTTATCATGGAGATGACAGGCTCCACCCAAGCCTTGTCCCTGACCCTAGCGGTTGGTCAGTCGGGCAGCTCGCTGCAGACATGTGACAGACGCCTCTATCCATTCTCATCACAGACATGTGTTTCCTCATGGCCTCACTATTCAGCCAGGGACAGAAAGGCCCTCCCATTCTGATTCGCCAATAATAACACGCGGCAAGCACTGTTACTTCTCTTATTCCAATCAATTCATCCTTTCTCTTTATTTACGTCTCTCTGTCTTTCTCTCTCTTCCTCTCTCGCCATTGCTGGCCTGCTTGTCTTTGATGTCTAGCGCTTGCTTTAATGAGTATTCCAAACCTCTCTCTCTCATTGCACACCTGCTGGCTCAGGTCATGCCACCCCACTCCAGTACACTCCGTAGAGAACACCCACACACACTCTCGTGTGGCAGACTCACATACACTTGCTCACCCTCTATCGTTAACTATTGCACCCACAAACACACACACATCCCCCCCCCCCCCCCCCCCCCCCCCCCCCGCCTACACCGGGATCTCCCCAGTAGCACTTCTCCATGGCCACTTGGGAGCAAGCTGTTTTTGATGTATAAATCAACCCCTCTTTCATACTCCTTAATTAATGACCCATCTGTCCTCTCCAACTGATGTTCATCTTCAAACCGAGCACACACACTCAAGACACACACTTGCCCAAATCCCGTGGTTGAGCTGACGAAATCTGAACGGGACTTCCACTCAGATGTAGCAGAGAAGTAGGGCACACGTATGCTCGCACACACCGACTTGCACCCGAGTCCGAGAAGAGGCCAGTCACCTGTGAAGACAAAGCAGAGGGCCGGACTGACAGTGGCGGCGGGGGTCAGTAGGGGAACAGTCAGACAGGAAGGGAGGGAGGGAGGGAGGGAGAGAAAGGAGGACAAACTCTCGAGCTTTGTGTGTTCAGATGCTGACAACAGTGTGTGTGTTTGTAGGCTTTTCAAGTGAGCCCTGGCAGAGTATCTGACGCGGTAATGGAGGCTTCAAAGACAAGCGCTGCGGTGAGTCCTGGCTGCCTTTTACAAAAACGTGTACCTGACCTGGGGCTGGGGTGGACAGACACTGACAGACAGACATGTTGACATGACAAATAAAGACAGACAGAGCCAACAGAGATAGTGTCGACACCCAAACATATTTTTCACTTCACATTCTTGAGTAGCCAGCTGTAAACACCAACGCTCGTCTTCTGCTTTGGTTTATTTAGCTCGTTATTTTGCTTCTTCTTCTGTTTCTCTTCTTTTTTTCCTCCCTCTCTCTCACTCTCTCTCTCTCTCTCTTTCAACTGCTGCTTTATTCACGGGCTTTATTGATGTGTGTGTTGTCTCGCTACACGTTTGGAAGTCATACTTGTTCTGTAACTATAAAATGAATGAAAGCAGCTGGAGCTGTAGGTGGACGGCCATACATTTATTATCCGGAGATTCAGATAGTATCTTCGTTTATTTTTTTGTGATGGCATCCAAGTGAATAATGGTGGACTTCATGCTGTCAAGCTGATTTGTAAAGCAGTAAACAGCACTTGGGCACAGCTCAGATCACCCATCTGTTACTCGATAATCTGATATGGCTGCAAATTGGAAAACTAGATAGTTTGTGAGTTAGGGTTTTAAGCCGATATAGGATATCTAGTTTTTTGGGGGCACCCGCCGATTGATAGTTTCACATAATTCATTGCCAAGACAAACAGAATAGCTCTGAGAGTCCAACTCTGCTTCAAGGTTGTCCTTGTGGTATTACTCAGGTATTTGAATGAGTTTGGGCAGATGATATGAAGGATAAAGTACATTCAGAGAGCAGGTAGGCTAAATGAGTTGTTGAGAGGGTGAGGCTGCGGTTCAGGTTCGACCTTTGTGTACACACTTTCACTTCAGCTTGTGTGATATGGTCTAGTGTGTCGCTGCTCGCTGCTTGCTGCTCAGCCCCTCACAACACAACATCAGCCTCAGTCTGTGTGACACTGAGCGTCTGTCTGCACTGCTGTGAGAGCCGGGCTAGGAATACCCTCCCACTGTTGTATTATGTGGTAGACATGGAGACAAGCCCAGGGTCACCTATGGAAGATATCAAGATGTCCAGCACACTGTCAACTAACATTCAATACATCTGCCTCTAACTCTATGTGGTTGTTGCATCTCAGAGTTCCGGTGATCATTTAAGCATCTGTAGAAAATCTAATCATGCCTCTAAAAAGCATGGCAACATTCCATGCTAATCTAACATAAATCCAAACTCGTATAAGGCAACCAAAAAAAGTGCTTGCCTCAAGACCACATCTAATTTATTGACATCAGTGTACTTATTCACACCCCAGATCTCAAGCCAAGCCTTGCCTCCCTATGTTCTTCCATTTTCTGGTCCTCGTTCTTAAAGAAGACTATCTCAACGTTCCTCCTTCCCTTCTGACAGCAAACCCTGGAGAACAACCTGACCAATCTGGTGAAGAGAAACAGCGAACTGGAAAACCAGATGGCCAAGCTTATCCAGATCTGCCAGCAGGTGGAGGTCAGTACACACTCTGCAGTGTGTGTGTGGGTGTGTGTGTGTGTGTGTGTACGTGTGTGTATGGTTGCATGCGTGTGTGTGTGGTTAGTAATGCATGGCTTTATCCATCTTTCCATACATGCTGACATTCCCATTTAATCCCAGCCAAACACAGATGAGTTTTTCAATCATAAAGCATGAATGTATTCAGTGTTTCTGAGTTTCATTTCGTTTCCAATCATTCTCTGCAAAGCACCATCGATGCGTGCGAAGCTCATCAACTCTGAGTTACAGGCAGACCCCCACCCCCACTTAGATGCAGCTCAAGTCATTAACATCCCGGTACAACACTATTGATCTCATACAGTCCCGATGGGTACCAGCACACCACACACAAACACACTTTTGCACATTTTGGTTCTATTCAAAAGCTTTGAATCTGCCCCCTCGCACCAGGCACTTTGTTTGCAATCACTGCATCTTTCTCTTCCACATAAAAGTGAGGCTGCATTTAAATGGTCTGATCGACGCCCGCCAATCAATCGTGCTTGTCGGCTATTTAATACCTATTGATCACTGTACTTGTAGTGACTAGGGATAGTGAGTGATCACCCTATTGAGATTCATTGCTGTGGGATGGATTTGTTCAGTGTTATGACCCGTTATGGACACATCCCAGAATCCTAAACCCCTGTGCTTCCGAATCTTCGGATTGATAGTGTTATTTTTGTCAGGACTACATTTGTTCTCAACATGCTCTGCCTTGCACCTCGCCTCTCCAAAGCCCAGAAACCGTGACTCATCACGATTCAAGACCAAAACACGATCCACACAAACACACCGCACCAAACACTTGTACTGCAGCCTCTGTCCTCTTATGTCATCTTTGAACCAAAATAAACACTACCCAAAAAGGGCATTTCAGGTCAAGAGCTGGTAATGATAGGTGTGTTCGCTTCTATACCTTTGTGATGTCACACTCTAGATTGCTGTGTTCCAGCTGCTGGGGAGTAAAGGACATGTTGCATGTTTTGTTCTCTTTTTACAAGGGTGTGTGGGTATCTCCCTCTTTGTTTGGGTTTAATTGTTTTGTTCACTTTGCATACTACGAGTGCACTGTACACAATGATGTCCTGAATGTGTCATCGACTCATGAGAGACCCACAAAGCACAATTTCCCTCCGCCCGGGGACTAATGGGCACGTAGTGATGAAAACCACCTAATGACGGCCCCCATAGCTCTTCACAAATCAGTTCCTTTCAGGCTGTTAACCTACTCCGAATCCGGGGGGCAAGGGGTGAGAGGTGGAACACCACCCAGGCAATCAAATCCATGTACACACGTGACTACGTGCTTTACTGGAGAGGAGCCAGCCACCCAGGTCTCCTCCGTGTTTACACAGAGGAAAACTTTTCCTCCCATCTCCGGCTTGTCGGAACAACTATGGTGGCACTCTGCACCTTGTTCCACAAATTATTCAACAACAACAAACACGGAGAAACTAATTTCGGTCTCTCTCTTGCTTCAAGCTATTATCCTCTGAAATGTTTCTGTCGAAATGCCGGGTAATTATAAAATGCAGGGAGTGAGACCTTAGGAAGGCCTGGTGTGAGCGGGGATGGAAGCAGAGAGGTCAGCCGGCCGCTTCCCTTCCCAGAAACCCTTGATGCTAGGAGCAGACAGAAAACTTTCCTTTACATCTTTACAGTGAGACACATGCCATGTGTGCAGTGTATGCCAGTTTATGCCAGTGTATGCCACGTGCACACAAGACTGAGGAGAGCTGCAGCTGTATTCAGGGTTTTGTGAGCTGAGTGACTTTTCTTCTCATTGTTGCACTCTGTACCTTTGCAACAGCTTGAGTATTGGATCATAAAGATTCTGCAGGTAAGTTCGAGAGTGTTTGCATAGATAACACCTCCACATTCCCCCGGAACTTCCAGTGGGGAATCAGTCTGTCTCCTGTGGAGACTTAAAGATGCCTTCATTTCTGGTCTAGTGATTCCCGACCCCCCCCCCCCCCCCCCCCCCCCCCGCCCTCTCGAGACAACTCATTTTTTCCAATATCTGAATTTGTTCTCCTGAAACTTTTAAAAGAGCTGTGTTATGTAGTGGCGTGCGTGCCCAGCTCAGTTATGTTGACAGTGTGAACGAGACGGTGCTGCAAGTGAACCGGTCTGCACTGTTGGAACATATGCACACCGTCATCCATTTTTGATCAAGGGCCCTGAATGGAGAACTTGTAGGGAAGACAAGAAGCAAAGGAAGAGAAGAAGAAGAACCCCCCCCCCCCCTTACAGGGATCCTGATCTCAGCTTCTCTGATCCTGTCTCCAAACCTGGCCTCGCGAGCTGGGATGGAGGCCGGTTGTAGCCCCAGGAGAGGCTGTGCTCCACACGGCCAGCCTCCCACCTACGGGACATGGGCCCCTGAACACCTTCACCCTGTCAAAGAGACAACCTGTCTTCTTTCCTTTGTAGCCTAAGGCACCCACCCACCACTCCCTGGTAAATATTGAATGTGAGTCGAGGTATATTAGCCGGTGACTATTTTCAAATTCTGTTTAAACTACTGCAGTAAGTCTGATTGAAGAAATCCACTGCTGAAGAACAATAAAGCAGTTTTCCGACTGTTAATAAAAGTTAAGGATTGTTGCTGCAAACTCCTGGGGCGCAATGCTATCTTCACTGGTTCATTTTTCTTTTCATTTTTCATCTCTTCTTCTCCAGCTTTTCTCCAACTGAGGGTAACTGGTTTACCCTCCCAGAAGGAGATGTCAATGCTCAAATGAGACACGCTCGCCTGTGTTTTAATGAGGGAGTTCATTAATAAAACATGAGACAACCTTGCCTTGTTAGCATGCTATGCTAGACTTGGCTATGCTACGCTAATCTACAGCAGCTAATTCTCAACTCAGCAGGCGGTCTCTCCTAGACACCTCAGAGGGACAAGTCCGTAGGGAAGATGGTGACTGGAAAGTGACAAGGGACCAAGGTCGCCAAAGGTCATAGCACAAAGTTGAAGAAATATTACCGATAATATCCAGAACAAAATGTAACTCATGCCATGCACACTTTGTAGCTTAGTTGCTGCGGAGGTCCATGTGTGTTGTGTTTAGGCACTGAGCCATGTCATGTGAGACTCCAGAGTTGAAACCCCTCAGATTCGTTGCCCCACTTCCATGTTTGATCCAAGGTGGTGACGTTATATTCAGAAACCGAGTATCAAACTGTTCACCCCTCTGCCACCCATCGAGACTGATCACTCCACAAAGCTCATTAAAGCAGTTAGAGCCACTTAAGCCTCATTAATCACATCACACACACACACAAACATACACATGGTTTTTCACACACCAACTCAGATGAACACTCTCACACCATTAATTCCGCAACGGGCCGTCTTATTAGCAAAGATTACTAATTGCCAAGGATAAATGTACTCATCTAAAACTCAGTGTGGATAATAGCTCATTGACCTGGCAGATCTGAGCGACACCAGATCTGAATTTGAATTTCTCCTTATTGTCAAATACTCACCCATTTCTTATTTCCCAACCAATCATGACCCTATACGAGCTGAGTATTTAGGGTAAGACATGGTTAGACAGTGATGCTCATCTTTCACTCCTTGCAAACAATCCCTGTGTGTGGGAGGGTGAATAGAGCAGGTTTAAGAGTGCGTTCAGTCAGTGCGTTTTTCTACATCTCAGCACACTGAGTACTGCGTAAGCCCAGTGTGTGACTGAGTGTGTGTGTGTGTGTGTGTTTGTGTTTCCCCCAGGTGAACACAGCCATGCACGAAGCCAAGCTGGTGGAGGAGTGTGACGAGCTCGTGGAGATCATACGCCAGAGGAAACAGATCATCGCCGTCAAGATCAAGGAGTCCAAGGTACTGCAGGGCAGTGACCCCCAGACACACCTCTGTGCTGGAGCCAGGAGTCTGCCCTCCTCAGAACAGGCTCAGACCCACTCTTTCCATATCCAATGTACTTCATGTTTCTATTTTTTGCACAGGCCTACAAGGCTACTGGCTGTCTTTCCCAAGCTGCACGTTTGTTGCACCAAAGATGCACAATTTTGGTGCAATTCGTCATGGTCGGCATGTTGTGTGTGTATGTCTTGCCACTGTAAGAGCTGTAATAATCGGCTTCTCCCACACTCTTCCATAAACGCACCAATGCTCAGCAAGACGTGTGACAGGGATGTGTGTGTGTGTCTGTGTGTGTGTGGTTGTGTAGCCATATCTAATGTAGCAGGCAAAACGGTTCAGAACCCACCACTGTGACAGAAACAGGGAGACAGTCATACACACACACACCCATACAAAACCTGTCACGAAACTTCATAGGTAGCATCCGAAAGAAGGGATGAGGGAAAGGAGGTGAGAAGAAGAACAGAATGCCAAGATTTTTTGTTTAGTGTTAGTAGAAGTTTCCAGTTGCTGGGTGAGACGATCTGACGCAGTGAGCGGCCTAGGCAGTCAACAGATCAATAACAGGAGGTGTATGTGCGTCTAGAGAGAGAAGAACATGGAGCAGCTTGCTGTTTCCACTCCTGAGTGTGTCTGAACCATAAGAGACTGAGAGAGAAGAGAAGGGAAGTGGAGAGAGAGAGAGATACACAGAGAGAGAGAGAGAGAGAGAGAGAGGGAGAGGGAGGGAGGAGTGGGGTTGGTTGAGGGGGGGGGGGGGGTCGGGGTTGTTAAGTGTTAGAGGAGACCCCCAGGGCTTGTCTGGGCAGGATTGCGGTGCAGGGGGGGGAGGCATTAGGAGGGAGGAGCAGACAGGAGGGAGTGGAGACGTGGAGAGAGAGCAGAGAATGGAGGAGAGGTGACTCTGCAGCAGAACCGACAGGATTATATGGGTAGGGCCGCTGGGTAGGGCCGTGCAGCGCAGGGGCTGCTGCTACAGTACAGTAAGGTAGACAGGCAGTCAGGGGGAGGGGGGCTGGTAGAGAGAGAGAGAAGGCAGGGAGAGAAGGGGGGTCTTACATACACAGAGGGATAGAGGGAGGGGGGGAGGCAGCCACATTTCTCCTTTTAAGTAGCACATTCTCTCTCTCTCTGTCTCTCTCTCTCTCTTTCAGAAGACTCGGTCATGCTTGATCCTCCTCTTCCATGCACATAAACAAACATCGGCTTATTGTCGATGTTATTATGTATTCTCAACTGCCTCCTTTTCTTTTTCTATGCAATCTGTCTCTTTCTTTCTCTCTCTCTCTCTCTCTCTCTCTCTCTCTCTCTCTCTCTCTCTCTCTCTCTCTCTCTCTCTCTCTCTCAATAGATCTCTCTTTTTCCCTCTCTCAACCTCTAATTTCTCTGCCTCTCATCTCTCCTTCCTGCTGCCTCTATACAGTTTGTGTGTGTGTGTGTGTGTGTGTGTGTAAGTGTGTGCATGCGCATGCGTGTCTACAGTCTCAGCAAAGCCTGCAGGCTCTGAAAACACAACATTCCCTCCCTACCTGATTCTTCCATACAACCCAGTCTGAATGACCTCCATGTTAAGACTGTACCTTGTAACCCTTACTTCCACCCCCCTCTTGGTGGTGAAGGTGGTGAAAGAGAGAGTATGATAGAGAGTAAGGACACACACACACACAGACACACATCAAAACAGTCTGATACCGACATACACAGAGTCGACAGGCTGAATTGTCCAGAGTTTTTGGAGGATAATATTTGTGCTCAAAGTGCTGCAGTCAGATTTCCTAATCCCCACCCAGTGGTCCATTAGAATATTCCGGCAATACCCACTCAATATAACAGCGCTCCCTTGACATATCAGCACTGTATGACAACAGATTATTGGTGTGGGTGAACCAAGTGCTTAGCGCAAATGCCAGCCATCCCCAAAAAACTCCCAAATCAACAGCTTATAACCCTAACCTTTACAGTGTCATCCAAGTTCAGACAGATGTACTGTACTGAGTGTGACACCAGCTGACTTAGTTCAGCCCTTGTGTTAGTTATGCATTGACATTTCCTCTAGACATTACAATGTCCTGAAAAACACATTGGCATTGAGAAAGGTCTCAAAAGCTGTTTGGTTTTCTTGTTCATTTTCACTTTTGTTTTTTAAGATACAAAAACAATTCAAATGCAAAAACATGGCTATGTTTACAAACAGCGAGTCTAATGGGATTTATCTTGACATTTCGGAGCCGTGTTGCAGTTGATATCCTTTACCAAGAAGGCTGTCGTATCGCAACGCAACTTTAATTCCTCCAATCCTCTTTTCTGAGATACGACGGGAACGTATAGGTCTGCTTTCTGATGGGGTATTTAAAATAAACTGTTTACGGACCTGGAATGGCAATAAATAGCTTAATTGGAATGAGAACATTATTCAGTCTATATTGCTG
Organism: Hypomesus transpacificus; assembly: GCF_021917145.1. NCBI lineage: Eukaryota > Metazoa > Chordata > Actinopteri > Osmeriformes > Osmeridae > Hypomesus > Hypomesus transpacificus. The sequence continues at coordinate 5,733,056 of NC_061060.1, forward strand.
AGGGGGGAAATTCTAGAAGTTCTATACTTTGATTAAACACTCTGGCACAGTTGTTGTCTCTTGTCTGTGTATGGGTCTGTGTGTGACTCCTGTAGCCTAGATACTTTCTACAGTCTGAGTCCTGGGACTCCACCAGTGGTGTTTTGATAGGAGGACAGAAGCTAACACTGAATTCTCTTGTGAATAATGTGAACCTCAGGATGTTTCCCACGTCTGTTTTCTATGGGAGCCCGACATGGTGTTGGCAGAACACTACCCTCTGTTGTCACGATGGCAACAGGTTTCCACGAATCCATTGTTTCAAAACCCCGCACACATATACTGACCGTGTGACTTCAGTCCTCCAAATCTCCGGGTTATCAGACGAACGGACAGATATACGTGTGTCTTAGACAAAGCCGATATGTGACCCGTCTGCGGCTGAGAGAATGGGGCGTGTCAGGTGGTCAGTGATACCCCACCCAGGCCCTGATAACCTGAGATTGGTTCTTTTTTTCTCTCCCTCTTGTGTATGTGGGTTTCCTTTGTGTTTGTCCTGGCATGCGTATGTCCGGCCCTGTGTGTGTGTGTCCTGTATGTGTCCTGCCTGCCTGTGTGTGTCTGTCTTGTGTCTGCGCGCCCCCCATGCGTGTGCATTTGCAGGTGATGAAGCTGCGGAAGCTGGCCCAGCAGATTGCCAACTGCCGCCAGTGTCTGGAGCGCTCCAGCGCCCTCATCACTCAGGCCGAGCACAGCCTGAAGGAGAACGACCACGCGCGCTTCCTCCAGACCGCTAGGAACGTGGCTGAAAGGTGACACACACACACACACACTCTCCTGCCTCCCTTCCCTTCCTCCTACCCTCCCTAGCTTCCTTGCTTATTTTCTAGCCCTAACCCTAACCTTCCTTCCTTGCATCAACCCCTTTTCCTCCTTGCTGTCCTTGCTCACCCCTGAACCTCTCGACATCCTTTCTTCCCCCAATCCTCTTTCACCCCTCTCTCACCCCTCGCTTCTTATCTCTCTCCTTTCCCTTCTCCCTTCACCTCTACCATCTCTCCTTCTCCCCCTCGCTCCTCCCTCCCCTACCCCTCTCTCTTTCTCTCTGACTTCTCCCCTTCCCTCCTCTCCCCTGTCTTGGTAGGGAGTCAGGAGACAGAATAAGCCAGTTGGAAGAACACTGTGTGAGCAGTTTGTAGTTTGGCTCTTCCCTTGCTGTTTCCAACCCTGTCATTGATGGAGCCTCCATAGTTACCAACAAGAGCCTCATTCAGTGCCTTTCTGGCTGGACTACACTGGCTGGGCTGGCTGGCTGGCAGTGCTGGCTAGTTTACTGGCTGGCTAATCCACTGCTGGCTGGCTTGCTGGCTGGTTGGCTGGCAGGCTGATACTGTGCAGACTAGTTGACTGGCTGGACTGCGGACAGACAGACAGGCAGACAGACAGAAAGAGAGGGATGGGAGGGTGTGTGTATGGGGTGGTGGACACGGCTCCACGGGGGCCGTGGGGCTTGTCTACACCCGCTGTGCCCAGACAAACAGTGTGCCCTGCTGGCCGTACAGCTCTGTCAAGCCTCCCTGCCCTCCCTGCTGCGGCACCGAAATCTTCATCAGTATTCTGCTTCCTGTGTCTCTTTTTCCCTCGCCTCGCCTCTCTGTTTGTGGTGACCTGGACTTACCTTCCCTCACCTCCACCGCAAACCAGCCACCCCCCCCCCCACACACACACACCCACACTACCATCAATCTTTCACCCTGTTATCAACCTACTCAACCTCACCTCACCTCTCCCTCCCTCCCTACTTTACAGGGTTGCCATGGCCACAGCCTCATCCCAGGTGCTGATTCCGGATGTGAACCTGAACGAGGCCTTCGACAACTTTGCCCTTGACTTCTCCCGAGAGAAGAAGATCTTGGAATGCCTGGATTACCTCACAGGTACTGGGAGGGAGGGAGGGGGGGACGGGGGGACGGGGGATCGAGAGGGGTAGGAAGAGAGAGAGAAGGAAAGCAAGGACTGAAAGAATACAGGGTAGTATAGTGTCAGAAAGTGTCAGTATACACATATATCAAATATACTGTAAGTATAAATACAATTAAAAAGTACCAGAGAGAGATGACTGTAACGCTGGGAAACCAATGTTATTATCAGTTTATTCCAGCACTGCCAGCTTGCAGAGTATGGAGTTGTGCTACTGTGCATATAAAATGCATGAGCAAAGTGAGCCCACTGTTCCTATAAAGCGGGTCTCTGTTTGCGTGTGTTTGGCCTGGTGCTGCAGCGCCCAACCCTCCGTCCATCCGTGACGAGCTGTGCACTGCCTCCCACGACACCATCACCGTCCACTGGAGCTCCGAGGACGAGTTCAGCGTCACCTCCTACGAGCTGCAGTACACCATCTACACCGGACAGACCAACTTCATCAGTGAGTGAGGCAGCACACACACACACACACGCTCTGTCTCTCACTCTCTCCACCTCCCTCCCACCACATACATATGCTTTACACATCCTCTAACCCACACCCTCACACACCCACCCACCCACCCACCCCCACACACACACAGACCCTACAGTAGATATCACTCAGTGTTGGGGGGGGGGGGGGGGGGGGGGGGGGGGGGGGGGGGGGGGGGGGGGGGTTGCAAAACCAACACATGCAGTAGCTTCTCTGCTTTTCAGGAGCGTTTTCCGGAAGGCCTTACATAAGGCCGCACTCCCACAGTGGGTACAGCACTCCGTTGTGCAACTGCCCGTTTTTTCTCCTCAAAAGCTTTTTTTTTTTTCTGGTTCAGTCACACCGAGCCACCTCAGCTCATGACCCTTCTTTGTCTGTGTGTGGCTGTGGGTGTAAAAACAACGTATCTGGGTATCGGGGGTAACAGACTCAGGAATAGAAAAGCAGAGTGTGAATGTGGAGATTTGGAGGAGTGATTGACGCGGTGGTGTAGAGATAGCAGGCTAGCAAGGGTAACTGAGGAGAGATGGAGAGGGATAGAGGGATGGAGAGAGGGATGACTGACAGACCTGGCAGGCCCGAGGAACAGCTGCGGCCAGCAGATACTCTCCCAGCGGAGCTGGTTAGCTTCCGACACACACAGACACACACACAGACACAGACACACAGACACACACCCATGCATGCACGCAAACACCGTCACTCACTCTCTCTCTCCCACACACACACACACACACTCATGCACGTACCACACACTGTAGCTATCTCTTACAGCTCCAGCTCTCCCTGCTTCGGCACTCCTTTTAATCTTCACTCTCACTTATTCAGTTCTCTATCCTCTCCTCTCTCACACTCCCCTCCTCTCATCTCCTACCCTGTTCTCTCTTCAGCCGTGCTCTTCTGCTCTTGTCAGCTCTGCCCCCCCCTCCCTCTTCTCCTTTCTCCTCTTCAACTCTTCCAATCCCTGTCTTGGCTCTCCACGCCCCCCTCCGTGCTCTCTCCTCTCCGACCTTCATTCTCCTCTCCCTCTCCCATCTCGCTCCTCTCTTCATCCTTTTCTAATCTCTCTCCTCTGCTCGCTGTGTGCCCCAGCCTGCTCTGACAGCCAGCTGGAGAGTTGTGGTGAAGTGGTCTCCATTTCAGGCGTGATAGAACTCTGTCCAGGGTCCCCACACACACACACACCCACTCAGCCACCCTCCCGCCCCCCCACCCCCGAGGACAGAGCTGAAATCGAGAGAGAGAAATGCATTTATCTCAGACGGCCGAGTTTCTAGCATTGCTCTCGTCCCTCGGCGCTCGCTGAGTGCTTAAACGCTCCCACTCCAATGTCATCAGCTCCATGCCTGTACCCCTCCCCACGCCCTAACCTCCATACCTCCCTGAAGGAGGTGACCTGACGTGGCACACACAACATACACACGCACACACACCGGAAGAATTGAGAAACAGAGCAGAAGCTAAAACAAAATACCATGGTGTGTTTTGAAATACAAGTATTGATTCCCTTCAGGAAGGATCTTTTAATATTGAATGTTTTTATTTAATCTTTGTAATTAAGAGTGTCTGGGACTGACAACTGTTCTCTAACATGCTATTGAAAGGTTCAGTGTACACACACACGATAAAATCTAACGTATATATACATTCACCCATGCACACACACAGATTCATGCACAAACTATACCAAGTCTCCCTGCCCGAGCACTCTGTAAGTAAGACTCTATCTAGTTAACTATCTAGTTACTATCTAGCTAATTAGCCCTGAGAACTCATGACCCAGCCACCCGTGGGCTCGATTCATCATCAGCTCAGGTCGACTACATCTCCCAACATCCTCTCTGATCACAGGCGACATGATGTCCTACCCACGCACACACACACACACAACACACACCTAGCAGCCAGCCCCCATGCTGCTGATGCTGCTCCCAGATTGCAGATAACAGCAATATGAGCTTTCTGTCCTCAGGCAACTAACAGGCAGTGGTTAGATTGTTCTTTCATTTCCTTTCTTCGCTGCCAGCAGATGAGCAGGGGATTTGAGAAAGATGGAGCGATTTAGATCGAGAGAGAACGCCGGAAAAAGGCGGAGGGAGAAAAGGGGGGAGGGTGAGAGAACTAGAAAAGGAAGACCCAGGGGAGAAAAGGACGCAGAGAAGTTGAGATGGACGGATTCAATATACACACATACATGACGTGTACACGGCACAGTATATGGCATGTGTCCCTGCATGCACGTCATGGTGGCTCCTGTACGTATCAGCAAGCAAGGGCAGACATGGCTCTGGCTCGTGTGGGTGGGTGGACCACTCGCTGCAGCCCCCCAATATCAACCATGACGGTTACACAGGCCAGCTGTGTTTCTGTATGGAGTAGGTGTACACTCTACTACACCAGCTCATTCATCAACCCTTTCATCCCGCCATTGTTCTGTCAATATCCCAGTCAATAGCTACACACTGCCAGGAGATACAGTAGTGGTGACACTTCATTAAGACTTAATTGTAATGTTTTCGATGGTGGAGATAGATAGATCCATCGCTGTGTTTTAGGCTCCATTCATTCCTTTTACTGAAACCTAAATTGTGCTTATTTGTGTCAATGATTTGATGATACGGACAGTGAGACTATCAAACGGATATCTGTGGGATATCTCTCTGTGTGTGTGGTCTATTTCTTTCAAAATAAAAGTATTGGTTGAGCTGTATTTAGTCTTGCATACACTTACATACCTACTTTATCTACCATTCCCTCAGTCTGACTAAATTGGGTCCCCTGCTAGGCTTGGTCGTTTAGCTCTAACAATCAGACACACACACACACACTTTATGCTCTTGATGTTTTCTCTGTGGTCTGTGAGGGATTAAGATCTATTGCCTTAGATAGAAGACACAGATTATATCGGGGCCATCAGTACAGCCTATTGTGTTGAATATGAATGCCACGGCTGTATCTCAGTTGTGATGTTTGCTTGATCCGCGTAAAGCCTCTCCTCATTTCATGCGCCCAGGCACACAACAACAAATGCACCCAAAACGACATAGAGAGGCATTCAAAAAGACCAAAAAGGTACACTTCAACTGTACTTCATACTTACCTACTTTTTACATCCTTTAAGAGGAACCTGTGCAGACATGTTCTCTGTTGTTGAGACACACTAACAGGCTCTGACTGCTCCACACACATTCTCACGCACTGCGGCCCCTTTTCCACCGACGCAATTTGAGGGCCAATGTGGAGCCCTTCTCAAACCATCATATGCGTTTTGACAGCAAAAGAACCAGCGTCCGGCCTGGTGAACTGCATCCAGAGACGGGGGTAACACACAATTTCTCTGTTGTTGTCTCCTCCACACACCCAAACACGCGCACACACACCCAAAACACACACACACACCCACACACACACACACACACACACACCGGAACCTGTCTATTGCAGCATCAAAGACTGGTCTGGAGTCTCAGGCAGGGCCGCAAGCAGTCCTGCCTCTCTCCCATGATGCCTTGTGTTTCACTCATCCTTTCATCTGCCCACAGACAAAGGCTTAGACAGACAGACGGACAGACAGACACTCACACACTCACACATACTCACAAACACACTCACATCCACACACAACCTTCAACTCAGACTCTCAGTTATAGACACACTCCTAAATCCTCGCATACACACACACACACACACACACACAGATAAGAACAGTCATAGTTATAGAAACAGTCAGAATACTCACACAATCACATTAGTCTGGGAATGCTTGTCAGGGCCCCGCTCACCAACCCCTCCCTCCCCCCCCCCCCCCCCCCCCCTTCCCTTCCCACCAACCCCTCTATCTCTCCCTTTCTTCTCTCTGAAATGACACATTCGCTCGCTCTCATCTCCTGCTCTGCTTTGAAGTCGCTGGGCGAGTCAGGAGGCAGTGGGCCAGTGTCGGGGGTAAACCTACGCCGACAGCACAAAGCAGTGCGCTGTAGTTTTCCATTCCAATTCCGGCCATCAAAGGACGAGATCAACAGCATTTTTGAAACGTGCAACAGGAACTCATTCTCTAATATGCCTGCGTTCTCCCCCCTCCCGGTGTGAAGGGACAGCTGCTTCATTCAAATAATAGAGGGGCGAGTCTGAAAGAGAGTCTGTGTGGACGAGTGAGGGGTCATGGGGGGGGGGGGGCTTTTACTTTGAAATTTCCTCATTCATTCTTAAAAGGCCCCTGACTTTTAACGGAGCTTATTTTACGTCACGTTAAAGTATTTATGTTTACAAGCAGATGCGAATGTTATTACTTATACATGCTGTTGCCAATCTCACTTAATAATTCATCGAGTGTCCCAACTTAAAGGGACAACTCCGTACTTGAAAAGTGCCCTTTCTTTCATTTCTTTCTTTCTCTCTTAAGTACAATAACCACTGTGAGGAAGAGGAAACCGCCTTGGGCTTCTGTTATCTTCAAAGAATTGTGTTTGACCAAACAAAAATACAACGTAGAATGACAGTGACTTCCTCGCGCCCCTGCTTTAATGTAGGTGGGAATGGAAATGTATCCATATTTAACGAGGGGCAACATAAGCACAGCATTGCTAATGAGATTTGTGACTATTAGGATTCTGTGTCGGCAGCACTGTATGTCTGCAACGCACACGCAGTGTGTCATGGGTTCTGTATGTTTACATACTGATTGGACATGCAGTCGCATGTTCCCTTGTGTGCAGTAGATGACGATTGTGCGTGTCCTGTTGTTTACCAAATGAAGAATATCCTACCACCACTCCTGCTCTGTGAGTCTACTTCCTGTATGCTTTCACCGCATCTCTAAACGTCCTCACACTCCATCGTCTGGGATTGGTTGATTTCATTCTTGCCCCGGGGCCAAAGACGCCATGATAGACCAGGATGCTTGATGGGTGGGATAACCGTGTCTGCAGTGAGCTCATTAAAATGACATGGGAACACAGATGAAAGAACTCCGGTAGACTTGAAGCAGGAGTTCTGATAGACAGCAAGGATGATTTGATGCCTTTTCTTCCTCTTTTATTTTTACGCTGGAGAAATATTTTTTTCATGAAGGTCTAAGTTTCTACTCTTTCTCCTGTAGTGGAGGGGGGGGAGTTCAGGCGTTTTTAAGATGGTAAGATGGTAATTTAAATCCACCGCTATGATTAGCTGATAAGGCAGCTTAAATCTCAGCAGTGTACACACACACATGCGCTCTCACCCTCGTCTGTCTGGTCTCTCCCACCCATTCTCTCTCTCTTATTCATTATATCTCTCTCCCTCTCTCTCTCTCCCTCTCTAGATATATATATAAAAAGCTAAACGAAATGTAGGTATGCCCAAGCACATATTGTTGACCATCCCCTGCTGTCTCTCTCCCCTCCTCCCTCCCTCTCCCCCTTCCAGGTCTGTATAACTCGGTGGACAGCTGGATGATCGTTCCCAACATCAAGCAGAACCACTACACGGTCCACGGCCTGCAGAGTGGCACGCGCTACATCTTCTTCGTCAAGGCCATCAACCAGGCGGGCAGCCGCAACAGCGAGCCGGCCCGCCTCAAGACCAACAGTGAGTGATGCGCTGCTGTGACGGCCCCTTAAACCCTCCTCAGTCCTCCCGCCTCCACGGCCCCCCTTCTCATAAAGTGTGTTCTAGTCTTGGACTGGAAGCATTGGTTAGGTGCCATCCGTGTGGAGCGATGACCATGGGACTCACGTCCGGAATCCTCCCTGTCGCTCACACTCACACAACACACTTGTCGTTTTCTTGTCGGAACTGAACATTGATATTGACCTAAATAGATCTTGGTCACTTTGTTGAACAAGTCCAACAATGGGGTGCTCCACCATGCAGGCTCCCTCACCCTGTCTCTGGGCACACCCCAGCTTTGAGGCCTCAGCTCTGGGCAGGTCCACTAGCATCCACTCGACAGCATCTTGGGCCTGGTGTCTTGGGTCCATGGCCTTGGTTGACTATCACTACAGGCAGTGAATGAATCAATGAGTCCATCCATATCTGGGATAGAGAGACATGCTTTAGAACCATACCATGTACTAGTGCCAAGCCAGGCTTGATCATGACACCATTAGATGGCTTACCCTCCTCTCTCTTTCTCATCTCTCTTTCTTGCTTTCTCTGTTTCTCTCTTTTATACCCCCTCTCTTTTTCTCTCTCCCACTCCATCTTCCCCAACGGCACAATAGCAAACTCAGGGCTGAGCGTCTAACTTCCTCGCCATCTCTTTTTCTGTCTTTCTCAGTTTCTCTCACCCTTTTCTCTGTCTCAGTTTATTTCTGCCCCCTTGATCTCTTCTCTCTCTCTCTCTCTCTCTCTCTCTCTCTCTCTCTCTCTCTCTCTCTCTCTCTCTCTCTCTCTCTCTCTCTCTCTCTTTCTCTCTCTAGACTCTCTCTCGCTCTCTCTTTCTCTCTCTAGACTCTCTCTCTTTCTCTCTCTAGACTCTCTGTCTCTCTCTCTGTCTCTCTCTCTCTCTCTCTCTGTCTCTCTGTCTCTCTCTCTCTCTGTCTCTCTCTGTCTCTCTCTCTCTCTCTCTCTGTCTCTCTCTCTCTCTGTCTCTCTCTCTCTGGCTCCATCACCCTCCTGGGTGTGATAGCAAACACAGGGTTGCCATTTACCTTGCAGGTGCGTCACCCAGAGCTCCTGCATTCTCACGCCTGGAGTGTGACGGCGGACTAAAGGGGTCTAGCTTTGCGTGGCTGGGATGGGCTGTGGTGGCTGGCTGGCTGGCCGCATTAAGAGGGATTATTGCATCAGAGGCTTTGCAAAGTCACCCGAGGGGAGGTTTGGAGGTGAAACACAGGGTATCTGCAGCTAGCAGCTAACAAGCCCAGCCCCCATCCTTCCTCCCTTCTTCCATAATTTCTCTCCCTCCGTTTCTCTCTATCTGTTTGTATCTCTTTTTCCCCTCTCTCTCTCCCTCTCTCTTTCTCCCTCTCTCTCCCTCTCTCTTTCTCTCTCTCTCCTTCTCTCTCTCTCCCTCTCTCTTTCTCTCTCTCCCTCTCTCTCCCTCTCTCTTTCTCTCTCTCTCCCTCTCTCTCTCCCTCTCTCTCTCCTTCTCTCTCTCTCCCTCTCTCTTTCCCTCTCTCTTTCCCTCCGGTGGTAGCACCGTGGGCTGGCAGTGGTTTATCGCAGCACCCAGCGACTGAGCGTCACTCGCTGTCACTCTACCATGTCACTGTGCTGGGTGCCCTGGGCTTCTCCCTCTCTCTCCTTCTCTTTCTCCACTCTGTCTCTCCTTCTCTCTCTCCTCTCTCTCTCCCTCTCTCTCCTTCTCTCTCTCTCCACTCTCTCTCTCCTTCTCTTTCTCCACTCTGTCTCTCCTTCTCTCTCTCCTCTCTCTCTCCACTCTCTCTCCTTCTCTCTCTACTCTCTCTCCACTCTCTCTCTCCTTCTCTCTTTCCATCTCTCCCTCCTATCTCTCTCTCCTTCTCTCTCTCCTTCTCTCTCTCCTTGTCTCTCTCCATTTCTCTCTCCGTCGCATCTCTCGCCTTCTGTCTACCTCTCCCCATTCTGTCTGTCTCTCTTGCCCCCCCCCCCCCACCTAGCTCCCCACACCCAGCCACCACTCCCACTCCTTGTCACTCATCCAGCCCCCTGTCCTCCCCCTGCTTCCCCCTGGAGCGCCACGGCAACATTTAGTCACAATGGTGCCGTGACACTGCGTGTCCACCCACTCTCAGGTTGGCCGCAGATTAGCTGCCTGGATTGGCATGTGGTATTTACCCTCTCCACGGGAACCAGCATACGGCTCAACGCAATAACAAAACAGTCGGCGCTAAGGAGATGTTGTTCTCCTGACAGCCATGTTTGTTTCCGTCTCCGTAGCATTGGCACACGCGCACACAATTTTACTCATGCATATGCACACAGGCACACACAGGCACATATACACAGGCACACACATCCACATACTTAACACACTCAAGCACACGCCCACGTGTGTATGTGGACGCAGACACACACAAATAAACCACATCAGTCAGCTCTTCACAGAAAGGTAGTTTTGTGGCAGAAAAATGGGTCACAACTCAACTAGATTTACCTTTTGATGTGACAGACCGTTGCAGGGCTTTCCCCAAGTGAGAGCGTTGGCACCCACAGACACCCAAGGAGAGGCATCTTAAGTCGAGGGACGCGTTTTTATTTTACCTCGAGTCAGCCGGCTTCCATATTTGGGTTTTGATTGTTGTATCCTTAGCAAGGTCCCAAGCGAGAGGCTTGAAGGCCCTTTATTCTTTAAGCTCCACGCCTGTCACATTCCTGCGCCACTCGCCAAACATTTTCACAGAACGAGACGTGGCGCGTACACTAGACCCGTCCCTCTAACCCATCGAGAAGCTAAGTAGAGACGCCTTTTCTTTCTATTCACCTTCTTCTATATCTCGAGGAAAAAAGTGTAGCTCAGCAGCAAAGGGTTTTGCACGGGCCGAGCAGTTGAGATTGTCTAACACAGAAGCCAGTGATGTCGACAGTATACAGTGCATCACATGCATAGAGTTCTGATAGAACATACTGTTACCAAACACCCTGTGCTCCATCTTACATGTGATCCACATTACAATAGGTTTCCTCTTTCAAATGCTGTTGTTTGAGATGATGGAAAGGAGATGTTTGCCTGCAAGTCTTAAGGGGCTCACTGTTTTCCTCTCCTATCTCTCTCTGTTCTTACCCTCTCACCTCTTTCATTGAGGCCCTCGGTCTCCCTTCTATCATTCAATCCTTTTCTCTCTGTGTCGTTCTCTGACCTCTCTCTCTGTGTCTCTCTCTTTGTCTTTCTGACCTCTCTCTCTGTGTCTCTCTGTGTCTCTCTGACCTCTCTCTGTGTCTCTCTGACCTCTCTCTGTGTCGTTCTCTGACCTCTCTCTCTCTGTTTCGGTCTCTGACCTCTCTCTGTGTCGTTCTCTGACCTTTCTCTGTGTCTCTCTGACCTCTCTCTCTGTCATCGCCCTCCTCTGGCTCACCCACAACTGTGGCACTTCATCTTCTCACTTCCTCTTACGCCCTCTTTCTCTTTTTTCTCCCTCCTCCCCCCATTCTGTCCTGCCATCTGTGTCTCCGTCCCCAGGCCAGTGCTGTCATCTATGCCATCTCTCTCTCTCTCTCTCTCTCTCTCTCTCTCTCTCTCTCTCTCTCTCGTGCGCGCGCTCTTACTCTCTCTCGCTCTTTCTTCTCTCTCTCTCTCTCTCTCTCTCTCTCTCTCTCTCTCTCTCTCTCTCTCTCTCTCTCTCTCTCTCGTGCACGCGCTCTTACTCTCTCTCTCGCTCTTTCTCTCTCTCTCTTACTCTCTCTCTCGCTCTTTCTCTCTCTCTCTTACTCTCTCTCTCGCTCTTTCTCTCTCTCTCACTCCTAGGCAATGGGGGGGAGAGTGTCATCTACGCTGTCTTGACAAGTTTACTCCAGCGTGTAATCCCAAACACACCCACTCAGGAATGTGTGTGCATGTGTAGCACACCCGCCCTTCAAACACGTTGCATAATTCCCAGTGGCACTGATACAGGAATTCAAACAGAACCACATCTGAGGACTGTTAAGCCACACAACCAACCCAGCTAACACACTGTATATATATATTTTTTTAAAGCCACCCAGGATATGACATCACAGACTGTGGTTAGGGGTGATGGAAATGTAGCAGGAGTGGGGTGTGATTGTCCACCTGAGGAAAACACAATTGAATTAATGATGGCACTAGATGAAGACCTGATGAAGACAAGGAACATAGTGTGTGTGTGGAGAGTGTGTGTTTGTGTAAAGTATGTGTGAGTGCATAATGTGTTTGTGTGTGTGTTTGCGAGGGAATGGAACAAGAGAGAGTTTGTGCACTTGTGCGTTCATAGCATGTGACCTCTACACCTCCTGCCACCATCTCTCTCTTATTCACATCCTCACCAAGTGCCACCAGTTCCTTAGCACACGTGTCACCACGTATCTAAGAGCAGAGAGGGGGAACAGAAAAGGAACAGAGAGGAGATAGGGAGTGCTGAAAGGGACATCAAATGGCTCTTTGCCTCTCAGCTTCAACCTGCATGTTAAATGCAGTCTGTGTTTGTCATGGTGATGGAATAGCGTGTTCAGGATGTGAGGGGCTAAATGCAAGGAAAGCGACAATGATGCAAGCTGGTGATTTAGCATGTCACTAGGCACATACCGTAGCATGAAGACATTGATGGTGGGGGGGGGGGGGGGGGGGGGGGGGGGGGGAGTGTGCCTCTGTATATATTATTAAAGAATCTAAAAATACTTTTTTGGCAGCAGTCTTATATGGATGCATTTGGTTGGAGTGCATCCGCTGGAGACGGGTGCACATCAAATATCTATGGACTGACATTATCTGGGAGTGCCACCCATCAGTTCACTGCATCACAGAAGTGGAAGGTCATTTCTTTATTAAATTACGTAACATTTGGTCATTTCATGTGATGATGTCAAGTGGGACCGTACTGATTCTTCTTATGGAATGTCTGTTGCAAACAGCTGGTCCATTGAGACTGACATTTGTGCACAGGAAGCATGAAATCTAACTAAAGTCTGTACTGAGTAGGTTTGTGTTGGTTTAATAGAGTTAGAGAGGAGACTTAATTCATTACAGCCATCCGTCCATGTCTGAACCATCAATCAACATCAGATACCAATATAGTACAACACACACACACACAATCAATGTAAAAGCCCATTGATGCACTAAATACAGTTCAACACATCACTGTGGTGACCTTTTGATCATGCTTAGGTTATAGCTTGTTCTCAGAGATGTTTCGAGCCATTTCAAGACTTTTTATCCTAGCATCTATGTGCGTCAGACATTTGATGATTGGCAAAGTCCTCGCTTCCCCCTCCTTTTCTGTCGTTGAGGCGCTGTCATGACCTCACCAGCAGCTCATCGGGTGTCCCTGGGTGTTATCTGACGGCATGTTGTGTTTTTACATCTCAACCTGCTCCGAGGCGTCAGTTAGTCTATAGAATGCCTGTCCCTCCACCACCATCTGACAGCTTGTTCCTGAGGAGAGTTTTCCTAAGGACCTTACTGGGGTCTGTTTGAGGTCTCATGTTTGTGTTGCATCAATAAAAGATGTGCTGGGAGCTCTCCTCCCTTCCCAAGCATCGAACTAACACACGGTAGCAATCGAACAGAGCTGACACTCTGGGCTGTTTATTTCTTTTTTTTGTTCTTTTTTTTTGCTTTCTTCCCTTCCTAGCCGAGACCAAGTCAGACAGTGTGTGAATTGGGATTGTCGGCCATATTGTTTGTATTTGAGAGGCGTGTGATAAACAAAGCCGTGCGTAGACCGTGAGGCCGCCTCCACTGAAGATTAAACTAGAGCTGAGAAATATCAAGTGACAACAACTCCCAGAGGGCTTCGCTGTTTACTTCCTGTTAAAGGACCTGGGATAATATTTACCCAGGCTGCTCTGCCCGTGACGTGCCTCAAGTTGTCGCTGGGCTCCCTGAGGAGCCTACAGAGGGTTATGGCAGCAGTCAGGGCTGCCTAGCACAATCTGCTCTCTGCAAAGTCTCCTAGTCAGAGAGGTAACACTGTCTTCTCCTCTCTCACCCTCTGTGTGTACAGTTTGTACTTGTGTTCCTGTGGTGTATGTGTGTCATGCGTGTTCTGTACATGTTGCTTTATATTTTGGCCGTGTGTACGCCAGGATATGTAGAATACGTGGAAACAAGTGTGTGTGTGTTCATGTCTAGGTACTGGACTGGCCTTGTTCTCTGAGGTCATCCGTTACAGTGATTAAAAATGATTTTGTGTGTTTGTTAACCTTTTGGGACCTTTCTGAGTAGTGGGTATACCAAGATACATTTTCATCCCCATTTTATTCATTTAGCAGATTCTTTAATCCAAGGCCACACACAAATACTGTATATTAAAGGAAGAGCAGAAGATCAAGGATCAGACGTGCGTAGCGCTACAGTATTTCAGAGTCAAGGAACAGTCTGTATTTACTTGCCTCATCACAAAGTAACCACATTTCAGGTAACAGGCACGGTGAACAAAAATAGATCAGGAAACACGTACGGTATATGTTCATGTACAACTTTTGTCCTTGCTTGCCAGGATGTATCATACATCACACAGAACGTCACGTATGTGTCTGTCCCTGTATGTGCTCTCAGGCATCATAGATGGACGGTAAACGTGGAATGACACGCGTGTTCGAGGGTAGCACAGTAAATGCTCCCAGGGTTGTGCCCTGAGCAGAGTCCAGTGGAGGGTGAAGCAGAAAAGGTCATCTTTAAATGATGTATGTACTGGAGCCCTCCACCATGACCCCTGCCCCCGCCAACCCTACTGATGCCAGGCCCCCGACCCCCCTGGCCCCTACCTGGGCAGGCTTGTATGTGTTGCACGCACACAGATAAAGACATCAGAGATGGTGCTCTGCCTAGCCATGCGTCTCATTCCTGTGAGGTAAAGGAAGCATGTTGTCTCGAGGGCTGGACGTGACCTTCGGAGTGTAAAGGCAATTCACGCTTCAAGTCCGTTCATCTGCCATCCTTGGAATTGCGAATGAATGGTTCAGCCAAAGTTCACCTAACTATATATATAGATATTTACATATACATACATGTAAATACATATATATACATATAGAAATAAACTGTATACTGTAATATACAGTATATTATACTGTATAACTCCGGCTGCTAAGCACACAGAATGACAGAGATTGACACTGTGAAATTATGTTTCCTCTCGAAGACCCAGACTGGAGATGAGTATTCTTGTTCTCCATGTTGGTACATGTGGAGCAGGTCTCTCTCGCATTGTCTCAGTGAGTTGGAAGTCTTTTATTACTATCATTTTATTCAGGGTGAAAACTGTTAAACCCACATTTAAGACCCACTGATGTGGGATGCTCTGTTATCTTTGTGGGGGCCTTCATTTGGAATGTGTGTGTGTGTGTGAGTGTGCCACCTGGGAGGCTGAGCGATGCTCCTAACGAGGTGACACTTTGAATGACACATCGCCTGCTTTGATACTTCTGGAAATTAAAATAGAGAATGTGTGTGCGGTTGTGTGTGTGTGTGCGTGTGTTTATGTATGCACGTGTCTGTGTGTGTGTGTTCACAGTGTGGTGCCACACGTCTCTCATGCCTGTTTCACTGCTGATGACAATGAGGGCAGTGCTCGTGTGCGTGTGTATGCACACATTAGTGACTGTTTGCATGTGTGTTTGTCCTCTGCCTTTGGTCACATGGCCCCTCCCCTCCTTCACACCCTCCTCTCAGGAGTCACCCACTGGAAGCACATGACAGAACCATGGTGTTTGAAAATGGCTGCGCTCGCGGCGATAAGCAGTTCAAAGAAGGAAGCGTATTAATGTAATTGGCTTCAAGCAGCAGCAGCAGCAGCAGCCCTCTCATATCCACGCGCAGACACACACACAATCTCAGCCCACAGTGGTCAGATTATTGGGCGGGAAGGGTTTGGGGGGGGGGGGGGGGGGGCAGCTCCTTTGTCGCTCATTAAGCCTTGAGGCAGGGGAGTTAAATGTCATGTCCTACAGGTCCTAGAGGGGTGACCTCCGTGTACCTGTCACAGACACACACACACACATACACAGGGTTGCTCTGTTCTGTTCTATCCTCTCCAGTCATCCCTGTTTCCCCTCTCTCTTTTACTCCTGGTCACATCTCCATGCTCGCTCGCCCACGTATGAGAGCCTCAGCAGGGTTGGGAAGGAGCTGAGTAACAACAGGCGTTGGAAAAGTCCTCATTTCTGTTGTTGATATATGTTGCTCGCAATGTTCATCATGGCTTTTTTCTCTTCCTTCCCCCACCCCTCCCGCTCTTACCCTTTCCTCCCCCACTCCATTCTCCCATCGCTTCTCTTTCCTACTCGGATCTTTCTCTCGCTCTCCTCCACCCAGGTCAGCCATTTAAACTGGACCCCAAGACGGCCCACAAGAAGCTGCGTCTGTCCAACGACTGCCTGACCATGGAGAAGGACGAGAGCTCGCTGAAGAAGAGCCACACTCCCGAGCGCTTCAGCGGCACGGGCTCTTACGGCGCCGCGGGGAACGTCTTCATGGACAGCGGCTGCCACTACTGGGAGGTGCTGCTGGGGGCCTCCACCTGGTAGGACACCATGAGGGCCAAACCTTACCTCCACACCTCACCTACACTCCTCACCTACACACCTCACCTCCTCACCTCACTTCCACACCTCACCTCCACACCTCACCTACACACCTCACCTCCTCACCTCAACTCCACACCTCACCTCCACACCTCACCTCCACACCTCACCTACACACCTCACCTCCACACCTCACCTACACCCCTCACCTACACACCTCACCTCCACACCTCACCTCCTCACCTCACCTCACCTCCACACCTCACCTCCACACCTCACCTCCACACCTCACCTACACCCCTCACCTACACACCTCACCTCCACACCTCACCTCCACACCTCACCTCCTCACCTCACCTCCACACCTCACCTACACCCCTCACCTACACACCTCACCTCCACACCTCACCTCCACACCTCACCTCCTCACCTCACCTCCACACCTCACCTCCACACCTCACCTCCACACCTCACCTCCACACCTCACCTCCACACCTCACCTAGGCCGGCCATCTTTTCTGTAAATCCCACCAGGCATTATTTTGTGAGGTATCGTTTCTCAACCCCCTCCCCCTCTACAGGTACGCAGTGGGCGTGGCCTACAAGTCCGCGCCCAAGAACGAGTGGAGTGGCAAGAACTCGTCCTCCTGGGTGCTGTCTCGCTGCAACAACAACTTCATGGTGCGTCACAACGGGAAGGAGATGCAGGTGGAGGCCAGCCCCCAGCTGCGGCGCCTGGGCGTGCTGCTGGACTACGACAACAACTCGCTGTCCTTCTACGACGCCATGAACTCTCAGCACCTGCACACCTTCGACGTGGCCTTCGTGCTGCCTGTGGCGCCCACCTTCATGATCTGGAACAAGTCAGTCATGATCCTGTCAGGCCTGCCCGTGCCTGACTTTGTGGACTGTAGTGAGCAGCAGCAGGACCTCTGTCGCCAGCAGGAGTCTCCCTACGGCTCCGGGATGAAGTCCTGCCACTAAGGCATCCTGGGACTTGGAGTCTCATGTCTCTGGGTTTCACATTTGAGTGTCTTGAGAACCAGGGTTGAGCTCCAGACATCGAGACCTACAATACGCTATGGTGGGAGAGGGTGGGGTATAGGATCCTCTTTGCAAAGTGTGCCGTTTCTCTCTCTCCATTTGAAAGCCTTGGGTTGGTGTACGTAGAGATTCCATCTTGTTTCTGGAATCCAAACGAAAGTTTTAAATTCCTGTTTAACGGGGAAGAGAGTGCACTCTTGGGGAAGAAAAATATTATGTAAAAGATTCAGAGTTCTGCAGAAGATTGGCCATTGGTTGGCCAGGACTTTGGTCAGTGGACAGTGCCAGATGCCAGAAAACCAGATTGGTTTTCTCAACCAGAGGGGTCTTCTTCTTCATTTATTTTACCATCATCCTCTTGGTTAGGTTTTTCATTGGTAGGTGATGGTTGCCGACACCGACTTGTGTTTAAGGCTGGTTTTGTTTCTGATATTCCAGATCACCAGAGGTTTATTTGCGTTATGTGACTACTAGCGTTGTATCATAAGAAATGTATTGATTACGATTTAATAGAAGAAAATGTTGATTATTTATGAATACTAAGTTGGTTTGCTTTTTTTGTCAATCTCATTGTATTCTCATAATGCACTTTTAAGATTGACCATTTTCTCAGTGTGTATAAAATAGAACTGAATTGGGCCGGGTTGTATTTTTTAGATAGCATAGTAAATTTATCTTGTATAGTGAAAGGAATATGATAACGATGTTTATGCGGTTTCTATCACATGAATCAGGATAAACCTGACAAGATGATGACAGTGTTGAATAATATTGAGGGAGGAGAGGGTGAACAGGTGCTGTGCTGTGCTTCTGGGTGTCATGGCATGCTAAGGTGTTCACTCTGGGATTTGTTCACACACAAAAACATGTATCCACACTCCATGTTTTTATGGTTTGGTTTGGTCGTGATGGTGCATGTAACATTGTAGGATTCCACTCACAGATCCCCCTGTGGTCATGTATTTTTTTCTACATACAGGAAATCCAGTTTGCCACAACATCCGATTTCACCTGTAGTATCTCTCAAAGTCCAACCCAGTCCCCCTTGTCCAATCACAAGTGAAATTACTTCTACTTCCAAGTAGACCTCATCCCCAGTTGAATGCGATATTAAAACATATGGTCCAACCAGCGATTCATTTCGAAAACTGAAGTGTGGTCACAATTAATTAAAATTCCACAGTCATGGAAACCACATAATGCTTGTTAACTTGATGATTCCTGCAAAGCATGCCAGGGTTTCACTTGACAAACTAAATTACACTTTCCACTAAATCAAAAGTAAAAAAAAAAAAACCTCTTCACTCAATCTAATTAATTAATTTCAGCATTCATTTGAAGTTTACAATGTATATAAGGTTTTGTCTATAAATATAAGTAGCTGTTTAACCAGAAGTAGACATCTTCATGTTGTGTGCAAAACAACTCTACTCTTGGTTAAAGTGTGTGCAGACTGCAAGCAAGGCCAAGCATTATATATTTTCCATAAATGTGAGCAATGGTATGTTTGGAGAACAGGCATCACAAAGAGACAACCATAAGCTCTACAGTGCGCTCGAAAAATAAATAAAAATGCAACCTGGAACATAGTTATTTATTTGGAAACCTGCTACCAAGGTTTTTGTGTATTATGAAATCCTTAAAGTTAGTTTTCAGGGCTAATGATGATCGGATCGACAATCAGTAATGTATTTACACGTGTAGGCAAATATAAAACAAATATTTCTGTGTTGACAGTGAAGGCATGGCAATAAGCATGTACTACTTGGTATACTGTCAAAATTGAGTTCTCATTACACCTGTACAGATTTAGGAACTGGCTCACGTACTACTGATCCCACTACTCTCCACTCTGTCCACATATCAGTGAGTTTTATTTTCTCATAACTGAGTGTTCCCACCTCATCCTGATTTAAATGTTTTTGTTCTGTTTTGAATTCTTTTTTTTTGAAAGCACAAAAAACGACACTCTGTCAGGTTTGATTGGTCCACAGAGAAACCAGAGGAGGAAGTCCACATCAGAGGATCAGAGGTTGGCCCTTTCTCCACTTCCTGAAAGTAGAAAGAGTAGAGTTTCTACTTGAAGAGTCTTGTGTTTCATGTGTGAGCATGTCCGTTCCATGAGAACTGTAAAATATGGCTTCTCGCCCCAAAAAGGTTTCTTTACAAAACTGCATTGACATGCAAAGTGATGTACAGTCACTACTGCAGGTTACAAGTGGTGTCTGGTTCTTTGCTTCTTCTTATTTATTTTAACATTTCAGTAGATTTATGAATGTCATGTTCTCCAAAAGCCCACTGCGATGACCAGTCATGGGTCAGATCCTTGTGTACATTGTCTTAACTGGGACTGACTAACCAACTGAGGTTCAGTTCATCAGTAGGGGTACTCCTGGCTGGGTTGCTGCATGTCAATGTGACTCCTGAGAAGTTTATCCTTCATCCCTGGGGATGGGTTCAAATATTGCTATACATATTCATCAGAACACATCCACCAGAGTCGCCAGAATTTAGACTTCTCGTGCATATCAGATAGTTTGCTGTGCATTTATTCTTTATCAATTGATGAATAAATATATATATATATATTGATTTACAGTTTACCCTCAGTAGTTCTGTATGCTGTAGAAACTCATTTAGTTTCTGTGTTCCTCAAGCTTATTTTTAGAAAATGTCAACAAATTGAACTGAGCTCGCTCCCCTCCTTTCAGTATTTCAATCGACACAAAAAGAGGATCGAAAGAGTTGTGTTCATCAACATGACACTTCAGTTTCAATAGGTATACTAGCCTTTAGTGAAAAAGGATTGTAAATCATAGTATGAAATACAGTATATATTATATAATGTATAATATACAAAAATTATATGAACTATTGTTATTTATGTGAACTCAAGTCCAATTAAAAGTCTGATCCCAAACATGTTTTGTGTCTTCTCATTCCAGTAATTTATTTGGAGAGGTAACTTTGATCTCTTATTTAACACAATCATTTAGAAGGTCCCTTTAAAGATCTATACTGTAGATGTTCAACCATCATCTGGCTAAATGTTTTAACAGGTGCAGCAGGTCATTTGAGCATCATAGGGAACAATCTTTTATAGTTTGTTCTGTATTCACTTGAAATACCAACATCCTCAATATCACCCAATTTTGTCAACCACAAAGCCCTACAGATCTCTATTGACCAAATCAGAGTTAGTATTTAATTCCTGTCCTCCCAAATAGCGAGGACAACACTGGGGGCTGAAAGAGCCTGGACGTTCATTACAATCAACAAAAGTGCAAATTAAATTTCCTGAACCCCGTGGGTGAGATAGCATCAGGGATCGCACAGTAAAGGGAAAGTAAAGACAGTGGTAGTCCTAAACATGTAGGACTACGAAGACAGGTCAACTCTGTTGTAATCATACCCTGTGGGTACCAGTATGAGAGTCAGAGTCCGGCCCTGGAAACGCTGGCACGCGGCCCAGGTGACGGCTGTGCCTGCGACTGGCAGAGCGTCCTCGGACTGGCAGGTCATCCAGGGCCCAGGGTCAGGTTGGTAGGGTGATGCCCGCATGTTAATCATCTGCTGTTCTTGGCACTGGGCTGAGCCCTAGCTAGTGTACCCCTGTTGTTCTGTGGCACAGTACAAAAGTACCCTGAAGGCATGGCTTCTTGCCCCCACACCAG
Organism: Hypomesus transpacificus; assembly: GCF_021917145.1. Classification (NCBI taxonomy): domain Eukaryota; kingdom Metazoa; phylum Chordata; class Actinopteri; order Osmeriformes; family Osmeridae; genus Hypomesus; species Hypomesus transpacificus. The sequence continues at coordinate 5,754,314 of NC_061060.1, forward strand.
AAAGATGGTGTAGGGGAAGAGGCTTCTTATGGGTTTTGTAGGAAAAGTTACAAAAATCGGGAAGATGTTTTTAAACTTTTTTTTGCAACAACAGTTGAGAACAGATGTCAACACAAAATCGACACTGCTCTCTCTCTCTCTCTCTCTCTCTGTCTCTCTCACTCTATGAACCCAATCATTTTGAAATTGCCAATTGATTCCAATGCTATTTCCAAGCATTCCATAAAAAAATCATTTAGTTAAATCAAGTAAATGCAGACTTGTTGGCTTGTTAAATCGTTTGTCACTGCAGCCCCCGATGCAGTGTAAAACAACAAACTAATTGGATTGAGTAAAAACATATTGTTTTACACATTGTACATATTGGGGAAAGAGGGACCTATTGAATGTTGCAGGATGACTGATCTGTATTGTGAATTAATCAATCTTACAACAGTACCCTCAAACCATATCAACGCTCTTGTTCTTAGAAAAAAAACAAGTATCCCCTTTCCTAACAGATTCACTGGCCCGGTTTACAAAAGCTGTATTTGCATGTTTCTGCCGGTTCAAAATGTGCATGCCCAAAGGTTATAAATTTTTTTGGTCACAACCATAAGACTCAAAAGTTTACAGATCAGTGAAGCAGTGAGGAAGGTTTTTGTAGACTTCCTCGGTAGACCTGCATTAGACCTGTTCAATAATGGGCAGCAGCCAGTGGAGGCCTGAGAACATCCATAACAGACCTGAAGAGTAAGACTAGGAGGAGGCTGGTGTCTGGCTCAGAGACAGGGCCCCAGGACATCAGCACCCAAACAGGCAGTAGATCTCAGGGAACCCGGAGGACGGTTGTCTACATGAATCCCAGGGGTAGGGATCTATCACTGTGGACCACCACAGCTGTCCTTACACAGAGACACACACAAGCACACACACACACAAGCACACACACACAAGCACACACACACAAGCACACACACACACAAGCACAAACCGGGTCTTCATGGGCCCTTCTGACAGAGAAGTATGACTCTGAGGTTTTAGATCGACCTCAGCGGAATCTCTATTCCCTCTCTCTCTTTCTTTTGTTCTCTCTCTCTCTCTCTGGCTTTCTCCTATCTCTTTAGTTGGCAGGGAAATGGGACAGCAACATGAATCAGAATAGTACAGTAGGTCTTCCAGTGACTGATGTAGTTCTAGGTTTAATATGTGCTTTCTGTCTGATGATGTTAGATGGGGGCTAGGGGGGGGTCTCACAGTGGGGAGATTGTCGACACTGTGATTTATGCCGTACTCCAATAGAACGTTTCAACTCTTGTAAATGAAAGTAGTAGATTGTTATTTTTGTAACATCAAATACACATACCATGCACAGGCCTGTTAATAAACACACAAGAGCATTTGCAACACAAACACATTCATAACTCATAAAAAATAAAAAAACTATTTTTATATTCTGCAATTTTTGAGGATTAATTGTTGCTCTGTTCATTCCGTCTTTACATAACACTCCCCTGGCTTTTTTGATCTCTGTGTGGGCGCTGTGATCTCATCAATAGTTGCCCAAAACAAACCGATGAAAGAACAACGCGAGTGGCCTTCATTCAACTCACCCTATTGTCTGACTAAACCTTTGATGTCTAATCAGATCATCCTGCCCTATAGATAGAGTCAGATTATCACCTGTGCTATCCTGGTCAGCAATGTTTGTTTCATCGGATCCTGCCTGGCTTATGAATAGCCTTCCCTGTCCTTCAGCAACATGAGACAAGCTTGCATGTACTGTAGATAACTACTCAGACTGAGGCAAATGGAGATACCTGGGAGTCTCAATGTTTACTTTAGTTTTTTCTGATCATATTTGAAGTCAGTGTCATGGATTCAGCCGGTACCTCCTCTTGACCTCTGCTACTCCGTTTCTCTGTTGCCTGTCACTTGTTCTTGCTTGTTTCCGGATGTGTTCCAGTCCAGGTTTCACCCCTCTGTGACCTTGCTGCTCCATTCCTCTATCTGGCTTCACACCTGTCCTGCATCGCTCATTAGTCTTGTGCTTGTGTTCTGTCTTGGACTCTCTGCCAGTTCGTTTCTGCAGTTTGCTAGTTGATTCCAGCCTTGCGTATCCTTGCCCAGTCTGCCTGTTATCGACCCTGCTCCATTTTTGATCCACCGATTAACTGCCCCTTGGACCCCTGCCTGATTTGCTGTTCTCAGTGAAGCTCCCAGCTGCATCACCGTCTCTGTGCTCTGCTTTTGAGTCTCGTTCTGAGTCTTGACAGTCAGAGAAGTTAGAAGCTGTAGAAGTAAATCATTGATCACAACCAGCAGGGGTGGTGGGGTGTATGAGGTGGAGAGGAGAAGCAACACCTCGGCACAGCGGTACATGGCGATGGTACTTCCTGTGAGACGTTGGTATTTCCTGTGACAACAAGGCAGGTACCGCAGGATGTCGGCTTGAAGATCCATCCTTCCTCTGCAGGGTATCGATGTGCTGCGCCGTATTATGTCAATACGTTCCTCTACGTTTGAAGTCCTAAATATACACACAGCTTTTTATTTTCATCCTAATGAAGTCTGGTTTGAAAAGCTGTCTTGTGCAATGAACAAGAGTTTTTCTACTCCCTGCTGCACTGTGTAGAGAAAGTCATACTGTATTTGGTGAATGCTGAATGCTATTAAATATACTCTGAAATATCCATGCTTTGATGTTGATTGTTTTTATGAGGTCATGGCTTATGTAGATTATTTTTTCACTACTTTACCGCCTAAAGCTTTAACACCTTTGCCTGCATGGGTTTGTGACCTTAAAACACCTTCGACTGCCATTTTGTAAATCAATTTTCCGTCACCCGTTTCACTTAGTAATGCAATTATGATAATGCTGTCACGGATGACCGACCGATACTTGGCGGTCCGCTTTTCCATCAAAACGAACCAAACCCATCTCCCTCCCTGCCACTCCCCTCCCCTTACCTTTCCATCTTTTCATTTTCAATTGTAAATACTGTAGTTGGCAAAGCCTCATTCATCCATCCCTCACTCCTTAAAAGTCACAGTCAGGGAGGACGACACTCGGCTATGATTTAACGTTTAATTGGAGCTGACTTTAAAATGCTGCTCATAGCAACATCTGTGTCATCTTCATGGTATCCATAACGCCCTCCCATGACAGCACAGAGCCTCCCAAATGAGATCACAGCCTCTCATGTCGCATGTCACTCACACCCAGAGAAAGGGGGTGTGAGCTCAGTGGCCTTTTGACTGTGTGACTCCTGTTACACTTCTCCCCTGGGGATTCATTGATTGTTCTGTAAATTGATACATCTGCTGCCTACGTGGATTGAATATTTTGGAGCCTGTTATCATTTCCAGCTAAATGTAAATGCAGAACAGGAGGAAATAAGATGGAGTGGTGTGCCACAATGTGTTTTGAATGGACTTGCAGTGTGGGTCTACAGCTGTGTCCCTGCATTTGGTTTCTGCTTTATCTCAGGATAGCGACAGGAGCTAAGCACTGAAGAGACCATCTCTAGCTAATTCAGTTGTCAATATATTGATACAGAATATAATTAATAATGTATGTGGTGTCATTCTGCAGCTTAACGTACAATGCTACGGTGGTGACTAGGCCATAAAGTCCTTGTTATGGGCTGTACTGTACATACTACACACGAACAGTCTCTCTCAGGGTTGAAATGCAATGCAACCTGTGTGTGTTTTTTGACATGCGTTTTGTGTTTGCTAACTTGATCCTTCTGGCTGTTGTGTTCTGTTTGAAGGTATTCCAAGGAGAGGACACCTATATATGGCTCCCGTGTTCAGTGACCTGAGCATAATAATCCCATATTAAGACATGTGGAGAGGCATGCATGTGTATTACAGTCCATCATCCCCCAGTATTCTGCAGGATAGTCTGTGTGCGCATGTGCCACTGCGGTTGGGCATCCGTGGTTTTGTGTGAATTGCACCATTTGACAGTATTTCCCAGGAGTCGGCCAGACTCGCATAAACTCATTAATTTTTCATATTTCCCAAGGATCAAATGATAACAAGGAAAAAATTACATCCTCCTAAACCAAAGAAAATATGACTTGTGTGTGTTTGAATGAAGAGCATTAGGAGAATAAGGAAAACATAGTAATAATAATAATAATAGAGTTTATTTATATAGCACATATCATACAAGAATTGCAGCTCAATGTGCTTTACATAAAATCAATAAAAACTATAATACAAGTGATAAAAGCAATAGAAACAAAAAAATCAAGTATAAGAATCAAAGTGTTTTATAAGTTAAACAATACCTGAGCAAGTAACAGTCCATTCCATCCACAGAGTCCTCAGGATGCATTCTCGATGCATATATTCACTAATGCATCCCAACTGGGGCTCAAATGAACTTCAATTAACGTGCACATTGTACCATATGAATCCAGTCCCTACCCCATTAGGTTTGTTATAGGTGTGCAACTGTACACCACTCATGCAAAAAGATGTTGACAAAACAGTTCCCATCTTTGCCCTTGACCCTGTTGAATGAAAGTGACTAATGGGTTTGGCAAACAGAAGCGCCATGCAACATTACACCCAGCCCAAGTTATTTATCTTACCATCCAAAAACCCCACATGATTTATTGAAATTCGTCAGAACCCTTTTTTGTGTTCTCCTTCTGCTGTTTGGTGATATATAGGATTGTCTTCATCTATTATCTTTTGTGATATACATGTCCTATAAGCTGCACATCCATACACACTTCTCTGTACTCAGACTATTAATACAGAAACACATGTTGTGGGATGAACAGGTATTTTATATACTATATCAAAAAAACATAATATTAAATTATGAATAATACAATCTAAAATAGTTTTATCCATACAGACTATACAGATTATCGTACAACACTGGTGTGTCCTTGAATTCATGACTCAAAAGTTTGGTTTTCCCCAAGTTTCCAGCTTTCAAACACAGCACCACAACACAAAGTAAACCACAGGGGCTCTATGGCCGACAATGTGTGATAAGTGTGTGACCCTGAGCTCTCATGCCCTGGTCCTCTATTCCCTCTAGCTTAGACCACGTCATGTCTGCAGCCCTGCCCCTTCACAGCCCTCTTCTGTTGACACATACAAACACACGCAACACCGCTGAGATGACATCACATCCAGCATAAACAATTAGCTGGGTCTTCAAAAAGCTCTCAAAAGCCCTAGAAGCAATAGCCCAAATACATACGCTCTTGTATTTAGTTCGTATATACTCAAAAACATCCATGTTGTCTCCTTGACCCCTACCTGACTGTAACACTGTCGTCCCATTCACACACTTAAGGAAAAAACTTCAGTACAGGCTAATGATTTCATATCCACAGTTCAACAATGGGAGCTGACATAAGGAAAGATGACAGCATTAAAGGTTAGCTGTTATGAATGTCCACTTTCCCCTCTACCTGTGGTCATAGCTAGAACCGTCTGGCCTCAAAGGAAGTTCATCCCATACAAGGTTTTTGTCATCATCATTTATTTGATTACCAGTAGTGACTTTGTCGTTCCTTAAAGAGTGTCTAACAGTCAGATATAATTTTATTGTTCTATAAAACCGTGAACACAATAACCTAAAATTATTGCTGCAAAACTGCCAAGAAATTCAACTCAATTTACAGGACAGCTTACTCAGATACAAGTCAATTTTCAGCCCCAAAGCTGATGGGATTAAAGTTGGAAGTCAGTTTGGTGTATGTTTCGATGCTGTTCTGTACGTAGTTCCTATGTACATCCCTTGTTAAGTTATCATCCCCTTGACAAACACAGTGTACGGTTATATCAAGGAGCAACCCCTAGAAGTCTGAGACACAGTACCGTAGCAAAATCCCTTTCAACTAGTCAAGTCTATCTTAACCCGCCTGAAAAGCCACCCTTTGGAGATCAACTCCAGTCAGCCAGGAACATTCCAGATGGAACTATTTATTTTCTATTCCTTTCTATCTCTTTATCCTCTGCCCAGATCTCTGGGCCTGGACCTGTACCTGAGCCCGCCAGAGTGTCTGTGGAGACAAGGATTCCTGCATCAGCAGAGCAACAGGCATCCGTAAAGGTATTCAGGTGTTTAAATGTAAACAGCTTTGGCTCCAATCCCTTCTAAGCCCCACCAAGTTATTGACCATAGCCCGGCACTGCTGGAGAAGGATTTGATCTCAAGGTTGTTGGTGGGGGGTTTAAGACTCCTGATTTGTTCAGTTATTTTCTCTTTTTTATTTTCTGCCCCCCAGTGACCCCACTATATTATTGTGATTTACACAAGCGTCTGCTATTTCAACTGACCTTCAGTTGTTTCACTCTGGATAACACTTCCTGATCCCTCAAATCTGAGGGAAATAATCACATTGAAACCTGATATACGATTTCATGCCAACACTGAACTGGGACACTTTTTGCTTTATGCCTTCTGTTTCTGTGATTTGTGTTCCACCATGGGCCCACCCTGCAGGTAGGATGACGTGTTGGGTGAAGGATGAGGCGATTGAGTGCCCAGGCGAGCAACACTGCTGCCTCAACGGCCCTCGGTGCTCCACAACAGCTTTCAAATGTCAAGACTCCTGTACCGGAGAGTCACAGTGAATTCCGAGTGAATCAAAAAGGTTACTTACAAATACCATAGAGTTCATGGTGCCTCAGAAGAAAAGCGCAGAACTGGCACGTTGCCTCAATAGGATTACTTCTTCCCAGATGCCCAGATGCTGTATGTAAATCTGTTGGTTTACAACCTTTCTGTTTTAGTTGGTGGAGTGGAGTTGACCATGTATATTATACTCGAGTCACAAAATGTGATTTTATGTAGATAAGTGGCAAAGTATATTATGTTTCTATGAAATGGAAGAAGGCCTATGCCTTTATGTACTCCATACACACAGAGCTTACGTGACTGGATACATCTAAATGTTTTTAGTGTCGTGTTTAATGTTGGACTGGGAGACTTTGTGATCTGTATGTAACACAATGCTCATTCATTTCAAAAGTGAGAACATTGTCCATCAAGACATCACTTACATAAAAATCGCTTGACATAAAACACTGATTGTTTGTGGAGGTGCAGTCCCAGAATATAGTTGTTGTACTTTGCTCTGTCAGTTCAGACTCCAAACTGCTGGCACACATGCACACATACACACACACCTGTCTATTTTAGTGCCTCCATTTACTGCAGTGCTGTTGACCGATCATTTGCAAGGGCATGTGGGATCGATGAGAGTGGCCCATAACGATGATTCCAATTGCCTTCCCAATTGTCACACACTCTCACACACGCTCAGTGAGCAGTGGGGCAGGAGTGTACAGGCCCTACTGTACTGTACACCTCAAGGTCTCCCGTCAATTGAAAAACAGCAACCATAAATGTCTGAATGATGACACCAGTACTGATTGTGTGATTACTTCTGACCTCCTACCGACCCTGGGCTGAGTTTGAGAGCTATGAGAGGGGCGTGTGAACCAGTGTGCTGCACCTTGCTGGGCTATATGTCTTGGTCACACTCCCACTGAAGCATGGCTTCGTGTGAAGCAATAGATTGCTTAGTTCATGAACATCGCAACTACTTTCATTCAAAAAACAACTAAACAAAACAACCAGTAGCACATTTAGCTACAGGCCTACCGTGAATGCTGTGTCATGTTGTTTTTTTTACCGAACAACAGATCTCCATTTTTATGTCAGATGAAACCATCCTTAGTTCAACTAAACTGACATTTGTGGCAACAGTTCCAGGTTTTAGCATTTGGTTGGATGCAGTGTAGCATTGCGTTAGGTACCCACAAGTCGGGTGTTTTCCTTGAAAGGCAAACTTGTTGCTTTTTTCTGTGTGTGATTGGCTGGAGGGTGACCTGTGCATTCTCCCAGTGGGACAGAGCCAGCACGGGTGCAAGTGCAATCTCCTGTCAGCATCTTCCACATCACCTTCCAAACACTCATTGCCTCTGACCGAACTTGCTGCATCTTCCTAGCCCACTCATGTTCAGCATTAATATTTCAGTTCGCCAACACAAAGAAGACACATCTAATTGAGTCTGTATAGAGGTGCCATTGACCGTTTGTATGATCTGAAAAATGAGGAAAAAACTAGTTTTGCCTCTTGTGAGGACGGTAGCAAGAGTAGGACCGAGATTGGATTTGACGTGAGTGTAGTTTATACATCTCTACTAGGTCGTAAGAGCTTGTGGCCTTCATTTACTGTGAGTATAAAGGGGGGAAAATATGTACTTTAGTGTGTTCACATTCCACACACTTCAACTCTGTATTTCTTCTTTATACTGAATAGGCTTACCAGACATGTCCCAGTTAATTATAATTACACAGCTTGTGTTTCATTTTGAGGCAAGAGTCCACCTGTTGTGGATTATGTCAATATCTCCTCCTACTCATTTCCCAAACGCAAAATGGAGGCACAAGGGCTGATTTGAAGGTCTTGATCTGATTGATCGGAACATCGGTTGGGCTTCACACATTCAAATACACAACTCTGTCTAATAAATGATGACGTGTGAAGTGGCTGTATAATACGTTTATCTATTTTTGAATTGAATTTGCCTGCCCTTTCCTCCTTCCTCCTTCCATTTGAGAATATCCCATCATCCAGGAATCGCAAGGAATAAGGCTTGTGTGACAGAAGCCTACAAACATTCATATGCTGCTTCTCTTTCATATGGTGGTTGAAAGGTTCTCCTGTGTGTACTGTAAGGTTATTGGCAATTAATGGCATACTGTATTTTTAACACTCAATTAAAGATCTCTTGAAGTCTATATTAGTTCCAACTTTATCTTTAATTGGATGGTGAAGATCGCCCTGTGTTGGAAATGAAGAGGCATAGAAGGTGTGCGCTTGTGTGTTTAGAAGTGTGTGTGTGGGTGAGTGGGGAGCATGGTTTATGGTGACTATACGCTGTCAGTGACTATGATTAAAAGAGTCACTGCATACAGTAGTGACTCATTTCGAGATTTATCTGCCTGAATGTGTGCATGTGTATGTGTGATGACGGGGGAGGACTCACTAGCTTGCTGTACACTCCAGAATCTCCTCATCACTTACTCAAATCCTCTTACAAGTAAATAAATTAAGAAATCTAAAAACACAAGCCATATCTGGCTTACAGAGATTTTGTAAAGGGGCCATGTCTGTGCACGCCCAGGGTTAATGTCTTTTGCCAGAACCTCAACACTCCCCCCACGCCCTGCCCCCATGAGAGTCTGTAACCTGGATAGAACACAAAATGGGTTTCGTAGGATTCCTGCTCAATTTTTCATGACAAAAGTTATTTTTCTGCCTCCAGCGATGACCCACCCCAGCTCCAGTTCAATTGAAGTGCAATTTCTTTAGTTGCTCCGAGGGACTCGCGAGGCCAATATACATCTATTTATTTCTCTCGGCTTGTTGACACAAACACTCTGACTCGGCCGGCGTTCAGATTCTCGCTTTAGCTTTCTCGCTCGCTCGCTCTTGCTCCTTTCACTCTCTCGCTCTCTCGCTCTCTCTTTGTCTGACTGTCTCTCCCACTCTCTTACCTCTTGGGATCTCACTTCTGAGATGGACTGACAAATTATTCTGTCCCACAGGGAAGATCTCAAATCTCAGCAGCAACACAACAACGTAAAATGTATCTGAAGATGAAAGAATCTATGAATATTTAGGCCAGGTAATTACATTGTACTATCAAAACCACTTGAAGTACTCATTGAACAGCAAACAATGTGTGGAGAGATGGATCACTCATCAGGCAAACAAACTCTGAAGACTAACTGTCTGATAATATTGTATTCATGAGATGATGCCTAACTTCTCAAAGAGCTCAAATACTATAACTGACATTGCTATAATTATTATTATTTGTTTATGTTTATAAGGATCTAATAAAACAACAAAGAGCAAAGTTTCCTCTATGTTTGCGTCAACACCTTCCTAGGGGTGTTGTAGGGGAGTTTTTGTACCAAGGTCACCTGGCAAGTCGCTAAGCCTCACTGGACCACCTGAGTGCTGCTGCCCTCGTGCTGCCTGTGAGGGCCTCCTGGGCTGCCTGGCAAGGACACAGTGGCACCAGGGTGGGTGGGTGAGGTAGGGACTGTTTGGAAAGATGCCATTTAACTCACGCCTCCCACTGATCCTGAACCATTCTTTGTTCACAAATTTTAAACATGGATCAAGATACTAGCATATCACACCTGTGGTGCTTTATCACTATTGTGAATCACTCCTAAGTGAGTCAAACCAAATACGAGTTTTATATTTAGCTGCCTATTTGGCTGATGTTGAACAGACTTGTCAGTATTCCAGGTCATGAAAACCATGACCCACATGAGCTTCACAGTCATACCATTAATACTGGCAACATATCTGGCAGTGTGCTGCCACCTAGTGGGTTTGTAAAGGAGCCATGGACTCAAAGTGCGGTCTGAAATGCGGTTGAAATGTTTTATGATAGGCAGTTAGAGATTATGTCCCGTAGGCTGGAACTGATTGAACTGAACATTTGTATTTGAATCTGTAGGAGACTTATTTTACTACCTGTAAGGTGTAGTATCTTACGGCTTATTACATTTCAGTCCATTTAACACGATTCTTATTGAGCTCTATTGTACATAAGGCTTAATAGCAATCTTACTCAAAGTGAGATGCCTTAGTGAAACTATAGTGTCATCTAGTGTTTTGTGAGCAAAACTGCAGTATTTGTGCCCATCATCGAAAACATTCAGAAGCCACAAACCCCTTTGCTGGAGCACAATTTGATTCGTTTAAGCAACACAGTTCAATCTCACGTCAATAAGGAATTCACGTATTCATTAAATGAGTTGGTTTCAAACTTATTTTTTTTAATCATGCTTAATACATGCGATTCTGATTCTGAAACAGAAACAAACTGTGAGTAAGAACGTCTAATTTAAATGCAAAGAAATGGTTGTGTGAAAACTCTAACCTAACAAAGAATCCCCAAACTTCCCAGAATTCGAGAAACCTTTTATTCTGAAAGTACTGTACACCATAAATAAATGTCAAACTACTGAAGCAGAAAAAAGATAAGATCTTATTGTATAGAGGAGAACATACCTGTAAATGCCTTTAAACCAAATGTTCAAACAAGTGGAACCCTCAAATCCTAAAGCCTAAAAGGATTGTATATGAAATTTTGCAGATGAAATGTACAGCTAAATCTTAGTGTAATATGTAGGAAAATAAAACGAATTTGTCACTGTCACCATCTACAGACTAATTTGAACTTGATCATAAAAAACATTCAAGCAAATTATCTACTAATCTTGGTCAAATGTACAGTATAAATACTAAAGATACACATTTACAGTGTCTAGATAAAACAAGGATTTTAAATTGAGGATCACGCACATTTATTGTACGTGTCCTCAGATGACAACCAGTGTTCCACTTCTGTCATCAGGGGTTTCTGAGGAGGTGATGAAACCTGCATGCGCGCATCATCAGAGTCTAACATGGTTTGAACTTTGGAAGTGGCGTGTTGGAACCATGTTAAATGTCAAATGCAAAACTGTCAACAAATGACAGGTTACATATTAACGTTGCTATGGTAACACCAAGGACATATCGCTCTCTCTCTTTCTCTCTTTCTCTCTCTCCTTCTCTCTTTGATATTTATCGTAATTGTGTTTCTGTGTAGGCTATTTATGACATTCTAATGAGTAGTAGCCTAACAGATCAACATTAAATTTAGTTAGCAACAGAACAGTTACTGTGTATGACAATACGAGACGAGACATTACATGCATGAATACATTAATGATTATCAAAAGGGAAAGTAAGAACTGTAAATACGCACGTTTATAAGCAGATGGGTTATAGATGCTATTACTGTTGTTTGTTTATATTTGTCTTGTATCATTGATCCATTTATTTATAGTTTTTGTCTCTTTTTTTCTGCGAAATTGTTCCAGCAAAATCGAATGGGCTCTTTAAACTGCCTTTAAAGAACTCGCTTTGAAATCAGCATGAGGCAATATTGCGCAATCATCGCATGCCGCATGGCCTGTTTCATAGCCTACGTGTCAGCACATTCGAGACGAAAAGGCAAGCTGGAACCCCTGGGGGAAGGGAGGACGTAGGCTAAATGCGCATCTGTGTGTCCAGACACCGGCTATTGTAAAAACGGCACAATCGTCGTTACAAATACAAATGATAACAGATTACTAACTTTTAACTTGTATACCCCCTCCCATCCACACGGAACGGCCGTCTGATATGGTTTATTTCTTCACCTGGATGGATGACAGCCCTTCATAGAAGACTTTCTAACAGTGATGGTGTCTCTTTTACAGAAGGTAAGGGAAACCCCCTTCCAACGGTGTCCATCAGATACAAGGTTGTGATAATGCTTCAGATCATCGAGAACGTCTGATGTCAAACATGCGTAGCTCGTTCTTTCTCCTCCCCTACAGTTTCCTTGCATCCCAATGGTCAATTCTTTACCTGACGACTAAAGAGTCAATGCGCGTCTATCGTCCGTATTTAAACACAACCAATTGCAAAATATTTCCTAGTGTCCAGCGCAACAGCGTTTCCCATTAATGAATATTTGTATAAAATAATTTGATAGTTACTTTGATTTCAATTTTTTTCTGACTGAAGTTAAACATGGACAGAGGTAAGAGGGAACAATCAATTATGTGATTTTATTGTGAATTACTACTTATTACGTTTTACTGAGAATTAAGCCTATATAAGTAAATAAGTATATATACAGTAGCCTATTTAATATTTATTATCTGCCAACCGCGTTCTGTCAAGCCAATTATGTATGTACTTCTTGGAAGTAACCCACACTGTAAAAACAATCATAAACTTAGCAAAGTAGAGGATTATTTAGATTGTGAGTTGGTCGACTACACAAATTACGGTTGAAGAGCATTGGGCTTTTTATCTCAAATAATCATATAAGAGTCATACCACCCATAAACTGCTGAGGAAGTGGGTCTGCATAGTATTGGTAGTATGATAGTACAATTGCATCATTGTATTATTGTAAGTCTGTTTTTAGATTACAATTGCCCAAAGTGTAGTTTGCGTGTAGTGTGTAACAATAACAAACCCATGAAAGTTTTCATGGGTTCAACAAATGGACATTGCTGTTGAGGCATACATTGCAAATGATTGTCTCTTGGAAAGGTCTGTGAAGTTAAATGTTTAATCCCAGTCACATTACTCATAAACAGACAATAATCCAAGACAATCAATAACCCAAACTACAAATAAATAAATAAGGAATGCATAAAGAGAGAGAAAAACATTCACCTCTGTATCATGTGGTGTAAGGATGTCATTATCCGTTTGTTATCCAGAGCGCAAAACGATGACAGAATTCTGGAAGATGCACTCCAGACAGGCCACGGTGGAGGAGATGATGCTGGACTCTCATGCCCAGGAGCTGACCCAGCAGGAGCTGCCAGAGATCCTTTCCCTGCTGCCTTCTCTAGCCAGTCAACGCATTCTGGAGCTGGGCGCTGGCATCGGGTCAGTAGCCCACCACGTGACTGGAGTTGGCTGTGTGTGTGTGTGTGTGTGTGTGTGTGTGTGTGTGGAGAGGTAGAAGGTTGTGTGTGACGAATGAGTAGGTCTGTTTGTACCTATGTTTTCCCTGTATATATCAGTGTGTCTGAATATCTGTTTGTGGGAGTGTGTGTCTGTGTGAGTGTGTGACATGTAGACAATATATGTTGCATATCTCTCTGTCTTTGTTCCCAAAAGGAGATTCACCAGCCATCTCCTGACTATGGCTGACCATGTGACCGCCGTGGACTTTATGGAGAGCTTTGTGAAGAAGAACAAGCAAAACAACCGCCACCATAGCAATGGCGTTTTCATCCAAGCTGATGTGACCAAGTTGGATTTTCCTAAAAATAGGTACAATGTTTGGGGGTACTTTTATCCATCGGAACTCACTTATTTTAATGAATGAAAAGTGCTGAATATGCTGAGGTTGTCAGGGAAATCTTATCACAACACTTTCAGGTAGAAATCTAACAGAACACTTACAAGCAAACAATACTATCAGTTACTCATTCTCACACCCAATTATAACACAGGAACATTTAGCATACACACACACCAGACACACCTACACACACATCATTTAATCAGTTGCTACCATTGATATTTGTTTGTTTTTTTGGATTCAAGTTTAGAGTAGATACAGTATTGAGCTCGTTCTAAAGGTTAAGTTGCATATAGATTTAGATGAAAAGTCTCATGTGTCTTTCTGTCTCAGTTTTGACCTGATCTTCTCGAACTGGTTGCTAATGTACTTGAATGACGAGGAGCTCAGCGCTCTGACAGAGAGGATGCTGGGATGGTTGGCACCCGGTGGCCACCTGTTTTTTAGGGAGTCCTGTTTCCACCAATCAGGTGAGAGTTTAAATATTCTCTTTCTAGAGTCAAAGTATCAGGCCAAGAGGCAGTTGCAATTCAGTCATAGTTAACGAATAGGGATTCACCTTTTTGTAATTATACATAAAAAGCACAAATGCACAAATTGGATCATCTCTGTCTTTGTAAACACTTGAGGTTATGTCATCATAAAAGTACACAGCTTCATTCATATGTTGAGTCAGTGCTTAATGTGTATCTTTGTTTAGGAGATTGTAAGAGGGACTTTAACCCCACCCACTACCGTACCCCCACACTCTACAGCCACTTGATGACATCAGCACAGTGGGAGGGGTCAGATGGCACAGAGAAACAGGTGTATGGTTTTGACATTGTGGTCAACAAAAAAGTCCAGACCTACATTAAGGTACCTAGTCTATATGTCTATTGTTGTGTTGGTGCTATAAAAGAGGCTATACTACAATGAAAACCCCCACTCACCCATTACCCCCCTACCCCCCCCAAAAAAATCTCCCCGGGATTTTTCTTCTCTCACCTTTCTCTTATCTTTCTCCCACTTCTGTGTCCAATTCCCGCCACTCCCTATCCAACTCCCCCCCAGATGAAGAACAACCAGAATCAGGTGTGCTGGCTGCTGGAGAAGGTTGGCCGCCAGGCAGCCGTCCACGGGAACTTCACCACTTTCCAGCAGTTCCTGGACAACCAGCAGTACACTCGCCGTGGCATCCTGCGCTATGAGAAGATGTTCGGAGCCGGTTACGTCAGCACGGGTGGACCCAGCACCACCAAGGTGGGTTTGGACCTGAAGACACAGACTAGGATGTAGGTTAGATTCAAAGCAATCTATGTCACAATGATGACAGACTTTCAGTACCCGAAAGGTCAAAGATCTAAGACTGTTAGTTTGTGAAATTATTCCTTTCAAAATTATTTCTGTATATAATCATTTCACGGTATAAAACATTGAGCTAAAACACGGAGAGCAACGTTCCTTGTATGCTCAATGTAGGAGTTTGTGGATCTCCTGAACTTGAAGCCTGGACAGAAGGTTCTGGACATAGGTTGCGGTATTGGAGGTGGGAACTTCTACATGGCAAAGGTGAGAGCCAATGAAATCTCATGAAATGAGAGGAAGGGTTGACCAGTGTTCATGGGGATGCTTTACTCTGCATAGAGTACACATAAATAACCTTGTTAAATCCCCATGATGATGATGGGGATGATGATGATGATGATGATGATGATGCGGGTGGTTTTCCTCAGAACTTTGAAGTGGAAGTCTTGGGCATAGACCTGTCTACCAATATGGTGGATATCGCTGTGGAGAGAGCAGCTGCAGAAAAAATATCATCTGTGAGTGTAACATTTTGTATTATTTTTTATTGATTAAAGATTGTTCCAAATATAATATTTTTTCATTAGTAATCTTATTGTTTTATTGATTATACCAAGCTATTGTTAAAACCTTAATTGTGTTCTATCAAAGGTTTTAGGACTTTCAGATGCTTGTGTAAGTCACACTTGAATACATGCATATTACTGAGTTTTCAGATGTGGTCCTAATTAAGACTATGATGTTTGGGACAGGTTGATTTTGAAGTAGCAGACGCCACAAAGAGGTCGTTTCCAGAGGGTTCTTTTGACGTGGTCTATAGTCGAGACACCATTCTGCACATTGATGACAAACTGGCCCTCTTCAAGCGCTTTCACGTTAGTATTCTTTATGTTGTAATATTGTGTCGAACACACACTCTACAACAAACACCCTACAACTCACATCAAATTCTGTGTACAGTATGTAGCTCCAGTATTTGGATGATTAGCCTACAATTTTACGTATATTTGAAATGTTTTAAAGTCATTCTCTGGGCTTGTATTTAACTTAAAGATCATATACTGCTTGCTTGAACATGTCTAAGTACGACTGTACATTATTACTGTTCTAAATGAAGGATTGTTTTTGTGTTGTTCCTTAGTCATGGCTGAAGCCAGGTGGTCAACTGTTGATCAGTGACTACTGCTGTGGAGAGAAGCCCTGGACTCCTCAGTTTGAGCAGTATGTCAAGCAGAGAGGCTACATCCTCTACACACCACCTCAGTATGAAAAGGTGGGTCTAGAACTACTCTTCTTCCATATTTAAAAACATTGTCTTAATATGGTAAGATAAGTCTATAACTATTATTGTTTCACGTTTATAAACACTGTCTTAAAATGATAAGGTAGGCCTTCAACTATTCTTCCTCTGTCTTTGTAAACATTGTCTCAACTTAGCAAGGTGGGTCGAGTTGAAGTGGTGGTGTTTACAAAAGGTGGTTGGTCAGTTACGAGTCAGAGGACCCATGATCAAACCATGGACTGACTGACTCCAGATAAACAGTTGGGTTCTGCTCGGCCAGCTGGGGGCACTGTGGTGTGTAGTATTGAATAGTGGCAGAGTAGAGCTGAGTGAAAGTTGTTCAAATCATTCCTAAGTATAAATACCATTGAATATCTAGCTTTTTAGTGGCATACAGTAGCCAGCTAAAGCTGTGTTTATGAGAGGTGGTCTTTTGCGATATTTACAAGCAAACTATCTGTGTCTGTTTTTTTGTAGGCTTGTATTGACTTGTTTACCGGTATTGTACTGTGTGTGTGTGTGTGTGTGTGTGTGTGTGTGTGTGTGTGTGTGTGTGTGTGTGGGGGGGGGGGGGGGGGGGGGGGGGGGGGTGGGTGTGTGTGTGTGGGTATGTGTATAGTTCATCGAGCAAGCAGGTTTTTCCAGTTTGCGGGCTGAGGACCGAACAGCTCAGTTCATTCATGTGATTAAAATGGAACTGGAGAGAGCAGCGACCCTTAAGGATAAATTTATAGAGGTATACTATACCATACAGTTACCAACACATGCAATCACATACATGACCACACAAACACACACGAGCATGTACTCATTCCTGTGTCATGTTTCCCAGGAGTTCTCTGAGGAGGACTTCCTCGCGATTGTGAACGGGTGGAGGGAAAAACTGCAGCGCTGCAATTCTGGGGACCAACGCTGGGGGCTGTTCCACGCCACCAAAAAATGAAAAAAAGAGGAAAGAGAAGGAAAACGTTATACTGTATCCCTTAACTAGTGGACCAGTCCTCTGTCTGTCTCTTAGTTGAGCTTCTGTCAGATAATCTGCAACAGATGAAATATACAGTAAGACCTGTGTGGGTTGTTTTATGTAAGTTTAGTAGTGACATTAACTTTTATTTTGAAGTGAGCTAAGTCATGGCCAGTTGTTTCCTAATAATAAAAAGTTCTAGCATTCTAACCTAGTTTGAGAAATTATACCAATAATTCATTCCGAATAGAAATCAGATCATTTTTATTCCTATTGATTGCATTCGATGTTGTGCAGTCGGCAAGGCTTGTTTGTCTTGTTATTGAAGGCACATGTCCTGCTCGAATATGTGTTGTGGTTTGGTAACGCTTTTCAAAATAAATTTAGAAGACTCTTGCTTCTGTATGATTTTTTAAAAGGGGTACTTTCCTACAGTTCATGATCATTTATTTTCAAAACCTCTATCTGTCATAGCCAAGTTGTATATATATACAAGCGTTGTGTGTATATATATATATATATATATATATATATATATATATATATATATATATATATATATATGCATTTTTATATGTGCATGCATGAGTGTTTCAGATAGATATGTTTAAATGTTTCACTTGTATGCATGTAAGCATTTCATATTTATGTGTATATGACACAGAGGTATGTATGCGTGTGTGTTTCTTATATGTATGTGTAAGTGTTTCAGACAAGTAGGTATAATGTTTTATATATGAGCATGCATAGGTTTCCAGAGTATGTATGTATGTGTGAGTGTTTCAGTAGTGAGTGTGAGAGGGTCTCAGTAGTGAGTGTAAGTGTCTCAATAGTTATGTCCTAGACGGCCCCTCATAGAAGGCTGTTGTTTTCGTGTTGAGAAGAACATCAGTTATTTACACAAATAACTGACGTTCTTACTTCTTTTCTATTCTCTTAACAAAAAATGTAAACGTGAGACAGCTGTCTTCCGTTTAGTTGCGTCTCGTTTGGTTGCGATATCAAGACGAAATCTTTCTCTTTTTGATTCGAGAGGTTTGTGCGCGCGCAGGGGTGCTTCTCAGGGGGAGGGGTGGGGTGCATCTGAGAGAACATCACCTAAGCAAATGCAGGTGCAACAGCGCGCAACAGCCAACAACGTACCATTCCTATTTAAAAAAAATAATCCCGCCCCCTCAGAAAGGAGTTAGGCTACTGTGTACAACGGTAGTCCTACGTGGGGTGCAGTTGTCACATTAAACTCATGACGTTTTACGTGAGCAAAGCAAGTGACTTTATTTGCAAATCATGGCGAGACTAAGCGAACATGGGATTCGTCTGAGTTCCGTATGTATTGTTTTAACTATTGTAGTATGCCTACTAGAGTTAAAGTAGCCTATATTATTGCATATTATATATCATATTTGTAAATATCATAAATATTTTAAGTGTAAGAATAACACTACGGTAGTTGCTGCTTGATCTTTTGCAGATGAGTCCGTCCTTCCTGAATAGTAATTCGACAAGTCATACGTGGCCTTTCAGCGCAGTTGCAGAATTGATAGGTAATAATAATACGAGCATTTCCCCAGTGTGGTCTTTTGCGTGTAGACTTTTAGTTTTGAAACTGCACATTTCAGTGAAATAGCAGTGACAACGTATTAACCATATCGTTGAATATAGCTTAGATATTCAATTAAATATTGTGTAGTCGCAATAAATCCACACGCTATCGCCCATATCTACACAAGGAAATGTAAACTATTAGATGGCGGGAAATACATTAACAGAAGCAATTACTGAGGCTAAAGTTTTACTTTCTTAAATAGTAGGCAAAAAAAATACACTCCAATTATATAATTATCGTTATAGCCAACTTTTAACTCATTTAGACAGGAGCAAAATTCATACGCGACGATTTCATGTCTACCCCTGGTGAAGTCTAAGATTTTATTTTCCACCTGTCTGGATTTAGATTCAGACTCGATTTAGACTCGATTCAGACTTGAAACATGTTTCAGGCCTACAAAATTATAAATTGGAGTGTTGGTTGGAGGAAGGGGAAGTTTGAAGGGATTTAAACTGTATTCAAACACTTTAGCTTAGCCTATTTTGGCAAGTTGTAATAACCCGGGTTGTGTATATTGTTGAAAGTTCACATCATTGATTGTTGATTCTTTCTACGAAGTAAATTTACATGTCAGAGCTCATAGAGGACACTATGTCATTGACATATCTCTTTTCCCTCAATCTTTCTCACCATCTCTGTATCTCGATGGATAGATAATGCTTCAGACCCAGGGGTAACAGCAAAGCAGATATGGATTGACGTAGTGGAGGTGGAAGGACACCTGTGTCTAACCTTCACTGATAATGGCAGCGGCATGACCCCCAACAAGCTGCACAAGATGCTCAGGTTAGAGACCCACACTGAGCAGCATGCATGCTCTGTGGCTGGCCACACTCTTGGTTGGGTATGCTGAAAAAATCACATTTTAAAGACCTGCACCAAGGAAGAAACTTGTAAAAAAAAAACATTTTAAGTTGTTGTGGAAATTAAACTCCTGCACACATACTTCTATTCCATTTGAACCACAGCTGAGAAAATGAAGGCTTAAAAGGCTATACAATACTTGTGTATTGTTTGCAAACAAGGAGTTCTTCACCCAAACTATGCCCATAATTGTCTCTCCTAAGGGTCTCTACTACTAATCTCAAACGTAACAGTGGTTGCATCATCTGTAAAGATACTGTGTATGTGCAGATCGTTTCTACATTTTAGACTTGCACATCAGTTTAAATAAAATCTTACTTAATCTAGAGATGGAGCACAAGGAGACTGCATTATAGAAGGCAAAATATCAACACAGTTAAGAAACAGTTTACATTTACAATATAAATCTTATTAAAGACAGAATTTACAGATAAATTCAAGCAAAATATCAAACTTCCATCACAAAGTGCAGGTCTTCCTTTCTTCCATTTTCATACAGTAGGTTAGGCTTGTTCTGTGACTGACATGCTGTCGTGTGTTGCAGTCTGCACAGTCAAACAGACAACAAAATAACACACATTTCTCACATTTTCTCTTACTTTAATCCCCTAACACCTCCCACTCATCATAAACAACTCAAACTCTCTCTCTCACGCTCACCTCATACAGACACATACACCGCGCATATTCTTGAAGCACTGTCTCTTCTTCCTCTATCATATATAAACTTACATTGACTTCTTTCCAGTAACCAAAAATAAACACCTAGCGTTCTTCTTCTCTCTCTCTCTGTCTCTCTCTCTAACTGGTCTAGTTTTGGGTTCACTGAGAAGGGCTCGGGGAAGGGTAGCCACCAGGCTATCGGTGTCTATGGCAACGGGTTCAAGTCGGGCTCCATGCGCCTGGGCCGCGACGCCCTGATCTTCACCAGGAATGGAGGCTGCCAGACGGTAGGCATGCTGTCCCAGAGCTACCTGCAGGCCATCCGGGCACAGGCAGTCATCGTCCCCATGGTCCCCTTCAACCAGCAGACCAATATCCTCCTACACCAGAGATGACAGAGAGGCAGAGTTTTGAGGGCAGGAAGAGCTGTGCTTCCTTTGTCAGTTTGCTCATTCGTATATGTATATATTTTGTGGTTAGGAGTGGTGGTTTATGGTTGTGGTGTTTGTGCACATGTGTGTGTGGTATCTATGCATTGTGATAACCCCAAAAAGGCAGAGGGCTGAGAAACGTATTAGGAGGTCAGTGGAGTGCGTAGAATTTGCACTGACGTGCATTTAATTGACAAAAGGAACAGTGTTTCCACATAAAGACTAAAGTACTCTTGTCAGAGCTTCTCTTCGGGGAGCCTCGCTCCAACCGGGTCGGCCACTCTGGCCTGTACAAAGGGTGCACAACTCACACTTGATCGGCCAGTGAAGTTCATGCCATCGACTGGGTCTCTCTTTCTCTGAAGGAGTCTTCCTCTCTCACAGCGTCCCCCCATTCTGAGCCCTCCGTTTTTGTAGAAGAGGGTACTGCTTGGGGAATGAGTCGCAGCCGTGCATCCTGTTAGATTTTACAGCATATACTGTAAGTCTTGTTGTGTTGTGTGTTGTGTTTTTGTGTACGAGTGTCCTGCCTGTTTTCCTTAACACTGGCCCACAGTCCCTGGTGGTGACCGAGGATTCGGAAGCCAGTCTGAAGGCCATCCTGGAGTATTCTCTGTTCTCCTCCCAGGAGCAGCTTCTCCACCACTTTGACACCATCCCTGGCAAGAAGGGAACCAAAATACTTATCTGGAACATACGCAGGTAAGGACACACATGTACACACCCACTAATCAGACCGTTATTGTTATATTTCTGTAAACATACTGTAAGATGTGGTCTGGGAAAACCTAAAGGAAATGTAATGCCATAACAATGGAGTCCTCTTCTTTTGCTTCAAGGAACAAGGATGGGAAGCCAGAGCTGGACTTTGAGATGGATGAGTTTGACATCCGTATGCCGGACATCCAACCTGAAGACTTGAAGAAGGGCAAGAGGAACTTCCCTGGTCCACAGAGGAGTGATCAGAATATCCCAGAGATGGACTACTCCCTCAGAGTGAGGCCCTGGATGGAGGGATGGAGTTAGAGGGAAAGAGATGAAGTTAGAGGGAGAGAGATGAAGTTAGAGGGAGAGAGATGGGGGGATGGAATTAGAGGGAGAGAGATGAAGTTAGAGGGAGAGAGATGGGGGGATGGAGTTAGAGGGAGAGAGATGAAGTTTGAGGGAGAGAGATGGGGGGATGGAGTTAGAGGGAGAGAGATGAAGTTTGAGGGAGAGAGATGGGGAGATGAAGTTAGAGGGAGAGAGATGGGGGGATGGAGTTAGAGGGAGAGAGATGAAGTTTAAGGGAGAGAGATGGGGAGATGGAGTTAGAGGGAGAGAGATGAAGGGATGGCGTCAAAGGGATGGAGATGGAGGTAACGGGAGAGCGATTAAGGGATAGATTTGGAGGGATATAGATGCAGGGATAAATACGGAGGACGAGTTAGGGGGATGGAGATGGAGTTGGAGGTATAGAGACCCACGGAAGCAGACCAGGGATGTTAGAAGGATAGAGATTTGCTGAGTTGTGCCGTGAGAGCAAGCAGTGGAAAGACGAACATGTGAAAGATAAATATGTTAAAGTGAGACGCTGTCAGATGAATTCAGATGCACAGCTGCATCTCTACTAGAGAACTAGAGAGACAGATAGAATGAGTGATTGAAGAGCAGACTAAAGGAAGTTGACTGGAGCCTATCCTCTAACTATCAACTGCAATTAAGGACCGAGATGAGAAATGTGCATGTGGTCACCGAATGATCTCTCTTATTTGTTCTCTCTACCCCTTTATCTCTTCACCCCTCTCCCTCTGTCCTATCTCCCTCTACTCTCCTACTTCCCTCCTTCCTCACCCCATCCTCCCTCCCCAGGCTTATCTTAGCATTCTTTACCTAAAACCTCGCACGCAGATCATCCTGAGACAGAAAAAGGTCCCCACCAAACTGGTTGCCAAAAGCCTGTCTCACATCGAGAACGACGTTTACAAGCCCCAGTTCAACGTATCCTTATCTGACATGCCTGCTTTTCCTCGATTTTGGTTCTAAATAATTAATATACTTGCACAGTACATTGATAAATAATAAGAAATATATCGTATGTATTGCTATATTCATATGTTTTGAAGCCTTCAGAAATCGTAATGGTTGACATTGTAAATGCATTTGTGCTAGATACCTTTGATCTAACCTGGCCCGATGTTGCTGACCTTGACCTGCTTCTACTATAGAAAGAGAGGGTGAAAGTCTCATTCGGGTTCAACCGCCAAAACAAGGATCACTATGGAATCATGATGTATCACAAGAACCGTCTCATCAAGTCTTACGAGAAAGTGGGCTTCCAGATCAAGGTACATGAAACGATGGTTTACCAGTCGACAACAGGCATATATAACACTGTACATGTCTGTATGATATAGCAGATAGTATGTATCACACGTCACATCATCAAACCTTGAAATCCTACTATCTATATTTTTGTTTCTTTCACTCTCCTTCCATCATCACCTTTCTGTCCCTCCCTCTGTCCTAACCCGCTCTCTTTCACTCCCTCTCCACTTAGTTGTCCGGTCAGAGAGCAGGTGTGGGCGTCATTGGGGTCATTGAATGCAACTTCCTGAAGCCGGCACACAACAAGCAAGATTTCGAATACACCAAGGAGTACAGGTAACAAAAACACACACGTTGTTGCGTCCAAAAACGAACATTCTATCAGACACAAGCGGGTGTACACCCTAAACCTAAGACAAACACATTTACACCCTTAAACCCACACATGCAATATGGAAGTGAGATTGTTTGGTTGGTTCCAATTCCAGACTGACCCTGCTTGCCCTGGGGCTGAAACTCAACGATTACTGGAAGGAAATGACAGAGAAAAAAGCGAGGGAACGAGAATTTAAGGCTTTACAGAGGAAGTGTACAGCCAGTGACACAGAGGAAGAGGTGGAGAAAGAAGAGTGAGTGGAGATGGTTGTCTCGTGAATACACGCACAGATAACAAGACGATACTTCTGCTGCAAGTCTACTTCGAGTCTGTTGTCTATTACTTGTGCATTAAACAACTCAACTGTGCGTTCTGTGTATTGTGTGAATGCAGAAGTCCAGCATTTCTGCAATGTGAGGAATGTCTAAAATGGAGACGTGTACCCAAACATCATTACACTTCGGCTCCTGAACACTGGAACTGCAGTCTGAACCCCAACCCTCGCCACAGGTGTGTGTTTGTGTTTACGTGACAATAAATGAGTCTGCATTCCTGTGTGGGTACGTGGTTCCTATTTACAACATGCCAATGTGTGTGTGTTTGCTTTACAAGTACAAACGGTATGTCCGTGCATTCCTGTGTGCCTATGGGCCTGTCTGTGGTTCTGTGTCAAAGCGTCTTCAACCTTTGCCTTTTACTTCAGGAGTTGTATCTGGCCAGAGGAAGTGGAGGAAAGCGAGGAGGATTTAATACCCAAATACCACAAACATCAGAAAAAAGCGTAAAGTCCTATCTTCAACATATCGCTCTGTGTAAAACTCCCTCAGCATAGCCATTTTATGTGTGTGTGTATACATGTGAGTGTGTATGTTGTGATGCATCTGTTAGAGGTTTCGCACTTGTGAGCTTCACATTACTGTGTGTGTGTGTGCGTGTGTGTGTGCGTGTGTGTGTGTTTGTGTGTGTGTGTGTGTGTGAGAGAGAGAGAACGAGAGAGGCATTGTGGTTTTGACCACAGTTAGGGTTCAGATCTGTCTTTCTACATACAGGGCTCTCTGCTCTCTCTAAATGCTGAACATTTCAGTCTGAAGTTCCTGGTATACTGTGTGTGGTATTTTTATACTTTGAAAGAGGCCTATGTATCTGTTTGTATTTAAATTGACAGTTTCTTTCTCTCAGTTTCTTTGAGGCATTGTGGTTTTGACCACAGTTAGGGTTCAGATCTGTCTTTCTACATACAGGGCTCTCTGCTCTCTCTAAATGCTGAACATTTCAGTCTGAAGTTCCTGGTATACTGTGTGTGGTATTTTTATACTTTGAAAGAGGCCTATGTATCTGTTTGTATTTAAATTGACAGTTTCTTTCTCTCAGTTTCTTTCTCTCCGTAATTCTCTGTCTTTCTGTCTATTTCAATTCTTAAAGTATGGTCATATTGCCAAAGCAACAGTGGAACTACAGATAGATGTTGATGAAAAAACCTCACAAACATACTGTACATACATATATGCAGTGTTGGGGGTCACGTAATATTATTACTTAAGTGAGTAATTAAGTAATAGAACGCGTTACTTTTTGACAGTGAGTAATAAAAAAAAATCCACTTTAAACCATAAGAGAGATGGCGACCCATTTTCACAACTCTCTACTAAAAGTAATAGTAAAAGTAATATAATAAGTAATAATATTACTTTGTACTGAAAGTATATATGTAGGTAAATATGATGTACATACATCATGCACATAAATAGTATACATACCAGATATGTGTGTCTCAATCTGCTTCTCTCTGAATATAACTCTTGAACTTTCTCTCCCTATGTCTTGCTCTCCCTCCCTCTGTCTCTCTGACACAGGGATGAGTCCCACAGCAGAAAGAGAGGGAGGTCACTGGAGGTGTGTAGGATACACAGCCTATTAGTGTGCATACTGAATACTAGAAACACAGCATTCTGTCCAATTGTCCATTGCCATTACGAAGCAGTGGATGGTAAAAACCTATTGAAATATAATATGACTTTTTAGGCAGTGTACACCATTCTCATTCTTGTGCGTGTTTTCTTTAGACAAGAGAGAGCAAACGGCACCTTCTGTCCCGTGGTTTGTCAGAACCTATAACGACCCCACTGACCCAACCAGACCACCAAACACCCAAAAACACAGACCAGCACACAGAAACTGTCTCAAAGGACGCGAAGGAAGAGGAGGAGAATAAGATTGAAGGTGAAGAGGACCCAGCGGGACATCCCAGGTACCGTCACGCTCTACGACACATTTACACACCATGTAAGAGGTGCATAGACTATGTATGTGCATAAAGAGAGAGATCCACATGATCAGAGGTGCCATACACACACATTCTCAATCTCTCTCTCTCTTTCTCTCCAGCAGCAACAAGAGAAAAGTAACATGGCCACCTAGCGACCAAGACAAAAGGTCATGCTCGAGGGCAGAGTCCCAGCAGGTCTCTGAATCAACTGGTGAAGAATTGCATCCTGGAAAGGATGCTAGTGATAACCAGACACTGGCAGAGGTGGGAAAGCCCAAGGGCGAGAAAGCCCATGCCACCAGAGTTGGCACTGCCCAAACCACCTCCAGCCAAGCCTGGATACACTCACTCCCCCCAGCTCAAACTGTGGTGGTATCTCCCCTGAGTCGCCCAGAGGGGCCGTGGAGCAGATCAACATCATTGGAGGGGGGGGACAAGGAGGGTATGGTCAAGCGGCTGGCTGCACTGGAGAAGGAGTCCCAGAGGCTGCGTCAAGCTCTGGGCTTGGCATCCATGCCAGAACCTGAAGCCACGCCAACAACAAGTCCCACCGGGGAGAAACCTCCAAGCAGGCCAAAGGAGCCTGGTGAGGCCCCAGGGCTGGGGAAGGAGGATGTCCAGGACATAGAGGATGCAGAGACAAGGACGCAGAGACAGGCCGACAATGGAGGATGCAGTCACAAGGAGGCCAGGTGTTTGATACTGGAGATTTGCGCAAAAACACACAGACACAAACATCACTTTCTCCTCTCATTGTTCTAGGCTTGCCCGGAACTCCCCCCCCCCCCCCCCCCCCCCCCCCCCCCCCCCCCCCCCCCCCCCCCCCACAGTTTTTATAGGTGCCTCATTGTCTTCTCCCTCCCCTCTCTCCCAGTGCTCTGCAAGAGGATCTGATGAAGCTCCGTCGCAACATTGTGGGGCTCCTGTCGGCCATCTTGCCCCACGTGGACCTCCAGGGGATCAGCCTGGAGCGAGGAGATGTGGATGGCGTTCTCCAACAGATCATCGACGCCAACTCGCTACACACCTGAGGGCACAGCAAAGTGTTTCTCCATTATTGTTGTTGTTTTTTGTTTGTCTCCTTCCGAAAACTGCCAACTGAAAATTCGATGATATAGGTGAAATGTTAAATTTTCTGAGTTCAGTTCCCAAACCTGATAAATAAGCAACAGCGTAGCAAATGTTGTTCATAACTTGACGTACAATTTAGATCTGGTACTGGTTGCCATGAGTGTTTCTAGTTTCCGCCCTAATCCAATGAATACTTGCTATAACCTCTTGCACCACAAGACGGCGCATTGTCCCCTGGCTTATATTGCATAAATTGAGGTAGGTATGGCATGTGGCAAATAACTCAATTTTGCAATATCAGATTTTGCTTAATATTCCACTAAGAAGAAATAAATATGATGTAGATAGAATGTGCTCAAAAGTAAAACCGTTATAACATGATTCAGCTTGACAAAGAGTTAAATTATTGTGTCTCACTCTTTCACACACACACGCACGCGCACGCACACACACACACACATAATTAGCCTACTCTCTCACACACACATTGGTTTATTCACACACATAATATCAGTCATACAAGTACACATCCTCCCACGCCCGTACTCTCTTTCCCCTTAAATATCCCTCCCCCTTGAATAGCGGTAGTGAGTGTTTTGTCGTCGGACCAACCTCTTGATTAACGTGCGATCGGACAGGTGCGCATGCGATGAGACGTTTCGCGCTTTTGTTGCTACTCTTCTTCCTCTGCGGAGCAGGGGAATCATCACCGGTGATTCGCGAGTTTCACATAGCAGCCGTTGAAATTGGATGGGACTACGTTCATCTGGACGTAGTTGATACAGCGTCAGGCGAAAGGTGACTTCAATGTGTTATGTATTTTCTATATATGCATTGTTCAATATATTTTTTGAACGGTACGACTTATGTCCTACCACATACGTTTTAAATGTAACACTTTAAAGTCACAATGTCGCAATATAGACGTTGACTGTATAACTTTATTGGTTTTGTTTTGAAGGATAAGGTCGAAGGATGCGCCACAGAAATATATTAAAGCTGTGTATAGAGAATACACCGATGCCACTTACTCTGTCCCTAAATCCAGGCCGACATGGGCAGGTGTGTTTGTGTAAACGACATTTCCTTGAATCTTGAATTTACATTTGTTTTATTTTTCGATTAACCCACTCCTAACCCACTCAAACACACACTCACTTTCCCAAACAGATAAGTACAATTAAAGTGTCAGAGTATGTGTTCCAGGTATTCAGGGTCCAGTGATTCATGCCCAGGCTAGTGACAGGGTGGTGATCCACTTTAAAAACCTGGCATCCCAACCCTACAGTATCAGCCCAGTGGGGGTCACATATTGGAAGCAGTCAGAAGGTAAAGTACAACAACTTCAATCTTCCAGTCTGGATTATATCAACAATATACTCTCACAACACCCCAGGGTGGTCACTTGAGACTACTATTACTGTAGTAAAGCCCACAAACTGGAACAGCCTGGAGGGTATCGTGCAGTATGTGTGGAGATGCTGGCCAGTCTTAAAGTATTAAGATAGACTTACACTTACTGGAAGACCCAAGCACCTAATAAATCCTTTTTACTAGAAACAGTGTGTGTGTGTGTGTGTGTGTGGGGGGGGGGGGGAGTGTGTGTGGAAGTGTGTGTGTGTGGAAGTGAGTGAGTTAACACGTTGCCGTGGTGCTTCTCCAGGAGCGGGGTACGAGGACTCCACGGCGGGCCAGGAGAAGCAGGATGACGCTGTCCCTCCCGGAGGCTACTACCAGTACGTGTGGGACATCAGTCCCCGAGACGGGCCGACCAGCAGCGACCCAGACTGCCTGACCTACTCCTACTCTTCCCAGGTGGACTCAGTCCGAGACTTCAACTCAGGGCTCATCGGAGCTCTGCTTGTCTGCAAATCAAGTTAGAGTCCTGGCTTCTCGCTGTTGTGATATACGCGCAGGCCTAACGCACACAATGATACACACACATTTCACATCACATACTTAAACCACACGTCCACACCCCGACTGACAGTGACACATTACTTCTGGTATAGAGGAAATACTGAGACCCTTCTGAGATACCAGAATTGTGGACCTGTTTAGGCTATTAGTCAGGAACTCATCAGAGTTTACACCATGGAAAGTCTTTTATGCAGACAGAGGGATCTATTCCCATCAAGTGAATCTACGCACTCAACATGATGAACATGTAGATGTAAATGACCGTACCAGAGATTCCCACTTTATACACCAAATATCTGGGGAAAATACATTTGGCAATTACACAGCAGTATCACAAGCATTACTTTGATAACATATCCGTGTGCTACTTTTCATTCTCTAGGTGCCTTCACCAAAGACGGAGTCAGGAGGAGCAGAGAGTTCATCCTGATCTTCGCAGTTTTTGACGAGACCAAGAGCTGGTATGGAGAGATCGGAGAGAGGAGATTTAGAGAGAAATTCAAGAAGTCCAGCAGCAGGAAACAATACCACACCATCAACGGATACATCAACTCAACTCTTCCAGGTCAGGGGTTAGAGGTTATTTATAGTCAAATTTAAATATATATATCCATTAAAATTAAATTAATGTGTAAGTAGTTTTTTGTAAGAAGTCATTTATCTTCTCAATTGTACTTTTATGAAATCATAAGGGTTGACACTATTGATATCACAGGCATCTGTCCAAGGATCCAAGTGGTTTGATACGCAATATAAAACCCCCAAATTGTTTTGCAAACAATTTGTCTATGTAGGTCTGACCATGTGCCAGAGTCGTGATTACGTTTTCTGGCATCTGATTGGAATGGGCACCGCTCCAGAGATCCACTCAATCCAGTTCCAGGATCACACCCTGCAGGTACACCAGATCTAGTGTGAACAACCACAAGCCTATCTCCCATTAGTTTACATTTACATTTATGCATTTAGCAGACGCTTTTATCCAAAGCGACTTCCAAGAGAGAGCTTTACAAAAGAGCATAGGTCACTGATCATAACAACGAGGTAGTCCCAAACATTGCAAGCAGCCAAAACATGAAGCATACATTGTGAAAAAACTAAACAAGTGCCAAAGGGAAGACCCATAAGAGCATGCAGTTATACAAGTTAAAAATTAAAACAACATGAACCACAAAAAGTGCAAGACTGTACCTGTGGAAGAACAATCAACAGTAAAATATTTCACAGCGAGTATAAGAGTTAACTTCGTTATAACTAACCTACAAGAGCAACAAGTCACTCAATAAGAGTTACTGTAGTTTAATGTAAAACCCACGATCGGTTTATCCGCAAGCTTCCTTAAGTTGCGGATGCAGTAAGATGTTGCATTCTTTGGTATCCAGGTAATGTCCCATCGCAAGGTCTCCTTGGAGATGAGCCCCATGACCTTCACCACGGCAGAGATGAAGCCCAGCACCGCAGGACGTTTCCTCATAAGCTGTCAGATCAATGCCCACCGCCACGGTAAGATCAACCACTATCGCTGAGGACAAGAGCAAATGTACAGTGAAGATCGAAGGGGAAAGGTGGGGTTTGGTGTGTGTGTTATTAAGACATGGTTCTGCATGGTATTACATGGTGCACGCTTGTGTTCAAGGCAGATCAGAATGTGGACTTGGATGCAGTTTTGATATTTGAAAAGGAAGGTAGTCTGACTTGTGTTGGTGTCTGGTTTCTGTGTGTGTTTTGTGTCTTTCTCTCAGAGGGCATGAACGCCCTGTTCACAGTGGAGGACTGCCCTGAGCCTGTGACCATTCGACCCCCTGACCGGCGCCAGGTCAATCCCAACAATGACGACAAGGATTACATTGACTACTATGGCGGGGGGGATTACGGTAATGGGGAGGAGCTCTTCTCCACGCTGGTCCTGAAGCCGGTGAAGGTTACAGCAGAGGGACGCTCCAGCAAAGGGGGGCGGTCCAAGACCTGGGTCCACTACATTGCTGCTGAGGAGGTCAACTGGGACTATGCCCCTCACCTACGCCCCGGAGACAAGTAGGAGAAAGGGAGAGAGGGAGGGAGATAGAGAGGGAGGGAAATAGGGAGGGATGGAGATACAGAGGGAGGCAGGGAAGAGGAACAAAGAGTGAATGAAAAATGTGATGAAAGAGAAAGAGCAATAGAGAAAGAAAGTCAAGAATTTCAGTGGGAGAACTGCTGGAAAGTTCAATCAGATTCAAGCCAACCAAGAGATTCCAGATCGGTTTGAGATAATATAATCATGGTGCCCTAACAGTGTCTTCCATCTTGTCTCAGGTTGCTGTCCTCGGAGTTCTTCCCAAGTCATCCCCAGCGCCGGAGCTACCAGTATAAGAAGGTGGTATACGTGGAGTACACAGACATCAGGTTCACGACGAAGAAGACCTCGTCTCAGAGGCTGCTGGGACCTCTCCTCAAAGGAGAGATTAACGACCAGTTCCAGGTTAAGTGAATAACAACGTCTAATTGAAATTTGGAGTCATATATTATATTTCATTGCATTTATTTATGTTCTGTTGTTGGGTAATGTACAAATTTGACAGACATGTTCTAAATCCCGTTCTGATTACGTTTATAGATTATTTTCAAAAACCTGGCAAGTCGGCCTTTTAACATGTACCCAAATGGCCTCACCAGGATCTATCCACTGAGAAGGACAGATAATGGTAAAATGTCATCATCACTCCTCCTTCTTCACCCCAACCCTGCCTGTATATCAAATGAAATGTTGGCTGTTTTTGAATGATATTCTGATGTCTTAGCCTCTGGTAAACGTGTGTGTTCCTGGCTGCTTATCTCTATGTTGGCTGTGTGTCTTCCTCTGTATGCAGTGGCTGAGAAAGACCTGCGCTCCATGCAGGTGCCCCCCAATGGTACATTTGGCTACCTGTGGAGGCTGACCTCTGAGGACGGCCCCCTGGAGGGGGACCCTCAGTGTCTTACCAGGCTGTACCAGAGCACCGTGGACCCCGAAAGGGACCTGGCCTCCGGCCTGGTTGGGCCCCTCCTCATCTGCAAACACCAGGCCATCAACCGTAATGGAAAACTGGTGAGAAACTCTGGGCCTAAATTCAAAAGTGGCTAAATTAGTTGAATCAAACCAGAAACTGTAGTCCTCATATAGAAAAAGTATAATACAAGTAAAATTGTAGAATGACTAATACCGTGACCTTATTCATTGTTTACATATGGTAGTACTTGATCATTTTCAACACATTTGTAATTATTAGATTATTTCAATTATTTCACTTCATCTAAATCATTCATTATTCATGAATGCATTCTGAAACAGTTCTAATGCATCCAGGATGAATCTGTTTCTCTTTAGGTGGGCCCAGACAGAGATGAGAGTCTGATGTTTGCAGTGTTTGATGAGAACAGAAGCTGGTACGCAAATGAGAACATTCAAAAGTACAGTCAGGCCCCTAACATGGTCAACCCCTCAGACCCAGACTCCTACAACGCCAACGTCATTTACAGTACGTACAGTGAGGGCTTACAGTTACAGGAAGAAAGGGTAGACTGGCCTTCTGGGGAATTCAGCAATGACTTCATGGATGCTTGCCTCATAATTGGCTTTTTGGAGACGTGATGTGTCATCAGTTTCAGTAGCTGTGTGTGTGTGTGTGTGTGTGTGTGTGTGTGTGTGCATATGTGGTACGTTCTAGGTGTAAATGGCATCATGTTCAGCGGGCGCCAGTTCCTGATGTGCAAGAGTGACGTGACCTACTGGCATGTGGCCAACGTGGGGACGCAGAGCCGCTTCTTGTCTGTCTACTTCACAGGAAACCTCTTCCAGCGAGATCAGGTGTATGAGTCCGTCCTTACGCTGTTCCCCATGTCAGGGGAAATGGTTCCTGTTGAGTCAGAGTTAAGTGGTAAGATCTGAGGCATACTATTAAACAAAACTATCAAGTATTTGATTTCATTTTTGGTGTGTTGGTTTTACCTCAGTTAGCTCTATTACATTGTTTTTAAAAGACAGTTTACCATGGATTTTTTAGTCTGTAACCGTAATCAAGTGCACCCCAAGTTTTCACATAAGATTTGCAAGAAGGACTAGATGGTCATTTTCCTGTATGGTGACAGTTCAGTGTTTTTTCCTCCTCAGGTGAGTGGGAAATCAGTGCCTTTGATAGCAGCCTAAAGGGTCGTGGCATGGCCGTGCGGTACACGGTGCGGTCCTGCCAGGGAGACATCCCATTGGCAGAGAATGAGGAAACAGACGACTACGATGGCTTTGCTGACTACCTGGACACACTATTACCCAGGGGGCTACAAAGCCAACCTCGCAACCGCACTGTGGCAGTCAGGGTTTGCAAGAAACCCACCCCTGCCCAAAACTCCACATCTTCCCAGACAGGAAACACCACTGGCGATGCTGCCAACGATATCACTAGGGAGACAAGTGAGGAAAAGTTGGAGTGTGAGGTCAAGTATGTGATTATGCCTCCATCAGAGGAAGAGGAGGCAAACCAGATTCCTCTGGAAGTCTTGGCAGAATTGGAGAGAGACGGTGGGAGGACACCAGCCCTGGTACCGCAGGGCAGAGACTCAGGTCCAGGGAACAGGAGACTGAGGCGCCAGGCTGCTGAGAGAGAAGGAGAGGGTGTAGCAGAAGGAGGTGAGGGTGGAGTGGAGGGAGGAAAGCTTGAGGTAGAGGCAGGGGGAAAGGTAGTTCCTGAGGCAGAGGAAAGGGGGGGTGAATTTGGGACTGAGACCGAAGGGGTAGGACATATTGATGGGGGGCTGGGAGACAAAACAATCATATGGCAGACTGATAGGGCCGAGACTCAGGAGAGCAATAATATCCTGGAAGACTGCGATCCACTAGATCCCACAGATCCATTAAATCAACTCACAGAAGGATGGAGTGATGAAGGTTTCGACCAGTACCTGGAAACCCCAAACCATATTCAGTCTAGACCAGAACAAACGCTCCTAGACTGGCTTGACCTCGATCACGCCAACATCTCGGCTAATGACACAGCTGCGTCTGGGCTGGAGCTGTCCTTGGAGTACGATGACTACCACGACACGGTGAACGCCACATCAGAGGGATGGAATTCAGAACAGCCAGATGTCCGATCCTCAGGGGGGCGTTACCCAAGCTACTATATTGCAGCTCAGGAGGTCACCTGGGACTATGGGATCAGAACCCCTCCTCAGCTCATCACACCAGAGTAGGCTTTAGTCATGTGACTATGTCCCTAATATATAGTGCATTTAAGAATGAAAAGAATAACATTCATTTGTATTTCCTGTCTAATACTCCTCCCCTGAACACCATGAAGATGCAGGCATGAATTAAGATTTCAGTACACTATAGTTATTATAGTTATTATTTAGATTACAGCTTGAACCTTACATCATAGTAAAACAGACATAGAAACAGACATGCTTACATATGTACCTATTGTACAGTAAGAGTTATATACTGAATTTGAATAAAGTAACTGGGCTTTGTCTCCAGACAGCAACTTTGAAAGTAACAACGTAACGTCCTCTCATCTTCCTTCTTCTTCCACGTGTTTCCTCAGAGAGATACGTCGAGGGATGAGGAAGTTTCTGCCACAGTATAAGAAGGTGGTGTTTCGAGGTTACAGAGACAAGGACTTCCAGCACCAGGTGACCCGCGGAGAGCTTCAGGAACACCTGGGTATCCTGGGACCCTTGATCCGAGTAGAGGTCAACGACCTCCTGACCGTGAGTCAGCATCCAATCATATCACCAGACAAGACGTTTTACAGGAATGTTGGTAGGAAGTGGACATCAGAAAACTGTGACTGAATTGGAGAAAATGCCTGCTGGTCTTCTTGTTAAGACTACTTCTCAAAATCAACAAATGAAGTGTAAACTCTCATTTGGTGGCCAGTTCTTTATTCCTATAAATGCTATGCAGATCTCATTTCTGAAAATGGAATTGCTTCATTGATGTTGTTTTGTTGTAACCTCTTACAACATTCCATTCACTGCATGAACTACCCTTGTGCTGAAATAGGTGACATTCAAGAACATGGCATCCAGGCCCTACTCTCTGCATCTCCACGGGGTTTATGACCGGAGCCAGGAGGGCAGTCTGGCGGGGGAACCTGTTCCGCCGGGGGAGGTGCGCGTGTACACCTGGAGGGTCTCTAGGACCCAGGGCCCCACCACCTCCGAATTTGACTGCAAGGCAGGGGCCTACTACTCCACAGTTGACAAGGCAAGTCAGACTAAACTCTGTTTTAAATACTTTTTTTTGCTCAGCTAGATATTGTGTGTGGAATGTGGCTATGTGTGTGGAATGTGAACGTGTGTTTGTTTATATCCTTCTAACATACAGTTTGTCATTCCTCCCAGGAGAAAGATCTCCACTCAGGTCTGGTAGGTCCTCTGGTTGTCTGTAAGCCTGATACCCTGGACACTCTCCTCAGACTGCAGCCTGGCCTCCAGGAGTATTCCCTGCTCTTCCACACCTTTGACGAGACCCAGAGCTGGTACAAGGAGGAGAACCTGCAGCAGTACTGCACCCCGCCCTGCCACGCCCGGCCTGATGATACCTGGTACCAGAGCAGCAACAAGTTTGCAGGTAGAGACTGCTGAGATAAACAATACCAAGTTTGGATCTGCTAAGACATGAGGATCAGTATTTTGTCAACCATGCCACAAAAATAGTTTTCTCTGCTTTTATCAGTGATTTAGCCAAGTTATGAGTTTGTCTTATTTTATGTAGACCTTGCTTGATTTGCTAATATTTAATTGCTTTAACTGGTACCACCACTTACTGTGGAACTTTGGATGAGTGCTGTTTAGTGTCAATTTGCTTATTATCTTTGGCCACAGCGATTAATGGCTATGTGGCGGAGACACTTCCTGGTTTGCTGGTTGCCCAGCACCAGCCAGCCAGGTGGCACCTGCTGAATGTTGGGGGTGATGGGGAGTACCACGCCGTGCAGTTCCATGGCCTACCCTTCAGCCTGCACAAGAAGAAGGAACACCGCAGGGGCATCTACAATCTTCATCCCGGTAAACATTAGAAACACACACATATTTTCTGTCTTAATTAGCAGACAATTCCTCTCAAGTTGCAATCTTGTGTTCTTTAAAACAAAAATACAGTCATACAGTACGCCATTTCTTTCTCCAAAAATGACTCTTCTCCACAGGCGTGTTTGGCACAGTAGAGATGAGGCCGGGCACTGTGGGCACCTGGCTGGTGGAGTGTACTGTGGGGGACCACCAGCTGGCTGGCATGAGAGCAAAGCTTCTGGTCTACGACCCAGGTAGGTACCCTTTAGAACCAACTCCCCTGGAAGAAAATGTAGTCAATACTGACCATGTTAGGAGTGCTTGAACTGAGGGAATGGAAACGATGTCTTGCAGAATGTGCCCAACCCCTGGGGTTAAGGTCGGGAAGAATCGAGGATCATCACATAACAGCATCAGATTCCATAGGTAAAACTAATCCACCCACCTATTTATATATCTGTGGATGTGATCATAGATCCATATTGTACACGGTGCATGGATTGATCGAGGGTGTACTATGCAGATAACTGGGAGCCGGGACTGGCCAGACTGGAGCTGTCAGGAAGAGTGAACGCTTGGATGGGCAGAAATAAGAATTCCTGGATACAGGTAGCTTTGAAAATCTTTTTTTTTCTTTTATACTCGGCCTTCTATGAATTTTTCTCATTAAATCACGTGACAATTTGCAAGACCACATAAAAAAAAGGGTCTTACTCCACCCCCACCACCTTGTGTCCTCCTTCACCAGGTGGACCTCCAGAAACCCACCTTGGTCCACGGGCTGCAGACCCAGGGAGCCAGAACCTCTCTGGGCCTGAAAGACTACTTCATCATGCACTTCATCATCTCCTACAGTCTGGATCTGGAGACCTGGACCACCTATAGAGGGAACAGCAGCACACACAGATATGTATGTCCTTCATCTTCGATGAGATCGAAGAACAGATGAACCCCAGTAGAAATGTGGGGCTTCTCCCAGGGCGGCATGTGTCGTTAAACTTTACAGAGCCACCATCAATACATGGCAACTTTTGGTTTTCAGATCTTCAACGGGAACATTGATGGCTCCAAAGTTAAGGAGAACCGTCTCAGTCCTCCAATTGTGGGACGCTACATCCGCATACAACCAATCACAATCCAGAGAAACCCTGCCCTCAGGCTGGAGCTGCTCGGCTGTGATGTCAACAGTAAATCACTGGGATTCAAGCCTTGATAGGACTCACTCTAAATAGCACACCAATTATCAAGTTAACTTAACTATAGAATTATCAAACAGTAGACTGTGTTGTGAGGTTTGTTGCATTTCCTTGACAGAACATTGTGTGTGTGTATGTGTGTGTGTATGTGTGTGTGTATGTGTGTGTGTTTGTGTGTGTCTCCGTCCATCCCAGGCTGTTCTTTCCCACTGGGTCTGCAGAGAGGGCTGCTGGTTCCAGACAGCAGCTTTAGCGCCTCTTCCTTCCGAAACACCTGGAGGCACTCCTGGCCTCCTGCCCTAGCCCGCCTGCACCAGGAGGGCAGCGCCAACGCCTGGAGACCCAAGGTACACACATACACACATAGACACACACACTCAGGACACACTCACTACGCACTCTAACAAGCCCTCTCCAACATCACCTATATGAATTGATCAATGAACAAACTCACACATATATTGTGCATCTTACAGTGTAGACATACCATACGCTTAACATCACCCCACACATATGCAGTGTATTTTTACATTTGCAGGTTAAAGATTTTCTTCCAGTTGAGCACTCCACGTTCTGTACTCTTATCGACTCTTTTCTGTACACACACTGTGACACACAAACCGTTACACCAGCACAAAAATAACACACAGTGTGCATATCTGAGGACTCAAACCCCTTGCCATCTCCTCGTCTCTCACACTGCTAGTTTTCCATCTTGTGGTCTCTCTCTCTCTCTGTCTCTCTCACAAACCTTCACATACACACTGACGCACACTAACACCATTGTTCCCCTCCTTATCACCCTTGCCACCTTCCTGTTTGAGCTGTTTTGAAGGAGGTGTGAGGCCTCATCACTAAACTGCTTACGGGTGTCGACTTTAAAGGTCAGAATGCTAGGAAACTCTTGTGATTGCCAGTAAGAGATAAACAGCCACAGGACCTTTAGAAATGCAGTTTGGATCATTAAAATTATTGTGTAAGAAACTGAGAATTGTACTTGATTTTGTGCCAGTGACTTTTACTTGTTTTTTAATTGTCTTCCAACTTTGCTCTCTTTCTTTCAATTCTTCAATCCATTTTATCACATTTTCTCATCCTAAACCCTGCATTATCTTCAATACCTCTCCTTGCATCACAATCTCCCTTCCACCCTCTGACCAACACTCCCTCCTCCTATTTTGTCCTTTAATTCCTCTTATCCTTCCCTCCCTTTGCCTCTTTATTCCTCTCTCTCTCCCTCTATCTCTCTCCACCTCTTCATTCCTCCACCTCCTCTTGCCTCTCCCTCCTTATCTCCTTCCCTTTCCCTCCCTCTCTTCCTCTCCAGAACGACAACCCGCATGAGTGGCTGCAAGTGGACTTCCTGAAGGTCAAACGTCTCACCGGAGTCGTGACCCAGGGGGCAAAGTCTTTGCTCACCCAGATGATGGTGACGGAGTTCTCAGTGTCGATGAGCGACAACGGCCACACCTGGTCCAGTGTGTTGGATGACAACTCCCAGAGAGAAAAGGTAAAGCTCACACTATCAGGCCAATAGAAACAGAAGGGGAGATCATTGCATTAAAGCTCCTCTTTATACATCTTCAGGGATGGTGTACTTCAGTGTTAACATACACATAATGAAATTCCATACACAATACTCACATCATATACTTATTCTCTACCTTATTCACATTGATTTAATATACACAAAAAAGTGTCTATAAGAAAAAAAACTGTAGCTACAAGGTGTAAAATAGGGGTTGAAATTGATTGTCTTTGACCATGACCCCTGACCTTTCCAGGTCTTCAGTGGTAACAGTGAGCCTGACGAGGAGGTGCTGACCATGTTTGTCCCTCCACTGTTCGGCCGCTACATTCGCATCCTCCCCCGTGGCTGGGTCAACCATATCGCCCTCCGTCTGGAGTTCCTAGGCTGTGACACCCAGCAGCGCCTCTGAGAAACACAGCAAAGAAACAAGCAGAGGCCCCTGTCACGGAGCTGCAAGGGGCTGGAAGTGCTGCTCCGCGCTGTGGCCCAACACTTTATTGTAATGGTTGTTTCTGTTGTCAGGGCATTATGGCAATATTTTATTATTAAAGTCAAACAGTCATAGTCTTTATTTTTCTCTTTTTTGGGCTAAAACACCTCATATATTCCTAACCTTAAATACAAACCTAAGAATCTTAGAATATTATCCGAATATTTCTGGTGTGGTAAATGTGCCAGATTTATTGTGTACTTGACCACACACTCAGGCATACAGACTTCCTGTCATGTTCTTAATCGTGCTGACTGGCAATGGACAGAACGCAGACCTCTCTTGGTTTATGGCTTCCTCCGTTTCTCCAGGCGAGAGGGGATACTGGCAGTGATGCCATGTTGTTCTTTGCTCCTGTTGTTCTCTGATAGGGAACACTGGCTGGGTAGCACCCTGGACCTTCTTCTGGATTGTTGCTTATCCCCCACTGCCAGTCGCAGCAGCAGAACGGGTCATGAATTCTTCCATTGTTTCAATTTAAGTAAAAATACCGTGTTACGATATGAATGAGATACGTGCTTCAAATGTAGCTATCTGCAGAAGATTAACTAAGGGGGAAAGTTGGGTAGGATGGAAGAGAAGGCCAAGCAAAGCACAGAACGTGCGTATGTTGTTTTTGTCTAGGAGTGGAAAAGGTGAGTGTTTGTAAGAAAAGATCGTTTGTGCAAAAGAGGACATGAAGTATGTGTGTTTGGGCACAGAATGAAGAGGGTACGGGGTGGGGTAAATCTCGCTCTGTTGTTGTATAAAGAAGCTGTTTGTTATCAGGCTGCAAAAGAGGAGCTTTTCACACAGCAGTGCCTGTCTGTCTGTGCGTGTGTGTGTGTGGGGGGGGGGGACAGACTGAGCTGAACAAGCGTTAGTAGAGACAGGATAATGTCGTAACATGTAACACTTTATCTGGCATTTCAAAAGTCAAAACAACTTATCAGCGCAAGAAGAGAATCACAGGTAGACACTTGGCTGGTCAAGTTCGATTTAGCCATTGAAGGATTAACAACGCCCTTGACTCACCTTTATAGTTCTGTTTAAACTTGTCAAAGAATCAAAATAATACTCTCTGAACCAATCTATGAACTGTCTGAAATAATGGATATCTGCAGCCCCAAATAAGTCCCACATTTTTTTGCCGCAAGCTACTTGCGCAAACATGCCACTTGGGGCTAAGCCCCCCTTTCTTTGAATCCTAGAAACGCCCCTGAGTCTACCAACACACAGTGGCGGAGCCAGGGAATTTCCATTGGGGTGGCCAGGATGGGGCCAGTGATAATTTTTGGGTGGCAAGCATGTGTCTCACCAGGCGATGCAGAGCTATTTAAGACACATATAGGAAACATCTCAACATTATTCGGAATTCAGGTGAAAAAAAAGAATACACTTATTATGTATTCATACTTGGTTTTAAACTGTGTTGATTTACTGATTGCTATTTGTGTTTTTTTTTGTATTGTACGACTGAGTCGAACAATGGTTGTAGAGATATGCAATGACAGTAAGGTACTCTATTTTACCTTTCTGTTTTGGGTTTCTTCACTTAGCCGCAGGTGCCGGTCGAAGCGTCAGGTGGTAACAGGCATTCTCAGGCCATGCTTGAGCCGTTTAATTCAAATACAGGATGTGTGCGCGCTGCGCGTGGCTAAAGGGTCCGACAGTGTACTAGCGGTGCGAGAAAGGTTCGCATTTTTCCACAGCCGTCAAAACTTTTAACCGCTCTGATGTGGTGCTTGGGGTGGCCAATGGGGTGGCCGAGATTCTACGGGGGGTGGCCGTGGCCACCCCCGGCCACCCCCTGGCTCCGCCATTGCCAACACATGAAGAATTGGCGTCCAACTATGTTATGAGATAGCACACTCTGCTGGTAAGCCAATGTTATTACACCAGGTCTATGGACGGATCTTCAAACCACATGCATTCTCCATTTAACCTTTCATCCTTGGATTTATCTTTCCATATAAATCCCTCCTTGTTTCTTGCCCATGCTTTTGCACACCCACATACCCTTCTACTCATCCCATGGCTCCTTCATCCACCTGCATTCCCAAAAAACGGACGGGGGAGAGCACCAGTAGGCTATGGTAGTGTAATGACTGGAATTTTAAATGCTAACATGACTTTATGGCTTTTCTACAGCATTGTAGAGAGCATGCTCACTCGCTGGTGTTCCATTGGCTAATGATGTGGGTCAATTGAGGAGAGGGAGAGAGAGTGCAGTCTTGCTCTGATGCACCTTCATATGGTTCCTATGGCGATGAGAGTCACATGGGAGGCATAAAGACATACTGTTCTGTTACTGTTCTGTGTGTGGGTACGTGTGTGAGTGTGTTTCTTGAGGCTAAGATAAACAGAGTGTTCTGTATATGACGTGACTAACATGATCATGTTAAAACAGAGATTCTCTGTCTAATTTCCACTGACTGTAACAGCCAGGCTAAAGCACATGGTGTTCACTCAGAGCTGTGAAACTAGCACTCTTCATGAAGTATAAAACACATTTCAGACAGAGTTGTGTAACATATTTTCATACATAGGCTAATAGGTTTAATTATGAAAAACAAGTCCAATGTTATTGTTTTGTTACAATTTTCTTGAAATCACCAAACTAAAACACAAAAGGACATATCTAGCAGCATAGCTCTTCATTTAAAGTCTTGTGAATTTCACTAATTGCTTTTTCACTAAAATACTACTTAATAATAAGGTTCTGAGAAAGAGAGGTTGACAGTTGTAGTGGGTGAAGACAGGAGAATGGCGAAATGACAGTAGAAATATTAATTATATTGTGGATAAGAGGTACAAAGAGGGGAATGTCAAAAAACTAAAAGAACATAGGGATGACTCTAATCTTGAGACAATACGTAATCTGAATGTAGTAGAATCATTTATCAAGTCATTTGGAACCATGGATGAGACTTGCAATGAGACTTTTGGGTAGAATAAGTTAAATTGGAGGGACAACACACACACGTTATAAATAAGGATTCAATCAAAAGCACTATGAGCATTTTGCTACTGTAAATGTTGATTTCTGATTCATTTTCTGTTCCAGCAAATAGACATGGTTTGGACTTGCATAAAGTATCTGATTGTAGACATTTTTGCATCATCTCTCCCCGGGCCCTCAATCTAACCTCCTCACTCATACATTTACTTACAGCACAACAACAGAAAGAACACAACTGAAAACATCTTCAGTTGTTACTTGGTTTCCATGCTATATGACTGCAATCTTAATCTTAAACCCCTAAATATAAACTTTGTATATTTTCAGTTTAGACTGAATTCAATGTGCAGGCAGCAATAGGCTGTCATGTAATGGCACCCAGGGCACCCAAGGAGTTTCTGTTTTGAACAGGCTCCATCATAGGATTGAATCCTTAATCACAAAAAAATCTGCTAAATTAACTGAAGCACAATAATGTGTTTACGGTTAAGTGTTTGGCCCCTTTATGGGGTATGTGAAGGGTCACTGGGACCACTGCATAGAGAACAGGACTTTGGCTAGTTAAACAAACCTACTAACCTCAAACACAGCTCATCTGCCTCCCAGAGAACGTCTCTTAATTATTAACGTTTAAACCATTACATCTGCTTAATCGCTATCTTTGTCAATCCTGTTATGAAATATGTCAACAGAACCAAATACTAACATAATCTCCCCCCCAAAAAAGGCATACAAATTTAAGTGCCATAAAAAGGATCCTTTCAGAGAATTGTGTTCCTCTGACAGGCTTCATCAAAGAACACAGCACTTGTTTTGCTTTAGGTATCACTAATCGTGCCGAGGGCGGATGCAGGCCGCTTTCAGGCTCAGTTTGAAGTTGAGCAGCCCAGAGATTGGAAGAGGAGCTAAGTATTTGAGGTGAAGTATTTGAACAGCACAGAGATGCTCCGCATAACCTACGACCGTCCTAATGAGGCTCGAGGACAAATCATGGGTAGTTTGTCAAAGACAGAAATGGCGAGAGGTATGGAGGAAACAGAGGATAGGGTAAACTCAGGGAGTGGTTTACATAGTGAAAGAGATGTGGAGAGGAAGAGGGTTGGATGAAGGGTGGCATGTGTAAGGGGGAATACAGTGTGAGACCGAGATAAATCTCCTAAAAGCCAGCTCCCCCACCCCCCCATGGGCTACTCCAACATTACACTATGACATTTTGTTGTTGTTGGGAATGCGACACTAACGAGGTACTATTGGATATGGAGGTTGACAGTTTTGGTAGGAAACACATACGTGTGACTCAGCATCTGCTCAGCTGTTACTGCAGCCCTTCAGAGTTCACAAGGAAATATATATGAAGCACATGAATCAAAGAATGCCAAGATTATTTTCACTTGATTATTGAGGTAGGCCCAAGGCCTCTCTCCCTGGTTCCTATGCCTATCCTTCCTCCCTTAAGCAACTAATCTTCGATAATCTCACTTTATTTCTGTCCTCTATTGTCCACAAAGCCATTAATCTCTTGCCTAAC
The DNA here is from genome assembly GCF_021917145.1 of Hypomesus transpacificus. Lineage (NCBI taxonomy): Eukaryota > Metazoa > Chordata > Actinopteri > Osmeriformes > Osmeridae > Hypomesus > Hypomesus transpacificus. The sequence continues at coordinate 5,797,986 of NC_061060.1, forward strand.
GCCCACAGAATGTGTAATCTCAGGATGTAGCCTACTGTTAGTGGTCGGAACCCTTTTTACAACAGCAACTGCCATTTCTCCTCCTGAATGACAACTATGAGGCAGTGTGGTTAAGGTGATTCCTGTAATTTGACCAGCCCAAGGATTATGGAATATACAACAGCAGCAAATAATCAAGGTTCAGATCGGCCTGTAGAAAGTCGGTTTGATGAGGGATCTAGCTAATGTAGACTATAGTTCACACATCAATCACTCATCAGAGGGGCGTAAAGGGTTTGTTTGTAACTTGGACTGAATATGTCCACAACACATCGATACAAACTTTTCTGGTAACCAGAAGTGTGTCAATAAAACAACACACACACACAGATACGTATGCAGACAAACATACAAAAGAATTGCTCCATAGTATTACTATCTGATTTAAACTAAAGCTAAAGAACAGATTTCCCAACTCAATTCCACAAAGTTTTTCAAGAAGACAGAAATGTAAGGATATAGGTTAGACAAAACAAACTATTCTAAATCCCAAAATGTACAAAAAAGTCAAATAAAAAGATTGCACCCAAAAAAGCTAAAATGTTACTATTCTTTAAAAGGAATTTAAGGCTCAGCTGAGACTCGTGTCATGTTAGGTGCAGCCAAGTGCTTCACCATGGCACATGTTGCATATTTAAGTATCTGTAGTGTAGCAGCCCTGGGTGAAATACAGATCAAATAGTATGAAGTGAGCTAGATTTACCTACGTTTATTAACATTTGGGACTGTCCTATTGGATTCCTTAGATGTTATTAGGTAAATCTGGCATACCCCAAGCAGTTGATTGTATTTGTAAATAGTATATGACCCAGGTCAGAAGTAGAAAGGTTGAGGTGATTTTGTGTTTTTGTCTCCCATAGTAGAGAAATTGACTTTGAAGACCCACAATGTTAAACTTCATACGATATGTTATCTAACAACAAAACATTATGCAATTGGGATGTAACAGTCAAATGTTATCACTGCCAAAACTGTTTAAAAGTGTTTGTTAAAACTAAACATTGTCCTATTTAAACACGTAAAACAATTCAATCACATGATACACATAAAAGGGTGAGATGAAATGTAACAACATTAGACAACCATGAGTATTAAGGTCTCCCTATTTCATATTCTATGCACTGAATACTGCAATCTCAACTTGTTATCTGTCTTTAAAAACCAATAGAAGCACATTAAATGATTTATACTTTCCAAAAATAATAGACACAAAGGTAAATGCTTGTATTTGTCTGAAATCTAGATTAAAAAATTAGGTATTTTTCCCAAAAAGGCCCTATGTCATATGAGTGATGTGTACACAATCAAGATTTGGACGCAGGGACGATTAAAGAAGCCTGAAGCCACAGTGAGAAAAAAAACGTTTTTGATTGTGTTCCGCTCGTGTTCCTACGTTGATGCATCCTTCTTCTCTGCCGCTCTTTCTTTTCTTCTTCCCTCTCCTCTCACCCAGTATGGATGTACTTCTCCTTCATCTATTGAAAGTTTTCTATGGGTAAAGATTCCCATGATCCTCCTCTCCTGCCAAACCAAAGTCCTCAGAACACGGAGAAGCCAATCGGCAAACAGACTTGGAGGGCAGGAGAAGGTCAGGTCATTTGGCAGGTGGTTTTACTTTGTCAGAGTCAAGTGGTGCTGCTACTTAGTGGAGGTTAGTGGTTGAAAGGTCCTCCAGCAGGCAGACCAGGGTGAGCGGTCAGGCGGGGGAGAGAAGGGGGTTACAGGCGCCATAGAGTTGGACGGCCAAGTGACTGTGCTGGTGGACAGAATCCCTGCCGGACAGAAATGAATCACTGTGTCACAAAACAAGGCGTGGCAGTCAAAGTGTGTATTTGGCTGTGTGTGTGTGTGTGTGTGTGTGCACTGTACATGCGTGTTTGTGTCTGTGTTTGGGTGCCTGTCACCTTAATGTCGTGTCACTCAAATGTGCGTCTCCACATCAGTGTAGCCGGGCAACATGTCCCCGTTGGGGCAGCTCTTCGCCATGGCTGGGGGCAGCATGTGGTCGGCGCTGGGGTCCTGTGGCGCGCCCTGCTGGCCTTGCTGAGCGCGGCGGTGCACCAGTGGCACAAAGAATAGCACCATGCCCCCCACCATGGGGGGCACCCCCGCCAGGTAGAACGCCACCTGGTAGTTACCAAAGTAGTCGTGCAGGAGACCTTTTGGGGGGAGAAAGGTGGGAATAGAAAAAAAGCGATGGAGGCGGACATGGAGGAGAAATGGGAAGAGGAGAGTGGGAATTTAAAAAAGAAAGGTGTAAGAGAAGGGAGAAGAGGAGAGTACAGTAAAGTAACAAGAATGTAAGATGCATCACAATTATCCACTTTGTTACAATAGGTCAGCCAAGCTCCATCAGTCCAGCAGAACAATTTGAAAGAATTTCTAATATTTCTTCCTCGGCCTGGCCGTAGTGTATAACTCTTCATCATTTTCTAAAGGCTGTATACTGGATGAGTCATGGTCTTTTTCTCTTGGCTGTATCTCCAGTCTCTCGTTCACCAAGCTGTTGTCAGTTGTGTAATCACCCTGCCCTATATATATACAGTACCAGTCAAAGGTTTGGACACATTTTCCCAAACTTTTGACTGGTACTGTATGTACCAGTCAAAAGTACTATATATACAGTGCCCTCCAAAAGTATTGGAACAGTGAGGCGAATTCCTTTATTTTTGCTGTAGACTGAAAACATTTGGGCTTGACATCAAATAATGAACGTGAGACCAGAGATCAACGTTTCAGCTTTTATTTCCAGGTATTTACATCAGGATCTGATGCACAACTAAGAAAATATCACATTTTGTTTGAATCCACCCATTTGTCATGTGAGCAAAAGTATTGGAACAGATATACTTAAAACATATTTAAGTGAATAAGACTTAATATTTAGTTGCAAATCCTTTGCTTTCAATAACTGCAGCAAGTCTGTGACCCATTGACGTCACCAAACTTTTGCATTCTTCCTTTTTGATGCTTTCCCAGGCTTTCACTGCAGCCTCTTTCAGTTGTTTTGTTTGTTTTGTGGGGTTCCTCCCTTCAGTCTCCTCTTAAGCAGGTAAAATGCATGCTCTATAGGGTTTAAGTCTGGAGATTGACTTGGCCAGTCTAATACCTTCCATTTCTTGCCCCTGATGAACTCCTTTGTTGTTTTGGCAGTGTGTTTTGGGTCGTTATCTTGCTGCATGATGAAGGCTCTGCCAATCAGTTTGGTTGCATCTTTCCTTAAATTGGCAGACAAAATGTTTCTGTAGACTTCCGAGTTCATTTTGCTGCTGCCATCATGTGTTACATCCTCAATGAAGATTAATGAGCCCGTCCTAGAAGAAGCCATGCAAGCCCAAGCCATGACATTACCTCCACCGTGTTTCACAGATGAGCTTGTGTGTTTGGGATCATGAGCAGTTCCTTTCTTTCTCCAAACTTTAGCCTTTCCATCACTTTGGTAAAAGTTAATCTTTGTCTCATCAGTCCATAAAACTTTGTCCCAGAATTTTTGAGGTTCATCTCTGTACTTTTTGGCAAATTCCAGCCTGGCCTTCCTATTCTTCTTGCTAATGAGTGGTTTGCATCTTCTGGTGTAGCCCTTGTACTTTTGTTCATGAAGTCTTCTGCGAACAGTAGATAGTGATACCTTCACTCCTGCCATCTGGAGGTTGTTGCTGATCTCACTAACAGTTGTTTTAGGGTCTTTCTTTACAGCTCTCACAATGTTTCTGTCATCAACTGCTGATGTTTTCCTTGGTCTACCTGTTCGACGTCTGTTACTTAGTACACCAGTAGTTTTCTTCTTCTTCAGGACATTCCAAATGGTTGTACTGGCTATGGCCAATGTTTCTGCAATGGCTCTGATTGATTTTCCATCTTCTCTAAGACTCACAATTGCTTGTTTTTCACCCAAAGACAGCGCTCCAGTTTTCATGTTGTTTTCACCTCTGAATACAGTCTGCATAGACAAAACCTATCTTACCCAATCTGAACCTGAGTGTAGACATTCAGTGGTATTTATTGATTGAATAATGTATGTAATAGGACACACCTGGGCAACAAAACACACCTGTCAGTCATATGTTCCAATACTTTTGCTCACGTGACAAATGGGTGGGTTCGAACAAAAATGTGATATTTTCTAATTTGTGCATCAGATCCTGATGTAAATACCTGGAAATAAAAGCTGAAACGTTGATCTCTGGTTTCACATTCATCGTTTGATGTCAAGCCCAAATGTTTTCAGTCTACAGCAAAAATAAAGGAATTGGCCTCACTGTTCCAATACTTTTGGAGGGCACTGTATGTTTGCTTCTACTTATGTTCTGTTTGTCGGTTACACACATATCGAACTATATATATGTTTGCTTCTACTTATGTTCTGTTTGTCGGTTACACACATATCGAACTATATATATGTTTGCTTCTACTTATGTTCTGTTTGTCGGTTACAAACATATCGAACTACAGGCATGTGACACATGAATGTGCCTCTGGTTAAAGAGATGGACGGGAGGCAAAGTACTTTCTGGAATGGAATAGAGCCTGCGGAAATGAGAAATCAGTAGAACGTGCAAGAAGAAGAGTGAGAGGGAGTAACATTGTCTTATATTTCCCCCAGATTTATGTCCAGTTGGGATGTCATTGGTCTAACTCCCCACTGCTTTGACCAATGGCCAGGATGCCTCTCAGGGAGACTGAGAGACGGCACAAAATAGAGGAGGAGGGGGGAGGGGCACTGAAAGAACCGGGGCGGGGGGCGAGATAGAGGAAGACAGAAAAGATCCAGAAGTGAGAGGAGGGTAAGCCATGCCTGGACTGCAGTCAACAACCCATCACTAAACTATGAGTCTGTTTATCATACTCACTACCCAATCCCTGACTAAATATATCACTCTCTAATGCTGGAACTGAACTCAAAAGATCTCTCCCTGGCTCTTTTTATAAATATTTCCTCCCACACTTGTGGCAGTGGTCAACATTATTCATATTATACCATAAAACTATGCTTATTGCTGCAAAGTGTCTGTTAAATAGCACTGCTGTTGGCAAAAGGCAGACAGACTGGGATTTGATCCTAGGTCATGAAAAAAACGCTGGGACTCCAAACTAACTATTATAAGGACACGCTGCTAAATAATCCAGGATCAGCACACATACTTACTGATACTTCTTAAATATATCTGATCTAATACCTAAATATAAAAAGATACATGAAGGTTAGGCTACCCACCAGCAATAGGAGGTCCAGCGGTCATGGGTAGTGCCATGAGGCCCAACAGGTAGCCAATGGCCTGCGAGGCCTGCATGGGGCCCACCAGCTCGAAGGCGATGGGGGCCATGATGGTGATGAAGCATCCGTCACACAGGCCCAGGAACACACACACCACCACCAAGCCCTCGAACATTGTGCACTGGGGGATCATCATGGACATGAGGCCCAGCACCATAAAGGATGCCACCTGGGGTAGAAGAAGAGTTCACCTTTACATTTAGTCATTTAGCAGACGCTCTTATCCAGAGCGACTTACAGCAAGTACAGGGACATTCTCCCCAAGGCAAGTAGGGTGAAGTGCCTTGCCCAAGGACACAACATCATTTTGCAGGGCTGGGAATCAAACTGGCAACCTTCTGATTATTAGCCCGATTCCCTAACCGTTCAGCCATCTAACCCCCGCCCCCACCTTTGTAGGAGGTGTTTAGTAGTAAGGTTGAGATTGAAGTGTACCTCTTCTCTAGTTTCTCACCTGCATGTAGATCTTCTTCACCCCTGGGATGAGATCTCCAACCTTCCCAAAGACGAGGCGCCCCACGCCAGATGAGGCTCCGATGCACACCAGAAGGACCCACTCTTTCTCTGTCTCCTTGAACTGCTCCTTCACAAAGTTGATCTGGGGAGGGTGGGAAAAAGTGCATACAGGAAATTTGGCACACGTGTAGACTTTATAGTCCACTTCAAGTCAACAGAATGGATAACCACCTATTTGATCTCTTTATATGGCCAAGATGTGCTGGCTTCAAACTTTGAATTGCTTTGATCATTTCAGAGGGTTTTGGACACACAAGTACTGTACATTGTAACAATACACACATTCAACAGGCTTATCATTTGTTTTCATGGATGTTACTCCCATGTTCAACACCCATATATCAGGATATTTAATTCAATGGGACCTTGTTAGAGTGGGTGGGAACAAAAGTCAAATAAATATTTCCTTATATATATATATATAGCCACTATTTTCTTTAACAACAACAAATGTGTCCATCCTCCCTCTTTTCCACAAAACTTTGGAACAGCAGGACAGGAAAGGGCCGAGGTATAGGTGACAAACTTCCCATTTTTCAACCCCCTCCCATCTAAACGACTCCACTCCAAAACAGAGTGTTCTAAGGCCTTTCCTGACCAGAAGTTGGGGAGCGCGTGTGAAATAGTGGCGCTGCTTTGAAGGCCTCCACATGGCAAAGGAACATCAATGACCATTGGATACTGCACTAGCATGTTTAGGCAGGACTTAAAGGACAGGTTTCCTGAAGTTGCTTGGCTTCGCGTTCCTCCACAACAAAGACCGGGGTCTTGTTTACTTCTGACCCACAAGCCTGAAACAACAGGCCCTGGCAGAGGGAGGCCCAAAACACCAGACATCTGTTGGGAAAACTTCCCAACGTCACACCCTCTATCTTTCATTTTCCCTCCCTATCTCCCTCACTATTTCTTTCTGCCTCCCCAGACTAATGTTCTACCTCTGTTCTCCTACCTCCCCTGCCCCCTTGCTAATTGTCTCCCACACCATAGGTTACCACCCTCTCTCCGGTCCTGTCTTTCTTTCTTTTCCCATATCCCCTGTGGTTCACATCAACATTGAAGACAACACCTCTACTGGGTTGTACAGGGTGTTACTACAGAACCTGAAACCATACATTAGCAACAGTTCATCACTGTATAACATACTTAGAGGTAGACACAATAAAAATGGCATTACATTACATAGAATTCCTTACCAGGTGGATGTAGGGTACAAAGTACCCTAGCACTGCAGTCGCTACCCCAAATGCCCACACCCTGTAGGTGACAATGTGGAACACTCGCAGGTTAAAGTACTTCCGCACCTGCACCAGGCCTCGGCTCAACCAGCTACCCCCGGCGGTGGCAGCCAGATGGGCCGAGGGCTCAGTGGGAACTGGGGGTCCCGGGCCTGGAGCTCCGTGAGGGAGAAGGGGCTTGAAGGTGAAGGCCAGAAAGGCCTGGACCAACATGAAGATGCTGAGGATCTGGAAAGTGTGCTTAAGGCCCAGGGGCTCCACCACCTTCTTGAGAAGCACTGGGAGGCCCATGGAGAAGAGGCTACTGCCTGCTGTCACCACCCCGTTGGCAAGGCCCAGTCGACGGCGGAAGTAGTGCCCCAGAATGACCAGGGAGGGCTGGAAGGCGAAGGAGGAACCGCAGCCGAACAGGATACCGTAGGTGAAATACCGCAGACTGAGGGAGCTGGGGGAGGTATGGAGAGAGAGTAAATGTAAAAAGGGAAGATAGGAAGGGGTGGAAACAGGGAGAAGGGATGACAAGCAGAGGGATGGGGTGAAGAGCAGAAGTAAACAAGTAATACCTATCTTTGCCATGTTCACACAGTGCTATGGTTAGCAAACTTACTGTATGTATAGTATTGATTTTCTTACGTTGCAAAGGCGCTACTGAGAAGTCCTATGAAGGCCACAAGGGCTCCACCAATAGCAGTCTTCCTGCAGCCAAAGTGGTCAGTGAACATGCTGACCACTGGAGAGCAAAAGAAGATCATGCCCATGGCTAGGGCCCCCACCCAAGCTGGGGAGAGAAAAAGAAGGAGAGAGGGATGTGGGAAGAGAAGGAGAAAGAGTATGTAAAGGGCAGAGGAAAGAGGGAAGGGAGAGAGTAGCAGTGAAATTGTTTAGTTTACAAGGTTACCCACCAATGTTATTTATACCAACAATGGACAGCTTATCAACATTTCCACCAAAATAGAAGCAGTACAGTTCCATTGATTTGTGCTCCATTATTATTAGTGTACCGTTGCCATGACAAAGGCATTGTAATCGACTACATAATCCTTATATCACCACAGTGTGCTATACAGTTCAACCTTTCTGAAACCAGAGGGCAACCCACACACCACTTAACATTGAGATTTCTCCCTCATGGATTTGAATGTAAACTAGAAAATGTTTAAAGCATAGAGAATTAGAAACAGACACCAATTAACATGAAACCATGCTGTTGCTCTCTCATTTTGAGGACATTGTGACTCCACAGTTAATGTCTTAAATGGATTCCTTCCTGGTGTCTTTCCTTATGCATGTTGAGAGACACATGTTTTCAAAGACAGTGAGGCAGGCCCATTTAAATGCAGACTGAATTTCTATTCACCTGCTGTCTGTAAATGAACATATGAACCTCGTATTCAATGTTCAGCAAGGACAAAAATGAAATGGCTGAATCTGCTTTTACCCTCTATAACTGGGGGGATGGGGGGGGGACGACTTGTACAGGGACACTCTACATAGTTAGTAATCTGGCAGTCGACCACCTATAGAAACACACTGTGGAAGTCTGTCTTCTTTTATGCACACACTACACTCTCTCTTAGATGCATGCTCATCTAACGGTATTTTGTGAGTATGTCAAAGATAAATACAGGTGTTAAACAAAGTCAACCTTTATAAAGCATAATGTCTCTATCCGTCTGCGAGGGCAGCAAGAAACAGACAGTCTGAACCCACAACCCACACATGCTTCTGGCGGTCGAGGGGCAAAGGTAACTTTAATGTGTGATCTGCTGTCTGCTCCAGATACAAAACAGACCGGGTCGATTAACAGGCTCACTGGTTACAAAATTGGCAGTGTGTTGGGGTGTGTGTGTGTGTATATGTGTGTGTTTGAGAGAAACTGTGTGCGTGTGTGTGTGAGTATGTGTGTGTGTGTTGGTGGGAGTACTCAGCAGTCATCCTTGTGTAGCTCTTGGCAGCCTTTTACAGTTTCTCCTCCTTCGTCTACCCCAACAACCAAAGCAGCAAGCAAACACGCAGTAAATGCGTGTTAACAACGTGTACGGAACAGTAGATGTTCTTGTGTGACTTTGAGATGGAGCATGGCTTGGTGGCGTGGGGTTCAAATGCACACACCTATACATCTGCTTCTTACATTCCATGGCAGCTGAACAGTTACAGCAGCAGAGTTCTTTTGGAAAGTTTTTGAAGGAATTTTCTAATGTGTATTTTGTACGACTCGTTCTAAAAGTTGGTTCCTGTGTTGCTGTAGGTACTAGTGAACTGTAACGTGTTGTGTATCCCTTGACACTTGAACTTTTAACAAACTTAAGTTTCCACTTTTAGCCAAGCAGCTGCTGCCTGGAAATAATTTTCCATACAATAACAGCCACTTAAACAGACAACTGCAAAGACAGGATTTTCTGAAAATACCTCAATCAACACTGCTCCAGTCAAAGTCACTAATATTCTAATCTCAATGTAAAATACCCCTTCCAAAAAATACTAAACACTCAGTCATATGGTTACAATTAGTTACTTGCATTGGATTTGTCTGTGGATTTATAGGGTCTGACTGCAAGACATCTGCCTGCACACCCACATAGGTCTGCAGCATGTTAACTCCCTAAAATGTTTGCTCATTGTTAGGAGCCTAAAGGTCTTTCATGGTATTCCCAGTGATGCATAGATCCATTTATCAAAACAGGGAACTGCCCAAAGCCAGGATCCGCACAAACAGAAACTTTGTTCCGTGTAAGTTGTTCCGTAAGAACTATGGGACCTTTTTGAAGAAAGCTGAACTGCTTCTAGGCTAACATTGTTTGTGTTGTATGTGAGTGCATGTGGTGTGTGTTTATATGAACAGAGGGCTTGAAATGTGTATTTGTGCTTGTCTCCATTCTTCTGTGTAGGATCAGGAGAAGAGAGCCTTACCCTTTTGGGTTTGATTACATACTTTGTCAGCAGAGTGCTCCCCTTTCGCTGAATTCTACCATCTGTGTTTTATAGCCCGCCAGTAGAGTGGACAGTCTATTGATTGGGATGTAGGGAGGACTGATGTAGCGACAGTTGGGAAGGGTCGAGAACAGGCTCGCAGCTAAATCAATGACAGATCACAGGCCTGAACTCTTGACTAACTTCTCAGACTTCAAAACTTTTAAGCCATTACATTTTCCACCCTTCCATGCATTTCCTCTTTTTCTCAACCCACCCCTCTGTCCAGGCACCCTTGAGCAACTGGAGAGCACTGCACTCATTAGCAGGGAATTAGGTCTGACCTGCTTAGAAACAATAGAGAGAGCAATGGAGGGACTGAGGGGAGAAAAGAGGGGGGGGGCAAGATGCATTGTGGATGACAGATGTATAACGACAAGCCGGCTGACTGGCTGGCTGGCAAACCCTCATCCCCCCCTTCCCCCCAGAGCCCACAGACTGGATGGCTAGAGCCGCCTATGCCAGGGAAAATCTGTGCACTATTTAAAGGGACAGCAACCCATCCCTTTATGTATGAATGTTTTTTGCTTCATCTCTCCTTCCTCACCGAGGGTGGGGGGCAAGGCCACAAATTGACAAATCTGACTTATTTGCAAAAGTGTTGTAAAGATGCTCGGAAGTCTGTTGCCTGGGGGAAAAGAATGCCAAAGCAACATGCCAAGCCTTTCTTTGATTCTCTACTTATCCTTTGTGTCGTCGTCCCCCCCCCCCTGTGAGTGGCAGGAGAGAGAGAGAGAGAGAGAGAGAGAGAGAGAGAGAGAGAGAGAGAGAGAGAGAGAGAGAGAGAGAGAGAGAGACAGACAGACAGACAGACAGACACACAGACAGAGAGAAAAAAAGAAAGAAAGAAAGAGAAAAAGAGAGTGAAAAAGAGAAAGGAGTAGACAGAGGGTTTGTGGACAAAGCCCCCTGATCCGATTGGCCGTATGTCCCATGGAATGCCAAACATGCCATTTTATTCCTTGAGCTTCCAGTAAGGATGTGCAACTGACACAAGAAAAGATTGAATAACACTGACCATGTAATTATATATATTGTTTTCCATACTGTAAGTATCATGACAGTACCATCTCCCATAACAGCTATAAATTCACGACTACAATTTCAGGTGAAACCTAATCTCTTTTTTCCCCATGGGTAATGTTTTTCACTTGTGCTCAAACAGAGACCTGATTCTTGAAGTGTTATTTAAAGCACCTTGAGCCAAAGCTTATTACTCTCAACATTGTTATTTTGAAGTATTTGAAGGAAAAATATAATCCAATAAAGATATTCTATGTACTTGTTGCCATTACAAGAGAGGGGTACAATATAAAATGTAGGCACCATCGATAAACCCACCTTTTGTAGTTGACAACTTCTTACAATATGTTTGATAATGCTGAACTATTAGTAACAACACAATGATTAGATTAGCAAACAGTATGCACACAGGCTATTTTAACTTTCTATCTTGCAATGCTCAATGCACATCAGCAGATGTGCTGTAGCATTGAAGGATTTGGTGGCTGCCGCATCGATTCTGCACATACCACACATAAAACACCTTCCATTAACGGTAGGTTATCGAAAGGTTGCAGCCTTGTCTGTCGAGCCATTTGCACCTTGACAAAAAAAATCTACCTTCCTGTCATAGAATCTCTCTATTTCATCGTGTTTTACATTTTTCTCGGCCAGACTCCTATCCTTTGCTCCTCCACTTGCCATGTGACAAACTTCGATCCACTTTTCTTATTTGACAAATGCCCCATTAGATTTTATGATCAAGTTGATGGCTTACATTTGTCAGCCTGTATCACAGGACACACATTCTATGTGTACAGTACATGACTAAAACGTGACCTGGACAGTATGGACAGTCACTGGGTCTTGGTCTCAGGAAAGGATGAATGTGCATCAAGAGTGACTACAAACAGTGTGGGCTGGCTGGTCTTCAGTACCAAGAACTTGGTACTACTCTTCTGCAACGCATAGTTCCCTGGAGTTCCAATTAGATGTTGGGTGTCTAATCTAATCCCTTGTGATATGAGAAGAGTGGAAGAATTTTCCAGGATTAAAAAACATCAACCTGGACTCAAAACCTTAGAGGGAATGGAACAGGTTTACAATGATATTACTGGAAAAGGCAGAAAATATTTTTCAGATGTCCTGAAACTTTCATGTAGTAAAAGAGGTTACACCTTCTAACTTCAATGCAAAAGATAATATGATAACTAAAGAAAGGGGATGGGGGCTATATAAGAAATATTTAGGACTAAAAACTATGAAGACCCATCAGGTGACATCAGATGTCACAATGTTGGGCATCCTGGTGGCTCACCTGTTAGAATGCACACTACCTAGGCTAATGAATGACCGCAATGGCCCAAAAAGATTCAGTACCAGTCAAAGGTTTGGATACATTTTCCCATTGTGTCCCCAAAATGTGTCCAAACTTTTGACTGGTACTGTATCTAAAGAAAAGTAGACACAGAGAGTAGGCATGTTAAATACCTCATACCTGCAACTAGATCTTTCACTAAACTGACGCTACTGATGCTACTACTTTCTCCTCAAGTTTCGCAGGCAAACTATGCCTCCTTAACTCTGGTTCCGCCCTGGCCCCAGGTTTAAATTGCCAAAGTTCAGCTTTCCCTCCTTAAATCCTAATCTAAAGCAGGCCACCCCCCCCCCCCCCCACCCCCCCCCCTAATCTACCATTCTCTTCCATGTCCAAATATATAAAAGGCCATGCAACAGATGACTGGCAGATGATGCAGACAAGCAAGGGATGCGTGAGAGCTAAAGTCTGGTATTAAAAGCCAGTCTGTTATAATCCACAACAGATTGTCTGAAGATTGAGGACATAATAAAACTGGGTAGACTTGAACTGAAGCTGACTACACAAGATCACAGCATGTCATACCAAGTTTACAGTCAACTAACCATGTAAAAGGCAGGAAGAATGTGCCATGGCCCAGTCGGTGTAATAAAAGGCAGGTCAAAAAGCTGACAGAGGTTGCAGGTACAGCTTATCTGGATAGGTGTAATGTCTGTGGAGAAGGTCTACAAGGTCTCCAGGTGATCAATGATCAGTTATAGTTGGCAGTAGGCTTTATGGCTACAAGTTAACGTTTTGAAGTGGTCATACATTTATCTATTCAATGATGACAAGGTAGTTGAAATGTGTTCTTCAATTGAGCAAATGTTAATGATGATAAAATCTAATTATTATATGACAATGAACAACATTTTAAGGACTTTAAAAGATAAATATTAGGTAATGGCATATAACCTGATATACCTGAATTGATGCAATGCAATGTGAGTTTCGATTCCTCCTCTACCATCCACCAATTTTTAACTTCATCAGGTGCCCCACAAGTCACTCACCTACTCTGAACTGCGACGTCTGGTCGGCATGGTCTCTCGCCAACATCATGTGGAGAATACCGAAGGAGTTCTGGATTCCGAAGATCGATCCATTACACCATGTAGCAGCGAATACGACTAACCATCCAAATCCGCCCTCCGGTGGCTCGAACCCCGCACCGTGTCTAGATATTGGGACTGGCGGGGACTGTGCCTCGGAACTCGGTGAAAAGGCAGGCTTAAGTCCCGCTTCAATGAGCTGGATGGTACTGTCATCGTGTGCGATTTTACACTCGCTGTCCCCTTGACCATTCGGTGCTTGTGGATTCGCTTGATCTTGGGAGATACCTTTTTCCTCCATTCCTGAATCTGCAATCTGTTCGGTTGGAGTCTCGTCGCTTGCTGTGTCGGTCTGATTGTCTATCCCGTTGACCCCCATCGTCTCTTGGCCAGTAAAGGGGTTATTGTTGGTCTCCGTGCGCCACCCTCATGCACCAGACACCGGCATGGAACCTACTGCACCAACGGGTGTCTTGATCAAGGCTGAAAAGTGGAAGATGTCAATGCTTTAAAACCGGTAGGTAGTAATGGAATCGTAGCAAAAGTCACAGCATCAACTTCAAGACCTCAAAGTACAGATGTAAAATTGTTTACCCGTTTGCAATATACAGACAGACGTCTGAGTCTAACACTGTTATCGCGTTCCCTCATATAGATACGTCCTCTCTATAGGCTATAGTCCAGTATTTTTCAACAAAATGCACGACTCCCAAAACATTTTACCATTGCTGCCCTGCTCTGTGTAAAATATGGCTCAACCTCGTTTCAATCTTGTCCATGCACTGCGTTGCCGTCCAGCCGCGGTCCACATCACATCCTTCAATAAGTAAACAGATCCCTGTAGGCTCCGCCTCTTTCATTTGTTAAATGTTTATAGACGCTGTCGAAAGATGGTTACATTAAATCTGTGGAGGTTCTGTCTGAACCACGGCGTGTCAACACAAAAAAACCTTCATTCAACAGATTGCCCCCGCCTCCGCTGACTTCCGCCACCAATGGCCGCGTTGTGGGATGGATCTACCATACCTTCAAGGGATAAACGAAAACTCCAATAGCCCCACCCCTTCTGCACCCTCTACTCCAATTGCTCAATTTCCATTGGAAGACACAGTTGCAAATCAATACACTGATGCTGGAGTGGAAAACATTTCGAATATTAACTAGCGATTTCTTCATAATATTGCTACGTTGTTGCACAGAGGTGCAAATGTATCAATAGCGTCGATGTTGCTCTATCTCCCAAGCACAACGATGCAGTTGCTTACACGAGAGACTGTATTCGACGTTGTACACGAAGTTAAGCGGACGTGCTTGTAAAATCAAGTGGTATTAACCGTGTGGGACACGAGCAGTGCTTAAGCCTACGACTGACGTTGAGTTTACGTAAAGTTCTGTAGGTTCAATGCGGATGTATTGCAAATAACATGAGCTGGGGACGAGGCAGTAGGGAATTTGAGTACCATATGATTTGCAGTGCCCTTGACTGTCTCATGGTAGAGGGGAACATGAGAGGACTACAAGCTTAAGGAGGTAGCTTATAGCAATAACTAGATATACGATAGTGGAAAGGAGAATAGACCAAGACAACAAATATGCAGATCAACTAAAATTTGAAAAATGAAAAAACAGCCTCTAAACCTCTCTAAAACCCAAACATAATATTTATAGGCCTGTCTACACGCGCTTAGCGCGATCTCGAACATATACCACTTGGTGGCACTGTTATACTACATTTAGCTGCACCATAATGAAGCGTGTCTTTTGAGAAATTGAGAGGAATAACTAAAGAAGGTATAGACTTTCCCGTTTCAACTTGTCCACCCAATTTCGAGGGAAAATACCGTATGCAAAAGATTGACGTTACAGCCTCGGTTTGTTTTATAGGACACAATGCCAGATCATGTGTCTGAAGTCTGAGCGGTGGGGGAGATGCCTGAACTGCATTTTTGGAGGGAAATTAAGTTAAAGACTTCTAGTCAATATAGCTTCCCACAAGCCAAATAGCCATTAAAATGTTTGTAACTGATTTTATAATGCATTCAAATGGTATATAAGAGCTGTATTCTGACCAGTCAATATATCACAAGTGAATGGGTAGTAGGCTATTAAATAGTTATTGATCCTAATTTGTAAATATAAACTGTTCATAAATGCATTTAAAAATGCATTATAATAGTAGTGTAATATGCTTGCAGTACTCAAAAGGTTATTGATGACAATTAAAGCCAAAGGTGCAATGAATTTGAAAATGTTTATTAATTTAGATTGAGTAATCTTACACCTATAAACGTCAACAAATGCATAATTTATGCATTAATCCATGTTTATGATTGATCCCTTGTTGTAAAGTGTAATCTGCTCAATGACCAACTCAATTTTGCCATTGTATTAGCTGCAAATGAAACTTTATGAAACTTTCCATTGTTTCTATCATAAAGTCTGTTAAGGTCAAAGGTAAAGAGGTTTCAGAGAGGGTCAATTATTTCCTGTTTGTAGTGGGATTTGTCTATTCCACAGATAAGTGGGGTTGGACTTATTATACTATTATGTAAAAGACATAAGGGATGTCTGGACCAACCTTTAAACAAGTCAGATACAACCACACTGTCTGTGCCTGACACATATAGTCTCTGGGCAAGATTGAGTATATTTGATTTAGTGCGTGCTGAGTGAGTTAGTGGATGGATTTTATTTTACTTCACAAGTATCGCAGTGGTACTCATACAATCAAATTCCCCTTTCACCTGTGGTGTTCCATGAGACAAAACAAATGTTGTTGAAAAACGTGGGTTGTGTATGACATGCTGTTACCTGCAGTGGTGGGGGTGTTTGTAAGATGCCAGTATCTATGACTCACTTTTTAACGTTCTATTTCCTATTGGTCTTGGGAACATATGTTTTGTTTTAGTCTGGATTTCTATTCAGGACATTACTTGAGTCGACCAAGAGTCTAAAGCCTATTGATCTGGTAGAAACAGATGCATACAGTTATTTTATCCATAGGACAGACCAGGACCATTCTTAACCATTCTTTTCAGTGTACAATTCTCTGCCATAGATATATCTGTTAAGATCTATTTAGAATATTGATTAATATAATATGCACAGTTAACCTAACTCTTGTGACGTCCCTACTATTCTGAATTACAGATAAGATCCCTCTATCTGAAAATCATCTTTATACGATAGGATAACAAATATTTCTAGACTAAACAATTCCTGGTGACACAGGTTAGCTTTGTGTCATCTGATGGTGCTTTGTGTGGAGGCACTTCAGTACATGTTGAGAGAAACTGAGCCAACAATGACCAACCTTTCTATGACCCTACAGAATTCTATTTACTGGCAAGGAAAACAGCCTTCAATGGTTGTCTTTCATGGCATAGGATTGTGTAACTCTTGTGGTGTGTAATACAACCAAGATGGCTCAAGCAGTTTAGCTCTGTTGGAAAATGAAAATATATGATATGTTAAATGTACATTTAACATATCGAATGTGTCCTTATGTTCAGGATATGCATTGAATAATTGCTACAGCAGGATTATTTAAATGAAAAAGGGACTGATCAATTGTACGTGTTGTAGTGATAATTATTGTAAGTGATGTGACACGTCTGTATGATAGGTGTGGCAATCACTTTGTCATGTTCCTAACAAACAGTGTCTCTGACTCCCACCCCAACTCTGTTAACTTCTCTATTTCTCTTCTAACTCTGTTAGAGAAGTTACGTCGACAACAACACTTCTAACAACTCACCACAAAAATGTGAGTCTAAATACAGTTATACAGTTTTGGATAACTCATAATGTACGAGTCTAAGTTGTAGCACAGTGGTCATGTTTACTGTCAGATATAAGAATTTGTGTAAAGCATGCATTGTGTGCTGTGGTGGTGTTGATGTTTTGACTAGTGTAGTTTTGTACCGTGAGGGGGAAAGGGCCGAAGCTGCAGTAGATGATTTCCGTCCTGGGTATCTTCTTCTCTGGGATGCTGGTACTCATCTCATGTAGTAGCTTGTCCACCTCGCCAGCTTTCCCCCGTAAAAGGAAGGAACGGAGACAGAGCTGGTTGCCTTTCCCCCCGAAGACTGCAACGGGGAAGGATAATAAACAAGCACTCTTAACACACACACAGGCTCACAGAGGGGGGGACACAAACACATATGCACTCTCACTCCCCCACACCCACACAAACACACACAGCTTGTATGTGGGAGAAGGGGTCTCACACACACAAACACACACACACACACACAGCTTGTATGTGGAAGGGGGGTCTCACTCCCACATACACAATGGAATGTAATTCTGTGAGTCAGATGATTGAAATGATCAGACAAATTCACTCTAGAGGGCTTTAGCACAGTTTTGTGCAATAAACTTCCACTGGCACTGACACTACCTACTCAAAGTTAGAAGCAAGCTTTAGCTTGTTTCTTGCTACTGAGAAAATTGGTATGCAGGGAGGAACACAGACAGACATTAGACTGCCCCCTCCTCCTGAGAGAATGACAAAGAAGGCCACCCCTGAGGAAGGGGGAGTGTGTGTATAAGAGGGAGAGAAACAGAGAGAGACAGAGGAAGGGAGAAAAAAGAGCAAGCAGTGTGTGTGTGTGTGAGAAAGAGAGAGAGACAGAGAGAGAGAGAGAGAGAGAGAGAGAGAGAGAGAGAGAGAGAGAGAGAGAGAGAGAGAGAGAGAGAGAGAGAGAGAGAGAAAGAGAGTAAATCGGGGGGTGTTAAAAAGGAGGTGAATGTTTGGTGGGAACTCAGAAGGACGGTTTGGAGAAAGAACAAGTACTTCAGAGAGAAAGGAGACCAAAGAAAGAAGAAAAGTGACAGAACAAATACTTTTAAATTCAGGTAGGCCGCAGCACTGCGTGAACTGTTTTGTTATATAAGATATTTGGTTGCTAAGGTAATCAGTCTGACACTACAAGTAGATTAGGTGGATGGTTCCTTTAAAAGTAAATTACACATAATTTCCAATTCTACAATGGCAATAACTCTGATGGAGACTGGTCTAAATGAAATACTTGTTCCTGAGGATTAAGGAATGTGAGACAATCCTCCTTAAAAGGAAGACCTTTTTCCTGGGTTCGTCTTGGGTTCCCACACATTACCCTGGCAACAAGCCAGCTGGGACAAGAGCTCTGACAGGGTCACTGCTCCCCATCTGCTCCCAGTTAGCCACTGAATACCTCTGTCCAAATTAACACTGTGGCTCTTTACCTAGACTACACATCAAAAAGTAAGCCAGGTCCAAGGCAAAGTACATTTTTTCTGCCTAATTTAGTATTCTTCACGTGCCTAATTAACAATTTATATCAATAGATTAATTAATTAACTGAATAATTTATGGATCATGCATTCTCAAGTCAATCTTAGGAGTTAGGTGTCAGGTGGCTGAGCGGTTAGGGAATCAGGCTAGTAACCAGAAGGTTGCTGGTTCGACTTCACCCTACTTGCCTTGGGGGGAATGTCCCTGTACTAACTGTAAGTCTCTCTGGATAAGAGTGTCTGCTAAATTACTAAATGTAATGTAAATGTAATGTATTCTTCATCTCCTTAAGCAAGCCTGTATTTCTGTCATTGTATCATGTAATTATCTAATTATGACACTTATGTTGTATGGTATCTTAGTCTCAGTTGTAGAACACAGATGACACCGATTATTTGGCAAGACTGACATTTATTTCTATATTTATTCTACTTCCCCCACAGATGATGAAGTCACCGTGCTGGAACTTGGCCATGGTGCTCCTCCTCCTGACCCCTGACCTTTTACACTTCCTCTCTTCATCGCTCCTCGCACAAGCCATCCCTACCCATTCTTCGGTCACGCCCCACCGCATCCTCTACGTAACAGATGTAGGCGGTGATGACTATAACGACTATGGTGACCACTCTTCCTCCCCTTCTAAAATCTCCCCTACGGTCAATGAAGGCCCTGAGCTCAACCTATGTGACTACGACCCCTGCATAGCCCAGCAAGTGCCCTGCAACCAGCTCTCAGCCCAAGATGGCTGCCTCTGCCCTGGACTCAGTGGGCCTGACAAGATACCCCACCCCCCACTCCTTAAAAAATTGGTGCCTGCAGATGGCGAGGCAAAGGCAGTAGAGGTGTGGTGGTGCGCCCCTGAGTCGGTGGTGTCTAAGTACCAGGTGGTGGTGGAGGGGCATGAGGGGCAGCCCCTGAATTTTGGTGAAAAGTTGCGCAGTGGACTGGTAGGAGAATTGCAGGTGGGGGCGAGAGTTTGTGTGGTGGCTGAGAACGAAGCAGGGACCAGTATGCCAGTGGAGCAGTCCTGCCAGACCTATGATCCCCCAGAAGCCACAAATCTGGCCCTGAGGGCTGGGGTCATTGGTGGAGGGCTGGGTCTGCTGCTGCTCCTCTCCCTGTCTGCTGTGATCTGCTGGAGGCGGCAGTCTTGTAGGAAAGCAGGGAGGAACTCCACTGAGGGTCTGGGAAACCCCTCCTATAGCACTGAGGGAACTTTCTGATCCAGCATTGGACCACCCACACCCGGAGCACTCCGGCCCTCACAGACAGGCCTCTGACAAGTGTCTATATGGAGAGGGTGACTGAGACTAGACAGGACCTCCAAATATGGTATTAATAATTCCATTATGAACTTTTGACTTTGTGTCAGAGCATTGAGATAACAAATGCCAACAAGAACACTGCAGGTTGTTTGCTGGCAAATTAACTTGTGTAGAGGATAACAGGGTACATAGCTTATGTGTAAAGTAGAAAAACTGACTGATGCGTTCTGTTTTTAATTAAAAAAGGTACAATTTGTCTGCTAATTTATTTATTTTCTGGAATGAATTCAAACATACATGCAACGTAGACTAATAAGTGCCAGAAAACATTTGCTTAAACTATCAAACGCCTTTAAAGCGTTTTAAAGCGTTACAGCTTTTACTTTGAAATTCATGTTTAAGACGGAAAAGAGATGTGATTTGCTACAGCTTCGGCGTCATCTAAACACCCTCCTTCTCTTCTCTTCTCAACCAATAGTTACCCCCAAACAAAAGGAGATAGCCAAAATTATTTACTGTGACGGTTGCACTACTTTACCCCACACCAAAAATGGCAAACTCAGGTAAGCAAGCTTTAATCAAAATGTAATTCATTTAATTGAAAATTAGTCAGCGTTACCATTTCTGCGTAGGTAATTTCGAGTTGTTAGCCAGCTGTTGAGTAAGGAATTTTAAACCTACAACGTGACATGATATCTTATAATAAAAACATTTAAAAGGGAAAGTTTTATTAATGTATGTAGGCTGTAACGCTACACAGCCTATTCATTTATCATCACTTGGCACAACTTGAAAGCAGCAGTATGATAACTCATCGTGACTCAGCAGTATTAAATGAAAATGGTCTTCGTTGCGGAAGTTACACCTGATTTTACCTGGGGAAGAATGACAGCGAAGTGGGATTAAAAGGTGTGTTCGACTTCATGCAGCACCGGCGGCGCCGACAGCAGGCTGCAGCCGGATGACTTCAAGCTGAGAATGCCATTGGCTGCTTCAAGTCAGCCGGGCTGCAGGCGACGCCGGCGCTGCATGAAGTCGAACGTACCTAATAATTTGGCTGCCATGACTACAAATGTGCACACCTGTATGTTTTATGCATTTCTCAATTCACGTTATAAATAGGCTACTTTCACTATCCCAGCTCTTCTATCACTGATGCGACTAAAATGTCAGTGTCTGGATTTTTTGGATTATTATTATAAATAATTTTTACAGGTTTCACGAGTATCCTATTACATAGGCCTACCTGTACAGCAATAGGCTATGTGCGGGTCCCTATCTGACTTCTACTCCTGTCAAACAGATATCTCATATGCCGAACTGAAGGCCCTCCTGGGGAAGAGCGAGAGTCTACTACTGGTAGATGTCCGCACCAAAGAGGAAGTGGATAAAGGCCACATTCCAGGATCCATTCACATTCCAGGTGAGCCTATAGTCAAAGCTTAAACTGCCCCTACCTGTACCAGTAGGCCTAATGGATAACCTGACACTCCTTGGTCACAGAAGATGCCATGCATTTGGACCAAAGGATATTACTCCAGTTTGAGAGGGTCTACAAAACCAAATACTCTTATGACCCACATTTTTTGATTAATGAGTCTGTACACAACCACTGCTGGCACTTGCTTTTCACTATGCTACAATAGTCCAGGTGCCACGATATGGCACGCTAAATTCTCATACTGCCGGCCACAGATTAGTCAGTTTTGAGATTTAGTATCATGATAAGGCATTGATATAAAATGTCAGTGAAATCACTGGTTAAAGAACTGTGATCATTTATGCAGATTAGACACTGCGGAGATGATATGAAGGTGTTTCTGTTTGTCCATTTGTAGTTGATTCGGTGGAAAGTGCACTGTCACTTGACCCTGCAGAGTTCAAGGCCAAGTACGGGGTGTCCAAACCCCCCCTGGATGCCCCCCAGTTTGTCTTCCACTGTCAGATGGGGCGTCGAGGGGCCATGGCAACGCAGAAGGCGCAAAGCATGGGATTCCAGAAGTATATGAGCTGACTTATTAGCAACAACCCTTATGTTTTAACAAATTGAAAATGTATATTCTGCTATATTATCCTCCTATTTAAGATTGCAGCTTTTTACTGTTTGACCACTATCAACCCTTAAAACTCTCTCTTTAATTTCAGGGCTTGTAACTATGCTGGGGGATACAAGGAGTGGTCTGATGAAGAAGGAAAATGAAAAGATAAAGATTCGTGGAAAAGTACCTTAAGGGAAATTTGGCACAAGCCTCACTAACGGACAAACACAAACGTACAAGAAATGTGTATTTATAGCCTATTTGGATTTATATTTGTCATGTGTCTCTAATATTTTGTTTTAAAATAAAATCATTGAATGCTATGCAGTGTGTTCTTTGAAATCCTTTCAATGTGTGACTATGAGACCTAAAACACTTGATAAATGTAGGTAGGCCTAAACATTTGAATATTATGCTATAACGAAGATGGCTTATTGGTTTTTATCAGGGATAATGATATTGGCCGCGTTAAGAATCTGGGAAACGCGGCCATTGTCAAATTCGTTCAGCAGTAGATTTCATTTAAATGAGCTACGTCAGCTTGGCGGTTTATATTTAGAAACAAATGAAAACCACACTTGAGTGTTGCAGCCTCCCATGGACATCTTTATTAATCAGTGCATTGCTTACGGGTAAAACTTTTCATTTCTAGTCTTTCACACCCAAAATATGGCGCATTGACAGTGATTATCTGCTTTAACAGATTATAGGACTTAAATCGAAAGCTACCTACTCATATCCAACAGGTTTAGCTGTTTGTAATCTGCCCAATCCTCATACAGGGTACCTTCATGGGTTGCTCCACTGCTCTACTGTGCCTCGCGCTTGAAAAGTGACAAAACCCGGCGTAAGAAGGCCTACAAACTTATTCAACGCAATCTGGTGAATATCGATTGTTAATTGAGATAGAGGGTGCATGCAATTATGAGTAGTTTCCAGTTAGCTTATAACTATATATTTTATTTAAGTTTTATCACAAGGTTGGGATGAAGGAGGAGGACACTGTGCAGCCCACCTATGTTTACTCAGCAGAAGTGAAACAGCTTATACGCAATGCATTTCCAGAAGACATCCGTGATTACCCTGACCCCTGCCATAAACAGGTTAGCCACATAACATAAATGATAGGCCTTGGCCCGATACGTATTAAATTGTGGCTGTGGTTTACTTATGTTCTTACCTTGTTATGCTTTCTTCTTTTTTAAAGGAACGTTGGAATAGCCTTATTGAAAGTTAGTAATTGTGTTTCTTCTTGCTTTGTTCTGTTGGTTAATGTCCTAGGTGGTGTACGTTACCCTTGAGGATCTCCAAAGAGTTGAGCACGCTTGATTAAGTTTTCACAGCGGGGAAAACCATGAAACAACTGCCTTGCGTAGGCTGACTTGTTTTGCTGTTGTTTTACTGAGATGAATAAATGAATGAGAAAAGACGGGTTGGTGTGTACCAGTGTCATATGAGGAACAATGAGTTTAAAAGGCAAATATATTTGGCAGTGCTCGTGCGTAAATACGCACGTGTCTATGGCGCGAACTTGTACAGCTGACGCACACCTGAATTTAAGCTTTACATTTAACTTTTCCACGCAGGCTTTATTTTTCAAGGCAAGAGATAATGATTCTGAGTAATATACAGCAGGTAAAACCTTTCATAAAAAATTATATAAACAACTAATGTAAAGTGAGTTATTGTCACTGTGTTTCCAACTACGTTAGCTAGACATAGCTACTAGTAACTAGCATTGGACAGTAGGCCTACTGAATAATTGACAAGCCGAATAGCCTAGCGTTAATGCTGCTGGAAAATGTAACCAGGCAAGTCACAGATTTATTTTAAAAACCTGCACTTTTGTCGCAAAAGTATAGCTAAATTAATTGATTGGAACTTGTGGCTTAGGCTTTACGCTTACTGATGCTGCGGCAGTGGAGGACGCTTCAAAGGAAAAATACAGAGGGAAGAGGGGGGCTGCTGGTCCTGCTCTGGGTAGTGCCAGATAACCCACAAAATGGCCAACTCAACTGTACAGGTAACTAGCTTGATATTATATACCTGATTCTCATCATGCAACATTCACATATGAGGGATGAGGTCACCCACGCAATAAACTTATGTCAGTTGCAGCAGCAGGGCCCTGGTGTTTTGGTGTCAGAGTGGAGGAAATCCATCATGGTTGGTTATAAGTGGACAGAGAGTTGTTAGCATAGTATGCTGTAAATATGTGTCTTAGAAGCTCAAATATGTTGTGTGTCACTGATGGATTGCGTCCAGAGTTTTGGCAGAAACAGGCTGCGTCTGCAAGCCCATGCCCTGCCCCTGACCCAGAGGAACTATGTGAGTTCACCGAGGTCCATGGCCCCCTCCACTTCCTTCTGTCATTCCAGGTGTGTAAAATACACTACCCATTACACTAGACATAAATTCTCACAAGAACAGTACAAGTGTGTGCTTGTGTGCCTGCATGTGGTAAATGCTTGTGTTCATTCCTTTATCCTTGGTTGTGAATGTGTTCTTAACATATTGTGTTTGCGTTTTGCGTGCATGGCAAATCAACCCTTCATTCACCCATCCTTCATGTATCCTTCCCCACCCTAGGTGAGAGAGGGTAGACTGGTCAGGTGTGAGGAGCGTGCTCAAACAGAGGTGTTTCTTCACAGACTGAGCCTGACCAACGCAAGGGTAAGGTAGACATGTATAATGGACGGAACATCACACACACTCAACACATCAACTGCATCCACACATCCGAAAGTCTCAGGTAAAGCAGTCACAACCTTCATTAAATCAATAACAATTATTTTGAGATCAGTCTTTAATTGCGAATGCCTTTGCTTCTACTTTTCTTTACCACGCAGGTGAAAATCCACCTTAGATTGAAACTGGATGGTGAGATATACCAGAGAATAATCAGGTATATACAAATGTTTAGGGGTGTATTTTTTCATCATAGTTCTTATGCACAATGACAAATGGCTACCATGTGTGATCTTTTTTACTCTAGTGGGAAAACAGAGAGCAAAGTCATACTTGAGGACCAGGCAGTCATCATGGATGTTGCCTGTCACACTCAGTCAGTGGTACTTGTGTGTGTGTGTGATGTCATTTGTCTGCTCAGGTTGAGCATTTGATCTGCAGGTGACATGGTTGTGTTACTTTGTAACCATGTTAGAACCTTGTGTAATGACACCTTGTGGGGTGTTGTGTCCTTCAGGCCTCCTGTGTTTGTGGGGAGAGGGCCCTGGTGTCAGCGAGGGCATCCTGTCCGGGGGGCGAGGCTGCCACTACGCACCCCGCCTGAGGCTATGGAGCAGGGCCTGTATGGGGAGCTCAGCCTACTCCCCATCACCATCCTCACCCCCTGCGTCCAGCAATACCCCAATATAGTCACCCGTCTAACTCAAATACAAGTATCCTTAACTCGACTCAGCATAAACACACACACACACGTTATCTCACTCACTAAGCTATATCATTCACCTGTATTGATAAATGTGATGCATAGATTTTCAGGATGTGTGCTGCACACATGGTCTCATCTCACAGTAATGAGTACGCCCCTTAACTCCCTGGTGGGTGTTGTTGTACAGCCCTAGTAACCTGCCTGTGCAGGGCCTCTCAGCCTTCCTCCAGCAGCTGCCTGCCCATCTGGCCTGCCTGGAGCTGGGCCTGCCTGGGCTCTCCTTCACACCCTCTCCCTCACAAACCACCACACCAGGTACTGCCATTACCGAGTCATGTGGAATCAGAATCAGTACAGTGTACTGAAAGCTTTGAGGCTTTCTCCATTGTATCCCATGAATGTAAAAGATGACAGTTGGTTGTAAGCAACAATGCTTACATGCTCAGCTACACTTTTAAATCAGGTGTTTATTAACTTTAGTGACGCACGCATTATACCTACTTCACAGCAGCGTGACCTACATTCAAAATAGTTAACATTCTTTCTGAGTAGACTTCCTCCGTCCCAACGGGTTGTTTTGCAAAAACAAAATTGCTTCCTCTTTTCAATCTACCGTTGTTACTCCTTTCCCTCTTGCCTGTCTTGTCACCTTTGCAGAGCATAATGGCTGTATCACCGTGAACACCGAAAACGGTGAACCCCATCAGAAGACTGAGGCAGAGCGCTGGCCTGATGTGGAACAGACTCTGTCTGTCTTCCTTTTCCTCCAACACAGAGATCCCTTCCACTCCCAGCTCTCTGACTTTGTTGGTGAGATCAAAAAAGGATTCCACAACTCTATGGGTGCCAGTACGTGTGTTGCGTAGTTGTATTTATGTGAGGTGATGACCTGAGGTCTTGGGCCTCCTCTGCAGCTAGTGAAGAGCTACTGGAGCACCACCTAGAGGAGGTTCTGAGGTTCAACAGCAAAGAAGTCACAGCTGTGATGAACACAGCTTTGCAGAGTACACTGAAGGACCAGCAGCAAAGACAAAAAGCAAGCAGTCCATTACACACACACACACACACACACAACAGTATTCAGTCAGTGAATATAGTATTCAGTCCTCTTACAAATATACTCAACTTGAATTTTAACATAACATATGTGTGTTTGTGCGCGTGTATCTCTCTCCACCCTTTACACCACCAGGTCAATGAGAAGATGTCGTCTGCTCTGAGAGTCATGTTGAGTTCTGTGAGCTCTGTGGTGAACAGCTCCAGCAACTTAGAGTTTAGGACCACCTGTCTGGACAGGATGAAGGTACACACTACATTGCATAATACATAAATAAGATGAAAACAGCCACTGTGTAATGGTGTGTGTGGGTGTGTGTGTGCGCGATGCAGGTGCAAAACACTTATGAGTTGTCTGCCTCTCTCCACCAAACCCTAAAGAGAGTGACTGCAGGGAGATGCCTGCCTAGTAGCAAGTGCTACTCAGTACAGGTGATGGTGCAGTCTATTGTATTAATATCATGATGGTATTACCACCTGATCATACAAACACAGTTTACAATACCATCTCTGCTGTATTCTTTTATAGACTGGTGCCAACAACGGAGTGTCTGAGAATGAAATCTGATGACCTGCCATTTTCGTTTTATTGAATTACTGTAAATGGAGATGAGTGTTGTGAAACAAATGTACATGTTGCTTTATATGAATAAAATCTAAGTTATATTAAGTACAATCAGATATTGATTACAAGCGTTTTTGTATTTCATATAGACATGAGTAGCGATAACATTTATATTATTACTAAACATATAAAATATCGATTTTTATTAATCAAGTTAGAGGTCATGGATAACGTTCAGACGCATTCATGCACATACTCACTTGTCACGGTAGATGGCGGAATGTATATAAGCATGAAAAATAACTTCCTTTGTATGGCGTAAATTATAATGACGTAGTTCCGTTTGTCAAGAAAGTTTTCGCGGCAAAATGAAATGTTGAAGTAACAGCAAGGAAACGCGCTTCTGGTGTTATTGTATACTTTCGGAATAGTTTAATTAAGCCAGTAGCGATGCACTTCGTGTATCTAGTAAATAACATCTGCTATATGACGTTGGAATGTGTTGAAAGCTAACCACCAAGCTATCGTTGAGCTGTCAAAATAGCCAGACAGGCTACAGGCTATTACAACGTCGGACTTCGCCGTCGCAAGGCAGTTGCTCATCGTTCTCTTTCGACTGGACTGGACACTTATAGTTTTTATAGATATACATTTGTCTATCGCATACTTGGCAATGGCAACTGTCAGTACAGAAAGTATAAAATCGGACCTCGATATGTTTGACTGTACTTGGGAGGATGACTCGGTTTTGGACAAGTGTAAGTGAAATCGACAGTTATATTCTTGCTTTTTAAGATTATGCAATTACTATGATGGCAGCCTAACCTTTGTCACACATTTTCTTCTGACTTTTCCATGGCAGTGTTGGAGCAATGCATATGTCACAGGTTACAGGGGGAAGATATCGTGGCGGAGTGGGTGGCGTATGGCGCCACCAAAGGACAATTGAAGCTCACTCTGGACGCCCTAGACCAATTTGAGCATGAGGTGAAAGACGGACAACGGCCTTGCTTCATAAGTTACTTGTGATTGTTAGATTAGAGAAAATGATACATGGACTACTGGTGAGTTTGGAGTTTGGCTGGATACTAAAGCTGTTGTTGTTTGGCTGCTTGTGTCACCTGCAGGTTCTTAATAAGAGAAAAAAGTCCAAACAGTTGTCGAAGAGAGAGGATTTTTTCAAAGGAACAAGGGATATCAACTCACTGCAAGACCTGTATCCCAAACACACACAACTGCCCTCTTAATATGTACTGGCATTAGAAACAATAGTGTTGTTAGCAGGGAAACGTGCTCTACCAATAGTATTCCATAACTGCCTGTTCAGAATCAAAGCTGAGGAAGACGAGGAGAATCTTCTAGACTGCTACTCCACCCCTGCCAAGGTTACTACACTGTCCATGTGTAATAGGTTATATAAATGGGATGAATTGACATGGACCAGAATCTCAAAATGTTTTGTGTGTGCTTGCAGGGTTCTCAGAAGCGCGCTCTCACCACTCCTGAGCACCCCAAGTCTAAGAGGAGTGCTTCTCTGATAACCAGCCCTGGTCTACTGTTGTCTCCCGCCAGCTTCTCCCCCTGGTACACTGACTCGACATGCATACAGAAACAGATAAAATACACAGACTGTATTTGGACAATCAATGCAGTGTAGTCTAGCTGCAGAAACACTCATATTTCCCCGTCTTCATTATTTCCACCACCTTTCTTCAGTGCAACACCCTCTCAGAAATACAGCCAGCGTGGGGCCAAAGGGGAGGTGGTTGTCAACTTGGGGTCCGTCCAGGGGACCTTCTGGACGGGTCGAAAGGGCCAAACAAGAGGGGTACGTCTGGAGCTCCTGGAGGGAGAGGAGACCCTGCTTGCCAGCTACAAGTACATGTTCCAGAGGCTCCGGGATGTCCGCAATGGTAAGAACACGACCAAGAAACCCTAGTGCGCATCCTTCCTTTGCTCATGTAGATGGACGGAAAAAGACATATCTGTCCTCTTTCTGTGATGTGCAGTGTTGACGGAAAAGATTGAGGAGCTGGGAGAGGAGCTCAGGACTCATTTCAGCATCGAGGAGTTCTCCCCCGCGTCCCTACCTGCTCAGGTATGTGAACGTGTCGCCTGCCACCCACTCTCCCCGCCCCCCCCCCCCCTCGCTCGGGGTCTTCCGCGGCTGCTGAAGGCTCACCTCTTTCTCACTCCCCTTCCAGCCTCTCCCTCTGTTTCTCCTTCTCTAGCTGTCACCCCCATGCTATACGTCTCTCCCTCCCTCTCTAGGACAAAGTCACTGTGCTGGGACAGGTGTGCTGTGACAGCAACGGGAAGCTCAATGCCCATTCGGTGCTCTTGGAGGCGGGGCCTGACCAAGGGGGACAGCAGGTGCCAGTGGACCTATCAGAACTCAGGGAGTACTCTCTCTTCCCAGGCCAGGTAAAAGACCAGTTGAAACATTCGGCAGTTGTTGTCTCCATGAGAACATTAAGTGAATTACGTACCTCTAATCTTCACCCCTCCTTTCCTTCCAGGTGGTGGTTATGGAGGGGATGAACACCTCCGGGAGGAAGCTGGTGGCGTCTAAACTGTACGAGGTCAGTGAACCAGCTGTGGCATTTGACAAGTTTGTCTTTTGCCCTTCAGTCCATTTCTCCGTTATCTGAATCTTCTCCCTGCCTCTGTTTCCAGGGTGTCCCCCTTCCATTCTACTCCAATGAGATCAAGCAAGAAATGGATGAAGGTAAGTGAGGGGAGCCATTTCTTTCTACCCTCCTCCTTCTCTCATTTCTGCCTCTTTTCTTTCTCCTCCCATTTCTCCGTACATTTTTTAAAACATTTTTAGTCATTTAGCAGACGCTCTTATCCAGAGTGACTTACAGTAAGTACAGGGACATTCCCCCGAGGCAAGTGAAGTGTGTGAAGTGCCTTGCCCAAGGACACATCGTCATTTGGTGTAGCCGTGAATCAAACTGGCGACCTTCAGCTTACTAGCCGGATTCCCTAACCGCTCAGCCACCTGACTCCCTGTATCTCACTCGTTCCTCTCCCAGTCCCAGAGCAGGTGATGGTGATGTTGGCCTGCGGTCCCTACACCCCCTCTGACAGCCTCACCTTTGACCCTCTGCTGGATCTCATCAATGTCATCGTTAGGGACCGCCCTGACGTCTGCCTCCTGGTTAGCACTGTTCACCCCCTAACACACACACACTCTCTCTCCTCATAGATGCACACAGTCTCATTCACTAAAACACACAAGCTGATGCCTAATGATTTGTGTGTATTTCTGTAAACTCGTTTTTTTTCCTCTCCTACCCACAGCTGGGCCCCTTTGTGGATGCCAAGCATGAGCAGATTGAGGTACCTTTTAGCACCGACTCTCTTAACAATACTCCATCATATCTTGACACTTGACTCGCACCTGTTATTACTGGTCCTACTAAACCATTTCATCGAGTATAGACATTTGACTACGGGCTTTTGTTTTAATATCAGAAGGGCCAGGTGACAGAGACGTTTGAAGCCATTTTCTCCAGGTGTGTGCAGAGCATATTGGAAGGCACTAGAAGGTACGTTTTGATCTCTTTTTGCACACATTTTGCCTGAATGCACAGACCAACCCTGCTAGGTAAAGCTGTTGTGTAGCTGTAGTGGTTGGAAACTGAATGGCTGCTTTGCGTCGTCCAGTGTCGGGTGCCGGTTGGTGTTCGTGCCCTCCCAGAGAGACGTCCACCATCACTTCATCTACCCACAACCCCCGTTCAGCCTGCCTGACCTTAAAAAGGAGGATGCGGAGGTGAGACCGTCAAACACGTACAAAGGCTCCCAAATTATTTGCTTCTAAGCAACAAGCACAGCAGTAAGAATATACTGTAGAGTGTAATAGATTACTAGAATAAAGTAACCTTAGTGCTTTGTTGGTTAACCTGCTTGTGTTTAGCGCGTGACTCTGGTGCCTGACCCCTGCACTCTGCTCATCGAGGGCGTGACCCTTGGCCTGACGTCGACGGATATCCTGTTTCACATGGGCGCCGAGGAGATCAGCTGGTGTGTGTGTGACCTAGTACACATCAAGACTTGATGTGGGAGACAGTTTTCAGTACTGGCTGTCTAAGCTGCACGTTAGCATGAAGAAGTTGTCAGTGGTGGGATCTGGTGGTTAAAGTGACGTCCCTTTGTTTCAGTGCTGCCGGCTCAGACCGCTTCTCCCGTATCCTCAAACACATGATCTGCCAGAGAAGGTGGGACACACACAAGGAAATCTGTGTTGTATTCTGTCATTAACATTGTAGGTAGGTATGCATGTTTGTATGGGAACATGGTTCTATTATTCCTTGTGTATGTCTGTGTACACAGCTACTACCCCCTGTATCCCCCAGTGGAGGAGGTGAACCTGGACTATGAGAAGTTCCGGTTCTACGGCCAGATGCCCGTCTGTCCCGATGTACTCATAGTTCCCTCCGAGCTTCGCTACTTCATCAAGGTTTGTGCACATTTCTTACTCACTCACACGCTAAACCAGTGGTTCTCAATCCTGGTCCTCGGGACCCCCTGCCCTGCATGTTTTAGACGTTTCCCTCCTCAAACACACTTGGTTCAAATGAATGGGTCGTTATCAGGCCCATCTATTTGAATCGGGTGTGTTGGAGCAGGGAAATATCTAAAACATGCAGGGCAGGGGGTCCCAAGGGCCAGGATTGAGAACCACTGTGCTTAACATTGACTAAATCACTCTTTGTGTCTCTGACCACAGGATGTGATGGGTTGTGTCTGTGTCAACCCCGGCCGTCTCACCAAGGGCCAGGTAGGCGGGACTTACGGAAGACTGCTCATCCAACGTAGCACCCCATTGGCTGACGGGAAGCGAGAGAGCCCGTGTTTGGCCAGTCAGGTGGTGAAGATCTGATGGGAACTGACATGCTCCTGTATCTAAATTGTGTACGCTCATCCATTTTGTTCTTACTTGTGCAGTCTTTTCATATGTGGTGTGAAGATTATCTGATACTTTACAAAAAACTTTGAAGTCATTCTTTCTCTCCCTGCTTATTTTTGTATATTTTTCTTCAGTCCCTTCTAAAAAAACAAAATCCTATCTGTAATGTGTAACGAAAATAAACAATTCGTTTTTTTCTAGACCCGTACATGTTGCCTTTTTGTCCACAAGGGGCCAGTAATAATGGCTTGCAGCTCACACCATGTAAAACCACAGAAGAAGTCTAACGTTTACCCGGATGTTTTCTTCCGGGAAGGTGATCTGCTGTGCCGAAAGATTCCCTGCAGCCAGGTTGTTCCATTATTTTCCTTCAGTAACCAGGATACATTTATTTCGAAATGTATTAATTTCACATGGCTACGGGTTAAGCTGTTCGAGAGGTGACGCTATCGTTAAATTTTAGTTAGCTTGCTAGCGCTAGATAGATAGCGTTAGCGTTGCCTCAAACCTCGTATCTCTTTAGGTACGGTAAGCAAGATCATTGTATTCCTGCTAGGTTGGATATGTGATAACGGACCTTAAAGTTCTCATCAATACAATGGCGAAGACAAGAGCGACCCGGTCTTTGTGGTATTGAAGTTTGCCCTCTCTTTCAATTACTTATCGTGCAAGGAGTTGGGTCATGAGATGAGGATCCCAGACCATCGCCATGGTTACGTATAGAGATTGAGAAGACACCTGATGTGTTAACGAGATTCAGTGGGTCGGGCGGTGCAACACATCAGAACACATCAGAATAGTGTCCAACTCAACTAGAGAGGATCAGTGCTATAAACTTGGGTAGGTGTTGTTGACGCCAGACACACAACTCACCACAACACCTTCAAGTCACTCAAGCAGTTTTCTATTCTGTTTTCTCAAAGCATACCCATTTGTTCCATACACACCTCCCCCCCATATCTCTCTGTCTCTCAGCTATGGAGTTCCCCCAGCATTCCCACCAGCTCCTGTCAGGGCTGCGCTCTCAGCGTCAGCGGGGCTTCCTATGTGACTGCACCGTCCTTGTCGGCTCCTCCCGATTCCTGGCTCACCGGGCTGTTCTGGCCTCCTGCTCGCCGTTCTTCCACATGTTCTATTCCGAGGCCACAGGGGTCTCCAGCGGCAGACGCGACTCGGTCACGCTGGACAGCGACATCGTGACGGCGACGGCATTCGGCCTCCTGCTGGACTTCATGTACGAAGGCGTGTTGCGGCTGGAAGCCCCGCCCCCTGTGGAGGACGTGCTGGCGGCGGCGAGCTTCCTGCACATGAACGAGGTGGTGCGAGTGTGCAAGAGGCGCCTGCTTCGACGGCCGCTGGCTGAAACAGAGGCGGACAGCACGCGCCCAGAGGAGAGTGGCGTCGGAGTAGCGGGGGGTAGGAGGAGTGCTGAGGCCGGGGTTGGAGTGGCAGCCGGGGGGGAACCTGACGTGATTACGGTCACCGTGCCCGTATCCGTGACGCAGCGTAGCCAGAGGGCAGTGGAGTCTGTGCGGGTGCACACACCTCTGAGCCCGGACGTAGCAGATACCACCCAGCCAGGTATGGGCATCCTGCCTCCTCCTCCCACAGGAGAGCTGGGGCTCCTCTCCAGGCCTGGCCCCTCTTCTGGAGCTCCGTCCCGCCTAGGGGGTCCGGGGACGTCTTCTCTTTCCAGCCCCTGTAGCTCCACAGAAACGTACAACCGCACCAAACAGAGGCCGTCCTCGTCATCGTTGTCCTCATCAGCCTCACTGGTCCAGGTGACCCAGAGTAGCACCTCTGCTGTGGTCGTTTTGACTCAGTCAGGTTCCCCCATCGGTTCCCCCAGCCCTGAACAGAACTCGGTCATAACGCAGAGGACACATCAGCAGCTCCTGCTCAATGCACAAAACCAGAAGAACACACTCACACAGACTGCAGCGCAGCATACATACCCACAGATCAAAATCCAGAATCCTGTCACACTTCAGCCCTCGGCTCCTAACCAGGCAGTTCCCCAGCCCCAAACCACAGAAGGCTCTGGAGGACTGTCGGTGTGGGTGCAGAGGGAGGGGGTTGGTTCTGGAGAACAATCCAACCTTGAGACTCCGGGGGCTGACCTTCCAGTGGGGATAGGAGTAACGAAAGAAGAAGAAAAGGAGGAAGACGGGGTGAAGGTGAAGGTCGAAGCCATCGTCATCTCCGATGAGGAGTTTGAAGAAGCCGAGAGGGCAGAGGAAAAGAACATCTTACTGGTCCAGGGGCGAGGCGAGGGGGCAAGGATGATGATGATAGTGGGGGACGAAGACGAGATCACGGACAATGAGGACGACCAACCAGGGGAGGACAGCGGTAACCACCTCTACCTGCCCGGTACACATGCCCACTCCCTACTCCAAATCAACCACCACCCCCCGGAGTCCCTCACCTTCCCGCTGTCCCCCTCCTCCGCCCCTGGCTCCTCTCAGGACGCCCCCTCCTTCCCCGGCTCCCTCTTCCCCTCGGGGGCTCCGCTCCACGTCGATCAGGTGGCATACTTCCAGGAGTTCCAGGACTCGATGGGAAACTACGTGGAGGACGTCCCCACCTGCAGCGTGTGTGGGAAGACCTTCTCCTGCGCCTACACGTTGAGGCGGCACGCCATCGTGCACACGCGCGAGCGCCCCTACGAGTGCCGCTACTGTTACCGTAGCTACACGCAGTCAGGGGACCTGTACCGTCACATCCGCAAGGCCCATGAAAACAGCCAGCCAGCCAAACGCAGTTGTGGGGAGGGGGATTTGGAGCCCCCTCCCCCTCCTCTCAGCTAACACACATTCATACAGCTGTGTCCAGAAGACATTGCCCACACCTTGTGTCTTATAGTTCATTGTAGCTAACTTAATTGGTGGCTGGTCTTTTTTTATTTTCTCTACCAGCGTACCATCTCTGTGATGAGGAAAATGTGGAGGCCAATGAAAGACAATTAGAAAGCAAGGATCCAATTCAATCTTAACCTTTCAAATGACCTTTTTTAAATCAGACTTTGTATTTTGTTTGACATTTTCCTCACATTGTCTTACATATGTCAGTGCCAGTCAGACTTGTATGAAATGTAAATGTGAATTATATTGTCAGTGTACCAAACACTAACTATGCACCAGTGTTGAACTCCAGTCTAATACCTGTACTGAGTGTAGTCTCTTTAGCCCTGTAACCATTGGCTAATGTTTTAAATCACATAGATGTCATGCCACTACATTATGGTTGTGAAATAACCCAGAATATCTTTTAGACTTCTGTGTATTATAAATCTTTAATACCATCAGCCTTTGTTTTATGTGTTCAAATATACATGTAATGAAATACAAGTGAAAATAACATCAATACAAAAGTTAATTTTAATGAGCTGAAACATCTAACATCTAAACATGCTACAAGTATCAGTCAACCACCTTTAGAGTAATCAGTCACTTTCACAAACAAGGCATTGCAGTGGCTAACATTTTGACGCAAACATTCTTCCAGAATTGACTAGTCAGCTAGTCCAGGAGTGGACATTGCAGGTATAGAAGCTAGTTGTAATCCAGCAGGACGGAAGCAGAATGGGAGAAAGGGAACTGAGTAGATCTTCATGTTGATGAGTTGTCATCCATCTCAGTCATCCACCGACCCATGGATCTGGAACACCAGCATTAGACCTTTCACACTTGGCAGTATAAATGGAAGGGCTCAAAATTAACGGCGTTCTATTGTGTATGTATTCACATTGAAAATTCAGACATTGATTTGAGCCCCACGATTGTATGGATCACTTAAATAGTGTCAAACCTAGACCCATGTCCGAATGTCAACACAAGATTTGACATTTGGGAACAGGTCAAGTTATGTTTGCTACAGTTCATTTTGCACTTCGGGGCGGTACTGGGACAGTGAGGACAAAGGTTAGTTGTGAGCCCTGCTTAAAGTCACAAAAACACACATGGATTTATGGTCACTGTATACAAGTAATTGTGGATTTTGTGCCACTGGTATATTCTAAACTCACTGCTTCCGCCAGCTCTGGCCAGACCATCGATGTGACCACACCATCATCAGAGTTTGGGGGAGTCTCCAAGTTCCAGTAGGTGAAGTTATGGAACACTGAGGTCACCTTCACAGTCCTGTCCTGAGAAAACAAACAGATTACTGATGTATGTTATGACAATTATGATACCATCACTACAAACTTTATTGTTTCTCTCACAACCATCACTACCTAACTGTAACACTTCTGATAGTTGTGTGTATGGCCCATAAAATAACATTTCATTGTCCTGATTCCCAAGCCCTCTGCCTAAAGTTTGTACAGTAAAAACTCCCCAGGATGGATTCCAAAGACTTGGGATAGAGTGGTCTGCCTGCAGTGATACACCTCGTATTGATGTGTGTCTGTGTCAAATTCTAGTTTTACTTTGTTTACCTCTTGGTCTGAGCCAGGTTTGTTAGTTTCTCGAAGGACCACGCCTGTATATCCTTGCGGACAGCTGACCTCCTGACCTTTCAACCCTCTGCCCCTGAAGGACACTGTCTTCTCTGCAAGAGATGGGAAGTTAAAACAGTTACAGTAAGCTTTACACCTTATAGTATCTTAGTGTATCCATGAATTCAGTAGGAATAGCTAAGTGAGCTACTCGTACTATGTATAGAACTGAACTAATGCTACCATGTTTGCGGTCTTTGATCGCAGAGTTGAAGTACTGTGACACTTCCGCTGGTCCGTCGTGTTCAACCTCGCACGGTAGAAGATGCACGGGGGCGCGCTCTGCCCGGTGAACGGAGCTTAACTGAACAGTGGTTACGCTTAGGTTGGAAGACATTGTATCTTGGAATAGAACAAACGGAGCCGTTAGTTTCACAGTATCACCACAAAAACTATAATTCGCTGAATACCATTTGCTTCGCCTATAAGGTCTCGTCATACTTTTATTATGGTCCTACTGACTAATATCAAGTCAGCGAACGATTTTAGAAATAACTAATTTATTTATAATTTGATGGATTCTCAGTAGTTACCCACTTTTCAATGTTTTCCAACGTCCATGCGGGAAAGCATAGTCGAACGTGATTGGATACAAGCTTCCACTTCTAAACTAAAAGACGTTTTAGCGGGCTGAGTCTCTTGCTCAGAACTTGCGCCCTCTACAGGGTTGGATGTCGTAACATGGATTTACGGTAATCAAAACAAACAGGCAAAGATTCCTGAATATTATTTAAATATTTATTCCTTAAGAATGAGCCAAAGTAATGTTCTTACTTTGGACAATGCTCTTAGACGGCAACGTTTTGTATTCTGTATGATAAAGAGAGGGATGAAGCGATATGTTTATAATAAACTGCAATGGGTTTAAGCGACAGTGTGCATAGTGTGCAGTATGTTCCATTCAATCATAGAAGTCATCAAACTCATCATCGGACTCAGTGTTCCGGGCGACTGGACTGGGCGCTGTCTTTTTCTTCAGGTCCTCCTCCTCAGAGGAACTATTCAGGTCTCCAGCTATGGCTGAAAAACACATGACAAGTATATGTGATTATTAGCATTAGTATTATTTATATATATTTATATTTCTACCACAATGATTGCAATTTTGCATACCTTTGGATTTACTGTTAGGTGCTATCTTCTCAGTCTCCCTGAAAGGTTGAAAAGAAATTAAGAAGGGGAACTCAAAATCGACATACAATTCCAGGCTGCATCATTTGCCTGTGTAAATAACTCACCGTTTCTTCTGTGTCTCCACTTGTGGGGCGAGAAGACTTTCAATATCATCGTGTTCATCTTGAAATGCATGGGTAGGATCTCTAGACCAGGAATAACCCTTCTCAAGTCTGGCATCTTCACCATGATCATCATCACCCTGATGATCATCACCAATCATTGCTTCCTCCTCCTCTGCCAAGATGGGCCTGTTTTCTGCAGGCCTGCTAATGACAAATATCAGTGTCTTTATAGTTTCACTTTATCCTAATCATGCATCACCATCAGATCAAATTAATTTCTAAATATATTAATTAATTAGTGTACTGTTGTACCTATTCTCTTTAGGTAAGATGATACTGTCATCTGACTCTCTCTCCTCTTCATGATCTACTTCTTTTGACAGTTCCTCTGCTTCCTGACAAGATTGCTCCTCTTTCTCTACAGACTCCTCTTCCTTTACAGGTTCCTCCCTTGCTGATGCCTCCTCATCCTCTTCCTTTTCATCCTCAGCTCCCTCACCTGCCTCCTCTTCCTTTTCATCCTCAGCTCCCTCACCTGCCTCCTCTTCCTTCTCTCCATCAGACAAATCTTCCCTCTCATCAGTCGTCTCCCCGTGCATCTCTTCTACTTCCTCCTCCCCTTCCTGTCCCTCTTCATCAAGTTCCTCTCTCCCTTCTTCCTCTGCCCTTCCTTCTTCTTCTTCTTCATCCCGAGGGGATTCCTCATCCATCTCTCCTTCCTCGCCCTCTTCTTTGACTCTCTCGCTATTCTCCTCGTCATCGCCATTCTGTTCTTCCATTACCTCCTTTTCTTCCGTTGTCCCCCCTTCTACACCCAAACTCTCCTGTTCTCCTTCTGTTTCCTCATACTCTTCTTCACATCCTTTTAACTTCACACTGACACTTCCTGACTCCCCCCCCAAGCTTTCTGACTCCTCCCTAGGCCTCTCTGATTCCTGCACAGGACTCGGACTCTCCTTTAACTGACTCCCTGGGTCCTCCACAGGACTCCCTGTGTCTTCTCCCTTGCTTTTGGCCTTCTCTCTTCTCTTCTTTGGCTGTTTTACAGACAGCCCTGCACTCCGCCTGCTCCTCGTGCTTCCTCCCCCTGGTGTTGCATCGTCACCTTGGGAGCTGTGCGCCCCAGATGCTGAGGCCTCCACATCTGGGCCCACCACAGACCTTCCTGAGGACCTGACAGAGCAGGAGCAGAAGCACAATGTAACACAATGTTGTGGCTCATGATGAGAGAAGTGTGTGCGTGTGTGGAATAATTCTCCCCTGATGGAGTCACATCACATGCATGACATGTCAAATATAGTAAATATGAAACAATTACTTACAGACCGGTCTCCTCACTGTCTACAGAGCTCTGTTTCACTCTTCCTTCCTTCTGCTCCTTCTTCGTCCGTCTCGTCCTACTATCGCTTTCCCCACTGGCCCGACCGGAGGCCCTGCTACACTCACTGCTTTCTCCGTGGCCACTTGACAGACGCACTTTGCCCGCACACACAAACAAACAAGGCCAGGAGTAGTGAGGCCCAAGATAATGTGTATTAATGGATTACAGATGGAAAATGAGATCGAGAACTTAATTGTTTCCTGTTATATTTGTTAATTGATGCATTAGCCTAGCTCTTACCTGGTTTGATGTCCAGTTCATGGGACTGGTCATTGCCTCTCGGTCTGTGACCATCACTGCTCTCTCCCTCAATTCTGGCCACTGGGCTACCCTCCTTGACCTCCAATCCAACACCTTCAACCACTGCCCACCCCTGGGGGTCTGATATTGATGGACCAGCCATGGAGCTCTGGTAGCCAAATTGAGTCCTGGAAGGGAAAACAGCCACCCTGCCAGCCCAGTCCAGGGGGTACTCTCCCTGGGGAGCCCACATTGTAGAGCTCTGCTGGGTTACAGTTTGGGGCTGAATTGGAATGGAGGAAGGGTGAGGGTATTGGAATGGCTGAGGCTGAGGTGGGTGGAAGGGGTGGAAATGGGGAGGAGGGGGGAGGGATTCAAGGGTGTGATGGGAGAATTGGGTACTCTTGGGGTTAAAGGACAGCATGGTATGTGGACTGGCCAATTGGTAGCGAGCATGTGTCAACCAGGAAGACTGAAATGAGTGGGAGCTGCAGTCCAGTTGGCCATTCTGAGTCTGAGGAACTTGAGCTGAGGAATGGAGATAAATACCAGAGGGTTGATAAAAAATTGGACAGGACGTGTGTAACTAAATGTATAAATGGCATTATATGTATATATTTGTACAGTATGTGTGAAGTATGTTTTTTTTTACCTTGGGAAAGCGGAGCTTTAGCACTGATAGGGGAC
This sequence comes from Hypomesus transpacificus, assembly GCF_021917145.1. Taxonomy (NCBI): domain Eukaryota; kingdom Metazoa; phylum Chordata; class Actinopteri; order Osmeriformes; family Osmeridae; genus Hypomesus; species Hypomesus transpacificus. The sequence continues at coordinate 5,837,994 of NC_061060.1, forward strand.
CCTGTCCCTGTCTTCTCCTCCATCCTCCTTATGCTCTCCTTCAAGTGTTGCTGTGGAGTTGAAGGACGCTTTGAGAGACTACAGATACACAACGCAAGCCATGCATAATCATATATTTATAAATAAAACCTGGAAAAGATTAACAATGTATACCTTTCTCTGGGCAGACAAGGTTTTCTCTTTGAGCTCCTGCTGCCATCTGGGGTAATTATCATCCAGATACTTCTCATACTCTACCTAGAGTATTGAAAAAGCACAGAGTATTTTTATTGAGAGTTTGTGTGGGTGTGTACAATAAATATGAGTGTTCCTCACCCCTGTGTGTGTGTGGCACAAGGAGAGCATGCATACGTGTTTGTGTGCGTGTGGTGGGTGGGGTCCACCAGCACAATGTCTTGTTACTGCTTATACACTGGATCATGCCTGTCTCTAGACAGTGTGTGTGTGTGTGCTTACTCGTATAGTGTTCATGGCTGCTGTGCGGGCGACCATGTCTCTCAGTGTGTCCTGGGCTCTCTCAAACTCCTGCAGCAGCTGTTTATTCTGCTGCTGAGCTCGTCGTTCTCGCTCACTCAGTTCCTGCCATCGCCACTGCAGCCGCACTGCCCTGCTACTGCACACACACACACACACACATTAGTGAGTAAATTCCGGACACAAATACAGATGCCTGTTTTTCGTCTATTTTACTCACAGACGTTGGTCTCTCTGAAAGGTCAGTAGGTCACTCTGCAGTTCGATCCTCCTGCGCTCACTAGGAACAACAAAGACAGGCAGGACAGTCAAGCATGCTCAGTCACTGTTGAAAATTGATCCCCCGTCTGGGCAGAGCCAAGGCATATTTGGATGAGCAAAGAGCTTTAAGGAATATACAAACGTAAATTCCTCCAATCGTTTAGGCTCTGGCTTTCTGAGCTAGCTCTATTTAGAAGAAAAGAGTGAACCCTAATGGTGGAATTAGGTATACTGTTCTATTCATACAGGATTGTAATGTAACTGTTATAAAGAGCTAAATCATACATTTTGTTAAATTGCACAAAAATATATTAGCATACGGATGTCACAAAACAAGTGACCACATGACCTCATTTTGGGACAAAACTTGTAAACTGTAGGTAACACCCGGGACGTCTCGCAAAATTCTGAGAAATTATCCTATGACGGCAATTGTCTCACCTGTTAATCAGGTTTTGCTGTCCTTGTTCTCTTAAACTATTGCGGACCTTTTCGCTTTCATTCCAGACGGGCATCATTTCTCTTTCACTGTCTGAGCGTGAGCTTTAGACCAAAAAAAATACAGCCATGCGACGGCAAAAGATTAACATGGATTAGAGGTTGGGTGAGGATTATTTGTTTAGTGGGGGGTTAGACGTCACTGTCATTGCAACAAATACTAAATCTAATATCTGACATTCTACAAATCTACATTTGACATAGGACAGTAGGGAATATGTTTAATATCGTATCCTATTCTTAAATTGACCCTGTCTGCGTTTGCCTTCTATCTTCATATTGGTATTTTTCTAAGCATGTGCCACCTGCCAACCTCTAACATATATTCTTCACAATCTATTTAATAGTTTCAAGGCTCTCAAGTCTCACACATTTGCCGTGAGAATAACGCATTTTAACTATTTCTCACGCATATCTTCACGATATCTTCTTGCCAGACGCAGGCATGCGGAGGTAAATGTTCTGCTGAGTTGAGCGCTGTCTCAAGTTACACATGAGTTAAATGCCACCTACCAGCCAATCAGAAACACCAGCAATTTGTTGCGGAACTGAAAATGTTTTGGGGACAACAAACTATGTAACACAGGAATCAACCTAGTCTTTCGCCAAATAATGTACACTCTTTGGTTTCGCTTGTATTATCAGAAAACAAGCACCGGTTTACCAGAATTGATTATCATGGTCAATACCTCGATGTTTACAAGATAATTTGTACCTTTTTGTAAAACCTTTTTGTATTGTGTATGATTAGAAAATAAAAGGCTCCCAACGTTTGGATTACAAACATGTTGCTTGTCCGTCCATGAAAATCATCCCCTATTTGACGTCAGACTGAATCAGTGGAACTGTCAAAGGAACAACGCGCACAATATGACCAGTTTTGCGAGTGGAGTGTACTGTCGTGTTGAAAGGGTATGTCGCCATCTGCCCATTGTCCTGAACACCGTACTGGTCTTTTCCATCACTGCAGAAGTGAGCTATTTGGTTCTGGTAGGAGCGCCCCTGGAAGCGGAACAGAAAAAGACCCAGTGGTCTACCGTGTGGAAGTCACTACACCTGCTTGCACAATACTTTATGCTTGGAAACATTACTTGGAATGCCTCACTCTTCCTCAAGACTAGTCCTAGCATTCGGGGAGTGTTCCTTGGTGGAGAGGCAGTGGGACAAGGCTGGAGGTAAGTCTTAATAAGTCTTACTAATGTCATAGGCTAATTCCTGGGTGTGTAATTTGTCTGAAACCAGGGGGGTAAGGGTTAACCCTAACCCTGTCTTTAAGAAATACTTTTACTATGCTAGTTCCAATATCCTCATCCAAAGGCTAATGCTGTGTGAATGCGTATTATAATTTTGCAACAATAAATGTATATCTGAGTTCTTGATCTCATGACACATTTCTCCATAACTGCCAGGTACTGCTACACGTGTGAGACGCACACTCCCCCGCGCTGCTCCCACTGCTATGATTGCAAAGTGTGTGTTCTGCGGCGAGACCACCACTGTGTGTTCTTCGGCCAGTGCGTTGGCTTCCGGAACTACCGCTACTTCCTGAGCTGCCTGCTGTTCATGTGGGCGGGGCTTCTTTATGCGGTGGTGATGAACGCTGAGGTGTTCATCGTCATCCTGAAGGAGGGGGTCAGCCTGCACAGTGTCCTGCTGCTGGTCATGCCCTGGATCATGCTGGTCTCCGGTCAGTGTGTGTGCGCATGTGTGCTTGAAGAAGTCTCGTGTTTGTGTGTGCAAGAGAACAAGAGAGAGAAAAGATGTATGTTTATTATTCTGAAAGAGGGCTTGTCCGTCGTGATCGTCGAGAGTCTTGGTGGAAATGAGAGAGGGAGGTGGTGTCGAATTTTCATTCAGTGTCAGTTAACGTTTTTCCCTATCATACTCTAACCTCCCGTCCCTTCTTCAGGCCAAGTGTCGGCACGGGCGTTTGCCTTTGCCTTCATCGCTGACACCTGTGTGGTGGGCTTTCTGCTGGTGGCCTCCTTCCTCTTCTTCCACATTTTCCTGCTCCTGCGAGGGCAGACGACCCGTGAGTGGTACTCCAAACGCAGGCCTTATAACCTGGGCGTGGTGGGCAACCTGCGCCACTATCTTGGCCTCCGCTGGTACCTCTGTTGGCTCTGCCCCCTCATCCCCTCCCCCCTGCCCGGGGACGGTATCTACTTCCAGGTCACTGGGTCGCTGGAACCTGCCCGGTAAACCCCTGCTGTCAGTTCATTATGAATGATCTAGGAAAGCACTGTACTGTTTGCATCAGCATGTGGGTGGGGTAATTTATACCTGTTTGAGGTGCTGAAGTGTTGCCCTGCCTTTACCCAGCTCCCTGCCCTGTATGCTGAGAAGGCAGCTCTAAATCATAGGCAGCAGTGTTCATGGTAAATCTGGTATTTTGACCAAGTGTCGGAAGCAGCTCTAATAATATGATATAATATACTGTTTACTTTCCTAAGCTTGTATAATCAGCCTCATACTGATTATACAAGCCAGGGAAGGTAAACTGTGGAATCTGCAGTGTTTACAGAGCCTTGGAGCTTTAAAGTAGAATTGGAATTTGACACTGAAAACAATAAGGTTTTGATTGATGATCAATTGATTCAATCTTTTTCAAGGTCTCCTGTGAAAATAAGTTCTGACTCAACCACGCCATCTATAGATCATCCGGTGACCATACAGGAGTTGTTGTCAGTCCTGCTGTTTTTAATAATCTGTTCTTATATACAGTATGTGTGGGTGTTTGATGATGACACTTTCATTATGCTCTGGTCTCATTTACAGTGCCAATTTTGATTACGGTTGTTTTTAATGTGTTTTTCCCCCAACGTTTGTCTTTGCCTTTTTGTATGTACTCCTTGATTGCAGCCAAAACAGATGTGTCATTTTCCCTGTTGGTCATTTCAACGTGGAAAATTATGTTGATTATCAGTAGTATTTTGCTGACATTTTCTGAAAATACTGTATTATTTTGTTTGTTTTAAAAGGGTAATAAAGGATTATATTAGCCATCGGAATGCTATGTTTTGTTATACATGGCCTGTATATTGTTTGTGGATTCATTCTGTTTTGTTGTTATTTAGCAGAATTGAATTCATTGAGTGCAAGAGTAAACACCAACAGCCTATTAAAATACCAATGACGTGTGTAGTTTTCATTCTACATTCGTTAAACAGCGTCAAAATCCGTGAACGCTACTTGTCGTGCGCCCCACCCTTTTGGCGCGTTCACTAATGGTGGCACGAAGAGCGCCAGAAAACACCCCTTGTGACGGAGCATTGTAAAGACGGGAACTATGTGGTATGGGAGCGCAGAAGACTGGGAGTGATGAGGATGTGTGATGACGACCGACGTTTACTGGTTGATTTATAGGCTACTTTGAAGCCATAATTGTTCGCAAAATTCATATTGCGTCTTCGTTACAGCGGACAAGGATGCTCGTAGTACAAATGATGCTCTGAGTCTGATGAATGAGACAGATGGATGGAAGCCGGGAATGCCGAATCTGAATCTTCATGGATGCACGCAGAGGACCAGCATACCTAGAGGGTGAAGTGAAAATACCTCATCTGATCTGAGATAAAGAAACCGGAGGACCGGTGTGCCATTATGGCGACCGTTACGTTCTGAGCGGAACGAGCGGTAGTGGGCGGCGATGAAAGCGGCTGTAAGACCCAACCGAACGCGGATTTTCCAGCGGCTCTGCGTCTGTGGACTCGGTCTAATAAGCGCCACCTGGCTCATGCACTTCCTACATGTAACAGGTGCGGTACGTTTCTATGTCTAACTAATGTTTGTCTGCTCAGTATTAATATGAAGCACATTAAAACTGTGATCATCTCAATGGAAAGGTTATTGACAATATATCTGTCCAATTTCATTATCTGGCCTAGCAGAACATGAATCCGAAGTAACTGTATCACTGTTCAATCAATACCATGTTCATCTCAATAATGTGTGAGCAATAAGCAACCTAAACTAATACCAGATGCATCTGTCTTACTCTTGGAGCCAGACTCCTCCAGTGTGGATGGAACATTTCTCTGGTCCAAGAGAGAACTGGCACTGGATATAGACCAGAACCAGACCTATGACCCTCCCAGAGCTGGTAAGATACTTATTGTTGTGTCCCTGTCCTTTTTTGGCTCTGTTTCTTAATTATTCAGACTCTTCTCTGGCTGGCAGATTGTATTTTGTCTGATTGGATGTCAGTTATCTGTCGCTGTATGTCTTCGATTTTCTCAGATTGATGATAGTTGGTTTGTTTCACATCCATCCACTCATCTATGTCTCTTGAACCTGTCAATCTCTCCATCTCAATCTATTTTTCTCTCTGCTCCCTCACAACATGTCTTTAAAGAGGGCAGACAGATGCTTAAACACGCAGTTAAGCCCCTTTGAGGCCCCTGTTGCTAGGAAACTGAATGCTAAATTTCAGACTAGGAGCACAGTGTATCAATGCTTTCAGAAGAGCCGACATATAGATGGGACACCCTAGACGTATTTGATATATTTAAATCAATTGTGTCATCTCCACGTATGTGCGTGTTTGCACATCTGCCAAGGTTCAGGTGGGATCCGTTTACCCTGACCATGTTGATGATGTTGATAGTGGTCTCTGATCCATCTACCCTGTTGCTAAGAGATTAACTGGACTCAGTTGTCTGAGCAGTTCAATGGAAGTTTTTGGACAACATGTCCCCACTAACCCTGTGCTTGTATCTTAAAATATTTTATTTTCTACTTTAATGGAAAGCAATTTGTTTCTAACCCCCCCCCCCCTCTCTCTCTCTCTCTCTTTCTCTCTCTCTCTCTCTCTCTCTCTCTCTCTCTCTCTCTCTTTATTTCACTCCGGCTCTCCATTTTAAGCCATACATGAGTTTCCGGAGGACATTTTCTCCCTGGAGCAGAGGAGACAAGGGGCAGTTCTCCTCCATGTTCTCTGTGTGAGTATACAGACCCACTTGCCTCCCAGAACCCTGCCAGAGTTCTAACGCTGTTCTTTGGGTTCTATGGGGTCTACGCTTTTACCTGAAAATTCTCCCTATATTCAATCCATCCTTTGCTCCATAGCTGAAAAAAGGCTTCAACCCTGTTTTAGCGGAACTCAAACATTCACTGTACTTGACTTGCACTTGTGTCAAAGACCCCTCGTTCTTACTGTCAGCTGATGAGGTGTCGTTCCCCTCTCCCCAACTGCTAGGCAATCTATGTGTTCTATGCCCTGGCGATCGTCTGTGACATGTACTTTGTGCCATCTCTGGGGAAGATATCTGAGGTAAGGGCCAAACAAGAGAATATTGTCAATATATGGTAACTGTCTCTTTGATTCATTTCTGCTTTTAATCAAAGAGCCTGTTTTGGTGATAGTCTCTGTCTCTCTCCCCTCCACCACACAGAACCTTCAACTTAGTGAGGATGTTGCCGGGGCAACCTTCATGGCTGCCGGAAGCTCCGCCCCCGAGCTCTTTACCTCTCTGATTGGTCAGTGTCACTTCTTCCTCCCCTATCGCATCATTTTCCCAGTTCTCACAAGAACAGCATTAAAATGATACAAGGATAATAACATGATCATATTTCTGGTATCAAAATAATGAATCTGTTTTTACCTTGTGGATTTTAGACCATTCCAAAGGTCCAGAGTATCCTGGATCTTCGGAAATGTATTTTTCCTGATAAATTTGTTCCTCTGTCCAGTCCAAATGACTTACAAAAACGTAGTCGTCGCCTAGATGTATTGGTGGTGCTCTGACAATGAACTGTATGGATTTCATTTGTCTAAAGTCAGATACTTGTGGTCATGCTGGCTGGCTTGTGTCACATCTCTCAGGTGTGTTCATCACAAAGGGTGACCTGGGAGTGGGCACCATTGTGGGCTCAGCCGTCTTCAACATCCTCGTCATCATCGGAATCTGTGGGATCTTCGCCGGGCAGGTACCCCCTCCCCTCAGACACACACACACACACACAAGATCAAATTAACACCAGGCACCAGTTGGCGATCTTCTGTAAATGAGTGGATGTCTTCTGTGTCCTCAGCCCATCTCTCTGAGCTGGTGGCCCCTATTCAGGGACTCCATTTTCTATATTCTGTCCATCTTGTTGCTGATTCTGGTGAGAACCATACACACAAAAACAAAACACTATTCTGATGATCTAAAATGGTCACTATTCAGGAAAACTTGATTTAAGGAATGAACTCAAAGATAATTGAGTTGTTTCTTGTGTTTTTTTGGGCAGGTGATTTATGATGAGAAAGTCGTTTGGTAAGGCAAACAATTAAGACAGCTCTGGTTGAATTTTTAAAAAGCATTCTCTCCCTAATGTTGTGCGGATATGTTGTAGGTGGGAAGCCATTGTATTGATCTTGATGTATGGAGTCTACATTCTCATCATGAGGTGAGTGTTTCGGTGTGTCACTGGAATGAGCCTGCCACCTGTGTCTTAAACATCGGTGCAAACACAAGGGAAATCATGGCATTGGTATTTGTGAAACACGTATTGGTTAAGCACTAAAATAAATCTAATTGTGTGTGTGTGTGTGTGTGTGTGTAGGTTTAATAGGCCTCTGTGGGGTTGGGTGGAGATGCATTTGGGCCGAGGAGGTCTGCCCTGCATGAGCAGCCTGCGAAGGACCACCGCAGTCGGGCATGGAGGGATCGACTGTGATACCGACTTGGTTCCACTGAAGAGAGGTCGGTATGAGTGTGTGTGTTTCTGGTGTACCAGCTGCTGTGATACCCAATCAGTGAAATGCGTCACGTTCCCTTTGGGTTTCATCAGCCTGAAATAGACAGTTCCCTCAATTAAGCTGCTATTTTCCACAGTCCTCTCTTACTCTATCTCTCTTTCCTTTTCCTTTTCTGTGTCGACTCCCATCTCATCTCTCCTCTCTTTTTTCTTCCTTCACTCCACTTTCCAACTCCCTCCCTCTCTCCCATACCCACCTGCTCCTCTTCTTCATTCTCCCCCCCCTCAATCCCTCCCCACCTTCTCCCTTCTTCTTCTCTACCCTTCCTGCACCCCTCCCAGACTCGTGCTCAGGGCAGGACCCAGCAGTGGTGATGGTGGACGAGTTGCTCAGCCTACAGCCCCACCAGCTCTCCTTCTCTGAGGCAAGCCTCCGTCTTCTCATCACCCCGCACTTCCCCCCCTACACCCGCCTCCGCATGGCCGGACGCATGGTCATCAACGAGGTACACCGCGCGGTGGGATGCAGAAAAAGATGCATGCTCACAAGCACCTCGCGCTCGCACGGACAGAAATGCAAGGACCAACGAAAACTCAGAAACGATACACACATGCATACATAACTACAGTAAACATACATAAAATAGATCCCGTGCCAACATACAAACATACACACATCCCTGCATGTAAAGATGCATGGTCATTGACAAAGAACAAACACATACAAAGCAGCTATACACAGACATGCATCTAAAAAGGATTTGCTGGAAATGTATGCTTAAACTGTGCTGCATGCGATGCTATGCTTTGCTATGCCTAAACCCGTCCTACCTTCAGTGTGAAATATGTCATTGCTCTGTCAAAGCACCTCCAGAACACAGAACAGTATCCCTGAACAGTACCCCAGTGAAGAAGATCTAATCTCTAGATCTCTTTCCCCTGTTTCCCTCTCTCTGTCACTATTCTGTTTTTCTGCCTTCTCTGTCACATGCAAACACACACTTCCTCTCCTTTCTCACACACTTGATCTTTTTCTTTCTCTCAATCTCACACACACACACACACACACACACACACACACACACACAGAGGCAGCGACTGATCCAGGCGAAGAGCCTGGAGGAGGGGGAGGCGGTGGGGGAGGAGGGGGGAGAGGGGGGTCCCTGGGGGTTGGAGAATGGTGGTGGTGTGGACGGCGAGAGACAGCCCCTTGGGGAGGGAGAGGAGGGCAAGGGGGGTGCAGAAACGGGGTGCATCGGTGACTCGGTAGGGGCGCTGGCCAAAGAGGAGGATGAGGAGGAGCAGGAAGAGGGGGAAAAGGAGGAACCGTTTACACCCTTTGCTGTGCCAGGTGAGTGGGAACTGACACACCCACAAAAACACATACCTCCCCAAGATGTTGCTTCTAGTAGCTTCTAGGAACAGTAGGAGCCACTCAATTACATTGCAACCACATGGAGTATGGATGAACATTTTCTATATCCCAAATTAAAAATAAAAAGAACGTTTTTGCGTGTCAAAAAATGTATTGTTTAAACAAGTTGTGTTTACATGTTGTGTGTGTTGTTCAGAGGGCTGGGGCCGGCGTGTCAAGTGGCTGCTGGCGTGGCCTATTAATATGTTGCTGTACTTCACGGTGCCCAACTGTACACTCCCTCGCTGGCACCACTGGTACCTGCCCACCTTCCTATCATCTACCCTCTGGATTGCCCTCCTCTCCTACCTCATGGTCTGGATGGTATGAGCCGCAACACACACACACACACACACACACATGGACACATGAAATAAACCTATGTAACTAGGTAGACATGCACTTGTAATATTCTCAACGTTTAGCTTGAAGATTATAACTGACTGACATCCGACATTTAGATTTTACTGTCTCCTCCTGCACATTACCGTACTAACTAACTTGCCAATGCTAAGTGATCTGCCTGTTATTTATACTGTCCACTAGATGGTGCACAATCACATACAGTCGCTGTCATTGCTATACTGTGGGCTTGTACACACCGCACTGAATATGTTTTTGAACCCCCCCACCCCCTCTCATGTGTCCCCCATTCCAGGTCACCATCATCAGTTTCACCCTGGGCATCCCAGAAGTCATCATGGGCATCACCTTCCTGGCCGCGGGCACCAGTGTCCCAGACTGTATGGCCAGCCTCATCGTTGCCCGCCAAGGTGCCAGCGTTCACGCTGTGTGTGTCTGTGTCTGTCTCAGGGTGTGTTGTATGTGGTAGTTATGAGGGTGTGTAACTCTGTTTTTGTGTGTACTAGTGACAGCTTCAGTGTCATTGACATGGGGGCTATACCTAATCTCTGTGTGTGTGTGTTGCAGGTATGGGGGACATGGCTGTCTCTAATTCTATAGGCAGTAACATCTTTGATGTGCTCCTGGGCCTGGGTTTTCCCTGGGTGCTGCGCACTCTGGTGGTTGACTATGGCTCTGTGGTAAGATCCACCTCACTCTCTCTCAGTGTTGTTTGAGTTCATGTTCATGTTCTTCTGTGTGTGTTTTTCGTCAATCTGGGTAGCAAGATATTCATTAGCAAGATACTCAGATCTTATATGAACACAGCTACCCATCCAAAATCATGTGTTTTCCAAGTATTTGTGTCTTTTCAGAGTACATTTCTTCTGTGGTTGCCATGTTTGCAAATTATTTTTGGGTTTATGTTTGCGGTTGCCAGGTTTGCATCAACAGTAAGGGGCTAGTGTACTCAGTGATTCTGCTGCTGGCCTCTGTCATTCTGACTGTGAGTATCTCTGGACCATCCTTATTCACATACCACCATCAGAAAGATCAAATCTAGAATGCCCTCACTACAACAATAGCAACAACACTGACGGAAGTTCAGACCGTGAACTGTCCATATTACACAAATATGACCATATTACCCTCATAAACCCTACATGCAGTATTTTGATAGTTATATTTACAATTTTGAAATGACATTGTGTACTATACTGTTTGTATGTTATACATGATACCCATGTCACTGTCTCCTAGTAGTGTGTGGAAACGGGATCACTTTCTAAGTCAACACCCCATTTCCTGTTTTTACTCCCTCTTCCCTTTTTTGGCTCTCTCCCTCAGGTCCTGAGTGTTCACTTGAACCACTGGCGGTTGGACCGCAGGCTTGGTCTCTGTCTCCTGCTGCTCTACGCCATCTTCCTCCTCTGTTCCGTCGGCTTTCAGCAACTGTAACAGGTCACAGACACACACACACGTAAACACACACATACACCAAGGGAAAGGTAAACACACACCCATGTACATACGGATGTTAATACTTAAGTATTTTCTGTGATTTTATAATCACAACTATTTGCATATTGTGTGATTCTGATACTATCAAAGTGAGTCTGTATTGACAACTGCTGTTTCTTGACCTATGTTGTATGCATGTACAGTATGTGTGTGTGTATGGGTACATGGATTTTCAAAGGAGAACGATATCTCCTAATGTCAGTGATAATGTTACATCGACTGACAGGAAGCCTCACCTTCTAGCTTTAATAAATGTTGAGTTCTTCTGCATAGTTTTATACAAAGCCTGTCAAATTACTCTGTGATGGCAATGCACTTCGCACAATGAATTTATAAACAACTGAATTTGTATCTTATCAACAGTCTTAATGTATGGCAAGTTACAAGGACTACATTATTTTCTATAGGTGGAAGTTCCCCAAAAAGTGTCTAACACCAACAGTATTACCACAATGATCTTACGTTACGTCAATCCTTCACTCCCCTGTGTGTATTTGTTCTTACTTTGCATGGCCACATCTGTCCCATCTCAACACCTTGCTGTGGAAATGCTTTGTTGAATTTATTTTGTAATTGGAGTGGATGTTAAGTGCAATAAACACCAAGTTTAGTGCAATGAGGCGTGTGTGAAGAAAAGCACACACGGTGAATACATGGACTTTTTATTAGAGCAAAAGCATGTTCAATACCAAAGAAACGTAAAAAAAAACAAACAACAACAAAAAATACACAATTACATTATTTTACCATAACAAATAGCAATATTATGGAAATCATTAACATTTGAACATATCACAAAATAAAAGCATAGATGCTGAAACAAATAGAAGAAAAAAAAAACAGTACAGACATTGTTAGTAGCTATGCTTTTGTTTTCCCCGTGATGTTAACTATATATTTTACAAAATCCAACTACAAAAAATCCCAAACCCGAATGGAATATCAAGTGATGTACTGGATACAAAATGTAAAAAAAAAAAAAAAAAAAAAAAAAAAAAGTTCAAAGAATCATGTGTGTCTGTGTGCATTTGTACTCAAGTACAAGGTGCAATTAGCATGCAGTAATGCCACGTTGTGGCACAGACATGAAGACACCTACGGGTTTCCATGGAGGTGACAGCTAGAAACTGATACAGTAAAAAAATTGGACCAGGTTTAAATTTTGGGAGGAGGGTTCAGTCACAATAGCGTTGTCTTCTATGTCTATGGACCTTGGCACCAGAAAGGCTCTTGAAGGAAACCTCACAAGAGGAAAAAAAGAAAAAAAGGTTCTAAAATATCAGAGAGAGAGAAGTACACAGACAAACGTCACTACAAAAAGTCCACTAAACATAACCAATCCCTCCACGACTTGGATCATATATATATATCGAAACCCAAAGGCATGGATTTTTTTTCTTCTGACAAATTAAAAATAGATAATTTGGCAACAAATCAAACACATTGCCTGTCTTAGCAGTCCACACCATACATGTGTTATATATATGGGTGTGTGTATGAGTGTAGGGAATGGAAAATAATTAGCTGCTATGCTAATCCATTTGCTAACGTGAACTCCATGGAGACAGTGGTTACTATGGTTACTGTGGTGTGTACTAGTCCAGGTGGGCTAGCTAAGAGAAGAGTGGGGAGGTCAAGTGTTAGTGAATGATGCTGGACTCTGTTCATACATCAGTCACTGTTGGGTACCCTTCCCCAGGGAGCGGAATTGGGGGTTAGGGAAGGGACGGTAAGAGCTGATCCCTTCTGTGGTCTGGACCCCTCTGAGGTGTTGGTCACCCCACTCACTCCCCAGGCTCGTTGGCGACTGTTGGGGGTTCTGCGGTGAGGTTGGTGGTATGTGAGAGGAGAGTGAGGTGGGGCGATGGTTGAGGGCAAGGCTTGTCTCCTAGCAATGGTCACTCGGAGGTAGAGCTCTGGCTCTGCTGGTATATGGACGCCTTGTCCTTCAGAAGAGCCAGGCAGAGGTGACAACTCCAACTTCCTGTAAACACAAACACACACGAGGGCGGGACTTGATCAATGCACCATGTCACAGCAACGCTGCTTTGATGTCATGTACACTATACTGAGAGGCCCAACAGACATCCAATCCAAGAAATGGAAGGTTAAACTTGTCCTGTTGATTTGAAGGTATTTTGAACAAAGCTCAGTAGACTGACATGGGCGGGGCCTTACCTTCAGGGGGTTCGGTCATGGGGGGACTGAGGCAGTACATGTGGTATCCTCGATCACAGTCATCACAGAACAGCAGCTGGTCCTGAAACACATTGACACATGGGGGGGGGGGGGGGGTCAGACTCTTCATAATGCAGTCTGACAGATGGGTTGGGGAGGGGGGGTGGGGAGTAGAAGATAGCATGTGGCAGAGGAAGAGAGGGATCTAGAACAGGAGAGGCACTCACGTCGTTCTCGGACGTCCCGCACACGTTGCAGCACTTGCACTCGATGCACTGCCAGCGGTAGGTCTTGACGGCGGCCATCATCACCGCCGTGAACTGCAGACAGGTGGGGTGACCTGGGAGAGGGGGAGTCAGGACAAACAGGGTCACATTAGAGACAAGTAGGAAACAAGCAAGTCACTACAGGGTCAAGTTAACCCACAACAGATTAAGAGCATTTGGTCTAGATTTGAAAATCCTTTTCAATGTGGAATCTCTGATTACATTCATATATATATTACATATGTATTTCAAGTCAATTGTCTGGATCCTAGAGCTATGGGAGCTCCGAACAATGATGGAAGCGTTCCAACTAAACAGCCATGAGTTGATCCAGATGAGACAGACGATCTGCCAGCTAGGTACCGGAGCGTCCGCAGTCGGAGCAGGACACGAGCTCCTCAGACTGGCCGGTCTTCTGGTTGAGAGTGGAGTCACCCAGGCAGAAGTCGCAGTAGTCGTTTGGCAGGGCCAGACCGTTGGGTCCTTTCTTAGGGGCTGGGAGGAAGGGCAGAGAGAAAACAAATCTGGTGTCAACATTTTGGGGAAATGTGTTTGTAGCACATAGGCAGCAGGCACCTATACAAACACTAAGAGTCTATTGGCACATAGATGTGTTGGTCTGTGACTCACTCTTATGTTCCTCTGGCTGACGGGGAGTGGGCGGAGCTTCGATCTCTTCGCGGTCTTCGCCCTCCTCCTCCGCCAGGTGGGAGTGTGTGTAGTGGTAGCTCAGGCCAGGGCGGTTCTTGTAGCGCTTCCCACAGACTGGAAATGAAAACACACACATACATGAGATCACATAAACGTAACAGGGAGCAGTCTCTCTCTCACACGCACCACCAGCTTAAGACATTCCATCCGACCGCCCACCCTTTGGCAAAAAACTAAGTGTGACTCACTGTCGCAGGCGTAAGGTTTGTCCCGCTCCTCCATTGCCGCTGCTGCCGCTTCCATCTTCTTCTTACCGTTCCCCACTCCACGACCCTGCCAAACCAGGACAAACACTCACATTACCCCTGTTCCCCACTCCACGACCCTGCCAAACCAGGACAAACACTCACATTACCCCTGTTCCCCACTCCATGACCCTGCCAAACCAGGACAAACACTCACATTACCCCTGTTCCCCACTCCACGACCCTGCCAAACCAGGACAAACACTCACATTACCCCTGTTCCCCACTCCACGACCCTGCCAAACCAGGACAAACACTCACATTACCCCTGTTCCCCACTCCACGACCCTGCCAAACCAGGACAAACACTCACATTACCCCTGTTCCCCACTCCACGACCCTGCCAAACCAGGACAAACACTCACATTACCCCTGTTCCCCACTCCACGACCCTGCCAAACCAGGACAAACACTCACATTACCCCTGTTCCCCACTCCACGACCCTGCCAAACCAGGACAAACACTCACATTACCCCTGTTCCCCACTCCACGACCCTGCCAAACCAGGACAAACACTCACATTACCCCTGTTCCCCACTCCACGACCCTGCCAAACCAGGACAAACACTCACATTACCCCTGTTCCCCACTCCACGACCCTGCCAAACCAGGACAAACACTCTGACATTAACAGCCAGAACAAGCCCAGGCCCTGGTGTGACCTCCTGGTTTAGGTGACGTGGAACATAAAGCTGTTTAAGGGACGTTCTGATCCAACCACAACCCTGTCTGACCTCTGATGCATTGCCAACAATTCATGTAGTACTACTGGGTACTGTGGGTGGCAAAGGCGTTTTTTTCTTTTTGAAGAGCAAGAAACATCATTACCTTGGACTTGCCCTTTCCTCGTCTCTTGGGCGTCTCGTCCTCAAAGTCTTCATCGTCCAAATCATCCAGGTAGTCGTCATGGTCCAGTACTCTCTGGGGACACAAGAGGTTCAAGTCAGACACAGGTTCAGGTTGGGATACTATACTCACTAGGAAGTCTGTAAAGAACCAGGATATTTACCTAAATATATACATTTACCTTAACATTTAAAAGGTGTTAACGTAGGACCCGTCAAATGAGTTTAAAATATTTTTTTAGCTCATAGGCCAAGAATGTCACCAGTCTTCAGTGCTGGTGTTCTCTTCTATCACTTACTTTGCGGATGCGTCCAGAGGAGGTGTGGCTGGAGGCGGTGGCGGCCACCGGTTCGGGCGTGGCCACATCATCCTCTACGGTGCGGGAATCCGACTGGCCCCTCCTCTCCAGGGGCTCCCCCTTAAGCAGGGCCTCCAGGCTGCTGCCATCCATCGCCCCCAGGGCGTCTCGCTTCAGCCCCAGCTCCAGCTCCGCCGACTTCAGGGGGGGGAAGGCCAGGCGGGGGTCCTCCGGGGGGTGGGCCCGTCGCTTCTTCCTCCAGCGGCGAGCTGGGTAGGTGTACAGCTGCCCCGGAGCCACACCTGTTTAAACAGACAGACAAAGAATTTATCAAATCAGCATAGTGTGAACATGTTATATTCCTGTAGGTTAATTCCAACTGTGTTGTTTTTAGCATACAGACCTGCACTCCGATGCCTCTTCTCCATCCAGATGTAGCAGTTGCTTTGGGCAACACCGGTCTGCGAGTCCAGGAAGGGCATTAGGATGCTTCTCTCTGCGCATAGACGGGCGTTGTAGCTATGGCACTGCTCCATAGCGTCCTTATAGTACTGCTCACCGAGCCTGGAACAAAAGTGATGAAGTGAGTAATATGGTTATTTGACCTAACTAGGAATTAATATGTTATATTTTGCTATGTATCCGTTCAAAACTAGTTAGCGCATTAAGTCATACTGCGAAATTATGCAATTTGATGTGCAGTGACTCTCAGCTCCAACCCTCCATCTTTGTTTCTGGTCAAAATGGGCAATTTGAAACCTTATATGGTTCAACTGCTTGTTACATTACAGACAGGTCCCAAATCAATTTTCGAACGTAAATAAGACATTTTAATGTGGGATTTAATGTAATAGTACATCATCTTTGACTCGTTCACGAGCTAAATGAGATTTTGGAAGACAATACAGCAGTACAAATAGCCGTGGGTGGCTAGGTTGCTTAGCTGCGTTAGACAATGGGTGTGTATGAAAATAAATAGCAGACGTGTATTTCTCTTTTACACATGGTTTCTTATACCATGCACACTCGTTAGTGATGACATGCATTTCTACAGGCAATTTAAGGTCGTAGCCTTTCTGAAAATTGATGAAAACTTACACTTTCACAACACTATCGACGGCCGCCGCCATGATTGCTTGGTGCAGTTGTTAAAACTGCAAATGCGCATGTGCATGCAGCTGCAGTCAAGTTCCGTTTTCACAATTTCAGAGTAAAAGCATAGGCTACTTACTTTGGACTAGTCTACTTAGTCTGAATGTTTACGTGTTGCAGGGACCGTATCTAACTACTGCTTGCAAACCTCATGTGTTGCAAACAAAAGTTATCCACGTAGACCGACTAATTACATTTTCTGAAAATGGAAAGTCAGGGACGAGGAGGAAGAGGAGGAAGGAGAGGAGAAAGAGGAAGGTGCGGTGAGGTGAGAGAGAAGTGACTCATACAATAATGTTCTCACGATAACACAAAACTTTGACTCTTAACAGACGACAGTTGGACACTATTATACTACTTTCCTTTTCAGGACAAGGATGTCCGTCTGTCCAAGTCTATGTCATTTGCCCTGCGACACGGAGCCAACAAGTTGGGACTGCACCTGAATCCTGGTGAGTTTATATATTTTAGGTTAGGATTTAGGCATCAACAGACAACATAGTTATTTATTCGCTTCTACAATCTGAAAAGCCTCATGTCACTACACTTAACTCAGAATCTATTTAGGGAAGTGGACAAGTGCGCATGCTCTGAAAGGGATTTTATTACACAGTTGGGACCATGCTGTATTCTCCCCCAACCCAGATGGCTTCTTATTCGTTGAAGACCTTCTAGCTCACCCACAGTTCCGCTCCTACTCATTGGAGGATGTGGAAAGAGTGGTGGCTACCAATGACAAGAAGCGATACAAGCTCTGCCGTCACCCAGAAGATGGACGGTTGCAGATACGAGCCAATCAGGGCCACTCTCTGCAGGTATATGCATAGCTGATAGGTGCCTTACAGGAAGTTGCAGCATCACAGTGTTGCAGGATGGTTGTCCATAAGAAAGTGCCAAACAGTATTGCATGTTGGGGGTGTGAATTTAAGAAGGGAGATAAGAACCCCAATCTCCCATGTGAAAGATCACAAATACACATGGTGAGCTAAAGGCAAGTGGTGGGTTTTACGCATACATGCACATCGCCTCTGGGGACCTTCCACTGTCTGCAAATCCTTGCTCGACTACCGTGTGCACATGGGTCTTTTCCCTGAACAGGTGCCTGATCTGGAGCTAAGACCGGTGCAGGCCGGTTCCTCTGACTGCCCTGTGGAGGGTGTTCACAGGTCCTACCTCTGTCACTGGACCTCCATCAGAACCCAGGGGCTCAGTAGGATGAACAGAACACACATCCACCTGTGTCTACCAGGGGAGGAAGACAGTGGTGAGAGAGGGAGAGCTGGGGGAGAAAGCTGGGGGAGAAAGAAAGACATGGGGAGGAGGGAGATGAGGAGAAAGAAAGAGGGAGGATGAATCGGAAGAAAGAGAGAGATGAAAGGAGAGAGGATAATCAAACAGAGGGGTATGAACCCAAACAGCTAGCAACTGTTCATGCTAAGTGATGAGGTGAGAAGAGAGAGCATGACAAAGAAAAGGAATACAGAGAGAATAATAAAAAATCTTTAGTCAGGCTTTTACTGATAACATAATTACTGTTACTGTTAGATTGTTTTTGAGTTGTCAGGGTTTCTGTGCTTTAGGTAAGAGGGATGTCTGTGACCTGGCCATATACATCAATGTCCCTAAGGCCCTGGCTGGTAAGAAGAGCAAACAGGATCAATTACAATAAGGGTCCAAAATGCAACATTTCTGAAAAGCATTTCAGATCAAGTTGTAAGAATGTGTCAACATCTATGTGTGTGGCTCTTGGGCAGATGGTATCCAGTTCTTTTTGTCTGAAAATGGTGTCCTGCTTACCCCTGGAGATACTGAGGGGAAGCTACCATTGAGGTACTTCAGCAAAGCTCTGAGACTGAAGCCCACAAGTAAGGACCCCCCTGCTGGATATTGTAATCAAAAATAAAAGGTTGGAAAAGGAACGGTAACTAATCTATTGGTATGTACTTTATGTTGCAGGGAGTATTCTGCCATTGGAGTAGTTGAAGATATTGCTCTGAGAATTGGGGGGACAAGTCACCACACAGTGAGAAAGCATTAGGGAGGCTGTTTCTATGGAAAAGTATACTGTTTGGAAAGAGCACTTGATATTGTTGAGAGACTGTGAAAGCCCTCAGCAATAACACCAACAACACTGAATGATGTTTCTGTTACAGTCGTAACATTTACATGACTGAGCACTGAGCAGGATACAGAAGGAACGGTTGAAGTATCAGGACCGGCTGTGGTTAACGGATAGTCTTCACTGTTCCTTAGAGAGAGCACACACACAGTGTGAATGTTGTTTGTGATACATTATCTGTGGTTTCCTAAGCTGTTTCTGCCTTTTGCATGAAACCGTGTTCAAGTTTCAGCCATTTATAACAAGTATTTGCCATGTGTAACAAATAGAAGTATATTGGAATTATTGCACCTCAATTGTCTTTTAAAATCTGATGAATAAATAAATTATAATCCTATTTCAACTAGGCATACTTGCAATATAAACAACATATACAATCATATATATAATCAAGAACAATATTCAGTAAATAATAATAGAGGGATGTCTGCTTTGCCACCTGGCCGTTCTCGAAAATAAGACACAATGTTTCACACCAGAAGGTTAAGAGAACACCTGCCAACTGCTCAAAGGATGTCATTAAGCATGTTTATTACAAGCCAATACTGTTGTATGGTTGTAGTTACAAAGCTTAGTTATAAGCTATTTGTAGTTATTTGTATGATTAGTATATAAGCCACATGAAAGTAATTTACACATGTTCATGACAATGATTTTGAAGAAAAGATAATATACTATTCACCAGGATTAACAGGTGAATTGCAAGGACCAACTTTGGTCAAGTAAACAATGTGCCTTTAAGTAATTTTTTTTGTACCATCTTTATTTGGATTGGCAATTCATAGAGTTTCTTGTCCATCTCTTAACATACTGACACTCTTTACCATCTTCCTCTCAAGAGCAGGTCATCAATGGAATCCCTCGTGTGTAAGAAGAAATGTGGTGATATGAATTGCCATGTGACACACAAAAAATAGCAGAATATACAAAATATTTTGAAATGGCCCTGGGTAGGACTACATGTGTGAAGGTGGGGGATCACAGGGCCTCGTGCCCCCCTGTGAGCTTGTGGAAGAGCTCCTCGTTGAGCGTGTCACTCTTTTCGCGACTGCGCGTCGACATGAAGATATAGCCGCCGATGAACTCATGGACAATCTTGCAGTCAGCCGTCACGCAGCTAAAGGCTATGTTGACGTTCCCATCAAACTCAATGGCCACCTGAGTGGAGGAATGCACACACACGATAATATTGGTAATTTAGTTGAAAATCAGAAGGTTGCTTTAGGCTAAGAGGTTTAATTCAAGTAAGATTAATCTACTTAAACTCTCATAATTGATTAAATGAACCTGTCGGATGTCCCAGTTGACGTTCCACTGTCTCATGTTGTTGTAGCGCCAGGTCTTCACCACATCCCCTACCCCCAGGTCAATACGGATCAGGCGGTTTGGGGTGATGCCCAGGACCTCATCCTTACGACTGCCCTTGAACCTGGATAGATGCACAACACTCCAGCAATTTAACACAATTTGAAAAGGAGACACACAGTTACACATCCCCTGACCAGCAGTTAGACTGCCGCTGACTTTAGGGACCTTCCTGAAACCTTATTTTCTTGACCTAAACAACACGACATGAATGATAACGTATGTAATATATTTCTATAGTTAGCTATGCGTTTCTGAATAATTAAAATAGTACCACGTCTTCAGTGTTTTGGAGTTGCCAGATTATTTCTTACCTGACAACAAAGAAGGAGATACCAAAGTCAGGCAGGGACTGCCAGATCTGCAGGAAGCGAATGATGCCGTCGGTCAGCGAGAGCTGGGCCACGTTCTGATAGGCCTCCAAGATACGTGGGGTCAACTGGGCAGGGCCAGAAAAGGGTCAGTATGGGTGACACTGCTAACTAACTCAATGTGTAGTCATATCTGCTTGACACCTTACCTGTTTGACCTTGTACTTCTTGTGGTATCGTGGGGACACCAGGCTGTGGGTGTTGATGCTCTCGTCAGCTTGCGTATTGTTGCCATTGGGGTTGGTCTGTTGCATGGCCAGGAAGGTGCGGATGCTCTGCATCTCACTCTGGTAGGAGCTGTCTGCCAGACTCGTCCCTTTAGAGGCCAGACGGCAGGCCGCCATCCATTTGGAATACTGCTCTTCCTGATGGACACAGTGGAGAGAAGATTTGGAGAGAAGATTTGGAGAGAAAGATATTGAAAGAGAGGCCTCAAGGGATTGCCGGAAGACCTTTCAGGTATCAAAGGTGTTATACTTCTGTGTGTGTGCGTGCGTGCATCCATGTGTGTGTGTTGTTTAACTTACATTCTCACAGCGTAGGTATACCTCATTCATACCCTCTGGGGCTGGAATGAGGAGTCTAATGCAGAACTTCTGGCCAGCCACGTTCACATCAGGGGCCACCTCACAGCCTGGAAAGTTGAGGTTAAAACCATAACTAAATCATGTAATAATGTAATATCATCACCATTTTATCATCATATCATATATGCTAAAGTCACAGTTGGTCATGTTGGGTTCAGTTATTTATAGTGTGTCTATGTGGGTGAAAATGAAAGCAGAACAGAATGTGTGACAGAGTTGAGGAGAGAGGAAGCTGTCAAGAGTTACAAAATATTAAATTAAGAGATGCCTTTCTATACCTTTTAGGTTAATCTGTTGAATAGGTTCTCCAAAGCTCTCCTCCTTACTCTTGTAGTAGGAGATTGAGCAGTTCCTAAACTTGAACCAGTACTGCTTGTATCCCTTCAGCGTCAGCCTCTTCGGCCTGAAAATGAAGTAACAACATTCTTATGCTGTGAGACGCGACTGTGTGTGAGAGAAAAAGCATGCGTGTTAATTTTTTGGGGTCTCTTACCGGAATATCTTCAAATACTCGTTTAGCTCTGGTGCAGTCATGTCATCCTGTGTTGCAGAAAGTTCTTACAATCGTAACACTTCATAATTACATCCTATTATTAACTGTTACCTTCTTTAAACCCACAGTCAATATATTGACTCATTGAGTACATATTAACAGTGGTGCATAATAGTGATGACGTGTGTGATCTTGTCGACGATAAACTTTTTATATTTTTTTAGTGAGAAAAGACAAGTAGGATCAAAATATACAGAAGCAGGTGGGTAAACCTCTATGGTATGTTAACTACACCACTGTACATTTTCATTCACTGAAATGCAGATCAAATATGGCTGACCAGCATGTCACTGGCACTGCTGTCTCCATCCATCTTGACCTCCAGACACTGCAGAGCTGAGTCCAGGTCATCCATGGCCGGGCTAGACGTTTGCCCTTGGGGTTCCGACAGAGACAGCTTGTTGATGTGGTACTGTGGGTGTGTGTGTGTGTGTGTGTGTGCGTATACATGTATATGTGCATGTGTGTATGAGTGTGTGTTCATGTGTATGTGGTGTGTGGTGAGGATTAAAGATAAGGAAACACAAATGAGGGAAGTGGCATTGCAGTAGTCATATCGGCACGGTAACGTATCCTGATTCACATGCACTCGTGTCCAGTTGGGATTTGAACCCATGTACACCTGTAGGCCCAGTGTACCTGCAGTGCTCCAAATAGCATCATCTCCTCCTCGGTGCAGTCTATGTCCTCCAGCAGGATAGCCCAGCGAGCCTGCTCATAGAGCTGGGTCAAACGCACCACATCATACTGAGGGGAAGGAAGGGGAGACACAGATTTGAAATAACAAATCAACCAGAAAGTTATTTTTCACACACTTATTCACACTTATACATTGATTTTTTTATTCACTGAGCAGACGCTTTTATCTAAAGAGATGTACAACTAGTGCAATATGGAAAGTACAACAGAAGATCAAGGATCCGAAGCGCATAGTTCCACTGTAATTCACTGGTCAGAGACAAGGAACGATCTGTATTTCCCATCCACATCGCAAAGTAAGCATGTTATGGCTACCAGGCACAGTGAACTAAAAAGTCCTGTGTCCTATTGTTCACACACACCTTTGGCTCCAGGTCATGGAAGTTATAGTATTTAAAGCGTAGCCAAAGTTTGTCGTTCTCTCGGATTCCCTGCTGCATGAGTGAACGAGAGGAGTCTAACCACCTGAGACAGAGAGAAAGAGAGGAGAGGAGATAAAAGTGGAAAGTGTGTGTATGTGTTGTGTGTGTTTGTGTGTGTGTGTGTATTCACCTGCTGTGAATATGGGCCTTGTCCACTACACTGGCAGGTCGGTATAGCTTGGCAATGGCTTCGGGGGCAGGAGGGGCCTGGGCAGTCGACAGCATTTTGTAGACCGCCTCTGTTTTAGGAGAGTCTGCGAAATGGGCGGGCATTCCATTGTACAAGCAGGGGCGTGACACTAGGGAACAGGAAGTCAGGACAGGGTCACCAGAAGTTCACACCATACCGTGGTCATTATGTATTGGAGTGATTCCTTAAAAAAAGTATGTTTGAGCCTAGTGAAGAGACTGCAGATCGCATCAAGGCTAAGGTATACAGCACTAGCATAGCATAGCATTACAGGCTTTAAAACTAATCATCTTTTGAAACTGTAAGTCTAATCCACAGATATGGGATGGAGAAGTATTGTAAAAGGCTTGTTTAATGTATCGGTACATTTCCTCATTTTCACACATGCTCTGATTGGTCAACAAATGTGTACCTCGAGGAACTGATTTAACAAAGTGTACCTGAGGTGAGAGGGATTTCTGTGAGGTCGTACACTTCCTCGGTCGAGTCTTTGTCTTTCTTCTTCTTCTTTTCCTCCGCCGGACGCAGGAGGGATAGCTCCTCAGGCCGACGGATGTCTGAGGGAGGACCAAGGAATGGCAAAGGAGAAGGAAGAGAGGGATGATGGAGGAATGGATGGAGACTAATGTATGGTTTGATGATGAGAAGAAAAACAAACAGCCCTGAGTATACTGCTAAACTGATGAAGCATCAAAATCCTTTTAGTTCACAACAACGCGCAACACTTCCTGCCTTTCTGCAGACATAGACCATCCTTTGTGTCAGGGACTTACTCAGCATCCTACAGATTCCTAACACGGTGCGGAAGACAGGCCCGGAGAAGGAGGCTCGGAGCTTTAGCACCGTCCCGTTAGGCAGGCCCAAGAGAAGGGGCTTGTGCTGGGGCATGAACACCAGCCGTGCGTCGGCATGCACGCCACACTTCTCCAGGGTCCAAGATGTACGTAGCAGCCACTGCTGCTTCTGATCCCACCACAGTGCATGGTCCGACCAGTCACGCTTTACCTCTGCATGAGGGAAGGAAACGGAATGAATCAGACACAAAATGGCCGCCACTGTGCATGGTCACTACTCTGGGATCCAGGACATGAACACGTACTTTCTTCACAGGGATCTGTGACTTTACAAAGGGTGTGTGTGTGTGTATGTGACTTACGTGTTTTCTCCACCAGTTTGAGGATGACCCCACCTATATGTAGTTCAGATGTCACGCTTATCGAGATGGGCTTGTCATCGCCCAGTTCCTCCACTACGACTGAAAGGTCCCATGCCGCCATACTGAACAGAGGGAAGTAGGGATACAGAAATACAGAAGAGAGAAGGGTCAGCTGAAACAGTTTCTACTGTCTCATGATAAATTGACACATACTGTACATCACCACCCCCACTACCGACACACACCCTAAATGACCAACGTATTATCATAGCCCAGTGTGACAAGCCCTTCCTGTTTCTGAGCAATCTGCCATGGACACATACTTCCGTTTTCTAAGCCTCCCCTGGATAAACTGTTCATCCAGGCTGGCGTATGTATGTGTGACAAATCTACCCACAACTGACTGACTGGATGGGGGGCTGTGTCAAACTCACATGGTATAACTTCACAGCTGAACTGAACCTGAACAAAGCCACTGGTTGGGTGTGGCATCAAATACACCAACAACAAACATTGACCACAAGTACAAATGTGAAAGAAAAGGACAAGCATTGTAGCCCCCTTTGCAAGGGAACCTGAGAATAGCAGAACTGTGAACCCACTCCATCTACCCCCCCCCCCCCCCGTCATCATAGTCATCCCCCTCTCAATCTCCATCAGAGGCCATGTTCTTTTTCTCCGTGTCTGTTTGAGATGCGGTCTTATACAACAAAATGTCTTTCTGTCTATGTCTCTCTCTTTCTCTGTCACACACACACACACACATACATTTTTGCCACCCTTACCCTCTCCACCGTCCAATATCCAGAGGATTCAGCAACTCTCAGCAAATATGGTTTCCTTCTCTCGCTTGATCTGTGAACCAAACTTTTGGATTGATTTAGTGAAACAGGCCTGTTGCACTTCCCTTCTCTCCTTCCCCTGTGTGCTCTCTCTCTCTCTTTCGTGTTGAGTCTGGAGATGTGGTTACCAAACTTTATTTCTATGCTTACAAGAAAGGGTGTTCCTCTTTTTTCGTCAGTTTCCGGCCAACGGAAGTGTGAGTGACAGTGGCAGTGACTGAGTGGGTTTCTTATTCTATGTGTGTCAATCGTACTGTGATAACAGGGTGTCTTGTGTGTGTTTGTATGGTCTAGTTTAATCAAGGATCGTTAACTAAGAAAACATTTACCTTGTCAGGACATTTTCCAGGACCCCCCACAACTTCAAGTGCTGTTTCCATGGGGGTTTAAGGGGTTTGGGGTAAGAATTTGTGACATAGTTAGAAGTACAGTAAGGGGTTGGGGATTGGGCATAACACCATTTTCAATGGGAGTGAATTGTCAGTCCACACTATGATAGAAAAACAAACCTGTGTGTGAAACAAAGAGAGGAAGGCATAGTTGTTTCTTGCTTTCATTTCAAACTTTGACATTGAGACCTAAGATAATTGAGACGTTATTGTAAGACTGTAGTTGAATAAATGTAAATAACACAAAGAGTAAGACACGCTCTCACCTCAGACAATTTAGGTCTCTAAGTCTGTACATGAATTAGAGGCTCTGTAGATGTTGTAGGTCGTTCTATTGAACGCTAGGGGGTGAAACATAGCTACTTCCTCATTTGATAAACTGCGCACGGCACAACCCCACCGATGTGCAGGGAAGGCAATCTGATAAACAGGAATGGGAGGCATGGGTTTGGGAATATTAATTATTCATGGGCCATTGCTCAATGATAAATGGCAACTATATAGAAGTACATTCAACAAAGATTAACAGATACACTTGGTTAAAGTAGTTTGTTTTGCAATCGCCTACAAACCAGGTCCCCACAAGTATGGTACATTCCATGCGTCATTGGTCAAAACAAAAATGGCACATGCCAGATGAATCTGCAGCCTATCTATAATTGCAAACAATTCAAAGTGCGCTGTTCTAAAAACGAAACTGAACCGACAAGCCATTGAACCGAGACATATCAAACGCTGACACTGGAGAAAACCCGTATCAAATAACTTGAGTGTCACAGCATGGCATTTCTAATGTCAACTCTTTCTGCACGCATCAGACTTATAACCTCAGGTGGTCCACTTTCCCGAAGCCGTGGTGACTTTAGTAGTGACTCAGTTGGGTTCAGCGTCAAACTAAGAAATATTTTCAGTGCTACTCAGCCGAAACGTCAGGTGCATTCTCTATTTCGCACTGGAATTGCAGAACGCGTGGACAACTTTTCAACAACAACAGTTTCAAAGTCGTTCAAGGGACAGAACTACGGTCGCGCCTGCCGAGACAAGAGT
The DNA here is from genome assembly GCF_021917145.1 of Hypomesus transpacificus. Taxonomy (NCBI): domain Eukaryota; kingdom Metazoa; phylum Chordata; class Actinopteri; order Osmeriformes; family Osmeridae; genus Hypomesus; species Hypomesus transpacificus. The sequence continues at coordinate 5,864,625 of NC_061060.1, forward strand.
GGTACTGTTTACCGAATTGCCATCGGCGCATTTGGAGTGACAACTGCGGTTGCTTGTCTGCACGCAAGTGCACAGGTCGCTATGGCGGAAGCGCACTTGAATCTTGACTCAGTTAAAAGCAACTGGAATAAGGTGAAGGGTGAGTTTAAAAGTTTCCACGAGTGGACGAATCAGTCAATAAGGATGGTCACGAAACTGCACGACGTATTTCCGTGTAACCCAAAACAGTTTAGCCTTACCCGAAAGCTCTGCAGGGTTATATCATACAACACACCACTATAGGCCTACTTGTCGAAATATCTCGTGGCCACAGACATATCCTATCACAAACATGGGAATCTAATGGTAACATCTACATTTATCAATGAAAAGTAGCCTTATTGCTCGCTCTCTCTCCCTTTACTTCTCTCCAGAAACCTTGCTATCCATGGGTCTGGAGGATAGGCGTAAACACTACAGGAGCTCTTTCCTGGCGCTGAAGGATATACCAGTGTGGAACCAGGAACGAGGTAGACTATACAGTCACAGCTCTGTGTAAACAAGCCTCCTATCCAGATGTACCTACTGTACATCACAAGAGGTTGAAGACCTCTGTACCTTGGGGACCCTTCAAGACCCCAGACACAATATGAATACTGTTTATAGTAGCTTCAGGCATTACAATCTGGCCTCTGAAGGCTAAACCCTCCCTTACCAGACAGCATCTGGCTTGCGTTGCAAAAGACAATTTATTGTGCCAGGTTTAAATACAACCATGAGTAACCAGTTACTGTAAGATTGCAGTAAGTAGTATGGCCTTACTCCCTTAGATCCCTGCAGGTGGTTGATATGGCCTATATGATATAGTTAGCAACCTGCTTGACTACTTTTGATGCTTGACTAAATGTAAAATGTAAATGACTAAATGTAATGTTCCCTTCTGTCCAAGCTTGAGTCTTGAGTGGTTTTGAATCACACACTGAGTTTGAAATTTGCCCCAACACCTGTGACACAATTTGTATTTACGTCCTATTCTCATTCTACTTGCATAGTCCTATATTATTTATTTTTTGTAAATTCAACGACAGGATAGCATTTATCTGTTCCTCGCCTGGACCTCTTTATCAGGTGCTGCAGCTGTCAAGCCTCACTTCCCCAGGAACGAGGCGCTGGACAATAAGATCTCTCTGTTCAGCGGTGACATCACCAAACTGGAGGTGGATGGGATTGTGAATGCAGGTAACCATCTTACAAGCAAACAGAATATTGTGATACAGGGCTACTATGGATAGCCCACAGTGTTGCAAACGGCCACTATTAATAACAAGGACAACTTTATATGTGTAAACTTTTGAGAAGACTGTACTCTGGAGGTACGTGTGTGATTATGGTGTAAATGTAATGTATTTATTCATCAGTTGCTTTTAATCCATATCGATGTACAAGGGTGTATTCAAACCTGTGTCTTCTTGATATACCGTTAAACGCTCTACCACTTATCTATACCCATCTCCACAGATGGTGTATGTGCATGTGCTTGCATGCATCTTCTCCAGTTTCACCCAGAGACTGCCTAACTGATCTCTGGAGCTCCACAGTTCCACCAGGCATTGTGCCATATCTTATACATGGCATTTGATTTGAGGGTTATAAATAGCCCATGAAGCCAGACAGCAAAGTCAGACACTAATTGGGAGTTTAAATGATGCAAGTCTCTTTAAGGATTTATATTACTACTTTCCATGTCTTACCAAAATATTTAGTTTTTATTGAACCAAAAAAAGAAGAAGGATTGGGCTTAAAAATAATGCAAGAATTGCAATATGAAAATCAGATCTGAACTATGGCCAGCCTACTTTCCAGTAATTACCTATTGTGTACCTGTAGAATCAACCTACAGTTCATTGGCTAGTTAAAGTGCTTTGTGTAAATATTTGACCACTAGGTGGCAGCTGAGACAAGTGAATCCCATCTGAATTCCATAGTTACAAAATGTAATTGGCAGCTTGCCAGTGAGTGGGGATCAGAGTCAATGAGCCTACACACATTAGCAATAATGCTTGATGGAAATTGTATCATAGTTTGTTGCAAAACTGATGGTTTTTCTTCATTTGCTTGTTTAGTGTTCATCGTAGTAAAAGTGCCACTGAAACGAGAACTGCATATCTCTCGTTAGCAGCCGGCTCCTGCTGCCTGTGTGTTTACATTTTAACAAGCGCTTTTATAGAGTCCCGCTATGCAAAGTGGCACTGGGAAACATGACCAAACTGCTGTAAAGCCTCATAGAGGACAGCAGGGTGCTCAGACCCAAGGTGAGGAGGGGAAGGGGGGGGGGGGGGACTGAAGGAGACAAGGGGCGAAGACCGATGGAGAGAAAGAGACAGAAAGAGAGAGTGGCCCTCAGCCCCAGTGATTTTGTCATACCGACTGTCACTATGGCAACCGTGAGGTGTAGCCGAGCAGAGAAAGAAGAGGCTGTCAAACGTTGTGGCTTTGAGTAATTTTCTATTCAGGTTAGTCAAAAGATAAGAGGTGCCTGCACATTTTGGGGGTGAGGGAGGCAGGGTGTCTGGGAAGAGATGGGATTTCTAGTTTTATTTACAGACTGTGAGTTATCTCAAGTTATTTCCCCAATCTGGCAGTAATGGCCCCTAAGAGTCATATAGACCTACAAACATTCAATTGAAACCAACATAGACCACTTAATGGTTTGAGGGTTCTTTCTCAAGCACATGCACACACACACACATACACTCATTCTCTCTTGTTCTCTCTTCTTCCCCCTTGCCTATCTCTCCAAAATCACATCACCCCCCCTTCACTCAGACATCATCGATCAATCAGGTGTATTGTGGGAGGGGGGTGGGAGAGACTGTTTATGTCGTTTGTGTCGTTCTCAATAAAGATTGGATTTACAGTAACACTGCCCCTCCCCTGCTGCGTACCCTCCCCAGTTTTACTGGTCCTGGCTCCTGCATCCCCCCCTATAAAACACAGCAAACATAAAACTCCACAAGCACTTAGGAGCTGTCCTCGAGATGGTAGGAGAAGGGCTGGGGGGGGGGGGGGGTAAAACATCCTTCTCTTTACACCCCTCAATCACTCCATCCACTCTCATCCCAGATAGAGAGATGGATCAGCTCTGATGGGTTGGCTGATTAAGATGGATTGCAATGAATTGTCTTTGAAATGGTGTGTGTGTCTTTGCTTCTACAAAAGTGCTCATTTCTAATAAGTGAACCGCAATTTTTTATTCTAAACTTTCCAACCAATGTGACCTCACATCATGACTCAGATTTTCAAAGGCCTCTAAAAAACGCATCAGTGGACGTTTTCCATGTTCTTATGAAGCAAAGGAATTCTCAGTTTCTAATGTTCAAATGATAAAGATGATATACTAGTGTTCTTGCTGGTGTAGCAATAACCAGGTGTGTGCCTGTGTGTAGCTATGTGTATAAGTGTCTGGTGTCTTACCTCTCTGTGATAAGAAAGCCATGCCTTCTTCTGCCAGGTCAGTGATAACACTTGTGGTTGCCGTGGGGGTACCTGAGATACAAGATAAGGACCAATCACATTCAACAGTGGCAGAGCTGCTGAAGTGTTTGAACTCCTTTTCAGATAACATAGCTGCCTCGGGAGGAACATGGATGGATGGATGGATGGTGGGGATTAATGATGGATGGAATTGATGATAGATGAATGGGTGGAATGATGTATGTACGGAATACGAATAGATGGAAAGAAATAAAGGAGGGGTGGGTGATGGAAAAAGGACTGGATGGATAAATGAATAGACAGCAGAAGTAAACCAGGGCTGTATTGAAAGTAGGGTATATTGAACTGTATTCCACTGTACCATCCCTAATACTGTGTGTTATTGGAGTATTTTAGCCTAATGCAGGCTAGCTGTTCCCAATCTCTCCATAGTGACAGGGAAGTACAGGCATTTCTAGCTCGGGCCCTCGAGCGAGCTAGCCTGTCCTTCCTATCTCCACTGTAGTTACAGTATATCTATCTCCTGTAATTACTCCACCAGCTCTATCTACTGTACTCAGTCTCCGGGCGCACCACTTGCTCTATCTGCAGCACGACAGCTGTCTCCACTCCAAATCACACACCAATCTTTTTGCGGAGGGAGGGGGGGGCTTCTCTCTCAATAGCTACGGTGTAGACTAGCGTGTACATTATCTCAGCTGGAAGGTGTATCCGCTGTCGACTGTGTGAACTCCAGTTCTGGCTTGTCTCCTTGCGGTGACGGGATCTCTCTGGTAGATCCTCTGGTCGCCTGCCGCTGTCACTGAGACAGTGAGACACGGGTCCCCGTGGGGGCAGTGTTCCAGGCTCTGAGGCCCTCCTCCCTGCCTTCCTGCCCGTGCTGAAGGGCTGCCGTCTTCATCCTGACCGAGGCACGGCTCCAGCTCCTGAGGCTCGGGCCTGTCTGATCTCATTAGCGGACGTTAGAGTTTGTGCTGTGGAGCGCTGCTCCTCTATATCACAGTGGCTCTCGACTCAGCTCTGCTAGCTGGTCAACGTTGCTCACTCTGCTGCAGTCTACTTAACTCAGCAGTCCTCTACTCTTATGTCTTTAGTGAGGATATGTCCGCTTGTACAGTGTTGTATTGAACTGTACTTTGCTCAACTCTGCCTGGGGACATTCCAGAAGCGCTGCTGCCGTCACACCGTCAGGTCTTTGCAGTGCTGAAGCCCTCTCACGCTGTTATAGACCGTTACCCAGAATGAACAACCCAGATGCATCTGCTCTGTGTTTTATGTTAACGAGTTAACATGGCCTGAGTCAGTCCCTAATGACCGGCACTTTTGTAAACTAACAAACAAAAAGTAGTCGCAGAATGGGGGTTAGAGAAACTGAATGAGTTTGCAGAAATTCCCCTTCATAGTAATTATTTCCTCCTCTCGTTAAAAGCCTTGCCACCCTTCCCCCCTCTAATCAATCGCCTCTTTAGCTGGGACGGAGGAAGTGAGAGGCTCATTAGTCTGATTGGCCCAATGAGGAAGATGGAGACGAGGAGTCAGGCTTCTCATCAGCACTCTGCTCATCAGAGCTGCGTTCATCAACGCTGGCCACTTGCTCGCCTCTGTACCTGCGTTCAGTGGGGCCACGGTATTTCCCGAGAGTTGTGTTTGCTAGTTGGATGCTCACATAGGTTGTTGTGAGCGAAGCGACATCTTCAATGGAAGGTAAACGAGGCACAGGCCCTGATTTGACCTCTAAAAGGCCACATTATCTTCAGATTCAGCCTGGTCTTGTCCCATTTTCATCAATTAAAATAAAAACTCCCAGTGGAGCAAAACCACCCCAGTTTAGAGGGCTCCGTGTTTTATGCAGAACACCTCCCATGGGACCAGTATTTAGGGGTTATGTGTCAAACCAGATTTACTTTTAAAAGACCAAGATACTGTACATCGCATTTGCAATAACATTTGGAATCAGGTTTTGCTACCCAATCCCAAAAGGTTCTCTGTTTCTCTCACTCACTCACTCATTTTTTATGTATTATTATTTTTATTTTGCACCTCTATTCTGCTTTGCCATATTGGCCTTCCCTCCTCTGTCTGTCTGTCTTCTTCTATTCTTATCTATCCATCTTTGTCAGTGTTTTTCCACCTCAATCACTGCTACCCTAGACCACACATTAGTCCTACAGAAATAATGACATTCTATTCAAAGGGCCTATTTATCCACTATACATCACTAATATCATTATTATTCAAGGCGGTTAGAGTGGCAAACGCAGCTGCTACTGTATGGTAATCACCATGTTGTCTGTGTTTTTGGTCATCTACAGTGGTGCTGATAGGGAATCCATTGATGGAGTGAGGTACACAGAAGAGAGAGCACGTTGATGCCTTTCTGTTGTGTATCTCTACACATTGAGGTTGAAAACACAATGGTACCAGGTGTACAACGGGGTGCAGTAATGCCCAAAACTGTCCGTAAGTATAGTATTCTACCTGCGCGCGTTGCCGTCTCAGGAATGTCGAACGAGTGAAAACTTCAAATCGTAGAGTAGGCTAAATGGGTTTAAATATGCCTGAATACAAAACTTCCTACCTAGCAACCAGGACGGCATACGTAGCTATCTCAGGAATTTAAGGTTGGCATAGCAACGGACGCGTCCCTACATCTGAATGGTGTTGTGACATCAGCTAGGACAGTTTTTGGCACCATCAAACTCTTTTGTGTTTAAAAGAGTGTTTTCTATTGAATAACACTCGCAAAATGAAAAATAATTGGTATCTTGTGCAGTTAGTTAATCTGGAAGTAGTGACACCAGCTCCATTCATTTGGATGGAATAATTGAGTAAGTGGCCTGGTACGCTGACGGTACAAAATGGGTCTGTGTGAAAAGGAGTAACTATGCAGGGATTAAGACACCCTAAATTCACGAGGCTGAGATGTAAGTCCACAACGTTGCTCTAATAAGCCATTTTTGCGACGCCTTCTCCGTGGCAAACTCGTGGAATCTGTGCAAACACACCTTGGATTGCATGAAAAAATGGAATACCTGGAACATTCCCCATTTGACAGCTGTGTTAGACAAGAGCGGGAGCAATGGTGGTCACGCCCTGAGCGTTTAGACCCAAGATGGGATGATTGAAGCCTCTGGAGATAGCACAAGTCACTTCTGTTCACTTCAGAACAATGCACACACCTGGTCAGGGAGAAGTCGCTGTGTTAAAGTCATTTTCTCCCGTCCCTCACGACCCTTCCAATTAACAGCCAGCTGCAAATGTAGTTTTTTCACCACTTGCCTTCCAAAATAAGAGTCTGGGATTTGGGTGTGGGTCCAGACCAGTGTGTACCATGTGATCGACCTGGCAGGGGGGGGGGAGGGCAGGGAAGAGTCTGGATGGATATAATTCAAATAAGTAAGTAAGACTTTATTTATATAGCACTTTTCATACAAGAATTGCAGCTCTAAGTGCTTTACATAAAATATGAACTAGCCGCACTCTATCTGCGGTCTCTCGAATCCGTCTTAGATCCGAGCTGCCACTTGCAGTTTCTAATCAATTCAAAGGGAGACAACATTCAACAGGACAGCTGCCGCCCTCGTGGGTAGACTCGTAGTAGACTCGTGTGAACAACTCCTCTGGTGACTCCCTGCTGTTGCTGTGTGTAGGGTGTTGTTATGGCATCTGTGCCTGATGATGTGTGATTGTCTGTTACCCTGGAGGTGGAAGACAGGTGTGTGCGTGTGTGTGCATGTCTGTGCACGCGCAGACAGTGAGAGATGATGCTTGTGTTGGTACTAAGGCAGTATCTTATGGGAAGTCTAGTTCTAACTCAGATTGTGTCTTGTTGTAGCGCTTTGTAGACTGTTTCCTCTGTATGGATCATTAACAAGTGCACTTTCAGCATGGGATGAATAACAGAAGCTTTCAAAGTGTAAGGCCAACGCCTGACACACAGGAGGAACACACACACACATTCTCAAACAGTTTGTTTAAGATGGACACTTATACACTCCCCCTGTTCGTTATATTGATCTGTGCTTACACAAGCATTAGCACTCACTTAGAATGGAAGGCATGTCCACACTCAGACACAGAAGTACAGACTGTGCACACACACACATTAACACACACCATACTGTGCACACACACACACACACACACACATTAAAGCACACTATACTGTGCACACACGCACACATTAACACACTACATACTGTATGGCTAAGCCTATAAATACAGGATTAGGAACATCACCAGTCAAATCTAATGATGAATCATTCATTCAAGATCTTTTTGATCAGCAGAAGTTGAGAACAGATGAGAACCTTGTGCTGTTTCAAGTTTTCATTCTCAGTTTGTACACGGTCCTCAGAAACACACATAAAAGCGTTTTACTTTTGACAAGACCTCTTTATTTCGTGTAGAAAAAAACAAATAGAATTCACACCATTTCAGTTTTATACAGAGTGTGTATTTTAGAGAGAGCTATGTGAAGGAAGATTCTTAGAAAAGAAGGCTCTAAAGATTAAAGACTCCCCATTGCTCCCCCGCTGGTCAACAAATTGGAAATTAGAAATTAAACCAGTGAAGGATAATAAGACTGCAAACCTACAGTCTGCCTGTGTTTCTAAACCCTCCCAAAACCTCTTATTTTTCATTACCTCTCTCTCTCCTGTCGTTTTTTTGCCATTTCTTTATTGTTCAGCTTGGCCAAAACTGTGTGTGTTAGTATGTAGTCACTGCCTTGTTCTGGGTTGTTTGTGGTAAATATGCATGTGTAAGTGTGTGTTGCACAGTGCTGTGGGTGGGTTCATGTCTGAAGGGCACGCCGTGCTCCGTCCCTGCCTGGCCTGCACTGCAGGACCTGAGTCTGCTTCCACAATAACCAGACCTGACCACCACACAGGAGCCCCTGACAGAGGGATAGAGAGCTAGATACATGCTGATACCCCAGCCTGGCACACTGGGTCTAACCACACGAATGTGCCTAGATTCTGCCTTTTTTGGTTACTTTGGGTTGTTTCCTTTTGATTGGATAACTGATTTGTCGTTGATTGTCTTGACATGCTTGTCATTGCCTGATAATGAGGTTGAATGTGAGGCAAAATGGAACAAAAACTTTTTTTTTTGTGTTCCGTAACCTTAAATCAACCTTCACAGATACACTTTGACTCTTATCAAATAAAAACACCCTTGTTCTACACTCTAAACCTTACTGTGTGAATCAGAGAAACATCATATATTCCAAACAAAACACTATTAATGTTAATAAGGATGTGAAAGGGTGTTGACTATGCTTTCCATATCTCTACCTTCTCACTCCCTCCATCCCCCACCTACCTCAGTCTCTGACTTCTCAACCACATGCCCCCTCCCCCAGTCTTCATTTGCTATCCACCTCTCACCAATTCCCCCCCCCCTCCTTCCTTCAAACCCTTTCGATCCTCTGCCCCGTCTCCCTCTCTCTCTTTTCCTCTCCCGTCCCTAGTCCCTGTTTCCTTCCCCTCTGTCTCCCTCCCTCCCTCTCTTTTCTCATTAGGGCCAGGCCCTTGCTGCAGTAAGGGCCTCCTGTCTCTGTCAGAGCGCTTATCAGGGCTGTCAGCTCCCCTGGCAAGAACAAAGTCTTCTCCGCGGCACAAAAGACATTGAGAGGAGAAAATAAAGAAGGGAAAGAAACGGGGGGTGGGGGGAAAGAAAAGTAGGGAGTCTGAGAACACATCATCTATTTTATTTGTCAGTCATGATGTGTCTTCATCCCTGGGTGAATGTCTACCGTCAACCCCCCCCTCCCCCCACCACCTGTGTCTACACTATATGCAGCCCCCTACAGTAGGTAGTGCTGTAGCTAGGCTATCTCTATACACAAGTGGCCCCTCCTTGCTTAGTCTATATGCTGTCCCTAAATCACCTCTCTAAGCCTAGAACTCACCGCAAACCAAGTCACCGTACATGGCATTATCACAAGCACAGAACAGCATGTCTGAAAGATGCAGATATAAGAGAAGATAACAGCTGGAAATAAGAACATACAGTATAACAGAGTAGCTTTTGAGACGTCGCCACGGGAGACCCATAACTTCCCGTCTCTCGTCTTGACTACACGTGTCGTATGTTACATGTGACCTATAGGGCATGTTGCACAGCCTAGCGTCAGTTTGCAAGCTAAGGTACACACATATACGGGGTCTTTCCCAACGCAAACAGCAGAGGCACAGAGGCACACTTTGGAAACCGAGGGCAGGAAACGCCACCTCCACGCTGCCAGACATCCTCTTCAAATGGCGGACAGCTGATGTGGAAGGCGGCCCCGGGGGGGAGCCGGCGGCGGCGGCATCACGTGTAGGCGTAGTCTATGTCGGGGATCCCGCCCTCCCGGTAGCCCCGGTTGGTGCCGTAACCAGGATTGTGACCCGACTGGGAGACCAGGGTGCCGTTGAGGCTGCTGAGGACGGGAACGTGCCCTCCTCCTCCGCCGCCGCTGCTACTGCGGAAGGTCCCGTTGACGTGCGAGGGAAAGATGGTGTGGACGTACGTCACGTCCTCCAGCTTGGCCTGCAGGGGATGATGGGCTGCCATCGGTGTCATCTGGAAGCCCGGGGCCCTGATCTCCAGGATGGAGTTGTCCTTCTTAGTGCCGGACTCCACGTAGTCGTCGTAGTGCTTCCCCACCCCGCGCTGGGCCCGCCCATAAGGGGCGGAGTCCTCCGAGGCGTACGCGACCCGCTGGCTGTACCAGCAGAAGATCCCAAAGATGAGCAGCAAGGAGACCAATGCCGTGGCACCGCCGATGATGCCGGCCAATGGGAGGGCTGTCATCTCAGGGTCCCGGCCTTCCCCTTCGGCGGAAGGCGGAGCATCGCCTGTCTCTATCTGAGCGCAGGAGGGGGGCATGTCCACATCTGAGAGTCCTCGCTGTGTGCCGGCAGGGCCGGCCGTGTGGAGGGGCAGCAGGCATATGAGGTAGTGTGAGCGAGGGGTCAGTTGGGTGAGGAGGTACTGCTGCCTCTCCCCGGGCACCAGGGTCTCTGTGATGGAGCCCAGCGCCGCCGTGTTGCCCAGACGCAGCCAGGAGAGGCGGAAGGAGGGGGGCGGGCGCGGGCACAGCCAGGTCACCAGCACGCTGTCACCCGAAATGGACTTGACCACTAGTTCCAGGGCATGGGCGGCTGTCTGGCCCCCCTCTGCTGGAGGCAGAGGCATCACCAGGCCGGGCCACTTGGCACGGAGGGTGTAGAGGGAGCCCTGGGTGGGGCCCAGGGGGGTCTGGGGGGGGGTGGTGCCACTGGGGAAAGGATTCCCCGCTGGAACGTCGGCCCCGTCAGCCCTACTACGCCCCCCTGCCGCAGATGCTACGTTCACCCCTCCCCCCGACGGCCCCCCCTCGCACTGTTCCATCAGCCCCGACAGGTCCCGGAGCGCCTGGCCCCGCACCGCCTCGGGCCCGTGGCACACCAGCCCACGCACGGTGACTGCGGCCCCGCGGGCGTGCAGCCAGGCGTGGAGCCAGCGCAGGTTGCAGCCGCAGTACCAGGGGTTCCCCCGCACCAGCAGCAGCTCCAGGCCCTCGGCGTCCTTCAGCAGGCCGCGGGGCAGAGACGTCAGGTTGTTCCCCGACAGGTCCAGCCTCTGCAGGCGCCGCATGCCGTCCAGCGAGCCCCGGGGGACGTGGGTCATCCCGTTGTCCTGCAGCTGCAGGCGCAGCAGGTGGGCGGCAGGCAGGTTGAGAGGCGGGGCCTGCAGGGCGTTGCGCACCAGCGAGAGCTCCGAGAGGTTGGAGAGGCGGGAAAAGGTGTCGTCGGCGATGCGCGTGTTGGCCAGCAGGTTGCCGTCCAGGACCAGGCGGCGCAGGGAGGCCAGGCCGCGGAAGGCGTGCGTGGGGATGGTCGTGATCCTGTTGTCGTCCAGCCTTAGCTCCTCCAGCGAGGCCGGGAGGCCGGCGGGGATGCTGGACAGGTGGTTACGGGACAGGAAGAGGAGGCGGAGCCTGGGCGTGCCTGAGAACGCCCTCTCCTGGATACTCACCGTGGAGATGGAGTTGTCGTCCAGGTGCAGACGCTCCAGCAACGGGTACCGTGCCAGCGTCGCCCGCGGCAACGTTCGTATGTTGTTGTCCTGCAGGTGCAGCTCGCGTAGCGAGGGCGGCAGGTGGATCGGAAACTCGTCTAATTGGTTGGCGTAGAGATAAACCACCCGCATGCTAGAGCTGCGTTCCAGGGACGGAGGGAGGCCGCCGTTGGTCAGACGGTTGCTCTGCAGGTAGAGGATGGTGGCCGTCAGAGGGAGAGGCGGGATGGCGCTGAGGCCGCGGTCGTTGCAGTAGATGTATCCCTCGTCGCAGCGGCACACGGACGGGCAGGGGAGCTCCTCCTCCCCGCCTTCCATGGCCACGGCGGCGGCCGCAGCCAGCTCTAGCATCTCGGCCACCAGTGTGAGGCACAGGAGGAGCAGGAAGAGCCAATCACGGAGCTCGGCGAGACTCTCGGCCGCCATGTTTCTGTCACAGAGAGAGAGAGAAAAAGAGAAAGAAGCTTATACTTCGATATCTTACCTCTAAGAGATTGTGAAGTGAGCCATGAAGCTCAGCAACACTCTACATCATTTATATCTAAATGTTGTTGAAGGCTTTTGTTTTCTACAGAATTTAGTGCCTGGTACCCAGGGTTGAGAAGAGATTGAGTTGTCTTTAGCCTAGCTGTCAAGATGATATGGGTCAGATTTTCCAACTGGATGAGAAATGGACAGGGAGAGGGAAAGAGAGAGAGATGATTGAGGGAGTAGGAGAGAGATTAAGAGAATTCAAGACAAATTGGACAGTTGGGAGAGTGAGAGAAAGAGAAGTAATTCACAGAGATTAAGTTCAAAGAGAGACAGAATGTGAAGTACTTTGAGAGCGAGAGTGAGCCCCAATTTATTTTTTACGATTGTTACAATAATAATAATGAACTGGATCTAAACTGCCCTTCCTGTCACCTCCTGAATGAAATCGGCACACTCTTCCCATGTATTAGAATGATTTAAGTATCGACTCAAGCAGAGGTTTGGAAGAGTTCACAGTTTGTGGCAACATCGCGCCAGAGTTAGGGATTTAGATCAACAGCCAACAGACAGACGAGCGCTACAAGCGACCATGTTTTATGCATGCTGCCTCTTGCGCTTGTTATTGTTCTCCCAAAATGTGTATAAATTATTCAACCGCGCGCTCCTGAATTCCCAAGAAATGTTTTAGACTGTTATTTGTATCCCTGTTTTACTTTTTTTTTCTTCCATCGTTTAAGCGCTACACGCTTTGGCATTGAATTGCTCATCTCGTCTCATGGGTTTTTGACAGAAAACATAAAAAAAAAATATATATATATATATTTGTTAAATTATTCTGTCTTTTACAATGCTGATTCTCTGTTGATAAATGCCCGCTATTACACAATGTTATTTATCATCAGATTGCTGTCTATACAGTGTGTATTGTTTACCAGTGTACTATATATCCTATGTGGTGTTTTTTTACTTTGCCTCAGGATTCCAATTTGTGTCCCCCTGAAAGGCTTGACGTGATTTGACAGTTCATTTGACAAACAAAACCTCAAAAGGCAATTTTTTTTTCGAAGTGTCTATGTGTGTGTGTGTGGGGGGGGGGGTGGGGGCGGGCGTAAGGGTATGTTGTGTGTGTGTGGCCGGCACACACACACGCCCACCCCCTTCCACACACACTTAAACGTGCATGCGTTAGCGCTCGTGCGTGTGCCTGTGTTTTCCAGGCTTAATACTTTATGCAAAACTGCCCCTTGGCTCCAGTCAAAATTCATGCAAAGCAAACGAGAGACGACAACAGTGGGTAAAGAGGGAGGAAGGGATTGAGGGGGATGGAGAGAGACAGATGGATGAGAGGACAGTCAGTCAGGGAGAGATAAGACTAGTCCCTGGCAGCATTTGTATGTGAGCGAACAGCCAACAATGACTGAAATTGGTCCTAAGCAGCATAGAATAAGTGTTGATGGTGTCGGGCTGGGTCTTAACATGAAAAATAGTATCTCCGTGTCCACTGCACATTGTTGTGTTGTAGCAGATTTGTCTGGATAAGTGTAATAGCTGGTATGTGTGGCTGGATAAGTGTAATAGCTGGTATGTATGTTTGGATAAGTGTAATAGCTGGTATGTGTGGCTGGATAAGTGTCAAAGCTGGTATGTGCGGCTGGATGAGTGTAATAGCTGGTATGTGCGGCTGGATGAGTGTAATAGCTGCTATGTATGTTCGGATAAGTGTAATAGCTGGTATGTGTGGCTGGATGAGTGTAATAGCTGGTATGTGTGACTGAATGAGTGTAATAGCTGGTATGTGTGGCTGGATAAGTGTAATAGCTGGTATGTGTGGCTGGATAAGTGTAATAGCTGAATGAGTGTAATAGCTGGTATGTGTGGCTGGTGGTGCCACCATGGCTCTGGTGCTGGATGGGCTTCACACGCCGGGTTATTTTTAGAACCAAGCAGACGTTTCGATGCATTGCCAGTGCAACAGTGAGAAGGAGAGATGGTGATTGTGTGTGTGTGTATGGGGGAGAGAGATGGTGATTGTGTGTGTGTGTGTGTGTGTGTGTGGGAGAGAGAATGAGTGAGAAACACATGAGGGAGATTGTCAAGGTGGAAGATAAAAAACATATTGGAAAGCATCCTCTATGAATATCAACGAGAGTGCCTCCTCTTTTCTGCTCCCTTTCATAATGATCCCTTTGGCAGAGACTCGAGGCACACCGTGTGTGTGTGTGTATGTGTGTGCGTGTGCGTGTGTGTGTGTGTGCGCGTGTGTGTGTGTGCACGTGCGTGTGCGTGCATATCCTCTTGTCCACATTTCCGCAAGAGGATTTTGAAATTCTTTGCTTTGACTTTTTCCTCAAGTGCCCTCTGTCTCTCTCCTATCCATATTTCTCTCCACTCCTCCTCACTCCCGAATGTGTTTATATAACTGGCCGCAGTGTCATTTCTGCCATACCCCCTCTTCTCTCATCCCATATTTTTTGTTCTGTTGTTCATCCTTTTGTTTATTCTCTCCATCACTCCATCCCTCACTCCATCCTTCTGCAAAGAGATTGGATCAATCAGACTCCAGCCTCTCCCCTCCTCTCATTCCTCGCTCCGCCCCTCCCTACCAACTTCGCACCTGTTTCTCTTTCATTTGAATTTCCTTCCTGGTTCCCTGCTCTCTTACTTTCCCTCTCTCTGTCTCATACTTGGATTTACTCCTTAATTTACTCCTCACTTTTTTTCTTCCCTGAACCTTAGACTGCATTTTTTGTATTGTTTTATTATCTTTCTGCATTTTCAGAGTCTCGCTAAACCGGCAGCTTTTTTAGTGAAACATGAATACAGTAAAGTGGGATGGTACTTTGTGAGGGGCTGAGAAATGATTAGAGCTTGACAATCTGACGCGTCAGGACCCCTGTGAGTGTGTGGGTGTTAGGAGGATCGCTTACCCGCTCAGTAAATCGTCTCTCTCTTCACGTCTTCCTCTTCGATTAGTTTATTCCGTTAGTTTACAACGCTGTGTAAGTGTGTGTTTGTGGAAGGCTGTATTTGAGCACTGGTAGTTCCAGTTCACTTGTGTAGTTTAGAAGTTCAGGCGTCTCCCTCTGGACCAGCGTATTTCCCGCAGCATTGTTGAGCTCAGAAGACGGAGATGATGATGGTGATGATGATGGTGGTGTTGAGAGCTTAGTCTCCAGGGGCCAGACGACTCATGGGCCAGCATGACTCCCCCTCCTAAGGCCTTCCCCTCATCAGCACCATCTGTCTGGTCTGGAGCCTGTCAGCAGGGGCCAGATCGGGGGTCTGGACCAGATATGGGCCTGGGTCCCTAACAGGGGCTGGATGTTAGGCTGGGTTCGGGCTGAGCTTTTGTGGGGCTCAGTGTGCAGTCCCAAGTTTGATAGCACGCAGATCACCCTGTGTCTTAGTTCTTTGGCTTGCCAATGGCCGGCGCGTCGTTTTCTTCACTGGTACTTAGTAAGTCTGAAGCCTGGCTGGTTGGAAACAGCAACCCCCTGTGAAGGGAATAGAGACGGCAGTTAGCAAGACATGACAAACTTAGAATACAGGGAGGTTATGCTAGTTCTTTATGAAAATACAACACTATTATATAGTACCCAGATTCACCATTTTCCTTGCGAAGAGCAATGCCTCATCCAAAGCAACTGAAGCAGGCTGGCACCTCATTCATTTGCTTAAACACAAACAAAGCCATGCTCTTTGCATCTTGCGACAAGAATACACCCACACGTGCACATACGCGTAGTGCTACATATACACCAACTGAGGTAACCTTGGTGACTTAGACTTTTGCGTGTGTGTTTGTGGCAAGAAATATAAAGCAATATTTAAAAGTGTGTATTTGTGAGTGTGTTAATTAGGGAATGTGGGTAGTTTTTAGGTTTTCATTTTTTGCATTATTTGTTAGGTTTATACCCATTCAATGTGGTCTAGTCAACTGGTTTATCTGGCTAGTACGAGACTTGAGGGGAATAGAAATGTAGTAGAAAATACGGGTATTGTAGTTGTATTGGGCAGCCAGATTAGCCATAGCACTGCTGGACAATAAGAATGTACTCCTGGAACTGGCACAACCCCTGAAGCCTCCTAATTTCATCCCTAGTCCCTAGCGTCTAAACTTCTAGCCTTTAGTGTTTATTTAGTGTAAAAGGTATTAGAGGTTTTTGTAATGGCTCCAGCATGCTCTGTGATAGGCCCAGAGGAAAATTGAACCGGTGCTAAACTGCAGTGAGTGTATTCCAGTCAGACTTGGTCAAGTGCTTGAGAGAGTACAGAAATGGAGGGCTACACATCTGTTCTGGCTCTAATGTTGCTCAGTGCTTCACACATGCGCACACACACACACACACACCATTCCCCTTTGTTAACAACACCAATACAGATAAGCAAAGACTTTTGAATATTAATATACAAGTATCCCAGTGGGACTCTGGACTACGACTATGGCAGCGTTCTCTATTGTTCCCCCTGCCCGAGCCGCGGGTTTACAGGGCCGCACCGAAACAATAGTTCAGGACGGGGGGGGGGGGGGGGGGGTTCTGAGTAACTTCACATGCGGTGGAGACGAGACGCCAGAGAGCCCTTCTACACTATTACCTCCACAGTGGAACCCACTACAGAGTCAATAACGCTTACCTGCCGCTACAGTCAGGGGAAATGAATGCTCATTAAAAAACGGAATGCACGCTTGTGGATGTGTGTGTGTGTGCATGTGTGTGGTGTCGGTGGTGGGGGGAGAGCTGTATATGCTTACGCGTTATACTGAACGCAAATGTTTGCCTTTGCCCTTCAGCGCAAGTGTGAATTTCACAGCATGTTTTGTGCAGGCGCTTGTGTGTGTCTCAGACTGTTTAACCACCCAACACACGTAACCTCCCTGGTTTCTCCCTCCCTGTTTCTCATTTACCCAGAGCGCTTGGGAGAGAAGGAGAGAGGGTGATAGGGGAGAGGAGAGAGAGACAGATAGACTGAGAGAGAGAGGCTGAGGGAGGGTGAGGCGGAGGGAGGAGGCAGATTTATGAACCCATTGGAATGTAATTTGGAGGCAGAAATTACTGTCAGCCTGAGCAAGGTTTAAACTCACTGAAGCCTGAATCCACATCCACTGACAGTGTGACTGAGGGTGTGTGTGTGTGTGTACAGTCTTGCAGCCATGTTTTATAGGGCTAGTTGGTGCCCTATAGTATATGATGGGGTGTATAATACCATAGAACATGGTTTGTTATGCATATTGAGTTCTATCAGTGCGTGTGCGTGTGAGCGCATGCGTAGTATTTGTACTTTATTTTATGCCTGACCATCACTACTACACATCCAGACATAATCCTACATTTAACAGCTCTTGTACTGTATAGGATTACACACACTCACACACTCACACTCACACACTCACACACACACTCACTCACTCACACACACACACCACACACACACACACACACACACAGGCACAGGCACAACATATATTCTAGTCAGGCTTCCGAGGCCATGACACCAGCAGAATCTGCCAAGGGTGTCCGCTTCGAGAGCAGAAAGAGAACGAAAGAGGGAGGGTGAAAGGGAAGAAGAAAGAGAGAAAGAGAGAGAGAGAGAAAGAGAGGGGGGGGAGATGGAGAGCAAAAGAGAGAGAGAAAATAAGGAAAGGAAAAGAGAATGAGGGGGTGAAAGAGAGCAAGGGATGTGACTAGCTTTCTAACACAGTGACACACAGCCTCCATTTAGTGTGTATGGCGAGGGGGAGAGAGCGACCCGTAGACAGAAGGATGGAGGAGCCAGGGAGGCTGCATGGACAGGCAGCAGCAGAACAGGAAAGGCACCATACTGGCTTTTCTTATTTTCACCTATTCACCCTCTGAACCTGCCTTTTTCTCTTTCCCTCTGTTTACTCTCCCAAGCGCGTCTACATACAGAGACACACACAAACACACACACACACACAGCCCTCATACGGTATTAATACAGCCTATCTGTTTGCCCACCGCTGTGTTGAACAGTGTGTGATCCGCTTAAACAGCAACTCCTTAACGCGGCGATAATGATGTCACTGCGTGCTGCGTGACAACAAAACCCCTCTCACTTCACTCGCTCTCCAAAGCAATTCACACCTGGAGAGAAACTCTCTTGCAAGGACTCTCTCTCCCACACACACTTTATACACACACTCTCTTTGCCTGTCTCCCCCTCCCCTCCGTTTTCCCCCCCCAAGGTCCTCTTTCATATGTAATCAAAACAGGCCAGGAGGCATTTCTTCAGCCTTGATACATTCTTGAATGCCCCAGGGTATTGTAGTTTTACCAAGCACAACACAGCAAATACCTTGCAAGCTGCAGGCCAAATAGTAAATTTTGGAAAATATTTAACAATTTGAATCAAATAGCTATAATATTCCTCCCATATAATTTAAAAGATATACATTCCTGCCGTCGGCTTCGTGCCAGACATACTTAAACCTGCAGGCACAGTCACCCGACATGGCATCATTTACCAAGTACGTCAAATTGACGTTTTCTGAAGAGTCCATACGGGCTTTGTAATTGCCTGTGTGAAATCGGAGCGCTTGGTGAAGGGAATGGTGGAAGCACAGTGACACGTCAGGAAATGACTCCTCTGTTTTAAGTTAGTTCTCATCTCACTCTCTTCTTCTACCGTTTTGGATCCTCTCATCCACCCTTCCTTAGCCTCTACTCCTTCATTCATGGACTTCCTTATGTGTCAGCACTCTCCGACCCAAGAGGACGAGAGAGAAAAAGGGGAAAGAGTGACAAATAGAGAGGGGGGGGGGGGGGGGGGAGAGTGACGGAGAGAGATAACAAGAGGGAGGGGGGAGGAAGAGATCTAGATGGAACTCCTCAATAGGCAGTCCTGAAAACTGCCATGGGAGGGAGGAGGAGGAAGGGGGGGGTGAGGGACATGGAGTAAAGTGGGAGACGTAGATAAAGGCAGACAGAGACGAGGTCAGTTTACCCTGGAGGTTTTCATCCCTACAGAGTGAAATGGATGAAAAGAGTGAATGGAGAAAATAAATGAACCACAGAAAAAAAGCACGGGCTGGATTTCAGCGCTCTTTCCTCGTTTCCTTCCTATCTTTTCCCGCTCCTACCTTCCTTTTCCTCCTTGCCTCTTTACACGCATTCAAGAGAAAGTCCCACTTTTGGAGAAAGAGGTGAGGAATGGAGGGGAGATGTGAGGGAGCCTTTTAGAGGAGAGATGGGACTGGAGCGTCTGGAAGATGTTATACTGTATCTGTCAGAGGCAGACAAGAAGACTCAAAATGCACCTCCATTTTTTCCCTCTTCGACGACACATGAAAGGCTTTTAAAATATGCACACAAATGGATTTAAAACACAAACTGTCTCTCTCTCAGGCAATCAAACACATTCACACTCTTCCTGAACACACATGCATGCACACACACTCAGTGTAAATGTGTTTTGCATAAACCTTGTGGGTACGATGAGAGCTTGAGGTTCCTTTTAAACGAACAAGTAATAATTATCCTAGACGCTTTCTCACTCTTGGGCACACGCATACACTGTATGCACAAAGTACACACATTGTTGAAAACACACCCATACTTTCCCTGGCTCCCACCTAGCATCTTGACAGTGTGCTGTATAAATGCAGCCCATTAAATCTGATGCAGTGTTTTTGCAGCTGAAATAATTTACATCCTCCTTACCTCTTTCTCTGTATTTCACTCTGTCTCTGTCTCCCCCCACCCCCACCTCTGTATCTCTGAATGATGCAGGAACCAGGGAGTAAACAGGCAATTTAAGTGCTGGACACCTCACTGCTCACACACATGCAAACACACACACAGACTGACATTCACTGTCACACACTCACTACACACATTGAAGTTGACACACACGTTAAAGCACATTGGTACTTTGACACACACACGCACACATCCCATTCCCTCCTACTGAACGAGTCATACTTTCCACTCCTACAGAGACATGGCCTACACATAGAAAGAGCGAAGGAAAGGAAGAGAAGGAAAGCAATATAGAGATGGAGAGAGAGAGAGAGAGAGAGAGAGAGAGAGAGAGAGAGAGAGAGAGGAGAGAGAGAGAGAGAGAGAGAGAGAGAGAGAGAGAGAGAGAGAGAGAGAGAGAGAGAGAGAGAGAGAGAGAGAGAGAGAGAGAGAGAGAGAGAGAGAGAGAGAGAGAGAGAGAGAGAGAGAGAGAGAGAGAGAGAGAGAGAGAGAGAGAGAGAGAGAGATACTGTTGTGTGTGTGGGTGTTGGATGCAAAACCCTTTACATTTGTGTAATGCATATCTGTTAATATTTTTGATCTATAATCTAAAAATATTTCCAGGGGGTGCTCTGTTCCATAGTAACCACCCACTTGTGTAAGAAAACATTGTTTTAAGTGTTGTCTGTTCTCTCAAAATGTTATATTAATAACAAAACATGTTATCAGTTTAAATCATGAGGGAGGTGTATTGCATTCATCGCATTTCATCTCTTGATAAGTGAATTTGAATAGAAAAGGAGTTGTGGGGAAAGCATTCATGACTTAATGTAAAATGTAGCTGTTGAACTATATTCATTTTAGTATGTGGCATTTTTTCTCTCTACCATGATGCAATTTTTGCCTAGTCTTGCCCTGATCTCTCGTCCTTGCTCTTTGTCTCTCTTCCCTCCTTGTCTAATCGGGTGTTCTGTAATGTTTAGGCCTTGAGAATCCTGTTTTAATCTGACGTTTCAATATGGCCCAGTTTGCGCCACGGTAATCCTGACTGTGTGTTTGAGTTGTGTGTGCTTGAGTGTTTGAGACAGAGAGAGCGTGTGTAATGAAAGGCCTTTCCATGTCATGTTGAGCACTGTTGCACTTCTGTTGGTATTGTATTGTGTATCTGCAGTGTGGTGTGTTTTGATGGTGCAATATTTTGTTGGTTTGACTGTTGTGATATTATTGAGTGTGTGCGTGTTTGGAGCGCAGTGTCCTGGGGGTTAGGGTATTCCCACCAGTGGGAGGTCAGGTCCTCCAGAGCATCCAGAGGAGATGAGAGGAGGGACACAAAAAAAGACAACATTTAAGGCGTATCTCATGTTCCTGTTTTTCCCTGTCACTGTCGCCAAGCCTTTGAATTATCTCTCTGTCTTTTTGTTTCGGTCCAAACGTTATATTCCTGTTTTCCCTCCATTCTCTATCCTTCCATCCCCGAATATTGTCTCTATCTCTATTGAAGGCAACAAGCTACTTATCATTCATAAATACACACGACGAATCAATACTATCATGCAGGCTCATAGAGATTTTAAACGAGTTGACTCGTATGTATTTGTTCACTAATGAACCTGTTGTGTACAGATGTGGACTATACCAATTTAAACTGTAGAATAAGCAACTTAATTTCGATTGCACATTCAAGCCTAGAAACATATCGGACACAATAGAATTGTGAAATGTATCCCTACCTTAATTGTCTGTGTTCTGGCTCTAGTTTGATAGCAGCTGCCCGGCAAGCCTCACTAGACGATCCGCTTCAGATTACCATCTTCATTTATTCAGAGGATAAAAGCCTCCAAATGCCCTATCGCTGAAAACCTCCGCGGGAGTGTAGTTCCGAATAGGCTAAATCTACCTCCCTGTAGATGAGCGTGCGTTTGTGCGTATGTCTCTGTGCGCGTGTGAAAGACCGAGTCACTAACCTGTTAAAATAAAACGCCGTGGTCCGTTTTTCCTATCGCTCCCTACGTCGCTGTGTCTCCGAGGCCGTGTCAGTGATGTTAAACTGCCTCACAGCCCCCGTGAACTTGCTTTTGAGCGTAAGTTAAATGGATTGTCAGTCCATGCGAGCTGGGTGGGAAAACGGGCATTGTACGCGTACCTCAATGTAGACTAACAGTTGGCGTCTATACCAACTAACCTATGTCTCCACCGCATCGATTTGTACCGCGAATGTGTCTTTATTTTTAATCCATTTCGTAGAGGGCGTCCAGCGGACCAGGTGTTTGCTTTAGCCGTGATTCACGCATCGATTCTGTTCGTGCGTGCCTTTGTGTAGACAGGGCGCGCGGGGACAGCTACACCAGCACGCAAAGCTCAAAAGCTCCCTTACATAGTTCAGAAGGTCGATATGTTCAACCAATGACGAAATACCATATATAATTTGATTGACAGCCATACGAAGCTCGCGGAAGTCCGTTTTTACGCACACAAATTAACTGTCTGGGCTGTGCGTAATTCCGATTGTGGTCTCGACCGAAAGGTAGATTACAGTGAACTTGGGACAAGTAGGCTACTGTAGTTTAAATCCGGTATGTGAGTCTTCGACATAGCTGGCTGTAACGCTAAACCCACATGTTGCTATTATCTAATCTATCATTTGTAAATAATGGATTTGTGTATTACCGTTCTAATGTCAGGAGGCAACTCAATTATATCAAATTCATATTATTACAAATATAAAGAAGATAAACGAGGCCAAGCCTAATGCCACAATAACAATGTAAAGGTGGATGATAGCAGGCAGCTGGGACAGGGGAGGGAGAGGGGGAAGAGGGGAAGAATACACAAACAGGTTGCATTGGGGCACTGGGATTAAGGGGGAGAGGAGTGCAGAGAAAGACAAATAAGGGCGAAGGGGGAGAGTAGGAAGGGAGGAGGAGATAGAGAGGTGGTTGATATATTGCAGGCTGAATTTGTACAACCTTAATAATCATAATCATCATTATCATTTCCTACTAATGCATGACTCTGATGGCTATTAAGGTCTCCACACGAGGGAAGCGGCTGTATTTACAGTTTGTCCTTACACACTCCTCCACTGCAACGGCAAACATCTATCCATCCACTCTTCCCTCAATTCCATCCATTCACCTGTCCATTCATCACCCAGGCCCAAAGACCCAATCTGTTCTCATGTTCTCTTTTGTTCTCTCACTATTTCTTTCTCTCGCTCTCTCCTACTGTCTCTCCCCCCAGGTAGGTCTCATTACTTACCTCTTCAGGAGAAAGATAAAGTACCCTCCATCTCTTGAATTTTATGTTCCCACAAATGTTGTGCTCCTTGTGCCTTCTCCACTCTTGTCTCTCTTTCACTCTCAGTCTTTCACTCTCTCTCGTGCCCTCCCTCCCTCTCTTGCACCCCAGCCCTTTACCCCCCACCCACCCCTCCTCCCTCAGTCACTTGGCTCCCAACTCTCCCTCCAGGCTCTCACCTTCCCGCCCTTTCTTGCCCTCTTCTCCTTTCCCTCACTCCTGTTTTTCAGTAGTTTCAGCTACATTGTCATCACTTTCCAGCAATTGGCTGGTTGTCGTCACCAGACATTACATTTTACATTACATCTTATTTATTTCCCGGATGGTTCCCATGCTTTATTATGCCATCCCAAAAATATTACATATTTGCAGAAAATATTAATTCATACATCTTGTACGCTCACAAAACATGCTGTCCACAATGTGTTATTTTGAATTTTACACTCTTCTTTCTATGTCTTTCACACACATATTTAGACACACTTGCTATGCTGCATATAGAAACAAGTATGCGAACACAAACCTTTACATGTATGCTCTCACATACACCCACACACACACTTGTGCTAATAAAAACACACACACTGAATTTGCTTGTACAAACATTTTGATCATCGTTAGGGAGAGGGGATACTTTGGTGTAATACCAGATGGTAAAGCTCTCTCCCTTTGGTATTAGCTCCTAACTTCTCTCTCTCTCTTTCTCTCCATCTCTTTCACTATCCTCTGTCTCTTGTTCTCTTTCACTGTATTTTTTCTCTCTCCATTCCATCTCTCTCTCTCTCTCTCTCTCTATCTCTTCCCCCCCCCCTCCTCTGTTCTGTATTCTGGTATCCTGTTCCAGTACTTTGGTCTTAAATTAAGGACAAAACTAAGAAAAGTGTTACCCCTCGACATATTTCTCTCCATCTTTCAATCTCTCACACACACTCTCTCGCATAGTTTTTTACTCTCTCTCTCTTTCTCTCTTTCTAATTAACAAGGTAACAAACCTTTGGGCTTAGGAGTTGCCATGGTTACCCCAACATCTAATCTTGTCAGTCTGTATTTGTGTGTGCGAGCGTCTGTCTGTGTTCACTC
Source organism: Hypomesus transpacificus (assembly GCF_021917145.1). Classification (NCBI taxonomy): domain Eukaryota; kingdom Metazoa; phylum Chordata; class Actinopteri; order Osmeriformes; family Osmeridae; genus Hypomesus; species Hypomesus transpacificus. Next base: position 5,888,696 of record NC_061060.1, read on the forward strand.
GTGTGCGTGCATGTGTCCGTCTGTGCGTGTGTCGATGCACGTCTCTCTATCCGTAAGAGTGTGTGTGTGCGTGTGTGTGTGTGTGCGTGCGTGATTGTGCATGCACACAAGCATTTAGGCCTGGCGTATACCCGAGGCTCTGCTTTGATGCCTTTGTCTCCCAAAACGGACAAGCAGATGCTACTGCTCCCAAGGCGGTCATCGTCGGGGACGATAGGATAGGAATGAGGGAGAGGAATACAATGTCAATAGGTGGATAGATGCCCCGCTGCTCGACTCTGGTTTATTCTTCTCTGATATGATCTGCAGTTTGAGAGGCTGAGCCTTGTTCATTTATCTGTCCCCAGCGTTGTTTTTGCCTTTCGGTCTTTTGGTCTCGCTCTGCTCACCATCATATCAGTCTCTCCTCCGCCTCTTGGTCCCCTCTGTCTCTCTCCATCCCTGTGTTGAGTTTCTCTTTCGTCTTCATGTTGCCTTTTGGTCTCTCTCCCTCCCTCTCTTACATTCACTGAATAAGGATGGAAGAAAAACACAAACATGAACTGAGCTTTAACCTGTGCAGACCTCAAACCTGCTCCCATTCCATGTCATCCCATGAGGAGTCCCACGTCTGGAAGGTGGGGAGAGCAGAAGTTAACGCCGTAGGTTGTCCACGGCCGTTTTGGAAATTGGCCACAACAAAAGTGTTTCCATTCCGAGCGGGGTTCTGTTCATTGCATTCACTTGGAGCCCTTGATGCTTGTGTTCAGCAGAATGTTTGTTTTCACTCGTCTGTCATTGACATTTTACCTCCTTCTTTTCTTTTCCAGCCAACAAGACCTTGCTGGGAGGCGGAGGAGGTGAGTCGTGCTCAAGCTTCCAATCGGCAACTTCTCTCTGTCGCTTCCTGTTTCGAAATACTTTGAGACGAGGTAGATGTTTGCGTGGGTGGTCGCGTCGGCGTGCAAGTCTCAGACTGATATTGTGTGATAAGGAGAAGGAATCTGTAACAGTAGAATGTAGTGACTGTGTGTGTGGTATTCAGCTCTTTGGTAGATGTGTAGGAGTGTGCGAGCGGGCTTGTGTGTGCGTGCTTGTGAGGAGTCAATAGGCTTATTGATACAACTCATAAATCTGTACAGCAAATGCCCAATCACCACAATGCACATTGTGTGTGTGTGTGTGTGTGGGGGGGGGGGTGCGATGTGGGTGATTGTGTCTCGGTGTGTGTTAGTACGATAATGTTTTGGGAGACATGAAGAACACACAGTTGTGTATTTTGAACCTGCTAGTTGTGTGTCTGTGTATCAGTCTGTCCAAGGTTCCCCTGTCTCCATGGTGATGTCTCAGGCGGCCGAATGCCCTTCACAGGCTGGCACTTTTGGTTCTTTGCGTGCTCCCAGGACAATACACACACACAAGCAAACAAGTGGAGGAAGGTTTCAAAGGACAATGGTAGGGGTGATGATGGTGATGGTGATAATACTGAGATAAAGAGGGAGAAAGAGGGACTGAAAATACTTAGTCCTGTCCTTGACTCTGTAAGAATGACCCGTAGTGTTGCAGAGTCACAAAGGTACGCATCAACACTCCTCAAAGACTCAAGACCAGTGGTTCAGAGGTTCTCCAGAAACAATAAGTCACATTTCTGTTCCATTTATCTACTTAGCAGGGTGGCATTCAAAATAACTAGCTGTTTTAAGGAAGGGGGCGGGGCAGCCGCTGCCGGTGTAAAAGTGAAAAATAAAGTGTCTTCACTGCTGGAAGAGAGTACAGTGATGGCTCATTTACTCAATGCCTGTTCAGTTTCTTGTACATAAAAGATATAGATGCATATAACCTGAGTAAAGTTTGTGTGACGGTAAGTAGGTAGGGATAGGTACTGTAGGCAGGCGTGTGTTTATTTATGTTAAGTGGTGTGTGTGTGTGTGTCATGCGTTATCCGTTTGTAGCAGTGGCCACTTTTTTGTGTGTTGTCATTGCTGTTGACCGAATCTCGGTCTGTGTGTGAGCCATAGGTACCCGCCACCAGACCATCCTAAACGTTGCCACGGTAACGAGTCTGCGATAACTGAGTGGCCGGGGGGTTCTGGGAAAGCAATATGCCAACGTTCCGCCCCATTAGTTTAACAGACAGGCGCCAGACCTATCAGAGGTCAGCTGGCAAGGGCGTCCGTGGCGACGGAAATCAAATTAGTATTCCTTGCGTGGAACGAGGGTGTTGCTTTTACTTTCGTATCAATCTAGATGTGCATGTGCTTGCACACGTGTGTGTGTTTGTGTGTGAGTGTGTGTATGAGTGTGTGTGTGAGAGAGAGAGAGACTGTGTGGGCGGGTGTCTTTGGGAGGAAAGGGACGGTGGTTTGGTAAATATACAGTGCCCTCCAAAAGTATTGGAACAGTGAGGCGAATTCCTTTATTTTTGCTGTAGACTGAAAACATTTGGGCTTGACATCAAATAATGAACGTGAGACCAGAGATCAACGTTTCAGCTTTTATTTCCAGGTATTTACATCAGGATCTGATGCACAACTAAGAAAATATCACATTTTGTTTGAATCCACCCATTTGTCATGTGAGCAAAAGTATTGGAACAGATATACTTAAAACATATTTAAGTGAATAAGACTTAATATTTAGTTGCAAATCCTTTGCTTTCAATAACTGCAGCAAGTCTGTGACCCATTGACGTCACCAAACTTTTGCATTCTTCCTTTTTGATGCTTTCCCAGGCTTTCACTGCAGCCTCTTTCAGTTGTTGTTTGTTTTGTGGGGTTCCTCCCTTCAGTCTCCTCTTAAGCAGGTAAAATGCATGCTCTATAGGGTTTAAGTCTGGAGATTGACTTGGCCAGTCTAATACCTTCCATTTCTTGCCCCTGATGAACTCCTTTGTTGTTTTGGCAGTGTGTTTTGGGTCGTTATCTTGCTGCATGATGAAGGCTCTGCCAATCAGTTTGGTTGCATCTTTCCTTAAATTGGCAGACAAAATGTTTCTGTAGACTTCCGAGGTCATTTTGCTGCTGCCATCATGTGTTACATCCTCAATGAAGATTAATGAGCCCGTCCCAGAAGAAGCCATGCAATCCCAAGCCATGACATTACCTCCACCGTGTTTCACAGATGAGCTTGTGTGTTTGGGATCATGAGCAGTTCCTTTCTTTCTCCAAACTTTAGCCTTTCCATCACTTTGGTAAAAGTTAATCTTTGTCTCATCAGTCCATAAAACTTTGTCCCAGAATTTTTGAGGTTCATCTCTGTACTTTTTGGCAATTTCCAGCCTGGCCTTCCTATTCTTCTTGCTAATGAGTGGTTTGCATCTTCTGGTGTAGCCCTTGTACTTTTGTTCATGAAGTCTTCTGCGAACAGTAGATAGTGATACCTTCACTCCTGCCATCTGGAGGTTGTTGCTGATCTCACTAACAGTTGTTTTAGGGTCTTTCTTTACAGCTCTCACAATGTTTCTGTCATCAACTGCTGATGTTTTCCTTGGTCTACCTGTTCGACGTCTGTTACTTAGTACACCAGTAGTTTTCTTCTTCTTCATGACATTCCAAATGGTTGTACTGGCTATGGCCAATGTTTCTGCAATGGCTCTGATTGATTTTCCATCTTCTCTAAGACTCACAATTGCTTGTTTTTCACCCAAAGACAGCGCTCTGGTTTTCATGTTGTTTTCACCTCTGAATACAGTCTGCATAGACAAAACCTATCTTACCCAATCTGAACCTGAGTGTAGACATTCAGTGGTATTTATTGATTGAATAATGTATGTTATAGGACACACCTGGGCAACAAAACACACCTGTCAGTCACATGTTCCAATACTTTTGCTCACGTGACAAATGGGTGGGTTCGAACAAAAAGGTGATATTTTCTAATTTGTGCATCAGATCCTGATGTAAATACCTGGAAATAAAAGCTGAAACGTTGATCTCTGGTTTCACATTCATCGTTTGATGTCAAGCCCAAATGTTTTCAGTCTACAGCAAAAATAAAGGAATTGGCCTCACTGTTCCAATACTTTTGGAGGGCACTGTAGATGATTGTGTGTGTCAAGGGACATAGAGGGGTGAGTGCATCTTAGTCTGCACACGTTTTTACGATTGCAAGATTGCGTGCGTTTGTGGGAGGTTGTTTGTGTTTGTGTTTTTGAAGCTCTCGGGGGTATTGCTGAGGAAAGCAGTCTCTCAGCCAGGTAAGCACAGAGCCAATTATCACCTACTCTCCCCCCCCCCCCCCCCCGCCTCCTCTGGCTTCTGGCTCAGTTCAAACCTCCAACACCTGCCCCGGAACACAGTCCTGGCCGACTGGCTGGCTGGATGGATGGAACTCAAAGCCAACCCTCCTGTCTCCTGCCTTCTTCCTACTCTCATCCCTGTCCTTTCCCCCCCCCCCCCCTTCCCATTGCTCCCTTCAGGTCCGTCCTCTCCTATCTCCCCTCGGACACTAATTTCTGTTCATCCATCTCTTCTTACTTTCCCTTCTTCTCCTCCATCTGTCTCCCACCCCTTCTTTTCTTCCCCCTGCTCTTTTCCTCATCTTACCCTCCCAAATCCCCAACCCCTCCATTCTTTTGACACATCCATGTTTCCCTCTCTAGACCGGGTCTCTCTCTACCTGCTGTCCAGCTCACTTCCTCTCCATTTCCTGCAGTCCTCAACTCCAGAGGTTTTCTTGCATCTCTCTTTTAATTTGTCACCCCCCCCCTCCCCCCCCTGTCTTCTCCCGCCTCTTACCCTTCAACAGTCCGATGTCCGGCTATTTCCAATCTTATATCCTCCCCTTTTTCATAGTCTTTCTACTTTTCCTTGATCCCCCCTCCTCCACACACACACTCACTCTCTCTCTCTTTTTAACACACACATGCTCACTCTCTTCCTCTCCCCTCCATAAGATCAATAAGCCAGTGTATAAAGAGGATATTAATATGAAGGGATATGCACTCCCTCTTGTTCCATTGATGTGGTGGGCTGCATCCCAAGCAGCTCTCTCCTCCGCACTGGGCTAATGATGGTGGACTACCCTCTCAGGACCCACACGCTCTCTGTACGACAGAAATGCTTGTACGCTGTGTGGTACACTATCCTGCTTTGCAAATTGACAACCGTGTACGTGTGTTTGTGTGTCTGCCTGTGTATCCATGTCTTTTCTGTGTGTGTCTGCGATTGACTTGAGTGAGTGTGTGTGTGTGTGAGAGAGAGAACAATATAGTGTAGGATCAAAGATGATGTGTGCTTTGCCTTATCAATGACTATGTCTATATGGATGGTCCTTCTCACTCAAGTTCTCAAACAAAGGGTTTTCGACAAACGCGCATGCACACACTTTGTGTTGTCTGTTTACACATTTGCTCACACACACAGACACGGGGTCGTCATGACAGACAAGGAAACGGGAAGTGTCCCTTCCTCCCCTGTCTTACTCTTCTCCCCACACTCCCTTTTCTCACCAACTGAATTGTTGTGTTCTTATCTTTCTTCACTTCCAGACTATTTTTACATCTGTCAATCTCTCTCCCTTCTCCCTCCCTCCCTTCCACCCTCCCTCTATCCCCGTCTTTTACTCCATCTCCCTCCCTCTCCAGCTTGTTATCACACTTGTTCTCTATTTCAGAGTCAGGGGTGTCAGGGTGTGTGTCACCTCCAGCTCTCTACACACACTCGCACGCACACAAAACACAATCACTCTTCATCAGTCACACACAGTCTTACTCTCACACACAGAAACTCTTGACTCTTAGCACTAGTACTGTTTAAACAGTGGGTAGAGACTAAAGGGGAGAGACTAGGAAGCTAGCATAACCTGCCACAGGCGAGCACCCTGGTAGCCACAGCACATGATGCTGATACAATGGAAGCCATGGTCCCTGTAAACACACTGGAATGTGAAGGAGCAAATGTTGACATGTGGAAAGGCAGGGTATACCAGCCACGGCACCACTTACAGGCTGTGTGTGTGTGTGTGTGTGTGTGCTTCTCAGTCCTCTCCAGGGTGGTGATAACCAGGTGTTCACTGATTCATCCCTTCCTATCCCCACTATCACCTCCACCCCAAGTAGTGTTAGGTAAATGTCAGTTGTTTGAAATTTGTCATGCCGTGCTGAATTTGGGCCTCTTCCTTCCAGTGGACGGAGCGATCCACCGCACGGCCGGCCCCCTCCTGAAGTGCGAGTGTGCTGAGCTGGACGGGTGTGACACGGGACAGGCCAAGATCACCGGGGGCTATGGCCTGCCCACCAAATGTGAGTACCAGCCTGCCTCTCAGTACTCCCTGTCTCAGCTCCTAACGACACTCACTGACTCACTCACTTTCTCACACTCACTCACTCACTCATTCTGTCACACACACACCTTGCCTGTATTGAGAGTTCCAGCCTGCTACAGTCCATACGTTCTTGTTCCTCTCCCGCCATCCCTCACCTTTTCTTCACAGTTTCCTCTTGCCTTTGTTCTCTACTCCATCCATCCCTCCCTTCCCCTGTTTCTCTGGGTGAGATAGCAGTAATGATGAGGTTAACCAATGTTTACAGTTCCAAGCTGCATGTTTTTTTTGCTCCTATTGGCAGATGTGTACTCTCTTCTCCTATTTGTCACCAATCCGAGAAGTCTATGTGTGTGTGTGTGTGTGTGCCCATCCGTGTGTGCATGTGATTGATTTGATTGTGGCAGAAGACTGATAGCAGCTTATGGTGCTGGGGGTTTAACTTCACAGTGGGGAAAGACAGAATAAGGAGAGAGAAAGAGAGGGATAGAGAGAGGGATAGGACAACAAAAGGGAAGTGAAAAAGCATTAGATCTAATAAGCGGTGCAGAGGAAAAGACTGATAAAAAGGGTGTGCGAAGAAAGTATGAGAACAAATGAGAGGCAGGAGGGTGGAGTGAGTGAGTGAGAGAGAGAGAAGACAGGGAGGGTGGTGGGAGAGCTGATGACAGTAGAGAATTGGAATGAGATGAGCTCTTCTCACATTGTCAGCATGGCTTCCTTCTCACACTCATTTAGAGACTGTGTGTGTGTGTGTGTGTGTGTGTGTGTGTGTGTGTGCGTGTGAGAGAGAGAGAATACATGTGCGGGTGGTGGAGTGTGTGTGACACAGCTCAGCAGTGGTCTCCCCCCTGATACACTCCAGTGGTAACAGTGAGACAGATCAGTACCATCTCTGATCAGTCAGACCCCCCCCCCCCCCCCCGCCCCTCGCCCTCCTCCCCGTCCCCAAAGATGAAACTGCTCTCAGATCTGCCAGAGAACACTTCATGTCTGGTCTGACTGCTGGGCTGGGCTTTGCCAGGCCAGTACAGATTGGAGACGCAATGGAGGCTTTACACACACACACACACACGTTCACACTTTCTTTTTTTTCACACATGTACATACACCCACACAAACACTAACAGACACACTAAACTCAAACACACAGACTTTCTTTCTCACATGTACACACACACACACACACACACACGTTCAAACATTCATTTTTTTCACACATGTACACACACCCACACAAACACCCACACACCGGCCCACCTCTTGGTCCATGCTGTGGCATACCAGACCAGTCCAGATTCGAGAAATGTGATCGAGGCTTCAGAGACACTCACATTTTTTCTTGATCTCTCACACACGTACGCATTCTCTCACACGCCCTCTCACAAACACGCCCGTCTAACCCAACACATGCACACGTAGTCTCACAGGCACAGTGTGAAACCAACTGACGGGACTCGGCGCAGTACGGCTCAGATCAGCACGCCCATGTGAGCGGCCGTCCTAGCATCCGCTCCTAACAGCTCTCCCCGCTACCGCCAACTCCGCCGCTTATATGGAACCGACGGGACGCGGGGGTTTGTTGGCATGTTGGCGGCCCTGGATGTGTCTGTCCGTCTCAGGCAGGAACAGAGCCTGTTTCAGAGCGGCTGGATGTTAAAGGCACTGCTGTCAGGAGATGGAAACACCTCTAACTAGTTGTGATTAAGAGCTAGCTGGGGAAGGGGGAGAGCACAGGGAGAATGACGTGAGAGTCAGGAGAAAGAGTTTGTGATGTGCTAATGTGTGTACTCACACACACAGTGTGTATGGTTGATTTGTGTGTGTGTGTACACACATGTGGGAGAGACATACTGTGTGCGTGTTTGTGCTTGTTAGAGTAAGTATGTGTTATGCTTGATTTGTATCTGTGAGAGAGTTGTACAGTGGGTGTGTTTGTTGTCAGTGTGCATACAGTGTGTATCCTAGCTTTGTGTCTGTGTGTGAGAGGGAGTTACAGGGTATTTGTGTGTTTGTCGTTGTGAGACTGTGAGAGTGAGAGAGTTCTTACTTGTGAGTGTGTGTTTGAGAAAGAGATAGTTAGAGTGTCTGTGTTTGTGGTTGTTAGAGTGGGGAGCCAGTAAGGAGCCCCAGGGCCCACCTGTGTACCAATACTGACCTGTTTCCCTGTTCCAGCCCACTGAGACCCACACAACACAGCAACACTCCCAAGCAGGAGAGGGGGGTTTGGGTTGGGGGGAGGGAGGGAGGGTGAGAGAGAGAGAGAACGTGGTAGGGATAGAGAAAGAGAGACGGAGAGAGGCAGCAAGAGAAGAAAGCCTGAGAAGTTAGTGACAGTGTAAGAAAGAAAGAGTGGAACTGCAGAAAGAGGGGGAAGGAGACAGAGAAAATGAAAAAGAAAGTGAGAGAGTTATATCAGACCATAGCAGCCACCAGTTATTCCCCCCCTCCTCCTCTCCTCCATCACCAAGCTTCATTCCCTCAGTGGCCAATTAGCACTAATTAAAATCCTCACAAACACCTCTCTCTCTCTATCTCTCTCCTTCTCCTCCAAGACCTCACCTCCATCTCCTTCTCTTCACAGATACAGTACCATTCCTTTCTCGCCATCCATTACACCTCTCCCCTAACTACGGGTCTCTCTTCTCCTTCTCCTCCCCCATCCTTTGCTTCAACATCTTGACTTGTTGTTGTCTTTGCGGTTTGTAACCAGATATAATTAGTGGTGCTACAGGCCAAAGATACTGTGTGAAATACAATAGATGTGGCGGTGAAAGGGAGATATTCTGATGGGTCAAATACATATGTATTCCCCCCCCCCCCCCATTTCTCTATCTTTCTTTAATTGTCTTTTCCTTTTTTTCCATAAACGTTCTTTTCTTTTTTGGTTCTCACAGGCACACACACACACACACACAAAGCAGCAGTGAGCTGCTAAGGCGCCGGAACGCGGCGTTTGACAACGGTGTTAATTCATTCACTAATCCAGTTGCTTCAGGGGCAAAAGAATGAGGAGATGGAGCAAGGTGTTGCTGTGCTCTGCCAAAGAAAGTAAAACAGACATGTAGGCCGGGCGGGGTTGAAAGTCACACAGGAAGAAAGAGACAAGGGAAAGAAAGTGAGCATGGAAAGTGGAAGAAGAGGGAAGAGAAAGCCTTTCATGATAAGATGAATTCTGTCCTCTTTCTTCTATCATTTGGATTTTCCTCCTTTCTCCCCCGTATTCTTCTATTTTCTTTGAGATGGCTGCTTCGAGACAGTAGTTCACCCACCCACTTTCTTTTTCTTCCTCACTCTGTCTTTCTCTCTCCCCCTCAGTCCCTCCCTCTCTCCACGGGGCCCCTGCAGGCTTACAGCAGGCCTGGCCTTCCATTGTCCCTGGAGCCTGGGACTGGATTTAGCGTGCTCTCTGCCTCAGTGAGCATGAACTGTGGGACTGACGCCCAGAGGGCCGGTCTGCCTTTTGCAGCTCCGGTTAACCAAGTTCAAAAACGAAACCAAAGGAAAGCGAGAGACAGATGGTGACAGGAGAGAATGGTAGGAGAGTGAAAGAAAGAGAAAGGGAGGCACAAGTTTTGATATGAAAAGGAGTCCTCATTTGTGCCCTCTCTCAGGTAGTAACTGAGGGGAGGCAGAGAAGAGGTGAAGAGGGGAGGAAAACTAGAAGGCCTGCAGACAATAGGCCGGATAGCAGGAGGAATACACTTCTATGGGAAATGAGGGTGGGGGTGGTCTGTGCATGGATGGGCTTCAAGTTGAAGTTCACGCTGGTGTAGCGATCCAAATGCCTGGTTTCCTTCTGTCACACGGCAACTAACACGCACACACATTTTGCACATTTTTCTTTCTCTCCCTCTTTCTCTCAGCCTCTCTTTCTCTCACACGCACAGTCACGCACTCCTTTATCCCAGTGTTCTCCAGTACTGACTGCTTTTCTCTCTTTCCTCCTCTTACGCCCACCTCCCTCCCTCCGCCTCTGTTGAGGTAATATGTGCCTGACTCAGGTGATGTATGGTAAAACTAAACAAACAGCCGATCGATAATGTAAACAGCGCTGGAGTGAGGCACTAAATAACAGCCCACTGACAGTACTGTCTGCCCCAGGTGACGGAGAGAGGAAGAGAGATTAAGGAAAAGATGGAGGGAAAGGGAGAGAGGGAGATGGAGGGGGTGAAAGAGATGGGAGTGGGGAAGACTGAGAGATGGAGAGAGAGAGACGGACGGGCGAGAGAGAGAGGATGGGAGCACACAGAGAGAAATAAAATATGGATAAAGGTGGGAGAGATGGAGAGAAGCAGAATGAAAAGGGGGAGAGAGTGTGGAAGGAGAGGATGTGGAAGGAGAGGGTGAGGGTGTGGGGAAAGAAAAATAAACACAAGTCCAATTAGGATGGAGCCATAATGGAAAAATGCATACTGGGAGAATTTAGTGGAGGGGGGCTTTTTGATGGCGGCCGTTGTAGACACTGGAGTAGTGGTGACATTTAGCAGTAACATGTAGACGAATGGCTTCTGGAACATTCTACTTCCCGTAACCGCACCTGGCTGCTGGACTCTGAAGTACTGTCTAGGACGTCCAGTTTGACCTTTACCAGAGAAGGCACACACAAGCTTACCACATAAGCAAGCAAACACACACACTCTAAGCCAGCTGTCCCTACACTAGCACACCCAGTCCAGGCACATACCCACATCCTACCCTTCGATATCCTATCCTACACATCCTACCTTTCCACCAGGAATAAAAACATAATTCTAATTTGGGTACAATTACTATCTATCTGATTGGATAGGTTGTCCTCTTCACAGCGTACAATGTTGGAGTGTGACAAGACCGTGTTTAGAATAGAAAGTAGCCGGTTAGTTTGCAGTGTATCAGCTGCTTGGTTGGTTAGCCTTGATCACGGCCCCACCTGGACGAGTCACGCAGGGCAGGACCACCCGCTGGGTCCCCCTCGTGGCTGGTTGGCAGGATGTTGGTGTGTTCCCTAATCCCTACGTACTGCAGCCCTCTCTTTTGCTCTGTATTTCATGCTCACCTTCATTCTCTCCTTGTGTGTGTTGGTTTTTAGTTGAATTGACATGATTGATATGGAGTCAGTTAGCAGCAGAGCATATGGCAGTGTTTCCCACACATAGACTAATTTGTGGCGGTGCGCCACAGAATCAACACCGGCCGCCACACATTGCGTTTCGTAAAACATTTTTTTTTATCGCTATTTAGGTTAAAACACGCAGCGTATTCGTTCAGCTGCATTTCCTTTCCCCTGCTCTCCCTCCGTCTCTCTGTCACTCATGCGTCTTTCTCACAGTGCGTTCACACTGCAGCGACGCGATGCGAGCGACAACATGTTTTCCATTCATTTTCTATGAAGCCAGGCGAATCGCTTGCGTGGTGCATTGTGGGTAGCGACGCGACAGAGTTTTTCTCAACTTTATGCAAATGAGGAGCGATTTTCGCTAGCGATTGCCAATCGGAGTGTTTTCTTGTTTCTCCTAACGTAGCAACCATGGTAAACATTTCTAGCTTTCTAGGTTTCAAGGTGGAGGAGAAACTAATCGTTTGTGTGGCTGCTTACCCAGTCCTGTACGATACATAGCTGTATTTGTACAGAGATGTTCATAAAAAAAAAACAATGCATGGCGCAAGGTTGCCGAAGTTGTTGGTGCTTGTACTTTCTAATTCAATCTAGTGACATTACGTATCTTCGTTCTGTAGTAACTACTGTAGCTAAGCTAGCTAGCCCGGCTGGAACTCCCCATCATATCGACAGATTAGCAGAGACTTTGAGTAATATAATAAAAGTTTTTTACACATGTCAACGTGTATGTCTTTAAACAGTTTTGTATTTTGTATACAAGTTGTATTTTGATCGATGTTGCGAGTACGTAAACCCAAGTCTGCACACTTGGCCATTACAACTACAACAGTGACTTTAGAGAACTACATTCTACATGAATCTGTTTGAAACGCCCCCGAGCGAGGTGAACTGTGGGAAGGTGAGCGATGGCAAGCGATTCGCGTCGCTGCAGTGTGAACGCACTGTCACATATGCACACAGTCACAACGTCAGCACATGTTAGCAACAATGCATAGCCTATGCCGTTCTAGTAAGACCGACAGCTATATCAGCGAGCCTTCAGCATTAGTGCCGTAGCTAAAAGTCGAGGAAAGTTGAGGCTACTTTTCGCTAGGTATCTTACTCACATTTACATTTACCCATTTAGCAGACGCTCTTATCCAGAGCGACTTACAGTACTCAAAGTTTCCCCTTCGTTCTTTTGGTGAGAAGTCTCAAGAGCTAGCTACTTACCCGGCGTCATGGAGCCGACCAGTTAAATAGTTGTTTAGCACTAGCGTTGCTACATGCATAATGCAGAAATGATATGTTAGTTGTTGTTAATTTGTGAAGGTGTGAATCATTTTGGATTAATATTTAATGTAACAAATTATTAACAAATTAACTGTGTAACAAATTATTAACGAAGGAATTATTACGACCCCCCACCCCCGGTCTGACAACCCCCACCCCTCCCCGGGTGTATGGGTTTCTTCAAATGGCCTCTTTCTCTCTCTTGTTCATCCATTTTGTTTTTCTCTTCGCCCTTCTCTGTCAATTACATTTTCAAATCAACATGAATGCTTTATTAGCATGAAAAGAACATCTAATTTTTATTCAATAAAAAAAAATATATATATATACTTTATGTAAATAAAATATAATGTTTGTTTTTTTACACATTATGTTCCTCATTCTAACTAACTGAGCAGTGGGGTTTTTCTCTATTTAGTGTTGTGCATTTCAAATGCTGCTAGAGTTTCATATTGGTTTAAAATTGTTCTTAGGTAGCCAGGCCTGCCTGTGGTTTCTCATTTGCAATGGGTCAGCCAGCCTGGCACTGTGTAAAATATGTTTATATCTCAGTGCAGTTTTCTTAGTATTTTGTTTTGCCAGTAGAGTCATGGCCAAAAGAAGGTTTGCTGCTTTAGTATTTGTTTCCACGTTTCTATGGTATATTGGAAAACAGTGATAAGCATTTCATATGTTTAAAAAGCTTTTATTGGCAAAAACCTTAAATATATGCAAAGAGTCCCTCCTTCTATAGCAACCCATTTGCTCTTATAATCCAATAAAAATGCTAGGGATTTCACCTGACTCATTCACACTTTACCATGTGCTGATGATATGATTAGTGAAATGATGTTGGCCCCAAAAACAGTGAATTGTGGGTTTTTGTGATAAAAAAAAAAGAAATTGGGCCATTGAAGCATTTATTTAAAATGCATCTGATCTCTCTGCACAATAATCTAGAAACAATATAAATCAACAAATGACGCAGCAAACTTTGCGAAACACAAAATTATGAACGATACTTTTGGCTCTGAGTGTATAACATCATTTAAAAACATTTAGGTTTCCTTCCAGTTTGATTTATTTTCTTTTTGCCCCTTCCCTCTGTCTCTCTTTCTTTCTCTCCCCCCTTTTCTCTGTCTATCCATCTTCTTCTCTCTCCCCTTCTCTCTGTCTATCTATCTTCCTCTCTCTCCCCTTCTCTCTCTCTCAGATGTGATCCACACAGTGGGGCCGATTGTGATGGGGACAGTGGGGGAGGAGGAGAGGAGCCGACTGAGGGACTGCTACTGGAACAGTCTGGAATGTGCTACCTCAGAAGGTCTCCGCTCTGTGGTGAGACAATTGGGGGGGGGGGGGGGGGGGGGGTGGAAGGGGTGGGGGGGGATGCAGGAAGCTGGAGGTATGTGTGAGGTGGTAGGGTTGGAAAAGATGTTGGAACAGTTTTAACAATTATTTATCTCCATCTTTTCTTTCTCTTTATCTGCATGCTTCTCTCACTATCTTTCCATGTCTCTCACTTGTTATCTTTCTCTCTCCACTTTGCAGGCATTCCCCTGTATCTCCACTGGGGTCTACGGTCAGTTGTCATGCTTCTGTCTACAATATCTGTCTGTGCCTGTCTTTCTTTGTATGTTAGTATATGTCTGTCTGGTTTTGTCTGTCTGTCTGGTTGTGTCTGTCTGTCTGTCTGGTTTTGTCTGTCTGTCTGTCTGGTTGTGTCTGTCTATCCATGACCGCATGCCTTCAACTTGTCTTCCAGCATCACTGTTAAGCCGGGAGAGTTTAATTAACTTAGTGTGACACTTTTCAATATCGCACTTGCAGCAAGGGAGAGTGGAGTTCTCCAGATTAAGGGCCGGATTAGATGAGCAGATTAACAGAGATTAGGAGGGAGATGGTGTCAGATGGCATGTAATCCCCCCACTCACTGGAGTTTGACAATCTGCAGCTCTCAGCAAGACTCCCCAGGGTTCCCTGGGCTGGTAGAGAAGGTCGCAGACACACACACAGTTGGTTATAATCTAATACCTAGCCTAGTCACACACTATTGAAATCCCAGTGCTAGTTTTTCTATTCCACATTGATTTATTTACACCTATGCAATTATAAAACTACATTGGTATATTTTCAAAAAAACAGTGCCAGTGTTGCTGGTTATTAATAGAACTTAGATGTGTGTACACAGACATACATACACAGATAGACAAACAAATACAGACATTTTTTGAAAAAACAGTAATAGAAGTATGGCATAAATATTTAACAAGATAAAAACAGATATTTACCTATGTTGCTGCCCTGAGATATGGATACAGTTCTAACATATTTTGGTGTGTGTGCATGTGGCGTGTGTGTGTGTGTCTCTCTCTCTCTAGGATACCCACCTGAACAAGCTGTGGACGTGGCGCTGAAAACCGTCAGAGAATACCTGAATGATCATGATCACTGTGTGAGTGTTTGCGTGTGGGTTTGTGCTTCTGTTTTGTCTTTAAGAAACACCTGGTATTCTTCTCTCTCACAGCTGTTGTTTTTGTTTTCGGGAGAGAGCAAAGAGCGGGCAGACGAAGACACACACACTTGCACAAATTCACTCTCACTCACACTAAACACACCCAAAATGTCCATGGCCAAGTCTGTGTTTTAATTGGCTCCTTGCGGGATGAGTAGACAAATATACACACTGGCTCACACACAGTTTCTCCTGAGAGAAGGGAAATGAAATGACAGCTTGATGGAATAGATGAGCAAAAGGAAGTTGAGCTGGAACGGAACATTGTGTTCACTTTTTAAACAATCCTGTCTCCTTTTTTTCCCTGATTCTGAGTCTTGTTGTTTTCCAACCTTCACTTTATCAACCTTTTCTAAGTTCTAACACACAAAAGGTCTTCATCTGTCAATTTGTAACACAGATGAAACCTCTGAATTAAGGTTGCATTTGAAGAATGAAGGGTTTCAAACGTGAAGCTGTCGTGAAGCTGTAAAGGGTTTTGTTTGGAAACTTAAAGTCCTTTGTGGAACCGTTTTCAATGACAGAGACTGTCCAAAGATCTTCTATTATATGCTGCTAATTAGCTTATTTTTTTTAACAACTCAAGATTAACTCAAGACGACTGTTCCCAAAATGACGTTGCCAAAAATCTTTACAAATTTGATAGGAGGGACAAATGCAATTATGTTGCATATTGTTGCAAATGCTTCTACATACAGTTTCACTTTATTTGTGTTTATGTATGACTTTTTAGCAGAGCTTTTACATCAACAACCCGTCTCCCGTATGGTAAACTGTAAGAACAGTTTCTGTCAAATTAGCATTACCAACCTTCTGAGCACAGTCAATTATCCTAATTAGTTTGGCTTCTTCCCTAGTCAAGAAAAATAATCTAGAACAAGTAATATAATGAATTCAAGTGTAAAAACCAGCACGGACAGAGACAGAAGCACAACGGTCTTATTGCGTAGCAGAAACTGAACCATCACCACATTGTCAATGGGAATCCTTGTGGATTGTCAATGGGGGGAGCAGGACTTGATTGAATTGTAGATTTTGATGTAAGCCCTGTTATGTAGTGTTTTCACATTTTCACGCGTTTCATGAAGTGGTGTGTGTGTGTGTGTTTGTGTCTCAGTTGGATAGAGTCATCTTCTGTGTTTTTTTGCCGAGTGATTACGAGCTGTACAAGAACAACCTCCCTTACTACTTCCCTGGCGGTAAGTATACACACACGCACACAGCCTACTGTATATACTCACAAATGTAGTGATCACGTAAACCCATGCATGTGTACACACACTCCTCCACGGACACACACACCAACAAGCACAGTGACACAAGGGTCCAAATCCAGAGCCACAACTAGCAGGTCTCTTAGCCCATCATCTCTGTTTTCCCCCTCATCTTTATACCCGCCCCTTTCTCATAGCCTGCTGACCAATCCAAGCGCCCTATTGAACACAGGTAACCAGCATGGTGTGAAGGACAGATATGTGTGTCTCTAGCGGTAACTGTAACTGGAAATGCCACCTTGTAGTTTGTTAGTTGATTCATACCCCACTCTTTGTGAGACCCGTGTACCTTAACCCTGACTTAACCGCAAACCTTTCCTAACCAACTAAACCATGGTAGACATATCACCATGAACTTAACCCCTTCCGCTGTTCCTTAACCCTAACGTTTTACTGGTCTGTTTATTGCCCAGCACTTTGAGCTTCTAACTGTGCCTGTAGCAAGCTCCAGGCTTGCAGTCCAAGTCAGTCTGTGGACCCAAATGTCTTGTGTGTCTGTACCTGTGAGCCACTGTGTGCTGTTTTACTATGTCTTTCATGTTTAAATGTATACATACAGTATGTAAATGTAAATGTATAGACAGAGAGAGATAGAGAGAGAGGATTCCTTGTACCTTGTACTTGGATTAGTGGAATGAAGGTATTCAAAGGGGTTGAGGTTGAGCGGGTGACACATGTCGGTGTTAACCCGCTCGGTTCAGCTCCACACCTTTGCCCTAGGAGGAACATGACTCTCAAACTGGAACATTCCCACTGCTATGCTGTTAATGTCAGCTGGGAGACGCAGTCACACGCAGTTACTGCATCACAGTATGTGAAATAAACACATGGACTGACAGGATTCAGACTGATTTCATGTTATACGACAGGTAGCAAGTCGCAGAATAAGAGTCTAGTCTGTGTGTAATGTACAGTATCTGGTGGGATCATCACTATGGAGGGTGGAGTATTGGTGTACATGAAGGACATCACCTGACATAGTCTCTGCTCTTCCTCCTACCAGATGTCCCTGTCAAGAGTAAACTATGAAGAGGCGTTTGGGTTGCTATGGACACTGATCCCCACCATTGCTTTTCACATGCGATGATTTCCCGTCCACCTCCACCCCCCCCCCCCCCCCTTCCTCCATCGCTCCCCCTCCTGTTATTAGGAGTGAAGAGACACCTTTGATGGATATCTGGACAATGATTATTCTGTAACTAAATTGATTGAGTGAAGCATTGATTTTGACAAAACTATCCCCCTTAAGACTTGTTTTTGTGTGTAAGAACACAATGTGAAATGCTTAATGTTCGGTGTGTGTTTTTGTGTTTGTTTGTGTGTGTGCGTGTGTGTGAGAGAGAGACTGAGAGTGATTCCATAAAAGAAGCTCATTAAAGCTGATCACAAAGGCTTAGGTGTTGGAAAAAATATTTTCTGGGGGGATTGGACACGAGACACTGAGTTTATCAAGAGGGACCACTTTGAGAATCTTCTCTTTTGTGTCTTCTCTTTTTGTGTGGGTGTGTGTGAGAAACAGAGCAATTCGGTAAGTATGTATGGCTGTGTGTGGGGTTTTGATTGTGTTGTCACAGTCCGAGAACTCGGGCGGTGATTTGTTTGAAATGAAATCCCTGTTAGTGTCTATCAGCCCACCCCTGTGCTTTCGTTCTCATGTTCTGACAACTTTATTTATTGATTTTCAAATCTTACTCGGCAGACAAGGCCGAGCAGGAGAGAAAAGGAGAGAAAGAAAAAAGAAAAATCTTTTTTTAAACCTGATATTTGTACATCTACTTCTCTACCTGTGTGATATCTGATAGTGGGAGGTGTAAAATAGCACAGGTGGGAGAGTGGAAGGAGTGAGGAGTAAATGGAGGGAAAACACTGAGGAGTGTTGGGGGAGGGGTCTATGACAGGACTAGCAGGGGGGATGGAGGGATGACAGGAAGCAGGTGTGATGTAATGGAGCTGGGGGTGAAGGATAGGTAAGAGAGAGAGGGATCATGGTGACGGTGGAAAGGAGAGAAAAAAGCATGAGGAACCTATGTGAAGGCTTTCGTTTTTAATAAGCTGCAGACAGTGCGGCCAGCCTCAAATCGCTCTCTCTGAATAATGAGAGAGGGAGAGACAGGCGTAGTGAACGACGGAGAGGATGAAAAGAGAGACTCATTATCCCCCCAACCGACCAATTTTCATCACTGTCCCATCAGTGAGCTCTCTTTCCCTTTATCCGTCTGTTCTCCCCTTTTTTCGTATTTCTCACACACTCAAATGTAGTTTGTTTCAACAGAATGACAAATGAAGGCTATTTATGCGAACTGTATTGCTAACTTGGAGCTCAATGTCATGTAGTCTTTCATAGTACACTGATAATGCTGTTGGCTCAATAAATTACTGGTTTTGCACAGACTGGATGATTTAACAGTATTGCGTTGCATTCTACCATCAAAAAGGAATCTCAAGCTATTGTTTCTATCTCTCAAGAGAGAAAAACTTGAGAAGGAAAGAAAGGGGGAATGGGGATTAGACAGGAGCCAGCCAATGACCGTGGATGTGGTCCTGATGAGTGGCGGAGTGAGGATGGAAGGATGGAGGGTGATGTTTATGGATGGGTGGGGAGTGGGCGGGGAGGTAAACTGCTTGTGAAATGAAAATGGCTCTTTAGCAGAATCCAAGACACTTGGGCGCTGCGCTGGATCAATGCTGCTGATTTACTGTCTGAAAGCCTGTCAGAGATGAAGAGAACGAGAGGGGAATAGGAGGGAGGGAGGGAGGGAGGGAGGGAGGGAGGGAGGGAGGGAGGGAGGGAGGGAGGGAGGGAGGGAGGAAAGAAAAAGAGGAAAGGAGGGGCTTTCTGTATTAAAAAAGGGGGATCCTAAAATGGAAGGAAGAGAGAGTAATGGAGAATTCCAATTGTCCCTTAGCTGGGATAGACGGATGTGGAGAGAGTGAGCCTGGCTACTTCTGGGAAGAGATCACGGATTTGACCCGAGTTGATTGTTGAAAGCTATCAAGTTGACAGCTCACTTTCGCCAATTGCAATCATGTCAGGTCCATGATTACCTCAAGGATGGGCTTGAACTAGAAAGATTTGTCCAAGTCTCCATTCACTGTCGCTTAAGTCACCAGCTGGGTACATTTGTCATATTCAGTTTGTCTTGCTCTTGCTAAGCAAATTGCAAATAGCAAAGTAATTTTTTTAATAGTTTATACTGTTTTAATGACTCAATTCATTGACTACAGTATAGTATTGCTAGATTTATGGCATCATTGAAATCTTGGTGTGTTTGTGAGACTGTAAGCATGCCATGTGTGTGTGAGTGAGAGAAAGAGAGATTGGGTTTCTGTGTGTAAGTGAGAGTGAGAGACACAAACACAGACACACTCTCGTTGCACGGAGGACTGCGGTCGACGGGCGGACGTCTCTCCACCGTGTTTTTCCTCTGGAGTTTATTTTATTTTTATTTTGAGTGTTTAATGTATTAAAAGGGCCAGGGTAATGAATTATAATCTTTAATGCAGCGACCGATCGATACCAGCAGAGAATAAATCAGCTTTTACTGAGAGCGTCAAAGGCTTTAATACACTAGGTGAGAGGGAGGGAGGGAGGGAGGGAGGGAGAGAGGGTGGGAGAGAGAGAGAGAAAGAGGGAGGGGTGGAGACAAAGACTAAGAGAAGGAGGAAAGGGGGGGGTGAGGTGACGGGGGGGGGAGGGCACAGATAGACAGTGGTACCTCCAGGCTAACCTAATTGAGTAAAAGCCCCTTGAAAGCCCTGCGATTTTGACAGTTTTGCGAGGAAGTAAGGTTGCAGGGTCTGGTGGAGAGAGTGTACACACACAAACACACGTATTATTCTCCTGCTTGTTGTATTGTCAAGTCCAGTGGGTAGTGTACAGAGGCTCCCATCTCTGTAGCCTGAGGATGTTCTTAATTAATTAAACTACAGTCCACCACTTGATCAAAGTTTAGATGTCCCCTGCCTCTCGTCCTACCTGCTGTCCAGCAGACAGACAGGACCCTGGGGAGATGAGCCGTCACAAACAAAAGACTCGAATCAAATGACCCCTGTGCAGCACACTGGAGTGAAATGTCAACAATTTGAGTTGGACTTCATTTGAACTATTGTGAAGTAACCAATGGAAAGGTAATACGTCAACCAGTCAGGTCGGTACTGGAAAGTCAAGACAAATAGTTACAATTGTCTTTACCTGGGGTAAAAAGCTCTTTCAAGGTCTTTGGATTTTGATTTATACCTTGAAGATCATGCAGTGTAACCAATGGAACGATCTCACTAATGAGCTCCAGTGTCAACCCTGCCTTCACAGCAGGCTGAGAGAACTAAATCAAAGAGACTGTGTGGCTGTTTGCAGCCTCAGGTCAAACTGCAGTGAGGACTGGTGGTACAGTGGTCTGACTGGTGTCTGGAGGGGCTTTAGCTGGAGAAGCCCAGACATGAAACTTTAATAGTAAGGCAAGGCTGACAAGCACCAGAGAAGGAGGGAGTGCGCGGGAAGAGGGGTGGAGAGGGAACGGGGCAGAGACTGAAGGTGAGAGATAAGAGTGAGGATGGAGAGAAGGAAAGAAGGGGAGAGGAAAAGTGAGCAGAGAGATAATGGTCCCAATATTGAGGGAGGGAGGGAGGGAGGGAGGGAGGGAGGGAGGGAGGGAGGGAGGGAGGGAGGGAGGGAGGGAGGGAGGGAGGGAGGGAGGGAGGGAGGGAGGGAGGGAGGGAGGGAGAAGAAGAGAAAGATTTATCCAGAAGAGATTGCCCACTGATGGAATCATCCCACTCTTCTGCTCAATTATTAACGACCCAAACGGACCAACAGAGTCCGAGATATTGAGACGACCTGTGGGTTCCATACCCCATTCTATCATTCCTTATATGAAACATGAATAATAATGAGGCCTATTGTTATTACAATCTTCCCCCTTTTTACTTTCTCCAACCTTATCTTATGTCTGGAGGCAGGGTTCAAAATGAGGTGAGGTGTGTGTGTGTGTGTGGGGGGGGGGGGGTCTGACATAAATCCACAGGGTCCTCCCATAATAATCTCACAAAACAGATGTTTTTCATTTGTTATACGTCAGTAGGGCTTGATATGGCAACATTTTCAGGAGGGAATCTCAAGTATAGTCATCTTATGTGATTGTTCAAAATGTTCAAATTCCAGGATACCCAAATAGTTTTCTGAAGTTTTGATGATAACATTTTAGGAGGCCCCCCAAGAGTCATACATCATTTTGAACTCTGTATGTAGGTGTCTGATTGCTGCCTACTTTGAATGGCAGCAACAATATCCTCCATCCCCTTTACTCAGAAACACACGCATGCACAGCCAAATTCACTGCATCTCAATTTCACAAACACTTTGTATGGAGATGGGTCGAGTTTTGATGAATGTTACCATGACAACTACATAATTCATGAATTGTATTAGCGTTCCATTTGTCATCTGTGAATCATAATTCACCAGCGATGGGGGGCCAAAATAAGGCTCTCTCCGCTTTTATCTTCCATGTCACTCCAACTCCTCCTCTTCAATCCATCCCTCTTTATCTCGTCATCTCACCATGAAAGGGGGACGTGCCCTTTGTCTTGGATACATGCAACGTCATCTTGTCAAAGTGGATTCTCAATGCATAATGAACTTCATTTGAGAGAGAAATCTGCACATGGTTGTGTGCGTATGTGTGGATATGAAGATGTACACTGACGTATGTTGGACAAGGAAGATGGGGAGGAACATCACCCAAGGTGTAGCAAAATATTCTACTGTTAGATTTATATTTCATTTGTTTACTATACTGTACCAACTCGGCTTGCAGTCCCATTGTTAAGAAGAGCAGCATTATTCACATAACTGCCATTTCTGAAACGAGGGGACGATCTCGGTAATCACAGAGTACAAAATGTTTATTTCAAGTGCATTCAAAATACTGCGTCAGGCAATGTTCATCCACATGTGAATGGTTTCTTCAAATCCCTGTGTGTATGTGGATCCCATGCGTTTGGAGAAGGTGATATGTGGAAATAATCACGGTATCTGCAGATCATGCAAACAGTTGTTTGCACTCTCACTCTGTCGGTTTTTCATCATTAGGCTTAACTTCTGAAAAGGGAGAGACAGAAAAGCATATTTAACTCGACTGTTGGCCCGTCATTTGACTAAATCTAGTTACCGTCCCGCAAATCTCCCTCCCTTCTCCAACCCATGTCCTTCCATCTGCTTTTCGTCCAATCCACATCTCCCTCGTCCTCCTCCTCGCCTCTCGTTACCTTTCCCTCCCTCCTCTGTCAGGTTCTCCTGACTGGTGCTGGGTGTGTCCTTCCTGGGGGACGAGGCCAGCGGGCTGTTGTCTCCCTCCCAGATGACAGTGGAGCCGGTGTTGGTGGAGCGTAGGCGCAGGCGGGGCGGGGTCTTCTGGTCTCCGACGCTGAAGGACTGAGACGCTCCCCCCGCCCCCCTCCCCAGGCCCAGCCCCCACCCGTGGCGGGAGCCCAGTTTGCGGCGTCCCATGGATGAACGCACCCTGGTGCCGGTGTCACCTCCTCCTGCTTCCGCGTCAGACTCAGGTTGAGAGGGAACCCTCCGGAGGGGGGAGGGGGAGCCTGGTGCACTGCGGGGGTCTAGGGGGGGGGAGGAGAGGGGGAATGGCTTCCATATTTGGACAGATTCGATACAGATTTGATGCAAGACTGGAGTCTTCCTTCTCTACTTTCATTAGGCAAACTGGTGCTCTTTGTCATAGACAAAATGTAGTCAACAAATTCTGGAATCCATTAAAAATTCTTCCTTTAGGTAGCATATTTTCATCAAACATTTAAAACAAAAAAACTTTGGAATCAATTCCGTGCAGCCTTGGATTACTTCTGGTCTAGACCAGATATTTCGTTTTGGGATATATTTATATATAAATATATATATATTATATGTGTGTGTTGTGTGTATTTTAACAATATCAATACACGTATATATATACATACTGAGTGTGTACGTTTGTGGTGTTGTTTGCGTACTGTATGTGAGTCTGTATTTGCCTGAGACGAGAGACTAGGTGTGAGGGAGCTGGACAAACAGACGTCATGAGTCGTCTCACCAGGCTGAGCGGAGTGTGCGTCTTCCACACTGTCTGCCAGGTTCTCCACACTCCCAGCAGCGTAGTACAAAGCACGGCCCTCCCTCCCTGCTCCTCCACCTTTAGGCTTGATCAGCTTCTTCATCCTGTCTGCTATCCAGTTGGACTTCCTGCAGGCAGTGGAGGAGGTGTACCAGAGGGGTACAGGAGAAGAAGAAAAGGGATCATTAGAGGGGTGGAGATAAAAACAAATGGGGAGAGAGTGAGAGATGGGCAGGGAAGGTAGTAATACTCAAGCAGTAGGTCGATGTTTCTCTTCACTGGATGTTTTTGCGCTCAACCTAACTAGGTGTGTCTGTCTGTGTGTGTTTACTTGGCCTTGCTGAGCACAGGGACACCAGGCTCTAGAACTCTATACTGATCCATGATCTTCTCCACCAGCTTCTGCTTCTCTCTCCGCAGCTCGCTCAGCTTCTCCCTGGGGAGAGAGGGGAAGGAATAGAGAAAGGGAGAAAAATATGGGGGTGAGAAATGCAAGAAAAATGTGTTCAATTTTACATGGCTGTCCATAAATCCCTGCCTTATTAGAAGAAGGGGATGAGAAGATAAAAACAACCATTATGCATGTCTGTGCATGTGTGTGTGTGTGTGTGTGTGTGTGTACTGACTCGCATTCTCTCTGCTGAGAGTGGTGTTGGTCTCGGCGCTCTAGACTCTGTTCCAGCAGAGCTCGGTTGTCCTTGGACAGAACCTGGTTCTGCTCCACCAGGTGGCGGTTCTCCTCTTCCATGTTCCCCTTCAGTTGAGTCAGTAACTATGGAAACCCCAACACACAGGCACACACACAAAGCCTAAGGGTTTCAAATTCATCTCAAGTAACCACCGTCTGGGGAAATATCAAGTCAATCAGTTTGTGTTTGTGCAAACATTCAAGTGTGTGTAACGGTGTTTTCTAATTTGAAGCACTTGCTAGATAACTGTAGTGAGGGGAATTTTCAGAAAATTTTAGGAGGGGAATGTAATTTTGTAATCCTTAGAGGGTGGTCAGTCAGGGTCTGTGTAAAAACGACTTCTGAATCTCTTATTGTCAGCCTTTTAGTGCCTGTGTGTGTTTCTCCTGCTTGCATGTCTATTTCATCACCTGGGTATTTGTCAGTGTTTGCGTGTGTTGTGTGTCTGTGGGTGTGTTCTGACCTGGTACTGGCTGTTGAGGCGGACGTTAAACAGATCCAGACTCTGGTTGTTCTCCCTCAGGGTGCTGATCTCTCCCTCCAGACGGGTCCTCTCCAGCTGGGCAGCACTCAGCTCCCCTCGCAGGACACTGCCCTGGGCCAGCAGCTCTGTCTGGGCCTGGGCCCCCTCCCTCTGCTGGCCCCGCAGCCTGGAGCGCAGCGCAACCACAGGATGTGTCACAACACCAAACAACATCAAACCTACAGCCAGTCCCGTAGCCACTTCCAGCCACGAGTACATCCTCTGGGGGTCTTACAACACCACCCTAACGTAACATCGCCATGACGACATGTCACGGTGCGAAATGAATGCCAAACCTGCAGCCACAACACCTACAGCCTCTAGTGGCTGTAGCTTTGAATAACAATGGCGTGATGTGTCGCCAGCAGCCCCTTTCCTCGCCTCATTCATGTGTGTGGTAGCAGAAA
Source organism: Hypomesus transpacificus (assembly GCF_021917145.1). Taxonomy (NCBI): domain Eukaryota; kingdom Metazoa; phylum Chordata; class Actinopteri; order Osmeriformes; family Osmeridae; genus Hypomesus; species Hypomesus transpacificus. The sequence continues at coordinate 5,913,799 of NC_061060.1, forward strand.
ACAATGCAAGCCTTTACTCACTTATCTACTTTTCCAGCAGCAGAGAAAATAAATCCATGGAACATATAAAGTTGTAAGCATTTGTTTATGAGATATCAAAAAATTGTTGATTTATGTATGTAAACATGCTGATATGTATAACTATTTTAAGGCAAATGTTCGTCTAAGAATTATGTTAGGCGGTAACCAACGTCTCTGTATTGAAACATTTTGTTCCATAGACATCCCTGTAAAGCCATCGGGAATTTAACCCAGAAGTCAGTTACCTCTCGTTCTCTTCTTTCAGTCTCCCTAGTTCTCTTTCTCTCTCTGCTTGCTTCTGGATCTCTCCATCCATCTTCTCTCTCTCCATCATCATCTCTTTTTCTTTCTCCTCCAGTTGGGCTTTTCCCTCAAGAAGCTCCTGATACCTGAAGATCACAAAAGTAGACACACAAACACACATATACACACACACACACACACACAGAGAAGTATATGTTATATCTGGTCCACCTAGCTAGAGTGTGCCGGTGCAATATCCAATCTCCACTAATCCTAGAGACTATTCTATGCTCATCGGAAGTGATTGGGAATGCGTCCCAATGTCCTGTGTGCATGTGGGTGTGCATGCTTGCAAACATTTAAGTTTGCAAGAGCGTACCGCGCTCTGGTGTCCCTCCATGTGCGTGGGATGAGTGAAAGGAGAGTTAAAAACGGGCCCATTCTCCTCACAGAGAAGGCTCATAAAACGATGCTGTCCACCCCCGGCCCAAGCTTCACTAGGACTCTCTCTCCCCCAGGCCCACTTCCTGTCCGTACCTCCCCTCCAGATCTCTGTGCTGTGTCTCCAGGTTACGGTTGCTGGTCTTCAGCAGCCGCTGTTTCTCCAGCAGCTCCTCTAGCTCCGCCTCCTGCCTCTGCTGCAGAGCTGTCATTCGCTCGTGGTCCCGCCTCGTACCCTCCATCCTGGCCAATGATTCCTCCCGCTCCCTGGACCACACCTTTGCCTCCGCCTCCAAGGTGGCACACCTGGCCTCGCTCTCGCTGCACCTCGCCAACAGCGCTGCATGCTGGGAGCTCAGAGACGCCTGCTCCACCTGTGTGAGTGAGTGAGTGAAATAAAGGCATTTCTCTTACAATAACGAATTAGCTCAGTCAGAAAAAACCTGAACATAGGCGAAACTAAGACTCACAGTTCTTCGTCTGCATTAAAAGTGGAGTGCGTGCTGTGGAGTGTACCTGAGTGTGTGGTGTGGTGTACCTGTACCTGAGTGTGTGGTGTGGTGTGTACCTGTAGCTGAGTGTTGACTGTCTGCAGCTGGGTGCAGGTGTCTTGCAGGCTCACTGAGTGTCTGTGCAGGCTGTCCACCTGCTCCCTCAGATGACTGGACGCTGACTGGGACTGGGACAGCTGGGAGAGCAGCACCATGCGCTCAGCACACACAGCTGCATTCTGAGACGCACCAAACACACACACACACGCATACAAAACACACGCACACGCATGCAAGAGAGGAGCAAGCAGGGTGGAGAGCGAGTGAGTCAGGCAACAGACTGCGAGGAAGGATGAAAGCAGTACATGAGTGCATCCCCAGATATAAAGGGATTATGAAAATCAAGTCAGGAGAGGCAGAGGGCTCACACCTCTAAAAGCCCTCCAGCAGTCGGAACGAAAGATCATGTCATCTGTTTACACCCACTAAACTAGGAAAAATAACTGGCATTACGGGAAACCGCACACTGCGTGTTGACAGTTTAAGAGTCAAATAAGTTGACCCCCCCTCCTCCTCCCACGCACACACCTCTCTTTCTAGGTCTATGAGTCGTCCGTTCACAGGCCAGTTCGCCTTCTCCGCTCCTGCATTCAAGTGGGCTGAAAGGTGGCAACCCTGGCTGGGTTCAGACTGGTCCTCCTCAGCCTGCTCACTGGAGACGGCTTGCAGTGAGTGAGGATGTGCGTGTGGTTCTGACGGTGTGTGTGTGAGAGAGAGGCCTTGAGAAGTCTGGCCCAGGGGGATAGCATCGACTTCTGAGCTTCCTTTTCTCTTTTCTGATCGGAGGAGAGCGTCAGTTGCTGTTATTAATTCTCCCTCCATTCTTCCCAGTTCCTGGTTCAGTCTTGCAACTTCATTGGACAATTCCTTCATGTGTGCCTTCTCATTGGCCTGTTCCTAGGAGACAAAAAGTTAGAGTTCATTATCATGTTGTTTGAATCACCGGACAGGAGAAGAGAAAGACACACACAAGCACACACCAACCTCAGTCAGAGTGTTCATCTTTGCTTGAGCCTCTGTGTTTTGCTCCTTAAGCTCCATGTTGTCCTTTTCCAGGCTATTCAGTCGAGAGCCAAGCTCCTTTTCCAGGTCTTGCAGCTGAGTACAGATCTCCTTAGACTGAGACAGCTCTTGACACACACGTCTACAGAGGCAGAGACATCAATCACACTCTTTACACATTTCAGTAGTGTCGCAATTAGACACAATATGTGTACATATTGGGGGGATCAGATGGCTGAGCGGTTAGGGAGTCAGACTATTTATCAGAAGGTTGTTGGTTCGATTCCCGGCCATGCAAAATGACGTTGTGTCCTTGGGAAAGGCACTTCACCCTACTTGCCTCGGGGGGGATGTCCCTGTACTTACTGTAAGTCGCTCTGGATAAGAGCGTCTGCTAAATGTAAAATGTAAATACAGTGTTTCCTCTGGGATTTTTTTGACCAGCGGGGGCAGGTCTGTCTAACCTGCGGTGTGAAGTGTGTGTCCGTGCTATTCTTCGACATTCACTCTAACAATCACTGCTGATAGACGGCCTAAAATGTTGTACAGGCCTATTTCTGATACCGTGGTGGCAGAAATGTAGCTGTGGCGGGCCGCCTTGACAAAATCAACATAGAGGAAACACTGACATTTTGATAATCTCTCAGCTGAAAGTGGTGCAAGCCTTGTGTGAGTGTGTGTGTGTGTGTGTTTGACCTGTGTTCAGTCTCCAGGCTGCAGGCTCTCTGGTTGCTATGCTCCAGGGCGGAGGCAGTGCTCTGTAGTTGTTGTCTCAGTCTGGCCGCCTCCCTCTCCCTCTGCCTCTGCTCTTTCCGTTGGCTGTCCAGATCGCTCTGACATGCCTCCTTCTCCTGCTCCAACCGTGAGGCCTCCAACAGCGCCTGGTCCCGCCCCCGGCCCAGCGATTCTGCTTCCAAGGCAGACTCTCGTAGCTCCGCCTCCAGCTGCTCCTCCCGGCGCCGTGAGGCTTCCAGGCTCCTCCCCTGGCGCTCCAGCTCCGTCCTCAGTGATTGGATAGTCAGCTCCAGTTGGTCGCCCTATCAAGTAGGTATGCATTCAGGAACACGCTATTCAGAAATGTTAAATATTTCCTGCACCACCAAAGGTTAATGGAGGTTTCGTGCATTGTGATGAATCTTATACAGTGCCTATAAATTAGAGTTGAGGGAGATGATGTAATTGCAGTATGTATTGTGTTTTAGTGCAGGGTGCAGTGTGTGTGCAGTCCTTGAATATTACAGTGTGTGTGTGTGTGTGTGTAGGTGTGTGTGTGTGTGTGTGTGTAGGTGCATGTGTGTGTGTAGGTGCATGTGTGTGTGTGTCACCTTGCGCTGGGCGCCGCGCAGCGTGTCCATGGAGCCGCGGAGCGTCTCCCTCTCTCTCTCCAGGGCGGCTCGCTCGCTCTCCAGCGTGGCAATGACGCTGGCCTGCATCCTCTGGAGCTCCGTCTGGCTGCGCAGACGACACAGCTCCTCCTCCATGTGCAGACCCTCCGACTGCAGCACCTGACTCACACACACACAACATGGACGGACAGGAGAATGGACTGATGGAAGGGTAGCTGGATGACAGAGAAGAATGATGGATGTGTAGGTGGAAGTACGATTTGGTGAGTGGATTGATAGATGGATTGATAGTGAGGTTGGTGGATGGATGGATGGATGGACAAAAAGGGACAGACTGATTGACCGGCACCTAGTGTTGACTTAATACTGACAGAGTAAAGCATGGTTTGACTTGTTAACCTGTTTGATGGATAAATTTACTAGTCCATTAGTGAGGGACCCAACATTAATTCACCCGTTGCTTCATACCTCTATTTGTCTCCTGGCCTCCCCCAGGTTCTCCGCGGCCTTCCTCAGCCTCTGCCCCTCGGCCTCCAGGAGCACCAGTCTCTGCTCGGCCTCCCAGGCTTTCCTGCTCTGCTCCCCCAGTTTGGTGCGCAGGTCCTGGGCTAATGTGGCCTGCCTCTCAGCCTCCTCCTGGGCGTCGTGGAGCTGGGAGGACAGGTGCTCCACGTCAGGACCAGGAAGGGAACATGTAGGCCTGTCAGGATGTTCCTCTATCTTCTCTTTCTTCTCTTCCTTCGTCTCCACCATTTTGGGGGTAGAGGAGGTAGAACTAGTGGGAGGTGTCTGATCTCTCATGGTGTCTCCTTTCCCAAGGTCTTCTTCAGTCCCGCTCGGAGCGTTCGTTGTCTCTTTTGACGCTCTCTCTTTTTCCTTCTGTCCCTCTGCTTCTCCTCGTGTTTGGGGCCTCACCGCCTCCTCCTCTTCCTCACCCTCTGTCTTTTTCACGTGGCCAATCTCCTCCCCGACGCCAGCTTCCCTCTGGGTCGTCATGACGTCTGCGCCTCTCTCGTCCTCCTCCACTCGTTGCCCCGTTCCCTCCCCCTCTCCCCTGGAAGACTCGGACCCGAGGACTCCTCTCTTCATCTTTCCCTCCCTCTCTTCCTTCTCCACCACGGCCACTTGCTCCACTTGCTCTTCCTTCTCTTCTTGGTGTTGCTGTTTTTTCGTCAAAAGGTCCAAACGTTGTTTCAAGGTTGCGTTCTCGTTTTTCACATTCTGAAACTAAGAGGAGAACAAGGAGAACAGACAGAGATATAATATAGTGTTATTGACATGCTGCTTTTGGGTACAACTCTGATGTGACTTCCATGAACCATATACTCTCACCTCCCTCAGTGTGTTCCTATGCTCTGCCTCCAAACTGGCCAGCTCTCCCTTCACGTCCAGTGAATCAGCCTCCTACAATGCATAACGGACGTTTCTTTCAATGTTTGGATTTTTCTTCCGCTTTGCTCACACTTTCAGTGTTACAGTGAGGAACACAAATTTAACCCCAGTGTTTGTCATCCCGAAATTCCAACGGCATGTATTCACTTGTAATTGAGTGGCGATCCAACCACGTGTCTTAACCTTTAACCTTACAGACTGTTAACCAAGCAGATCAGTTTGACAGACTTTGACTGACACCCGCGTCCCCTGACCTCCTGCTCAGCCTGTAGGTTCTCCAGACGCCTCCTCAGCTCTGCGTTCTCCTTCTCGGCTCCCAGCAGCCTCAGCGAAGAGGCCTCCCCCACTTCCACACTCAGCGGCTTCAAGTCTGAAAGACAGAGGGGGGAAAAGGGGGGGGATGAAGATGGAGGAAGAGAAATGTGTTTGTCATTCAAATTCAGATAACTCAATTAAATGTACTCTTAATTGAATATAAACAAACCGGCTGACAGACCGATCATTTCATCTGATTGACTCATTTGGCTTGGCTCCTCGTCAGATTCCACATCCTCTGATTGGTGGAAATGTCGAGCGAGCCTCATTGGTCCTTGGCTGCAGATGTTGTTGTGATTGTGGCGAAGCTCAGCCTCCAGTCCCATGTTCATCTCCAACAGTTCATCGACTCTCTGCCTCTCTGTATCCCGCTCCTACACACACACAATATGGTTTGCTCCTCAGCCTGTGCTACTGCCATCACACACACACAAACACAAACCATAATGTATGAAACACACCCAAGCAAACACTTTCAAATCCCTACCCCTTCCATGTCCATGAGTCTCTGGCGCAGCAGTAGATTGTCCCTCTCCAGCTCCCGTAGGCAGGAGCAGCGAGCGCGGGCGTCCGATAGCTGCTCCTCCAGCAGGGCCCGAGTCTCCTGCAGCGCCACACACAGCTGCTGTTGCTCCTGCAGGGGGCAACACACAAACACACACTCTCACACACACACCCCAAATACTAACCAGGGAAAACAGGCTCTCGAAAACTCCGTCAAGTGAATTTCTTGTTTCTTTCATTTATGAATATTTTTTTTTTTTCATCCCAGACAAGCCAGCTCCACACGTACGCTAGCTACACCTGAGACACCCAACAGAATCATTACGACAGTGAGAGACGAGGCGTAATTGACTATGGATTTTCCTCTGCACATACCATCAGGGGAGACGAGAAGGCTTTGCTTTATCTGTGGACTACAGAACCATGATGAGGAGCTTTTCTCATTGTTGTCCTTCAATTAGGGTTCTAACCTCGTATACAGAGCAAATCTGCTCCAATGTGCCGTTTGTTGACATGAGGGGTTTTCAAATCACACATTGATGTGAATTGACATTGACCTTTTACTTGAAAATGTACATGACCCCTGAAGAGTGGAAACTTTAGAAACCATAAGTAGTAAACTGACTGAGGTGTCATTCAAGGTACGTACGTTTATATTTATACTGTATGACAGTTAGTGGTCGTATGCTTTTGCTGTCATTACTTTTCTAGTGAGTGTGTGGATTTGGCTGTCTTTATTCGTGTAGAAGTGGGTCACAGTCTCTGGTGTGGTTGTTGTGTTGTAGACGGCACACAGGGTTGTATGCTGGTGGTGCGCTGCGGTACCTTGAGCTGCGTGCGGGTGAGGTCCAGGCTCCGGAGCCTGTGTTTGCTGCTCTGAAGCTCCGTCTGAAGCTGTTCGGCTCGGCCCGCTCGCTCACGGAGGCAGTCCAGCTCGTCACGCAGCGCTCGCATGCCACGAACCTCGCTGTTCAGGGAGCGGTTCTGTTGGGGCGAAGCACGCACGCACACACACACACACACAATCATCAATAAACAGAGAGTGAGGTAACACGTGGATCAGAACAGTCTGATTGATTTTATGAGTGAAATTGTTTCTATATTTGAAGTTCAGGAAATTGAATGGAACGCGTGTTAAATGTCTCACTAAGAATTACCTCCTTCTGCAGTTTCTTAAGCTGGTCCTCCGTAGCGTGGACCTCCTGTTGGTAATCCATTAGTTGGTCACCTTTGTCTTCCCTAGAAACATTACTCATGTTGTTATTGCTGTAAAAATCTCCACACACTGTACACACTGTACACACTGTACACACTTACACACTGTACACACTGTACACACTGTACACACTGTACACACTTACACACTTACACACTGTACACACTTACACACTTACACACTGTACACACTGTACACACTTACACACTGTACACACTGTACACACTGTACACACTTACACACTGTACACACTGTACACACTGTACACACTGTACACACTTACACACTGTACACACTTACACACTTACACACTGTACACACTTACACACTTACACACTGTACACACTGTACACACTTACACACTGTACACACTGTACACACTGTACACACTTACACACTGTACACACTTACACACTTACACACTGTACACACTTACACACTTACACACTGTACACACTGTACACACTTACACACTGTACACACTTACACACTTACACACTGTACATACTGTACACACTTACACACTGTACACACTTACACACTTACACACTGTACATACTGTACACACTTACACACTGTACACACTGTACACACTGTACACACTTACACACTTACACACTGTACATACTGTACATACTGTACACACTTACACACTGTACACACTGTACACACTGTACACACTTACACACTTACACACTGTACATACTGTACACACTTACACACTGTACACACTGTACACACTGTACACACTTACACACTTACACACTGTACACACTGTACACACTTACACACTGTACACACTTATACACACTTACAGCTCTTGTTTGAGTCGGCGTAGCTTAGCCCTGCTGTCTGCCAGCTGGACTGCCAGGCCCTGGGGTACTTCCTCTATGTGACCACCTGGAGCCGCCGTGTCAGTCCCCGCCGGCGTTTCCCGCTCCCTACACAGCACTGCTATCCTCTGAGAAGGGCGTGGAAGGCAACAAGAGTAAAAGACAGATGGAGGGCTAATGTTACAGATGTTATGTTTCTAAATCACGTTTGTGTGTGGGTCTGTGTGTGTGTGTATTGCGTGTGTATTGTGTGCGTGTGTATTGTGTGTGTACCTCCAGGTGAGTGTCTCTCTGCGTCAGCAACTCTTGTATCTGTCTGGCCATGGAGACAAACAGCACCTGTAGCTCCGCCCCATCCAGCCCTCCTAGCTCCTCCCACTGCAGGGGCAGCACCATCCGGGGGTCCTGGGTGACCTGATGGAAGAACACATTCAATGTTTGGTGAAATCATTGTGTGTAAAATGAACCTGGCACAAAATGGCAGATAGAGAACGAAGGAAGAAAGATATATGTACAGCGTTGATAGAGTTGAGATGTCTGAGGTATTCCCTTGGTCCTTACAGACAGGCCAAGGGAATGACTGACCTCTTGAATACAGGTGGCGATGGCTGTTTGAGTCTCAATATCCAGGGACTGGATCTGTTGTATGAATGTTTCTTTGTTCTCACACTGTGTGGAAAATACAAAGTATTCTGTGAGTCATATCAATGATTGGATATGTACGTGTGCGCATACTCTCTTGTGTGTGTGTGTGTGTGTGTGTGTGTGTGTGTGTGTGTGTGTGTGTGTGTGACGTCACCTGCACAGCACAGCCAAGTAGCAGCAGCAGCAGTCTCCTCAACTCCTCTACTGCTGCCTCTGTCCTCACACACACACACACACACACACACACACACACACACACACACACACACACACACACACACACACACACAGAGGAGAACTCAAGCTGAGTATACTGAGGTTTTTTGACAAGACATTTGAAGATGTTAAGAAGAATCAGAATCTGAAAGGGTTTTGATTGCCATGAAAGTTTGCACAGACAAGGAATTTATTTTGGCAGGAAGGTGCATATATTAAACATATAGGAATCTTAAAACTTTAATACGTGGTCAAACTATACTAAAGGTATATGTTTGAAGGTATTTAAGATTAATTTCAGAGGAACTCCATTGACAGTATAATGGTGCTTCTTACCAGTTAGGGGGTCCTGCCCCAAAATAGCGATATTTGGCAGAGGCATTAAAATCAACTGCTGTAAGTCTTCCTGATGGAAATAAAGAGAGGGGTAGAGAGACAGAGAGAAAATGAAACAAACTTGTTTTCTCTTTGTTCATCGCTGGCCTAAGGGATTAATGTGATTCCAGCATACAATGGCTGGCCTTTGTGATATTACAAAACTTTCCACAATCTCTCCCACCGGACAGCACAATTAAGGGTATAAACATGACCTGTCAGTCTTCAGGTCAAGTATGGTCTGCAGGTTAGACTCTCAGAAAGAAAGGTGATTAATTTGTCCCTAAAAGAAGAAACCAGTTTTCAAATTGCACCCAGTAGGGTTTTATATGACCTGAAAATGGTTCACTGGGACATCGGGTTGCAAGTGTTCTTTCTTCTAAAATGAAGAAAGGAAATCAATACAGTGTGTTACAAGAGCAGTGACTAGATGTGTGATTGATTGGACGGATATGAACCGGAAATACGTGCATCTTAAACACAACCAAAATCAATCCCATCTACTGTATCTTCTAGCTGGGCATGAGGGCATTCATCAGTTCAAATTACGTATCTGACAGAACGTGTGCGTGTGTGCCCCCGCCTGCATCTACTGTTAGTAGTGCTGCCTCCATGTTTGGTAGAGGTTGTCAGGCCACAGACTTTAGAAGCGCGGCTGTTGTGATCATACTGCTCTGTCAGAGGCTGAAGGTTTTTGCTGGGTGGTCTGTGTGACCAGGAAATGCAGAGGGGGAAGTGGAACCACAGGGAAAAAAAACGTGAGAAAGAAAATCACCCTCTCAGCAATGGCAGTTGAACCCGCTTCTTTGCACAAACAGTAAATATATATTCAGCTGCTCAGCATGAGTGAATTCACACAAATTATTAGTTGCTTAAGTTCCTTATTATAATATTTCTGAAGAAAGAGTTGGCTGAATGAGTCACGTCAAAGACTTAACTGACAAAATGATTACGATTTTTCCTTGTTTTCTCTGTAATAACCTTTTTATCTTTATACCACAATTTGTTATTTGTTTTGCACCCAATTTTTTATCATTATAATGGATGTTTTCTTTCCTTCACTTCCCTGATTCAAGTGGTTGTTTGTGTGTGTTTTTGTATCCTTTTATCTGGTAATTTGTCTCGCCACTGAAATGAACAAATACATCTAAAGTCTGACGAAAGATGCTGTGTCATGTCAACCCTTCAACACTTCTAGAATGAGGTGGGTCAATCAACCCTGTTTACAGAACAAAGAATCAATGGAGTCCCCTAGAGGTTTGTTCAGAGAAAGATAAAGAACAAGATTACCTGGTAGTAAGCTCTAAGATGTCTGTTGAGGATGGAGAAGTTCTGGACGCAGAGCATCTGGTCGTGGTTCTGGCTGTGGTACAGGTGTTCCATCTTGGGGTTAGGGTCACTAGAACAGACACATCATAATGAATCTATTTTTAGACCTCATATAGAAGAAAAAAACATTTTCACAAATCAACCATGTGCATAAACACAATTTTATTAATAGTGGGATCGGGATTATCCATGGTGTGTGAACTCACATGACCCTCATGACCTCATTCAGAAAGATCCCATTGGTCAGTCTCAGGTAGTGGTCCTGGGAATTCTGGGAGTTGGAGTTGACCTCCATGTACTGACTATAAAGACGAATGCCATCGGCTTCCTTTGGGACAACACTTTCAAAGAGCTGAACCTGGGAGGGGAGGGGGGAAATGGCTTCAAAGACAGACACTTTAGTTGAAGTATACCAGAGAGAATGGGAGTGTGAAACTAATCTGAAGTGGTGCTCTGAGACAAGATCCTTGAAGAAAAAACTATATTCCCTTGAAACTACACCAGGATCTATAAGCTTAAACAATGAGGGTCAATCATAGTATCAGAGTCCTTGGAGAGATCCAATTTCAGGCAACATAGAGAACTGTTGTTGTTTATTTGTTTAGAGCAGTGAAACCAGAGATGGTGTTAACTTGAGTAGGAAGTGACAGCCATACTGGGTGGGGGCATGCACGTCACTGATGGAACACAGAGGAAGCCATTGCATCAAAAGAAGAAGTTTGATGTTTTCTAATGTTGCACTCCTCATAACTTACAAAATAATACATTATTGTCATGACCATCCGATTCTTGATGGAATCAGGACAACTACATATAGGCTGCTGTTCTCAGGATAGGTGAAATCTACACAATAAGCAAGAGAATGATACAAGTTGTTTGTGTTTGTTTGTGTTTAAACAATTAACACTTCTTAAGGCAATGTGTCCCTTAAAGGAAAAGCAACAGTATAACATTTTTTTTATCTTGGTTTACGTCTAAGTGGAAGTAATTTGACTGAAATCCACCTACCCAACGCACCAACGCACTCTCCATAAATTCGTCTATTAAGTCCATTACTTTAGAGTCCATCGTTGCCGTATAGAAATACAAAAACGAATATCAACGTATACATTAAGAGTAAATAAATTACAGCTAACATCAAAGTTGTATGGCCATTGACATACTTAATAGAGAGCCCATCTTGTGTCAAGCCAGTAGTGGTTTGACATTTTATGTTCCACTCCCTTCCTCTATTTCACTTGAGCTTGTTACTGTTGGTGAGCTCATTGCAAAACCACACCGGAATGAGAAGAAGAGCACGTTGCAGTGTGTGGGTTTTCTTCCTGATACAGTTACTGACTGACATCTTTACCAGTTCATTTGTTTCCACAAAACCACCCAGCTTTCTATCTAGACGGTGACAACAAAACGGAAACTAGGTGATGCACATTTGGACTTTTAAGTTTTCTCACTAGTGATCTTGTGAGTTGTGAGTCAAGTCCTCCAGAATGAGGGGTTGGGAAATGTGGTACCCAAATACCAGTCCTACTGTGGTCTGTACAGCAGGTCTGATAAGTTGCGTCTCGGTGACATCTGGTGGATTCTCAGTGTGCTTTTTTTTTCTTCTTAAAATAAATAAATATTTTGTTAAAAAATAAAAATACATTGATTAACATATTTATAGAACACACTCTGCATACTACTTGTTCCACTAATCTAGGAAATACCACACAAAATCTTTGGTTAGCTGAGTGATCACTTAGGCCTGCTATGTTTATAATTTTGTAAAACTGTAAAATGTGGGGATGATGGTGGATGCTGTCATGCTTTTTGTTCTGGTTTCTTTCTCCGTCCCTTAATAGTCAGTTGTTGTGTTGCTTTGTATCTGCCCAGTGTTTCTACCCACACCACTGGGTGTAGACATGCTGGTGCAGCAGTTATAGGATTAGTTATGTTAGGATTATGAGATTGTACCAGATGACATTGTACTGCCACACGGCTTCATGTTGTCATATTGAATTACATAGTTCACACACAATCACACACACACACACATGCACACCCAATCCTATTCCTCTGGTTGAACTGAAATGACCCAAATCATTCAATACAAAAGGAGACAACACCACAAAGCAGTTAAAAACGTCTAACTTTAATACCTTTTATGCATTTTGCGAACTTTATATGTTAGAAAGCATTGCAATCACAAATGCTATGCCTAGTAGTGAATAGGAATGAATGAACATTTTCCAAACATGAAGGGTGAGAGTTACATTGCCAGTGTGAATTTAATTTTTAATTGGTCCCATTTCAGATCAGTTGAATCAAAATGCATGCTCCAAAGAGCATGTACGCATGCATGCATGTTTGTGTGCATGCATGTCTTCTATGTGTGAGTGCTTGCATAACATGGTTGTTTGGTAAATGTTTGTTTGTGTGGACAGTACATTGTCTATGGGGATCAGCGTGTGTATATCTTTATTGGTGCATCTTGGTAACGTGTCACATCTGTGTCTCGACCTTGTTTATTCTTGATCTCATGTGAGTTTATCAACCGCTTTACACAGTATTCACACTCCGCCCGTTGGACAGACCACCACATAGCCCGAAGAGTTCTACAACGTTCTTGGGTTCTAGAACACTTGCACAGAGGGTGCTTGAGTGTCATTGGAACAGAGCCTGTTTGCATTGACCATGTGTCAGAGCGGCTGTCTCATCAGTGGAGTATGAATAGCAGGTGCTTCCATGTGTCCAACACACCATGAGGTCAGAGAACAAAGAGGCCTCAGACACACATCACCCCCACCCCCTACCTCCTACCCCACCATCCCCCCCCCCCCACCCCCCCATCCACCCCCGCCCCAACCGCACCTTCCCACCCATACCAGCTTTCTCTGCCCCTTTTTTGTAATTGGTCTTTGGTTTAGCTGGATGCGGACGTTGCCTTATCAACATTTTCCACCTCTGCAGCCTCAGGGGCCACCTCCACCTGAAAGAAAGAAAGAAAGAAAGAAAGAAAGAAAGAAAGAAAGAAAGAAAGAAAGAAAGAAAGAAAGAAAGAAAGAAAGAAAAAAAAGAAAGAAAGAAAGAAAGAAAGAAAGAAAGAAAAAGGGAATATATGGATGACTTCATGGGGCCTAAAATGGGATGTGACGTGCATTAGCTTTGCTAATACTCCCCTATAATACTAAACTGAAAGGGATTCGAGTCTGAGTACTAAATGATTGAAAGTGAACCCAGGCATTCGTCTAACTCACCTGGCCAGGATGCAGCAGATTGAGGAAAGCGCCCTTGAACTCAGACACGGTTTCCTTGACTCCCTTCTCAAGGATGTAGCCCACACTCTCGTCCTCTGGGTTGTCCAGTTCGGCCGCGCCCTCCATTGCTGTCTGCAGGTAGCGCAGGCTCACCATCACCGTGATCTGCGCTCACCATGACATCAGAGAGTCAGTGGTCAAGAGTTCATAACACGGAGTAAAACGAGCCAAACAATGTACTTCTAGCTATGGCCCGTCTAAAATATATATGGCTTTCCTCAAATATTTGTCTTCTGGGCGCATTCTATTCCACTGACATTTACGAGGGAGCCTAAATGAAGGGCAGTTTCAGAGCAAGGCCAGGAGAATTGAACTGCAGCCTCATTAGGGGGTATTGATCCAACCTCATACGTTATGTGTTGAGTTGTTGATGAAATGACACACTGAATGATGTACTGGGTCACTGGCTCATAACCTCTGTTTGGAACATATTCTATGTGCCCCTAGGGTTGGTAATTGGTATAAATTAAAAACAGTAATCAATTGAATCGATCTCAGATCAATTTTAATGAAGATTGTGTACTACTGCCAGCTTTTCTATGTGTGTGTGTGTGTGGATGTGTGTGTGTGTACTTGTTACTGTGCCTGTGTGAGTTCGACCCTGTGTGTCTTTGAATGTGCTGGTATATAATGTATGTGTTTACCTGCACGGAGATAACAGACAGGATGCCAGGACCGATGGTGTTCATTAGGCCCATGTAGTAATCCACCAGAGCCTGTCTGCAGCCTCGGTTGTATAGGTTCAGTTCCTCTGATTGGTGCTCATAGTTGAAGTGGGCGGAGTTATCGGTTAGGTGTTCCTGCAGGCATGGACGTGGCGAAGAAGGGTTACAGCAGCTAAATGGGACCCCGTCCATAAGGTAACGACCGTCCACATTACTCCGCACGCGACTAGAGATGAGAAAGGAGGGAGAGGAAATAAAGAAAGAGAGTGTAACTGTGTTGAAAGTCAGCTACGACCGTTAACCACATAGCTCATCAACTCCTCGTCTCCTTTTTCATCCCTCCTTCTTGTCTCTTTTTGTTCTCTTCTTCCCCAAACTCTCACTTGCAGTCTTGCATCTTTCTTCACTTAACTATACCCTCACTTCATCCCCTCTCTAATCCTCCCTTCCCCTCTCACTCACTCCTTTACTTCCTTGGAGGTAAAGTCCAGGTAGCGGCTGCTGATCCACTGGACCTCAAACCAGTCTCTGTAGTTGGTGTTGCCACAGCACCTAAGGTCCATCTGTAGGCGATCAATGGTCTCCTTCTGAAAGCAACGGCCCGGTACATCCGTGTCCCGGTAGAACCGGATACCATTCCTCAGACCGACCTGCAGAGAGAGAGAGAGGGGGGTGGGGGGGAGAGGGTGGGGAGAGAGAGAGAGAGAGAGAGAGAGAGAGAGAGAGAGAGAGAGAGGAGAGAGAGAGAGAGAGAGAGAGAGAGAGAGAGAGAGAGAGAGAGTTGTATTGAACAGTATTGAAGTTCAGTAAAGTTGATCATTTTTGTCATCTTAATACTTTTTATTTTGGAACAGACAATCCCAGCCAAAGCCTATTTTCATGATCATTATCAAATGAGCATTAATTTAAGGCACACTTTGTATTTGGTCACTAAATCATCACCTTCATTGATCTAGCCCCATACAAAACCCCACCTTGAGTGACTCCTCCAGGCTACCCTGCAGGGCGTAGCTGAGCACCACAGCAGACAGTAGGTGGACACACAGCAGCATGGACAAGCCAAACCAGGGCAGCAGGAAGGGCTTCCAGCGAGGGAAGCGGGAAGGATCCAGAGAGTCCTGGCAGATGCGCCCGGCAAACATATAGTTTCCGATAGATGCCAGACCCACCAGCATCAGGATGTTGGGGACCACATGGATCTCTGCGTTGTCCATCACCTTAAAAGACAGAGGGCAACAATGTGCTTATGTGATCACATACAGTAGCTTCCTGCTCTGGTCTAGGTTATTGAGTTATAATGTACAGTAACTTACGTTGCAGTAACATACATGATGTAAAGAAATAGTCATGTTACAATGTATCTTGGTGTGCATTGTTGTATTGTATTATAATGTATTGCATTGAATCAGAGCAAATTGTATTGAATGACTTTATAATGGATTGTACTCTCTTGTGCTGTATAGTTTGTGGCGCAACATGTAGCCTGAAAAAATAGAGTAAATGTTAGCGCAAGTGGTTTCAATTTCTTTTGTGCTCACTTTAGCCTTTTACCATAGAAATCCAAACGAAATATTATTGGTAGCCTTATTAATATAATAACTTGATTATTATGATATGTGGCTTAGACATAGACACAGAATACACAATGACATAGACACAGAATAAAGGTCCTCCCTGAAGAGAAAGGCTCTAAAGGAGATCCAGATTGTATTTAATGTTGTTTTAGTTCATCAGACACCAATTATTTCTAATTTCAACCTGGGATTGATTCAATTTCAGCCCCTACAACCGTGTCAGGACTTGTCAGAATCCAGCCTCCATATTGGAAATCATTCACACCCAGTGAGAAGCTATTTTCATTATGGGATTTCCTGTAGCTCCATGGAAACCATTGATCTTCCCCAAGAGGCTCTTATTGAAGCTATCAGTAATCAATTCTTCATTGAATTTCTAAGGAGGTTATGACATTAATCTATCATTTTCAAAGCATGACTTTCCCTGGGGATCGCAAGCAACTAAGAGAACACAAACAAGCCCATGTATGCACATTTACTGTCAGAGCCACTCTCTGGCATTGACCCAACACACACAGGTGGAAAAGACAGCTGTGTCTATGTGTGTGTGCATGTGTGTGTGTGCGTGTGTGTGTGTGCGTGTGTGCGTGTGTGTGTGTGTGTGTGAGTGTGAGTGTGAGTGTGCAAGACAAAGTGTGATCACTTGAGTGTACGAGTACATACATGGATTTGCAAGTATTTGTCTGTGTATTGAGTTTTTATGGATCCTGTTTTTTTCCTTATATTGTGCTTGTCGCAGCGTTTGAAATATGTACCTTATAATATGTTCAATATCCCCCCCATGGATGAGTAAGCACTTTCCTCTATAAGTGTGTTGTAGGGTTACACTTCTCTTTGTATGTCTATGTGCTGTGTGTGTAGCCTAGCGTGTATGTGTTTAGATCCTGCCCCCATGCCCCCTCATACCTCAGCCCTGCGGAGAAGTTCAGTCTTTAGGTAGACGCCCAGGCTGAAGGTAAAGGCCCCAGCCAGGACAGTCACCCAGGTAATCAGCCACAGACCCTGGGCCAGACGCACGCGCCGGTGCAGGGGAAACTGCACTTTTAACAGGACCATGGCTCTCTCTCAACACCACGGCCAGCAGAGCCTGCTCACGGTAGAGGACGAGAGGCAAGGGGTGAAGAAGACAAGAGGGAAAAGGGCTAGGTAGTGGGGATGGAAGGGGTGGAAGGGTGGATGAGAGGGGACGAAGATCGTCGAGGAGGAGAGAGGATGGAGACCGGGGGTTTCTGAGGTGAACTGTGATTCTTCACGGTGTCTTGTAGCTTTGTGTCGGAGTTTAGGTCACAGGTGTGATGCGCTGTGGTGTGATGCGCTGTTGGTTATTATGGGGTTGAGCTCCTCTAAGTTGTTCCTGGAGGATGAGATAAGAAGTAAGATCCTTTGAAGGGCAGGATAGGGTTTAGACGATAATCCAAAAAACACTTTCAAGTGAATTGAAGAAATTCACAAAAACTTTTTGATAATCCAATCAAAATGTAGAGACAAAAAATAATAATATCAGAGGAAAATAATCGAATTAATGAACAACATAAAAACTTTACATTATCCGCTTCCTCCGCTGGATGAATCGCAATCTTCAAGCCCTTCAGAGATGTCGGGCCACAACTGCCTACCCTCAAAGTTCACTTGACCTCCGGCGACGACCCCACTGTGTGTGTAAGGAAATAAGGAACTCCTCTGATCTGGGTGTGTGTCGGTGCACCCCTAAACTGCTGCACCCATGGTTGGAGGACACACAGACTGGCCAATGTCGATGGTTTGGCCAGGTAATCCCCCCCCCCCCATACCAGATCCCTTGGATCCTATTAGGCCTGATGCGCCAATGGGAAAGCAGGCCAGTGTCTGATCAGCAAACCTGTGCAGCAGAGGGCCTTCATGGCAGAGCAGACAGGAAGGGGGAGGGGGGAGGGGGGAGGGGGGAGGGGGGAGGGGGGAGGGGGGAGGGGGGAGGGGGGAGGGGGGAGGGGGGAGGGGGGAGGGGGGGACTGTTATGACTGATATGAGTCTGCAGGACAGGCAGGGAGAAGACTGGGGGTGGGGTGATGGTGGGCAGTTTGGTTGGGGGGGAAAGGGGGTAGAGAAAAAGGCAATTTACGATGGTTGTTGGGATTTATGAAGGCACTGGGCTTGTAGGGGGAGATGGGGGGTTGAGAGATAAAGGGTAGAGGAGGAAGGCGATAGAGGGATTTATGACTGTTATGAGGCTTTATGAAGGCCATGAAGGGTGCTAGGGAAGTGAAGACAAAGACGAGGAGGGGGGAGGATTCTACAGGAGACGTGTGTAGAAGGATGTAGCAGAGGAGGAGGGGGAGAAACAAATAGCGGGGGAGAGGGTGAGGTGTGGGATGAAGAAGGTCTTTTGGGACTCTGACAATGTCTGTTCAATCCTTTATTGGGTCCTTTATAGATCTACTACATGAACAGTGTTTGGGGGTACTGTTGTTGCTGTTATACAGATGCACCTACAAAGTGTGTGGATTGGCATCATTTACCAATATCACCGCACATACAACTCATACAAAGTGTTTCATTCCAAAATGCTATTTCCACATTATAAAAAATGACTTGCCTAAACTAAAAAAGAATAGCAGTCAGAATTTTGGGGGGGAAGGAATCGGTATTGCTTTTTATGTGCTACAATAGATCAACAGCCAAGGTAATAACATTCTCCCTGAAGATGAAACAGTATTTATCATGAAAACATTTAGGAATGCATTTTAGTAGAGAGAAAATAATCTAATTGAATAAGAAGTTGTTTTGGACTAAAACACTTCATTTGGAGTAGTTGCTGGATGGATGGTGTTGAGCTATATAAACATTTACACACGTACAAGCAACCACATTATTCTTTCCCATTTGTGTATAAATGTTGCTCTATTTGGAAAGAAAAAAGGCTCACCTTGTAAAGAGGCTACGACATGCTGAGATCTTACTGCACAACAGCACAGGCCCAGTTTCCATTCAATTCCAGTCAGGCCCATTCTCCCTGCATGTCATCCCCTCTCGCTCCCTGTCTTTCTTGTCTCACAACTGTCACTATCAAAATAATGCATAAAATGCCTAAAACAATTTGTTTGACTAAAAGAGAAACAATACATACATAAGCATACTTAACATACTAATGCACAATGGCAAGTCAATACACAATTTCTTCTATCACAGAACACAAAAACAGATATCAATAGGGGAGATGGTAGAATAAATAGCTACAATGATGTCACTCTCATTGATGCTACATGGCCCTGTTAGCCTTTCTAAACGTTCTAAAAGTTCCATACTAGATATATACCGTCATGAACATCTGGGTTAGAGTAATAGATTTTCATTAAACCTCTTTGGTGCAAATCTTTATATAAACTATCATCATAACATAATGATCTTACATTTGTCCAACACTTGGAACTGAATTTAGATAAGGGCCCTGAGGTTTCCCTGTTCACGCTTAGCATCAGACAACCTGAAGTGTGGGTTCTGGCCTTGCACTTTGGGCTTGCTCCACTAGAAACAAGCTCCTTTAAGCACATCAAAAGTATTTTAAAGTATTTTGGAATATATGATTGGGTTATTGAATCACTGGGTTTACAGATTACAGTCCCCACCATCACAGTCCAGCCTCCTGCCATCCTCCTCCTCCGGGATCGTCAGCTGGTGCATGAAATCATCTAGGATCCTCTGAGCTGACAGGTAGGACATGTCCAAGGTAACCTGCTCCACCTCAGCTGCTCTGACATTCGCCCCGAATACCTCACTCCCCTTGACACCTGCCAAAGGGTAAAGGTTGGGAGGGCAGTCACCGTGGTGGTCCATGACCACGGAGGGGTGACAGGTCTGGGGTAAGACAGGCCGGGGCTCTGCATGGTTGGCGGCCACCTTTCGATAGATGGCTAGGCTGATGTCAGCCACTGAAAAGGGCAACTCGTGAGAGTTAGGGGGGGAGTTAACCCTAATACCCCCCTCCTTGCCTCCACTACCTTCTTGTTTCCAAGGCAGGAAGGCAGTGACCCTCTGCTGCACCACCTCTGACTGTCTTTGCCCTCCTCCTGACCAATCGTGTGCCATCCCCTCCACATTCAGAGGTGCTGACTGGACGTCCGGTTTGTGAGCAGGAGAGGATTGGTTAGTTGGTGTGGCAGCCTGCAGGAACTTGTGTACGGCCTCTGGAGCTTTAAGGTGCTTCTCTATTAGCTCCTTGATCAGACTGGGAACCTGGGAATGATGAAAGTTCACTGAAGTCAGTTACATTATGCAAGTATTTTACTGCAAGAGAACATTGTAGGAGAGATTCTGGAATGCGTGTTGGTCCTTATGTACAAATAACAACAACAACAAAACAGTTTGCCACACACCCAAAGACATTTATAGTAAAGTGTTCAATACAACAGAGGTTTCTATTGTACACAAATATTGTAAACCAGGCATCATAACCCTAGTATTGTTAAGTGTTTTGGTCAGTAGGTGGCACTGTGCTCACATTGATGTTTTCCAAGGAGGTGATGGTCTTGTGGGCGTTCTCCAGTTCTTCACTCAGCTGGCTGATTCGCTGAATCATGTACTTCCGCTCACTGCTAAGACTCTCATTCTACAGGGATATAGCATAGTATTTATGGTTTGTGTTGATTGTGTTAAGTCAACAATTGAGTTGGTAAATATACAACTCCAAAATGTCTGTATACAGTATATATATTTTGTGGCTCACTCTGAAAATGGGTTTGGTAACAAAACTATCAAAGAGAAGTGTCTCTTGTTACATGTAAACAAGCATGGTTTAGCTTTCAGAATTGGTTGTTGGATATATAAGTGTACTCCTCATACACTTGATATAAATGTATATGTTTAAAGGTCTGCTACTCCGCTAGATATTGTGGGGGGGACACACACACAAAAGAAGAAGATTTGAAACAGTGTCTTTTTCTCTTTCTTGGGCCTTGTGTTGTTCTTTCCCTTTGTCCCTCCTCCTCTCTTGTTTCAGAAGAAACTATGACATATGGGTGTTAACCCAATTGACTTGAAGGTATGCTGAGTACGTCACACAGATGAGGGTGGTTTCTGAATTATACTACTGCTTGCTAATGAGTTACCAATGCAGTTCTTTAAACATTCACACAGACACCATGTTTGTGCTATGTGTATTTCGCTTGTGACTGTGTTGTCATGCTTGTGATCTCAGCATTCACCCACTTGATTGTAAATTGCTCTGAATCAGGGTCTACTAAAATCCTAAAGTGTCAGTTGTAAACAACTGGCTACGACATGGCCCCCATCCCCCACCCCTTCACTGCTCCATTGCCTTTCCTTCCTCCCATCCCCCCTCTCGCTCAGTCCTCTTTTGTGTTGTTCTCGGTCTTCCCCCTTCCCCCGTTCTTTCGTTCTCCTTTGCAGTTTCTTACCGCAGTGTTCAGTTTCTCTCCCAGGAAATTGTTGGTGTGCTGTGTGCCTGTGAGTGAGTCCTGGAGCCTGGAACAGGGACAGGGGGGAAGGATTTAGGCCCAGGGCTTTTGATCATCAATGGAAGAGCTGTGTGTGTGTGTGACACTCAGATCTATAATTTGTCCGTGAGTCAGTATATACAGAGAGAGATATATAAAAAAACGTTCCAGTTAAACAAATCGTGTTTTTATGTGTAATCTGCTTGCACAACAGAAATAATTAGATTCTAGGTCATACAAGGTGTAACTCTCACATTAGGGTATTAAAAGAGTCTACGTTTTTGGAGTGGCCTATTTTCTTCTGTCCATTACTCCTCTACTCTAATGGACAGAAGAAAATAGGTCACTCCCAAAAAAAGCAGAGAGGAGGATTTGAGTGTGTTGTAGATATCAGTGAATGGAATGGCAGCTGCGATAGCAGATCAATGGACTGATGTTTCGATCTGTGGGATAATGACAGGATATGGATTGTAGCACTGCAGGGGCCATGGGGATTACACAAGCACATACACGTGCATATACATGAATCCTATGAATGATCGCTCCCAATCAGCCCCTGACCTCTTGTGTTTCTCTTTGACATGGCTAAGCTCCTCCCTGGTCTTCTGTAGCTCTGCCTCCAGACTCTCGATGCAAACTACGGTCTGCAGAAGGTTCTGATGCAGGTCCATGTTTTCTTCTTGTAGAGCCCTGAGAGAGAGGAATTATGGGAGCTGTTAAGTTGTTCAACATGTCCAAACTTTGTTTTACGTATATTTCACTGCATCCAGTGGTTAACTAATACGGATGATCGAAACCACCTTTGTCAACAACATTTGAGCAAGAGAGTGAGAGACCATTAGGGCAATCGATTCTGACCCGTCACTATAAAAAGGATGTTCTTTAATGTTCATCAATAGACAGTGATAGAGTGACAGCTGGGAGGGTAAAATACACTTACTGGACTTGGTCAATATCGCCCACTGAGGCCTAGAAAGAGAGTGAGAGAGAGCAGAAAAGACAAGAAAGAATGTTTAATGTTTGTTGTACTGTAGATTATTTAATTGCTGTACAGTTGTGGCAATGTAAAGTCAAACTTTTCTCTTGCTCATGAAATCGATTTGAATGTTTGTATACAGGAAACAGAAACAGCCAAGTACCAAATTAATAGAACAGAGAGATAGCGAGAGAGAGAAAGACAGTTGGAGAGAGATACAAACATGAAATAACAGGGGAAAAGTATTGCTTTATGGAACTTTGGTTTATACGCTTCAGGAAAAGCTATTGATTGGCCCAGTAAGTTCAATAAAGCCAACCCAGCAGGGATTCATCCAGTGTGTGTGTGGTGGGTGAATGTGTGTGTGTGTGTGCATGCGCTTCACCACAACATCAGGCATCTGTCTTATCTAACATTCTTCTCTGCGTGCAGGCATCATACTGTGGATGGCATCTGCCTCAACCCTGCTTATATAAGTGATGCATGACGCCCATGTCTGTGTACGGGCGCAAAGAGGTTACTCCTGCATAGTTTACTTACCTGTTGCAGGCTACTCACTTTGACTGTTCCATCACAGTTGGACCCAGCCCACATGATTTAGTAATGACTCACCTTAGCTTGACTGGGACTCACCCTGTATGACTCTACTGTTGTATGGCTCAGTTTACAGAATGAATCTGTGACTCTCCATTCATAGTTTTAAAATACGTGACGTGACTCACCTTGTGCTGCTTAGGGCCACCTCTGTGGGTGCTTCGGTGTTGGCGGTCACTTTTCTCTGAGCTGGGGCTAACTGTGGATGCCGTGTCTCTGTTCCTGGAAGAGTCTGATTTGCTGGAGGGAGACTCGTACTCTTGCCCCGGCCCCGAGGGGGAGGGGGGTCTCCCTGATTGGCGAGTCAGGGCGGGTGGGCTGTGGCAGGACCGTTGGCTGTGCTGTTTGTGGTGTCTCTGTTTGGGCCGGTTCTGGGTTGACTCCGTGCTGGTGCAGTCTGTGAGGAGGGGGCCGTATTGCCCCTGTCGCTCTCCCACAGGACTTTCCGTCACAAAGTGACACTCTTTGCGGCCGGCTGTGTGGTGAGGTTGAGGTGGAGGGCTGGCCGGTTGAGCGTGGTTCTTGCCAATGGGCAAACGTGTTTCAGTCACAGAGTCTTTTCGTAAACGCATGTTTGGTTTTCCCGATGCGCCTTGATGTTTGGCTGACACAGGCTTCTCCTCCAAAGACACTCTTCGATTTGTTTTCGGGGGAAGCTGAGGCTGGGTCTTGGTGGCAGCTTGGGCTGGGGCCGGGGCTTGAGCCTGGGGCTGCCCAGGGGTCTTCAGGGTGTTTACCCCCAGGGTGTTGAGGCGTGAGGGGCTGATGACCTGCCGTGTGATCTCATCCAGGAAGGCAGAGAACTGCATCTTCCCCTGCACAAAGTTCTTCCTGGCTGTCTCAACCTGGTGGGGCCCCTTCACCCCACCTTCCTCTGTGCCTCCCCCCTGTACTCGCGGGGAGAGCACCTCCATGGACTTGGCCTTACGGATGTCTGGTCGGGCCGCCCTATTTTTCAGGATGCCCTTGGTGGGTAGCTGCATGGAAGACACTGCCCTTTTGGGCCCCTCATCCTCGCTGAAAGCCAGGCTCCGTCCAAGGCTAGCCGTCTTGTAAAGGGTACCGTGTTCCAAGTGGGGGGGTCTTTGCGACCCCCTCCCTCGCTGGCTGCTCTGGTTCTCCAACAGCAGCCCCTCCTCACTACGGCTGAGGGCCCGGTCCAACTGGCCTTGAGGCCTGGAGTGGGTCTGCCCGTGACCCCCAAGGCTGCTCCTCTCCGGACGGCCATGCTTTATGGTGGCGTAGACAATAGGCTCGCTGATGTCGTCCTCTGAGAACTTGCCCCTGGCTTCCATAATGTTGGAGCAGGACAGGGAATGTTGGGGCCGGCTGGCAAGCTTTAGGGAGAAGGGGTCATTGGTGCTGGCTTCCGTGGACCAGGAAGAAGAAGAGGAGGAAGTGGAGGAGAGGGAAGAGGAAGAGGCTCTTGAGAGGGTGACGGACGTGTGGTGGTGGTTCATGTCGCCTTCCCCCCGATGGAGATGCTCAGGAGAGTGGTGATGATGGTGGTGCTGGTACTGGTTTGGATGGGGATGGTGCATGTGGTTGTCATGAAGATGGTGGTTATTATGATGGTGGTGATGGTGACCATGGCTTTCAACTGTACTTCTGTCATCTTCATCTAACATAGAATAACTGGGATGGAGTGGAGACAAGTTATAATTGCTGTATCATACAAAACAATTTTGTCAAGAATTGCAATATAAAACAATAGCAAATAGTCTCCATTCACTGCAAACACAGGCTAAAAATATTGCACAACCACATATCATATAATGCTGATTAAATTGTGTTAATATCATTTTAGTTTTTTATTGACTATGGGTTATAGGGTTAGGGTGTTTTTTAATGTTCAAATTATGTATACAAATATATCCTTTAATAGCCTATTTTTACACAATATTAAAGCCTATCGCCATATTACAATGGCGATAGGCTTTGTAATATGGCTTGCAAAAGTATAAAACGTGTACAGATTTGCCTTGAATGGAAAACCAACTTCACGTAATGGTAGTTCTAATCCTTCTACCTGTGCATCTCTCTGTCTTGGTGCTGGTGTTGTGGGGGTTGATGGCGATGCTTCCGCAGTTTGAGTTCATCCTGAGACGTAACCTGAACGGGTGTAAAGAACTTCTCCATCACCTGCCTCTTCCCAGCTGAGAATCCCTCAATGCCCTCCTGTCTGCCCGACGCGTGGTAGGCACCGTCACGGCCATCTGCCTCGGCCCGCTGCTTCTGGTGTCCGTCAGATGATCCTCTTTTGGGCCTTGCCGCTCCCTGTCTGCCGGCCCTGGATGCCATCACTGGGAAAACTGAGGTTTGTTCTGGACAACCATGTCTCAAATCTGACAGTCTAAATGTATTTGGTCAAAATAAATAAAAAATTGATCCCAAAGTTGAGTCCAACAAGGGCACCTAAAACCACAAGGCTTGTACTTCACCCTTAAAGGACAGCCAGCCAAAATATGCAAAGTAAAAAAATAATTTTCCAGCAATTATTTCAATTAGGTATCCTGCTATGAAAGTAAATGAATGAAGCCTCTGGACCTCAGTTGGAGTGTCTGTCTCTCTCAGTGTCCAACATCAGAATAACTGCGTGACAGAGTGGGCAAAATGCTAGCCTCAGTGCCCTGAGCTGCAACTGTTCCTGATGTGACAGTGCCTCATCGAACCGATTGAAAGTGTAAGACAACTGTCCTCGTGAGAACAGGATAACATCGAACGTCCGCTAGAACAGGAACACTAGTACGGTTCATTAAGCCTATTGACAAGGACCGTGTGTGTGTGTGTGTGTCTGGGTGGTTCTCTGCTTCTCATAAAGGGCCATAAGTATACTACCTTTTCCACAGAGTCAAAGTGCTGCTTGTCAGAAGAAGGTAACCATTGTCATCATTGCGTCATAAGATTTTAGACGACAAGGTTCCAAGAGGATCACTCACAGACTGGCAGCAGAGAAGTTCACCAGTTATTCCAAAAACACCCAGGCATCTTCTTAATGGGTTGGTTACCCTCCATTTACATGACCAATTGCTTCACAGAAATTTCCGTCATCTCATTTTAGCATATGACTGAAAATGTCACTTTACCTGTTACCTTGTTTTAGCATTTTATGGTGTTGAGACCATTCTACCATGAGTTTATTCTTGCATGAAGGTTGAAACTCCCACCAGACAACTGTGATTGCAATCAATGTTAAGGTCAGAAGGTTCTGAAATACCCTGCAACATGCAGAGAACAATCCCTTCCCTTGCTAATCGATAGATTAGTTGCATAAGGGACTGGAAGAGCTGCCTGTGCTGGCCTTGTCTAATACCCAATACACATCTCATATAGGATAGCATTCATTTCAGAACCATAGTTATTTTAAAATGTAATCAGATAATCAACGTTTGATCATTATTATTATCTGATATATAAGCCCATCTGACAAGCTGGTTAATTAGGAACATGCATATGAACCTCCATTCATCCGTTGTTTAGGTAACTTGTCATGTTACACAGATTGTAACAGTACATTTTTATTCCTTAATATTAGAGAAACAAAGCCATTCCATTTCTATCCCATACCACAACTATTATGCATAAATGTAAATGTATTAGTAGCCTCCATGTTTTTGTTTGTGTAATGGCAGAACATGGGGTCTATATTGTGCATACAATAATACACTAAATAAATATACATATTTCTAGGATATATTTTGTGTAAGATTACCAAAGATTTATTAATCAAAGGGGTGACTTTGCAGAAATTGTGGGGAATGTAGTGCCCTTTTACTCCATCTGGTGGTTAACAAAAGCAGCTGCGTCCCCCTTCCTAGTTTTTGTTTGGTACTTTTCCACTAGAGAAGGTCGAGAATGTTCTTGTTGGATCTACTCTTTTGTAAAATCCTTTCAGATATGCTTCATTTGCGATTGCTTTTAAATGTAGAAGTATGACCAAATAGGCTAGTTTTGTTTTATGAGCTTGGCTTTAGTTTCCAGAGTAATTACATTAACATTCCACATTTAGACGGGATGGACCGTCTAAATACAAAGTTACAGTATAGGCTTACAGTACTAGTAGCCTACAATAAGATATTAAACATTGAGCTAGAACTAGTAGTGTGATAAACAGATCGTTTGGTAAGTTTTGTATGTAACAAACAGTCCCATTGTTTGAAAAAATACCAATTGAACTATTCCTCCAGACGTTTTATCCCGCCTAGCTTTATATTATAACTTCACCATACCATGCGCCGTTACATGAGTGCTTGCATAAACATTTTGATGACACACTGTTACTATTTGGTATTGTTTTATTCGACGTCAATCTCAAAATTGTCGTCAATGCAGTAAAGGAAAAGTAGTACCGGTCCATTCCAGTAAGTACTGGATAGATCTGGTTTGAGAGACTGTTTACCGTTAGCACAAGAGCCATCCGCGCAGAAAAACAGCTGTGGTGACGTCAACTGCGGTTTTCAATGGGAATGAATGACTCATGTGGACAATAACGCTTATTTTTAGTCTAGTAATATACATAGCTTATGTAATTGTATAGCATTGTCGTCTTACCAATATGTATATTATATGTATTTTGATGTTACAACACTATAGCAGACTATCCAAAAATGTATTGTGTGTGAAAATCGGGTATCTCATTTAACTAGGTACACATTATACAAACACCTAACGATTATGGTATTTATGGTTGTTTGGTCAAGGTTTAGAAATAAAAATGTATGTGTAACCTAGTTCCGAGGATAATGTTGACCGTATTCATTGGAAAATTTAGGATCTATTTCTTGAAATATGTTAGGCGGAAGAATCTTGTTTGTGACGCTAACCGCTTCACAGAAATAGTATAAATACGGAGTCAAATTCTCTCTCCCTCAGACTGCTTTGATTCCGGTGCGTCGTTCTTCTACGCTGTAAAGGTCGTTGTGTTTTAAATATCAAATATCCTAGTTCGATAAAGTTAGTTTCTGTAGTTTGTTCAGAAAATTAACTAATCCGTTGTCAAGATTTGTAGGATTTGATTTAGTTGTTTATAATCTTACATTCATAGTATCAGTTTGTCCGTTAACTAGTTGTAGCCTCAATGGGCGCGAGTCTTGGCTTGATAAAAGTTCGGTAACCTTGAAAGGTAGTATTTTAGGACATATCTAATTGGAATTCAATTCTTGAACTGCTTTCATACATCAAGTTTAGCAAACGTAACACGTTGTTTTTCTTTTACCAAACAATAGAAGTTAGCAGATCCGTAAAATTGACTATTTGGTCCAGTACAGTAGAGGTAGTTAGACGAACCAACTGAAGTACTGTAGTAAAGAGCTAAGGAAAATGAGAATTGTCAGAAAAATAGTATTCATATTAGAAATGAAGACAGAGTTAAGTAGGGTGACGCATTTGTCCGTTAACATTACGTGATTGTTTTGCTCTTAGTAAGGAACCTGAACCTTACCCTAAACTAGCAATCTGGTAAAGAAAAATAAACTACCTACGCAGTAGTTACTGTAGCGAGTTGAAAGTCACCATTATTGGTGTATGAGCAGAGCAGTATGCCGAGCGGAGCTACGTGATAAAGGCTCACTTCAAAATGGCGGCGAGAATAGGCGACAGTTGTCGTCATCGTCAGAATTCTTTTTCCCGCATCTTTTCATTTGAACATTTATTTTTAAAGAATGTTATAACGGCTAAGTAAAATTTGGCAGCTTTTTTCTTTCGAATTGGCAGTTTTATGCTTATCATGTTGTTTCAAAATGGCGGTCTGCCACGCGTTCTAGTGAATCAGTCAAGTAAGACAGAGGATTTTTTTGGAAGGATGAGAATTGCTTTAGCTAGCGAAGACAGAAGATTTTTTTTTCTACCCTCAATGGGAACAAAGGACTGAGCTGTGGTGTTTCGTAAGGAAAATCAAGGACTTAGTTGTTAGCCATATAATCCAGGAAGGACTCGATCAGAGGGAGGACCAGAGAAGCGAGGCCACGGGGAACGGGGAGGACCAGAGGCAGGCCCCAGAGGGAATCGAGGGGAGGAGCAGAGGGGATCCAAAGGAGCAGGAGCACAAAGCGGCCACGTGTACACCAGAGGGAGCCAGAGGGCAGGGTAGCAGTCCAGTGTTGGCCTCCAGTGGAGCAGTCGGTCCAGAGTTGTCCTTGAGCGCCAGAGATGAGGGTACCTTCAGCTGTGAGGGGGGGAGTGGGAACATCTAGCGTCACCAGTCACAGAAACGGTTTGGTTTGTATGTTGGGTAGAGGTATTGGTGTAACCTTTTGATTGGCCTAATGCAATGTCAACTATTAGCCAAAAATGTAGCCCTTTAGAACACAATTGCTCGCAAAGCTCTGTTTTTCCCTTTTTCAGGAAAGGTGTGTAAAGAGTTGTATTCCACTGGTGGTCACCCTTCCTGTTGTGCTGAGTGTGGTGTCTGCTGTGATGAGGGCCGTGGTAGTGCGCTGGCGAGAAGACCGTCCTTTGGACTTCTCATCTCCCCTGCGCTCAGATAAAGTCCCCCCCAGCTGGAGAGTTGTCATTGAAATCAATAGGTCTGCCCCCAGAAGTGGTCTTCGTGGAAGTTGAGAATCGGAAGGACGTCCGTACGTCTTCAATACCACATCCATCCCTTTGGTGCTGAGCAGCTACACCTGCTGGTTACAGTGAGCAGTGAGTGAAGCGCATGAGGAAAAGTTTTGGGCGTAACCGATCCCCCTACTTTTAAGATGTTTCATCATTATAATTCGTACCTCGTAGGTAGTTATTGAAACCCGAACATATCAATTTTGAATAGTGGGGTGGTATTTGGGGGGAGGGTTGGGAAGAAACGTGTCTGGAGTTTTCTTTTCACAGGCTCAACTCAGGCTGGCCGTCTGAGGGAGTCCCTCTCTGTAGTAACCCACCTTAATCCAATCAAGTCGAGCTCATCATGGTAACGATTTTTCTAAGGATGGGATCAAGGGAAACCACAGCGTTTCAGGATTTTAGGAAGGTATTTTGTACAGCTCTTATGTAGCAAAGTCGATCGTCTGACTGTACTTGTATACAATTTAAGTCTTGGTTCAAATGTACTGTGATTGGGTGTATGGCGTTGGGGAATCTGGGAGGGGGGGCTATGGGGTGTTAATCCAAATCTCTTCCTAGACTTCACAGCTTGGTGTAGAGATGGCGTTTTAAAGCACCTAATGGCTTCTGAATTGAGCTTTGGGGGAGGAACCGACCAGGTGCTCCCTGTCATAATTGGATGGACGTTTTGCCCTGTGGTGTAGCCACTCCGTGTAGCAACTAAATGGTCTCCATTGTCACCCGGTGTAGCCAGATGTGTGCCATATCGCTTTCGGCTCAAGGTGTACTCCCAGGGAGTGTGGTAACAAGTCACTTTATATTGGATATCATTTCAATACTTACCTGGAATCTCAGTTGAATATGGGGTTTGCGGGGGTCAGGGGGACTGCTTAATTGTGACTTTTCCAGATTATTGTAAATGACCCACCCCCCAAAGCAAGCGTCCAAGAGTCCACGTCAACAACCCCTAAGGAGAAAATCCTTCGCGTAGAGGCCTGTGGTATTTAAATATTTCCTATGGCAATTGGTTGGTTGTCCCTTATGTGGTTTTCAATGTTTCATATTTGACTTGTTAGTACAATCTAATTGATCATACTGTATTGGTAGTGCTTTTTGGCAATTTGGGGGATGGATTGACAGTGGGGTGGTTGAATTGTCTGAGGGGGGGGATGGTGGAAGGCTTCTTTTCCTCTTTGCATTTTACAGTGTGCTGTGTCCTGTGCGCTTTCCAATACTCAAGACCGTCAGGAACTCCTAACTCATTGTATGTAAAGGGTTACTTGCGCTTCAAACGTCACGTAAGGTGTCTTATCAATGTTTTACACTTAACTTAACATCACATTTCTGGCTATATGCCCTAATTATGCCTTTGTACTGTAGTGACCATCTGTAAAGGATTTATAACTGGATAATAAATGCATAGCTTGTTGTGATTGAAATACATTTTGGTATGCATTTGTTCTTTTGGGGATTGGGGCTTGTCTGTGGGCTTTTCTTGTGCTTTTTCAGGTATGACTTAAGCTTGGAGCTTTTAGAGCACGGATGTGACCTGGGCTGGATGGCAGCTCTTACATGGTGGAAAGTGAAGGCAGATAAGTCATATGCAGCTTATGTTGATCCGAAAGTAGGAAGGCTATTTTGAATCAGTGACACCATCAAACGAATTGGGCTCAACTGCCCTCATTGCTCTTGACCAGTAAAGCTACTACTTGCAATGAAACAGCTGCACACTACTCATGGAATGTGGAAATTGCTGTGCTTTCTTTCAAAAAGCTTAAGTCTTGTGACAAAGATTTAACTGGAAACCAGTAACCACTCTGAAGCTTTCAGAAAGTAAACCCTACTATAATGGAATGGATTTTGATGCTGTGAGGGTGGGCAAAAGGGTGTATTTGCTTTTTACTCTTGCAGAATTGCAAAAACCCAAAGGAAGAATGCCATCTACCTGAGATGAGTACTGTGTGGTGGGAGGAGTGTGTTTTCTGTAGGTCAATCTTTGTTTCAGATCCACTCGTCTGTCACCTCCGATTGCGCCTGCACCTGAATGCAAATCCGTCGTTGGGAGCTGTCAGCATATGAATGTGTGGCCCCTGAATGAAGTACCAACTCCTGTGCGCTTGAGCTTAAGTGACCCCCCCCCTTCCCCTGAGATCCTTCACGGAAGTTCCTGTGTGTCTGTGTGCCTCTTTTCCTTTCCCTTTTGGTTTCTCAGGTCAAATTTCGCAACCTAAATTGTCTTGAATTGGCATCTGGGATTCTCCAACTGCGTGGTGGGAAACTGAGAAATCCAGTCACTTTCAGATCGTGTCACAAGCTTGTCTTGCTGCTAATTGAGCATCACTTCAGTTTCATGGTCACCAAGTTAAGTGATTTTGGTTCCCTCGATGTTAACATACCATGGTTATGTGTAACAACTCCTTAACTCTGCATGCACATCAGCTCTGCATAACCGTATGATCATAAAGTACACATCAGTGTTCCCTAGTCCATTTCCAAATGGCTAAACCTGTAAGGCAGATTGCAGTAGTCAGGGTTGCGGGGTGGGGCAACACTTTCTCTCTTCCTTTCAGATGCCTCTTGAGTCAACTTAAAATCACTACTGCGCCAGCTAACTGCTACAGGGATGCGTGGGATGTGCGTCGTGTGTTCTTGGTGTGTCCATTACCTAGCGTAAAGCCCTTGATTGTCTTCTGGAGGAGTTATGCGCACTGCAGGTGGTGTTTAGTACTGATTTTCTGTCGCAGTAAATGACGACTATACCAAAGATCTGAAGAGCCATGTTGTCTGAAGTCTTGGCAGGGATACAGAAATTATTTTCCGTGTTGGGTTATGCAGGGGAGGGGGTGGGGTATAAATTGTCCCTCTTTTCATTCCAGCAGCAAAAGTTAACCACACGCGGCTCGACTTCGCCAGCCCAATGGATGAATTTCATTTGATAAGTGAATCTATGAAAGATTACAGCAACATCTTGTATTGCTACAGGAATTCACGCGTAATTGTCCAACAATGCAGTGTCTTTTTGGGGATTTGCTGGGGATGGGGAAACTGCAGTTGTCTTTTCCTCTAGTTACAGGCTCGCAGAAAAGCCAGAGTCCTTCGGAAGAAAGTAGAAATGCAGCAGGGATTAAGGGTTTTTCTTTTCCTGGGGGAACAGACTCTTGGGTCATGTTCCTCCAGGTTTTGCTTTTTATCCTGTTAAAACGGCAAAAAAAAAAGCAAAAGACTCCGGTGGTGGCACTCCTGGTTTCTCAGGATGGGGTTCAATTCCCTGCGGTGTCTTTGCTTTTAATCCTGCTGTCAGACATGGTTATTGAGCTATTTCAAGGAAATGTAGCTAACAAATAGACCTGAGGACTGCTTGGTTTGAGATCCCTATAGGTCAGTTGTCATGGGTTCATGCTAAGTGAGACGTTTCAATTAAGTAATTAATGCATCAGATGGACAATAAAAAATAATTGTGCAACCTTGATGTGTGAAATGATTTGTCCTTGAGTTAAGGTCATTTGTGAAGTTGAAAGCATTTTGTACATGTATGTTAAATATTATATGATTATGCAACAATTGATGGACCATTACATCTTGAACAACTCATAAGATTATGTTGCACAACTGATGTTACTTTTGGTGATCCAATACATGCATTTGAGTGAATAAAACTTACCTTCAAACCATGGTTACGTGTCAAAGCTACATTTCTTTTATACATCTTGCCTTTACTTAACGAAGTTTGATGTTCTATGGTTATTGGTATAGTATACCAATGTTATATAATATACATCACATACCGAAATCTATTGTGGAAGGCCTCCAAAATGGTTCACCTTTGAGTAAGATGGTGATACAAAAATCGAAATACACCATGTTTCAACTATAACTGAATCTTAGGAATTCTACAGTTTATGTAGGTGATACCGTGGTACATCCGCAACACTTCAAAATAAACATACAAGCCATCCATTGGGTGACTATCAGCATTAACACCAGTATGAGAAGAACACTAGGCTAGCTGTATCGTAGAATGATTACAGAAGGAAAACATTTGGGCTCCCTCTACAGGCGAAACAAGTTGGGTGATGTTTGTTGCAGTAACAGTACAGTAGCTTGCTTAGCCGCATTAGCCAGCAGCTAGTATCCCTAACAGATTTCGCGATAATAGCTGTGTGCTTCATGAGGCAGAAAGAAAGGAGAGATGTGGTCCTTTTTTGCTAGGGATCCTGTCAAAGACTTCAATTATGAAATTTTGCCCGACACACAAGAATCCTCCGGGATATGGACTCTCCACCGGGGAAAGCGAAAGGTGAGGTCCGGAGTGAACGAAGATACGCTGCTTCGACCAAGGCCTTTGCTCTATCAGTCTAGTTAGTATGATGACAACGGCTAGCATGAATCTAGCTAGCTATTTACCAACAAGGCTAGCTAACCATCTTCTTCGATATGTGCAAGTCAGGTCGTTCTGAGACACATTTGTGTTAAAAGTTAAAAGTAAAACTACCTAGTGAACCGCCTCTTCATAACATATATGAAGCTAGTTTGTAACATTAAAAAAGTGATATTTGATTACGGAAGCTGTTGTAGCTTGCATGCAAGATAGCCACGTATTTCTCGCCACGTCAATATGTACCAGTTGTAGCCACTACTAGCTAGCCACCACTTATTGACTTAACTAATAGCTAAAAGCTAATGCTTTTGACAAGCTTTTAAACCATGGACTCCACCATGGAATTTATCCAATCTCCTAGGTCGTAACTTGCGTTACGCATACATGTAGACTAGCTGCTAGACCATCTCTATGTAGATGCTAATTAACAACCAAAATGTCTAGCCGAGCATTCATCCCTCTTAATATGGGCAGGGAGCTTTGGCTACATTTTAATACGAAGCACCGTTTTAACAGTGTCTGTATCTCATTTTCTGAACATACCATGTGTTCGTACTTTGAAGAAGAAATGTTATTGTCACCATGAAGTGTGCACTGTGTATTTTCTGTGTATTTAAGAGTTTGGGCTGTCAGGTGACACTAAATGTAATTGACACACACAATGAACCCCCCCTCCGCTTTCTCCAGACCGGTGGGGAGCCAGTGTCAGTGTTCGTCTATGAAGTTGCCCAGGGTACAGAGGAACAAACCCAGCTAGCCAAGTCTGCCTTCAAACGAATGAAGACCCTCCGGCACCCCAACATCTTGGCCTATGTGGATGGACTTGAGGTGTGTGTGGACCTGTATTATGGTGGTAGCTCATCAAGTATCAGACCGCTGAGTTTAATGACCTATACAGCAAATATAAGATCATGCATGAATCAAAAGTAAATTGGAATCAGACCAAGTATGTTTCTGTCACCTTCATCTCAGTGTTCCCCTGTATCTTTCTTTCTGCATTTGTTTGCGCAGATTGAGGTGAGTATGTCAAAAACTACAACAGCTAGCTCCCCATCCCTACTGTCCTCCACCATCAAGTGAGGATGCAGTAGTGTCTTTGGTGTCAGCCACCGGGCTGATTGTGTCATACCATCTCATAATCCCCACACAAATACAATTCAATTCCTTTTCCAGCTGTCTCGCCTGTGTTTCCTTCTTGGCTATATCCCCTCTCTGCTCCTCCATGTGCAAATTACAAAAAGGGTGTTGATCTTTCACATAGTGAAGGATGAAAGGAGGACAACCCAGAAACAAATCATAAACTGAACTGTATTAACAGTGTCTGATCTTGGTAAAGCAGTATTTATTATACTGGAGCTGCGAGGTCAAATGAGAGAGGAAGCCAGTGATGCAGTGACACAAAGCATTAATGCTGTGTTACGATTACCTTGCAGACCGAGAAGAGCCTCTACCTGGTGACGGAGCAGGTGACTCCCCTGGCAGCCCACCTCAAGGCCCAGGCTGAGAGGGGAGGCTCTGGGGAGCTGGAGGTGTCCTGGGGGCTCCATCAGATTGTGGTCAGTGAATAGGAGGGTGGGGGGGAGAATTAAACCATCTTTTGCTACTTGATGCATCTTGCATTCTCACCATCTCACGCCACTCTCTCTTTAACCCACAATGATAAACTGTCGTTCCCCTCGTAGAAAGCGCTGAGCTTCCTGGTGAACGACTGCCACCTGCTCCACAACAACCTGGGGATGTGGGCGGTGTTTGTGGATCGGGCCGGCGAGTGGAAGCTGGGCGGGCTGGACCACATGACCCCGGAGCAGGGAGACGGCTCCTCCGCACTTCCACACCCGAAGACAGTTCAACCCGACATGGAGAAATACGACCCCCCTGAATCGCCCAACAATGGTGGTGAAAAATGGTGAGAGGGAGGGATGTTTTATACTACAGTGTCGGTAATCTGTCATTTACTACAGAGGTTTATTCCTCAATTTACAAATAACTTGGAGTCACACCATTCATTTTGGACCATATTTATATTGAGCATTATCCTGGTACAGTTCAGTCTGCTTGACCTTTGCTCCATGTGTCTTCCAGGGCAGGGGACGTTTGGCGGCTGGGCTGCCTGATCTGGGAGGTGTTCAATGGGCCACTGCCCAGAGCCTCCTCCCTGCGCTCCCTGGGAAAGGTACAACACCCTATCATAGTAACCCTAGTAACCCCTTTCAACAACCGCCAGACACAGCTCCTCATTCTGTACAGCTCATTTCAACAGAGAATTGTCTCCTTCTGTCACTTTCTCTCTGAAACACACAAACATGATCTAGCATGAA
The DNA here is from genome assembly GCF_021917145.1 of Hypomesus transpacificus. Classification (NCBI taxonomy): domain Eukaryota; kingdom Metazoa; phylum Chordata; class Actinopteri; order Osmeriformes; family Osmeridae; genus Hypomesus; species Hypomesus transpacificus. The sequence continues at coordinate 5,949,995 of NC_061060.1, forward strand.
ATGAGCTCATGAGATTCTGCGAAAGGGAGATCATGTGAGATACTCATCTGATGTTCCCACTCATGAGTGCAGGTCCCCAAGTCTCTGGTTCCCCACTACTGTGAGCTGGTGGGGGCTAACCCCCGGGCCCGGCCCAACCCCTCCCGCTTCCTGCAGAACTCTCGCTCCCCCGGTGGCTTCCTCAGCAACAGCTTTGTGGAGAGCAACCTCTTTCTGGAGGAGATCCAGGTATGGAAAGAAAGACCACAACCCCACCCCCGCAGCCCTTCCCCATGGATACATACCATAAATCCCATGCAGGCATGCCCTTATATAGATAGTCTGCGAGAGGCTGCTTGCGTGTGTATGTGAATGTTTGCTTACTGTGTGTGTGTTTCCAGATCAAAGAGCCAGCGGAGAAGCAGCAGTTCTTCCAGGACCTGAGTGAAAACCTGGACTCGTTCCCGGAGGACTTCTGCAAACACAAGGTGCTGCCACAGCTGCTCACCGCCTTCGAGTTTGGCAACGCCGGCTCTGTGGTCCTCACCCCGCTCTTCAAGGTAAGCCCTTCTCACACACGTCCACACACTACCACTCCCTGCGAATTACAGGGGGGTTTGGGGGGAGACTGACCCCCCTAATTAAGACTTGGACCCCCCCTCCCCCAAAAAAGGTAAAAACAACAGGTCAGAAGGGTCGATACAGGCCCTGGAGAAGAAGTTGACCCCCCCGATTGTCATTGTAAAATTCGCACTCTGAGGAGGAGGGCATTTGAATAATGGCTAAGTAATTTGTTTAGGAATCGTACAGACTATCAACAAATATGCATAAGATAGATGGCCTGGGAATAGCGAACAATTACCGCCGTCGACTGGTCTCCCATGCTCCTCCACTTCATCTCCTCCCCGCTCCTCTGTCTCTCCCAGGTGGGGAAGTTCTTGTCGGCGGACGAGTACCAGCAGAAGATCATCCCTGTCATTGTGAAGATGTTTTCCTCCACGGACCGGGCCATGAGGATTCGGCTGCTGCAGCAGGTACTGTCCCTGGGGCCACTGCACTATGGCGGACCCTCTAGTGACCGTGTAGCGAGGAGCATGGAGACAGGCTGCTAAAGTAGGAGGAATGCTCTCCTGCATTTCCTGGTCATCTCTTACTCTGTCTGACCCTCCTTCGGCTTGCGTCTTTCTCTCTCTTTCTCTATATTTCTTTCCTCTCAATCTCCTCTCTTCCTGCCTCCCTCTCCATTGACTGTCTTTTCCCCTCTGTCCCTCTACTCTCAGATGGAACAGTTTATCCAGTATCTGAATGAGGCGGCAGTCAACTCCCAGATCTTCCCTCATGTTGTTCATGGCTTCACAGACACCAACCCTGCCATCAGGGAACAGACAGTCAAGGTATACATCCGTTCCTGTACATTAGTTAGGATAAACCACTGCACTCACACATCATAATCTATGTATACAGCTACATCTAAGCATTACTTGCTTTCTAATACCAATACAAGACCATCTGGCCAACAACGAGTTCTCTACTCCCAGCTGCTTTAATAGAGATGTTATCTTTCTCTCCAGTCCATGCTGCTGTTGGCCCCTAAGCTGAACGAGGCCAACCTGAACCAGGAACTGATGAGGCACTTTGCCCGACTGCAGGCCAGAGACGAGCAGGGCCCCATCCGCTGCAACACCACTGTATGCCTGGGCAAGATCGCCCCCTACCTCAACGCCGGGGTAACTACACCTGCTGCAACAAAGATTTAATATCTCTGTCAATCCATCCCTTTCTTTCTCTCCACATATTTTCTCCACCCTTCCACTCCTCTTTTCATTCCTCTCATCCGTCTGTCCTCTGCTGTGTAGACGCGGCAGCGCGTGCTGATTTCGGCCTTCTCTCGGGCCACCAAGGACCCCTTCCCCGCGTCTCGGGCGGCCGGCGTGCTGGGCTTCGCCGCCACGCACAACTTCTACAGCGTGATGGAGAGCGCGGCACGCGTCCTGCCCACACTCTGCACCCTCACTGTTGACCCTGACAAGAGCGTCAGGGAGCAGGTGAGGAGGACCGTCCAACACTGCCACCCTGACCTTCACCCCTTAGCCACCCCCACAACCCTCCTGCTCAATACCTGTCAGACCAATCACTGTCCTTTTCCCTATGCATTCCTGCTCACCTCACCTTCATTTCTTCTTTTTCTCGCTTTCTCGCATTCCACCTTCCCCTAGGCATTTAAGGCCATTCGGAGCTTCCTGACCAAGCTGGAGACAGTGTCTGAAGACCCAACCAAACTGGCAGAGATAGGTCTGTATTACACACACACACGCACACACACGCACATGCTTGGAAACAGCCTGGTCACACATTCACACACCCAATACTTTCCTTTTTAGTATTACAATGCAAGATACAATCCTCAGTCCTTTTAATCTTCAAATTTCAACCTCTCCCTCCCCTTTATAGAAAAGGATGTGATGTCATCGGCGCAGCCAACAGGGGCGGCGACCAGCTGGGCAGGATGGGCGGTGACCGGCGTGTCGTCGCTGACCTCCAAGCTGATCCGAAACGCTCCGGGAACAGAGGGAGGGGCCCCGGTAACAGATGGTGGCCCCACCAGCACCCCTCGCACCGGGAGCCCCAACACAGACACAGCCCCCCAACCTGCAGGTGAGGGAGTTAGGACCCAGAGGCCTTGTCATATATCAGTCTCTCTGGAGTAGCACAGCTCTGGTACTTAGTTTGACCTCTTGCACTAGCTACAACATAAGGACCTGTTGTACCATTACAGAACCTTTGCTCTATTGTTACCTTCTGATTAACTTGGCAGTACTATATATGTTTAAATTTTTTACAAGCTGTAGTACTTTGCTGTTTAACTACTGTAGTACAGAACTGAAGTGCAGGTCTGTAGTGCTGTCTGTCTAGTATTGAGACCCTATTCTAAATCTGCTGTTTCCCTTTCATAGAGCCAGAGGCTAAACCACCACAGTCTTCCATGACCCCAAATGCTGCCTTTAACAGTGGCAACCAATCAGACCCCCCTGCTGCAACAGTCAAAGAAGAGGAGCCAATCGGAGACCGGTGGGATGATGAGGAGGACTGGGGCAGTCTGGAGGTGAGGACTGAGGTACAGGTTGATCCTGATAGTTCAGTAACATTGGAAAGTGACATTCAGGTTCCAGAGGCGTGTCCCTCTAAAGCGATGATTCCACCGGCCTCTTGTCTCTCTCTTTCAAACTGACAGGAACCAGAAAAGGTTCCGGCAGACCCAGATGATTGGAATTCCTCTGACTGGTCGGGAGTGTCAACAGTCAAGAAGAAGGCCAACGAGAGAGCAGTATGTTGTTGTCTTTTGTCCTGGGTCCCTATAGGTTATATTCTTTGAAGCAGAATGCAAATTGTTTATTGATTAGTCATGCATCTATTTCACCGCAACTTTTTGTGTACTTCCCTTGCCGTCCAGGTGGCTGGAGTTTCCTCCTCCGCCATGAAAAAGCCCAGCGCAGATTGGAGCAGCTCTGGCTGGGATGCTGATGACAGCTGGTCCAACGAGAAGGAGGCTGACGGGCAGGGTCAGAGTTCGCCAGGCGAGGAGGGGTGGGGCCACGACTGGGAGGAGGAGGCCGGCGCCCCAGGCAGCAAGAACGTCCTGCCAGAGGGGGTGCGGCTAGCCAGCGAGTACGACTGGGACAGCAGTAAAGGGTCCGGTCCCAGCGACCCCTTCGCCAGCGTGTCACAGAGAGCCGCGCCCACAGCCACGGTGAGGAGCTGGGCAGGGGTGGGCCTGGGAGGCATACCAGCGCCATTTGTCCACTTTTTTATGAACTGTGTCCATGTGTGTGCTGTGTTCTCCAGCAGGCTGGGGGTAGCTGGGGGGCAGATGCCTCAGGAGACTGGGGCACAGAGGAGAGCTGGGAGTCGGTGGACGGGGCGCAGGGTGAGTCCCTCAGGGATCCAGTTAGATTCATGAGGATTAGATATCTTTTCTTATTCTAAAATGTACTCGGAGGGGGGGCAAAGAAAATGACGAGTCTTTGTGTTATCCTCTCCACAGGCCTAAGCAAAGCTGAGGTGGCCAAGAAGAAACGCGAGGAGCGAAGGAAAGAGTTGGAAGCCAAGCGTGCAGAGCGCAAGGCGGTCAAAGGTCCCCTCAAACTGGGGGCGCGGAAAATTGACTGAGGATTATGAGACAAGAAAGGAAGGAACATGGAGCGATAAGACTTTGACCTTTAACTCTTCCTCAGGGAGTGGGGAAGTATGGAAGGTGCTACATTCCATCATGAAAGGGAGTAGACAGGACAAACATGGGGAGAGGGTTAGGAGGATGGGAACGATATGGACCTTGCCACATGGTGCTACTAAGTGCACCCTGGCTTAAAGAGGAGGCAGAATCGTGTCCCTGTATTCACAAAGTTTGAGTAGCAGTGCATATCTGGGATCAGTTCTTTGTCATGAGATTACACAGATAGGAGGGAGGCCTGATCCCAGAACAGCACTTAGACTCACGGTGAATGCAGTCCTGTGTTTGACCTGGCGACACGTGCCACGAGGCGAGATCAAGAGGACTATTCTCAATATTGATCACACATTGCTCATCTGTTTTTAGATAAACCCACCATAATGTTGACATTGTAAAGTGTACATATGCACATTTGTCTGAAAACAACCAAGAATCAAAAGTTTGTTTTTAAAGATGAATATATATACATATATACATATCTATATCTATATATATATATATATATATCCCAGTATAGGAATATAAGTGGGTAGATGCTGAATGTTCAATTCATTACATTCACATACTACACACAGAATGGGTTATGAATGTTTTAGAGCAACACATGACAGATGAAGACTAATACAAGTCTGTGCATGCGTGGAACTGTATGTGTGAACTCAGCTACCAATCAGTTCACTATTGTACCTCCCTAAGAGGGTCAGTGATGGTCTCTGTTTTTAGAATGGATCTACAGAATTACACACCTGGACCCATTCACAAGCAGTGGGGTGTTACATCATGCTTCATCATCATGCATCATTTCAAAGAAGACACGAACATCCCTTCCTGTATGGATTCAAGTCACAATCTTGTCAGTCATACAAGTTCAGCACCGTGATTCTTTGTGAGGATGGTTGTATGCGGGGGTGGGTAACGACAAGTTATTTCCATTGGTCTTTATTTGTGCCTTTCTTTGATGGCAGCACTGTTCAGGGGTGCCAGTGGCCAGGTGATAAACTGTATGCTGTATGTTTATGTTGCACATTGAGAGGTTTTATTTTGATGTTTTGTTCAGTGACAAAATAAATAGACAGTGGGGGAACGGATGCATTATTTTGTAAAGTTGGGGAAACTTATGTACAATGTAAACTCCAAAAGAAAAATAAACTATGCCAACTAAATTTAAGTGACTAAAAAAAAGGCAAATAGAGGAGTAAACTATTGCCCACAGTTTCTGATTGTTAGAATTTAACATGTTCAAGTTAATACAATTCCACCTAATTTAGGGTCAATGGAGTTTTTCACCCAAAACACATTTCAAAATGACAAAACATCTAGTGACTCATGGTACAATATTTATTTGAAAATTTAAAAAGGTTAAATCAACTCATTTTAATCAACTGCCATCATGTTCAGTCATTCAATCAAAAGATTTACATTGCAATCCCTGCCAGCTAATATACAAAATCAAGTGCTCCATGTATTACGCATTAATCAATTTCAAGAGTTTGGGAATAATGTTTGGAAAACTACGCTCAGATGAGTAAAACAGTGATGGCCAGCAGTAATGTAATATGAGTAGTGCAGTGAGAAGCATTTTTGTTCACTTCAAAAGGATAATGCTTAATAGAACAGTTTTCGAACGGGGCATTTGATGGTTATACCTTGCTACCTCCACATGGGTGCTGAGGCTTGCAGATGAGGAAAAAAAGCACATTATCATTTGTGGTTGATATCACTGTCATTTATTTGACTTCTCCTTCTTCCCACCACTAAAGATGGCTGAAGCTAAAGCAGCAATGCCGAATCCAACCACAGCAGCCACACCAAGCCCCACACCAACCTGCACGGCCGTCCGCACCTGGAATATACACCCAAAAAAACGAATCGCAAAAGCTTGTACATACTACAAGTTCAAAGACAAGATTAGTATAGTGGACCTGGATCAGTACTGTGATAACAAACCTTTCCTGACCTAAGCCTTACCTTCAAAACTAGAACGATCTAAGCTTATAACAGAACCCTCTAATGTACATGTAAAGCACACCCATTTAAGTACCCTATTTAAGTACATTTAGCATCTTTACCTGGCGAGACTCTGACTTCCCATATCTCAGCTCTGTTGCAAAGTGCTCGCAGTTTCCCCTGAAGACACAGAAGGGAAGCTCTGCTCCCACCATGTCCTTCGCCTCTTTCAGGATCAGGTGGACGGGCCTGGGGTCACACTTCTCATCCAGGATATTGTTGATGCTCCACTTGTCGGTCCCCACCACATCCCAGAGCTCCTCCTTCTTCACCTTGGCCTTGTCGTTCATCACTGACATCATGCTGCTAGACCCCGCCCCCGGGCCTTCAGCTGCATGGGCAGCAGAAGAGAGAAATAGGGAGATGAACGGGGGACCGAGGATGGAGAGAGAAGGGGGTAGAAAATCACTTAGAATCCAATTGTCTAGTAGTTTAGTCAGGTACTGTGTAAAGATAATTCTGGTCTATATTTGAGTGCCCAAAAAAGAGATGCGATTATTATTTATTTTTTACAGGGAGGTGCCAAGTGAACCACGGAGCCATCTCCAATGTACACAGCCCAATGCTGAAAGTTCCCACGGTCAATCTCAATTAGGTCTCCTGGCTCCGGCTTCTCATCATACTAGGGCCACATGGAAAAAAAATAAACAAACATTTTGCTCAATTGCACAGTGTTGTTAAATTGTTCATTCAATAACATTACACAAGTCATTGACAAATTGTTTATAAACTTACTAATGTTGGAGCCATTGATGTTCCTCTGTCTGCTTTTAGTCCTCTGATTCCTATATGAGAAACTTATCATAGGATTTTTTATCATAGGTTTCTTTCCTAAACGGTCTGAAAAGTGACCTAAAAAATAAACCATAAACTCAAAAATAAACTATAAACTCTACTGTCTTATTTGACTGTTTCGGTTTTGTTTATGGATTACATTCAGTAGGCCGACAATGTCATTCAATTTACTAAATAGGTCTCTTTTTGTAAAGTTCATGTGCTTTAAGTGTTCATTAGCTTGTACTAGTAGAGTTTCAGGTTGACTGATATGAACTGTAATTTCCTTTTTATTATTCAAAGCTTTCATTAGACATGGCGCAAAAGCTAGCTATCTATGGTTCATTTGCAAAACCGCATTTTCAGTTATGCTACCGTACTCATTTCGCAGATGCTTTTATCCAAAGCGACGGTCAAACACTGCACATAAAAGCACTGTTCTATAGTTTTGCATTACAGTATGTGGCAAAGAACAGGCTGCTAGTTATCAATAGTCCTAGTTGGTCCGTCTGTTTACATTCACCTCGAACTCCAGTGCGTAGCCATCTTAGATAGCTGGTTAACATAAGTTAGCTCCTTCATAATAACACAACTTCACAAGATTTACTCAACAAATCCGAGATAAGTATATTTTGTGACTTTCATTAAGTCACGCTTACCGCAGTCAATAGAAATGTCCACATAGAGCGAGCTGTCAAAGATCACCTGCCAAATGCCAAATGAGGGCTGCAGTCAGCTGGCTGGTGGGTGAGGTAACGGTGAGGAGGTGGAACCTTGCCTCTGACAAATAAACGTTTGTTTGTACACGGACAGTGGGACTGATCTTAGAACAGCACTTACAATCTCGTCATTGAGAACAGTCCTGTCAAGCGAAATGTGCCACGAGAATGAGTCCAGAAGACTCTCATCGACTGTCATGGTAGTCATACTAAATTGAGTAACAAATGAAATTACTTGCAGTATGCGTTATGAATTACTGCAAATGTTTACAAATAAGATGAAGAATCCAAAGCAATCTGGTTCAGTTATTCCAAAGATTTAATGTGCATTCCCTGCCAGTTAACACACTTTCATTATCTATAGATAACATATCTGTTACAATTTGAAGTGTTTTGGAACAAGGGTTGGAAAACTTGACATCACTTTATGACAAATAACAGTTTAACAGTTACAAACAGCATCAAAGGGATGCAATTTGAAAATGTAATCTTGAAGAAGAAGATGACTCAGTTATCAGTTATTGCACATTGAAGTGTTAGAAAAACCCAACATTGACAAAGGTTTGTTAAAGGGACCAACAATATAATCAATCTATAACTTAATGTAGCCTATAATTTACAAGGTACATATTGTGTAATTCGTGTAATTCGAGAACTACAACCTAGCTTATGCTCGCTACCTTCAAGGCAATGGCACCTTCATACGTGGCAAAAAAAGAATATGTCATACAATCTTTTTCCAAGTGCCTATTCTTTGTGTTTTTTCATTAATAACAGTTTATATTCATTTCCACTTCCACCCCTACAAAATAAAACAGGTATTTATTGATCAATTGAATCAGAGGAGTATAGTATAAGTGCTGTTTGAATAATTAATCAATTTGGCTTGCTGGTGAATAGCTGCTTATAAAGCATTCCCATATCTTGTGGATCGTAAATCTTGTTACTGATATTCCTTCTTCTCTTTTTTTCCACTTCCAAAGATGGCTCCTGCCAGGGCGACAATCCCAAAGCCAACCACAGTGGCCACGCCAATCCCCACACCAGCATTCACAGCCTTACGCACCTGGAACACACACAAAAACAAAATGCAACTACTATGATTTTGTTCTCTGAAGTGATTTGCTGAGTAAAGTAGACATGGACCAGTGCTGTGATGAACAGTCAGGGCTTTGAGTCTTGAACCACTCTGAACCACTCTGAACTCCATCCTGTCCTAATCTACTAGGATCCAGGTCTCGTATCGACCCTATTTAAGTACATTTAGCATCTTTACCTGGCGAGACTCTGCCTTCCCATATCTCAGCTCTGTTGCAAAGTGCTCGCAGTTTCCCCTGAAGACACAGAAGGAAAGCTCTGCTCCCACCATGTCCTTCGCATCTTTCAGGATCAGGTCGACGGGCCTGGGGTCACACTTCTCATCCAGGATATTGTTGATGCACCACTTGTCGGTCCCCACCACATCCCAAAGCTCCTCCTTCTTCACCTTGGCCTTGTCGTGCATCACTGACATCATGCTGCTAGCCCCCGCCCCCGGAACTTCAGCTGTAGGGTGAGAGGAGAGATATGAGGGAAGGGGTAGAATCACTCATAATTAAATTGTCTACCTCAATTGTTCAGGTACTGCTTATGGATTATTCTTATCTTGACCAGTTTGTCCATCTCTCAGATAAGAGATTACTTACAGGGAGGTGCCAAGTGAACCACAAAGCCATCTCCAATGTACACAGCCCAATGCTGGTAGTTCCCACGGTCAATCTCAATTAGATCTCCTGGCTCCGGCTTTTCATCATACTAGGGCCACATGAAGGAAAAAAGTTACAAAATAGCCAAATATTTAGACATCCTAATTTATCAGACTGAAATAATTAAATGTATTCATAAAAATCGTTTTTTCATGATTATTTTTACATTAAATCATAAACTTACTAAAGTTGGGGCCATGAGTGTTGCTCTGTTTTCCTGGTCTACAGTGGTTTCGATTTCGAAATTGTTCAGACTGTAAGTAAGAGATTAGCTCAGATCAAAGCTCCTCTTTTGATAACGAAGCAAATTTTAGACAGCTGTAAGGCCATTTTGACAAATTAATTTAACAGTAGAAACACACTACTAATATGCACTGATGGTAACCATGATCACCAGTAGTATTATTTAAAATGCCCTCTGCTCTGATGAAAGTGATGTCAGACTGCTCATGAGATTGGGCAAATATCTTCAAGCATTTACACAATCTCTGGTTATCCCATGAGGATATATTGAGTAACTGGAATAGGAACCAGTTTCTACTCAAAATACCTCAACATGTAAAAAAAAAAAAAAGCCTAATCCCGTGACAGTCAGCTAGCTATGGCTACAGTGCAATAGCACATACAATTCTGTTTTACATCAGCCTCCGTCCTGGAAAGTGCTAGTTGGGTAACGTAACACATAATGACAACATCATATATCGGAGATTGGTTGGGTAACGTGTGTATCTTTTCACATAACAAAATCATAAATCGGAGATTGGTATAGCTTTTGACTTTCATCTGTAGTTGCTCTTACCGTTGCCTCGGTTTTACGGCGTCAGTTTATCGCAAGCTTCTGTTCTGACTGTAGTAAGACTGCCTGACAGCTCTGAAGTCAACAACAAACCAATAGGCGTTCCCTTCGATTATTTGCTGTTGTTGACGTAATTACTTTGCCTGTGATCTTTTTATGAAGGAAAATAAAAAAAATATATATTATTTTTTCATTTACGAGTATAACATCGTGGAAAAACTCAAAACAATTCATATGTATTTTTTTCCTCGACCCCCAGAGGTAAACTGTGGAATTGTTCGTTCCCACTAGATGGCAGTAATTAAATCAGACGTGTTCTTTCGCTGTTTGCGTTTACCATCGAATATAACAAAAGAAGAAGTGTACCATCGAAGAAGCGGGACTTCCGTCTTTGGACAACCGTTTGCGATTTTGTCTGAAGTATAATCAAACTACACGACATTTAATGTAAAATATTGAAACATTTTTGTGTGTAAGCTGGGAATAGATGTTTATGTGAATTTTCAAAGTGAAACAATCAAACGATGTCTACCGTTTTTGGTAGTACTACTATGAAAGCCATGCAGACTCACAGTCATACGACGCAAAATGTATTCAGGTGAGAAAATCGCCCAGTCACTAGCGGTCCTACATCAGTATGACATGGTTAACATTTCAATAATGTATCTTGACTTGACTACATCTGTTGTTGAAGTCTGTCATCATGATATTTCAAGAGCTTGGGCTAAATGTATTTGAACTTAGTATTCAGCTTTTGCAATATTTTCTTTTGCAATGTTTTTAATATATATATATCTACCATATTTGCTATCTTGTATATGTTCAGCCCTCAGGAACTTTCTCTGGAGATCAAGTCCTTCATCAGTGGAGTAGACCAAAACCAGGGTCGGAAACTTAGCGTTCGTGAGCATGCCCGCTGTGCCGTGCGCCTGTTGCGCTCCGTCCCCGCCTGTCGCGGTGCTGTGCTTGAGCACCTGAGGGGCGTATATGATGAACACGTCTCCGCCTTCCTGCACCACCTGGAAATGGAGGGAGACGGCAACTCCGCCCACAGCTCCAACCTGGAGGACGTGATCATGGAGGTCCACGGTGTGCTGTCAGAGTTCATCCGCCTCAACCCCCGAGCCTGGGCACCTTTGGTGTCATCCTGGGCTGTTGACCTGCTGGGCCAGCTGAGCAGCAAGCATGCCGGCCGCCGGGCTGCCCCTCACTCCTCCAGCCTCAACGAGCTGCTGCAGCTGTGGATGTCCTGTGCCGCTACTCGCTCTCTTATGGAGGCCTACTCCCAGTGCCTGGCGGCCATGTTGGCCTGGTGCCCAGACGCCTGTGTAGATGCTCTGCTGGACACGTCAGTCCAGCACTCCCCGTACTTTGATTGGGTGGTGGCCCACATTGGCTCCTCCTTCCCAGGCACGATCATCAGTCGAGTGCTAGCCTGTGGCCTCAAGGACTTCTGCTCCCACGGTTACCCGGGAGACAAGCTCGGTCAGGGGGGAGCAGATAAGGGTAGCCGAGTGCCGAAGATCGGCTCTGTGGTGGGCATCCTCGGCCATCTGGCGGCGCGACACTCGGACAGCATCCGGCGAGAGCTGCTCAGGATGTTCCAAGACAGCTTGAGCCCGCCCCCTATGTCCAGCTCAGGCTCCTCCTCCTGGGAGAGCTCCGCCCAACTCCGCAGGGCCACAGTGCCATTCCTCCTCCAGCTGGCGGCGCTGTCCCCGTCTCTCCTTGGTGCTGTGTCAGCAGAGCTGGTGGAGTCTCTGAGGCCGCCCGTGCTCCTCCAGCTCCAGGTGGCGCTCCAGGGCCTGCCCCGGGATGAGCTGGACAACATGCTGGGCCTGGCCGTTCACCTCATCAGCCAGAGCCCCGCCGGTGGTGCCCGCGTCCTACGCTTCCTGGCCGACACCGCCACCCCTGCCTCCGTCATCATCTCGGGCCCTACGCCCTCCCCCAACGAGGGGGTCCGCGAGGCCTGCGACCGCCTGCTCCAGATGCTCCTCCTGCACCTCCACAAGCTGGTCTACAACCGTCCTGAGGGGGCTGAGGTCAACCCCCACTCGTCCGCCGCCCAGACCCGCCGCGTGGTCCCCTTCCTTGAGGAGCTGCAGTCCCACGTGGGGGAGCTGTGTGCCGAGACACTACGGCTGGAGAGGAAGCGGCATCTCTGGCTGCACCAGCTGCTGTGTCTGCTGTCCGTGTACGGCGGCCCCAGTGTAGCCACAGAGGCCCTCTGCCAGCTGCTCACCCAGGCCCGCAACCCAGAGGAGCTGGCCCTGGCCTGGCAGCTCCACAGCCCGCTCTCTGCCTGCCTGCCCGGCCTCCTGCCGGCAGCAGTGGCCCGCTGTGTGGCCCAGATCCACACCCACACCCTAGGGCCCCGGCAGCTCCGGCAGCTGTTGCTCAACCTGGCGTCCGCCATGCAGAGCCAGGAGGAGGAGAGGAGAGGGGCTGGAGCTGGGGGCGCCCAGGCCTCCATGGCGGTGCAGGTGGGGGCGGCGGTCTCAGGACACCTCCACAACTTCTGCCCACTGCTCCTCCACGGGGACTCGGGGGTATCCCACGCTGCCGTGCGGCTCCTGTCCTGCAGCCCTCTCCCCCGCGCAGCTGCCCCCGCCCATCTGCTGCTGGTCTGCAGGGCCACCGTCACTCACTTTTTCCTGGCCCTGCGGCGGAGAGGAGAAGGAGGGAAAGGGAGAGATGGAGGACAGGTGGGAGAGGCGGTGAACTGCTCGGTGAGCCTCTTGTCTCGGCTTGCGGCCTACTCCTCGCTGACCCTCAAATGTGTCCTGCAGCAGCTGGTGGAGGGAGCCCTGCACAAAGGCAATTCAGACCTGTTTGGAGGGCAGACAGAGGAAACGGGTGTGGAGACCCCCGTCTCCATGGCCCCGACCCAAGACCTGGGAGCCTCTCTGCTGGACATCAATTGCAAGTTTGGCACCACAGTCAACTTCTCCGGCAGCGTGTGGTCAGTGTTCCATGCTGGTGTGATTGGTAAAGGGCTGAAAGTCCGCACGGCCAAGCCCCATCCTGACCCAGCCGGGGTCATTCAGAATGTTCAGACTCTCCTGGCAGTCACCGTTCAGTGCTGCAGTGCCCCTGGAGTGTCGGGGGGAAACGGCAGCCTCAACAACGGAGGGCATCACCCAGCCTCTGACCCCGAGGAGCCGCCACCCATCAGTGCAGAGGCTGCCAAGGTGGTTGCCGTGACGCTGGTGGAGAACATCTGCCCAGACGTGGCCAACGGAGAACTGTCATGGCCGCCGGAGGAGCACGCTCGCACCACCGTGGAGAGAGACATCCACATCCGACGATGTTTCGAGGCCCATCCCGTGCTCTTCCCCCTGCTGCACGTTGTGGCTGCTGGCCGTCCAGCCCTCTGCTACTGTTCAGCGGTGCTCCGAGGCCTGCTGGCCACTCTCCTCGCCCACTGGGAGGCTTCACGGGAGGCTTCGGCCGTGGACTCTCCCTGGCACCTCCAGGCCTCTTGTCTGCTGGTGTCCTGCATGGGTGAAGGCCAGCTGTTGCCCCCTGTACTGGCCAATGTCCATGAGGCTTTCCCTTACTTGACTCCCTTTGAGGTCAGGCTGCTCCTGCTGGCTGTGTGGGAGTATGTGAGGGGCAATGGTCCAATGCCCCAGAAGTTTGTGTTCAGCTCAGAGAAGGGCCTGTTTTGCAGAGACTTCTCACGGGATGGAGATGTGGCCAGATATGTGGCGCCTATCCATAGTGTCCTGCATAAAAACATTGACCGTCTTGGCCACCTGTGCTGGCGCTTTCAACTCTGAGAGAAAAATGGAAAGAACAGATGGAGGGTGGGACTGAACTGTAGGCAAGGGAAAAAACTGAGTTAAGGAGGGATAGTAAGTGAATGCAAGTAGGAGGAAGGTTGTGATTGTAGAAGACTGGGAATTGTGGGGGTGTTGCTTTGCAATGTTCAGTATTTGGTTGTTCCTCTCGCCTCATCTAGTTCTGTACCTTAATGTGTCTATTCATTTTTGTTTTTTGTTTTATAACATACAAGTATTTTCTAACTTGCTGTTACTGTGAAAATGCTACTGTCACAATAAATGACCACACAATGACAAATTGGCCTATTTTGTCTTTTTATTTTTTTTATTTTACTGAAATGCACATCAAATTGAACATGTATGATAATCAACGCATTCAACTACAATATAAGGCCTAACCTTTCCATGTGTATTCTTTAAGTGTGTGTGTGTGTGTGTGTGTGTGTGTGTGTGTGTGTGTGTGTGTGTGTGTGTGTGTGTGTGTGTGTGGGTGGGGGGGGGGGGGGGGGGGGGATTGTCGGTTCGTCCCATGCTGACGTGTCAGATCCAGAGAAGATAAAGATATACACGAAACAAGATATTTGCCCAATCCTAGACAACTGATGAAATATTGAAACGTATTTCGTTAATCCATGATTGTGAAATGACACATGCGTTTTTTCCCAAAGAAATGTAAATATGTACATATACAACATATATTAAGGAGTATTCAACGTCGATGATAAAAACGTTTTCAAGTTGGTTTTGCGTAATCTTGTTTTTCAAGCGAATCTTTGATGGTGCGACATGAAACAGGGCTGGACCAAGGTTGAAGCATAATCAAGATGGCCGCCTTCATAGAAAGGTAAGACAATGCAGTTCCGCGGCTTTATCGTGTAATTAGTCACTATCATATATGCTGTGCGGCCATGTTATTTTGGCGCTAGATTTATATGTCTATATGCTTGCTGCAGTTCTAAGTAGACTTCCAAGTTTTCTTTATTCAGGTTAATTGCCACTGACAAAGTGAACCCCCTTCAATTGAGTTACAAGCGGCTTATTGTCGCCAGCGCGTAACGCGCTACGCTGGCTAGCGTAGCTAGCTCTTAGAAATAGAATGATCACAATCTAATTAGCTAGCTAGTCATATGACCATCTGCCTTTATATCTACTAATTTATGAGGTATATTTGCCATTAGTTGTGCTTGGTGAGTTGTCATGACTGGATAGCTTAGTTTTAAATAGTTGCTGACGTTAATGGTCATTATTCTACCAGCTAATTTAGCGTTAGCTAACCTAAACTAGCATACTAACGGGATTTGACAGGATGTTAAAGCCGGATTGTAGAAAAGCACACGATGCTAAATAACCATTTCCTGTTGCAGTAGTACGTTTTGTGTGAAGACCATGGTTGGATCTACGACAATTTTAGCAGGCTACCGTTAAATGTATTGTTCAAGTGTCTTTAATCAACTCTGTAGAGGATCATTCATTGAATTATGTCGAAATCATAAAATGACTCTAGTTTTTGTTTGTTAACTAGCTGGGCTTATTGAGTGGTCCGAAGGAGTTCTCGTTCTTCCTCTGACACTCATCCACAACAAAACACACGAAGCGGCCAATCAGCTATTGACAGCTATTGAGTCGATTTATGAATTCCCGGACACATATACAAGATTTTCTGGTCAAAGTGCATTGATGCATTATACAGGAATCTTCAGCGTCGACTACAGCTTGTGGTATTACTATCTTCCCCTCTATCTCTTTTGTTTCTATTCTCAGGATGGGTTATCTCTTGGTTCTGGGGCTGTGTGTCTGCCTAAGTGGGACACGGGCTGTGGATCGTGGGAATTTCAAGACCTGTGATCAAAGTGCCTTCTGCAAGTAAGTCCTCTTGATGTGGTTTGGTTTGCAAAAGAGTTTGTTTTTCCTGCATAGCACATCAGTCATGTGGCCAAAGTTAATGTGCATGTGTGTGTATCCAGGCGTCAGCGAGCATTGAAGCCTGGACAGTCCCCCTACAGGGCCTTGCTGGAGACAATGGAGCTCACCAACACCAGACTCACCCTTCAGCTTATCAATGACAACAACAAGGTCTGTTACACACACACACACTGAATATACAATCTCACTCATGGTTTAATGGAGTGATACTATACATGTTGTATGTTTTCTCATCGTGTACTCTGGAGGGAGCTCACTCTTCACCCTCATCTTCTTCACCACACAGGTGCGTCTGTTGCTGGAGCTCTACCGTCTCCAAGGCAACATGACAAGGGTGAAGATTAATGAGCTGAAGCCCCTGAAGCCTCGCTTTGAGGTCCCAGACGTGCTCATCCAGGAGCCTCCCACTGAGCCGTAAGTCCCCTGACTGCCCCCTGGGGGCTGGAGGTAGAAAAGCTCCACATGAGTAGAACAACAGCTGTGGGATCAGGGAACAACTACAGAAGAGACAGGAATTTGGTTTTGTAAAATACAGAAAGGGGCCTGGATAAAAATGTCTGGCAGATTCTGTATAGTTTTATAGTCTTGCGTGTGTTTGAGTGCACCTTGCATGTGTTTGTTTTGGGTTTATCATTCTGTGTCTCTGTTTCCTTCCTCCCCTGCTTCCTGCCAGAATGTCTCTCCTGTCTCAGGATGAGAATGGGGTGGTTCTGTCTCTGGGGACAGAGTCCCAGAGGGTCATTGTTAGTGCCCACCCGTTCCGATTAGACATCATGGAGGGGCGGGAGGTGCTGATGTCGCTCAACTCGCGTGGGCTGCTTGCCTTCGAGCACCTGAGGATCCGCAAAGACACGTAAGACACGCTCGCTCTCTCATCCTCACTCCCCAAGCGGCCGTTTCTTAGTGCCATGTCTCCATGTTTTCTTGTGGTCACACGATGCATGGTCCTCATGTTTTCACCATTTCATTTTGTCTTTCTTTTGTCCTCTTTTCCTGCTCTTTTCCTCAACTTCAAGTTTCTCCTATAAGATAACTAAATCATTGGGTAGCATGTGGGATAAAATCAAGTGGGTATTCACTAGGTAGGCTTCATCCCTTAAGTTTTGTAAATAACTGTTTGTGCTTGACAACACTATAAGGCTATGACTCATTACTGTAGATTGGGAATTACAGTGTAGTCCTTATGGGTCACAACGGTAGTGATTTGGGCATGTAATGCCCAGAATAATCTCTTTCAAGCTTTTTCTCCCATGTCTGTGTCCACTGCCCTTCCAAATCACCCTTCTGCTGACCCTAGAAGAGCAGTCTTGTATGTAGTGGCTTGGCTCCCCTAGCAGCAGTGTACTCAAACCATGCTGTACGTTTCTGTCTGGTCTGTGCAGCGGCCTCCGCCGAGGCCAGATTGTGACTGTAGTGCCCTGGGTGTGTTTTACCTCAAATAGCCCCCGTCCAGGGAGTCGCTCCCTTCTCAATCCCCTTTTGTCATTAGAACAAAATCCCAGAGAGCTTAGTTTTTCACAGTAGCACTCCTACATAAAGAAACAGGCAACGTAGCCCGTCAACATGGTTAGGCTTCCTGTGTGCTCCCTCTAGTTGATTTGAGATGAGTAGACTTAGCTGATATTGCTCCAGGTAACAATATAAAGTGGTCTCTGTTTGACTAACCTCCCTCTCTCACTGTCCCTCTCTCCTTCCTCCTTTCCTCCCCTCGCTCTTGTTCTCCTTTTCCCATGAGCAGACAGGCAGACCCTGAGGCCGAGAAGAAAGAGGAAGGAGACCCTGCCAACCCGCCAGCAGAGGACGTAAGGAAACTTTAGAAAACAAACTCCCTCTGTTCTTACTTGCACCTCGCTTTTTCTCTCCTTTCGTTTAGCCTTGTAGTTCACCTTTCTTCCTCTTCCCCCACTTTAATGTTGGTCCCCCCCCCCCCCCCCCCCCCCCCCCCCCTATTGCTTGCTCCATCTTTCAATCCCAGGGAGCAAATGCAGAGGAGGAGAAAGTGGAAGATGGGATGTGGGAGGAGACATTTAAATCTCACACAGACGCCAAACCTAATGGTATTCGCATACACTTCCTTTCTTCTCATTTCCGTTTGGGTGTCTGCCTAGACACCTATGTCCTGTTAAATATTTAAAGGCTGCTCCGCTCTCTCCCCACAGGCCCCTCCTCCATCAGTCTGGACTTCTCTCTGCCGGGGGTGGAGCATGTGTATGGCATTCCGGAACACGCCGATAGCCTCCAACTAAAGACCACAGAGTAAGCAATGAAAACGTTAAGATTCATGCTTGTAATTGCACCAGGAGCAACACTTGTTAACTGACCAGTGTTGTTGTCCAGCCTAAGGCTTTTAGATTTGGCTTGGGGACAGTCATTGTTTGTTCCATTTGTGTTTTTGTTGAAAACAGAATTGTTCTGTGTGTTACAGTGGAGGAGATCCGTACCGCCTGTATAACCTGGACGTGTTCCAGTACGAGCTGTTTAACCCCATGTCTCTGTACGGCGCCATCCCAGTCATGCTGGCCCACAATACCCAGCGCACCAGCGCCATCTTCTGGCTCAATGCTGCTGAGACATGGGTGGACATCAGCTCCAACACAGCGGGCAAGGTGAGACCTAAAAAGGCCTTTCTTTTGTCACATAATGAATGCCCTCACACTTTCTTGCCCCTTACAGTCCCTGGTAATGTGGCGCCCATACACACACTATACTTCCACAAACACCAATGTCAGGCAAATAAGACTCTCTCTCACACGCACACAGACCCTGACACACACTGATGTCTGTGGGTTGTGTTTAAACAGACCGTGTTTGGCCAGATGCTGGACTACGTGCAGGGTTCCAGCGAGACGCCACAGACGGACGTGCGCTGGATCTCTGAGAGCGGCATCATCGACGTCTTCATCATGCTGGGCCCCACCCCCTCCGACGTCTTCTCCCAGTACGCCTCGCTCACAGGTTAGACTCCTCCCCCTTCGCCACACACAATCATTCCAATCTTTTTGTAATCCGTGTCTAGTTTGACAGTCCAGTCTGGAACGGTTTGACATGGAGCATTATTATTAGTCCCAGTCAATATTGGACACCTCCACTCATATTTCCCTGTCTGCTCCTTCCCGCCTCAGGGACCCAGTCCTTCCCCCCCCTCTCGGGGCTGGCCTACCACCAGTGTCGCTGGAACTACAACGACCAGGAGGACGTGCGGGCAGTAGACCAAGGGTTCGACAATCATGACATCCCCTACGACTTCATCTGGCTGGACATCGAGCACGCTGACGGGAAGCGCTACTTCACCTGGGATCCCCACAAGTTCCCCCAGCCCAAGGAGATGCTGCAGGGCCTGCAGGACAAGAAACGCAAGGTGCACACACGCAAGCATGCACACGCATGCACATCACAAACACACTGACCCAGCAGCCGAGCAGTGACCTGGTGATGGAGTCACGTGTCTATACTTTACTGCTTCTACGTTCAACACATGTATTCATCCTTAATGTTTTCTACCTTCCCTCCCTTCCTATAGATGGTGGCCATCGTGGACCCCCACATAAAGGTGGACAGCAACTATAAGATCCACAACGAGATCCGCTCCCGGGAGTTTTACATCAAGAACAAAGATGGCGGAGACTACGAGGGCTGGTGTTGGCCTGGTACGTCACCCCACAAACTGAGCCTTAATTACATCACAAAACAATAGGCTTTTGACAGAATACATTTTACTGTCATAGAGCATAGGACAGAGGTGTTTAATCTCTCTCTCCTTCCTGTCCAGGTAATTCTGGCTATCCAGACTTCACAAACCCAGAGATGAGAAACTGGTGGGCCAGCATGTTTGCCTATGATCAATACGAGGTCAGAGACTCTACCTCCTCAGCCCCTCACGTACACACTTGCTCCCATCTTTAACACTGACATTCCCTCCACAACCTCGCTCTCAGTCCTCGGAGGTCTCAGTTTCTCACCCCTCTCCCGGTTCCCCAGGGATCCATGGAGAACCTATACACGTGGAATGACATGAACGAGCCGTCTGTGTTTAACGGCCCGGAGGTAACCATGCACAAGGACGCCATGCACGGAGCCTGGGAGCACCGCGACGTCCACAACCTCTACGGCCTCTATGTGGTGTGTGTCTGTCTGTCCGTTTCATGCCTAAAACCATACCTTTTCACCTTAGATGTGGACCTTTTAATGGATGACTGATAGGGGTGGGAATCTTTTGGTACCTCAGGATTCGATTCAAAACGATTTTTGGGGTCACGATTCGAAGCAAAAAAATCGATTCCTGATTTTTTATGTTTACAATTTTGAAAGTTTGTAATCAAATTTCGATTCAATATATGCTTAAATTTTATTGAACGATGTTTGACGTTTGTGAATCAATATGAATTGCTAGAAGACTAAGTTGCAATTCAAATGCAAATCGATTCCCACCCCTAATGACTGAGTTGTTAAGACGTCACCAGAGCTAATGCAGGTAGACCATAGTTTGACCATGATGTCAAAGGATGCATGCTTTGAAACGGTGCCGGGTGACGTGTCGTCACCTGACTTTGTCTTCCCCTCTCAGCACATGGCCACGGCAGAGGGTCTGATCCAGCGCTCGGGCGGTGAGGAGCGCCCGTTCGTCCTGACCAGAGCCTTTTTCGCAGGGTCTCAGCGCTACGGTGAGTCCCACCCTAAACGACTGGAGGCTGTGACTTAACACCTGTCGGACTCTAACGTGTGTGTGTGTGTAGGTGCCGTATGGACTGGTGACAATGCAGCTGAGTGGGACCACTTGAAGATATCCATCCCCATGTGTCTGAGCCTGGGGCTGGTGGGAGTGTCACTGTGCGGAGGTAAGATGACCTGTGATGACCCTGTTCCCCTCTCCAACCTTCCTTCCACTTCTCTACCTGTGTGCCTCGCGATGGGCTGGAAAACACGCGCACGTTAAAACACAGACCTCCATCAACATCCTGCTTCGTTCGTCCTCCCCTAGCCGACGTGGGCGGGTTCTTTAAGGCGCCCAGCTCGGAGCTGCTGGTTCGCTGGTACCAGACGGGGGCGTACCAGCCGTTCTTCCGTGCCCACGCCCACCTGGACACGCCCAGGCGGGAGCCCTGGCTGTTTGGGCCCGAGAACACGGCGCTGATCCGGGAGGCGGTGCGTGAGCGCTACGCCCTGCTGCCCTACTGGTACCAGCTGTTCTACCACGCCCACCGCAGCGGGGAGCCCGTCATGAGGTCGGTTCAGCAACAAGACAGGGACGTGTGTGTGTGTGTGTCTGTGTATACCTACGCTCGCCCTAATCTACCTCCCCCTCTTCTGTTCCAGAGCTCTGTGGATAGATTATCCTCAGGACACAGCTACGTTCTCCATGGACGACCAGTTTCTGCTCGGTGAGTTCGTCAAGCATGATAAGATCAATCAATGCAGTTTTGTAATGCGGACAAACTCTGCCGGATTGACTGCTTGGGATATAGCAGTGAAGCCATTGCCATGGGTCTCATTCTACCCATGCTTCCCTTTGCTTCAGGGCGGGACCTTCTGGTGCATCCCGTTACGGACGAGGGGTCAAGGGGAGTGACAGCCTACCTGCCCGGAAAAGGAGAGGTGGGGAACCTAAAACAAGACAATCATGACAATATTAACAACGTAGTTCCTCTTACAGAAGGGTGTCTCTGACAAAGCCATGCTAGTATTGGGGACTAAAAACTCAGGAAGATCATATGAAGGTTGTACGATGTAACTGGACTTGGACCTATCCCCTCAGGTTTGGTTTGACGTCCACACATTCCAGAAGCACAATGGAGAGCAAAACCTCTACATCCCCGTCACCATCAGCTCCGTAAGAGACAGCGTCCACACACACACACACCGCCGCTGGCTGACACACACACACACACACACACGGTCACACCTCTAATCGTGGGGGTCTGCGGTTCCCAGATCCCGGTGTTCCAACGTGGTGGTTCCATCATTCCCAGGAAGGTTCGCGTACGCAGGTCCTCCAGCTGCATGGAGAATGACCCTTACACCCTATATGTGGCCCTCAGTCCCCAGGTGACACACACACACATTCTTTCATGACTTATCTCTCCATCTCTTCTTTCTTTCTCACGCATGCATCCGTGCACACCAGTGGCATACACTCAGGACATGCAAAGTGGATGGCAGGAGTAGAGGGAGTATTTGGGGGAGTTGTGTGAACACGCCGTGTGTTACAGAGGACCGCCCAGGGGGAGCTCTACATAGATGACGGTCACACCTTCAACTTTGAGAAGAAGGAGTTCATCCACAGGAGACTCTCATTCGCCAATAACAAGCTCTCGTCCAGGTGTGTACAATTCTTACGTCTCTAGCTACCGTATCTTTTTCTCTTTCTCTCCCTCTCTATGCTCTTTCTCTCTGTCCTCGCCTGAGAGTTTGAGGACGTTCAGAATTGATCAGCACTGTCAACCATGTAGAAGTGCCAGCATTATCTTCAGTATGGATGTAGGGCCTAATTTTCCTTATGTGCTCCTGCAGCAACCTTGCACCAGACGCCCTGTTCTCCACTCCCTCCTGGGTGGAGCGCATCCTCATCTTGGGGGCCAGTAAGCCCAGCAAGGTCATCCTGAAGACTGCCGGTGGGTGTCTGTCCCAAACCTTGAGCACTCAGTCCACCAGAGAAATACATTTCCACTACTTGAGATTGCCAAGTGGACATTTAAACAACTAAACAAAACCAAAAATGCTTGACCATAGTTTGACATGCTTTTGAGTGAGTGATGTATATAAGAGACCTAGGTGGTTGTAAACACACACTGCGTTTACATGGATTTGAATTACTGGCTTATTTGGGGCCGTTTGCATTCGCAGTACTCCTATTGTCATCATGCACGAAATGTATGATGAGGGACGTTGCTTCAACTCCATGTTCGCCGTCTTTCTCGAAATGTTGATGTTGTTGTTGTTGTTGGTAGTGGTGAAGAGGTCAAGCGGAAAGGGCTGATTCACCTCTAGTTGTAATGAAAACAGCGCCACGTATCGTACTGGGATATGACATGCTTTTGGCTAAAGATTCGGTTCATTCACTGCCATATATATATTATATCGAATTGATACCATCATGTAAACGCAGTGACTGTGTTTTCTCTCTCCATTTCATATAACTCTTAAGTTACACTGATCTACTACTCTAGGAATGCCTACTTGATGCCTAATCCCCTTTTTTTCCCAGATGGCAAGGAGAGACAGCTGGAGTTTGACTTTGATGCCTCCATGTCGGTTTTATCCCTTCGCAAGCCGGGAATGAACGCAGGGGAGGACTGGGTTGTGATGCTCCAGTAACCATGGAAACGAAGAGGGTAGAGAAGATAGGCAAGGCATGACAACTGGACTGAGGAGATTGACAGAAGATGTCTGAAAAGATGTGGCACATCTGACTAACCAAGAAATGCACACACGTTACACCATACCATACACCTCCTGCACTCTGGCCGTCTCGTCCATGTCTGGTTTGCATTAACTCAAACTGTAGAGTTTTGTCAACTTACTGAAGCGTTACTAGATACTTTTTTATTGTTTGTCCATTTAGTTTTGTAGGGAAGACAAAATGATTATTAATGATTATGATATCATTGTAGAGGCTGCACTGGAGATTTAACCCAACAAACAAAAAAATATTCCGCTACTAAATTAGCCAGCTGGTATGACTCGGATCTCAAAGACAATTGAATAACTTGATTTTCAAATGAAGGCGCATGTTCACATTTATGAGACTGGGCTTATCTGCCACCTTTTTAATTACGTAGTTAATTCTTGTTTGTAGTTAATTCATTCCATCCACACCTTTTTAGTACTTATAATGCAACAAAGTGGATCTATCTTTCTGCTCACCTCAACACGTGCCACATTTCATTTGTTAGATTTTTAGGGAACATCGCTTAACAATGCTGTGACCAATTATGTGGATGCTTCATAATGTTCTGTGTGTGCTTTTGTATTGCAATGGGATGTAACAGTCCTCTCAGCTGTAATTTAAGGCCAGTTAATTCCTTTTATCAAGATTCCTTTTCCTTCATTTTTTTTCTTCTCCTAAATTTGACTCAAAGTTGTAAGCCTCATTATTTCTGTGCTATTGAATGTGTGGGTTGTAGAAGACAGGCAAAAATGGTGAACAACTACTGAAAAGTTGAACTCATTTATAAAACGTTACTTTGGGAACTGATCAGGGGAATGAACCACTGATATTGCAAACGCTTCATCTAATGTTTTTCAACTTTTGGTTCAGATTTGTCTATCAGTTTTATTAACTTGATTCTTATTTTTTGTAATGCACTTGAGGGGAGACATGACTGTTTACCAGGTTTAGGGGATGGGGATTTTAGATTTAGGGGTTTTGGTACAGGCCTATGTTTATGGTTTTCAGGGTGTTCTTTTGTAACTTTCTTTTTTTTGTTCAAATCTAAACCAGAGCTCTTTATTCATTGTCAGAGATGCAGAGAGATGTCTACAAGGACCTGATTAGTGGAGATCAGAGGAATGGACTTTGGGGGTGTATGACCTTCTGCCATAGATTCATTTAAAATATTTGTTCCTAAATGTTGAGATCGTTAGAATGTTGCAGCTAACCTGTTGAACGGTGACTATGGAGAATCTGATGAGTTGTGAAAATGCGATGGAAACATAGCAGTGACTTGAGACCAATTGAAATAAACTTGACCAAACCTTAAAGGGTATTGTTTTTTGTATGATTAAAAGTGGAATTTGATTAAAATAAATGTACATTAACAAAATAATTTCAGTTTGCTGTTCTTTGTTTTATTAATAGTATCGAGTGCATACGAAACGTTGGACAAGGACATTTTAGGAATAGGAAGCTGAGGACTTTTGTCGCATTCTAGTGACGTAAACTAACACTTTCAGTCATGGCGGCAGAAGGTTCGGAAGACTTCAGCAACAACGGGGAACTCGGGGATCCTTCAGGTTGGCAACAATAATCGATTAAACTGTAATATAATACTTATGGCGGAACGATGCAAATATATTAACCCTCGTTGTTTGCTGAAAATAAGTTAATTGTGACAATATCCGCCAACAGAGCAACGTAAACATGCACAGACGGATAACGCCGTTAGCTAGCCTAGCTACATAGCTAGCTAGCCAGCCGCGCATTAGCCATGACCGAGTTGACACGTTTTTTGGCTCCAATGAATGAAAAATAGTGGCCTCCCCCTCAAACATTTCTTTACACCTTGGTTATTGTTAGCTTTTAATATGTTTCATAGCAACTTACCGTCCACTATGATTGTTGTATATGTTGTGTGATCAAGTAAAACAAAAATGTTATTACTAGTTAGCCAGTTGGCTAAGGATCTTGTGGTATACGAACACCGCTGAACCGTACGTTACTGATAGCTTTAAGTTCAACTCATTTGCTCATCAACGAACTTCTTATTTGACAGCTCCGGAGGTCTCGGAGACTTTCGAGTCTGCAACAGACATGGCTGTTGATTCCGAGGAGAACGCAGGCGGTGAGCTACCCGAGGTGGCGCCAGCCCCAGATCCAAATGCATACACCATGCCTCCGGCCGAGGAGGATGATGAAGGGGAGTTGCCAGTGGACTTTGACCGCCTGTGGAAAGCGGCCCACGACAATCCACAGGATTTCTCAAGCTGGACTGACCTGTTGCAGTACTGCGAGCAAGAGGTTGGAGAAATGTACAGCATCAGGCTGGATATTGTGTATGATACGTAATTTGAAGATTAATGATATGTATTGTCACTTAACAAGTATGAGGTTAGAAACAAGATAATACTGGTCACAGAAGTGTTAGTAAACCATGTTTATGCAGTCGAAGTAGGACCACAGCCCCACTGTGGTCATCTACAGAGATGACCAGTTCTCAAAATGATCTCAATGTTTTTGAGTAATTAACTAACTGAAGACAAATAATGACTAACACTTACGTCCCTTATGTCTGCAGAGTCACATGACTGCTTCTCGGCGAGCTCTTGTAGCATTTCTGGCCCGCTATCCACTATGCTATGGTTACTGGAAGAAGTATGCTGACCTGGAGCGCCGGGCTGGATACACCACCAAAGCAGAGGAGGTAAAGGAGGAGGGGCTTGGTCGATCGAAACGAACGACCCCGCTCAGAATATGTGATGTGATCCCTAAACCGTGTAGTCTCTGGTGTTCCAGGTGTGTGTGCAGGGATTGCAGGCCATCCCTCTGAGTGTAGATCTGTGGATCCACTACATCAACCTGCTCCTGGGCACCCTGGATATGAACCAGCCAGAGTCCCCCAAGCGTATCCGCAGGTACACTTCACAACTGATAGTGTATTTACCTAGCAGATGCCTTTATCCAAACACGTACACTTCTAACTCGGCACACACTAAGGTTTGTACAGGCTCATCCACATACATAAATCTGGCACACGCGTAATGCACACCATACACACTCCCACGAGTTGTTGCAGCCCGATCATCCTTGTGCAAGGCTGACTGTCTCCTCCCTGTCTTCCACCAGTGCGTTTGAGGAGGCGCTTGTGGCCGCTGGGCTAGATTTCCACTCAGATCGCCTGTGGGACCTCTATGTGGAGTGGGAGAAGGAGCAGGGGGACATGAGGGCTGCCACGGGGGTCTACGACCGGGCGCTCAAGACCCCTACGCAGCTCTACAGCAGCCACTATGAGAAGTAAGACCACACAGTATACAGTCAGACAGCAATAAGGTAGAATAGCTGGCTGATCACTGGAATCTAGGTTCCCATCCAATTCTCCCCTCTTCTCTGCCACTGCCCCTTCAGATTCAAGGTCCACCTGAACACCAACGAGCCCAAGGAGGTGCTGTCACCAGGGGAGTATGAGGAGCTGTGTGTTGAGTACAGGCAGGCCCTGAAAGCCGAGAGGGCGGCCGCCCGGGCCGAGGGGGGGGAGGAGGAGGAGGAGGAGAGGCCCCCGGGGGAGGAGGAGGAGCCCGCATCCCTCGATGGCAAAGACTCCGTAAGTTAGCCTGGCACACCTAGGAATGTCAGCACTCGTCAGGCAAATCCATCTCTCATCGAGGCAGTGAAGAAAGGGTTTGTTTAGGCAAGTGGCTTTGTTTGTCTGAGGTGTGACCATGCTTGTTGTTGTTCGATAAGGAGGAGATGATGCAGAAGCTGCGAGAGCTGGCCTTGGCTCGCAGAGAGAAGGTCTTCCAGCTGATGGAGGGGGAGGTCAGGAAGCGCTGGAACTTTGAAGATGCGGTGAGGTCCCCCCTGATACACACACACCTAAATATTTGTGCTCACTTACTGACTTTCCTTTTACGATTCTCCCCGAAAACACATACTATGTTGCTCAACCCTGACCTCCTCCCCCTCCTCACTGTACCTGCAGATCAAGCGTCCCTATTTCCACGTCAAGCCTCTGGACCGGGCCCAGCTGCGGGCCTGGCACTCCTACCTGGACTGGGAGCTGACCCAGGTGGACCTGGGCCAGGGGGAGACGGAGACCGAGGACCCCGAGTTCCTGGAGGCCCTGAGGGACAGCGGGGTGGTTGCCGGGGGCGACCGAAGGGTTCGCGTCCTCTTCGAGCGCTGCCTCATCGCATGCGCCCTCTATGAAGAGTTCTGGACTAAGGTGAAGGGAGACTGCCGTTGTTGTACCGAAATCCGTGACCTATCAAGTCTGACCAGGGGTCGCTGTTCTAATGGCAGACAACCACACCTGTGACTTGTCAGCTTGTAGCTTGTTTTTCCATTGGCTCTAATGTGTGTCTGCATGCATGTGTTGTTTTAGTATGTCAAGTACCTGGAGCCTCAGAGCTTGGAGGAAGCGAGGACTTTGTTCATACGAGCATGTGAGGTCCACCTGGCCCACAAACACACCATCCACCTGCAGTGGGCCACGTTTGAGGAGAGGCATGGTGAGAACAAACCTCACACACCCCTACACCCAGTCACCTCCATCGTGCAGTGGCAGGGAAACCCCAGGGCTTCTTCATGTGTTCCTCATCCTTCCTTCCGTTTCCCTCCTCAGGAAACCTGGAGGAGGCCAGGAGAGTGCTGGTGGCTCTGGAGGCTGCCATGCCTGGCCTGGCCGTGGTCCGCCTGCGTAGGGTGGGGCTGGAGAGGCGAGCTGGCCGCACCGATGAATCGGAGGCGCTGCTAAGGGATGCAGTGGCCCAGTCCAAAGAAACGCCGTCCCTCCATGCTTTCTACTCCATCAAGCTGGCCCGCTACCTGCTCAAGCTGCTGAAGAACCCGGGCAAGGCCCGTGGAGTCCTGCAGGAGGCTCTGGAGATCAGCCCGGTGAGGGAGGGGAGGGATGAGTAGCTGCCCAACGCCTTTTGATTTTTGGGCACTAAAATAGCAAAAAGCCTTGCCGGTGCTGTACTGTGAAAGCGGCATAAACTTCTTTAGTAAACACGGATGAAGTATACCATTCAAAACCAGTAGGAGGAAAGGAAAGGTTTGGGGTTAAGCGTGGGGTGCAGACGAACTACAGGAAAGGATGGGGGGTGTGGAGGAAAGGGAGCTGGGTGAGATGGAGGGATAGAGGGGGCTGTAAACTGTCCATTCCTCCCATCTGTCCTCTTCACGCTAACGCTGATCCCATCTTCCCTCCTCCAGGATAACAGTAAGCTGCACCTGAACCTGCTGGAGCTAGAGGTGTCAGGGGACCCCCGTGGCTCGCCTGAGGGGGTGCAGGAATGTGTGACACGGGCACTGGCCGCCCCCCTCTCGCCCCGGACCAAGATCCTCTTCTCCCAGAGAGGCTTGCAGTACGCTGAGGACTATGGGAACTCTGTGCAGAGGTGAGTCAGTTCTGTTCAGAGGTGAGTCAGTTCTGTTCAGAGGTGAGTCAGTTCTGTTCAGCTGTGGACTGTGAACTCAAGAGGGGGGTGACCCAAAATGGGGTTTGTCATGTGAATCCAGTCATTCATCCATGTTTTGCTCTTTCCTTTGCGCCAGTGTGCTGAGTATCTATGAGGAGCACCAGAAGCTCTTGAAGGAGCTGGGCAAGAAGAGAGGAGCGGAGAACGGGTGAGGAGGGGAGGTCATCCGAGGCCGGGGGGGGGGATGACACAAGTTTCATCATTATTAGGAAATATTTGTATTTACCTGGTTCATTATGGGTATGTCAGAAATGTGATTGATTAGTCAAACTGCTGGTTTACTGGCGGTCCACAGGGATGGGGAGGAACCCGAGAAGATGAGTAAATCAGACGACGGCTCTGCAGACCCTGCCCAGGCCCCTCCCACCATGCCTCACGTTCCCATAACCACGCCCCCTCCCCCCATGATGGGCGGGGACATGAGTGGTCAGGGAGGTTATGGAGCATACAACAGCTGGTACCAGGTACTTGAAAGGATTACAGCCTGTCTCTTGTAATATCATAATGCATTTGCTCTAATCTTTATACTTTTCTTACTTGCATAGAACTGTACATACTTCCTAAAAAGCTTCTAATCCATTTTCTTTATTAGCAACCACAATATGGAGGTTACGGTTACCAGAACCCATGGAACTACAATCAGGGCTACTATCCTCCCAGCTAAAGGGGAAGAAAAAGACTGTAACGCACCAGTGAACAGCAGGAAGTCGACCCCTGAGGACGTTTCAGCATTGAGTCTCCACCGCCCAGTCCTGAGCCCATCAACAATCAGCCTTCCTCTCTCCTTCCCTCCCTCCCTTACAGAAATCACCATTTAAAATATCCATGGCCCACAGTCTGGCTTAACCTAACCAGATATGTTGAACAATGATTTAACCTCGAGGGTTGAAGGGAAGGATGGATGGCTGTTTGTAGCCCAGAACACAGCTCTGAATGACTGGACGATCCCATCTCTGCAGGAAACCCCTTCGCTTGTCAGGAACCGGAAGTGTGAGCCAGTCTCAGTCTGATCTCTGAAGTTGTGCGACTGTACATTGTTTTTACAATAACTATTTTTGTATTCTCTTAACATCCAAAAGGCTCCCCCCCCCACCACCCCTCTTGCTCTTTTGATTTTAAGCTTGTTTCTGTCTACTTTGCGCAGTTACTGAAACCTTGCATCATTCCGTACTTAGGCTATTCTTTTTCTAATGTATATAAGGGTGTTTTATAGTGTGGCTATGATGTCCAAGCTCTTCAGTCTCTCATGCAACTGCTGTGTCTTTCTGTACATGTAGCCTATGAATGATGGTGTTCCACTCTGACTTGGCTCAGTTGAATCTTCAGGTCCTGCAGACAAGATGTTGGTCCAGCCATTTTGTGAATGTGAACACGTATCCGACTGTGTGTCTGTCTTGGTGCTCCAGTCACAGGAAGTCCATGTAAGGGTGATGTCACGCTGTACAGTGTGTGTAGTGTACTTAATGCAATAGATTGGCCATAAACTAATAGAAGTAGTGTAGTGGTCTGTGCGCTCTTTAAGAAAAACACTCGCTGTCCACAGGATCGCTGCCATTGCATCTCTCCTCACCTTTATGAATGCCATTCCATTTTGTTTTACTCCAATGCATGCACAGTAGAATTCAGTCACAACACCTGTGTGACTGAGTATCTTTTTACATATTTGAATTCACGTGTGGGCCTCCACTTTTACATTGTTCAATAAAAATGTTAGCAAATGAGATGGCATTAAATTGGAGTTGGGGTGGGTTGGAAAGATGATATTAGTGGTTCATGTGGAAGAATGATCATAATCACCTATTAGACCAGAAATATACCTAAACCATGACTGTATCTTGTGTACTTGATTTTAATGGTAATTATAGGTTTGACTTTATAAAAAACAACATTGTTGTGCTCTAAGTCAGTTTTATTCAAGCAAATAGTGATTTTGTCAATGATCAGTACACCACTAAATTCTTAAATTTACAAACCATTTCCATGTGATGTGTTGCTGTATGGAACCCATGTTAACTCGAGGTCTTACTATATAATCAATGAATTCTTATGAGTTGCTACATAAGAGTCAGATTGAGTTCAACACGGTTTGAGGAAGATCGATTTGTTGTTTATATCAGGACTGTTCCAGAAAACTGCATTGACCGATTGGCCAGCTAACAAAACATTGTAGTGATAAAAAATGATATAGTAATTGACTACAAGACACTTCAGGCCACCAAAATTCTTAAAAATTCTGTCAATGATAAGTTTTATCTTGTTTAGCCAAAGTTGGTTGGCTAACATAGCAAAGCTGCTAGCTGGAACAGTGTCCTGTGTCTTCTGTATTTGTGATGAGTGGAGGAAGAGGTAGGCTCTCATAGCGCCTACTCTCCTAGCTAGCAACTTCTCACTTCTTGGCAACGACCAGCACAGCCGAAGGCACCAAACCTGAACCAAGACAAGAAAGAAGGTGCAGAAATCATCAAAAATATGACCGTAGATTTGTGGGAGAGGGATACAAGTGGCCAAACTAGAGAATGTCTAATAAGAAGCTTAACAGGTTTCAGGATTTTTTTGTTGTTGATTATTGCTTGTTATAAATGCATTTGTTTAAAGTTGGAAGCTTTGCTGTAACATGTACTAGTACAGGCCTGTTGACAGTGGTGGCTCTCTCTCACCTAGCTCCCGTAGTGGTTTCTCCATGTCCAGCTCGGTGTAGACTCGACGGGGGTACGGCGACAACAAAGTGAAGTCCTGCCCCTCGGCTGTGTTGCCGTTCACCTGGATGTAAACTCTCACGGCGGCCAGCGGCTCCTGGGCCTTGAACACGGCGGTGATGGCTGAGCCATCCAGCATTCGCACCTACAGACACAGAATGAGGTGTTTGTGCCAAAGTCTGTCTTAATGGTTAGTTGTGTCCATCTTCTGACTCGAAAAATGTTATTTTCTAATTGGTTACACTCGCCTTACCCAGAAAACGGTATCTCTGGCACATGGGCCCCACTGTCACCACACCACATGGCTCTTACCTGTATCCTGCACTCATCATAATCTTTCTTGGCAGGGGGCGGACCCTGGCTGGTGGGTGAGGGGGGGGTCGGGTCAGCTGTGGGGGAGG
Source organism: Hypomesus transpacificus (assembly GCF_021917145.1). NCBI lineage: Eukaryota > Metazoa > Chordata > Actinopteri > Osmeriformes > Osmeridae > Hypomesus > Hypomesus transpacificus. The sequence continues at coordinate 5,981,903 of NC_061060.1, forward strand.
AGACTGTTGTGCTGGAGGAACCACCTCCGAACTGAGGAGAAGGAGAACAAAATAGACGTTAAGGGAGATAAGTACTTTGGGAGAGATGGATGAAGTCATGACAAATATTGTACTAGATTAGATGAGTACCTTCTGTGCTCTCTCCTCTCTGTCGCGTGCTATCTTATCTCTGACCCTCTGTCTGCATTGAGAGGCAACAACAGAATTGACCATGAACAGTGGAATTCACAGCACACTAGAAATGGGTATAGAGTAGAACATATTAGAATGGATCATACTTGGCCATTTTGTCCTCCATCTTCTCTCTCCTGCGCAGCTCTGCCAGCTTCTTCATCTCATCGTCCTGCAGCTTCTGTTTGATATGCAGCAGCTCCTGGCCCTGCTTCCTCCTCTGCTTCTCCCTCTCCACCTCCTCCGCTCGCTCCCTCTCTCTCCGCTCTTCCTGTTTCACTCGCATCAGCTCCTCTAACCTGAGACAGGCAGGGCCACACACACACACACACAAGTGAATGGAGATGGTACAGAAAACTCAGAGTTCTGAAAGAACCCTTTTTGCCGATGGTTCTGATTTACTGGGAAACACCGTGCTTACAACACCTCCACCACCATTTTCAATCATTTCAATAAAGCCAAGTGAGTATAAGAAAGCTTTGAGGAGTCACTGAAGCTCTCTGACCTCTTTACTTGCTCCCGTTTCTCCTCTTCTGTCATTGGCCGTTTGGTACTCCCATCCTGAATCATGTCAGTCATGTCTCCAGTCTCTCCGCTCTCTGTCAATGGCCGGAGGGTTGACACAGGAGAAACGTGTTATAAATGATGAAGATGTATTAAACTAAATTAGAATCTTTATTTTTAGCTCCATATTTTTGGTGGCTATTTGTCATGAAATATGTTTAGTGGTGTGGTTTAGAGTGTGACATACAAGGAATATGAATGCAATATTGCCCTTAAGACCACCTACCTTCAGCTGTTTGAGTTGAGGGTTGGGCTGGGCTTGGCTGGCTTTCTGTTCCTCCAAGAACATTCCCCACCGGAGGTACATATGGCTCGTCAATGTCTGGGTCACCCTCATGCTCCATCAGCCTGTGGGATACACAGAGACATGGAAAAAATACCAGACAATGAAAAGGAAAAGTCTGGTCATTCTGAAAATGTCAACAGGATCCGACTCTTTACGTATCTTATACTTACCAGTCCATAGCACGTTCAATCCCTTGATTGCCTGTGTGTGCCACCGCCTTTTCTCTGGAGGCAAAGACACATACTCAAATTCACATTTGATTCCAAGTTATAAAACGTAAGTATGATCATTTGGTTACTTTGACTGGTACTTACGCTCTATTCCTATCGAATCCCATTTCCAAAAGGCTGTCAAGCGTCGTTTGTTCTGCCATTTTGCTGAAAAGAAAATGAAAGTTTGTACTTATATTGCTGCCCAGAGAAATTAAATCAGTTTAATGACATGTCATATTTACTTAGAAGCAGGGGGCATAAGAACGGAAAACGTTTCAGTAAACAGAAAGCAATTGGCGATCCAAAGTTAACAAACACAGCTCATATTTTGTTTATATGTTTGTGCCAGGCTCGGCTAACTGTAGCAAGCTAGCTGGCTAGCTAATACATGGCTAATTTCAGGTGGCTAGCCTCTGGCTGTCTACAGAATACTGTATATTGAACAGATTGATCATGTGTAGTGTGGATTATCATTGTATCATGCAAATCATTTTGGCTAAATCTTCTACTGCGTTGTTATTTAATATTAAATAGCATCCTTTGATAACCAGCTACTCACATCGAAGTCAACAGTCGAAACCGCTTCCCTTCCACATGCAAGTACGGAAAGTCGATTTGGACAAGAGACTGCATTTCCAAAACATTCCCATTCACTGTCATTGCTGCCATCTAGTGTACTGACACGGTCAAGTCATTCTCTCTCTCTCTCTCTCTCTCTCTCTCTCTCTCTCTCTCTCTCTCTCTCTCTCTCTCTCTCTCTCTCTCTCTCTCTCTCTCTCTCTCTCTCTCTCTCTCTCTCTCTCTCTCTCTCTCTCTCTTTCTCTCACTCTCTCTCTCACTCTCTCTCTTTCTCTCTCTCTCTATTTCTATGTGTGTTTGTGAAAGTGTTGTATGACTATATACTTTTGTGGGCGTATTAACAGGATGTAGATGTTATGGGCTGGGTTTGTTACATATTTACTGTAAGTATAATGATTAATTTATCCGACCCTTTTAAGCGCTCACTCCCGTCTGTATCAACCCTTTGCCAAGAACCAACTCTTGAACACACTCTTCATTCTCTTCCTATCCATTTATTTCTAACCTTTCTAATCTTACAAACAAACATTTAATTATCTCTCACTATCTACATTATCTATCTTTCTTTTCTTTCTCTCTATTTACTCTCTCCCTTACTTCTCTGCTGCACGTTGCCTGAATGGCCTCAATGAACTGAGCTTCCAAGGGGTGAGTATCCATTCATAAAAAAATTACTGGTTGTAAAGTAAAACTAAATTTAATTGAATATAGATAGAAGTAAGGTTATGTGTAGATTTTTGTTGCAGACTGCTTACTCATTGGCTGTATGGCTGTCATTAGCCAATTTATTTTATAATAAGGGGATTGCAATGTTTCTACAGTTACCTACTGCGTTACCTGGTCACAAAGTACTTCCGGTAGATATAATTAAATATTGAGGGGATATCAAAATCTAGACTTATTCTGATTAACAAGAAGAACATGGAACAGGTAAGACTGGAATTAATGGTGAGTAAGGTTGAAGGAGGTAACAGGGGGCCAAGGTCAGTTACTAGCTGGTGAATTGTTTTATTGTTTTGTTTTTCAGTCAGGGAATATATGGCGAGGGCTAGGGGTTAAAGATCACACTGTCAAAGTCGAGATCATTTCTCGGAAGGACTGCAATTTCAAATCTGGAGTCTGAGATGACATCATGGTTTGGATTTGATCAAGCTGCCTACAGGTCATCGGATAATGTTGGGGTTCCCTACCTGCTGTTCTACTAAAGTTTTAATGACACATTGTCAAACACTGAGAAATATCTTTCTAATTCAACTTCTGTCAGTTAAACTCATACTTATAATGACATTGATCATCGACCCTCCATTGCATACATAATCCTCCAGTGGGTCATTTGGTATGATTTGATGGCATATGCTCTATATCGTAAGTGGGTAACAATCAAAATGAGCTTTTACGTGTTATTGGCTGTACTACACATCTTCAAAAGCTTTACAGATTGCATTGTTATAACTCATCATAACCAACAGGGAGCAGTGTAAGCCTATGGTAGATCCTTCTGAGCAGACACATTTGCATTTGCTCAAATATGCTCAAATATTTTTCCCCACTACATACTTATTATTCATCACACAAGTCGAGGTTTGGGAAGAGTCCATTATTCAAGTGTAACCAGTCCTGACTATTACTCTACTCTTCATAGAAATAACTGTCTCTAACTCACTGGATTTAGTGGTTGTGGGTCTCACTGTTTGTAACAGCATCTCCATATGGAATAGCTCAGGGTTCCAGTGGAGCTGCTGTTATGTGCAGAGAAACACCTCTTCTCCACGCCTGTATCATCTCTGTAGACAATTCACAGGTCTCAAACAACAGTAACCCTCTGTAACAATAACACCTGTATGTGCTCAAATTAAAGTGGGTCTATTTTCTCTTCAATACTGTGTATGCCCTTTCATTTCACAATAAACACACAACAATAAACTACAATAGCCTACTGTACTGTTTTAATTGGTGCCTTTAAATTGGAATTGCTTTCATCTTTGGAACATGAAGTACAGCATTTCACATTGTGAGTAATCCCATGTTATTTATACATGTAACATCAGTGGCATGAAAACAAAAAATAATAAATAATAATAATACTGTGGTACAAGGGACATACAAAGAAAAACTCAACTCGGAATAATTTGTGTCATTTAAACGAGGGATTATTGCTCTGTGACAATTACTGACTAAAGGGACGTAAACCCACCGAAGAACATAAATCAAGTCAGCTGAGCTATACCACTCAGAGGAATCAACTTTAATGAAGAACACACACATGCAATCAGTATTTTTTTCGCCGTTATTGTCGCCATAAATTTGTTTCAGTTAGCGTATGACCCCTGCCCCCACTTTACACGTCAAGGTTTATAACATTTCATACAACAGTGAGGACCTTTCTTCTGAAATGTTGAGTATACTTCCGCTTTCTGCGTGTCACAGTCCTCAATCCCAGAAGTAGCCAGTCTCAGACGGCGAAGGATTTAGATGCACAGAAACTAAACCGCTTGATCAAACAGGGGGTTGAAGGATATTAAAACAACATATAAATTAGTAGCTACACCCATAGCAATCCGGATTTGTCTTCTCTCCTGAATGAAAGTACGCTAGTTTGCTCTGGAGGTTGGGACAATTAACATTTCAAGACCTCACCTACTTACTACCGCTCTTCTGTTGCCAACTTCAGTAAGGGCGACCGACACCATTCGTGTCACAAACGTTAGCCACTATGTTCAGCTGGTCAAATAAAAACGGGAAAAAAGACCCCGAACTTTTTCAGAATGTTGCTGATGGTTTGCGGCGACTCTATCGGACTAAACTATTTCCCCTGGAGGACGCTTATCGATTCCATGACTTCCACTCACCTGCACTTGAGGATGCCGACTTCGACAACAAACCAATGGTTCTCCTGGTCGGTCAATACTCAACAGGAAAAACCACATTTATCAGACATCTTATGGAGCAAGACTTTCCAGGGATGAGAATCGGACCCGAGCCAACCACAGATTCTTTCATCGCGGTGATGCACGGCGATCAGGATGGTGTAATACCGGGGAACGCCTTGGTAGTCGATCCCAAAAAACCCTTCCGTAAACTCAACGCATTTGGCAACGCGTTCCTTAACAGGTAATCTCGTGGCCCAATTTTGGGCTTTTTAGAAAGCTTCTGTAGAATGTAAAAAATGTGTACATCGTTAATGAGTTTGACTGCAAAAAATATTCACATTGTACAATTGTGTCCTACGACACACACAACCCAATTCAATGTAAACGATCTAGCCTAATGAGATCAACGTTCAAGTGACAAGCCCTTATTCTCGTTGGCAGTGGATAAAATAGCATTCTAATCAACAAACAAGCTTAAACATGTTGGGAATAAAAACACTCTACTGCAATTGTCTTCTATCATTAAATCTAGCCTAGCGTCTCTCCCCCCCTTCTTCCTCAGTATGATAATCAGAATCCATGAGTGTGTCAGCACCTTCCACCAAACATATTTAAAAGTGAGTGGGGCATTTTACAACAGATTCCTCACACAAGGATAAAAAAAAAAAACACACACACACAAGTAGCACACATTTCCATGCACCTGGGAAATTTTAGTTTAGCCTCGAGCCATGTGCTTGGCTATAATGTCACTTGGATAGCTGGAAAATTGAAATTATTTTTATCCAGGTTTCTAAGCAACATACTAATGAGTAATTATGTCCTTAGCTGTTCACAGTTTAAAACCTAAGGCTTTAGTTCAGTTGCCACGTTTGTTGCTAACTTCTATCAAGACTTCTGTCTGTGACAAGGCATTTTGAAATTGTAGTTAATCTACAGATACTGGTATCTTAATTGGTACTATGACATTGTTGTAAAATGGGACATCTTTATTATGACATTCAGGACATGAAGACATGTCTGTATGCATGCGTCATTCACAAGTCAAGTTTTTTGTATCATTTTCCTTGTTCTGAATTATTGTATAAGTGAATCAGAATTAGGCTATACATTTTCTTTTGACATCAGTGCTGCTTTGTACTAATTGATAATCTTTCAATGTTTGAAGGCATTATGACATCAGATTTCTGGTGTTTTCCAGTTGGTATTATGACATCAGCATAATGGCATTGTAGACTTTGATGAGTCAACAGGGCTTGATTGTGACATCAATAGCTGACAAGATTGAGTTATCAGACCTTTTAAGAGGGTCACATCTATGACCCCACTCTACTATAATCTCGGACTAGTTCGATTTTGTGAGGTGGTGGTGGAAAAAAACGATGTGAACTCTCAAAATACCCTCAAAGGTTCTGCCTTCCCTAGCAGGGTTGAGCATCCTGTGTAATGTAGTCCTGCTCTGCAGCTGAGCAGAAGCTGAACATATGGTGAGATCAACTTGGCCTTGTGGACACACTTGTGCTGGTCAGGTTTGTGGACACAGTCACCAGGAGCTCAATCTGGCACCGCCTCAGATTAGCACCGCTTCCTCACAACTAGACATGCTGGATTAAGATACACGGACAAAGCAGAGGCTGGACTACAAACTCTTGTCCTCCTTAGCTACTGGGATTGTAGAACGTTCTACTGTGGTAGTTCTACTCCCTGGCTACTTGTTGTTAAAGCTATGGTCTAAAACATTGTGACATTTTCAACTTTTGTGGTTTACTTAAAAACATGACCTGTAAGGTCAAGAGACACTTTAAAGTTCCTCTTTCAGTTACAGTATGACCACGCAGTGGAGAAGTGAGCAGTAATGTGGTTCAGTTAATGGGATTCAATCTACCACTCATGAACATAGCTGTTGATGTGATTTTGTAGACTATGACCGCTTTAACGTCATATTAAAGGGCAGTTAATTACATTATTGTGTGGAAAAAAAGAACATTTACCATTGGTCTTCAACTTGAGATGACCTCTATAACCAGTTATTAGCTTTATTACGTACAGTGCCCTCCAAAAGTATTGGAACAGTGAGGCGAATTCCTTTATTTTTGCTGTAGACTGAAAACATTTGGGCTTGACATCAAATAATGAACGTGAGACCAGAGATCAACGTTTCAGCTTTTATTTCCAGGTATTTACATCAGGATCTGATGCACAACTAAGAAAATATCACATTTTGTTTGAATCCACCCATTTGTCATGTGAGCAAAAGTATTGGAACAGATATACTTAAAACATATTTAAGTGAATAAGACTTAATATTTAGTTGCAAATCCTTTGCTTTCAATAACTGCAGCAAGTCTGTGACCCATTGACGTCACCAAACTTTTGCATTCTTCCTTTTTGATGCTTTCCCAGGCTTTCACTGCAGCCTCTTTCAGTTGTTGTTTGTTTTGTGGGGTTCCTCCCTTCAGTCTCCTCTTAAGCAGGTAAAATGCATGCTCTATAGGGTTTAAGTCTGGAGATTGACTTGGCCAGTCTAATACCTTCCATTTCTTGCCCCTGATGAACTCCTTTGTTGTTTTGGCAGTGTGTTTTGGGTCGTTATCTTGCTGCATGATGAAGGCTCTGCCAATCAGTTTGGTTGCATCTTTCCTTAAATTGGCAGACAAAATGTTTCTGTAGACTTCCGAGTTCATTTTGCTGCTGCCATCATGTGTTACATCCTCAATGAAGATTAATGAGCCCGTCCCAGAAGAAGCCATGCAAGCCCAAGCCATGACATTACCTCCACCGTGTTTCACAGATGAGCTTGTGTGTTTGGGATCATGAGCAGTTCCTTTCTTTCTCCAAACTTTAGCCTTTCCATCACTTTGGTAAAAGTTAATCTTTGTCTCATCAGTCCATAAAACTTTGTCCCAGAATTTTTGAGGTTCATCTCTGTACTTTTTGGCAAATTCCAGCCTGGCCTTCCTATTCTTCTTGCTAATGAGTGGTTTGCATCTTCTGGTGTAGCCCTTGTACTTTTGTTCATGAAGTCTTTTGCGAACAGTAGATAGTGATACCTTCACTCCTGCCATCTGGAGGTTGTTGCTGATCTCACTAACAGTTGTTTTAGGGTCTTTCTTTACAGCTCTTACAATGTTTCTGTCATCAACTGCTGATGTTTTCCTTGGTTTACCTGTTCGACGTCTGTTACTTAGTACACCAGTAGTTTTTCTTCTTCTTCAGGACATTCCAAATGGTTGTACTGGCTATGGCCAATGTTTCCGCAATGGCTCTGATTGATTTTCCATCTTCTCTAAGACTCACAATTGCTTGTTTTTCACCCAAAGACAGCGCTCTGGTTTTCATGTTGTTTTCACCTCTGAATACAGTCTGCATAGACAAAACCTATCTTACCCAATCTGAACCTGAGTGTAGACATTCAGTGGTATTTATTGATTGAATAATGTATGTAATAGGACACACCTGGGCAACAAAACACACCTGTCAGTCACATGTTCCAATACTTTTGCTCACGTGACAAATGGGTGGGTTCGAACAAAAAGGTGATATTTTCTAATTTGTGCATCAGATCCTGATGTAAATACCTGGAAATAAAAGCTGAAACGTTGATCTCTGGTTTCACATTCATCGTTTGATGTCAAGCCCAAATGTTTTCAGTCTACAGCAAAAATAAAGGAATTGGCCTCACTGTTCCAATACTTTTGGAGGGCACTGTATACAGCCCTGTAGCTAAATGTTGTCCATCTAGACTGCCAGTCAGAAGGGGGCCTCTGAGTGTGTGTCCACTGGAGAGCTAGCCAGCCTGGTAGTGTGAGAGTCAGCAGAGCTGGAGTTCCGCTCCGCTCGGGGCCTGGCCCGTGTGTTATTCCAGGACACTGACTCGGCACTTTGCTCTGGGGGCTCACAGGAAGAGCACTTTTTTGTGAAAAGGGGGGAACGTGTCGGAAAGCCCTCCAGCAGCACACACGCTCCACATCCTCAGGGTTGAAGCTAGTGTTTTCCTTTCTTATTCTGGGATGTTGAGGCCATGGTGTGTATGTTGTGTGTGTGTCTGGGGTTACATTTATGAGGATTGTGGGGACGATCATGGGTTTGAGAGCTTTGAGTGGAAAATGTTAGGCTAGATAAAAGGGCAAGCATGGAAAGAATGATATGTGATCAGGCCTGAGCCAAAGGAGAGAAGGAAAGGAAAAAAATGTTTTTGTTATGCTTGGCGCACCAGTCAATTGTAACACGATACCACCCGGGGCTCATTTTCCCTATGAATTTGACTTCTAGTTTGGCCTTCAATTTTTCCCCTTTCCTGTCTTCTCTATAGAGGCTCTATGGAGGGTAAACTCCACTACTACGCCGGGGTGGAGGCGAAGAATGTTAAAGGTTTAGCCCAGCTAGCAGGTCTTGTGACCCCGGTGCCCGTGGGCCCATGTTTTGAATATTAGTTCTGTGTGAGTGAACGGGAGTAGTAGGGGTAGGAAGAGAAGCTTCTAGAATGGGAACTCCAAAGCGTTGGCTTTTAAACAATTGGAGCCTTTGTGTGTGTGTGTGTTTGTAGGAGACAGCTGACTTGTGTGTAGTTTTTCATGTACACTCCGGAAACAACACCTTGTGATTGTCCTTGAATGTGAAATGGCTTGGTGATGGCAATAATACGCCCATGCAGATTTGCTAAACGGTGTCTTTTGTGTTAACACAATTTCATAAGGGTCTGTAGTTGTCATTGTTTAAACAACTTGCTTTGTTTCTAATGAGTCATGTCCTAGACTTCAGCCAATTAACTTTTTTCATTTCAGCCGTAAGATGTGTCAGAAGCAAACATTCAGTTTAGACAGATAGTGTTGTCTTTCATCACTGTCAACCTTGTTTAACTGGTTCTTTACGTTCTATTTTTCGTTCACCTTTACCCGCTATCTCTGTCATGCTCTCTCTCACTCTCTCGCTTTCGCTCTCTCTCGCTCTCTGTGTGTGTGTTTCTCTTTCTCTCTCTGTGTGTCTCTCTCTCTCTCTCTCTCTGTCTTTCTCTCCTCCTCTCCATGCAGGTTCATGTGTGCTCAGATGCCCAACCCCGTTCTGGAGAGCATCAGTATCATCGATACCCCTGGAATCCTGTCAGGAGAGAAACAGAGAATCAGCAGAGGTCAGTCCCACAAATGATACACACACAATACACTACATTGTAGTACACTACATTACTTACGCATACTGTAAATATTCCATCTCAAAATACTGTGCACAAATACCATAAATTCACACACACACACACACACACACACACACACACACACACACATACACAACCCTCCATTTGCTATAGTTTTATCAGTTGGTGACAGAGTTGTCTGTCAGCCCCTTCTCCCTTCAGGGAGCAGCCGTGAAGACTAAGGTCACATAAAGCACACTTTGAAGCTAAGAGCATTCCACACACACATTCATCCCCTCTCTGTGGAGACTCGCGCTCCGTTTCTCAAGAGAAGTGTGTTTGTGTCCAAGAATAACGCAACCCAGGGTGATACGAAATGTGGTATTTTGTGAAAGGGAAGCTGATTGAAAAGAAACGTGACAGAAGTGCCTGTCTACACACACGCGCGCACACACACACAAACACACCATCATAGAAACCCAGCATTGCACACTAGACTGATACTACCCAGCCTCTCACACTGTATAACACGGGACAAACAGAGAAGGACAGAGAAGCCTGTGTGAGGGAGCTCAGACCATATAAAGCCTCTGGCTTTAGGCTGCTCATTTGACTAGGGTTTCCTTATGTTTCGGCATGTAAATGAGAAATAGTGTGAAGAGACAACCAAATGGCCATGGCCTCTTAGAGAAACATCAGAAAGAACGAGTTTGTGTGAAGGTACTAATGATTCATGACCCCCATGTGTTATGCTCACCACATGGCACACTCAGACTTCATTCCGCAGATATGTACTGTACAGGCACACGCATACACACAGGGCTGACTGCATTGTTTTGTCAAACGACGACAGATAGACTAGCATGACTCGGGGTGGTGGTAGAGGATTAAGCTGTAGCAGTTGTCCGTGCTGTGGTTAGGAGTAGCGGGGTGGGTCTCGCCAGGGTCAGCCCAGGGAGGGTCTCGCCAGGGTCAGCCCAGGGAGGGTCTCTCCAGGGTCAGCCCAGGGAGGGTCTCTCCAGGGTCAGCCCAGGGAGGGTCTCTCCAGGGTCAGCCCAGGGAGGGTCTCTCCAGGGTCAGCCCAGGGAGAGGGGTGCAGTTGCCATCGTTGGGAGACAGGTGTTTTTTAATGAGCCACATGGAGGGAATGTCCTCCACCAAATCCCACGGGTCCCTCTGAGTTGTAGGTCCTCCTTTAGCCCCACACGGCTCTCTCACATACTGTCTGGCTCTGTCTGGCTCGGTTCTCCCGCTATCTCTCCCTCTCTGCATGTTGTTTTCACGCTATCTTTCTCAAAAAAAAAATTCTGCCCTACTTTGTTGTTCTCTTGTGTTTCTCTCTCTCTGTTTCTACGTTGATCTTACAAACTCTGCTGTGATGCTGTGTGGGGTTTTTTTTCTCTCCCTCTGCTTCTTTCCGTTTCATTCCCTTCCACTTCTGACACACAAACACACTCAGACACTCAGTCTGAATAACGCCCTATTTCAATGTGCTCACTCACTCACTTACTCACACATTCAGTCACACTCACACAGTCCATCACATGCAACAACAAAAAAAATCACAAAAGCCAGGCTGGAATGCCTGCACAGCAGATCTGACAACGCTGATTGTGTGGCCGTGCAGCCAAGCCATAGACCAGACGCATTCTTCCCACATCCAGTGACACAGGCCCTAATCAAAACCATAACTCATTTTCTCCTTCTCTTGGCCTTCTCTCTTGTCCTACTCTTCTTATTACAGAAAGGATTCCCCTTGCCAGATGATCTGGGCCAGTTTTCCTGTAGAAGCCTCTGTGTTCCCTATGAACCTCAGTCTCATCTGGCTCCCAGTGTCTCTGAATAAGAGCAGAACAGAATAGATGAAAACATTTTATGTCCAAATAGGGACATTTTGGAAAGAAATTCATGCGAGATCCTCGAGTTTAATCTGCCTTGAGCACCAGTCGAATATGTGGATCAAGTTTGTGTCCATTGCTGCCGACTGCCAAAAACTCAATTATCATCATCTTTTTATCATTTGTTCACCGCCATTGCCTCAACAGAACCTATTCGATTTCCATCCACCAGTTGCTAAAGTATATGTAGCCCACCGTACGTGTATACAATTGACACACTATGTCCCTCCCTCTCTTCCTATCTCTCTCTCTCTCTCTGCTCCCCTCTCCTCCTCCAGGGTATGACTTTGCCGCGGTACTGGAGTGGTTCGCCGAGCGTGTGGACCGCATCATCTTGCTGTTTGACGCACACAAGCTGGACATCTCGGACGAGTTCTCGGAGGTGATCCGCGCCCTCAAGAACCACGAGGACAAGATGCGTGTGGTCCTCAACAAGGCCGACCAGATCAGCACCCAGCAGCTGATGAGGGTGTATGGCGCCCTCATGTGGTCGCTGGGCAAGATCATCAACACGCCTGAGGTAGGTTGGGGGGGAGAGTTATTGGGTTTGGGTGCACCCAGAGGTTGACACCTTTCACGCTCATTGATGTTTCTGGTTCCTACAATCTCTACTATTTCTGTACCCTATAGCAAGGCACAAATTCCCTCAAGTAGCTTAACAGACACATGCAATATATTGCGCTGCAATAAAAAAAAAAAGGGAAAAAACCCCTTGTGGTTTGGAAAGTCTGCCCTCTCCATGTTCTGCAACAGATGGTCCTTCCATCACATTATGTTGTTGTACCCTGACAACATTCTATTGCAACGTTCCGTTCTGTCTTGATACAATGACTGTGTGGTGGTTCTAGGTGGTGCGTGTCTACATTGGGTCGTTCTGGGCCCAGCCCCTCCTGGTGGCAGACAACAGGAAGCTGTTTGAGGCGGAGGAGCAGGACCTGTTCCAGGACATCCAGGGGTTGCCACGCAACGCCGCCCTGCGCAAGCTCAACGACCTCATCAAGCGGGCGCGTCTCGCCAAGGTGAGGACCAATATGAATAAAGTTGTCTTGAATATAGTCCACATACACACACACACACACACAGACACACACTCAAAGATGTTGTTTGTATATGCAGTTCTGTGTCTGTATCCAAATGCTCCTTGTCAGTAAACTTCCTTTAATATGTTTGTTCATGTAATTGCTCTGCATCGCAGGCTGAGAAACATCTGTCAACAAACATTTTAATATTTGAATAGGTAACTTTATAGATCCATTTGAGATGTATCATATTGGCAGTAAGCCTATCTAACGACTGTGACTGTCTCAACCCATTTGACAACCTCCCCCAGGTGCATGCCTATATCATCAGCTCTCTGAGGAAGGACATGCCCAGCGTGTTTGGGAAGGAGGCCAAAAAGAAGGAGCTGATCGCTAACCTGAAAGACACCTACCTGAAGATTGAGAAAGAGTACCAGATTTCACCTGGGGACTTCCCCAAACTGGAGAAGATGCAGGTGAGATGGGAGGCCACTTCACACAGACTCCATACAGACATGCACACACCACAAGTTCTCCCTCGCAAAATACAAGTCAATGTGCATCGGTGAAATACATTTAGATTTTTTTTGCTAGATTTTTGCCCAAAGATTCTTCTTAGGGCAAATAATAAGGAGAAGTTCTCTCTCTGGCCATCTTTACACATGACATGTAGTCATTTAGCACACACTCTTATCCAGAGCGACTTACAGTAAGTACAGGGACATTCCCCCCAAGGCAAGTAGGGTTAAGTGCCTTGCCCAAGGACACAGTCATTTCGCACGGCCGGGAATTGAACCTTCTGCATTCAATTCGGCAACCTTCTGATTAATAGCCCGATTCCCTAACCACTCAGCCATCTGACACACAATAAACTAGCTCACATTCATGTTGGAACGTCATGACGTGTCCTGACACTCCTGTCTCCTCTGCTGCCCTAGAATGTCTGTGCTACTGGGCCTATTCTGTTATCTCAGATAACACATTGTGAATGCCATGTTTCTTTCCTGCCAAGCCTGTGTCTGTCTCCCTCCATGCTTCTAATCTCCCCGTCATGCTCTCAGGACCTTCTGAATGGTCATGACTTCTCCAAGTTCCCTGCCATCAAGCCCAAGCTGCTGGAGAATGTGGAGGACATGCTGGCCAACGACATCGCGCGCCTCATGACCTTGGTCCGCCAGGAGGAGGCGTCCATGCCCAGCCAACGGGTGAAGGGCGGCGCCTTCGAGGGCACCATGAGCGGCCCGTTCGGCCACGGGTACGGGGAGGGCGCGGGCGAGGGCATCGACGAGCTGGAGTGGGTTGTTGGCCGAGACAAGCCATCGTACGACGAGATCTTTTACACGCTTTCACCCATCAATGGGAAGGTGTCGGGCGCCGCCGTCAAGAAAGAGATGGTGAAGTCCAAGCTGCCCAACACGGTACTGGGAAAGATCTGGAAGCTGGCCGATGTGGACAAGGACGGCTACCTGGATGACGAGGAGTTTGCGCTTGCCAATCACCTCATCAAGGTGAAGCTGGAGGGTCACGAACTACCCGGGAAGCTGCCTGAACACCTGATTCCACCTTCAAAGCGAAACCTGCCGATGGAATGATTTGGCGGCTGGGTACTTTTTCCTTTGGCCCAGCCCAGACGTAACCCCTAACCCCTGAGACAAGGAATCATTTCTGGAAGGAGCCTCAAAGCAAAAGCACCAGAGAGAGACTTGGGGGTGGGGTTGTGTCTAGGTATGGAAAGGACTTAATGGAACAAAGCACACCTAAGATGGGGTTTATTACTGCATGATGTGAGTGGTAAAAGAATCAAATACCTAACTAAAGAAATTTTTAAGTAATATTCTGTTCATGTTGATACAAAGAAATAAAATAGTTGATCCTTTCAATGAAGAAAAAAAAATCTAACTTTAGAATGGTTGTTTTCTATATTTTTGTATTTCCTGTCTGTTGACCATATATTACTTTAAATAAATACTTATAAATGCTCCACGTTTCTTTCCTCTTAATAATGAGAAAGCTTTTATTTTGAAGTGACTGAATTCTGCACAGGCTGCCACCTGAAGACACAAGAAGGTAACTACAGCAATCAAAATGTCTGCGGCTCTATGAATCAGTAATATTTATAAGGAACTTTTACAATAATCAGAGCTTCCATAGACTCTGATGAGAGAAATTGTGAAATAACCTCTCAACTTGAGCACACTCAGGGAACAACACACACAGCAATCAACAGCTGTAAGACCTCATGTAGAGAAAGACAGAGAGAAGCACAAATCGGATACAGACAGAGGGAGTTCTCTTAGAAAGACAACAAATGTATTCATGCACAAGTCAACCCGTTTCTGGAACTGAAACCCCCCAAGCTGCATTAACAACAAGCTTAACCTGACAAGTTTCACTTGGCCCTTTTCTGTACACAGCTTTCCCCTGCAGGGCCGGAGGAAGGATTCTCCTATTTCACTCAACACATTATCAAAGTGACTGACTGATTGTATGGTGGTTTACATACCTTCCATCCATAGGATGCCTGTCCACGCCTCTCCTGTCATTCACGGCAGGCCTCTCATCCTTACTCAACCCTTTTTGGCACCCAACGTACATAAAGTGGACATGGAACAAGGCCAGGAATGTGAATTATGTCCAAATAAATCTTCAGTGTAGATAGTGTATTTATGTTTGTGTGTGTGCTTTCATCCACTGTCCTGCTGTGTATTTCAGCATTTATTTATTTGTACTTATTGATTACTTTTGGAGATGTTTCTTGTCAACACATTTTATTTTAAAGGAGAGGAGCAAGTACAATAATAATCCAGTAATGGAGGGTAAAAGGCAGTAAACTATTTCAAATGCTCGGATAAACTATTTACAGATAAATAGTATGGTAAAAGCAAATAAACTTGTGTGCTGCCATTTTACTACCCTGTTTTCTACTACCCTAACATTGCACATACTATCTGCAAGATTTACCTTTTTGTGATGTTTGAGTTAATGTTGTTGCACTGTGTCTTGTACCTTGGCTTTAACCTCTGTTGTAACAAGAATTGTGGACTTGATAATCACCCACACTTACTATATTTGCATTTGACTAATTTAGCAGACACTTTCATCCAAAGCGACATACATATAGTGTAGCTCCATTGGATAATCCAGTATGCCTCTTCATGTCCACTCAGCTGTTGTGTTTCACTACTGTTATGAAGCCTGTGTCATTCTCTACCTTTCTCCTTGTCTTCAAAGCCGGTGGATTCCAGTTCTAGAACACATTATGCTGGCGGTGCTAGAATCCTCATAGAAGTGTGAAGTGAGGAGGCAAATATGTCTCCCTTTCCTCAGTTCATTGACTCCCCCCAAACGCACTCTCTCGTCTCCCACCCCCATCTGTCCCTCACATACACTTTCTCTCTCTTCTGAAGTTCCCAGCGTGTCTGACTGATCCATTTCCCCATCTGGTGTCGTGTCCCATCCCGTCATCCCATCTCCAGCTGTTCCTCCATCTGTCTTACCTCTCCCATCTACCTGTCTGTGGGCCCCTGT
The DNA here is from genome assembly GCF_021917145.1 of Hypomesus transpacificus. Taxonomy (NCBI): domain Eukaryota; kingdom Metazoa; phylum Chordata; class Actinopteri; order Osmeriformes; family Osmeridae; genus Hypomesus; species Hypomesus transpacificus. The sequence goes on from NC_061060.1 coordinate 5,998,161, forward strand.
CCTTCTCGTCATCCCTAAAAACAATCTAAACACCACTTCCACCCCATCCCCTCACTGACATGCTACTCCAGGGGAACTGCCTGCGCAGGGTTATATAACAGCTAGAAAAGTGTGGAAAGATGTCACTTCTCAGACAGAGATGAGAAAAATGTGAGCTCTCTGTGCAGCCCAGTGGTCACAGTGTACTTTGTGTGTTGTTACTTTGAGTCACAGTACACATGTCATAGTATGCTATGTGTGTCTAAGCATATTGTTTGTTATTATTGTGTACACAGTGTGTGTTGGTGAGTGTGTGTCACAGTGTGTGTCATTTTCTATCTAACGATATAACGTGAACATATTTTAATGTCAACATGGAGTGATTGTGTTATTTTACCGACAATAGTGTTTCTATATCATGAAAGCTGTGCTCAGAAGGTTATAAGCCCTATTGCATGCAAATATTTCTGTTGATGTTTCTGTAAAATCCAACCATACATCAAACTAGCATATTTTTAAAGGAGGTTTATTGTGAAATCTCAAAGAGAGTTGACAACAGAGCACAGCAGCACAACATGATCAAGTACTGATATCAAAGTCTTCACTGAGTGCCTAGTCTCAACTATTTCACATATTCTGGGAATGAAAATTGGGGGAGAAGAAGATGAAGGGTGGTAGATGACTAGGAAGAAGTTAAGTGCTTAATATTCTAGTCTGTTTACCAGCAGACAAATCAACCCTGTTTTCCCCGATTCTGTTCTTTGAGGAGGAGGAGGGGGGGAGGAAGATAGATAAGTAATATTTTGGGAGGGACCCTGTGAGTTCTCAAAACACATGCAGGGCCCCAGTGCATCTTGGGAGTGTGACAACATCCTATCAGGGGGTCATTTCATTGAAGTCACTGCTCAGTAAGCACCCAAAGGGTATCCCCTCTATACAATCTAAAGACAAGAAATCTCTACTGATATACAACCAACTTAATCCGGCTTAGTCTTTCTTTTTTCCTGTCCCAAACTATCCCCTAAGCCTACTAAATCAATCAATTGAGCAATCAAAATTCATCATGTAATCAATCCATTAAGCTGTGTCAGGAAGAGTCTTCCCTGCCCAATCTTGGTCAGGCTCAAGTAGATAAACCACCTGGGAGACACACCAAGTGCTGTTACAGCTTAAGGTACAGCAAATCACAAGGGTTTGTGGAGGGCCTTGAGGTAGTTCTAGTTAGGGCTGCAAGATACAGGGACCCGGGCCAGGGGGCCGGGACGTGGTGGCAGGGGGTTGGGATCAGCAGGGTGGAGCTGTAGACGGGTCCCCTCCGAACATCTCCTGTGAGGCGTAGGTGATGTAGAGGAAGCCATCGGGGTCGCTGTGCTGGGAATATACCTCTCCCATGCTGGAGGACATGCATGACATGCTCCTCTCAGACACGAGCAGGTAGAGAGCCTCGGTGGCCTCCAGGTCGATCTTACTCCTAAGGAGGGGGGAAGGGAAGGAGTAGGGGAGATCAAAGAGAATTCACATTAAAACCATTCATGGTTAGTCACAGGTTATCCATAACAAACGTCTCTTTCTCAACACTTCCACTCATGGGTTCTCACCTGAGAAGACAGAGGAACTGACCCAGGGTAAGCTCGAAGGGAACTAAGAATTTGGTTTTGTCCAAAAGGGGAAGGGTCTTTTCACGGATGTATCGCTCCACGATTACCTGCTCATCCACAGCACACAAACATATGACTAATGAAAACACCTGCATTTGTAAAGGAGGAAGCCTACCATTTGGCTACATATTGTATTTAAAGTTTAAGAAACTAACAGGCAAAAAAGTGTTCAAAAAAGTAAAATAACTCACAGGCAACTTATTTGGGAATTTAGAGCGGATACTGCACACTTCATCTTGTCTTGTTGCTAGAAATGCACAACAAATGTTTCATCATACATTGTACAGTAGGATAGATTTTAAGATAGATTAGTATCATGCAGCTTTACACAGTATATGCTACATTATATTTTTCATCTACGTGACAATATAAGAACACAATAAAAACTCACCAAGGCATTTCCTTTGCTTGAAAGGCATCAATTCCATAGATTTCTCAAAAGGAGGCATGATTCTTCTGTGGTAGTTTACTTAGACCTATGGTAGCGGTGCAACGGATTGCGCCGGTGACAGTCTTTCCCGGGCTGACGGTAGTCCCCTCGGGTGGAAGTCAGTACAAACTACACTGAAGCAGCACGCACCGTTGGCTTATATAGGGTCAATGTCTGGGAGGGGTCGAAATGTGACTGTCTTATGTAAATATGCTTACATGGACAAACAGAGCCACGCTCCTCGTCTTGATGAGCAGTTTTGAATTAGGCCTGCTCTCATCATTGGTTTAAATTTGTTTCACACATACAAGTTATCTCAGAGGCGCCTCTGACACCTATCTCAGACATTGTATGCACACGCTTTTAAAGAAGAGTTTAGTAAGGCATTACTGTATTTGTTTCTTATAATTCTTATAATTCTATTTGTAGATATATTTTTGCTTTTACATGGCCCTTTCAAATGCACTTTCTCTTTCTATGTTAAGGAGACCCCCCCCACACACACACACACACACACACAGGGGCATTTCTACACGGGGGCCTACAGAGGGCAGTGCCCCCCCTGTGGCCCCCCTGAGCTGAGTGAATAATAAATAAAAATAAAACGTTTTTTTTAACACGTTTTTCTTCTTCTAGTAGTCATCATGAACCGAGGAAGGGACATTGCAGCTTTTTTCCCCCCAGTAAATAAAGAAGTTAGAGAAACATATGAAGGTATTGAGAGAGCTGAGAAGCTGGAAGAGGGAGAGCCAGAGCATTTTGTATGATTTTAATGTAAAGCAAATTTAAGTATTTAATGTTTATATATCATTTGTTTCCGTTTTTTAATGTGCCCCTCTGATTAAACACTGGCCCCCCTTGGCCCCCCCAGTAAAATTAGTCTACAACTGCCACTGCACACACACACACACACACACGCACACACACACACACACACACACCACACAATAGAGGAAAACACACACTTGCACACACCTTTACATGTTTACCCGTAAATATCCAGCTGACCAGACTATTGCCCATGCAACGGTTCTAAACGCGTGTTTGGTTATTTGGCTATTGCAGCACTTTAAGCACCGGAAGAAATTAGTTGGGTAAGATTGGGGGAGAATGCTGTCCAGGAAAATGCTGAGTTGCTCCACTTCTACAATTAGTGTAAGCGATGGCCTGAAGTCTTGGGAGAGTGCGAATTTAGGCCACTACTGGATCTGAACACTCAGCCAACTGTCTACTTATTCGCAAAGCATTCACATTTCCAGGTCTATTCTAACCTGTGTAAAAAGGAACTGTGGACCAACTCGGCTCTTTGATTGAATTAAATGAAAACAATCTTCTCAGGGTAACGACGTTACCAACATGCCTGTCTGTTGTTAGAGCAGGTCAACCCCCTTTTCACAGGCAGAGGTCGCTCTCTGCTGGTTAACGATTGACATTGCAGATGTTTGAGATTTCAAGGTGGACGTGTCGTTTACGCATACTCCGAGTGGTGAATCTAAATATAGGTACTCCAAAAAGCCTATTAAATTATACTATAATTAGGCTATATGTAGTCTTTTTTAAGCTATACATTTTAGCATTATCTGTCACATGTAAGATAGATGCAAATGTTCGCCTAAGTTGTTTGAAGTTTAGATATAGGCCTGCATATATAGTCTAGTATTGTAGGCTACATACCTTCCAAAAATATCAAATTGACAAAAACACGTTATAAGTGTGTAACAAACTAATCTAGTAATGTTGCACACTCGTTCTAAACCTTCAAAAATCTATAAACATTATGAGAAACAGCCTCAATCCCTGTTTGAACTTCCTCAAGACAAGGATGAGTCCTCCTTGCCAAAGGCGATTGGCTTGAATATGATTTCTGGAACAATAGTTTGGAAAGTTGTGGTGCTCCAAAAAACTGAAATATTCATTTGGTCTGGTACTGAGCTGTCTGTGTTGGTAAACAACGTTCAAATGGCCTCATTAGCTTACACAACATGATTATAGTGAGAACTTTTCATTTTTTTGACTGAAAGATTATTGGGCCTACCAAGGCTATCTTTAATTTTAGGTGAACTGGAAATTGTATACTCTAGGGATTTTCAAGGCGTCCTTTCGAAACTTCTCTGGCCAATCACGTTCGAGTTTAGATCCGTACGCTCCACCCTCTACACACTTTTTTTGTCTATCCCACATGTAACGTTATTTCTCGCATTGTTTCATTCGGCCGTATCAATAACTGGCACATAAGGCGCACGATGGACAAGGTGGATCCCTGAATCGAAAAAATTGTTAACATGATTAGGATCGGATTAAAATAGAAAATGGTTTGATAATCTCTTCAATGCATGAGCATTAATTAAGGCTACATCTTGCCAGTCAGCAAAACTGAATGCAAGCCTATGGCAACTATTTGGTATTTTGCAAACGAGGCAATTATTGGATTTGGGCTAGCGTAGTTGATCGGATACAATGTTGCCATTGTCGATCGTGAGGACATATGTTGAACTGGCTCGTGCTGGACCTTAGCCTAGCCATTGTCATTGTAGCCGAAAAGCAAAAGCTCAAGCGTTGGTTCTGCCTTAAATATGGCAGGGCGCCGGAGCTGTGTGAATTCGCTTTGGTCTGGTACCGAGCGGGTCCGAATCAGCGAGCGTCTGAAAGCGACCTTGGCGGGCATCTTCGAACTAGACCTTCTCAGGGGAAAACATCTGGAGATGGTCGATGCTGCTCTGGTCGATAAAGACACCAACAACCGGACTGGCATCGATCAAGAGGGGCCACATCTCGAGAGCGCAGCCTCCGACGGCTCTGCGACATCCCGGCGGCAACAGGTCAGTCAGTCAGTTGGACAGAAGAGGAATTATGAAAAATGAATGCTAACGATGATGATACACCAATCTGCCGTTCTCTGTAGCAGCAGCCTGATTTAGATGCGCTGCACCAGTAGCCTACCTCTTACATGGCTTGAAAGGACATGCAATCCTATCACCAAGCCAAGGATTACACAATGTGTTTGACCTATCGAAATAGAAATGACAGCATGCCAAATTATGCCTGTACAACTAGTTGTGTGTAGCGGTCAGATGAAGTCAAGGTTAATGAGACGGAAATGTTTGTTATATTAACTGTAAATTACTCTCTTCAAAATCAGCTTTTTTTGCAGTAGTAATTATATTCAGGTGGTGTCCACAATGTTCTCATCTTTTCAAAGGCATTTTCCCACAGGGCATGAAATATGACATGGAATCTGTGTCATTGATCTACACAGCCTGAATTGAGACACAGTCACCTCCTACACGTATCAGTTATTTTCTTTCTATCTGTCTTTATGAATGACCTTAATTCATCCACAGAGTAAGATTGTGCAAGTTGATGCCACAGAACACAACACACCAAAACACTAGGACTACGTCTAGCTCAAACCCTCACCCACACAACCCTACCTAAACAGGTCTCCTTGTAGAACTGGAGCCTGAGGGCATATGGAAAGAGAGTAAGAAAGAGAGAGAAACCAAGGGAGAGTGTCATTTCCACACTGCTTCATTCATGTTTCAGAGGACTGTGACCCCCTTTGACATCCACAAAAGGGACTATACGGTAGCCTATAAACTCCTGCTTCTGGATTCCTTATATCTTAAATGCCCACAGTGCTTTGAACACCAGTAACTGAACAACAGCAGGACAACTCTCATACACATACACACTGACAAGAGGAGGTTGTATGAGAAAACCCACAAGGCTGAGATTTAGAGATGGAGCAGGACCTTGAAACCTATCACAGTGAGTGAGTAATGACATACATTCGGTCGCACAGCAACACTAATATAGGCTCTCCTGTATTCCTGTGGTTTTGAGGCACGCTATGGTGAGGCGAACAAGCATTAGTCATCTCGCATGGGAGCCGGCGCCTTGCTGTTGCCGGGCTGGCCGGCTGCCCTCTCGCCGACGCAAGCGCCCCCATCATTTGCATAGACAACGATTGGAAATGAGTAGGTGATGTTGTTGTGTAGTTGTGGTTGCCAACGTGACTGACTGTATCACCTCTTTAACGCCGTCCGCTAGGGAGAGGGGAGACAGGAATAAGGTTAGAGTGACTCATTGGTAGATTTTTTGTTTGTTATTTTTTTAAGCCTTTGGAACCAAATTGTGAATTTGTTTATTCATGTTTGCTCTTCTCTTGTTCATTTTTCATGACAAACCACATCAATACGTCACTAAGGCTAGATGTTATTTAGCCTCAAAACACAAGACAGAAGTTGCCCTGCTTTCTAGTTAAACATTATGCATGAATAATGCATAAATTATGCACAACACATTATGTTGTATGCAACACACAAAACCAATGATTACATGATTGGAAAGCACCATAAATACATACTCACATGTTTTAGCATAGAAATACATAACATGAGGGTAATGTGCTTTTATAAGTTGTTTTGGTAGTCTTATAGTGTGTGCAGTCTGGACAGTTTGCTCCTTTAGGTAAAATGGCTGTGCCTCTGTCTAACACTGAGGCAGATCATATTACAGGGCTTTTAGTCCTGGTCATTGAGCTAACTTCCACCTGCCTGCTCTCTGTATGATTCAATCACACTCATCTAAATGTAACATTAGCTGGTGGTAACATTGTTAAAAATGTTGTTGGTCAAGGTCTATGTGTGTCAGATTGTTTTTGGGTGAGTGAGAGAACTTGACAAAAAGATAGCATTTGATTTGTTTGTTTTTACATTGCTCAGCTCAGTATGAGTTAAATATTCTGCTAGGTTTGTTGTGTGGGTGGAGAGCGCAGGAAAGAGCAGCTGTAACTATGGTGAAGAGGTGGTGTCTAGGATATTATAGAATTGGGGGGTTTGTTAAAGAGGGGTGAGGAGGGGTCCTTAAAGATGCCCTTCTCTCTCACCAGGCAACCCCCTCCCCCGCAACCTTCCTCTCCCTCACTACCGCCCTCTCTCTTTCCCCCCCCTATCCATGCCTCCTTTTCTCCAATGTTTCTTGAAATCCAGAACAAAAATGTTACACAACAGGAAGCCAAAATATTTGACTCCATTAAGCTGATAAGAAGCAGAAGCAGCAGCTTAAACGGGACAAAGTTTCAAACCCCTTTTTCTCCTCCTCCCCCGTCTTATCCCTCCTGCTCCTTACACTCCCCCTCTCCTTCCTGCTCCTCTGTTCTTTGTTACGTCATCTGTCTTTCTCTTTAACTCCTCTAAGCCCCTCTCCTCCCTTCTCTCTAGCTGTGTGAGTCACCTGTATTGTCTTTTCTGATCTCTTCAGTGAACTGGATTGATCAGGCCTGACCAGCAACACAAAGACCCTGTTGTCCTTCCCCATCTTTCTAATGTAGGGGGCTTCTCATTGGTCACTACTCTGACATCAATCTAACAGATGGATGAATTGGTTGTTGGTTTGACATGCCTGTTGCTTTGAGGTTAGACTTCCAGTAAGGTTGGTGAGATCATCACCAGGGTGGGGGAAAGGAATGTGAACCTCCCAGATGTCAGACCCTGTGTCAAACAAGCCTGTGATCATCAACCAGCAAACATGTTGGATCTTGAAAAACCCGGTTTGTTTCTCTTAGGTTCCCTCTCCTTCAGAAGTGGTATCACCCGCCCAGAGTACCACGTTGGACAGTGGAGGGAACTCCGGAGAGGGTCCGGTCCATTCCAGAGGCAGTGAGGGAAACTCACGATGGTCCACTCTGTCTTGGGATACCCCCTCAGACCTGCTCTCTCCTCCAACTCCAGAACCAGATAGTGGGGGCCATTTGGACTTTGACTCTAGGCCCAGCTCAGGTACTATACTGTGGATCGTGTGTGTGTGATGGGCTGTCCTATGTGTGACCTATATGACAGACCTATAATGTCAACAACATTTCTCGCCCTTCCAGCTTTAATAGCTGACCGTGTGTAGGGTGTGGGGCAAACCACTAAGTCTTGATTAAACATTAACTCTACCTCCTTTTCTTCTCTCCGTTCCTTGTATTTACCCATCTCCTGGTATGTCCCTCTTTCAACCTTCCTATCGCGTTCACCCCTCATTCCCAAAACTCATTCACTTTGGATTGGTTTACTCACCATTCATTTTCCACTACATGCCTACCCCCTCCTGTCTCTGTCTCTCTCCAGGTTTTTACTCGGTCAGTGGCAGCTCCCTGTCTGACTCCTGCTACTCTGTGTCCAGTGAGGCTGCCCAGGGGGGGCTGGGGAGGCTCGCTCCCCTGTCTGGGGGGAGCTCCAGGCTGTGGGAGCAGCGTCCTCTCTCTGCAGACCACAGTGACACCCAGTGGCCGGAGGCAGCAGCACAGAAGCAGCCAACAGCTCATAGCACAGAGGAAACTTCAGGGGTGGCTGACAGGAGGCCTGTGTCCACAGGTCTGAATGACAAACACACAAACCTATATATATATATATATATATATATATACACACAAACACATACTGTATTATATTATATGGATTCATAGGGAAACTATAGAGCCAAAGAGTCTGATGCTGTCCTTCTTTCTCATTGTCTCTCCACAGGTGATCTGGACCTTAATGGCCTGATGTTCTTAACAGACCTCTGCTCCAGCCTGGGAGACCCGCAGGCCGGCCCCCTCATCCTCCCCCTCTCTGACCTCACTTCCTCTTACATCCGCCCCCAGCTGGACACCCGTTTCTGCTCAGACCTGGTGTCCCGTCGGACCAAGGAGGTGTACCCCTACCCCAGCCCTCTGCACGCTGTTGCCCTCCAGAGCCCCCTCTTCACCTCCAGCCAGGACCCCTTACCACCTCCCCGCCTCTCCCCCAGCTCCGATGGAACCCAGCCTGGAGAACAACCATCACCCTCTCACCCTGCCCTGGTCCTTGAGCCACCCCAACCCCCCCCGTCCCCCTCCCTGACCCAGCTGGAGCAGTACATCGCCAGACTGGCCCACCAGTACCAGAGCCGGGTTGCCTGCAACCTCACCCCCTCTGCCACTCCTGGTCCTGGGGGCCAGCGGGTCCCGAGGACCCCGCGCCACGGCTCCACGCAGTCCTTATCAGCCTTTGAGAACCGCTGTACCCCCTCCAGCCACCCAGGGGGCAGCATGACACCCTGTAAGTCCCTGCTAGGGAACTCCGGGCGGGTGAGCCTCAGCAACATTGGACGGAAAGCCAGCAGGAACTCTATCAACCTGGGGCACCTGCCCTCCGTGACCGGAGAGGATCTGAACATCAGCCTCCACCTCAACCTTAATCTCAACCTCAACCCAGCCCTCAACACCAAACCAGGGATGGATCCAAAACACTCCAGGGAAGGGTCTGGATCAGTTGGGGCCTTGAAAGGCGACTTTGTTACCCCCACTTCCTCCTCCTCTTCCCTCTCCACTTCTACCCCCACCCCAGCCATGAGACCCCGTCCTCGGATCTCCACCTGCCCTTCGTCCCTCAGCCATCGCAGCTCCTTGGAGGTCACGGGTTCAGGAGCAGGGATGGGGTCCCTGGCTTTCTCTCGCTCACTGGACTGGAGCAGTGCGTCACCACGACCAATGTCCGTTCCCAGTTCTAGTTGTGGTTTGGGTTCTAGTCCCGGCCTGGCTTCAGAGCCCAGCACCAAGCTGTGCGAGGACTCGGCCATGGTAGCAGAGATCTCCCGACTCTCAGGTTTGCCTCGGGCTGTTGTGATTGGCCTGATGGAGCAGGGGGTGGAGCTAGACGTGGACTGTTTCCAGAGCGATGCGGATAGGAAGGGTCCAGGGTTAGAGGTCACAGGGGTCAAAGCCCCAGGCTCCTACTCCCGGTCAGTGGGGCAGACTGAACCCTCTCAATATCCCAGCCTTCACCTTCATGCCACTACTGGTGGTGATACAGACTTGAACCCACCCAGGCCTATCCAGCTCTCCCTCAGTGTATCCCACTCCCCCCAGTCTCATTCTGGTCTCACTCCCCCCCTCGCCCACTCTCCCCAATCTCACCCAAGCCTGACCCCCCCACGTTCCCTCTCCCACTCCCCCCAGTCCCACTCCAGCAGCCCTCACCACCCGTACCAGTCCACCCCAACACATACGCACCACACACCCCACTCTTTCTCCTCACACTACCAACACCACGCCCCCTCTGACCCTCCTTCCTCCTCCACTGCCTCCTCCCCTGCCTCCCGTCAAAACAGGGTGCGCTCCCCGCCCCGCCCCCTTCAGCCCTCCCCGCTTGGCCCCACCCCTCTGTCCGTGTTCCGTCGCGATGCGCCGTTCCAGTGTTCCTTGCCACGTGTCATTGCAGGCGACTCGCCAGTAGGGGGCGGTCTCAGGCCCAGGGGAGGCTCTCTACGGCAGGCTGGAGGAGGAGGGGCTGGAGGAGGAGGAGGGATTGGGGGTGGATGGAGGAGAGTGGAGGGGGAGGGACTGTATCAGGGAAAACACATCTCCCGGGAGCTGGTGAGGGCATCGACGGTGAGCAGCTTTGCCCGGCAAGAGAGCTATGGCAGCAGCTGGGGGAGGAGCGATGAGGGGGCAGTACAGATGCCTAAAAGGACAGCAAGATTCTGCAAGGGCTTTGAGGGATATTTCATGGGCAAGGAGGAAGAAGAGGAGATGACGGAGGAGGGGGTCTGGAGGAGAGATGGCGAAGGGAGCAGGAGGAAAGACTACCAAAAGGTGAAGGCAAGACCGAAGGAGACCTCCTGGATCAAGAAAAAGGGTAAAGGAGGTTGGGACAAGCGCAGCTCCAGTCTGCGACTCTCCAGAAGGGCCCTGTTCCGCAGTGAGTCCCAGGGCAGGCTGGAGCCCCAATCCCAGCCAGAGGAGTCCTTTCAGGGGGCACAGTGGGCCTCCTCTTTAGACGTGACCATGGGGGGCCTGGATTACAGTGTGGAAGGGGGACGAGGAAGAGGGTTAGGGGGGAGAAAGAGGGAGGACAAACGCCTCTCATCCACCGCCAGTCTCTTTCACCTGTCTCGCTCTCAAAGCCTGGAGGGAAGCTGCCATTCCCTCTCTCCTCCCCTCTCCTCCCCCTCGTTCTCTCCTTCCCCTCCTCCGCGGGCGCCTCTCACGCGCTCTCGCTCGCTGAGGGACTTGGGCCGAAGAGTGTTTGGCTCGGTGCGATCGCTCAGTTTGAAACACAAGACACAAAAGAAATGAGAAAAGTATGATGATGAACACAGTGTTTTCTTCCTGTTTTACAATCAAAAGTTCTAGTGACAGTTCATTGTATTTTGGTATTTAAGGGAATTCCCCATTCTAAACTTGATTTTGTTTAACTTGACTCTCAGCCAGTGGGTTTGTGTGTGTGTGCGTGTGAGAAAGACGGTTTGTGTGTATGAATACCCTAGCTCTCTGCATGCCGTACTGTGACTATCTATATGCGCTGTGATGGCCATTGTAAGAATGTGAGCTTCCTTTACTATTTGTTGTTGCCTTTGAAGTACAATCATATTGACCAAAACCAAGCAAATACTCTATAAATTGATATAGTGCTCAGGATTTCAAAATAGATATCAATAAATGAATTATACAAGAGTATTTACAAATTGTGTAACATGGCTTATAATTAATAAAGAAGTCTTATAATTACATAAAATGTGGCCTCTGAATATTTATTTAATCTTTGGACATTTTTGTACTTGCAAAAATATTTATATAACTGAATGAAAACACGTACACAAAAACACAAGCACAATTGATTGTGAAATCAAACACAATCACAATGTGAAAGGCATAACAGAACTTTCCAACAGTGTTCAGATTCAGAAAATTTAATTTTGTATCATTAAACTTTTGACCTCTCTGTTCAATCCCAAAATATCCCTCTCCTGTTGCCAGGCAACGCATTAATTCTGCATGACTCCTTTCCTGTCTTCATCTTCCTTTTCCAGCACCCCCTAGTCTCATCTACATGTGTGAAACCTATCCACTCCTCGACATAGATTTCAAGGCTTTTGATTGGTTTCAGATCCAAGCTCACACCAACGCTGTGCCTATGATCCTCTATCGGGGAGCAGGGAAAGTGCACACCTCAGGTGTGTGTGGCTCCTTTTTGAGGTCAGAGTTACTTAGGGGTGACCTGGCCTGTGCTTTCCCCAGAGCCATTCCTCTGGCCCCCCTGGCTGGTGAACATGCCTTGGTACAGGGCCTTCTCCTTCTGGTACTCGCTACTCAGCCTCTCCTCTGCTCGCTGCAGGTGCTTCTTCACATTTGCATCTAGCAGGGATTGATGGAACAACAACAAATAAAGTTATTGAAATCTTCATTGAAGACGTTTCTTCTGTTTATAGACTTCAGGATACAAATGATCTGGCCTTGTTGAAATACTTTCTAGTTTGTCAGTCCTTACCGTTAGGCTGACCTCTGCTGGCCTGAGTGAGGTACAGGCGGGCGGTCTGTGCGTCTCCCAGCTCGAGAGTGGCAACTCCCGCTCTGTACAAGGCTTTGATGTCAGCAGGACGCCACTGCAGCACACGCAAACTGTACTCCTGCACGCGGGCGTAGTTCACACGCTGTCTCTGTAGCAGGCAGGCTGGTAGAAAGATGGAGTTAAATAGGGAAAGCAAGATTACTGAAACTTAACAATAATGAGTCCACTAGTTATCAATTCTAAATTCAAGAAAGATTACATCTGTCATCTGTACATGGTACCAAGGCTTGGGAGAGCACAGCATCTGTTACCTGCTAGGTTGTTGTAGCAGTCAACCTGGGTGCTCCTCAGTATTTCCTCTTGCTCTGCAGTAAGTACTGGCGCTTCGGGACCAAATCCTTTAACCGCCGCCATCACATTTGCATCTAAACTCCGCAGTACAAGTAGGGAGCGGTGATATCGCCCTATAGCAGATCTAAAGTTCTTTTCCCGGTAGAAAGTGTTCCCTTCAGTTTTTAAGCGCACTGCCTCTTTGAGCTGGGAGTCAACTGTGGCACCAGGCGGACCCGATTTGAATGACCCCGACCAGCTGGCGGATGCTGCCCTGGTCTCGAGCTCTGAGCGGTCCTGTCCTGGCTCTTCCACACTGGCCTTAGAGCTCAATGGCTGAATGAAAAACAGAAAAATAACATGAAATAAATGGAGAGAAAAAAACTAATGGCAGATTATAATGCTTTGTCTACGCCTACTTGTTGTTGTTAAGCTTAACTTATTCTGCCTGAAACCCAATAAATAGGTCACTGCACTGCTAATATTGTCTGGCTATGAACTGAAGACTATTGCTAGACATAGCTAGCCTAAAGCATTTTAATTGAGGCTCTTCGCCGTTCCCCTTAGCAACTGAATCCCCACCTGCATGTACTGTAGGCTAACGTTTAGCCTAGCTGTGTTGTCTCGAGAGCCGGGCAGATACGTTTCAGAAAGACAAAAGAATGACCCCTTAATTTATGTTTACAAGTAGTGTGTATGGTACCTACCTTACAATCCATTGATGTGTCAATTTAAAACACAGACAATTAGTTCAACCGGACAATCGACCAATATGCAACCCCTCATTAGTTGCAGCACTTCCTTCTTATTCTATGGTAAGCGTCTTACACGCTACTGTATGCTTTTTCTTACTGCCACCTACTGGCAAACAATAACGTTACACTGAAATTAGTCAAAAATGGAAGCTTTGTGCAGAGCCTGTTTAATTATGTTTCTTTATTAGACATTCTCTGCTTTGTGCATGTTAACGGAACAATATTGATCTCTCTCTCTCTCACTGTCCTACATTTGTTATGAGAAAATTGTTATCAATTATTAGGCCAAAGTAAGTCAGACTTTATTAGAATAATCTGATGTATATTTGAGATTTTTGACACAAGTTTGAAAAAGTTGTTATGATTTGCGAGGATTAAACTATTTTCATAGCGATTTTCTATCATTTTGTTTGAAACGTAATTGAAAAAGTAAAGGCTGTAGAAGTATACCAGTCATTGTTAGAATACTCTGGTGTCTGTTTGAGGTTTCATATTCATAAAAATATAATATATTTCCAAATGTTTCAAAACACGGTCCCTAACGTGACGCTGCAAACTAGTAGCGTTTCCCAATGTGAGACGAATGTTGAATATTGCTTATGAAAGTAACTTCACAATTACTTCGCTATTTAAAAACTCAATACCACGCCCCTTTCGACCCCGTTCTACATAATATGTAACATTTAAAATTGTATTCGCTTTTATACAAAAGCGACATACAAATAGTGCATATAGAAAGTCGGCTGTAGACATCTGAAATGCATCAGAGGTGCGTTGTCGTTTTTTGTCATAGTAGCCACATTGTGGAATTGATTAAAAACATTTCCCTCATGTACACCCATCATTAGCCTACATTATAGTGTATAGCCTACAACAGATATAGGGTTTCTGTAATTTCATGGAACCTCACCAGCAAATGATTTTCTATTTGTTCCACTGGTGTCATGTGTGGTGTCGAATGCGTGTACGTCACTGTTGGCATATTTGTAACTGTCTATCAAGTCAAGGCAGTGTTGTTGTATAACGGATCGGTGGGTTCTCAATATCCGTGCTGTGTCGGATTTATATGGGCAACTGATCTACGATTATGCTCGTTCAACCTAGTCGAAGAGTGTGAGAGATAGGCTAGAGAAGTGTTTACCTTTAGTCTAAACTTCCGACATGGAGCTTGATAGGCGACTGTTGCTGGCTCACTGTACCGCACACACCCTCTCGGTTCTGGCAGGCCTCTTGGTGGTTGTCCCACTTGCGCTCAACGGCTCAGCTTTCAAAGGGCGTTGTGCGCTTTTTTCCACTGGCTACTGGAAGACAGAAAACCATACCGAAATCACCGGGGAACAGGGCGAGATATCACATTTAGTGGTTCAACAATGGGGTCCACCGGCGGCATGCCAATTTGCCACTTTCGTCGGCGTTTTTACTGTACTGTACGGTGCTGCGCAAGGCTGGCGAAGTATATTTTATCTTCATGGGCGGCATGACGAGTGAGCTTACTTTCTATTTTTCTCAAAATATATCGGCCTCTGGCACATCATGATGACGCTGACAAATGCCAAAGTTCTGTAATACTGATGATTATAACGTTGATTTTTTTGACCAAGCAAATGCATGGATATAACATTTCAAGCAGAGTAGCCTATATAGTCATATTGCGAATTGATGATTTTTTTCCTTACGCAGCACCCTCTTCTCTTCCTTCCTCACGCTGCTGCTGAGCCTGTGTGTGTTGTTCCTGTCCGGGGGGGCCAGCGTCACTTTATCCCTAGGCTTCGCATCCTGGTGTGACACTGTCACAGATGACAACACCCGACCCTACAGGTAGGCTACTAACTTCATGGGGCGTAGAGGTACGTCTTCAAGAACGTTGTGTGTGTACAGGGAAATGTAGCTCATCATCGGACTGTTACCACGTTTTTGATGTGTGTGTGTGTGTTTGTAGCTGTGCTGATTCTCAGTCGGTGCCCATGTACTTGGACGTGCAGACGTCATCCTTCTACACAGAGCTGACCTGTGCAGAGGTAAGCTCTAAAGTCCATGCCAGTTACTGAACTCATCAAATTATTCTTTCAATATTGTTACATGATCCATAGGCTATACATTTTTTTTTAAATGTATTTATCAGAAGCTTTTTTTAAAAGCCACATACCAATAGTGCTTATAAAGCAGATAATCAAGAGGTTAGAGCCTAAGAACAGTCTCACCTAAGAACGCTCTCTTCTTTCTCACCTCCTCTCCAGGTGTCACTGTGGTGTGTGACGGCCTTGTGGCTGACACACTCCATCCTCTCCTTCATGCGTCTCTATCATTCCCACAGCCAGCACATCACTGGGCCCTGTCTCCCCAGGGAGAAAGAGCTGCTCCTGGGATACACATCGTCAGACGGCTCCCCCACACCTCCACACCCCCCAGCGACACCCACCATTTTCGTCTGATCCCAAAGTCTGACTGTGTGCCCCCCACCTTGCAGCTGCATGTTTAATACTTGTCGCCATTAGAATCCTAATCTAACCACTTTTACCAACTTCTCAAAAGCACAAGTGAAATCAGACCAAACCAAACCTCAATTTGACCTTATACAGATGTAAAGAATATGGAAATCCAAGACTGACTAACTCTTGTTAACCATTTGGATGATCATCCTCAGTGAACATTTTACCAATTGTAGTGTAGTGTATTAATTTAGGGCACCTATTTGACTATTAGGTAAAAGGATCCAGTTATACCAAAAAAGGAAAGCAAAACACCGTTATAAAGTGTGCAATATTGAGCTTTTTAATAAGATGATATGATTTCTTAATATAAGAATACCCAAAACATTTATTTTAATCTATATTTCATTACAGTTATTTCACTATGTTGAAAAAGCATCCCGGTGTTATGGCTTTCAAAACAAATGACTTTCTTAACATAACAGCAACCGATAAGCTAAAGTTCATTACGCATATTCAAATCTGCTGTGTCCAATAATAGGACACCTCACATATAAATATGCATGTTTGTTTACAGGTAAAGAGTTAAAACATTGTTTACTACTTTGTTGATTTTGACATGTACTGAGAAGGCCTTCATTGGGAAGCATGTCATCCATGTGCAAGGAGCCATCTGAAAACAGGCTCACTGTGTGAGCAGCTGCATGTGAATGTGCTATTGTAACAGATACAAAATTCTCTTCCTCTAATGAGGGTTCTATTTATGATGCTGTTTGTGTGGATGCAACTGCTTGCAGGGAATCTGTAGCACTGAAGTTATCCTGCAGATGTAATGCCAACTTGGCTTTGAGGTATCAAAGTTGAAGTTTGTATGTGTGATCTAAAGGATGAGTGCCAGGGGGGAAAAGGATAGATATCTATCACTTCACAGAGCTCAAAAAGAAAATGTTACTAAGTGATTGTTATCCTGAGCTTCAAACTCTGAACCTTGAGTCAAGTAATTGTAATGAAACACATATCAAGCGGAACAAAGAACCTGAAGTGATGAGATGAAATGTTGATTGTCGAACCATTTTGTTTCATATTGTTTATTGACATATTTGTTTGCACCCCGTTTGTATTATCCAATAAACATAGTTTTATTGTCTTTTGAATAAATATCTGCCACACATTAAAAAAATATTCACTGTAACAATGTTACCCTTTGGTTAAAACATTAGTGGTCGGTCTTCATATGACCACCTTTTAAAAACAAGCTTTGGTATACCCCCATAAATTGGCAAGGAATATTTGTTTTCAGTCATCTTGCTAGCTTGTTGAACTAGATGGATTCTGTGTTGGTTTAGTGCTGTCTGATTCATGGTCAGGCAGCACCAATTGATAGAGCACCACTGCACCCTTGGCTGATGGACACAACTCTGACCAGAGGGGAGAGCTCTTGTCCAACTGTAGAAGATCCTTCAAAATCAGAGCGAAAAAGGATAAACACCTCTAAATCATATAACATTGGCCGTGTAGTATCAATTGTAAGTCATGTTATTATTTTCTTCTAAAACATCTCGTCAGCATATTCCCCAAACACACTACTGTCCCAGTACTTTTCCAGTCCCTTGGTGGTTCTGTAAATGGTGAGTGAGTGTAGCTGCTTACCATTTGGCTCAGGAAAACAATGTCTGTAGACTCATGGGCCTCAGCCCCTCCCTGCCAGTACAGCTCTCGGATCTCTGCTGAGCTTAGTGAACATCTAAAAGAAACACAGAATATCATAACTAATCCACCCCAATTGTTTTTGACCTTTCCACATCTTATTCACACTCGCTAAGGGCTTGTCCTCATATAGGCAGTAGCTGTTGACGTCTTTTCATTCAAAAGCAGTAGTTACAGTTGTAGATAGCCCTTCTAAATGGCTGTTGCTACAATGTTTACTTGCACTCTTATCCAATGTGTTTTCTAGTAAGGTGACCTCTGGCATTTAAGGATATCTCTTCCTGTGCTGAAGTGTTACCATACCTTATGTAGAATTCTGCACTGGGTCTTCCAGAGCTAGTATGGTTCAGAGCCACACCCATGAGCACTGGTTCTCCTAAAGATCCCATGGGAACATTCACCTGCCCAGGGGTGAGGAAAAGAGAAATGGAAAAAAAAGGAGATGAGACAGAAACAGGTTTTCAAAGATTAAACTTGGAAATAGTGTGTATTTGTATCTGTCCATTCCACAAAGATGATGGCCCCGATCCATGTGGTGTGGCCCACCTCATCTCTGATCTCTGTGCACACGGAAGAAAACAGCTCCGTGACCACCGCCTCCTCTCTCTTCTGCAGCAGCTCCACACTGATCTTGTCCTCTCGCACACACACACCCTCACACACTGCCTGGGCAATGAATAGCAGGGAAAGATGATGGTACTTACCATTACACAACCTTACAAAACATTCCTGTCAATGAATGAATGACACACAACACCGTTTCAATAATTGAGGCCATGTCTTGTCAGCCATGATTTTGCATCATACAAAAGCAGCTTTGTTTCTTCTACCTCCCGCCCTCACTCGCTCCGTGTCCACCTCCCTCTCTCTTACCTTTGGTTCGGGGTGCCCCCCAGGAATGTCCAGGAGCCCTCCTGCCTCTGCCACTCTCTGGCTTCGTCTGATCAGCACCACCTGTCCGTCACGGGTGCGCAAAACTCCACCCACCCCCAGCGGTTGAGCCAATAGAGCCAGCGGATCCCCAAACTCGGTCTCCCCACGCCGGCGCAGTTCCCCTGCCTCTTGAGACCAGTTGGTGCCCAGGAAGTCCTTGTAGCAGGTCAGCCCCAACCTCAGTGTCAGTAGAGCCTTGTTCCTTCTGCATGTGTCTCTCTCTGGGCCGGGTTGAAGTTGGGGCTGGAGCTTAGTCCCAAACATGTTGCATACTCCTGGTTCTCCTGCATTGAAATCTGTGGTTAGAGTGGAGGTTCGTGCTTCTATTTCATTCACCCCACAGCTTGGACCTCTGTCTCTGTGTCCTGACTGGTCAATGTGGTCTCTTACTCTACCACAGTTTGAGTTTAGTTGGGCATCAAAAGCAGAAATTGCAGGCAAACATCTGTCTTTGTCACACAAGCAGCCTTTTTTCATCCAAGTTGGAGAATCTCCACCACCTGCGTCTCCACATCTACCTTTGCAAAGAGTTTGAGGTGCAGTGGGGGGCGTTGCTTGGGGTAAAAGAGAAGCAGGCGGTGTCAGGGTAAAAGAGTGCAGTCGGAATTTGGCCCCGTTGAAAAGCCATGGTTCGTTGATTATTCTCTCCTTCCACAACTCATCTATGTGTTGCTCTAGAACTGGGTCTGTCTGACGATTAAATCTATTTAGAAGGCAACGGGATAGAGACATGTAAATATAGTTAGTCTCCCAGGCAGACTATGGGCATCACTAAAAATAAATTACTTTTGACCGTACCTTTCAGAGAGCTCCACGTGCACCTGGGACTTTACAAGTCCTCTCCAATCTGCGCAGTGAAGCAGCACGGACACCTCAGGATCCATTGTGTATAGTGGTTGCCTGCCTTGCCTTCAGTCCACTAAAATCGTATTCGATTCATTTTAGACCACGTGACAACCAGGAAAAGAGTGATCTGAGCAGAACTTAGCAACCAAGCTGCAACTTGACCATTGTGTGTTTTGATGTGAGAAAATGACAGAAGTATGCAAAAATTCGAGGGATGTGTCAATCACAACGCACGGAACAGCTAACGTAAACCGAATTCATTCGCCTAGCTACATTACTGTACTGGCAATCTGTGGCAGGAGGTTTAACATGAGCACTAATAGCTTTAGCACTAGCTTGCTTAATCTCAATCAGCTAGCTAGTTACATACTAGCTAGTTAGCCTAAAACCTGTCTCTAGTCTGCTACCTACTGCCAGTTCTAATGTAAGAAAATGACGGATCATACCGTTTGCTTACTTAACCCTGAGCTCAAGCTTTCTACTCAAGAACATTGGGACCCGACAGAGATCCCCGACCACCATGTCAGCGGCAAAAGTTTTTGAACAATACGGAAGTTGTTTTAATAGCCTAAACATCAACATGTTCAAAAGACAAAAAGACAACATGTTCAAAAGCCCTATATTATATTTCTGAATTAAATTTTATTTTAATATTCAGAACTCATTTTAATAAAATAAATAAAACAACATTATATCATTTATTCCTCTTGGTTTAAAAGAAAGAAAGGAAGTTGTACAGTACTAGTAGAGCAAGTAGCTACCGCCCACTGAAAATCTGGACTCTTGTTGATACAATCAGTACGCCTAGTATAGGCTAGTAAACTTGCTCACCAGACAAATAACAAATAAACACGAGCTCGCCAATTCGTTTGTTTCACAATGTTTTACATACTAAAAGCCTCTAGCTGAAAGCTGTCTTTCAGCCTACCTGTATTGTACCTTAAGATCCTATTTGCGGTTAAACAGTAGTCTAAAATGTGCATAAATAGATTGTAGCCTACGTTTCTATGGAACATTATGGATGCTATCCACACCATGCACGAAAGGGTTAGATAACAGAACATAATAGTGTACTGGTGTATGTAGGACATTCACTGACAGCGGTGCTTGCCTTGAAAGAAGACACGACTTACGCAAGTAGCCTCAGTGCAGTGCAGCTATGTTTGTTATGAAACGGATGTTAGCTAGCTCTAGCTAGCCTAACTGCAATGTAACGATTGGTATGTTTGTCTTTTCAAGTTTTATTGTCAGTTCTGTTAAATGTTTTATTCTTGCGGGTGTGCTTTGTAGATAACTCATGCACAGATCAACAGAAAAGTCAATAATCTTTGGGTCAGTTGAAGCTAGAACATCCTAGTTAGCCAAGCACTTAGCTTTGTTCTAGTTCTACAGTAATTTTTAAGCATGGACTGATACAATATGCTTTTATACTGCTTTTGGTATCAGCTATCTTCACACCAGAATAGGTCGTTAAATTCGTGCTCCAGATCAAAAAGAAGTGTGTAGCTAGCTCTGTACCCTCAGATTATTAGTCCTGTATAAAAAGTACATTGTGTACTATTTGTTATCAGTTTTGAGTTCTCCCACTTGGCCCTGCCAGCTTGACTTAATATATGGTAATATAACCTAATAATAAAATGTTGTATTATAACAATACATGACAACAGTTGTCCCTGCAATATTTCGCATCAATGTTTGACATCCTCTTGTGTTCACAGTGGCATCACATGCCCTTGGACATTCCCTTTTGTTTATCTGCTGACCTGACTTTCCAATGGAATCTTTTTGAACGGTATGTAGGGCAAAGCTCTAGCAAGTGGGGAAACGAATGGTTTTCCTATTCAGTTAAATCATTAGGCTATATTTAATTCATTTAGCAGACAATTCTATCTAAAGCAACACACAAAAGTTCATATAGAAAGAAAAGTAGAAGATCAAGGATCGGATGTGTATAGATTTACTTCTACAGTATTTCGGTGGTTAAAGAATAGTGTTTAACCCTATATTTACTAGCCACAATGCAAAGTAACCACATCACAGTGCAAAAATAAGAACTAAATTGATAGCAACAATAACATGGATTAGAGTATCTAGCTGATTAATGTATGGTGCACCAAAAGTATAATACTACAGTTCAATAATAACATCTTAATTACTGAACTACAGTCTAACAATTACATAATGAATACAGTAGTGCCTAATATTTAAGCGCCTTTTACAGTGCAGCAGAATCAACAATATATCTCCAGTGCAATACCAACTACTCAGCTGCATTTGCTTGTCAGACAGTGTAACAACAGGATCACAAATACAAAGTGCAGGGAAGGGACAAAGTTGCAGGTATTACAAGAAGTGATGATTTGCTAAGTGCTGCTTTCGGTGCCCTTGGGTCGAGTGAACCCAGAAATTAGTTGAAGGGAAATTGGAAGAGGAGCGTCTTGAGACCGTGGAGGAAGTCAATGCTCACACCCTCAGTCTTTTGGTTTGTTTATCTTCTCCTTCTCAGGTCTAAAACAGACACAGTTTCCCATCATGCAGCTGGAAGCCCCGCTTCGTCTGTGTCACAGCTGCCTGTGGTGGTGCAAAACTGGCCTGCGTATGCTGTCCCAGAGCTCTGCACACAAGTAAACACGCACACTTACCCTCACTTTACATACTAGGTGCGTGTGCTTTTGTCTGTGGGTGTGCATGTGAGAAAGAGAATGTGTTGAAGGCGTATGAAAGGGAATTGACGAGAATTTCCACTGCAGGCGTGAAGCCAAGAAATGAGCATGCTCACATGCAAAATGACATGCACCCTCTCACATGCAAATTTTCTTTTTTTCTGGCATTGCAGAACGGCTGTTAACTACTATGAACTTCTGGGAGTGAAGTCTAATGCCTCCATTGAGGAAATAAAGAATGCTTTTTTTGACAAATCCAAAAAGGTAGGAAGGGTTCATTTACAGTGGATGTGCATCCACAAGAGGGTGCTCCTTCACCAAATACCAAATTCTAACCTTTAATCAAAACATTCCCACGGTGTGCTATGTGCATGTATGTGAAAGACGGTTTGTTATGACGATGTACCGATAAGCGTGTTAACAAGGATGTGTATGTGCCTCTATATATTTGTTTTGTGTGTGGGTAGTCAGGGAATTTCCCTATGCTTGTGCACGTGTGTGTGTGTATTTGTGCGTATTTGTGCTTGCATAACCAGATTTTTACAAATGTTAACTGTCCTGTATGTTTGTCAGTGTCACCCAGACAGTGACCCGTCTAACCCAGGGCTCCACAGTCAGTTTGTGGAGCTGAACGAGGCCTACAGGGTGCTGAGCAAAGATCTCACCCGGAAGGAGTATGACCTACGTATCCGCCAGCCCTACGCTGGAGGTCAGGCTTTCAGATCCACCTCCAGCTACTCGTATAACCCCAGGTAGGAAATCATCTCTTCCATAATGGCGCACATACTTGGGCTTTTCCAAACACACCATTGGTCTCTTTTTCTTGTTGAGACACACACGCGTTTCCATGTCTCTCTTACACGCCCTTGCTTGATTTTTTTGTCCTTGAAGGATGCATGCATTGCTCTCTCTGAATCACTTGTTGACTCTGACATGCAAACCTACCAGTTGTACTGTCTCTTGTCTCATGCTCGCTCCTTCTCCTTGTCTGCCAGAGCGGATGCCCAGGAGAGCATGCGTTACTGGGAGCAGTTTCGCCCGTCGCAGGAAAGCAAAGCAGAACAGTGGGAGAAGAAGAGGAAAAGAAACTTCAGGCTGGTGGGCTACTGCCTCATCACCATGGTGGTCAGCATTGGAGCACATGTTCTTTTCTTCAGGTACCACCAACGGGGACGAATCGAAGAAAGAAAAAAACATTTGGGCCTACGACATAAACACTGGTGGACAGTCAACAGGCTTTTGATTTATGAGTACTCATTTTTGTATTCTGTGTACACATTCTTATCCCCAATTTAGTTGTGCATTTAGATTAGTTTCACCCGGCTGTACCCATGGTTATCAATGAGCCAACTGATAGGCAAACACACGTTACGTCAAGTATCTCAAAAACCTTTTCTTAAATGTGTGAATTTTTCTGTTGCATTTAAGAGCTTCTGAATGGGGCCAGGGTGTGTGTGGACACAGGTGCCCCTGGCTCCCACCCAGAATATACCATCATGCCTCTGCTAATCTGTGTTTTCACACATGGACTTGGCAATACAACCCCTGTTTTCAGTGATGCCACTCTCTCTGATCTGCACATTACTATTATTGTGTGACAAGCACGGACAGTAAATCACAAATGGACACAGGATGAATATTTGTATTTGCTGTGATGATATTCCTCTGTTTGGAGAGTGTGTTTGGGGTCATGTTGTCACTTCCTGTTCAACAGGAAGTTGGAAGAGGTCCATAATACCTTCATGGATGAAAAGGACAGAGCGATCTTGGAGATCTACAACGAATCCAAAGAGCGGGCAAGGTGTGTAAAAGGACTGATACACACACATGGACACTTATGCTCACACACACATCTGTTTTAGAGTGTTTTCTGTAATAAAGGAGAGTTGGGTTAGTTACTTTGAAAAAGTAAAGGTACTCTATGTAACTAAGGTTTGTTTTCATAACAGTTGGCTCTTTGATTGCAAATGTTGTGACAAGTACACACGTGATTCAAACATACTCATGTATTTCACAGTGTTTTCAAAATGACCCAAGTCTCTAATGCCGTATGTTTGATATGTACACCTGATCCATCGCATCGTCGTTGTGATTGGCAGAGTGAATGGCTTTAAGAAGCAGACGGAGATCCTCAGACAGAAGCACGCCGAGTTTTTGGAGAAATACAAGATCAGTGGTGACAGAGATGACAAGTAGGACAACAAGCAAACAGTTTGCCTGAGTTTGCATTAGTGAACTACAGGACAATGGAGGAGAAAGGTGAAGGTATTCAACCTTCGTAGAATTTTTAAATTGTTAGCTTTTTTATGAATAAACACACTTGTTTGCCTGATGGTCAGATACCGAGCTGAATGAGTTTAAACATTGAACACGGGTGAAATGGGACTA
This sequence comes from Hypomesus transpacificus, assembly GCF_021917145.1. NCBI lineage: Eukaryota > Metazoa > Chordata > Actinopteri > Osmeriformes > Osmeridae > Hypomesus > Hypomesus transpacificus. The sequence continues at coordinate 6,022,577 of NC_061060.1, forward strand.
AGTTGAAACGTGGGTACACGATTCTGTGAGGTTGAACCGTAAACATTGTGAGCCTGTTGCTAATTAAGTCACAGTGACATGCTAATGCCCCCAGCCACCCTCTCCCATTCACAGGCAGAAAGAATGAACTCTCATACGTCTGTGAAGGGAACGGCTGCAAACAGGGCATTCTTCCAAATATAGAAGACCCAGTTTCGTTGCACAGGGTTTGTGTCAAGAAAAGCATAGTCGATAGGCCAAGAGAAAAGTGAAACATTCAGTCTAGAACTATTACAAATGGTTTTAGGCTGTGAACACCCCACCAAGAGAGTGAGTTGAAGTTATTGTACCTCTGTTAAGTGTCTCTTATGGAACTCATAACAAGTAATAAAAAAACGATTCTATTGCGATTAATCTTTTTCTTACTGGAATGAAGTCGAATTTAGCAGTTATATTTAGTCCGGTGATGACTTTAAAAAGGGAATATAACTTTTGTTATATTGACACCGGAATGACAGTAATGAATCATTAAAAATGGTTATGGACATGATTAAAAGGTACTTTTGGAGAGTCAGACTCATCCTCTAAAAAAGTAAGATATGGATCATGTATTATTTCAGAGTGGAAGACAGCCAACTGCATTAACTGCAATGCCTTTTTGTTTATAGTAACAGATGTTTTTATTCAGAGTGATTTTAATGACCGCCTCATCAATTTCTTTAGCTGTTCTGTTATGGAATGATGATTAAAATGTTTAATTTATGGACTCAACCTACAGTCATTGTTTATTCTTTTTTCTTTTTCATTGTTCCAGTAGAGTGTAGACCAATTTGTCTCTTCCTCGCCTGTCTCATCAGGCTCTGATTTTGGCTGATGAAGGATCTTGCCGATATCCGAAACAGACAACATGAAGTCCATGGTCTTGGCTGCAAGGGCTTTTTCCCTTGCACTCTCCAGGCCCTTCTCTGAAACCACAGAAGCCTAGATAAGAACCCCCGCATACTGCCTTCCCTCATGTGGCGTGTGATTGCCCCCTCATAACCCAAACACCCCTCACTGACAGAGACTCCAGTGTGGGCTGAGAGACAGGCTGAGGGAAGACAGAAATGATCAGGCTGCTCTCTCCAGGTTGTGAAGGTCTGAAATAGTTCAGTTCTATAAAATAGTGGATTGATTCATTTCTAATTAAAATGTATATATATTAACCTTTGTGCTTTAGGCAGTGAGAGGGAGCATGTAAGTGTTACTGAAAGAAAAAGGCTGGTGGAGCAGGGGTATGGGAGAGGATGAGAGCACAGTTAAAATACAGTTAAAATGGGAGTAGAAGACATTTTCCACTCCTGTCTTCTATAATTGTTCTAATGGGTATTTATGGAGGTATTGATAGTGAAGTGGTGCCCTGGTAAATGATTTGCAGGCTGAATGACGAATAACAGGGGGTGGTTCACCTGTCTGCCGTGCGCGGGTGCGTTCGTCCCATTTGGAAAAAGTTGGCAGTGCAACGGTTACGCGGAATCCAGAGTTGCGCCGAGTGCGTCTTAAAATTATGCTCTGAAGGGCAAAGGATATGAGGAGAGCGATCATAACAAACGCAGACTCACTCTCCAGACCCTCTCTGTTTGTAAACCGATAGTGCACCTCAGACTCCAACCTTCTGTACAAGATTTGATGAAGGACAAGTCGTGGTTTGATGCGCTGTGAACGAAACGTCATTTTACCAAAAAGCGGTGGATTCACTCTGCCAACAGTGTGACATGGAAGTGTGCGGCACTGTCGCCAACATGATTGAAGACAGGCACACTGAAGCTGCCGCAGGAATAAACGGAAATAATATATCCTAATATATTGTGAGGCCAGTTTATAAAAGGGTAATGTATATATGTGCTGTTGGGTAGTTTCACGTGATAAGGATACGTTCGCACCAAACATTTTCTTCGGGACTGAAAATGGACCTGTAAATCACGCCACCCCTGACGCTTACCGGGCCATTTCAATGGGAGCCGACCAATGGAATTACGTTACCGGCTTTTGTCTTACCCATTCCAGAGGAAGTAGAGTATTAAGGGACATTATTCAAAGTTCTTATGAATCAAGTGAAATTTGATCTAATGAGACAGAAATTTGTCTCAAATGCAGCGCTTTAATTGTTCTAATAGTGCTTATTGAATTCATATTGGTGCGTTATTGCGCGTAATAGACAAGGCTATTGAATTAGATTGCATAGGCTTTACGTGTTTTCTAGTAGTCCAAGTCATATCAGTCTATATATCCTCCTCCTAAGTAATCTATAGACTGGAAGATATAGATATTCATCAGTTTGATTGGGATTTTTATTCCATGTGCAAAGGGACAGCGATGGCACTGCTGTCAATGTTTGACTGTTAACTACAAGTGGAATATAAGCTTTTATTCAAGTGGTAAGAGAAGGAAAGGACAAGGAAAAAATAACTAATTTGATTGGACCTAAAAAAAATTGCGTGCCTCTTGGAGTAGGCAACAGCACAATGGGGATTATACTTCAAGTTATTCTAGGAATGTTTCAATTCCTCCTGCTCACCAGAATATCCTCGTCCCATGCCAAGGTATGTATAGTTTTGCCACATGGGTGGTAGGCTATTGGGAGGGGTAACGGAGGAGGGATAGTTTTTCAGTTAAGGCCCATGTCTTTGCATTAATAAGTAATTGAAAAAAATAACTTAGAAATGTCTTTGGGATGCATTTTTTATGTTTCAAGTAGTTTTTTTTGTTAGTTTTGTGTCTATAATTTGTTTTCTACATATCCGTAAAGTGGCCCCCCCTTGGCACTATAGGCCTACCATCATTGCCAGACAGCATGTCAGACAGCAGAAAGCATATACTTTCTCCAGGCAGCTATGGGCCTATTGGAGTTACTGGACAATGAAAAACATCAGTCCAAGACAGTTTAGTCGATTTACTCTTCTTTCTCACTGACATGCACCCCTTCATGTGTCAGAGTGACGGTTGTATTTTTGTCTAGCGTCTTTATATCAAGAACAAGCTGTGCCCCAAAGCTGCGTGGGATCAGCTCCTGGCATTGTGATATGTTAATCCTGTCAAGATCCCAGTCGAGGGTTCTAGACGCTACATGAAATAAGTCAATAAATACACATCTTCATGGATTGTTTATGTAAATTAGCATTTAGTAGTTTACCAGGTGTTAATACTCATTTTGCACATTTAGGACACAGACATTTAGCATGGCATGGTATCTAATTTGACAGATGGATCCTGTTAGATGGATGTTGGGCTCCCTTCTCTCTCTCTGTCCACACACACACACACACACACACACTCTCTCTTACACACACACACACACACACACACACACACACACACACACACACACTCAGTGGACCCCACAGCTCAATGCCTCTATCCATCTCAGTCTGTTCTCCAGGGAGCATCTGACTTGTGTGAGTGTGTGAGAGACAGACAGACTGCCCCTGCACCATGAGCTTCATGCCACTGTTATTACGCAGTGTGTGTGTGTGTTTGGTGTGTCATTTCCAACCTTTGTCCTTATTGGCAGGAGAGTGTAATGTAATCGGACTGTACAGTATGTGTCATTGCTCACATACTACAAAACTCAAAATTTGCTTTCAGGCATTACTCTTCTTGTACTTTTAACTGTGAGTGCACACAAAATGGCCACACACTTGTAATCAATCTGGGGCAAACTAGCAACTAGGAGAGAGAGCGCTGGGTGTGGGGAGGGGGGAGGGAGGTGTAGGGGGGACAAGGCGGTTAAAAGGGGGCAATTGGGCAAAGTCTACATTCTCTCAGCAGTGGCCTTGGTCTACACGCTAGGCTCAATAATGGCATGCTGTCTGTGTGTGAGCCTCTGTGGGGGTGTTTGTTTCCTTGTCAAGGTATGTGGTGTTACCCAGGTCTTTGACCACGGGTCATGGGTCTAGGGGCAGTCCCATACATTAGGTCATGAGAACAAGTGCGATGTAAACTGTGCAAGTGGATTTCTCACCTCTCCCTGTCGCTTTCTCTCTCCCTTGCTTTTCTCATCCCTGTCTCTTTCTCCCTATCGCTCTTCCTCTCCTTGTCTTTTTCTCTCTCAACCCTCCCACCCAGCTAGCTCACTGGCGACCAGCTGCAGACTCCCCCAAATCCAGAGAAGGTACATGCCTTTCCCTTACTTTCAACCAGGCACGCATATGAAGTGTGTGTGCTGGAATGAGAGGTATATACAATTTATACAGTGTTGTGAGTCGGTATGTGGTGGGGTGTGACCTGCGATACAGTAGGTACGCGAAAGGTCCGTTTTTCTCTCTCTCAATTTGTGTAAATCTTCTCACTCCCTTCCTCCCTATATATGTCACCCCCCCCCCACCCACCCACACACACACACTCCCCACCACCACCATCAGTGAGGAGGTGGTTGGAGGTCTACTCCCGGAGTGGTTGTGAGCCCAGGGACACACTGGTAGAGGTGTGGCGGGAGTTGCCAGGGGAGACACACAGCCTCTTCGTCCCCTCGTGTGTGTCGGTGCGCCGCTGTGGCGGCTGCTGCTCTGACGAGGCCCTGGAGTGTGTGCCCTCGCTCACACACACAGTCACAATGGAGGTAAACACATACACACACACACACACACACACAAACTTGCAAACTCTGCACATTTAACCAGCTTTGTGTGTTTGACCTCTGCAGCTCATGAAGACCTCCTTTGTCAACCATGAACTCATCCAGCTGCCCTTTATTGAGCATAGCCAGTGTGAGTGCAGGTGAGCCCACATGCACACACACTCACCCACACATACACATATATGTAAATATACGTTTTCACTCAGTGTGTGATTGGTTTCACGTAATGCTTTCTTTTTGTTTAGATTGAAAGAGGAGCTCCACTCAACTCCTGAAAGGTACTACACTGCAGTGAATGTGTTTGTGTTTACCTCTCTGTACCCCTTGGTGAGTAGGCATCTGTGTGACTTCCAATAACCCACAAGACACATCCCACTGTCTCCATAGAGACGCATTACCTCAACCTCCAGGTGCTCTTAATTTGATAATTAATTAATGCACCCCCCCATATAAAACTCAGTAAGAAACATGCATTGCTGAAAAACAATGTCTGTTTTGTCCTGAACCAAAATTAACAGATTGCCCTTGTAACTACACGATTATGGAGTTATCTGAAGCTTATTTGGGACAGAATGTAATTGTCAGCTGTGCAAAGTGGCAAATTGAAAATAGGGTTTTGTTGTTGCCTGTGAGTTTCCGGTGGGTATGGTGTGATGTGGTGGAGGCCGGGTGGGGAGTATGGGGTGCTAGTAAGGGTCTGTGCTGCATCACATGGTCCCCCCATTCCTACCTACCACCTCTGACCCTCTGAGAAAGTCACTCTCTGGCAGGACACAGACCTCTGAAGCTGGGCAGTAGTCAGTGCCTGCTGCCTGGAGAGAAAGGGGGGATGGAAGAGAGGGGGTTGGGGGGAGGGGGTAGAGTGAAGGGAGAGAGAGAGAGAAAGAGAGAGAGAAAGAGAGAGAGTTGCTAAGAGCAGGAAATGGAGGTGCAGTCATTCTTTTGACTAGTTGGGCCAGGGGACCATATGGAAGTTCACAAATGGTGTTGAAATGCTGAAAATGTGTTGTGTATTTGCACTATGATGTATCTGTGGTCTGCTTATGTGTGTCACATGTGTGTGTTGTCTTCTACAGACAGGATCCCAGGTCAAACAGGAAAAGCCGGAAAAAGGAGAGAGGAAAACCCAAACGAAAGAAAACTGGAAGGTTTGAACCTCCATATGTTAACCTCTGCATGTACCTCATGCACAATTATTGTGTGTGTGTGACACTGTGTGTGCACATGTTCATGTGTGGATGCTTGAATGCATGTATGTACATGTGTACCTGCATGCACGTAGGACTTAACCACCAAGACCCTCATCCACAAAGGTTGAAAGGGAGCGAATTCAGCCTTTGTTTTCCTTTTTTTATCTCGCTCCCTTTACCGTTAGCCTGTCAGTTACTTCCGCCCAGTAGGGTCAAATGTCACCTCGTCTGGACTTTATGTCTCCTCTGCCCATCCATCACTCTGCTTTGGCTTCATTCATACGATGGCAGGTGTGAAATCTGGCTAATTGGCATAAATCTGGCACAAACCATTTCTTCTTTTCTCTGGGGCAAGCCATCCCAGGCCCAAACAAAGATGGCTTCTGCCATTTCATTAAAGTCACTATATGAAGTTGGTGAAGCCTCCCAGACGAGGGCGAGGGTCGGTTAACCCCGCCCCAGATAGTCTGGTACCCACAGGCGTCTCTCAAGATGCAGCCTGGGAGACAGGAGGGACCGAGGGAGACTCACAGAGCCGTTCATATGGGTGAAAAGGACCATAGAGAATAGAACGATACAGAGTCAAATATGTAGGTGACAAGTGGTGTCGGTGGTATGGACAAAAACCATAGAACCAAGAGAGAGAAAGAGAGACAGAGAGAGAGAGAGAGAGAGAGAGAGAGAGAGAGAGACAGAGAGACAGAGAGACAGAGAGAGACAGAGAGAGACAGAGAGAGACTCTCTGACTCTCATAGCTATTTTCGACGTTCAATCTACTGTGGGAATTGCAGAGAATTTGTATCATCAACCCATGGTTCAACCAAAACATTTTAATTTATTTTATCCATAGAACCCCTTTTACTCCTGGTCCTCGCCCTAATCCTCCCTCTACCCCTCCTCCGCCCCCTTCTCCTCCCTCCACCCCTGCCTCCCCATGCCCACCCTGCCCGGGGAGGAAGTGGGTTGTTGACTTACAATCATGTCAGTGCCATTGTACAGTCACTTCAGAGAACTGCATTCAGAAAGGCAGGAGACTCAACCTACAACTCTGCAGGTTAGCTGTCACATGACCACAACCTTTAAGGAAAACCCTTCAATACATCATGTACTATCAGAATCTGATTCTCTTTTTCACTTTTTCTTTTTAGATGTGATGCCAGGAGGCGATGATTTCTTCATCTTTGTCTCTCTTTCTTTCTTGCTCTCCTCCTCTCCATCTTTTTCTGTCTCTTACTATCTCTCTCTTTTATGACCTCTAACAGGCCCTCTCCAATATCCACAAATGTAAATGTTCACATACCATTTTTGCAGTAGAGTATATCTGTGTTTGTGTATCTGTTGTGTATCTTGTCATCAAATGACTAGCTGGGCACTTAACGGCTTCTCTGTCATCTGCATGTGCCACCCATATCACCCTAAGAGAAGGGGCCAGATGGGGACACGGTTTACAGGTAACATGTTATTCTGGCAAAATTAAGATGTGGATTGGTCACTCGAACTGGGACGCATCTTCCCAGCATTCACGGCTCACAATGCCCAGACTCATGTGACAACAGAACTTCAAAGCCTGGTCCCAGATCAGTTTTGACGGTGGGCCTGTGTTGTCTTTGCCTGTAAGCAACAGATGAACTCACCAAGGAAATGTTCAAGGCTACAGCGATGGCAATGGAGTACCTGATATAACTGCTCTTTTGGGGAACCCTACTGACTTGTAAATACAAACTTCATCAGGAGTTTGAAGTCAGGGTCAAGCAAAAGGCAACATGGATGGACTTTTGAAAGAAGGACCGCAATGCCCCTTTGTAGTAAACACACACAAACCAACACACAAACACAGACAGCGGCCATACAGTATGTCATTTACATACAAGGGTCAGCATGCAGCCTCGTGGTTGTGTAGCTAAGTGTGTTGAATGGCTGGATAGGCTGAGCCTGTGTGGTCCACGCCGTAAATGGCACAGATGGGTTACCATGCCTTCGTCCCACTCTGTCATTCACCCTCAGCATATGACCGCAGGCTGGATCACTGAGGGCCTATTCTGCCATTTGTTTGATTATCTTTTTGTGTCCACCCCCCCCCCCCACACACACACACACACACACTCCTCCCTGAGTGAAAGAGCTCTTCATTCAGGCAGGGTAGTGAGGGGAATGACAATAATGAGGCCTGGCGGCCGTCCACAGGTTGATACAAGTGCACACATACACACATACTGTATGTTTGTACATACATGCATACACTATATACTTTGCAAACATACAGATACACATCTATGGTGTCCACTAATGGATTTGCTCAAAATTTCAGTTTTCTGCAGGTAAGTATAAGCTTGTTTGGAAAATAAATGTTCAGAAATGTATATATTTCGGGTTGTTTTTGCTACCATATTCTATTTGTATACAGTATTTTATGTTATATTTTCTTATGTATTTTGAAAGATGTTGTAGACGTTTATTGTGGGAATGTGTTTTTTTGTGTTTGTCCCTAATCCGTCGACATAAAGAGTCCCACCGGGTGGCCGGCTATGTACACACGAGGCATCTAAACATGTGTTCTGCCATGTTGAATTTAAACAGAAAGCTCGCATTGGCTTAAAAAACTGGACATGATACATTAAAATGTGTAACTCAAATAATCACACAGAATCCAAGCATAAACTGGTTCCCAGTGCTGTACAATGGAAACATTGGCAAAACAGTATTTTCGTTTTTTGTTGATGTGTGTCGCCGGGATGAGATTGCTAGTCATGTGAAACAGAACATATTTATGTATCTGGTAGAATCACATGGCCTCACCTCCCCTGGCTGATGCTACCAGAGATTGGCTCTGTCAATCAGCCACAGGTCTGTGTGTCTTAGAGAGACCATCACTAAGAAATAGTGTTGGGCCCTTTGAGAGACAGAGGCAGGCACTCTAGACATGCCATTAAATGAACTAATGTTGTCCCTTAAAAGAATCACTCAAGTCCCCTTTCACTACCTCGTATTACTACCTATGGAAACCCACTATCCTGACTCATAAATCCTTTTCTACCTACTTGTTTGTTATCTGTTATTGCTCTCCTGCTGTCTATCCTGTGTTCAATGACCCAGATTTACCCCACACGGTCACAAACTCTGTGACCTGAAACATTGGCCCAGATGTAGCAGAATTGTACTTTAATGTCCATCAGTTGGATCCACTCACAACATATTAAGCTATTTCCTGGATGGTTCATCCGGCTATTCACAGGTTTTTGAGTTCCATTGAACAGCTTTGTGCTCAGGACTGCAAACCCAGACAGTCTTGTAATAGTTTGACATTGGTTATTGAACACCAATGCACACTCTGTGGGTAACTATAGGTTTCCTGCCAGCACCTCTTGTCTAGCCACTTGTTGCTCTAGTTAGCTTGTTGCTCTGCATGATGTACCCATGACAAGAGACTCATGACACTGTGCTGAAAAACCATAGGGGACCTAGCCTTTCATATTCATTCAGCAGTATGATATAAAGCAAATGGCATGTCAATAACAATATTGTTCATTAGTACCCAATATCAATGTGGTAGCCGCTGTTCTTGTCAACACACGTGCTGTATACTCGACATGTAGCCCTAGCACCCAGTGTCTTAGTACTGTTGTGACAAGTAGATCATCACTTAACTAGCTATGTTAATGATCTTATAACGTCTTATAATCCACTGTGATGTTGTGTACCACCTATAGCATCCATTCTGTCCGTCATACATACCATTCAGGTGCCACAGTCTATTCCACAGTTGTAATATTTGTGATGATGATTATACTGCTATTACTGCTGCTACACCATTTGTGCCCTATTGGATGTGTGAGTGAGTGAATGTGTGTGTACATATGTGTACTACAAACCAAGGCTGTGTTGCGTCACAGTGTATTTTGATGAATCATCATTTAATGTCCGTGTAAACATGTGTGATGTGCTGTTAAAAATGTTGATACTACCAGGAAATGTTAGAAACGTTCATGATGCAATGTTACAGCAGTTATTAAAGGAAATGTCTTATTTTTTGTAGAATGTAGAATTATTTTCTTCCTCTGGTAGTCTAACAATGTCTTGTTTGGATCCAATACCTCCCTTTAATGTTTTAGATTGAATTTCCCTTTTCCAATTCACCTCTCTCCTTCCCTCCTCTCCACCTCTCTTTTTTTATCGCTATTGTCTGTAATGAAAGATAAACAGACTGATGATTACAGTTGCACCCTGGGAGTTTGGGACAGAGTGTGAGTTTGAGTGACGTGATGATATGAGAAATAATATTGTCTCTCTCCTCCTCCCCACCTGAACTGTGCTGAGTCAGGGACTACAGAATTACTGACTGTGCGTTATGTGTGTGTGTTTGTGAGTGTGCATGTGTGTGTGTATCAGGACGGGAGGGGGCCAGTCACTTATGTATGTCTGTGTCTGTGTTTATTTAGCTGATATTGGTATTTATGTTGATCAAACCTGTGAATTTGGTATTGGGTTTTGTTGAAGATTATACTTTATAACGGTCTACTCAAATGAATTATTGCTGTAGAGAACAGGATATAATGATTAGTTACGAATGGCCTCAGAGTCTGATTATACACTTTGAATATTGCCATTCCCATCTCCACATACCATGTGTGTGCATGCGTGCATGAGGGAGAGTGTGATGGATGCGGCTGGTGTTTTGGGCCCTCCCTACCCTGAGAAAGCGCAAAAGAAAAAGAGAGAGAGAGCTCAAGGCTGATGCAGGCCTACCTGTCAGAGAGGGCGGCCAGCCAGTAACTAAATATAGCAGCCTGCAGATTAGGGAGACAGAGGGAGGGAGAGAGGGAGTGACTCATCCATCAGGAGACCGAGATGCCTTTTCATCCCTAAATCTCTGTTCCTAAACCTTTCTAAAGACATTGGTACATTTCTGCCAGAGGCCTCTGATGTTGGTGATAAACAATGGTGGAGACACACAGCTCTACTGCCATCTTGGCACTGACCCTGCAGAGATGTCATGATATGTGGAGTGTGGCCCTGTCTGTGTTTGTCTCTCTCTTTAGCTCTCCCTCTTTCTCTTCACTACCATTGGTGACCACAGTTTCCTGTATTTTTCCACCTTTCTCTGTGTGTGTGTGGAGTCATGTTTTTGTAATGATAAAAACGCCAGGCATGTTTTCCTTTGCTTTTGTAGCAGCAGCTGTGTTGAAGCAGGTACTGGACGGTATCTGACTGTAAGTTGGTGTGTATTTAGATTGTATCTGTGTGTGTGTGTGTGTGTGTGTGTGTGTGTGAGTGTGTGTGAGAGAGAGAGATAGAGATAGAGATAGAGAGAGACAGAGAGAGAGAGAGAGAGAGAGAGAGAGAGAGAGAGAGAGAGAGAGAGAGAGAGAGAGAGAGAGAAAGAGAGAGAGAGAGAGAGAGAGAGAGAGAAAACAAGTGTAATGTGTGCGTATTCTGTGTATGTTGACTGCGGCCAGTCTTGATCTGACGGGAAAGTGAATGTTGTGTAAAGTCCTGTCAGATTTCAGAGAACAAATGAAAAAAACAAAAACACTGTTATCAGCTTCAGAAACATGCATCCCCATGTTCTGCTTTGACTCATCAGTCTTTGTAAACCGAAGGATACCGGAGCTAATGAATAATTGAGTCAACAGGAAGATAGGCTGACTTGTAATAAGCCTACCCTCCCTGTGCCCAATATCTTTTTATATACCTCTTATTGTTCATTGTAGCCTGAGTCGGTTCTTAGCTAAATCAGGGAGAGGTAATTAGACAACAAAAAACGGAACAACAGTAAAGAATGAAAGAAAGGGGTGAAGGTTGGGAGATAAGGTGAGCTGGAGGAGAAGAAAGGTGAGAGGGGTAGAACATAGGTAAGGGCATAGTTGTGGTCTCTACATGCTAGCTCATGTTTGGGTAAGGGTACGGGTACCAGCAGGTGTAAGAGATCAGAGCAAGCTCTGGATGTTATCACTGTCTGTTTTCTTTCTGTAGCTGTATCACCAGCTGAGCCTGTCTCTCACAGCCTTTTATTCTTACTCCCTAAAACTGTGTATGCCCCTTTTTACTTTGGTGAACGTTTGCATTTGGCTTCTTATTGTAACATGTAAATGCTCCAACACTAACTTAATCAGGGTCTTACGTGTTTTGTGAACTATCAACAGTCAATTTTAATCATTCGATTGACAAAAATCAGAAACTGTCTTTAATAACATGCATTGTAGCGACACCACGTGGACAATGCTAGTTTTAACAAGCTAAAAGAAGGACTGGTGGACGTGGCAGTGACGTCACGATCCGGAAATAACCCGGATTCCAAGTTAACTAGGAGTCGGCTTGTTGGAAACATCTAGAGGTTTATGAAGTCGTATTGAAGAATAACCAGTTAAAGTAAGTAAAAACAATAAGATTTTGAAATTGGCGTTAGATGCGGTCGTTGAATTATATTCATTCCTGATTTGGGTCGAATAGTTTCACCTGTAAATGGACAAACGACGGCCGATTTAGCAATTAGCTGTTAGCTATCTAGCTTTCCGCCGCACATAATCAGCTGTGAATGCGACTGATGGAGGATGGTTGACTCTTTAACTAGCTCGGCCCATTCCATGGCAGAATGACAGTTTGATTATTGTCGGGCAATGTCAACGACAATCAACCCTGCAAACTAGCTGGCTATCTTGATTCCACAACAAAGACTGAAAATGTAACTGAAAAGGCTGTGTTTCGACTGTCGACATTAGTTCGGTGTATTGATGCTAGCTCTCTAGCTACTAGCTAGTTGGCTGCATCGTTGTTGTTAGCACTATTTATGTGGTTTAGACGATCGATGTAACGTTAGATAACTCGTCAGTCAGACTCTTTCAAAATCTTGCCAAACATTGTGTCAGATCGCTAGTTAGACTAGCTAACAATTTGTTTTGTTATCATTGTTTTACCACAGAACATGTATCGGAGCGTCAATCGCCACGGGTCTCTGCTTCAGATCTGAAAGTAGTCCAACGCTGTGGCCTAACGGAGACTACTGACGAGGATAACCAACCACTCTGTACAATATACCACAGTTGTTCATCATCCACAGTAGCTAACCGTCCCAGTCTAGTGCTTTGGTGAGTCATCTGCAGTGGCAGAATGACGTGCCGGGATAGGACTATCGAATTTCAGTCGGCCTGCAAATCCCTTCAAGGAAGACAGGTACGTGGAATAGTGTGACGCTGATATGATTATCAGGTGATGAGAGCAAGCATTGCATGCACCTAGGAAACAGACTACCGCTTCTCCACTATATTTTGCTGATAAACCCTGTTTCTCTTTTACCTATACTCTCTCTATAGAATGGTGTTCAACCCAGTAAACCGGCCCTCAGTGCTCTCAAACAGCGTAGTGACTTCACAGTCATGGCCAAGTGAGTATCTAATCTCTTACTGATTAACATTATTAACTTTATAAATAAAATATTGTAACCTTTTTAAATACGATTTTCCACTTCTACCATTACAACATGCCACCAACACAGACAGAATGTAGGCATTATTAATTTATTCAAGCGGCATCCTGCATTCCTCTCTTCCAGGAGAATTGGGAGAGACTTGAGTAACACATTTGCTAAACTGGAGAAACTCACCATATGTAAGCCTCTCCTCGTGCCATTTCAGCATTTGTGAATGTATCTACAAACCATATGAAAAGCATGAACACATTTGTCTTCACATTTCAGTGGCTAAAAGAAAATCTCTGTTTGACGACAAGGCTGTGGAGATTGAGGAGTTAACTTACATCATCAAACAGGTAAAGTATCATGGTGTAGCCCTGGACCTATATAGTAATATAATTATTGCTCCTTAAACAATGAAATACAACTTTTCTCTCGGTTTATGGCCTGTGGTCTTTTCCTCATGTCTTGGTCTGTTTTCACTCTTCCCTTACCCCGCCGTGTGTGTCCCCCAGGACATAAACAGCCTGAACAAGCAGATAGCCCAGCTGCAGGACCTGGTGCGGTCGCGGGGGGCCCCGGGGGGGCGCCACATCCAGACCCACTCCAACACCATCGTGGTCTCCCTGCAGTCCAAACTGGCCTGCATGTCCAACGACTTCAAGTCGGTTCTAGAAGTACGAACTGAGGTAAGATTGTTCCCAAAGACTTTTGATATTTTCTGCATGCGTTGAGCTACTTTTTGAGGCAACTGCACTCATGTTTTATCAGGTTATGGTAGATCTTATTGAATATAACTCTTAAGTGTTCCACCACATAGAAATTCCTTCTTTCACTCCTCGCTTGCTCTTCTTTCCTACAGAACCTAAAGCAGCAGCGTAGCAGGAGAGAGCAGTTCTCTCAGCCTCCCGTCTCCTCATCTACTCTCCTCGCCAACAACTTCAGTAAGTCAACACGCCTCCTAGCACACTCATGGAATTCTGCACTTTTCACCATTTAGTGTAAAAAATCTCCCATTACCCAGGTCTATTAGTAACGTCCTTGCTTGGAAAGCATGTCTTGGCTCTAAACATACTATTAAATGTATGCATTTTATCCAAAAGCAACTTCCAAAAGAGAGCTTTACATGCTATAATTAAAATGGATCCTATATCAAGTAAGATGTTTTTGCTGTGCAATGAACTGCGTGTTCTGTGCTCCTCTCAGAGAGCTCAGTGTTAATGCAGGATGAGTCCCGGAGTCACGGCGAGGTGGCCATCGACATGGACTCCCAGGCCAACCCGCTGCAGCTCCAGCTCATCGACGAGCAGGTACACACACACTTGGATGAACTCTTTCACGGCAATCCTGTATTACTGTGACGGTAGCCTGTTCCACCGTGCACGACGCCTGCTTGTGTTTTCCTGCTTGTGCGTTCACGTGTCACGCTTTGTGTGTTTCATCGGGATCTCGTTTGTATGTGTGTGTGCCACAGGACTCGTATATCCAGAGCCGGGCTGACACCATGCAGAACATTGAGAGCACCATCGTGGAGCTGGGCTCAATCTTCCAACAGCTGGCTCACATGGTGAAGGAGCAAGAGGAAACCATCACCAGGTGAGGATAGGAGGAGAAGTGGACAAGGGGGTGATAAAAGAGAGACGGAGAAAGAGGGCGAGAAAATAATGACAAAGTTAAGACAGGGGAGGGGTGACCATGTTTTGAAACTCATCATCACCCAACCCAAGTCTACCATGTCACTCATCTGAATTGAGAGCAGTAGCATAAGATCTAACCCCCTTGTCCCCCCCATCCAGGATTGATGCCAATGTGGAGGACACCCAGTTAAATGTGGAGGCGGCCCACACGGAAATCCTCAAATACTTCCAGTCGGTCTCCTCCAACCGCTGGCTCATGATCAAGATCTTCCTTGTCCTCGTTGTGTTCTTCATCGTCTTTGTGGTCTTCTTCGCCTGAGAGGCGGCAGGCGACTGATGGACCAGGACGATTGGAGGGGGAGGGGGGGTGCGAGTGCAAACAATGGCTGAGAGGAAGGGGTTGTTACCATAGCCACATAAGGCACTGACAGGAAGAGGTAATGGATGGTCCAAGACACAAATGAAGAAATTCCAGTAGTCTGCCATCTCTAAGTGAAGAGAGTGAAGAGAGAGGTTCTCTCACACCTTTGGTTCGACTGACCTATTCTCTACCTGAAGAGACTGTAATAACCTTAATGACTGGATAAATTATCTAAACCCACTTTGAATAGGATTAGCAGAATACACTCTGCTCTGTATGTTATCTTAGACTAACTGACCATAAACATTTAATCAAAAATTGATATTATTTAATGGTTTGATTCTGCAAACTAGTTTTTTTATTTGGTTTTGATTACCCCCCTCCCCCCTTCGTCACAGACGATTGGTTGGTTGTAACAGGAAGTGCTTATTCCATTTCCTGTCTGTGAAAAAAGGGGCACACATATGTCATTCTCAAATTCTAATCTTTAGGGTTTATGTTCTACTTTGTTATTCTCTTTTTATTGGAGAGACTATCATCTATTGTTCACAATCACAGTTTGAAAGGGGGGGTGGGGGGTGTTACATTTGCCAAATGAGTACTATAAAGAAATGTGATTTTCTGTCATGGTCTTAACAGCTTGCCGTGTGAAGGTACAGTGTACAATGTGGGTTTGACTGAAGGGAGCTTTCTCCCTGCAAATTCTAGTCATAACAATGTGCACCTGGTCATTAATGGGGACAGTCGGATTTCTCTTGACGGAACACATTGCTGCTGGCCCGGTTCCCATGTCAACGGGTTGTGTTGATTTGTCAGGTTGGCAACTTGGGGCAGGTGGTGTGACCAGATGTAGCATGCTGATTATGACCAGACAATGTAGACTTGAAAGCATACTCTGGTGAAGTGACACTCCACAAATCTCCTTTATCTTCTCTACAGCTGTCAGTTTGGACCTTTAAGATGGTCTATCTCTATATTGCTCTCTCTTTCTGAGGGCAGACAGTCTATGTACAGCCTGTTATTTAATGACCAGAACTTTTTAAGAAAAAGCTATTTTTCCCTTTTTTTCTAGCCAAATGCCTTGACTTCAGTGTATAAAGTGCAAATAGTGATAATGTAATGAAAGAAGTGCATATTAAAAGAATAATGGGAATATTGTCTAAGGGGGCTCTTGTTTTATTCTCCCTTAGATTGTGCCTGAGTAAAAGCTTATGAAAGATTATAGGGATGTTTATAAGCTCAGTGGTTAGAACACTTAACTGCAGATCAAGAGGTTGCAGGTTTAAATCCCTGGTATTCTACATCGCTCTGGATGAAGGGGCTGCTAAATATATGACTCACATTAGTTGATGTTATAAGTTTTAGTTCTCAGGCCAAGCTTATTGGTCAAGTGTAGGTTCCATGCACATGAGTTACTTTGTTGTTGTTGGCACCAAATATAAGAATATCTTATCATTTTTAAAACAACGGTTTATTCACATTCTCATTTGTTATATATATATATAATTATTTATTTTTACACGACATTCAGAATATTAACAAAATAAAAAACGTCCATCCATCTACCCTCTGATCTTACCATCTACACCCCACCCCTCCCCTCTCTATCTGTCTCTTCCTTTCACCCAAGCAGCCTCTCCCTCCCTCAGCCTTGTGCACTCTGTTCTATGGGTGTGATGTCAGGCATGCTCCGACTCCTGCCCCTCTTGGCTCCCCTCGCTGCATTGACCTCTTCTTCCTCATCCACCTCGTCTTCCTCGTACCAAGAGGCCTCCTCCTGGAGGTTTCCACGGGAACCGCCCAGGGCCCCGCCCCTGAAAGGGATGGTGCGGAACTTGGAGCGGAAGGAGACGAAAGAGAGGCTCTTGCTGCGCTGCTTGTCGAAGCGTGCTGCCTGCAGCCTCAGGTTCTCATCTGTGTCTGTCCCCTCCACAGTGTCCAGCAGAACTGTCCGGAAGAGGCGCGGAACCTCATGGACGTCCGGCTCCATCTCAGTCACCAGCTTTCTGAACCTGACAGGAACGAATGGTCAAAGATAAAGTGTGATTTAAAGAATAAAATCTTTCTGTGAAATGAAAAAAGAAACATTTCTATGTCGATATGTTGGATTGAATATGATGGTTGTAAAGTGGGATGAACAGCTGCACCTGTAGCCTTCAATGAAACTTGATATAGGTTTTGGAAATAGCATTTGGGATGCCAGTGGCTAGGAAGCAGGGGAGCAGTGTGTTTAGCTGGGGCCTAAGAGGATCACTAGACTAGACGGCTGTTTCGGTTCTCTTCTCACCTGGCGATAACAGGGCCACACTCCGGCGGGGGGACCTTGGCACACAGGTCCTGCAGCTCCAGCAGGTCGCGGGGGGTCAGCTCATAGGGCTGGATGGCAGGCGGGGCCGCCAGCCAGCTGTAGTCTGCAGAGGATGAGCTCCGGCGGCGCCGGCCCTCTGTCGCCCTCTCCAGGCGGATGCGCTCAGTGCGCTTCACCATGGCCCCCAGCTCTAGCATCAGCGTGTTGGTCACCAGCTCCTCTGCTGTTCGCTGTCCGGGGACCTTGGGTTCCAGGGAGAACACTGCTGACCAAGGGAACATCTGAAGAAGAAAGGGGTAGAGGTGAGGGAGGTGTGAGGAAGGGGGTAAAGGGAGATGATAAGGGTTGGTCAAAGAAAGAAGTGGGTGTAGGGGAAAAGGGAGACAGAGGAGAAAGAGGTTGGATAGTCTTGCTGATGTCGTTTGAAAATGTTGGGAGGATTATTCCAAGGTAATTTCCACAGATACAAATGCAATGCATGTGTTGACAACTAACTAATTCATTTCATAAAAACATTTAGTATGGATCACAGTTATGGCAAATATCATAAATGTTTGCAAGATAAAGTTTATGGCATGCAAACTGTGGATCCAAATGTACAGGTTAGCTAAACTGATTGCTTACCTTTAAAAAGTCTGATTGACACCTTTGGATAATCTTGCCAAATAGAAGTCTTCTTTTAAGAAGAAGGGGAATGCAGCATCATTAACACTGAACATATGAGAAATAAACTTCCATAGGCAAAACTGAAATTCCAGAGAAGTCTTATAAAGCTCCCTCTTACATACACCACTACCTGACTACCTTGCTACCATGTAGGTCCACAGTAGACGGTATGTGAGTGTATGTGTGTGATTGAGAATGAATGTAATCCTGTATTAATCGAGAGTGACAGGTATTACTCATAAGCACACCTGGAGCTGTTTTGTCTTATCCATCCATGTGTCTTTCTGTGTGGACCTTGTCTCAATGGCTACAGTATACTCACAGCAGGGGGCCTGGGGCTTTTTAAACAAATATAGAGTAACAGCCTACAGGACTGCACTGTTATAATAAACACCCCTCCTCCGTTTGGAACTGGCGAATCAACACTGACTTTATAGTCGGCCTACATAAACTCTTTTATATTCCAATTATCATATAGGCCTAGTGCAACTACCAAAACAACAACACTGGTGGAGTTATGGCTTGATTTCACGTTTGATTATGAGAAGCCCCTACTGGGCTATCTTGGAGTCTCATAGACCTCCCAGCAAGTGATATTGTATGAACAACTCCAAGATCAATGGGCTACTCAAATAGGCCATAGTGCTGCTGAAGGCAATTGACATGAACAATTGAACACAACTAACATGATATGACAGTTTCGTGTGGAAACTTTGATTTCATATTTTACTTGTTTAAATAGGTTACATTTAGGCTACATACAGAAACCAAGCAGTGGACTAATGTGTTTTCACTTTTTAAAGGGTCTATAAATATCTATAATCTATGAGTAAATGTGTTAATTATTATATGTGTACTTTTGGACAAAATGTACATGGATTGGTGAGATTATGGATTATTCAGCATGTGTCCGTCAGAAAATATCTGCGGTGGCCTTGCCGCTAGGTTTCCGTACCACTCAGCAATAATGCGGCTTTGCTCTATTAATAATCTCAGATTATACACAAATCCAGACCGTACCTGGAATTGTTATGATGACCAATTCAAATCTGCTATTTCTGTTGTTCTTATTTTAGGACGTAGGCTACAAACGACCAATCGATGTTTACTGCTTTACCATTTTATCGCGTTGTCACTGACATGTCATCATGGCCAATGTCTGGAACATAGGGATTTGGTCACAAATCAATAGTGGTGTCCTTGCTAGTCTTAAATAATCTGTTTCTTACTTAAATAGATTTGGGAACAAAGTATAAGCGACCAAAATGGGACAATGATGTGTGGATATTGAACAGTTTCTGTGAAGGTGTATAAAAACAGCACATTTGGAATGTGCACAATTTGTAACTGAACATAAATGTAAATGGCCTGTCGTCGCTAGGTGTCAATAAAGAGGTTCCCCCTGAGTATTCCCCAAACCTTTTTCTCCCCTCTCATGTCACTACGTCACTTACCCCCGCCCCACTTAAACCCGCCTCATGTCAATACGATGTTTTTTGTTGGATTGTCAGGCGGCACGAGATTTGCGGGTTTAGCATTACTGTTGTGATAGAAAAAGTGTATTTAAAAACAGTTACACCGGCTACTGAATACGTTATAGAACAGAGAACCAGCCAATATAATTTGCCACTTGTTGATCAATAAATCAAAGCGTATTGTTGGAAACTTTGGGGTTTAGTTTCATCCCAAACACTGAATGGTAAGTCGAGAAAGCAATCTAGCTAACTTGCTAGCTAGACTAGCTACAGTAGCTAAACTGATTCACAGTCCTCTTTGGTCAGCTAACAAGCGAATTGTTAAGTAGTAAATTACCACCTGACTACCCGCTTATATATCTATGTATATGGTTTGCTAGTTTTATTTTCTGAATTATCTATTTCTGCTAGTCAGAAAGCAACGTGGTTGTAAGTTTTTTCTATACTTAGACGTGTGACAACATTTCTCATCAATAAATTCCATGGATGGGCATGGACTGTGTAGTTCGAAAAGACTGGTTAAAGGCGGGCGTTGTTTTGTAGACTATAAAAGTTTAGCAATAAATCGAAGCAATCAGTGTCAACTCACCAAGCCTAATTTGCGATGTTGTCAACGTGACTATCTAATTTGTATCTGAAGGATGTGTGATGCAAAAGAGCTGTCCCTTAAACCGCACCATAAGCTACTACCATTATTTTCGTTGTCAGTTCAGTGCTCAGGTAACCGTCGTCATTCTATTCTCGTTTGTCAAACTGGGCATACTTTACGACATGGCATTCCAGTTGCTCTCTTCTTAAACGCAACAACTATCTTTGATACCGGGAAATAACAAGGGCTCTGGATGTCCTGACAATCTGTATAAAGCCTGAGGTAGTGAGAGTCGTCAGTACATGTCTTTATAAGGAGGATTGGAGTGTTTGGTAAGCTAGAATCTAGCTGCTAGATCATGATACTCAATCAGGATTTTCTTCATTCCTCTGCTCTTGACTAACCCTCTGTGTGTTGGTTGTGCCAGGGCAAATGCATAAGGTTGGAAGAGTCGTCCACAACCTTTTTCTCTGGAACCGCATCTGCTTGTTTCTTTTAGCATGTCTTGTCTATTTCTGTGCCTGTATTTAGTTGTTAATGTGCACTTGGAAACTGGTGAAATGTCTCAAAGGAAAACAGTGACTCACACAAACACACTACACGGACACATCCATAAACAGACACTCATATACACACATAATGTTATCTACCCGAGTCACATTGGATATCCGACCTTAGTTACACAGTTCAAAAGGCAGACTGCCTTAATGAGACAGTTCAGCATGTTCAGGCTGATATCCATTCTCTTACACTGACACACCCGCACACCGCATTGAGCAAAAGCTTTTCCCTTCCTGTTCCAGTCAGCTGTCTGGCAGTGTCATTCTCCCTCCGTGAGTTGGCCCCACTTCAGAGAGCGCTCGTCCCAGGCCTAATAGGCCGGTTTGGGGGGGGGGGGGGGGGGCGGTGTTCTGGGTTGCTCCTCTGGTGACCCTGCAGCCCTGTGAGAGATGAGCTGGGCGGAGGAGGACTGGACGGTGGGCCTGTCGGGCCTGGCCCTGCGGAAGGTGAAGGAGCTGCAGGTGCAGCAGGAGAGGCTGCAGAGGGAGAAGCAGCAGAAGCAGCTGCAGCTGGACAGCACCCAGACAGCCCTGCACAAGCAGACCGTCATGGTAGGCCGTCCACGCCGCCACACTTCAACCCCCCACCTGCCTGACTCCCATCTCCTCCTTCTAGTTTGGATTAAAACAATTTTTTTTATATATAGTAATACCTGATAAGGGGGACATTGAGTGCTTAAAATGTCCAAGTCTAGCATGTCATCCCTCTCACGTCCTGCCCCTCCCCTGGCAGCATGAGGAGGTGCGCGGGGAGCTGCTGAGCGTGCAGAGGGATCTCCAGGTGGCCTGGGAGCAGGCGCAGGCCGGGGCAGGCACGCGGGAGCGTCTCCTTCAGGAGCTGCAGGTGAAGCAGGCCCAGGTGTGCTCCCTGGAGGGCCAGCTGGACTCCTCCCGCGCCCATGCACACACCCTCGCGCAGGAAGTCAAAAGGTCAGCACCCCTGCAGCGTATGGACCTGTGCTTGGGTTCTTGTCGTCATGTGGTTATGTCGTAGACAGAATGTGTGTTTACAAAGACATTTGTCAGAGAATTTGAAACCATTGTGGGAAAATGCTCTGTGTACTACTTTTTTATAGTTTGGAATAGCACCTTACTTTTGCCTCTATCTACTTCTGTGTTATTCCTTCTCACTCTCAACCTGTCTCTCCCGGTATCTCTCTTACAATCTGTTTCTCCTTCTCTTTCATTTCTTCTCTGTCTCTCTATGTCCATCTCTCTGTCTCTGTCTTCCTCTCTCTCTCAGGTTGGAGGCAGAGCTTGAGAAGCTTCAAAACAGCAGCAGCTCTGGAGACTCCATATTGTTTTCTACCCCGTGCTGGAACATGAACTCCCCATGGGACCATAATGGTACACTCCTCTTCCCATCTCCATGGCTTACTGCCCCCCCCCCCCCCCCCCCCCCCCCCCCCCCCCCTTCATTCTCTCTCCCTCCCCCACATCTCCTCCTGGGACATTCTCTCTTCATGACTTAAGTCACTGCAGCTGTAAAACTGTGTATGTTGTATAGCTAATGAGCTGTTCAAGCCTAGCCTTCTGTGTGTGTGTGTTTGTAGAAGGGAAGCATGAGGACAGGCCTGGTCACAGAGGAGAGGGGGACAGCAAAGCTCTCCATGTCCGAGTGAGTCACACATGGCTGACAATGCCGTTAACTCACTCTTGTCCTGCCCCAAAAAACGCGAGATTATTGTGCTTTAATCCTCTTTAAAATCCTTTTTGTCCGTCCTTTTAGCAACAGCTGCAATTCTCCGACAGTCCCAAACCTTTGCCCTCGTTCCCTCGACAACTGCCCAAGAGCACGCCCCATCGGCACCCCTCTCACCACTTGGACTCCTCCGCTGTCTCCTCTGTGTTTCCGTGGGAACGGGGTGACCAACAGGCTGCTGAGAGGGGGAGGTCCACCGCTCCCTCCTCTCCCGCAGCACCCTCTGCTGATGTCATCAGACGAGGCCAGGACTCAGGGGATTATGGAAAAGAGGATAAACTGGACAAAAGTGAGTGTCACAAGTACCATCATTACTCGTCGTCCCCATACAACATCTAGATTAGAATACCTGTTTAGTATTTTAGCGGATAACATGTACATAACAACAACAGTTGGTTTTCCAAAAGTTGGGGGAAAAAATAAATATTGTTGTATTTCACTCTACTGAATAGAACTGCAATATTATACTGCATGGTAGTGCAGTGGATGTAGTTGTTTAGGCTGTGAGTCCAGCTACTGAGTGTGTTTTGTCAAAGCAGCAAGTGCTTGGTAATACCAGGAATATCCACCAAGGGTCCTTTGACAAGCAGGAGCAGTGCTGTTTGCTTTAGGTGTATGAGTTGGCAAGAGACTGTGTGTGTGTGTGTGTGTTGTAGTGTGCAGTGTGTTCCTCCTGAATGCCCCCCATTGTGAGCTTGGCTAGTGTAATCGGTATTGTGTCATCTCATTTAGCTCCACACACTCTCAGCAATGTGGCCTCTGTTTCTACTGGCCCTTCTCACAGAGAAATGAGACTGATCCAAACCAAAATAGACAAGCAACAAAGATTATTTCAAAAGAAAGGTCCTCGCACCACAGTTTGAGATCCTAAACTGGGTTAAAAGGCAACATCTAGGCCTACTTCTGTGAACCCCCGTGACCCTATCGACTCTCTACTCTGTTAGTTTGTATAGATCCTATTTTGTCATCCGTTCATTTATTTCAACCCTTTGTTGGTTTATGAGTCAGTTATTCTGACTGACTGTCTGTCTGTCTGTGTGTCAGGTTGCGTGTCGGAGCTGCAGAGCCGAGTGCGTGTTTTGGAAGCGGAGCTGTGTGCGGAGGCAGAGCGGTTGAGGCAGACCCAGGACCAGCTGACCCAGACCAGGAGAGACCTGGGCTCCAGAGAGCACAGCCTGCAGAAGGCCCGCGACGAACTCAGCCTCGCACACACACGCATCTCGCAGGAGAGCGACCGGGTGAGCAGTAAACACGTGTGCACACACACACACACACACACTTGCACCTCACATTCATTCAGCATTCATAATTTAAAGACACAGACAGTGAAGTGTGTGTGTGTGTGTGTGTAGGTGTCCTCAGCAGAGCAGAGGCAGAAGCAGCTGCAGGAAGAGCTGAAGTGTCAGAGACAGAACACAGAGACCAGCCGGGTCCACGCCCAGCAACGCACCCGGGACCTGGAGAAACAACATCAGAGGGTGAGGGGGGGGGCTGGAGTGGGACTGTGTGTGTGTGTGTGTGTGTGTGTGTGTCAGTGCCCAGGATGTGCATGTTAGAGACAAAGGATGTCCAGATGGATCGAAAGAGAACGAATGGTTTGTGCTGGAGACTTATTAAGCATAATTTATAATAATTGCGTTTTTGTTTGATGTGAAACTCCCACATGTTGAAACATTATGATGACGTGTGTGTGATTGTTCCAGGACGTGTTGGAGCTGCAGAAAGACCGTCAGTCCCTGGAGAAGCAGCATCAGCAGGAGGTCAACAAGCTCAACCAGGAGATCCAGCAGGCTAGGACGCTCCACAACGCCCTGCAGGCCCAGTTTGAGAAGGTGCACACGCACACACACACATAGTTAGCAACTGATCTTCTGAGTTAAATACAATTCTTTGTCTTGCCTTATCTGGCTGTTTCCTGCCTCCTTGTTTCCTTTCTCCTCTCCTCTTTCCTTCTGTCTATCCCAAGGGAGTTCTTCTGCTCAGGTTTATTGATTAATGTTGCTTCTTCTCCCTCTGCCTCAGCCTCTCTCTTTTCCTCCTCTGTCTCACTCTTGCTTTCTTACCCCCCCCCCCCCCTCTCCTTGGTTTCTCACAGTGGAAAGTTGAACTGGGAAGGTAATACTCCTGCAACTATTTTGTGTGTGAATGTGTATGCACAGAGTCCTCTTCAACGTGTTGCTGTCCTCTATCTGTAAATCCAGATGTTAGATAGTCAGGACTCTCGTCACTTGTTGACCTGGGGGCATGCTGGCTGTTTGGGTTTAGGTGGAAGGAGGGGAGAAGGATGGTGGATGAAAGTTTGGAGGAGGAGGAGGGGGAGGGGTTACCAGTGTAAACTGGGAGATGAAGGAATGAGGGAGAGAGGTAGATCTGGAGGGGGGAGGAGGGAGAAGATGTGTGAACCGGAAAAGGAAGAAAAGATGGATGTATAGATAGAGGGAGAAAGTGCATGAAATAATGCTTTTGTTTGGTTTTACTGTGCATCTAAATAGGAGGTTGTGTGTGTGTGTGTGTGTGTGTGTTGTTTCTAACCCACAGTTCAGATAGTCCTACTACCTACCTAGCTCCATTGACCCTCAGTTCAAATGAGCCCTCCCATATAGTGTTCAGTTTCCACAGCCACTCTTCGCACCACTGAGCATACAGGGCCTTCTCAGGTTACCACTAATAAGATTGATAAGATCTTTTTTCTACAAGTACGCATTCAACACAACTACACATACCGTTGCTATCTTTTAAAATCTAATTGACGCTAGTTTACACAGGCAAAGCAAATATTGCTGATAACACTTGGTAACATGCTAACGGGTCTGTGGTTTAAATGTGACCAATTATGATTAATTTATTTAGATTTTTTACCTGTGTGTCTATAAAGTGGTGGTATTTTGCAAATTGGTCATTTCCATCCATCTGTATGATCAGAATCCATGGCATGTTTTAATCCATGGCATGTGGTGTGTTGAGCCTTTTCACGTGGAAGGATTCTGAAGAGAAGAATGCAGTGTTGGTAGATCTAGGTAGTTGACCTGTTGTACCTCCCCTAGTGTATGGCTAGCCTAGCCCCTCTACTTTATTCCTTTGATCCTCTCTTGATTATCCCTCAGAACCTTTGCCTTGTTATTTATTTTCTTATAGTAAATTCGGTGAGCACTGCAGTGTTTTTACCTTTTGCTAATCTCTGCATCCCTCCCTACCTGTTTCCCTCCTACCTTCCATCTTTGTCTTCCATTACCCTCTCTCACCTCCCTGCCTCCTGTATCTGACACTGGTCATAACGCCCGCCTTCGGCCTCCCTCGCTCCAGCTGTCTCTCCAGAAGCAGGCGGTGGAGAGAGAGGTGGAGGGGCTGAAAGAGAAGCTCAGATGGACAGAGGGAGAACTGAAGGACAGCAAGAAGATGGAGGCCCAGACCCAGGCCAAACTGACGGTACACATACACACCGCAAAAAAACAACACTCTATAGGCTACAGGTCAAATTAACTACATGAAATAAATGGACTACCCTGTCTAGACATGTCAATCTATTATTCATTAGCTAAGCAGTCGCTGAATTATTGAAAAGTCTCTGCATATGACATATGCCATAGGTTCAGGTTTGACAAGTTTACAGTAAATCTCTAGTTCATCTGTAGCTTCCACAGTTGTTACATGGTGGTGTAGTCCAGCCAGGTTGGGTACAGCAGTGATGGGAAGTGATGCGCCTACGTTTCCTGCCCTGTCCTGTAGGAGGCGCAGCGTGAGGCCGAGGGGCTGAGCGTGACTCTGGAGCAGAGCAGGAGGAAGGAGAAAGGCCTGGAGGAGGAGGTGAAGAGGCTGACCCAGGACCTGGCCGACGCCCTCAGGCTCCTGAAGGAACTACAGGGTGAGGAGGATGGCAGGACAGAGGAAAGGAAGGAGGGAATAAAGAAGGGAGGATGTGGTAAAGGATGGATGGGGGGATGGGGGACGGATGGAAGGAAGAGAAAGTGAAGGAGTAGATGTTGATGTGGCTCCGCCTGAGGAGTCCAGTCTTGCTGTGGACTGCTGCCTCCTACTGGCAGTTTACTGACACTACTTACTGACTTTATGAACTGGTTAGATGTCACTGTGCCATAATTACTGTGTGTGATAAAATGTATTGAATTGAATTGAATTGGCCGAATGTCAGTCAATCAGTTAATTTCTGATTGTTTTGATCACTCTACTCACCTCAAATGAACATTGAATCTGTCCTTTTCCAACCCCAGACCAGCAGACTGCCTCGGTCGTCCCCGTTACCCCAGTCCACTTCAGCCCCTCAGGGCAAAGCTTTGCCCCCCTGTCATCTCCGCACCACGCTCGATTATCCTCACACACCCTCAAGAAACTTGCCAGAGCGGAGCGAGGGAGGGAGGGCGAGGAGGATCTGGGGGACAGGGGGGACGCTAGCTGGAAAGCCAGTTACCCCGAAGCCAGTTACCCCTCAGAGAGAGAGCCGGGCGAGGGCATCGACGCAGAGCACATCTCCTCCTTCGGCTCGGCCGGCATCGAAGAACCCAGGAGGGCAGGAGAGAGGGCAGGAGAGAGGGCAGGAGAGAGGGCGGGAGAGAGGGCGGGAGAGAGGGCGGGAGAGAGGGCGGGAGAGAGGGCGGGAGAGAGGGCGGGAGAGAGGGCGGGAGAGAGGGCGGGAGAGAGGGCGGGAGAGAGGGCGGGGCAGGAGGAGAGGCAGAGGGGAGAACCAAGCCCAGAGACACTGGTTGAGGATGCCCTCAGAAGAGAAGCCCAAGACGCGCCTCATCGTGTCCACACGGCTCACCCAGACCCCGAGAGCCCCTCCCGTTCCCCATCCGACAGCCACCCCGGCTTGGACGACCCGCGGCGGGAGAACGCAGCGCTGCGCTCGGAGCTGCGGGACGTGAAGGAGGAGCTCGCCAAGCGGCTGGAGGACCTGGAGAGCCAGCGCAGGGCGGAGGCCGAGACCAGGACCCGCCTCAAACAGCTGAGCCGCAAACACGCCGCCCAGGCGGAGCACGGGCGAGAGAGGGAGGAGCAGGACAGGGAGAGGAAGAGGGAGCTGGAGGAGGAGAGGGCCGAGAAGGAGAGCTTGAAGCAGGCTGTGGTCGCCCTGGAGGCCAAGGTCAAGAGGGAGAGGGAGGAGATGGTGAGGAAGGAGAGGGACCGGGAGAGGGAGAGGGACCACGAGGACAGGGAGAGCGAGTGCATCGAGCTGAACATCCAGCTCAAGAAGCAATTGGCGGAGGTGAAGACGCTGCTCGCGTACGAACGGGAGGAGAGGGAGAAGGAGGAGGAGAGGAAGAGGATGAAAAAGAAAGGGATGGAAGGAACGGGGGACCTGACTCTCAAACTCACAGAGTTGGAAGAACTGAAAAATCGAGGAAGTGTCAAAGGGAAGAACAGTAACGAGAGGAACAGTCCCCTGACATATCTCACGCTCCAGAGCGACATCAACTCCAACTCCAACATCATCAGCGACACTAAGCTTCTCCCTTCGCCGGACCAGCACCGCCTTTTCTGCGAGTCCTCTAATCAACAGAATATGGCTGTCTCCCTGGCAACAGCAGCCACAGATCTCATCCAGGAAGACGCACATCTGACCAAACTTCCAGAACTCTCAATACCAACGATTGTGGCACAAACCACTTTGGTAGCCAAGAAGGGGTTGTCCACTTCAAACCTGGAAGAAACCACTTGTGAAGCTCTGAGGGGAGAATCTTTCAACCAGCCAGACCTAGCAGAGACTGCTGTAGAGCCCCAAGTGGAGTCTAACACAGACTTGGAGGAGAATACCAAGGATCCATTGGAGGGGATATGTGCTTCGGAGCTAGCGCAGGAGGTGGAGCGTCTGCGTGGGGAGAATGCCAGAGAGGCGGCGCAAGCGAGGCAGACGCAGGCTAAACTGGAGGCCCTGCAGACCCAGGTGACCTGCCAGACCCAGCAGCTCACCCTGGCCTTTGACAAGCAGAGCCAACACATAGTGGACCTGCTAGCAGAGCTGCAGCTGAAGGAGGGCGCCCTCTTCAGCCAGGGAGGGGAACTGCAGCGCTGTAGGGAGGAGCTGGCCTCGCTCACGACACCGAGACAGAAGGAGCAGGAGGAGAAAGACGCGAAGAAACGAGAGGAGGGAGAGAAAAACCCAGAGACACCAGAGGAGGAGAAGGAGGATGATGAGGGAGGAGGAGGAGGAGGAGGAGGAGGAGGAGGAGGAGGAGGAGGAGGAGGAGGAGGAGGGTGGAGAAGTTGAAAATCAGAAGCAAGATATGAAATTGGACAATGAGAATATAATTCACCTCCAACCCAACCCTCCTGACAAACATGCAATCAAGTCTGCTGATCTCCCTACTGCTACACAAGAACATGCAATCAAGTCTGCTGATCTCCCTACTGCTACACAAGAACAGTCTGTATCCAAGGGAAATGCGCGTCTCACCAGGACTGAGGACCCTCAGAGACGAGATGGCGGAGAAGAAGCCTTTGCTAAAGAACTACTAACTCTAAAACAAGAGAACCATCAACTGAAAATGAGACTTCAAGCTCTGGAAGCTTCGGATGGAGAAACGAGGAGTTCTGTTAGCGAGAAAACACCGCCTGACTCTATTGAAGATCCTGACAGGACACCAGTAGAGGAGAGGGCAGAAAATGACCTCACTTCCTATCCCATGGAACTCAAGGGAGAACGACTCATCGAAGGAGTCAGTGACATCACTCCCAGCCTGAAGTCTGCGCTGCAGGATGAAGAGAAACCAAAGGACGAGATGAGAGAGGACAGGAAGATTCAGGGGGAGACGGAGTCTGAAGAAGAGAGTCATTCAGACATGATGACTCGACCTCAGATCAACTGCCTACAACAACAGGTAGGCTTATTTTGACTGAAGTAGTATTAAGAATGCACAATGTATACTTAATAGCTTAGAAGTGTGTATGCATTTCAACACTAGATATTATACTAATTTGTTACTATGTAGTTGCTGCATATGTACTACATATCTTGTTTATGAAACAAGTCCTGTATCTCCCCCTCTCCAGGTGGTGGCACTGCAGGCCCATCTGCAGATCCTCTCTGAGGAGCACCAGAAGCAGGCGGAGGAGCTGGCTCTGTGGAGGCTGACCACCAATGAGCTGACTCAGGTACAGATGCCCTGGCTGAGCCAGGACCAGACCCAGGAACAGGCCCCCTGTCTGGGCCAGGAGGGTCAGCTGCTCCTGGGAGGCTCCCCCAGCTCTGTGACGGTGATCAGAGAGGATGAGCTGCTCCTCTCCTGCACTTCCAGCAGACTGTATGGGCGGACCCTGGGCTCAAGGTAATACTCTGGGACAACACCTTTGGCGTATATCACATTTTTTATAGTGACAGTTTTAGATTGACAGGAAAGGGAGGGGGGGAAGAGATGGGTTGACATGCAGGAATCAAACCCAGGCCGGTGCGGAAAGGCCTTAGTCCATGTGGTACGCATTCTTACCCAGTATAGTGACACCCCTCCTCTTGATCCATCCTCCAGAATACAGCACTGCACTTCCCCTGAACACAGTCCCCTCCAGTCCTCTCCCAGAACGAGCTCCACTGGACCTCAGGGACAAATGCATCAGAGTCCTGATGAAGATGAAGCAAATCACACCACGGCTGTTCCCAAAGAAGCTCGCTCCAGCTCAGGCCACCAGGTTAAAGCTTTAGGGCTTGCAGACACAGATGAATCAAGACCCAGAAGCCAGACCAAAGAAGTTGAACCCAGAGAGAATGTGTCTCACCCTGCTTGTGACATGGAGGCCCATTCAACCCAATCACTGTCCCTGGAGAACCAAACTGCACCTGACCAATGTAACACTAAGCAGCAGGAGACAATATCAGTGTCCGATTTAGTTGTTGATGTCAACCACCTCTCCTCAAGTCACGGCAAACTCCTTCAAACTACAACTACCATGGTCTCCACCTTAGAAAGCCAAACTACAGTGGAGCAGGTGCATTTGGAGGGTCAAAGTTCTGAATTGAGCAGAGGGATCACACCCCAGATCTCTACTTCAGTTTTTCCCTCAGGAATGTCTGGCGAGAAATATCCAGCAGAGGGTGAGGGAGGTCAGGGGTCGAAGTTCACAAAGGCTGCCAAAAAGTCAGATGCTTTAGAAAAAGTAAGCCAAATGGAGGTGAGAAGCACTGCCATTCAGACTGAGGAGGGCTCTGCCCCCACCCCCACCCCACATGAACTACACCACACTTCCTCACAGACCGAGGAGGGCTCTGCCCCCACCCCACATGAACTACACCACACTTCCTCACAGACCGAGGAGGGCTCTGCCACCACCCCCACCCCACATGAACTACACCACACCTCCACACAGACCGAGGAAGAGGAGGATGAGGAAGAGCTGGTGGACTCCCCTCCTCTGTCTCCCATCACACCGGCTGAAGGCTGTGACCGACTGCTGTTCTCTGGTTCCTTCCCCATCCCCTCTGACCCCGCCCGCCTGGCCGAACGCATCCGCCGCAGCCGGAGCCAGATGTCAGCGGCGTACGACGACACAGAGTACGAACCCTACGGCCTGCCTGAGGTCGTCATGAAAGGTCAGTGTGTGGGGGGGGGTGTTGAATGTCAAGTTTTCATTGTACCTTATATTTATCTATTAAGTACATTTGAAACATGTCAATGCATAAATATACTAAGCCACATTTGTGTTACAGTGGCTTGTGCTTAAGGGACAAAGTCAAAATGTTAATCACTTTAGAATCAACAAGGAAACATTGTTTCATCACAAATGAAACATGAGTTGATAAGTTGTACAAAGACGTACCCACTCACCTATCCAGTTGTTAGATTTGGGACAAACTATTTTGGACATTCCATTCAACTTCACGATGAAGCCACATCTATTGAATCTACATACTGTACAGCACTGACTCAACAAGCATGAAACATTTACCCATCTCTCACTCCCCTACCTTTCATCCTCTCTCTCGGTTATATAACCCCCCCCCAACATTCCTACATCTCTTCATCTTTTTCTTCTTCTACCCCCTCCTCTCCCCTTCCTCCGTCCGGCTCTCCAGGGTTTGCCGACATCCCCAGTGGGCCTGCCTGTCCCTACATTGTGAGGAGGGGGCTTCTAGGTACACCAGCAGTGCCCCTCCCTCCAAAAGAGCCAGGGCCTAAAGAGGGGGGCAGGGGGAGGCCCAAGCAGCCTTAACACACTCACACAACACAGGCACAGGTAAGACTCGCACAAGTATTCAACATCAATATAATCACTGAATCTTCTGTTGTTGTTTTTTTATTCACTTTATGATGTAAATCATTTTTATTGGAGCTGAGCTCTCATTAACATCATATTTGTTTATGGTTGGTTTTTGTGCTTTAGCTCAACACAAATTTCCAGAAGAAAAACTCTGGTTTCCTGATCATCATCACTGCCTGGAGTGTGAGGATAAATGGTTGGATGGATGGATGGATGGATGGTGGATGGATGGATGAATTGAAGAAAGAATGAATGAATATAGACGATACTTCACATGGTATCATGTGAAACGACTGCCTCTACTTTTCACTAGCTGCTAGAATTGTGCTTTGACAGCCCCCTCTCCACACACACCCACCCACCATTTTAATATCCACCTGCTTAGGTTTAGTGATTTATCTTGTGTTAGTTGCGGTTTGACGTTAAAGTCCCTGAAAACTTGAATGTTTGTGCCATTGCCTTATTTATTGACACGAGAATGTGTTTGTCTATGACTCTATAAGCCCAAGTCTGTACAGCTGGGTATGAGAATGTGTACATTTGCGTCAGATTTGACATCCAATGTGTACGAATGCGAGCCGGCGCATGTGTTGTGTGTCCTCACTGTTTTCTTAATGTGTGTGTGCGCATGCACGTGTCCATGACTAAGCCTAACCTGAGTTTGTTTCCGCTCCATGTATGGTCATTAAGTGTGAGCGCTCTCTCTCTCTTTTTTGCTCTCTCACACTCTCTTGACATAATGCTTTAATACTCAACTGCTTTGAAATGACAGGAAAAACACAAGTTCTTGTGGGATTTTCTTTTTTTTGTTGCTGCAATGTACCGATATTTAGTGTGTTTAGTGCCTATTTTGTTTTGTAGATTAAATTGCATTTAATTTATTGATTGATGAAACTATTTTTATAACTTCGTTTTTTGTTGCGCATGTTTTTGTGCTATAAATAAATGTTAAGTTGATTTCATAGACTAGTTTTCCATTAGTTTTTATGTTTTACAGATAACTTTCTGACCAATGTGATTAGCTGGTTTAATTTTAAAGCTACTCTTTTTACTACTAGTGATTCATAGTTGAGCATACTTGAAGTCGGTTTTGAATGTTTTGTTTAAACTTGTAGAATAACTCCTTTTTCAAACAAATTGACACCCTGGACAAGGAAATGTCCATGTAAATGTTTAGGGGGGAAGTTGATTGAAATGTAAACACAAATCCCTTAACGGTGACTTTTATTTCATTCACTTTCATTTTGAAGTAAATATCTGCTTTCTTTGAACTCTGGACTGTTACTGGGGTCTGTTTAAATATCCTGTAGATGTTGCTTTTACCATCCCCAGGTGACTCCCCAGGGTAAATCGGAACTTAAAACCCAGGGACATGGAAAGGAAGGATTCGTGTTTTCAGTGTTAGAACAGGTCCTTTTGCTTCTGATTTAATATTTAATACTTTCTGAAATTGACAGGGAAATGTTCATATTTTGGTAAGAGCTTTCAGTTCGAGCAACACTGAGTTTCTTCTTCTGTTTGACACTTTTATGTGAATGTATCTGTGTTGATACTTGCACATTAAAATAGTTTATCTCAGTCTCTGGTGTCTTGCTTTTTTAAGTGTTTGTTTTTCCACCTCTGGCCAGAGAGTTGACATTTGTGTCAGATGAAACCATAGTTATTTTCCCTCTTATTCGGTTTCCTCTTAATACACTCTGCATGTCAAATTGTATGTACCAGTTGAATAAAGATAAAACTTTGTCAAACACAGGAAATTTAAAAATCTGTGTCTGTGAATCTGTCCTTTCATGTCAGGTGTCACCTAAACTTGACTGGACTCTTCTGTCATTTTAAGGAGACAAAGAACAAAGATTGTGACAATGACTGTCATTCTGGATAATTGATGGCTACATTTACTTTGAGGACCCTGTTTAGCACCTTCCCCAGTCAGGCCCAAGGATTTAGAATACTAAACCCTCAGGAAACACTCTGGTGTTCTGTTCTTTGTCCAGATCTCTCTCTTTCCTCCTCCCTCCCTCCTCAATCTCACCTCCTTTTTCATCCCCTCCCTCCTCAGAACCCCTCTCGTCAGAGTAATGTAGGGCTCTGAGAGTGGGGAAACACCTTTTGAGGCAAACACACACACACACACACACTCCTTCAGTTTCTTCAGCTGGGAACACACATACAGTTTGTCTTCTGACTGAGAATTGGCTGGTGAGAGAAGCCTGTGTGTTGAGATGCACACACACTGCACATCCCTTTATCTCTACAGCCAGGTAGGAAAGTCTCATTTACCACCTTAATCAGCAGGCTGTCAGTTGATCCTGTTTTGTTCTAATCTGTAGTCCTCTTCTTTGCTTGGTGATGTTATGTAGCAATGTCCATTTCCATCTGTTAAATAAACCTAAAATGTATTTTTCTACCATGAATTTGAGGGTGTCTACACTCACTGTATGGATCTATCATCCATCCGTTTTGCAAGACAAAAAACAAGAATTCAAGTTATACTAGACTAAACTTATCTTTTCAAAGAACACTTTTTGTATAATGTACATTATGGGAGCCTTTTCAAGACCTTGTTGTTTTTCTCAGATTTTCTGGTCACAGATGTCATTAAGGTTATCCTAACAATGACCTTAGAAGTAGATTTTAAAGTGAAGGAACCTGCCAGATAACTTGGTTATCTAGTTACAAAATTGACACTGGCCACTTTCCCTGACTCCTTTTCCAACTATAATCTCCTTGAAACTTGATGATGTATTTAGCCTGGTGTCAGACCGATTAGCCGTGGTTGACCACAACACATCAAATGCCTGGGTGTTTTGGGGTGTGCTCACTCATATCTTACAAAAATATGCCAGGAGACGTTTAGACAACGATAACAAATACTACCTTTTCGTCTGGGCATGGGGGTGGTGCTTCCATAGCAAACCAGTGTGTTCCATTAGATCAGAATGCTAACACAGAACTCTGGGAAATATCAGAACGTTGTCAAGGTTCCTTTAGAACACAAGGGACGGTACCAAGTTTATACCAGAGCTCTGGTTCTCTTCTCTGATTGGATTCTTTTGAAGCTCAGTTCTAATGACATAACATCAGTGTCCAAGCTCATGGGTAAACATCATTCAAAGAAAACAAACCATTTAACAAGGATAAGTACCCAAACATATTTTCGATTAACTGCAAGACGTATGTTTGGTAGTTTGGCAGAGGCTAATGGTTTTGAATGCTTTGGTGGGATGACGTGGGCTGGAGTCTGGTGTGTGTCGTGAGCCTCAGCTTTATTATGACAGGGGCATGATGTGAACACTCATCTGTGCCATTCTCCCACTCACCTTCTCCACACAGCTCTCGTGGCCCCTGAAGACTGAGCGACTTTCTACAACTGTCTCCTGCAGAGAGGGAGAGAGGGGGATAGTAGAACTCTACAGTCCTAAAGACTGAAGAAGGGAAGAGAGAAAGGACAGATTCCTCATCGTCACCAGATTACCGGGATGGAGGAGGAATGGACAAGCTGATGTGATACAAGTGATGTGTCTTAAGGTATGACCTTATTGTTATTTATCAAACACTATACCACGCTGTTCATGAGTTTCTGCATCTTTCTTTCACAGTCAGTGGCAATGGCGTTCCCGATTTGAACAGCTTTCTGTCGTCTGCATGTGGCACACAAACATAAACACACACCTGATGATTCACAGCTGTGTTTCAATGTGTTCCAACAGAGACGTCCCCTAGAGGATCCTGACGATTGACCCGTGAACCCTGACCCCCTGACCCCAGTAGGGGGGGGGGGGGGGCAGAGTGGAGGATGCGTTGCCCCACCCTCATGGCCCTCCTTGCGGGGGTCATGCTGTACCTGGTGATGGGCGCCCTGGTGTTCCGCTGGCTGGAGGCTCCCAAAGAGAGCAGTGATTACGAGAACCTGAGAAGAAACAGGAGAACCTTCCTCCACAATCACACCTGTGTCACTGAGGAGGACCTCGGACAGCTCATTAACGTAGGTCCAACTCACACACAAATACATTGGACACACCAATGATGTCAGAAGGCTAAGCGGTTAGGGAGTCGAGCTATTAATCAGACATGATTAATAGCTCATGGCCATTTGGCATGGCCAATGTTATTTGGCAAATGACATTGTGTCCTTGGGAAAGGCACTTCACCCTACTTGCCTTGGGGAGAATGTCCCTGTACTTACTGTAGGTCGCTCTGGATAAGAGTGTCTGCTAAATGACTAAATGTAAATGTAAACACACCCTCAGTCAGTGTCATGTCCCTGTAGAAGGGCTTTTTAAGCAGTGGAGGTTTTGATGGATTCAGATAGTGTCTGTATCTGAACTGACACAGATAAGGCCACACAGTTCAGCATGCATGCCCTGTTCCCACAGAATGTGGTGGAGGCGGTGGACGCAGGGCTGGATGCGACCAGTACTTCTCCCAACTTCACCAGTAGATGGGACTTGTCCAGTGCTTTCTTCTTCTGTGGAACCATCATTACCACCATAGGTGGGTATCCTTGGCTCCCTCCCTTATTGTCCCCCCTCACTCTCCCTCCTCACATCCCTCTCTCCCCTTCTCTGTTGCTCTCACTCCCTTCCTCCTTCCCTCTCTCCCCAGGTTTTGGGAACCTTTCCCCTAAGACAGGACATGGGCAGCTTTTCTGCTTGTGCTATGCCCTGGTGGGCATCCCCATGTTCGGCATCCTGCTGGCGGGCGTGGGTGATCACATGGGCACAGGCCTAAGGAAGGCTGTGGCCAACATCGAGACCCTCTTCCTGGTAAGAGCTCTCGTATGAATTTTAAGCTAACATGGACGCGTCGATGGACGAATTGACCATACTCTCAGTGAACATTTTCTCTCCATCCTTCTCGTTTCTCTTTTTATCTGAACCCTTCTCTCAGAAACGACGGGTCAGTCCCACCATTGTGCGTATCATCTCTGCTGTTCTGTCTATCCTGATTGGCTGTCTGATATTCCTCGCTGTGCCAACAGTAGTGTTTCATAAAGTGGAAGGATGGTCCTTCCTTGAGTCACTCTACTTTGTGGTCATCACCCTCACTACTGTGGGCTTTGGAGACTATGTTGCTGGTAAATCAGAAACATACTGTATATCCACAAAGAGGCACACACTATTTTATACAAATGATGTACACTGACCACACACCTCATTTCAAACAACACACTTGTCTTGTCACACCACACAAGATAGATATACTCAGGCTGTGTGTGTGTGTGTGTAGGCAATCGTCAAAACAGCGACCTGTTTAAGCCCCTGGTGTGGCTCTGGATAGTGTTCGGCCTAGCCTACTTTGCGTCCATCCTCACCATGATAGCCAACTGGTTCCGCGTGTTGTCCAAGAGAACACGCGCCGAGGTGAATGAGAGACAAAACAGACACTGTATTTACACCACACCAAGTCTCTGTCACTGTTGCATCTCACTCCATCTCTTCCATTCCTATCTATTCTTCCCCATCTCAACTTTTCAACCTGTTTTTTTCTTTTTCTTTTACAGATGGAGGAACTGAGGGCTCACGCCACAGACTGGACCCAGAACATCCAGAACATGTCCATGGACTTCAGGATCCCCAACCCTCTGGACCTTAATGACCCCTTCCTGCTTCAGCGGCGCCGCTGGAAACGCAGCACGCGTCGC
Organism: Hypomesus transpacificus; assembly: GCF_021917145.1. NCBI lineage: Eukaryota > Metazoa > Chordata > Actinopteri > Osmeriformes > Osmeridae > Hypomesus > Hypomesus transpacificus. Next base: position 6,059,909 of record NC_061060.1, read on the forward strand.
CGTGTCCGCCGCTGCGCCCAGGTCACCCTGGGATACCGTGCCCGGGGATGCCTGGAGAACGGCCACCTGCCCAAAAGCTGGGTCAGCCGCTCATGCTCCATGAGCCGGCTGGAGGTGCAACCCCTGGAGGGGCCCAGACTCAGCCCTGTTCCAAGGCGGCTCCTCCTGAAGCCAGAGGAGAGGTCACTGGCGAGGTTGCTGGCCCGGTCCATGTCGCTGCCCGCGGCGAGGTCCGTGTCAGAGCTAAAGCCCAGGAGGTCACGAGATTCCGAGTCCGTCGAGTCCGACTCGAGGTCGGACATCTCCTCTTCTGATTCCCAATCCTACCAGGATTACCAGGTGGCGAGGAGGAGTCAGGGGGGGCGGAGGGGGCAGGGAGGGCAGAGTGTGAAAGTGCAGAGAAGGAGAGAGGAGAGAGGGAGCTGGAGAGAAGAAACAGGAATCTGGAGAGGTGAGCGAGGGAGTCTGAGAGAGGAGAGGGGGAGTCTGAGAGAGGAGAGGGGGAGTCTGAGAGAGGAGAGGGGGAGTCTGAGAGAGGAGAGAGGGAGTCTGAGAGAGGAGAGAGGGAGTCTGAGAGAGGAGAGAGGGAGTCTGAGAGAGGAGAGGGGGAGTCTGAGAGAGGAGAGAGGGCGAGATGAAAGAGGGAGTCTGAAAGATGACAGAGGGAGAGAAGAGAGAGGGAATTGTGATGTGGACATGGTAACCATGGTGGAGATGAGAGGGAACCAGAGAAAAGAGAGAGGAATTTTAGGAGAAAAGCATGAGAGCTGGGGAAAGAATCGAGGGAGCTGGGGAGGGGGGAGGGGGGATTGGTCAGAGCACAGAGGGGACTGGGACGAAGAGATACCCGTGTTTATGGACGACGACAGCCCGTACGTTGTACCACCCCCTCTCCCCCACTCCTTGCCTCCCTCACTCTCCACCCCCACCAACACCCCGCCAAACTGCCCCCTTCTGGACTTCTTCGGGGAGAACCTGGCGTACATCGACGAGTCCTCTGACACGCTCAGCGATCGCTTCCAGCCCAGCGATGGTGGCAGCAATGGTGGAAAGAGAGCAAAGCCTCACAAGCCCCAGAGGCAGAGCATGAGGAGGCAACTCCCTCACAGGAGCCCCCTGGAGGACAGTTGGAGGAGGAGCAGCGAGCTGCAGCCCCCTTCCAACCCCCCGACCCCGCCTCCTCTCTCCTCCCTCGGACGCTGACAGACACATATGAAGGGGAGGAAGGGGGGGGGGGCTGGGGGTGGGAGGGTAGCACGAGGACGATATCAAACCTTTTTACCAAAGGTGCCACTGTGTTTTTATATAATTTAGTGGCGAATGTTGCTTTGAAGTTATTTATCTGCATTGATGTCCCTGTCGATTAATATGTTGACACTTTGTGGCCTTGGCTGAACCAGTATTACTGACTGAAGCCTAGTTGTATGGACTGGCATTAAGCTTAGATTAGAACCCACTACTACTAATTTCCATACTCAATTGAATTCTGTGTGAAGGACCTCTTTGAGGAAGAAATGGCGCCCTCGTCTGGTTTTTCTTTGCAAGCAGTCAGTCTCTGGCAATCTCTCAAACCCTTGCTAAATTTATTCCATCTTGATTGATTTATGGTCAATGGACTGAAACATATTTTCCAGTCAGTTTGCAGTCACCTTCTTCCCCTTACAAATCCATATCTCGTATTTATTCAAATGTTCTTCAATCACTGGGGCCATGTGACTTTTAGTGCCTGTCTGGTTGTATAACTTATGTCTTAATGTTGTTTTGTTTCCCTGAATACAACTTTGAGTAACATGGCTGTGAATGTCTAAATAAAGAGGAGGCCTGTCCAAACCTACAATGTGTGGGATTGGGATTATAGGTTATGGATCCTGGATTGGTGTTCACAGGTGGGTGGGTTACATAAGCACTCTGGTCATTCGTGCACAGGCAGTAGTTGTGGGGACATTTCACACACACACATACACACATGCATACACGCTCTCCAACATCAAAACACAAAAGTATGTGGGGAGGTAGTGTGTATGGGGAGACACACATGCCTACTGTCAGCCCAATACACTAACACCCAAAAGCACATGGAAGCCTTTATAGGGACTGTGTGACTATGTGTGTTGGGGCAGCGAGGACTTTTAAGCAAGCACACACGTAGTAGTGTACACTCTGCACCCTCTCAAGGACACTGCAACACACATTCAGACACTCTGAAGAGTGGGATAAGTACAGGTTGAATATAGCAAGGGGTAGTTAAGTGGAAAAGACTAACAGATGCTGGAACTGGTTTAAAGCGGGAAGGGACCTCGCCTCTGCCCCTACACACACTAGCACCCCCCCCCCCACACACACACACACACAGGCTACTGGGTCTGGCGGGTGAGTCCATATTTTTTGGGGGGGGGGGGGGGTGTAACCACAGTCTACCTTCAGACAGTTTGTTTTCATACATGTTTATGGGGAAAGCATACTATACTATAGCATTCACTGTGTAGCCTCACATCTTAAACACGGGCCTCCTTCCCAGACCTGTTTAGAGAGATTCGGCCTTGCAAATATACAGTGGGCCTACGCGGCTTGGAATGACTCACCCAGTGCTTGGCCCACATTTTCATCACCTTGGTTGTTTAGGTTTGTCCACTGACTTGGTGTCTGACAGAGAGTGCCTGTCCTGGGCAGCGATCAGTTGCCCACATAAACACCAAGATCAACATCCATTACAAACATACACTCACACACACACACATAGAGCTTTATCTCGTCCTCTCTTTCTCCTCTCTCTCTCTCTCTCTCTCTCTCTCTCTCTCTCTTTCTCTCTCTCTCTCTCTCTCTCTCTCTCTCTCTCTCTCTCTCTCTCTCTCTCTCTCTCTCTCTCTCTCTCTCTTGCGCCCTCTCTCTCTCTCTCTCTCACACACACACACACAAACACACACACACAAACCACTGAAATACCAGAGGGACTATATTTAACGCATGCCTTGGGATGTATATTTGGAGCTTTAAGACATTCAATCAAATTTAGTCGATGTGGGAATGTGTGTGTGCACAAGATCAATTTGACTCATGTGCTATGTAAACAACATCAAAGTCTGAAAAAGTTCCATCTACTGAAACATTATCCCCTACCACAGATCACATGAGAACAACTATAGCACACGTATTCCATTGAAAGGGACTAAAAGTGAATAATGCTTCTCATCAGACCAGATTCAAGATTACAAATTTGCTAAGGCTGCAAACTTACTACATCAGGAGCAAATGGCTTCCAAATCCATCCCCTATCATACTACGTTTCTTTTCAAAACCTCTTTTTTTGCTCCCCTCCCCTCCCGCCACAAAACCAAGAACCCCGGGGCGTTTAAATCTGGCGTTTCGTGAGTGGTCGACGCCTGGAAATCTCTCACATCCTGTTTACGCCAGCAGATTTCAGCCCTCGACCACAGTGTGCTGGCAAGGCTCTGGCCTGGACAGTCTCTTGCTCTCTTTCCCTCAATTCTGCCATCCATCTTTCTATCTCCTTCTCTCATTTCCATCCGTCCCTCTCTTTCAGCCTGAACCAGCCTCAACAGTTCTCTGTTAAAGTGAAGGTAAATATCATATTGCCTTGGTAAATAAACACCTTTAACCTCAGAAGAGCAAGCCATAGATGGAATTACAGATGTCAGCAGTTTGGTAGAAGTCACTGCAAGCAGACATTTTTTAGATTTTTATTTTGAAAAAGGGATCTTTCGTTAGACAGCTATGTTAAGTGTGATATTTACATTTTCTATTGTGGTATATTATTTTCCAGCGTAGGTATCTCTACGAATACATTGAGAAGAAAACTGTCAGAACTGAGATTCAAGTGTGTCATGCTTGTGTTATTGTGGAATATACTGTATCCTTAACCCGAGTGTGAACTGTTAACACAGTTATGCAAGTATACAAAGAACGATACAACAAAAGGTCTGAAGTCTGAATATACAAAGGAAAGTTCAGTCTGTCCTCTTTCCAGGAGAACTATGGGTTCTTTGTCGCTTTGGGTCCAAATCCCTCCCTCAAGCCGCCTGTTTCCCTCCTCCTCTTCCTCCTCTTCCTCCTCTTCCTCCTCTTCCTTCTCGTCTGGAGTGTCAGCGACACTTGCAAGACTTGACCACCATGTTGGAGAGCTGTTCGACGCGCGGTGTGCGGCCCATGAAGTAGACGATGGTGAGGGGCTCCAGGTCCTGGGGCACGCAGCAGGGCGAGGCCGAGGCCTCCGGGTTCAGCTTGTTATACAGGGGCAGGATCTAGGGGGGAGGGGGCATCATATATGAATGTGTGTAGAGGGGGTGGAGGTAGGGTCTGGTTTATGAATACAGATATTCAACTTGCTACACGGGGGAAGGATTTGGGGGGGAGGATTTATTAAATGTTGATGTGGGTGTGTGTGAGGGGAAGGTAGGGGGATTGTGGTGTGGTGTGGTGTTTGAATGAAGATATTTAACTTGTTATACATGGGCAGGATCTGAGGGGGAGAGGAGTGAGTGATATGTCAATGTATGTGTGTGTGTGTGTGTGTGTATGAAAAAAGATACGGGGGGGTATCTGTACTTTTTCTTGAGTGAAGGATGTGTGTACTTTTGCCATCTCTGTTAACAAGGCATTCAATTTGTTTGTAGGACATATAATAGGACGTATGTGTGTCTTCAAGAAGAAGGAAAGACAAGAAGCGGGGTGTAACCGATAGTAACCCACCATGTTGTAGTGGTTGTCTGCGCTCCAGATGTAAGGGCAGCTTCCGGAACAAAAGTTGGCACGGTAACCCTTAGGTTCATGAATCCACTTCCAGTTGAGGTCGCGTCGGAAGTCGATATAGAGGGAACGAAGGCAGCAGCCGGGGTCTGAATTCCTGTCAACGCATGACAAAACACGTGATGGAGTGCAACCACAGATGTAAAACCCCAAACAATTCCCTAATGTGTGCCTACCAATCTCTATGTAGCATGTAGCATGCAAGTCCTACAGCAACAAGAAATAGTAAAGTTCTGTATCCCCAGACCATGATTGAGAGATAAACACATCAGTGCACTCGAAAACACCCTACAGAAAGTTCTAGAAGCGAGCTACACTACATGAAATACAGTACAAAATGCTTATACAAAAATGCCAAGTGTTGTCATTCATCAAGCCAGTAAACAACGCTGACTCAGGTGATGCTAACGAGCTGACTCCGCCCACCTGGAGCAGGTGGCGGTGTCCGCGGCAGCCGCCCTCCTCTTGCGCGTCTTCTTGCCCGGGTTGTCCAGCCTGTCGCTGGGCAGCATGGTGACAATGAGGTGAGGTGTCTTGGTGCTAAACTCCACCTGGCCCTTCACCAGCCCCGGCTTCTTTGCCTGACGGAGCAGCTCGTCATCAACACCTGGTGTGTTGGGGAAAGGGGAGGGATTTAGGGGGGATAAAGAGCGAGGTGTGGGCTGTTGTGTTTAGTGTTTACACAGATGAAGAACCAGTTATTATGGATCTTACGTGTTCCCAGACTGATTAAAACTGATCCTGGTTTCTTAACTGAAACGGTTTCTTGTTTCGCAACTGTAGGCTTCAGCTGGATTAATTGCCTGTTATAACATGTTGCAGGGACCCTGGTGCACATTAAACCTCTAAACAATTTTATAACATTTCTTTTTTATTTGTTTTAATCTGTGATTTTGGTGGAAAATATAGGTGGATGAGAAGTTGCGATGAGCGACCCCTAACCTGCAAAGCGAGCCTCCAGCTCCTCACTCTTGTTGGGTACGATGTTGTTGGTGGAGGGAACAAAGGTGCAACAAGGACAGTGGACCCCCAGCTTCAAACCCAGGTTGCTTTCTGAGAGATAATAAAGATGAAAGGGACAAGAAAGAAAAAAAATATATATATAAAGAGAGAGAGAGAGAGCAAGAGAGAGCAAGAGAGAGCAAGAGAGAGAGAGAGAGAGAGAGAGAGTGATGGCAGTGATGGGTGTCATTATGTAGGGGGAGGGGAAATCAAGTGGGTGAGACCCTTTATTTTTATTACATAAAAATAATATACCATAGGTAGATATTGGTTAAATGTTGAGTGTCATGAACATCAATCTAGCCAGAGTATATCTCATCACCTGACCTGTATCAGCCAACCAGTCCTTCACAGTCTCTGTTACATCGACAGACAGCCATGCCCCCTTGGTCCGGGGACGAACGTTTCGAGAGTCGATGTAGCGCTGCGTTGGGCTGGTCACTTCTTCAGGTTTCAACAGCTTAGAGAGAGAACAAAAGAGAGAAAGAGAGAAAGAGAGACAGAGAGACAGAGAGAGAGAGAGAGAGAGAGAGAGAGAGAGAGAGAGAGAGAGAGAGAGAGAGAGAGAGAGAGAGAGAGAGAGAGAGAGAGAGAGAGAGAGAGAGAGAGAGAGAGAGAGAGAGGGGGAGAGAGAGAGATAAACAGAGAGAGAGGATTTAAACCGTTTGAAAGTTCCTCACAATCCAATCAGACCAAATGGTTTGACACTGTGATACTATGTTACAATGGTGACACTGTGTTATTTGCACATAGAGTAGATATCTGTCTAGGATGGAAAAGTGATACTGGTACCTGGTAGATTTCCACTCTCTGCTCCGTTGTGCGTGCCTGAGGATTGGGAGCTCTATAGATCCTGAACTCGGCTTTGACCAGCGTGCTCGAGTTAATGTCCACCCCACTCACGTCAAACTCGACCACTCTGTAGTAAGGGCTGGAGGCCACGGGGCCAACAACATCTTGTGGTGGGGGGGGGGAATACACAAGGTCAGTTTGCTAATAAACATAAGAACACATGTTAGACAATACAGCGTCTGCACATGGAGACAGGCTGAGTAACTACTATTTAAATCACTATAATCAGGAATATGACTTGTTTCTAGAATCCCAAGAGTTAGAATTAAATATTGGCATAAATAACATGGGGTATAGGAGGCACATCAATCTGGTAAAGCGTTTTGAGAGCATTAGGCATGATGACCAACAATTTTTTTTAAATTATTTTGAAGTATGAATAAAAATATATAATATGTATATCATGGAATTGGATGTTGGTCAACACTCACTAGTGTCCGTGCGCGGCGGAAGCATATCTATACGCTGAACTTCTTTCGCGTAATAATCCTCCTCACTGCTCTCTCGGTCGCAAGCGGACTCGGCTTGGCGCGCACGCTCCTTCAACAGCTCTCGCGTGCTGTTATAGAGTAACATGACCTCGGCTGGCACGGTCTCGGGCGGCGGGGTCACGACGGGCTCCGGTGGGGTGCGGATGCGGAGCTTGCTCAGAATCTGGCCGCGGACAGCTTCGATGCGTTTGGACTTCTGGTCGTCCAGGCTAACGGAATGGCACGTGGAAAGTCCCTCCGCGGATATGGCCATTCGGAGCAGAACGAACGTGAGGTGTGTGAGCCACATCATCCAGTGATGAAAAGGGAGAAAGGTATCCCTCGGCTCCATGCGAAATTTGAGAGTAGCCTACTCTTGTAGTTCTGTCCGCTGCGCGCAGCGTCCTTGTGGCACTGCCAGTTCGCCACAGAGGAATTTCTAACAAATCTCAGTGTAAACTCTATGGCCGTTTTAAAACGTTTTTTTTCTGACAGTTGAAGACGATTTAAACTGTGAAGTTTAAGATGTTTCAAACTTCTAAAATGTCACAAAACACATTATGTCATAAAAATAAGATAAAAACTTTAGAGAACACTTGAATTGGGATGCTCAGCCCATCTCGTAACCCATTTCAGGGTAAAGAAAAGTAAAATTGCCAAAGCAGAGACTTGTTCTCTGATTTGTCTCGGATATCCATCTTCGTGGCAGAAGGCAAAAATATTTTCAAGTGCATTCCCCTGTGATTTATTGGTAAGATAGGGCAAAAGTGAAACCCAATTTAAGATGAACTTTTACACCATATAGGTCAATACATTAAGTGATATAAAAAAGGAAATAAAAAAGAGCTAAAATTGGTCCAAAAAGCCATGCGAATATCCTAAAAATCCATTACGAATGCAGTACTAATGTCCAATACACATGAAACAATAAAAAGAGCTCCCCTAGATGTGTAATAATTTCTGATGAAGACGTAGCATGCCGTATCGTCTGTTGCAGACATCGAGGAAAATAATTCAGTCTGTGGTCATTCCTTTCCTTCGGATGCGAAAATCAACCTGTAACTTAAGTCTGCAACTCCAAACTATCAGGCAAAGGGTGTGGGTGGGTAGGAGAGAGAGAGAGAGATGAGTGGATCTGAGACATGCGGGTGGGGTGCCACCACCAAAGTGATGGGTGTCATTACGTAGGTATCTCCCTCTCATCAGAGCATGCAGGCACACACACCCCCCGCCGATCTATCTGTGAAATATTTGGAGTCACTTTCTTCTCTCCACAAAAATGTTTGTATTCTTCACAGGTAACTGCAGTTTATATCTTGTTGGGACATATCAGAATAACTGGCAACGCTGAATCTGTCAGTGATCTGTCAACATGTCACAAAGCTTTGGTTGGGAGATAACTAAAAGCTGTAATTTTTGGGCTACAGCCCTACCAATCCCCCAACCATTTCCCCTCCAACCTAGAATGGCTTTGTGTTTTCACATGAACAATTTCCCATGATATAAATGTCCCTGATAGTCTCCCCACAGTTTCTTTGTCCCTCTCTCATGCTCTTTCTTTCACACTCTTTCTTCTCTTTTTCCCCGTCTCATTGTTAATTACAGCTCAGGAGTTCTGAGACCATGAATCTGTCAGGGAGGGCTTTTATTGCTGCTTTCTTGCCATCCTATTATTGCCGTTATTATAGTCTGTGCAGCAGTGCGGTAATTGCAGTAAGTGGAAGGGAAAGGTAGAACAGAGGGAGAGGCAAGGCACAGGCAGCCAAAGGCTCGTGGTCTGGCCCGTTTCTTTTTCTCCCTCTCTCTTTTTTCCCTGGCAAACGTTTCTAAAAATGATAAAGCTACTATGCCTTTGCCCCTGGGAACAAACAGGCTCTTGTTTTGGCACGCCTGTTAATATTGCTTCTCAGACAGTGAACCCCCCCTACACAAACACATTTGTTCCTTTCCCTCAATCCATCCCTTCGAAGTTCTCTCTCTCCTTCCCACCCTGTCTCCCTAGCTGCTCAAAAGCAAAACGTCTACGTGGATTGGTGGTTTGGACATCCAATGCCTGACCTGTTGTGTTCAGATCAAAGCAACCCTGGTGGTTGGTTGTGGAATTACAATATGTGGCTAAAAAATACACATCCTCAATAACAACTTTTTCCCGTTTCCTTCTGCTGGCTTTTTCCTCAAAGTAAAATATAGTCACGTCACTGCCACGTCAGCCCACTCTGACTCAGGAGTTTTTCAACCCTACTATAAGCAGGGTTCCTGCAGGTTTCACTAAGTCAAATATAAGACCTTTTTAAGACATTTTAAGACCATAAACATTGAAATGTAAGACCTACACGACACATTACCCCCAAAAATATTGAAATCAAAGAAATTCTGAAAAAATTAAAAATGTTTTTCTATGAATTCAGTCATTGAAAAAGCATTAATTTAATTTACAGATATAGCAATCACATTAGTAACCTAATTTCATTCAACACTAAGTACTAGAGGTGGGGGAAAAATCAATTCACATGAATTGCGATTCAGTCTTCTAGCGATTCACATCAATTTACAATATTATCATGTTTGAACTTAAGTCACATTATGGTCACGTGAGCTTGTCAGCTTCTACAGGGCGTGAAGTAATATTTACGATTACAGGTAAGAATGATCTATAAATGTATGGGCCCCCCCGACCTGTTGTTTTTACCTCTTTTAAGGAAGGTGCAAGTCTTAATTAGAGGGGTCAAACCCCCACTAAGTCCCCCCGTAATTAGAACCCTGGACTCTAGAGCTACGCTTTGTAGGCTTCAACTCAATAGGTTTTTGCTACTTTGTAATAACTTTCTGCGGCCATCGTTTCTAGAAATGAACAAGGGTAAAACGTTTTTTAGACCTGACTAAATGACATTTCAGACCTCAGATGAAAATCTGTCAGTTTTTAAGATGTTTTAAGGCCTTCCATTGAAAGTTCCGAATTGTAGACTTTTTAACACCCCATGGGAACCCTGAATAAGGAGCTGAAGGTGTGTAGTTAAGAGATTGATCACATTCAAGATAGTTCTGTTTCAAACCATGTTTAGAAATCAAGTTAGTTTAGTTTTTTTTTCCAAAAATTCCATATTTGGAGATGTCTTCAGGTCTAATACATCTCAATATCTTGATGCTAATATATAAAGAAAGGGAAAAAGATAGACTGGTTTACCTAAGGAACCAAAGATTTGTACTTTTATTGCAAAAACATGAACCCAAACGTTTAGAAAAATAAATAAAACTGAATCACCTCTCTTGTGCAAGAATACAAGGGACTTTTCTGAACCATAGTCCTGTTGAAAGCCTCTGAAGTACTTCACTGATCAAAACACCGCCCATGGTGGTACGTTGTCACCCAAATCTCCAGCAAGTCCAGCTTTGATTAATTCTCAATGCCAACCGGTTCTAATACACATAAAGGGTTAGGCTTAAGTTGAGAGGGCAGGGATGGGGGTCACCATACTTTACAAGAAGATGTATTCCTCATATCTATACTGGGGGGCTCAGGGTGGAAGGCTGGGGCACTCCTTCCCCTTAGCGCTCTATGATTCGTCCTCATTCAGAAGCATGTTGGGGACACCTCGGGTGATTGGAAACTCTCGACCAGACTCAGGACACTGCAGACAGCCCTCGATCACCTCCACCTGGAAATACAAAACAGACTGGTCATGCCCACTGTGGTTGTGTGCTAGTGCATTAGTGAATTACCCTGGTAAAAAAAAGTCCAGTCTAATAGTTCTGCTTTTACTTTCTTTGACAACTAAATGCCAGGGAGACTGGGAAACATCTGTTGTGGCCAAGAGATATATAGTAGGGTACTTTTAATAGCACCACTGAATGATCTAGTTTCAACCTTAAAATAGGTATTTCAATTCACAGGACATGAGATAAATGCAAAGTCATGAGGCAAGCATGTGGTATTTGCTACTTAGGTGTACCTCCAAAAGAACCCTGTGAACTTTTTTCAAGAACTCTTCATTCTTCTCAAAGTCATTTATCAGCTCATTGGGTAGATCCTGCAGGTGGCCAAGCTGCAGAGGCACAGATATTCATTTCAATTTAGATTAGAAATTAGTTCCAAATGATACTCCAAAAGTTGTCAGAAAGAAATCTGAGTTCGTAGACAGAAAATGGACATAAAACTGTTCAAACAGGTCGTGCTCACCCCCTCAGCTGCCTGAATGAAAGCGCTCCACTCCAGTTTCGGGATCATACGGCTCACAAAATTAGGGTTGAATTCCACCTCGCTGACTTTAACCTCCGTCGCCTACAGGTTGATAAAACAAGCACTCATAACAACAAACCGGATTGTAATATCATATGTAATGTTATAAATGCAACATTTAACAGAAATATAGTAACATCTGATGTACTGCTTTACACCGGATATATTGTTTACCTTGATGAGAAGGGGGTATCCTTTGGTTACCCCCTTCACGTGCGATGTCAACATATTGTGCGTCAGTAGTTTCATTTTAAAAGTGGCAACGTATATTTTATGTAGTAAGCAAAACCAGGATCTTTTTGTTTCAGACTTCAGATGAAAATTATTCTTTCCAATATTTGAGAATATGTCAGATGTCTTTTTCAACGAGATCGATGCAAAAACCATGCGGACCGGAAGTTTTGATGGTACACCAGTTCATAGTTTCCCCGCACTACCTCAACCAACGTTCCGGCTCGGCATGAAATACATTCAGGAACTCCAGCGACAGGTTGAGATGCTTGCATTGAGATTGTTGACAGAAGATATTTTATAAGTTATTTAATAAATAATGAAAATGATTAGGTAATAAGGAATATAAATGTTCAGGTTTATATAATGAAGTTTAATTTTTTGTATTAATTTTTGTGTACTCATTGTCTTAGTATTATACAGATCATTCGTACAGCTTACGATATAGTAAATAGTAATTACACACAGAGGCGTGACAAACTTCTGTCACTTTCAAAATACCACTGACCCACAAACATGCATAACACAACCTCACGCTCACACTCTCGCTCACAAACATACCTTAACACACATCCCTTAAACTTAATGAACAAAAGATAAAAATGTAAAACTTTTAACAACAAAACATCTTCCTTTTTTTTTTTTTTACCTCCAAATCCTCACACCTTGACAGTAAGTTACTGAAAAATTAATATGATAATTAATACTATAATGCGTTTAACATAATTAGAAAATAACAAATACAAAAAGAACAGGAAGGCAACTAAGACCAGCCAAGCGAGTTCTGTTGACAGGAGCCTGACTATTGCAGGTATGGAAGTTCTCTTACTTCACTAACTCCAAAAATAAAGCTAAAAAAATCGGGGGTCCAAGCACTACTGAGCTGTAATGCCAAGAAGAGACACATGACGTGGAGAGAGAAGGAAGACTCCCATTCCTCTTCCTTTTAGACTACATTCGTTTTCCCCATTTGACTGATACACATACATCAACACTCTCCATAGAGACAACTGTACATGTAGAACCACATGGTCTCCATAGAGACAACTGTACATGTAGAACCACATGGTCAATGCCACTGGTCGATTGTATCAGCCAGAAATAAAGAAGGAATATGCATACAAACATGTTTAAAGACAGAAGAAGGCAAAACAACTAAGCTAGTGGACTAACAGGAAAAGAGGGCACCCATCAAGCTTTATGGCACAAATAACACATCCAGGAGAAGGGGAGGGCCTGGAAGATGTCTCGCCACTCCAAGTCAAAGAAACATGACACCCCAACCTCTGTAAGGGTTAGGGTTAGAGGTCAACCTCTGTAAGGAACCCAGCAAAGGCCACATCATTCTAGCTCTGCATCACCAGTCAGTCCCCGCTAGATCAGCTCTGCATCTTTTTCCCTTAAGTGTCCACTTACCTACTGTCTTTTATAGGATTTCTGGCTAAAGGATTGGTGTAAGAGCCCATGCTTACACCAAACCTCTGATTCGATATATATGTGTAGGGTTAGCACAGGGTCTGGAAAGGGTCACAGTTTGACCCTTTAAACTGCAGACTGTGGTTGACAAACTCCTTTTGACATTCCACAATTGAAGATGTGCAGTTAGTTACACATGTTCAACATCTATCATGCAACAACAGCTCTGTTGCCTGACAGTGAGCCTTTGTTCAGTAATGACTAAACAAACCATGCAGTCAACAAAGAATGATGGTGATATGTTTGCATACTAAGACGGTAGAGATGTGGGGGGCAGGTGCAGACTGATTGCACTGGGTAAAGATTGAAAGAGAAGATCTCCAGGTATCTGGAGCTAGGTTCAAATACTCCATTGCTCTGCAGTAGTTAGATTTTTGTAGGTTTTTGTTTTTGTTTTTTTTGCATTAAAACACACTTGGGTCTCTCGCTCTTTCACGCTCACAATCATCCATTCGTTCATCCCGTCGACTTTCACTCCCTTTTATCGCTTCACCCCTAAAATACATGTCCACCCCGAGGATCACTCCTGGCCATCTTCAGTGCGCCATTTTAAGAAGTCCTCCTTCCGCGCGTCTGGCTTGATTTGGTTCCGCATGCCCCCCAGCAGGTTGGACGTGGCCTCAGAGGCCACTATTAAGGGACGGACCACGGTGGGCGGGATCTGCCGCAGGACTCCGCCCACAGCTCCAGGCAGACCCTTCTGCTCGTGCCCGCGGGACGCCACGTCGCACAGTGTCTGAGCCGTGTCGATCACCCCCTGGGAGAGAAGAAGAGAAAGCTTTGCGTTTGTGTGTGTGGTGTGTGCATAAGTAAAGGAAAGAGTTCAGGTGTGTGCTGGGGCTTATTCTTTTAGTGTAAGGCGTAACAGTTTCTTAAAACATTACTTCACATGAAACTCTGAATCGATGAATTGACAGACTGGTTATAGCCACCCGACACCTACCTCTCTGACGGTGTCATAGGCCTTGGCCACGCCCTCTCGGAGGTCGGCGGGCTGGGGGGCTCGTCGTGGGCGGGAGGAGGCGGGCCGGCCCTCGGTGATGGCGTAGCGGTTGAGCGGTGGTGTGGGGGACAGGATGTCGTAGACTGTCTCCGCTGTAGCCTAGGACGATAAGGTGTGGAGTAGCGTGTGTGTGTGTGTGTGTGTGTGTGTGGGGGCACAGAGAGTCAGAGTGGGTCAGTGAGGAACAGCGCCACACGGTGGCCAAAATCTTGGTAGAACATTGAGATCCCGATATCCAGTCTGTCAACACCAAAGACACAGTAGTCAATGTTCCCAGAGAGCCTAAATGAACACATGACATATCGTTCCGGTGGTTTCTTACTTTAAGATTTATGTCTCGTATGTATCAAAGTGTCAGACAGGTACACACACAGAGTGTCTCTTCTCCAGGGGAGTTACCTGGATGGCCTGCACCAGCCTGTTGCTAAGCTCCAGGGCAGCAGAGGCAGTGGAAGTGCCAAAGGATGCTGCCCCCCGCTGGAGACCCCGGATAATGCGCCCATCTCTCCGGTACTGTTCTATGGGCATCCAGAACAGGTCCCTAACCCCATGAACTGGAGGGAGGGAATCGGAGAGAAAGAGGTATATGGGATTGGGGCAGAAAGACAAAAGAGGGAAGGGGTAAGATAGGGTGAGGGGTTTAAGCTTTATAAAGTGGGAACTGAGCCACACAAGCATCATGGCAGACTTTACTTACACAGCTGAACTACAGAGTGCATGGGGCCTACACCTCCCAGAATGCCTGGCAGCTGATTCTTCCTAATGTCGGTGAGCCACTCGGTGACTGCGTACTGGATCACCTTGTCCACTCCCAGGAGCCTAAGGAAACCAGAGTGGTGAGAGTGTGAACTCCAGAACACAACACTGAGAGACAAAGAGAGGAAAATAGAGAGGAAGAGAGACTAGGAGAGGAAGAGAGAGGAAGAGAGCATATGAAAGGAGAGTGAAAGGATAAAGTCAGACCCGTGTCTGCAACAGAGCCTCTTCAGCTTCAGCTCGGAGCAGTTCAACTGGGCCAGACCAATCAGGATCCCAGCAAACGTTCCCTAGGAAACCAGGTCACATGTCAGAGGTGATTCCTGCATCATAGAGACTGGGTCTGAGGTGAAGGTGATGGTCTCACCTGCTCTATGACAACATGTTTGCCCTGATAGTCCAGCCAGATGGGCACTTCAGAGGTGAAACGGAATTCCCTATTGAATAAAATGAAGAGAGAGAAAGAGGGAAGGAGAGAGAGAGAGATACAGAGAGATATCAGTCAGTATCAAGTATCAGTTTATGTAACAATGTGTTTTGTCATTGGGATCTTTGACAGTTGACTCTTTCATGCTTCCTCACCGGAAGTAGATTGGCTGGTCGGTGGAAGAGGAGGAGCCGGCCGAGGAGGCGCTCTGCTCGCTATAGGTCGTTTCCACGGAAGCTGTGAGGTCAGGCCCTAGAGTGCTGCCTGACTCCGCCTCCTCAGCTGACTTCTGGGAAGGGTCTGGCCTCACTACAGATGGGAAAAGAGCCCCATTAAAGAGGAGGGATCAAGCTGTGGGACCTGTGTAAATGTTGATCCTAGTTACAGAAAATCATCCGTTCTACAACGATACAGAATATCTAATCTACAAATGTAAGCGGTTTCAGTGAGTTTCATAATCCTGCAGTGAGGACAGTGAGAGTGTAGTTGTTACCCTCAGCTGCGAGGTCCACGGGCAGGTAGGGGTTAACTCCGGCAGCCAGGCTACTGAAGAAGTCCTTCAGGAAGAACAGAGCGTCCTGGAAGAGGGAAACAAGAAGGAGAAGAGAAGAAAGGAAGAAGAGGTTTAAGGGTCGACACCTGACGACCACGAACGCCGACCGTACTGATGAGACGGACGTATCAGTCACTGTGGTCTCTGCTTCTATAGTGGCAGACTGGATCTTGAATGTGTGCAGTAAGGGCCTACCTGGTCGATGTTGAGGCGGAGTGGAAGGAGACTGATCCGGAGACAACACTCTGGACCACCCAGGCCGGACTCTGGACACACCTGCAGAGCCTTCACCGTCAACTGGTACACACAAACAAGACCGGGTTAAGAACGGCCATGCACTGTCCTGGAGTGAGTGTTCTCTACTGCTGGTTAGTACAGGCCCCCTTCTCCACTCTCAATCTTCCTCACCACATCCTCCTCCCTTCATCTTACACTCCTCCATCCCCTGTCTCATTTTGACCTCCCTATCTCCTTCTTGCCTCCCTCCTTCCCTCCTTCCCTCCTTCCCTCCTTCCCTCCTTCCCTCCTTCCCTCCTTCCTTCCTTCCCTCCCTCCCTCCCTCCCTCCCTCCCTCCCTCCCTCCCTCCCTCCCTCCCTCCCTCCCTCCCTCCCTCCCCCCCTCCCCCCCTCCCTCCCTCCCTCCCTCCCCCTCACCATGTTGGAGTGGGCTCGTCGGGGCATGCTCTCGCTGGTGTACAGGTAGAGGAACTTGTTGATCTGGGAGGAGGCCAGGCGGTCTCGCACCTCCAGCTCCTGGACGATGAACACCTGCCGAGAGAGGGGCTGCTCCCCGCCAGGCCCCGCCCCCTCGACGTCCTGGCCCGGGCCGAGCAGCACCGCCGCGTAGGTCTCATGCTGGAAGCTCACCTGCAACCAATGAGATTGAGCCAATGAGATGGGCATATGCTTAACGGTGGCTTTCTTGCATTGTGAAGAGAGACCAGAGCGTATGCAGACAGAAGCACACCAGTGTGTGTGTGTGTGTGTGTAGGTCCACGCCGCTGACCTTGCTCAGCTGGATCTCCATGAGCATGGTGTGCTGCCGCCCGCTCCCTCCAGCCCAGCGCCAGGAGTTCTGAGGCCGCGAGGGGGCCACGGAACGGGAGGGGGAACCACGGATGCCAGCGGGAGCAGAGCGACCCCTGGGGAGAGAGACGCAGCATGTAAGATATCTTTGGTCAACAGATTACAAAAGTGTGCTGTTTTGGTATGTGTGTGTGTGTGTATGTCTGTGTGTGTGTGTATTTACACCTGCTGGCCATGGCGTGGTTGAGTGAACGTGTGTTTAAATCACCTGCTTCCGTGGGGGGTGTGCACCGACAGGGGCTTGCCGCCAAAGTCTTTGCCCCCGTACAGGTGCCAGACGACAGACACCTCCCGGAGGATCACCCTGCTCTGGGGCACAGGGAAGCGGCCGGGGGCGCGCAGCAGGTCAGAGCTGCCCCGCGGCCTGGAGAAGTGGCCCTCCTTCACCCTGATAGGACCCTGGGCCAGCACCGTGACCAGGGGCTCCCCGTCTCTGGGCTGGAGAGAGAGAAGGGGCGGGGGGGTAATGGGTGAGCAGAGAGATTGAGGAACAGGGTCAGAGCAGACAAGGATACAAAGGAGGAGGAGGAGACTCACAGGTATGCCCATCCCAGGAGCCTCCAGGATACAGAAGTCATCGTTGTCGGTGGAACCCTCGGAGCCTTCCTCAGACACGGCGTCCGCCTGGACCTCTGTGGCCGTGGCCACCAGTCCGTCCAGCTCAGACTCCTCCCCCTCCTTCGGGACAGAGGGGGGGAGGAGTTTGCGCGCCTCCCCAGGGAACAGGTAGACAGAGACTGGTGAGCCCCTGGGAACCGTGGGAGACACTGAGAACAGACACATCCCGTCAGGAATAGAACCAACATTCCACACATATTCCCTTGGGAAATGAAACGAGTCAGAAAGGATATAGCCACTGTGGGCTTGAATTGCTGTGTCATTCCCTTAGTGACTTAGGCCTGCCCTACCGGAGTCCATATCCTCTTCTCGATGGCTCCTTTCTGTGTCAATCAAAGCGTCGGCCAGATCGTATTGGTTGATCTCGGCGGTCTCAGCTGGAGGGCAGGGTGGCAAGGAGGCGGGACTTTCTGATAGCTAGAACACACCCATATCCACAATGACTGGGTCATCGCACAAAATGATAAACTGTATCCAAATAAACTAGCAATTGATAGTAGCTCACTAGTTTTGACTCATTCTCTTACCGGAAGTTTCTGTCCGGCGATCTCAGTGGGCGACGTGTGGCGAGGGGGCGGGTGCAAGTCGCCCTGGGAGACCAGGTACTGCAGCAGATTGACGAGGGCAGCACATGAGTCGGCACAAGTGTGAAGATGAACCACGTTATTAGAACAACGCAGCTCAAACAGGGGCTGGGTCTGAGAGAGAGAGAGAGAGAGAGAGAGAGAGAGGTTTCAAAATAATGATTTAAAATCAGTTGGTCTGAGAACACACACACACCTACATGTCCAGACATCTGCTGTGACCACAAACACAGTCAGGAAGTATGTGAGAGCCTTACCAGTTTCCCTGTGTTACTGCCCTTCCATGTTGTGATGGCCAACTCTAGTAGATCAATATCCAGGACACAAACATAGTCTGAAAGACAGAAGGGAAACGTGTGATGTCATAACTCTCTCTCTCTCTCACACACACACACACACACACACACACACACACACACACACACACACACACACACACACACACACACACACACACACACACACACACACACACACACACACACACACACACACACACACACACACACACACACACACAGGTCTGTTTGCTGTACCTCGTCGGAGATCCACCGTGTCGCTGTCGCACTTGTCAGAGAGGTAAAGGGCTGAGTCGTCCAGGATGAAGCGCAGGTGGAAAGTGGCTGTGTCCACGATGATGTTGCTGGACAGAGAGAAGGACTCGGCCGTGAACAAGGCCCGCACAGGAAGATAGAGGGGCCTGGGGGGGGGAGGGACAGACAGGATCAAAGGCTACACGTCATTTGATTGACTTTTAACACTCAGTAATATGTGCTTAATCTCCTTTGCCTGTACAAGTTCATGAGTATGAGTGTGTTACCTGTAATCCACGGCACAGGTGCCCAGGTGAGTGTGCAGGACCGTGATAACAGCAGGAGGTGAGTACCCGAGGATGGGGTCATCGATGACGTCCAGGAAGTCAAGCAGCTGCCGCGCCAAAAACAACAATTCAAATGAGTAGCCGACAGAATCCCACACAGCAGACCAGGGAGGGGTTCTCTAGGTGCATTACTTCATACCTGTTCGTGCCAACTCTGATTGGTCTGGGTCATGTGATGTCGCATGGTAGCACCTTGGAGACGGAGGGCGACTAAGAACTCCTATAACACACACATGCAAAGACTTTATGTATGACACCACCCACACAACATCCACAACAGCAACCAGCAGTCTTGAACAGGCAGACGTGGAGTGAAAAGGCTCACCTTGACATTCCTCTGAGGCTCCAGGGTGACCTTGATGGCCGTGGACAGCATCTGGACCTCGGCCTCCCTGCCACTCACACTGCTCACCCCCACCTCAGTAGGGTAGATGGTAGGGTCCAGATGCACTGGGGGAGTGAAGCAGGGCATCTCCAACCGGCTCGGGATGGGGGAGTCTTTTACTACCGCTGCAAACAGGATGGAAATGGATGATGGATTAGGATCTTGGCCGCACTACAAGACAGGACCTCATCAGCTAAGATGGAGGATGGTTCTGGAACTGTACTAGCTATGTTATAAGCTAGTTGTCGGTATGTGTAGGTAGAAACAAACTGAGCGATGGTACATTAGTGATAAGGATGATTATGTATTTTAGAAAAAAAGCGGACTAAGCCCACCTCTGTGGTATAGCTCCACCCTGTTGCTTTCCAGGCACAGGAAGTTAAGGTGTGGGTTGTTCTGGTGCTGCGCAACACTGAAAATCTTCCCCCCTTCCAGATCCAAGAGAATCTCCCCATGATTCTGGTCCTCCTGAATGACGAAGAGAAAGTGAGAGAACATAAACACCCACTCTTCCATCTGTACAGGTGTGGACCTCCACAGGAGGACTCATGTAGAAGCAAGATCATGATGCCTAAACGCTGGCATTTGTCCAGTTCATCAAAATCCTTAGAAGTGTCCTTTGTCTAGACGGCTTTTGTTAAGAAGTTGTGCTTGGCCATACTTAAATCTCTACCCTTGTAAAAAGACAATGTGATTGGTGGGACGGTTGGCTCACTTTGCTGTCCGTCATGGCTTGAAGGCGGCCCTTGCCAATGACCACGGTAAGGGAGAGCAGGCTGAGGGAGTGGTTGGAGCGGGACTCGGACTGGCGCTTCCTGGCCGACTCCTTGGCCGAGTGAAACTGAGGCTCGTCTTCCTCCGAGTCAGACTCTGAGAGAGAGAGTGTGGCAATCATGCTTATACACTCAGACAAGTGTGTGTGTGTGTGTGTGTGTGTGTGTGTGTGTGTGAGTGAGTGAGAGAGATAGAGAAAGAGAGAGAGACGAGGTTGCGGTCTCACCCAGCCTGAAGGCCGACTTGCAGAGCTGGAACTCGTCGTCGTGATGGCGGCGGTTGGGCTGGGGACTGTGGGTGCTGGGGGAGGCGGTGGGCGGAGGAGGCTCCCACATCAACAGGTCATTGTTGATCCTGCCGAGACAAGGAGATAGGTGGAGGGCGAGAGCATGGGTTGGAGGTTCGATTCCCTCAAAAGAGACAAACACAATGAATTAAAAAGGCTGTAAGGAAAACCAACACACACATGCTGTACACAGAGACACATGGACACACCTGTTGTAGAGGCTCTGGAAGGCCTGTTTGCTGGGCAGCAGGATGCAGGCCAGGGGTAGAGAGATGTCCACCACACACTGACACTGAGCCACACACTGGGCCTGGAACTGCTGCATCTCCTCTGGGTCGGCAGGGATTACCATCTGGATGGAGAGGCAAAGGGAGAAAAGGAGTGGGAGAATCCGTTTCAGGAAGTTGAGTTGGTTTTGAGAAACAATGATGTGTAACAAAAAGGTTTAGAGAGAGAGGGAGAAGAGAGAGAGAAGAGGGAGGGAGAAGAGAGAGACAGGTTGTTACCTCCTCCGTCTCAAACATGGTGCGGTTGGAAGAGAAGGGGGAGCTGGTCTTCTCCCGGAGCTCACACGGGTTCTCAAACGACATGGCGCCCAAGTCCCTCATCAGACCCAGCCCCACGCCCCCGAGACTGGACCCCAGACCCTCACCCCCGTTCACCCGCACAGTCAACCTGGGCCCGGAGAGGTGATCGAGAGGCAGAGAGGAGAACGAAGACGGGGAGGGGCGAGGGAGGGCAAGTAGAAAGTAGAAAAAGAAAACGGTCACAAAGGAAAGAGAAAGGAAAACTAAATGTTAGAGGGGCAGTCACACGCCTCGCCAAACTGTTGAGTTGTTGTGAGTGATCCTAACAGTGCTGGTGGTGATTATTCAGTCACCTACCTTGGCATGGAGTCTTTGCTCTTCTGCACTCTGATGCAGGGGAAGGAGCCGCCCTCCCAGCCTTCATACAGCCCTGGTGAGGGTGTGGGGACAACAATGACCTGAGGCTGTACCTCTGTCTGTCTGTCTGTCTGTCTGTGTGTGCGTGCATGTGTGTTCCAATTCCTCACTACACAGACAACTTCAAGGGACCTTAAGCAGCTGTGTGTGTGTGTTTCTCTTACCGTGTAAATCGCTGAAGGAGGCCTCCAGCAGCTGTGTGAGGGGGGTGGAGGGGGCCGCTCCGGGAGGGTGCTGATGGAGGGAGGAGGAGGGGGGCTCCGCCTGGAGGTCGGGCCCCTCGCGGTGCTTCACCTCCAGGTTGCACAGCTCCAGCACCAGGGTCTCCTGCCGCACGGCCCTCTGGGAGGGCGGGCGGCGTAGCGACGGCGGGCGCAGGTCGGGGACGGGGAAGCGGAGCCGGAGGACGGCGTGGGGCGAGAGGACGGAGAGAGAGGAGCGCAGCTCGCTGCTCTGGGTCTGAGGGAGGACACGAGAGGCTGACGGCTCCAATCTGTGCGCGTGTGTGTCCCTTAATTTTCGGACTATAAGCCGCTCCTTTTGTCCCTTTTTCCGACCCTGTGGCTTATATAACGGTGCGGCTAATCTATGGATTTTTACAGCTAACGGCTAATAAATGGGCGCTTCCTCAAGCAGCCATCTCTTTCCCGACAATCCCCTCTGTGCACGAAATGGTAATTAAACATTAAAACACCTGTGGCTTATAGTCCAGTGCGGCTTATATATGTACACATCACTCAATTTAGCTGCTGCCGCTTATATAACGGTGCGCCTTATAGACCGAAAATTGGAGTACTTGTGTGTGTGTGTGTGTGTGTGTACTCTACCTGTGTGTGTAAAGGCCCTCCTGTCTCAGTGGGACAGAAGCTGAAAGCTCGGCTCAGGTGTCCCAGACGGCTCAGGATGTCCAGGTCCAACTCGGCGCTCAGCTCCCCCAGGTCCACCTTTAGCACACTGTCCCTGCGCACCACGCGCTGCTTCCCCTGCAACACACAGTTAATAGCGGCCTGCAACTCAGCAAACACAGCCAAAGCCCAGAGACAATAACAGGCATACGAGCTCTTTCAGTGCGTGTTTACCTTGCGCAGGTGTTTCTCTGTGAGGCCATAGTGCAGCTGGGCGCAGGGTCGGGCTGTGGCTCCGACTGTAAACAGACCTGCCCTCTGGAACTGGAGCAACTACAGAGGGAAGGAAGAGAAGAAGAATGAGATGAAAGAGGGAGGGGGAGAGGAGGGGGGTAATTGAGAGAGAGACAGAGCGAGGAGATAGGAAGAGAGAGGGGGGAAAAGAGAGACAGAGAGGAGACTGAAGGACAAAAGGAAAGCGCGTGCTGCCCCCTGCCCGCCCTACCTCTGTGTAGGTGGGTGCATCCGGCTCCCACAGACACTCCAGGACCTCCAAGCGGCTGAAGGAGAGGTCGGAGGTCACGGCCCGGGCATGGCGCCCGCCACTACGCATCTCGCACGCCACCTGCACTGCCGCCCCTGTCAGTCTGCGAGGGGAGAGAAGTTGTGGAGGAGTCGAGGTGAGCCTATTGAGGCAGGACTGCGGTGGGAGTGTGGGTACCTGAGGTGGAAGGAGTAGGAGAGACAGTGTGTGTGTGTTTGTGTCTACAGGTACCTGAGGTGGGAGTGAGGGCAGGCTTTAGTGAAGTTGGCTCTCAGATGGTGGAAGTCTCTCTCGCTGAACATGCTGTCCTTGAAGAAACCCAGCTCCCGAAAGAACACCTGAGACACATTGGCCAATGAAGGTGCTCCATCGGGGTCGGAGGGCGGGTCCTGTTCCAGGAGGGTCAGTGTCAGCCCGCCCAGCGTGAGGCGGAGCAAAGCGTCAGGCTTCAGGGGCTCTGATTGGCTACTGTGGGAGCTCACTAGAGGAGGAGGAGTTTGCAGGATAAAGATCAGGAAAAACAGGCCAGCTGTCACCTGTGTGCGTGTGTCATCTCTATGATTTGACGTTTCCTGTGTATGTCTAGTATACACGTGTGTGTGTGTTCCATGACTGTACCTCTGGTTCTGCGGCTACACTGGGGAAGACTGGACAGGGATCCTGGTCCAGGATAGCGCCTGGGACAGTTGGCAAGGCCCTGGGGAGCACAGAGGACCATGGATGTCAGTCAGAGGAAACAGATGTACGACTACGAGACGGCAAATACACCAGATGACTCAGACATGCATTGTCAGTCTAAATCACTTTCTCTCTCTTTTTCCCTTTGCTTTTGTATCTCTCTCTATCATACACACACCTGTCCAGACAGTGGTAGTCCCTGTGAGAGGCTGGACTGGCTGTGTGTGGACGACTCCATGTCACTGTCGGAGAGCTCGCTGCCTGAACGCGCTGACATCACACTGCTGGTCATCCCTGGACCCATGGAGTAGAACATCTCTGCCAGATGAGAACATACACACAGTCACACACTGGAAATGCACAACGACACGCTTAAGAACCCTCCCAGTCCCAGAAAGGAATTGTGCAGTGGCGTTAAACACACGCATAGACCAACACGTTGAAACACAGCCTATAGTATTCCATCATAAAACATCTCCGCATGAACCTCTAGACAAACTTCCCCCGTACCTGGACCTCCGTTTTCCATGCCGGTGAGGTAGGGGTCCAGGTCAGGTTCCGAGTCCCAGTCCGGGTCTCTGTCCTTGGGGCTGGAGCCCAGCTGCTTGCTCAGGTCGTCCTCTATCAGACGCAGGTCGTCTGAGTCCAGGGGCCGGCTGTGGACGCCACTCTTATCCTCTGGTTCTGGAGCACAAGGAGGAGGAGGAGGTGGGCGGGTCAGACATGTGGTTGGTGTATATGCTGTCCACCAGGATGGGTTTGACTGAAGAGGCCTTGAGTGTGTGTTGGTGAGTGGGTCGGCAGAGTGTGTGAATGTGTGCATGGGTGATTCTGTGTGTGTGTGTGTGGGGTGGGGGGATTTGGTGTGCGTGGTCGCAGCGTACCTGTGTCGATGCAAAGGGCGGACAGAAGGTCCTTCAGGTGTGTGATCTGGTCAGGTGAGAGCAGCAGGTGGAGACAGCCCACCTTCCCATCCAGCTCCAACTGAAGGATTGAGAGTGTGCAGGAAAGAGAGAGAGACAGAGAGAGAGAGAGAGAGAGAGAGAGAGAGAGAGAGAGACAGACAGAGAGAGAGAGAAACAGACAGACAGAGAGAGAGACAGACAGAGAGAGAGGGGGGGGGTGAGAAACATGTGGCTCACTCAGGATCAATGAGGATCAGCGTCTCTCACACCCGCACAAACACACCTTAGGTCCGGGAAGCATGTCGTTCTGCTTGATCTTGACGGTGGTCTCCATGAAGCCGGAGCAGCTGCCTATGAGCAGGGGCTGCTGGGTGGCCTTGGGGGGCGAGGGGGAGGGGGAGGGCGAGGCAGCTGGGGGGATGTCCTCCTCCACACCATCTTCATCCTCCTCATCTTCCTCCTCCTCCTCCTCATCACTTTCCTCCACCTCCTCCTCTTCTTCCTCTTCCCCCCCGCTGGCTGCGGCTGAGCATGGAGTATCCCTTTCCTGAGTGCCCTGAGGTGAACACCAATCACACGGCTTAGATATGACAGGACCGTGGCTCGTATCCAGTCTGGTCTCCACAGGAGGGTGTGAGTGAAGGGAAAGCCTGACAGACTGGAGCAGTCACGACCGGATGTGTTGGTTTTGTGCCACACGGTGTGCTTCTGGAGGTGTGGACGTGTCAGCGTGTGGACGAAAGCCCTAAGCGTGCGCATGTGATCTACCTGAGGGCCGCCTGTGCTCTCGTACAGGAGCTGCACGGCACTGAGCTGCAGGATCTTGTGCAGGAAGGCCGGAGGCTGGTGGATGTCTACAGGCACCGTCTGGCTGCTGCCGGGGTCTCGCACGGCCTCGTCACAGTACTCCAGTCTGGGGCCGTGTGCACAGTTACACTCACATTCTATTCACAACCTAATCTAGGAGCAGTGTGATGTGTACGCTGTAATAAAGGCACTGCTTAGCAGCTGTACGGAGTTAGTCAAGGAGGCCCAATCAAAGGCTGACAGTGTGAAAGGAGAGATCCTAGATTAAGGACACAAGAGATGGATGAGGGGCCACTGTCTGTGTGCGTTGAAGGAGGGGGCTGCTGGGATGCCCGTGTTTGGTTAGCGGCCTACCGTTTGATGTGCATCTCTAAGGCGATGCCCGTGTCCAGATCCAAGGGTTGGTGCTCGATGCGGACGATTGTGTCTACAAAGGTGACTTTGATCCGACGCAGGACTGCCCAAATAATGAACAACAACAGGCCACATTACAATGCTTTTCATGAGCAAGAGACTCAAAAGATTACCGAATGCAGAAGTATAGATGAGGATATGGTTTTGCAGGACAGCATTTTCAATGCTACGCTGACAAAAAAACAGAGAAAAGGCAATCTATTACGACCCACCTGTCTCGATGGTTTGTGCAAACATCTCCAGCCCCTCTAATGGGGCAGGCGGCTCTTCGGACGCCTCAGGGGGGTCCTTCAGGCATTCCTGGGCCAGCTGCATGCTGGACGTCATGCAGGAAGACCAGCCTTGGGAATCCCAACCCCCACCTAAACATGGTAAACAGTTTAGTCTAATGTGGTTCACACAAGTCAAATCAATGACTCATACAATCTAATTGACTGCAAATTCATATAATTTAACACAATCACGTGAAACCCATTTGGGATGTTATTCCTTGGGAACTTCAGTTCATCATTGCTGAGCTTAAGCTAAAGAGAACTCTAAAGCCATTGTAAATATTTTCAATAGTTGTATTGCCTACTACAAACACCAATGGAGAAAACAAGAACTGAGTAACAAAGGAAGTGTCAGTTCCCAGTCTCTCTGACACGCTGTTATTTCTAGTGAACTCACTGGTCCGGTACTTGGGTCGACATGTTATCTGAAGGCCAGAAATGACAAGGGTGCAGTGGTCAGTCACCAGCGCTGCCCAGGGAATCGTCACTGCTATACTGCTCACAAATCCATCCACAATCTCGAGCGGAGCCCCGATGGATTCCAAAAGCTCGTTGACCGCCTTGGGGGTGAAGCAAATTGGCAATATACACATCATGAGAAAAACAACTGGGTGTGACAGTTTTAGGATTTGGTAGTTACTGTAAGTGGAGGTATCCTAGTTCAACAACTTCCTGAAATGTACTAGTTAAGGGACCAGGGGGCATTGAGTTCGTTTAATATGCACGGCTGCAATGTCGTTTAATCATGTCACCCTTTTCCTGAAGTGACCCCCCTTGAAGTGGTTTATTCAGAGACATTGTGTCATGTTTTTCTTCTAACTGCTGTTCCCCGAATTAGTGGTGAGCCGTCTGGCAAGTAGGACATGACGTTAAGGTTTGTTGTTATTCTCATATCCAAAATTGCGAAATAGTTAAGCGTGCACGAGGCAACAGAAACGGACTACTCCTTGATACGCCGTTTGCAAGAACTTACCCACACATCGAGGTTAATTTCTTTTATTACACCACTGCCATTGTACAAGTCCAGACTCAGCTGTTCCAAACTCAGTCTTTCTTGCAAGAAGTGGCCGAGGTAGTGTTGTAAAAGGTACCGACAGGCCCGCTTCTTGATTGAGCCTGACCAGGGAAATAGCCACCGAGACATAAGGCCAGATAGTTTGGGGTGAGGGAGCGAAGAGGTGATGTAGGAGAACTAGTGCAAAAACAGTCCACTGGCAACTGCATAACAAACAAAACAAAGTGTACTGTAAGGAACGACAAGCTACAAAGCTAGCTAAGGAAAGGGTAAACCGAAACGGTTTCTCTCCTAGACACAATAACTCGAAAATTCTTCGTGTCAGGACCAATGAGGGTCCAATATCACTTCGGGAGACGTTATTCTTATGGTCTTTGGCTGTTTCAATAAATCATTTTGCTACATTTGTCTTGAAACCGAGCGACGTTCCTTTCTCATTGCTCTCGTTTTAGGGTTGTTTATTGTTTTCATACGCAAACTGATGGTATGGAAGGGACGGCGCAACGTCATTGCGTCATCGCTCCCGGAACTTGGATTAAAAAAGACGCCATGTTCAGAAGGTCAACTACGATTGCTGTTTCATAATAAAACTACAATAATACAAGCTGTAAACTTTTTAGAGAAAAAAATATATATTTATCTGTACAACCTAAACCACCAAATAGTCTAACACAAATACAGCCCACAGTCACTGGCTTTATTTCTATGAAAACATGAACAACACTAGAAAATTACTTAAAACTAAGAGTACAATAAACAAGATTTTGAGGTATTCAATTCGTCAACTGCGACAGTGTTAAAACAAGAATTTGGTGACTTGTCATAGCATACCATCCTACTTTAGCAAAAAGAAAAACAAAGAATAACAGTTAAACCAAAACAAAAGTCCATAGAAAATATAAATACAATTTTTCACAGAAAATCTAAAATTACTATTCCATAATAAGTAGTGTTAAACTCTTCACTTTATGAAAGCGACATCTGGGATCTTTCCATCAGTCTGAGGAGAAGAAAGAAGACTGTTCGATCAAATTGAAGACTTGAAATGGTGTACAAATGTGACAGCGATATTCAACTACAGCTGATATCAACATTAACCAGTATTAATCAAAACAGTACAGAATCTGAGTAGACCAATGTTACCTTAAGTTCTGTAAAGATCTGTGCAGCTCTGTTGAAATCCCACTCGTTGTCCTGTAGACACCTGAAAACAACAACCAAAAAGGAATCATCGACTAAGAAATGACAAAAACGTCTATATGTTCCCTTACATGCTTGTGCGTGCACACACATCTTACTTCTGGGACCATTCCAGATTCATGCCAGACTTGAGGGAGAAGGCAGAGAGCATCTCCTGCTGCGGGGCGGTGAGGGTGGGCACGGGACTACTGGAGGGGGTGGGAGCAGGGGCCACAAATGCTCGCCGGATCTCCTCCGTGGTGGAGTTGCGCACAAACAGCTCGTCGTTCACTATGCACAAGCTGTATGGAAGGACACAGGAGACAAACATGACAACAGTTCCAACCTTATGGTTTAGGTACACGTTTTGTCATGTCCCTCAGCAAACTGTTATTTAAGCTTTGTTCATCATATCTGCTTCTCAAGGGGGATCTGGACAGCTCGAATATGCAGAAAGACTTACAGTTTATAATAATATAAATGGTTGACTCTTGATGAGAGCAGAAGGCGGAACAACTATTTGTACATACAGAGAAACAGACCCTTTAGGGACATGTATTTGACATGGAGAGGAACTAGGGAACTCATTAGCCTTACCCAGAGTTCCCGGCAGGCACAGTGATGAAGACCCGAGAGAAGGCCCTGACAGAGTCTCGATATTTACCATCAACTAGAGGAGAAAGTGAGACAAAGAAGACATTATTGACAACAAACACAAAGTGATCAAATGAATGTATCTTAGTAGCTGCTCTCTGTATACTTTTGTAGTAGTTCTAATCATTTCCCACCTTCTTTGAACACACCACTAACTGTGAACGACAACAACATGCTCTGAAAATAAAGAAAAGACAAAAGATTTTAAACCTTTAAATTATATAAAGCGGTCAAACTAACATTGTACGTGTGGGAATGCATAACTTCTCCATAAATACGTTTGATCAAATATGAAGGGGTACCGTGTACGTGTTCACATCCACGTTGAACGATGCAGTGTCATGCTGGGTTTTCGGAAGCTCATTAAGAAACGCCACTACGTTAAGGCGCGTGTGTTTCAGCAGGCGGAACCGCATGGCTGAGGGGTTTTAGAGTGACACATTGAAAGGGTGCATGCAGCAAAGAAGAGGATACCACTATTGATAGAAGCCTTTCCAGAGTTAGTAGCTTGGAATCAAGTCTGGGATACTCACAGGGATCTTTCAGTCTCTTGAGGTTCCTACTGTCTTTTTGGTACTCTCCCAAACTGCACCTGTAAACCAAGAGAACCAAAGATGGCGCAGATAAGAAGAATGCAGAGACCAGTGTGTGTGCTGTACTGTTACCTCTGATCCCTGAAAGCCTGTGTGTATACCTGGACGGGTTCTGGTTGGAATAGGGCGTGCTCAGAGAGAAGGAGGCGCCATCGTGGTAGGCATCTAGGAGAGGTTGTCTGTCCCCCGAGTCATAGATGCTGTAATATCTAAAATGGAGAGGTCAAGTAACTTTGACACAATCAACGTTCGATTAAAAACAAACAAATGTACCTTTAAATTTGTTGACATGATAAAGAAATGCACTCACTGTTGCAGGAACCGCAAGATGAGGCCCTTGATTTCATCAGAACCAAACCAGCTGCCCTAGGTTGTTCAGAGGACAAAGTGTTTGTCATGGAACTGCTTAAGGAGAAGAAAACCAAACAACAGACTACAAGGTGAGACAACGTCACCAGCTCATGCAGCGAGGGGGGGGGGGGGGTCACCTTGCAGGGTGGGATTGTGGTGGCCGTCTCTACATCGAAGCCTATTGGCGGGGGAAGGTCATTACCATCCTATGGAGCAGCAAAGATAAACATATTTAGAATTTATTTGAATTAATTTACATTTAATTCATTTAGCAGACAGTCATCCAAAATAACATTGATAGCAGATAATCAAGTATAATAGCAGCATAGTTCTAACAGTATTTAGGCAGTTAGAGAACAATATTTGGTCAGAATACTACCGGCAAAAAATTTAAGAGATGAAAAAAGACTCAGGTTGAAAATGTGAAATGGATAGTAGGTAATAAGTAAAGCGCAAAATAAGAGACAGATGAGTGATGTGTTGTAATGTTAATAGACTTGAAAAGCTACTCTTACCAGTTTGAGCAGTCTGGGGAATCTCTCTCTTATGGCACTGGTACAAGACAGAAAACAAGAAGGTCAAATCACCACCAAATAACCCTACACACAAACAAACTGTAATATTACTGACTGTTACACTGTTTAAATAGTTCAGACTTCTGTGTTTGTAATCACAACTCTGTTTTCTGACTCCTTTTTGACCTAACAAGTCTACTGAAATGATACCAGAATATTATCCAATAAATTAGCAAACTATTTTGTTGTGTAGTGCCAGTATAGTGCTAAAAGCGCATTGCAACACATCATTGAATGGGCTTCTCAAACACGATTCCACAGTTCCATGCTGCTCCTCTCTCAGTAAGCCCTGTCCCAGCTCAGAGTGGACTTACCTTGTCATGCTAAGTATACTCACCAGCTAGCCCCTGCAGAAATATATAGATTCACACACAGGGACCTTCTGACATTTTAACCAACGTGTGCAAAACACACATTTAGCTTTCCTCCCCAAATCACACACACACGCACACACGCCTGCAGAACGCCCGCCCCCTAGTTTTAGATGGGTTTAGAGGTCTTATGTTATCAAGGGGGGGAAAAAGTTTGTTTCAAAACGTCCTCCAAAGTACACTGCAAAAGTTCTAAGAAATGGAAGAAAGTGGATAGAAAGACCAGCAGGTTGGACTCACCAACCCCACTTATAGACCACCAGAGCAGTTTCCCGGCTCTCTATGAGCTGAGTAGACTAATTGGGTGCTAGCCATAATCTTTATCATCTCCAAGGAGAGTCCTCAAACCATTGGCTAATCTCCATCCTGTGGTAGCCAGTCAGCTTCCTATGTGACTACAACTGTAGATTCAGTTTGGATCCCAGTCTCTGGAAACAGAGAAACCAGGGATGGCCTAAGAAACCTAAGATTGCCTTTCTCTATGTTGTCACCTCTGTTCTTGTTTTGTTTGTCGATTGGCCTATCCTCAGCAGAGGAACAGATGGGTTTCACACCTCTGAACACCTAACCAATGGGAATTTTACACAATCATGCTGAGAAAAGGCATGTTCCTGTCTTCCCTTTTGAGTTGTGATCATTGATTTCACAGTGAATGCTTTCGGTCTTCCATTTTTAAATGATATGTTTCCATCCTCGGAGGGAAGTGCCCACAAATCCTGCTCTCTCGTGTTAAGCCAGAGAGCCGCCACAGGCTTCATAACAGTCAAGGAAGGACCACTTGACAGGAGGCCCTTTTGGGACGTTTACATCTTTTTTTTGTCTGTTCAGGATCTGGTTTGTCAATGGCGCTTTCCCCTCTTCCACTCAAACCAATGGCTTTCTCTGCTGTCTTCTGTGGTGCATTGTTTTCTCGCCATTGGCAGTTGGGCCAGTAATCGTGACTGTGCCTGCCTTAGGTTGTCCCGGTAACTTCAAGGTGGGATCTTACCCGTCATTGGCTAACCAGCCTTCCTTACTGGCCAAATGCAGGATGCCTATTGGATGAGGATTATGGTAAAGTGAGGGGGAAGACCATCATTTGTCTTCTTAAGAGCTAGGTCCAAACTCTTGTCAATTTCAGAGAAAAGGATTATATCACCTCCAACATCAAGCAACTATATTGTGAATGTTTTTCACATGGTCAGCCTAAAAATACTGCCTCGTTTTTCATTTTCTCACAAGCGGTACCTAACAGCTCAATTATGCAAAGTAGTTAGATGTGTTAAGCTTATAGACCAATTTGTACAGACATAAGGAAGACTCTTGGTTGCTATGAGAAGGGGGGGAGGTGAGAACAATATCACTGCCTGGACAAGGATAATATCCAGCAAAGGCACTGACATAATAAAAGATCATTTGTAGGAATGAGAGAGCGAGATCCGTCAGGACAGGAGTGCCCCAACCTGGACGTCCATCTGAGAACAAGAAGAGAATAAAGTGCTGTACCTGGACAGGAAAGTCAAATGAGTCATTTTAACTAATGGTTTTCCAACTCCCTTTCTGGAAATTATGCATAAACACACACAGCTCTACACAGCTGACAGACACAGCCTTATGTGCAACAACTCAATCATCTTATGATTGACGATCATGTTCTTATCTTAAGTCAGCACAACTCTATTAAGCTTAGTCTCCCAAATGCCCATCGTATGGGCTTTGGCAAGGAAAAGATCCCTTTATGTAAAAGTGATTGTTCATGTGCATATCTAACACAGTATTTCCAGTTATGAAGGTCAGTGGGGTGGTTTTTCATTGTCAGGGTTCAGTATCGCTATTGTGCATACAAATATTCCATCCATTTAGGGATCCATTAGCAAGGTTCATTGGTTTTGCTACATCTACTATGCACAAGCTCCAACCTAACCCCTGCAACCATACACTGACCTGATGTAGGAGGCCTGGTCCTTGAAGAGGTCACACAGGGGGTTACGGTCCAACCACAGCTCCACCAACTTTAACCCTTTCAACCGGTCTAGTTCCCGCTCAGACTTCAACTACAAAGACAAAAATAAGAAGAGAGACAAAGACAAAATACAAAACAGAGGTATGGTAGATCAAAGCCATTAGTATGTGAGAAACTATAACCAACAGTGAAGCATGTGTGCTTGTAAAACGAGATTGACAGATAGAAGATAAAATAAAAAAAGCAGTGAAGTTGGTGGTTAATTGTTGAATGAAAGAGCAGTTTGTGTTGAAACCGCAGGGGCCAGGGTTCACACCCACCTCATTGTGAGACAGATTCAGTGTCTTCAGGTTTGGTGCCTTGCTGACCAGCTCTGCCACTTCATCCAGTTTATGCAGACGATTGTTGCTCAGATTCAGACAAACCAGCTTAATACAGCAAAGGCGGAGAGTGACATGAATCTGAACGTTACTTCATTTGTCATCTCTGAGACAGACATAAACGTGCCTGCTGCCCTACTCATGGATGGAGAGCATTGCATGTGTGTGTGTGAGATGACATTACCTCAGGGATGTTTTCCTCGATGATCTTGACCACAGCCTCCATACAGGTCTTTCTATTGAGGATCACCTCAATGTTCTGAGACACCAGGTCTGAAACAGGGAAAATATATTTCTCAGACAAATAGTCCAGTATTGGTGTTAGGAACACCAACAACATGGCGGACTCTCAAGATTCCTAATCTTACATGTATGCATTCATTCTGTCTGTTCCATACTCTCAGATATCAGGGTAAAGATCCTTGTTTTCTGTTCCAAACTACCTGTACCTTATTTTCTATAAGCAGACTAGAAGAGTCATAGGGATGATGAGAAGGAATAAAAGTCTGATTTCTTGGTAAACAAAGAAGAACACCAAGGCTGATGTTACCTGGATCGGTTCGGATGTTGTTCAAGTCCAGTGCCTGTTGGGAGCCATCAAAGCGCTTGGCCATGCATTGCTGTGAGGGAAAAGTAACTGATCAACGACACCCAAACGACAGTTATCTCCATCTTGGTATTGTGGCCCTTTATCCCTCTTTCATCCCACTTTCTTGCTCCGGCTCTCTCACCTTCAGGTGTTCCAGGTCTTCTGGTTTTAGGTCGGTGAGAACGAAAGAAGGAGGAGGGCAGGCGTTTATATGCAATATCACCTTTGGGGAGGAAGAAGACAAAGTCTTGCTAGGTCATGGTAGCACTGCTTCCAGTTAGCGACAGCAAAGACGAATTTGGATGGATAGAAAAGTAGCAAATGCTTGTTAATGGGCAGGAGGTGTACCTTGTAACCGTCATTGTCTGTGATCTTGTGTGAACACCCGTGAAGAGCTTTAGCTGTGGCTGAGTCGTCCACATAGAACTGCACCTTGTTGCCGTCCGTGTGGTACTGAAGAGAGCGAGGAGAGAGAAATAATAAAAAGGTATGAGAAAGTGGGAATGAGATGGTATTTGATCAGTGTACGTGTTTGAAGGTTCCCAACCTGTACAGCAGAGAAGGGTATGGAGCACAGGTTCTGTAGGGCAGTGAGCAGCCATTTCTTGTCGTATTTCTTGCCATGGGGCACCTGGTAGAGAGAGCACTATAAATGTCATTTTGAAAGAGATCATCTCATATGTGTACATGGGCAGGGTACAGTACATTTACTGTACTCATGTTTCTATTTGTGCACTGACCGTAATTTTAAACCAACTTCTGTTCCTTCCGCTTCCACCCCCGCCTCCGCCTCCACCTCTCCCAAAGCCTCTGTAACCCTCGCCTCCACCTCCTCTTCCTCTTCCACCTCTGTCTCTGTCAAACCGCCCATCGCCTCTCCGATATGGCCGTCCATATGGGTTGCTGAGGAAACAAAGGCTGTGTTATTAAATACGGCATGAAAATATACTTGACTCTCATCCTAGGGAGTCAGGTGGCTGAGCGGTTAGGGAATTGGGCTAGTAATCAAAAGGTTGTCGGTTCTATTCCGGCCGTGCGAAATTATGTTGTGTGCTTGGGCAAGGCACTTCACCCAACTTGCCTTGGGGGAATGTCCCTGTACTTACTGTAAGTCGCTCTGGATAAGAGTGTCTGCTAAATGAATAATATAATGTAATCCATGAAACAAAAGACAAATTCCACATGAAAAATATTTACTTCTAAGATCTTAACAGAACTGTCTGTACTTACATGAAAAACGAATTTAGCACCTTTAAATGCATGAATTACAAATCCGTAATTCAATTTCAAGTGTGAACATACACAGTTTAACAGTAACATAAAAGGTCAGTCACACTCACAATCTACGCTGAGGGCCACCATCCTGAGAGTTCCCATCATTCATTGCAACATCTCCATCGTCATCTCCAAAGCGTGCCCGTGGCCCCGGGCCCCCAAACCCTCCTCGATGACGTGGCCTGGGTCCATCACTGTATGGCCGCCCCCCCCTGTAGGATCCCCGGCCCCTGCGGTTACGGAACTGGGGGGCACCAATTCTGTCATCATGCTCTGGTGGAAAAGGGAGGAAAGAAACACACTCCATTAGAAAGTTCCAGATATTATGTCACATGTGCAATATTTATCATCGCCATACTCACACCATAATCCAGAGGAGCGCAATACTGGCATTTAGCCTATAGTTCACACGTTTATACCAGTCTTCATCCTTAATACTATTTTAAAACATCCCTGATTAGACTAAGGGTTTCAACATGTTCCACATCCAGGTCTTACTATGCTTTCTATGATAACACAACCACAGTGTATTGAGACTATTAAAGGATTAAAATGCAGCGTTTTTTATATAGTTCTAGCTCACCGATTATCAGACATGTTCACTATTCACTAGTATTGCAGAAATTTAGTTTATAAACATGTTTTGTGGCATAGGCTTCAGAATGGGCGGTCAACTTAACAGGACAGCCATCTATTGCGATGTAAACACTGAGTGACCGTCGCCATCGCCAATGTAACATTGGAACCGTGTAAAAACAATAAGCACATTTTACCTCTTGGTAGCATGCCATTGCTTATGACCTCTCTGTCCACGAGAATACCCTTTTCATCTATGGAAGGGTGGAAAAACTGGGGTGAAATACATACAATAGCCAGCACTAGGACAACTTACCGCTGTAATAGCGACCACCGTCCGCCATATTCGCTGTACTGTGTCACTTAGAAAATACAATTCCTAGACTCTTGCAATACATAAGAGCCTGCAGTTCCAAACGAGTCAAAATATTGTTACATATAGACGTTCAAAACATTATCACAACATAGCGCTATAAGACACAATAAGTGTCGCACTGTCGCAGATGTATGGTCAACGCTTGAGCACAGGGATAAAAACACTGCTGTTTACTGGTTAAAACTACAATATCCAAGACCTTCCCTTCCGGGAACGCGCAATTCTCAAATTGAGGCTTCTAAGCTCGAGTCAACGATGTCAGTGAATGTCCACCGGTGACGTTTCACATTAAATAATACCAGTTCTACACTCAATTATTCATTCTGCCATAGCGTGGCTCTTGGGCATTTCAACAACATGTTGGAAAAATCTAGCTAACTTTAAATAAATGCCATCTGTGAAGAACTGTAGAAGCTAACACTGCATGCTAAAACCAGAACCATACTTTAGTTAGTCACTGGTGACCGTGTTTACCTTGGGAGACACGTGCGACCACTGCCAAGTTTGGGTACCATTCGCGATAGAGGGTCATCTTGTATCGTCTCTGCGTTATTTACTATTACATTAAAAAACGTTAATAACTGATTTGAAGAAACAAACTTTTAGCTAGCAAGGTGAGCAGAGCGTGTGTGAAGAATGTGTGCGCGGACGTGGACATCTTCCAATTTACAACGCCTGCATTTGAGCTAAAATGCTTGACTCTGCTAATTGCTAATATATTTTAGTAGTAGGCAACTTAAAACTAAATTAGACGGCAATTGTATAGCTTGTCCCTGCAAAACAAAAAATGTCCTTGCCTTTGGAAAAATGTTGCTTCTTCAACTTTGTATGGTATTGCAATGCGTGCCCCCTAGTGAGCGTTACGAGTAGGACAGTCTCATTTTAAACACCGTCGCTGAAAAAGGTGTTGGACAAGCTACACATTATATTAGGAGCATACAATTCCGAAGTGAAATATTTGAAATAGTTTAACATTTTGAAATAGTTAAGTCTGCTTTTGGTAACTCGATCAAGTGGAAACATGATTTGTCTTAGAAAAGGAAGATGCGAGGCCCAATGCCAAGTCACCAGCCAGGTCACACATATGGCATGCTGATTTGGTTATACGCCTTAAGAAACCTGAGGAAACGAAATTGCAGGTCTCTGATTAGGGTTAGGTTTTTACTAATTAATCAGGCACATACACAATTACTTTCTTGATGAGCATCCAGGCCATTTGTCAAAGTTTTCAAATGAATACAACATGGGTGGAATCCTGAATCTGAAGATAAATATTGACAAACTGCTAAAGTACTGTTCAACTTTGTAAGGAATTAGTGATTTGATGATGACACTTCAAATAATTAATGACATCACAGCAACAACTCAAAAACCATACAGCCAGTTAGTCAAACTCTTTGTCCTTCTGAACATGGCGTGTGATTTCCTTGTGAGCAAAATCAAGAACAAAATGTAACAAAATATTTTACATCTAGGCCCACAGGTTCAGTTGAGGACTAAGAAGTTAAAAAGAAAGAATATTTACCAACATCTGCAAACAAGAACAGTAAAAAACAGATTCCACAGTGTGTAATGGGTGCTTTCTTTAAGAAGTGACTGCAGATATATGGGCAGGGCAATAAACAACAACTACAAAGTCTTTCATTTCAAGCTGCCACCTCTTTCAAAGTACCACTTTCAAAGTTTAATGTTTAATTAAGCACATATTACATATTACTCTCATAATTCACCTAATGAGGAAAGCAACCAATTTCTCCATGGGAGATCCAGGGTTGGGTCCCAATCAAGGCCGTAATCATAATACATATTGGGAGGGGACACATCCCCCCCAATATTCAAATCTGGTCAAAATGTCCCCCCCAATATTTTAATATAGAAATATAAATGTGCTACGCTACGACAGGCAACCACGCACGCTGTTCGGAATTATCATTAAAAAAAATATTAGTCCCCCCAATGTTGATTCCATGGCTATGACCTTGGTCCCAATCATAGAAGTGAAAAAGAATGTTGACTGTAAATGAATTGAGAACATAGTATGTCAATAAAAAAATATTGAGGTAGTAATAAACTATAATGATAACGTCATAATTCTCACATTATTAGCCATCAACTCCAGTTACACAGTCTGAGTGCAAATCCAATGTAAGGACTCTGAACAGTCAAGTATCAAACACTGCTTGGACTCTGCTCAGTTGCAGATTTAATTGGGATTGTGCTCCTGAATGTAAAGGTGCTCATCTCTGTGTTCCTGCTCCTCTGAGTGTTCCTGCAGATGAATGCATGTATCCATCCCCCCACTGCTATGCTCCACCTCTTCAGGGCAGGCCTGGGTGATGGCCTGGCCCAGTGAGGATGTGAGGGTGGCTAGCCCGATAAGGTACCCGTCCTCCCGGTTCCCCTCGGCCCATGGGACATTGTGTGTGAGATGGTGGCCACTGGGCACTGGGGTGGTTTTGCCAAAGTCAATCATCCAGATACTGGCCTTGCCACTGTTGTCATGAACAAAAAGGAGGGAACTGCCAATGACCTGTGAGAAAGGCAAAATTAAAATGGTTTGCTCCCAAATATGTTTGTCTTGCAGACTCTTAACACCTCTAGGAAAGATACAGTTGTTTCTAAAACTGGTTGTTCCCATCCTTGATTGTGATTGGCTATATTGTGTTCCATGCCGTTGTAAAATCCAGCATAACCTCACAGGTTGTCCTCATAACATTCTTTAACATTCCATATTACTGCGCATCGAAAATTTCAAATTGAAAAAGACGGCAAAGATGTCCATCTGGCTGTTGCGTGGCAACGATTTATGTAGGAACTATACTTTGCAGTAGCGGAAGAATGACGGTTTATTATGAAACTATTTTGTTTCTAATTGTTTTTATTGATGAAACCATATAAAATATTTGAAGTAACAGTTTTAGAAGAACTAGAAGATTTTAGAACAGGTAAGGGGGTTTTCGGCACTCCGCTTCGCGTTGTGCCTAACAACTCCCCTTACCTGTTCTAAAATCAGCGTAAACCACGGCCTCTTGGGGCTTATTTCTTAAATGAAAAACTGTCAATAGGAAGCCTGTTTGAAAAAGGTCTGAGCCAAGGGATGAATACTGACCTCATGAGTTTTGAAGAATGGCGACTCCCTCAGGGTTTCAGCCAGGGCCTGGAGTCTGGAGTAGTAGGCTCTCTGAGGAGGAGCGAAGATGGAAAGAAAGGAGGGAAGCATCAGGGGGTAGAGAGAGGGGGATTTAGAACAAAAACCCACTGTAGTGATGAGTCTAGTTATGTATGAATGTAGTAGATTAGTAATCTGCTAGACATGAATCAGGAAGTTGATCTGACCAGGATGTCCTGCTGGCTCTTGGTGAAAGAGAGGAGGGCCTCAGTGACCTGAGCAGATGACATCTTCCTCCTGAAGTCCCTCTGTACTTTGCCATTCTCCATCTGACCAGTAAGATAAGGAGAAAGGAGATTTTAAGAGAAAGGACAAGAATGAGGGACTTGGAGAGTTCCGCTTTAAAGAAGTCTTGATGTATAGTATAACATGTCATCTTATGTATTTTCATATTGTACGTTTTTTCTTTTAATTTGGGGGAACATGTATTGGTCCTACCATAATGCCCTCAATCCTGAAGCCTAGAGTGGATGAGGAGCTGGTAGCATCCCTCCACTGCAAGTAATGCCACTTTGTCACACCTTGTTGCTCATGTTCTTCCGCTGAGAGTGCTGTGGGGTCTACTTTCACAATTTTCTGGTACATATCAGTCCGTAAAGTAGGCATGGTGCGTGCTTTATGCAACTCCTCTACCTGGTAAGTCCTGAGGAAGAAACTT
The DNA here is from genome assembly GCF_021917145.1 of Hypomesus transpacificus. Classification (NCBI taxonomy): domain Eukaryota; kingdom Metazoa; phylum Chordata; class Actinopteri; order Osmeriformes; family Osmeridae; genus Hypomesus; species Hypomesus transpacificus. Next base: position 6,099,405 of record NC_061060.1, read on the forward strand.
ACTTTAATAGTTTAACATATTTGATTGTTTTGTTGTATTGAAACTTTTATTGATTTAAACGTTTTTTTTTTATCCAGTCTTCTTCAGAATTGACCATCAGCAAGTATCACATTTACATTTAGTCAGTGCAGGGACATTCCCCCCTGAGGCAAGTAGGGTGAAGTGCCTTGCCCAAGGACACAACGTCATTTGACAGGGCCGGGAATCTAACCGGTAACCTTCTGATTAATAGCCCGATTCCCTAACCGCTCAGCCACCTGACTTCCGTATCCCCACAGTTAGCTAATTGTTAGCTAGTTTAGAAAGGGCAGAGCCCTGTCCCAGGGTTGAAAATCTGATATAAACCTCGGGGGGCACAATTACATTGACATTTTCTCAAGAGCAGTTCCTGTGGAGGACACAACAGAAGTAGCTTTTACCTCACACCCATCTTGCAGTCCATGATGACAGGGTTCTTGAGGCCAGTCAGCAGATCCTCCAGGCGAAGATACCTGAGTCCCGCTCTGGTGATCACACCGTGGTACTGTGGCACAAACAGGCGCAGGGGATCGGCCATCAGGGCCTGCAGACAGGTAGCCTCCACTTCACTAAACAGCTTCAGCACCTCACCTCCCTCACCCAGCTGAAAGTTACCTGGCAGCACAACATGGAAACAGCAAGGAAGGGTGATGATCAATAATTGACCAGGTCTTTTCACAACTTTGTTCAACTTGTTTTTATTTGCAGCAGTGGTATTTGGGAGTTGAGACTGAACAAGCAAACATACACCCACACACTCATACAAATTGCTAAGCACAGCAATGTGCAATAATGGATAAAGAGGTAGGGTACAGGTTCAGAGTGAATAAATAAGTTGTAGGTTTTGAGGATACATGCCTTGATGACCAGCCAGCTGGACCCAAGAGCTCTGTCGACGGATGGACCAATGCATCATGGTCAGGAAAGTCCTCCAGGAGCGGCACTACAACAACAAAGAGAACTGCCATTGAACAAGCAGAACAAGTTCTCTGACCCTTATTTATATAGGGCTTTAGAACTGGCCACGTAAATAATAGAGGTTCCACCAAACACACTTTTTCACAACCCAAGTGGTTAATTCTAGAGGAGCTGAGAAGAAATCATATAAAAAAACCATGAAGCCTAATATAATTGCTTGGCGGACAAACCGTTGCTTTAAACCTTAACAGAAAATGTGTGAGAGTTCAGAGAATACCACTATCTCTCATGTTCATCAGTGGATAGCCTATGCAAATACTATTCAAAGTGACTTCTGTCAAGGCTTACTTTCAACACATGCAAATTTTCAGTTGGAGTTGGACAGACAAGAGTTGGGAATGAAAATACAAATGTTTTTGGTGTTTGTGGGGGGGAGGGGGGCGTGAAAGGCAACCTATTCAGTAAACAAGAATTTAGTCAGATACTATAGCTTATAGTATATTTTTACATTCTGAAATTGGTTAAAGATCATAACAAAACATTTCTCTGTTCTCACCTTCCTTATGGTGTTCCTCCTGGCTGCTACGTCCTCGTCCTCGCTGAACACCTCGTCACTCTCTGCGGAGGACGCATTGAAGGATGAAGTGGTGGATGAGGCAGTGGAAGAGTGCAAGAGCATCCTGGAGAGAATGGGATGGGGTGAAGGCTTCCAGGGATTCCTCCTTTCGTCCTGTTCTCCCTCCATCCCTACATCTCCTTCTCTCTCTACCTCCATCCCTGAATCTGTTGTGCATCTCCCCTCCGTTGCTCCATCTGTAACTTTGTCTCTTTCTCTCTCCTCCTCTTCGAGTATTTCTTCGCCCGTCCTCTGTCTCTCCAGCCTTTTGCCCAGTTTGCTCCTTGTCATTTTACTAAATTTTCTCTCTCCTGCTTCTCTTTCGTTCCCCATGCTCCCTCCCAACTTCTCTCGCTTCTTCTCTCGACATCTCTCCCTCAGCTTACCCGTGGCACCAGACAAACTGCCTCTGATTGTCAAACCTTGGCTGACGTCCTTCATAGGTCCAACTTTACAGTCCTCTCCAACAGCTCCATTAGACAAGTGTCCTTCCATTGAAACATCCGCTGATTCTTTGCATTCGTTCTCTCCATCCCTCTTGTCCTCCATGGTAGGGAGTAGTGGGGAGTTTGTCTCCATTTTAGTGAAACATTATCTCACACAGATAAACGTCATGCAATTAGACAGTTTATTTTCAAAGATAAGTGTAAGTCTATTCCGAGAGTAATATATCCTTTAAGATATCACATATGTCTGGTGTGGCATCACATGTATGAATTATACTGATCCGACCCCTGCTTCAGCCCTTCCTCCAAAGCTATGGAATCAAAAGAGATCAGCGAAAAGACATCCATGAACTTTCCACATAGTTTCCAACACAAGACCAAGTTTTTGACCAAAACTAAAATATTGATACAAATCCCACATGTACATGTATCCTACCTTCTCAGCATGGCAACACCCCCTTGACAGGTTCATGTAAAAGTGTTGTCGTGTCTAACTGCCAGTGGTTGTTTTAGCTGCTCTCTCTTCCCGTGTTATACATATTTTGCATGCAAGTTTACAAAACACCCTTGTGTGACCAGGAACCTGCAGGCTCGATTGTATTAAGAACATTTTCTGTCGCTCTCTCTCTCTCTCCTTCTCTCCTTCTCTCTCTCTCTCTCTCTCTCTCTCTCTCTCTCTCTCTCTCTCTCTCTCTCTCTCTCTCTCTCTCTCTCTCTCCCTCTATATCTCTTTCTCTCTCTATCTCTCTCTCTATCTCAAAAATGTTTGCATTTTCTGTATTAATGCCGTCCAAATCGAGTTTTGCTATGTTGATTTATGTTATCTCCATTTAATGAAAATAATCTGCATTTGAATGAACTTTTTTTTTTAAATGTAGAGTTGTCTGCTGAAGGTCATAAAATGACTAAGTGGTCTGTAAGGTAATTGGCATTTGGCAATGTTTCATACATTGAAGGGCAACATATACTTTTAAATGTAACATAATTTACAGTAGGCCTTAGCAATGATAATTTGCAGACATACATGAACGATCATGATATGCAAGTAATATATGGACATTGGGAGGAGAAATACAGATAGACATAGACAGTTATATGGAGATAGATAGGCTGACAGACAGACACACAGATAGACAGATAGTGACCCTTATTCTACTTGTGAAATGTAAGTTCTTTTGATTCAAAATATTGCAACATACTTTGCTTCACCTAAATTGTACATGTGCATGATAAGCATAGGCAATACAAGACAACAATTCTTCTCTAGTTTTAAATCAACAAACGTGGTGGGTCTCATCACATACTTTGGCACCCCCTGCTGGCCTTGACGCCACTGTGCACCTTCCACATTAAGAACCATTGATAATTATTTGCAGAAGTTGGAAACAATTTTGGGTGGGCATCCCAAACATTCACTGGGCATGCCTGACCCTCCTCAAGAGATCACACAGGATCCTATGTGTGTGGCAGGAGTGCTATCAGGAACCCCCTCCAGGTCTGAGTCAGTGGACATTCCCCTACTCATCGCCCCCCCTTCAAGAATGGTCTCTACCAGGGTGTCACTCTGGATTCTTCTGTGTTTGACCTCCATGCCTCCCCCAGCTGTGTGGAGACTGGACTGGTCCTCTCGTTTCAGACTGGATTCAATCTGTGGTTCTTCATAGGTCTGAGGATCCGCTGAGATTTCTGACAGAAAGCAAATCGATGTCAATACTGAGGATTTACAAAACATGAGGAAGGTGTATGTGTGTGGGTATGTGTGTACCTGCAATGTTATCCTGGTCATCTTCTGAATGGTCTGTTTTTTCACTTAGTCTCCTTTGTGACTGGAGTCCAGGAGACCCCTGTTGAAGGTGAGCCCAAAACCCTGCCTAATGCAGAAGCACACCGATATGTGTCAGGTGGCTGAGCGGTTAGGGAATTTGGCTAGTAATCTGAAGGTTGCCGGTTTGATTTCTATGCCAAAATTACGTAGTGTCCTTTGGCAAGGCACTTTACCCTACTTGCCTTACTGTAAGTCGCTCTGGATAAGAGCGTCTGCTAAATGTAAGACGTGTAAATAGAAGTCAACAAGCTAATAGGTGTTTCAGAAAAAAGGAAAGATACCCTACTTGTAAGGCATTCTACTGTTTAAATGGCCCGTTGCCCTCTCACCTGTTTGGGTGTCCAGAGCTGACCCCAGAACATGCGCAGGTAACCAGACAACAGGATGATACTGAGGAAGGCAAAGTTGCTGGCCACACCCACAAACGCTGACACCAGTGGAAAGTTGAATAACAGGTATCTGGAGAGGAAAGGATGAGCAACTAAATTGAACACAGTTCTAAATCATCACAATAGCTTGCATGGATGATATTGTAAGCCTGCTGTATTTCCATGAGTTGTTTTCAGATTTAATTCATATCACAGCGTATATCAACAACTATATGTCTATGAAATGTATGACATGTATGACTGTATCTGGATGTGACATTTACTTTGGAGGAGCCTGTGGGGGCACTAACCTGATGCCCGTGTAGTGGGCATGTATGTAGAGGTGGGCTGAGTAGATCTGCACCCTGTGGGAGTGAATCTCAATGACTGCCCCTATAGAAGGGAAGCACTGCCCAGGGGGAAAGCACATGACTGTAAGAGCCCGGACATAAGATACAGGGTCTTCAAAAACCATTTGCACCCAATCACTTTCAGCACTTTTTATTGGGTTGTAGATTTAATAGTAAGATAGATACCATTGCCACTTTTGCCCAGGAATCTACAATGAATTACCCAGTAAATTATTATAAAAAAAAATGTTTAGTTTTTTTGCAAATTCAGGATCTAAAACTAATACCAAATTGAATCACATTTGAAGTCAAATTGAATTGGTTGGACAAGTTAACAAAGGCACACACCTGTATTTATCAGGTCCCAGAATTCAAACTACATGTCAGGACAAGATCCAAGCAATTAAGTTCTAGGAACTCTCTGCGATACAACTGCGGTAAGCACAGATCAGGGTAAAGGTAGAAAAGCATTTCTAAAGCTTTCCCAGAAGCACAGTGTACTCAAGGATTGTGAAATGATAAAGTTCATTCCTGGAACCACCACGACTCTTCGTAGATGTCGCTGTCTATCCACACTTAGTAAGGCCTTGGTTCAGGGAGAGGCTGATGGAAGCCACTCTAGGGTAAAAGGTTTATGACAGTCTACTTGGAGTCTTACTAAAGTCCAGACTAAAACCTTTAAGGCTGAAGTCTTAAAATGTGTTTTTTACTTTGTCATTAGAGGTAATTGAGTGTAGAGTAAAGGGGAAAATGGTCCATTTGATCCATACAACAAAATAAAATGTGCTAAAAGTAAAGGGGTGTGAATAATTTCTGAAGCCACAGTATATGTCACACACCCCTTTCTCCTTCTCTCATGTACTTCAGGTGACCAGTTGGATGAAAGAACACACTAACACACCCAGTACTCACAGAGTTATCGACATAGTCTGAGTACAGCTCCACCTCCACCAGCTGCCTCTGCTCCGCTGCTCCGCTGAGGTACGCTGGCAGGAAGAGCAGGGTTCCCAGACTCCTCAGCAGGCCCGACCGGTAATGCAGCATGGTCTGGCCAGATTGCGGGAAGACGAGGCATGGTGGTGGGTGAAAGACAGCAAAGCTGCCGTGTCATTTCCTTGCTGTTTATGTTCAATAGCGTTTTATAGCATTCTGACATCTGGTCTATCTTGTGATATCTTGAAGGATCACGTAACACTGTTTTAGCCTTAGGAGAGAACAGTGAAGGCGTAGCATGCATATTCGGTTGCGTGGGGTGTCAGCATGTGGCAGAGGCATACTCACAAAGCGAGAGCTGGAGGCAGAGCGGGACTGGCTGGTCTGAGACAGAGAGGCAAGAGTCACCTGAGGGGTGCTTTCACTTACCACTGTAGGACTGTGAAACCTTAGTTACAGGTGACTGTGTGTCTCTGTGTGTGTGTGTGTGGTGTGTGTCTTCGGAATGACAGTCCATTAATATTTCTTGTGTGTTTGGGTGAGAGAGACAAATAGAGAGAGAGACAGAATAGGACAGACAGAGAGAATGAAATACATAAATATAGTGTGAGACAGAGAAAGAGAGAGAGAGAGGCATGTTTAGACCACTTACTGAGCGAATCGAGGAGCTAACAGTCTGACCGCCTCTGGAGTAACAGTTCATGGAAACCATAAACATGCCTAGCTCCTGATTAGCTGGTGACTCTGGCATCTGCAGCTCAAGACAAATCCGATAGGGCAGGCCATATGTCATTACCTATGAGGGGGAGGGTTTGAGTCATGGATGGTTGGATGGATGGAGATCAGTTGGGTGTAAGTGTGGAGGGGTGGTCACCTGGTGCTTGCCGTGCCTCAGCAGAGAGACGTTGGCAATGGGGAAGGAGCAGACGGAGGTAGAGGATTCACAGCCCACCCTGTATGGGGTCAGCACTTATTAGGTATTAGTGTTTAGCTTAAAAGTATTGGGTAACAGTATGTCATTGTTAACATCTGTAACACTGAGTTTTGGAGGTGTGTGTATATGTGTGTGAAACAAAGTAAGAGATTAAAATAGATGGATCGAAAAAAATCAAAATAATGCCACCCCCCCACCTGTGGAAGTAGTGCACAGGTGTGCTGTAGGTGGCCAGAGGCATGTAGGAATAGTAAAAGGTGCCGTAGAGGAAACTGGAGATCCACAGTAGCAGAGTCACGAAAATCAGCATCACCCCCGCCTGTAACACCCTCTGACGTGTCTGCAGCATTGCCATGGCAACCCGGTCATGGAGCCAAAGGAGTGCTAGTCCAATCGGATCTTCTGTTTCACCTATGACTGGGTTGCCAGTTTCCTGATGACCTTCTCCATCCATGAGATTGTCTTCCTGGTCCATCTTCTGGAGTGTTTTGATGAGATCTGATCACAAGTTGGAAACTGTACCCGGGATCACATGAGGTTTGCTATGAACACACACATTGTAAAGTATCTGGATGGGGATATGTGACTTATCTAAGCTTTTGAGGGATTATGGGAAGGTTAGCTGGAAACCCAGAAACTGCAATGATATGGCCCAGTCATTTGAAACCACTGAGACCAATCTCAGTCGAGTGTGAACACTGAACAGACTGCATCAGATGATGAGGAAAATCTTGTCTCAATGCAGACAGACAATCATGCTACTGTTACAACTGTCCATTTGACAATTTACAATTGGTTAGAAGTACCTAAACAACAATAACAAGGCAGGTTAAAACTTACTGGTGTGGTTGCTATATAACTTGTCATGAAAGTCAAATAAATCAGGCACAAAATGGCACAACAACAATATTGCAAAAATCACATTTCAATCTAGCTTTGTCCTTGTGTGATGGTATGAAATTAAATTAAAGGTTAAAAAAAGAAAGAGATCCTTGCTTGAATATGTCAAACATATAGGACTACTTTATACAAACTCACCCTAACTCCCCTTCACACTCACCTCAGTGACCTCAGGGCAGATCTAGGGAATTTACTTCATGTATCAAAAATCTTTCCTTGGTGTGTTTCCCTCGCTGTCCCCTTGCGCTTTCACAGTTTGTATCACAGTGTGGACAATACAATCTCACACACTCTTCTGTGACCTTACCAACAAGCTTTCCAATTGGCTTTTTTGAGAAACACTGTTTTGGATAGAAGCCTAGCCCTTCCCACACATATAAAGCATACAGAAAAACAGCTTCAGACCACTCTAAAACATTACATTATTGACAAAAGTGAAAGGTTTGTGGAGCTAATTTATTCACACAAATCAATTGGATTGTTATATTCTATAAACCTTGAAAGATCTTGCGACGAGGAGTCAAGACGAGGAGTATCCATATTTCACTGGAATCTAGACAGTGTTAGGAAATAGGGTGGATGTTGAAATACTTCAACTTCAGCACACAACTCCTTCAGTGTGCTTTCTTTGTTGTGAGAAATCACACACCCCATACTCATTTATTATTCCATACTGTATTCTCTTCTTTTCAGCATATTCTATTTTGTACATTGTGAATGTACAGATGTTATAGACATACTATATTAACAACTACAACGCCCTACATTTATATAGTTAGACCCAGCAGCACCACTGTATCTTGAACATACCCCCCGCAAGTACATTATTCGTAGCTCCTCCCACCTCATGCACAGTGCTGTGGCCTAGTTGTTTCTGGAAAACGACAACATTGAATCCATTGTGTAATCCTTTCAGGTTGGGAAGCTTCGAATGTTGTAACAACGTTGCATAGTCGAATAGGGGAGACAAACGTCCTGTTTTATAATTTAGCGTCCATTGTGCGCAGTTTTTATTCGTATCCATCGGCAGGTCACCATGGACGTTGGATTTCTACGTTGTCCGGTCATCTGCCTGACACTGGCCTTAATGGGTTCGGTTCTAGGCTCGGATTGGGATTTTGACAAACCATTAATCGGGGCGCCCGGGTCTGCAGTCCGTTTATCGGACTCGGACCCAGGTCTAAAAAAGGCTGTCAAGTTTGCCGAGGAGCGTTATAACATGGGGTCTAATGCAATGCACGTTCGCAGAGTTAGTAAAATCCTCTCTGCCAGCAAACAGGTGAGAATATTTTTGTTTAAATAGACAACGTAATAAAAAATGTCTACCACATCGTTTGCCAAAAATAATGCATTTTGAGGATTTAGGTAGGCTATATAAATGCACGGTTGTCGACAATGTACGTTTTGGGTTTGTAGATTACGTATTTTGTGTTGTAAACAACCCAGGGTATTATGCGGCTGCTCCGTTTAAATGGGCAAATTGTGTCACATGGTCCTGTGCGTCTAACCTGCTTGAAACCGGTGCAGTGTAGTCTGTTGATCAAGCAACAACAATCTGTTAACGCATAAAGGTGTGAATAACTGAATAATTAAACAAATAAATACACCAATGAATAAATACATGTACAACTGTGTAAACATACGGTATATTAATTAATAGGGTGAAAATAATAGTAAGATTACAGAATCAATAATAATATTAATAAAGGTATTCTACATTCATTTTGTAACTTTTGTAGACTACCAGGTGAACTGATGAGTTTTGAAATAATTGTTGGCCCTCGTTATAATATCAAGATGAAGATATTGAGTCCATTCCTTGGTACCCTTGTACCCTTTTGTATGTGTTATGATAGTGGTCTTATCGGTAAAAACAACCATACGTTCTTTATAAAATATAGATGACCTGACTGAACATAACTATGTGTTAACTTTGAATGTGTCTATATTTCAGTTGGTGAAGGGAATTCGTTACACCATCACAGTGGAGCTGAGTAATACCCAGTGTAAGAAGTCTGCTGTGTTGAGGACCTGTGATTTCTACCCTGAGCTTCACAAACTGAAGGTGAAGTTACACAGAACCCTATACCTCCAATACTTATAAGTCTGCTGGTAAACTATGTCATAAACTTGAACTTAATTTGGACTGTGTGCTTGGACTATATTAATAAATATTGTTCAACAGCTCTGCAAATGTGAACACTGGCCAACATTAATTAATACAAAAAAGAGAAGCTTAGCAACCCTTCTAAGACCTACAGTATTTGTGCAAGGTGCATATGTTTGTGTGTGTTTTGATAATTAAACCAGCTGCCTTTTCTACACCCACAATTGGTCATGTGACCAAGACCTTGTGATGATCACTACCGCCTCATGACTTGGATTTGGCTCCCAGTTACCCTCTCTGTTGTTCACCTGCTATCATACTGTTTGCTGTCTACTATTTGTCCCAGGGACTCTTTGTGTCATGTCATGACTCAGCCAAAATGTGATTAGTATTGTCTCTTGAGGTTTAGAGAACTGTTTTTTAGATGAAGCTCAGCTGTACAATTTATATTGTTATCCATGGATCGTTCTGTGTATTTGTACAGTATACAAATACATTTGTGCAGTGTACATATATAATTGAATATACAATCCTACACATAATTACTCATAGAACGGCATCTTTTTACAGCATCCGTCATACTCTCATAATATTTTACTGCACTGTCAATAACTAGTAACCTAATAACAATTAGGATTGTATGAGAAACATAAACGTAGATTGTCCTCTAATGTTGAGCCTTGTGTCCCTACGGTCAGACGGAAGTGTGTGTGTTTGAGGTTTGGGACATTCCATGGCAGAGCACCTCCACCCTGCTCAAACAGAAATGCAAACCAGCAGGTCAGTGGAATCTGGACATCCAGCTCTGGAAACAAGGTCACAGTGATGCTGTCAAAGGGTTTATTTATCATTTGGAGATGGCATTGTGTACGACTGGCATGTATTTACTGGACATAGGTTAAGTTACTTCATTGAGAGCATTTTTGGTCCAGTGTAGGATTAATTTGGGATTTAAATTTACCGTCTTACTTTGACATATTATTTTACTGTACTGTCAAATAACTGTTACGATTATGATTATATACATTGCTTCTTACAATGTTTGTCTGGTCTAGTGGAGTCCAAGGAGACCAACCAGGTAGACCTCCTACCTCTGGCCACCAGCAAGCCTGCAGAAGCCTCTGTGGAGCTCTTGGGCCAGTTCAAAGACTTTGTGGTCAAATACAACCGCACCTACCGGAGCCAAGAGGGTGAGAGACAGAATAAGACTAAATGCATTACAATAGATATTATTTAAATTAATGATCACTTGAAAAAATTGAAGGCACTACTTTTATGACTACTGCTTCTGGCAACAATGCTGTCTTACAATGTTGTGTGTGATAGTGAGTTGATTTCATCAGAAGCTCAGGGCTGAGTCCGTTCTCACACAGGCTGACTTGAATCTACAATGTGCTCTTTGATTATTCTTCGTTTTATGTGTCATTGCCTCCCTGACACTGGGATGATGTCATGATTCATTTTCAATGTGTCCGTTGACTCCACAGAGGCTGATCGACGCCTGCGTATCTTCCACCAAAACCTCAAGATGGCAGAGAAGCTGCAGTCTCTGGACCAGGGCTCAGCAGAGTATGGGGTCACCAAGTTCAGCGACCTCACAGGTATGTGTATACAACATGACTAAACACACAATATCTCATCTTTTGAAGTTGCTATTTGATCAATTTTAATGTTGTAAATATGAAAAATCATTTTGTTCCTCACCTGTATTTGTGCCCCATTTTGTCTACCCCATTGTCTTCTCACTCCCTGTCTGTCTCCATATCAACTCCCTCTATGACTGTCCCTCTTTCCTGCTCTCCCCCTTTCTAAATCCAGAGGAGGAGTTTCGGTCTCTGTACCTGAATCCCCTCTTGAGCCAGTGGACCCTCCACAAACCAATGAAGCCAGCAGCTCGCCCTCGTGGTCCCGCTCCTCCCAGCTGGGATTGGAGAGAGCATGGAGCTGTCAATCCTGTCAAGAATCAGGTATGTGGCCTCACATATGGTCCTGGGAAGCACATGAAAAATCTGAGAACACGAAGCTAATAGTATGTGTGTGTTTCAGGGTATGTGTGGGTCCTGCTGGGCATTCTCAGTGACTGGTAACATCGAGGGTCAGTGGTTCATCAAGAGAGGAAGTCTGCTGTCACTCTCTGAACAAGGTCAAACATTCACCCATAGATCCAACATTTACACAGCCATCCTTAACGCTAACCTTTTGTAGCTGGGTTTTTGTAAAACACATTTGATTTGTTGGTTGAATGATCTGTCATTTACAGAGCTGGTGGACTGTGATAGGCTGGACCAGGCGTGCGGGGGTGGGCTGCCATCAAATGCTTATGAGGCCATTGAGAAGCTGGGTGAGGACTGGTGGTGGTGAACCACTCTGGAAGGGATTTGCATGTCATCCTGACTCATACTATGATTTTATAACCTATCACTCCTAACGATTCAATATTGTAAAATGTCATTATTGTATGTTTTCCCTGGTTGTTGTTGTCTCTAGGAGGCCTGGAAACAGAGACAGACTACAACTACACAGGGAAGAAGCAGAGCTGTGACTTCACCACGGGCAAGGTGGCCGCCTACATCAACAGCTCTGTGGAACTTTCCAAGGATGAGAATGGTGAGTGGGAGGAGATGGAGAGCTGGAGAGGGGGGGGGGGGAGAGAAGGGTCAAGAAAGAATAGAAACATGGATGGAAACATGGATGTGTTGGTTGATGTGAGTTGTATACTTTTAAGGATTGGTCCTGATTTTCATCTCTTTTCCGATTTAGAAATTGCTGCTTGGCTGGCTGAAAATGGACCTGTCTCTGTGGCCCTAAACGCTTTCGCCATGCAGGTAACAGATTCAACACTACTGCTGTATGCTTCACTGTCCTCATGTTGACATTCAAGTGTATGATGCAAATAGCAGTGTCTGTGTTGACATGTGCTTACGTACTTGTGAAGTTTCTAATATATTGTCTGACTCCAATCTCTATCCCTCCAATCCCAGTTCTACAGAAAGGGTGTGTCTCACCCTTTGAAGATATTCTGCAACCCCTGGATGATCGACCATGCAGTGCTGCTAGTGGGATACGGAGAACGTAAGACTAACCGTACATTTAAGCTTGACACACTCTCTTCTGTTCAGTTGTTAAAAAAACGTTATTTTTATTTTTATTTATTGCTTATTGCTTTCCTGCTCCCTTAGGTAATGGCACTCCGTTCTGGGCGATCAAGAACAGCTGGGGAGAGGACTATGGAGAACAGGTGATAGGAAGATTGTATTTTCTAAACGTCTGCCTCAATATGTTTAGGATGGGTCATGTCATGTGACAGTGTGTGGAAATGAGTGTTGTCACACATGTTGGTATTGAGATCCTGTTTTGTTGTTTATGCAGGGTTACTACTATCTGTACAAAGGATCCAAACTCTGTGGTATCAACAAGATGTGCTCTTCTGCTGTGGTCAACTAGAACAAAATGACTTACACCCACACACATTCATGCCATCCAAATGATGTTTGGGCTTCCATCGATAATACTCTCATACACAAATTTAAAATAGATAAAAAAACAAGAAAACTCCTCCGGCTTGTCACCCTTTTCACCTCCCCACCCCGCTATGTACTCTACTAAGAGTCAGGATGAATCTGGAACTGTCCTTCTGATCCTGTCTTAACAACAATGGCTGAATTTTGTTCCACTCACCTCACATCTAATCTTTAACATAAAATCTTCATTATGTAGTTTTTTAATATTTAATATGAATTAAGATTACATTTTGGTTTGTTTGTAAATATATTTGATTTAATAGTATTGAAGAAGAAGGTCATAACTTTTAGGCAGATCATTTCCATGATCTACCTTTAATGTAAACTGATCAAGCATTAGCCTACACATGATGGTAGACTCTATGCTTAGATAGGGTCTACTTGCCTATGTTATGAGTGTCCCTAGCTGTTGCTGCAGTTCATGCTGATGCTGTGGAATAATCTGGAATAGCTGGATTACTAATGTTTATACATCTGTGCAAGATTTCCTTGTCCCTTTCCCTTAATATTATGTGCAATACCGTGTAAATTCGTCCCCTGTGGTAACTGATAAACATGAAATAGTAAAAAAGGATTGCATGGATTGGAATTGATGAAGTATGAAACATGTATGAATTGTTATTGCAGTGCATACGATTAAATAAAAGTTGGGAATTAAATGACTTATTTATTCACCGTATAGTGCCATTTTTCAAGGCTGCCTTTAAGAATGCAGTTCTTGAACGTAACACAAAACACCAAACGGACTACACCTCCCATAAAGCCCAAATTACGTCATTAATGTCAGACAGCAGCAACATACATGCCTTTTTTGCTTACAAATAATCCAAACGTGATTTTTGAAATTCGACTTCATTTAAGAATCCACAGAAGCGTGAGTCTCCGTCAAAGAAACTACTTACTTTACTTTCAAGGTATCTTTGGGAGTGCTTTATCATCCATTCAAATAATTTGCGTGGTGACGTTCTGTGTTAGCCTGCTAGCTAAGCAGTACGTAGTAGAATGCATGTTAGCTAACGACGTAGCAAACATGTTAATCTTAATGCTACATGCTCTTTATACGTGTCATATCAACATAATTGAATACGTGTAGGTTATTTTAATTGGCCAACATGATCGTCACAAACGCCAACTAGTCATTAGCACAATAGTTTTTTAAACCCCCATCCCTGTAGAAGAGGTACCCTAACTACATAGCTAGCCTCTTATTCCAACGTTACTGTACTCTTTTCACAGCTGGCGAAGCATACCAAGTCGAACACTCAGCTATGTCTCAAGCTACCAAACGCAAACACGTCGTCAAAGAGGTTCTAGGAGATTTTGTCACTCCAGCTGATAACCAACAGATTGTAAAGGTAAGTCTGCAGTCAAAACTCTCGGGTGGGGTGTAGTATTTCCCCACATCGAATTTTGTTTTTGTCCCCCTCACCTTTCAAAACAGTCACGGTACGTCATTAGAACACAATGTGACTTGACAGGGCATCAGACAAACTAACATCATTCCTTCCTCACTGAGAAACCCACCCACTTTTCAAGTCCCACATGCTCTCAGTTGCCGTCCTAGTTTGTCTTGTAAGTCAAGTCTTTTTGCATTCTGAAACATTCTTCATCAGGTTATGGGAAGCCGTGGAAACAACCTGCACGAGGCTGTCACAGCCCAAGGCGAGAACTTTCTGGTTAGCATGCCTACCAAGTTCCGTAAAAACCTCTGGATCAAGAGAGGTAATCTCGTTAAATTCTACTACATGGTTGCACAGTCAGGTCAACAATAAAACCAACGCCCCAGTACAATCTCAATTAAAATATCTGACATGTTTAAGCACATTGATGACATGCCCAGTTCTGTATGGCTGCTCAATCTGTATCTGGCTCTCCACAGGTGATTATGTGATTGTGGATCCCATAGAAGAGGGAGAGAAGGTGAAGGCTGAGATCAGCTTCATACTCTACAGGGACAACATTCAGCATCTTCAGAAACAGCAGCTGTGGTGAGTAACACGCACCAGGGCATTCAGATTCACACCACAGGAACACCAAATTGTTATCCCTGTATTCTACTCGCTCTCATTATGGTGACATGGATCGTACCATTTTGTAGGCCGGAGGGGTTCACAGTAGAGACATTGACAGAGGAGAGGAGAGGAGGACAGCAGCGGAAGGAGGAGGGTACAGGAGAAGAGGAGGGTAGTGGTCATGGCAGCGAGTCTGATGACGATGAGAGCGATCTGTTTGTCAACACCAACCGCTGCACTTACCAGTACAGCGAGAGCGAGGACGAGACGGAGGATGAGGAGGACGGGAAGGAGGACAGACCAGAACAGCTCGTAGTGGGAATTTAAGACAGAAGTAAGACAGAAGAATTACTGTCCCTACTCTGACCGAGAAGTACATTTTGTGGAAAAAGTCAGTTTCAGACATTCCTGATAGAGTAACTGAGGATGTTTGTTATGTGTACATACTGTGTAATAAATTAATTTTTATGGTCTTTGAATTAGTCATAACATTTTTCCTGTTGAGACTACCACAATGATTGTGGAGATATGATACTGTTACCGAACACAACCTCACTAGCATTACTTTCTGTTAACCTTTCTAGTAGTTTATTTTCCTAGGATGTTCACATTAAGGACTAGTGTATACATTTTTATCTTGGTGTTTATAATGAATCAGTTCATGATTCTAATGAAGAGCAAGTAGATATTAAAGTTTAAATAGTTTATTTGAATATACTTTCTCGGATGATCAAATATTGGTCCTCGTGCCTGTAAATCGAGAATTAATAGCCTGAACGACCACAAACCCAAACCTATTGTAAAAAAGCAATATAAATAAAGAGTTGAGGTAAAAAGGCTGAAATACTGTGCTGAGAACGAAAATACTTAAACACATAATGCAGATAATGATAGTGGTGATATTAAGCATCATAAATATATGGATCATTTATTATTATGGAATGTCTAAATGTGAAAAATTTAATATTTTATGGCAGATTTCGTTGTAACCCCTTTCCCATCACTCTCCTCCACTCTCAGTGTGGCGTTGCTGCACTGAGACTTTGTCGCCATGAGATCCATCCAAATCTGTGTTATCTGGGCTGGGCTTCGCTTATGGACAACAAGGATGGAATGGTACCTGCATGGTTGCTCCGCTTCCTTTTTGGAAAAGTCAAAAGTGAGGAATGCAGGGTGATGGATGGGATTGACGTTAAGCCTCTGAAGGCACATGCCCACGTAAACGTCATCTATTGGGAAGAGGTGGACTCTGCGGGACACCTGGTTCAGACGCCTGGCCAGCAAGCCAGAGTAGAGTACACCTCCCCCACCGGCATATGCAGGGTACAAACCCTTATAGAGGCTGCCTGGAATGAAGTACTTCAGAGACTCATCCCTGATAGGGCTGGCTGCACCAATGACGTCCCCCACTATTAAGCTCCTCAGGCCCCTGATCCCTCTTGCCTGGCTCATTTGCTCCTGAAGGTAGTCCAGCAAGGCTGGAGTTTGAACCAAAACGTCATCGTCCCCTTTGAAAACAAACTGGGTGTGGGGGCAAAAGTGGGAGAACCAGTCCCAGAAAAGCACATCTTTCAGAGTGAGGTTGAAGAACGAGTCGTGGAAGCCCCACTGGAGGATGTCCTGGTACTGCTGGCTTTCCAGCTCTAACAGTGGCAACACATTTAATGCTGCCTTTGCCCGATTTTTCCCCAGTAGAAACACCCGCTGGACTAACCCACCCTTCCCCCGCTTCCCCAACACCCAGCCCGTCTGGCCCCACGTCTGCCGGATGGCCTGGCGATTAGCAAAGTTTTCTTCCTGTGATTTTATGGCCAGTAAGAGAAGAGGGGTCTGCGGATTGCCCTCTGCCCTTCCCCCTTTTTCACAGCTCCTGGTAGGCTCTCTGAGGACGGGGTACTCCCTCTGGTGCATGTAACGCACAAAATCTCTCACGTGGTTCGGCAGCTTTTCAAAATCGGCCATTTGAGAGGACACTCTGCTCAATGAGAAGTGGGACCCCTCTGATGTGTCGTTTACAACGCTGCTTTTCCTGGCTCCCACAGTGGAGTGGGACCTCAGGATAGGGTTGTACTGGCGGTCAATGAGCCGCTGGAGCTGGTTCCAGAGAGCGTCCTTGTTTGGCTGGAGGGCCCAAAAAGTATTGGTGGGTATAGGGGCATTACCATCATTTCTAAAGCTACCAGGGGCAATAAAGTGGGTGTCCAATGCGCCTAAGATACTGCTGGTGGTGGAGGTCATGTTGAAGCACACCATCAAAGCAATGTAGATAATCAGCAACGCCAGCAAGATGCAGGGCATACACAGGCACAGGAGCACCCGACGCCACCGGTAATAGCAATATGCCATTCAGCTAGAGGAGGGGATAGAGGAAGAGTTCAAATGACAGAAGTGGATCCAATTATGTGTGCCTTGTCATACCAAATGATCTGGTTAATATTACAGTGTATTCTCTAGATTCAGGTGACACAATATGAAAGCAGGTATCGAAAAAGTTTAAACAACAACATTTTGATAACTTATAAGGCTAAAACCATGCGTACATATGGGAGTACTGCACAGCTAGAAAGCTTACCCCAGAAAGTCTATTTATACAATTACAAGACCTCACAGGAGCATGTTTCCCTCTTGTCCCTAGAAGCAAATATTCCACAGCCACACCAATGCTAACCCACACCTTACACCCATAGAGCTATTATGTCCTACCTTAGGCTACCTGACAAGCCTGTGTCTAGTAAAGCAGCCAACCCTATCAGGGATGAGTCTCTGAAGTACTTCACTAAATACATGTAAATGTAATGTAAACTGGTTCATTGTGTTTTTGGAGGGGGGGATAACCTTTGTCACGAATATGTTGTGATATTTTAAATTTTAAAAGTGTAATGTCGATCATTTCTGAAATAATCTAATCTTATATAACATTCGAAATTCGGACTACAGTTCAAAGAATTGTTCACTAAAATTTGACTTACCTTTAAAAAAAGAGGGTTTCTATTTTTTGAATGACAGTAGTCAGCGTTTTCCTCTGCACAATAATGTCACAGGATAATGTCACTGGAGACTAGTCATATTCATTATCTTAATTTTGTTTTTAAATTATTAAATAATCAAAATCAACACCATGTAATTGAGTCAACGGTTCGATTTCTTGACTCTTGATTGCTGAAGGTGCGTTTAGATGTCTCTCTGTCACAAGTTTGAATAGCAGGACAGAGTAAGAAGCCAAAAAGATCATGTAAATGTAAATGCAGACGAACTACATCCAGACTGAAACTCCTATTATGATCTCTTCCTGATTAGTCCACCTATCCAAAAGCTGTTAACACACTATTTAGTCTGAACGTTACGTTCTCAAGTCGCCCATGATGATTGGCTGAACGCATTGCAAAACGAAAAGTTTCACATTGATAACCTATTCACATAACCTATAATCAAGTGGCCCAATCCTCTCAGTTCCGCTCTATCTGTAATATTATTGTCTGGCAAATGTATTTATTTAAAAAGGAGAAATACATTCTGGACGTGGAGTACGAACTCGACTGCTATAGTCTACCTTTTCTCGCCCTAGCCGAATAAGGAGTTTTGTACTTTAAACGAACTCTAGGCTATGCTGTGCTGCCACACCCTATCAACTAAATTCTCTTAAGTGTCAGAAACACCTTGTGTTTGGTTAGCTACTGTTGCTGGTGTATGGGTGCAACCGAAATGGCAAGCATTGTCCATGTCCCTCTATTGATTACTGCAGCGTCTAGTCTGCAGTAAAACGTAGCCTTCCAAGCAAGTCTTTACACACCCTAACCCTTTGTAAGCTAACGTTTAAACGTATTGTCTGCATACTAAAATTACAGGTAAGCTACTGCAGGAAAAATAATTTAAATAGTGACACTATTTCAATAAGACAATAAAAAACGTTGTTATATGTTAGTCAACAAAAATGGACTAACATATTTATATCCTCACCACCCCTGAAATATTTATTTATTTAGACTTTAAAATAATCCTGTCTCTGAGGCTTGTGTGTAACCGGACTGTTCGTACGGGATAAAGACTGAAGAACGTGAGCCCTAATTAACTTTAACAGAGAAATACGAATAGGCCTACAGAGAAGAGTAAACAGTAAATGTAGGCTATAGCTAAATGGTGGGGAAAAACATTCCGTTTCATATTGAACTCACTGCATCCATAATTGGGAATATAAAGGCTCACTAATCTAGAAGTCCCTGATCACAAATATGACAGAAATGCCGTCCACATTCCAAAACAATGAATGAAGATAACAAATAAATAATGTTCAACATCGCTTGCATTCCGTTTCTTTTATTGATAAATTAACAGAAAAAAGTGAAGGGCGCTACCTTGTGGCTATTTCTACATAGGCCTATTTTATTTTGCCCAATTCAAACCAACCAGAAGCTGTCTAAACCACTAGAAACGGTCTAAACATGCCCCAATCTTGCCCTTAATATATAGATATTGTGCCTTCACAGCAAAAAGAACACTGCTGTGAACAGCCATAAACAATGATGAGGTTTTGTGACAGAGAGGACAACGCCATTTCAAAATGGTAGGAATAAAGTTTTATTTTCATATGAAGAGGTGGTTTGGATTTTTCTTCTTTTACAAGTAGTATGGTTGATAAAACTTGCAAAAAACGTCTAGCATATTCCAAGAATGTAAATGAGAAAAAGGGGAATTATTGCTGAATGTTAAATGAAGACACTTTTCACCGAGTGGAAAAACAATTTGCTTGCTGCTTTTTTTTCCATGCACCCAACTACCTGGACCACTAGGACATGCAGGGGTGGGGTTGAGAGGAGAGGGAGGAGGTAGGGAGAGGATAATGGGGAGGGGGGGGTGAGAGGAGAGGGGGGAGGTAGGGAGAGGATAATGGGGAGGGGGGGGTGAGAGGAGAGGGGGGAGGTAGGGAGAGGATAATGGGGAGGGGGGGGTGAGAGGAGAGGGGGGAGGTAGGGAGAGGATAATGGGGAGGGGGGGGTGAGAGGAGAGGGGGGAGGTAGGGAGAGGATAATGGGGAGGGGGGGGGTGAGAGGAGAGGGGGGAGGTAGGGAGAGGATAATGGGGAGGGGGGGGTGAGAGGAGAGGGGGGAGGTAGGGAGAGGATAATGGGGAGGGGGGGGTGAGAGGAGAGGGGGGAGGTAGGGAGAGGATAATGGGGAGGGGGGGGTGAGAGGAGAGGCAAGAGGTAGAAAAAACAAGGATGATTGCTGGACAAACACACACATGGAAGAAATTCCAACTTGTGTGTGTATGTTGTGTGTGCACATGGGTGAATACTGTGTATGTGAAGTGTGTAGGGTCAGAGTGTGTAATGTACAGTGCGGGAGAGTGTGGATTTGTTTATCTGCATGTCCAATTAGATTGTATGTGTTTGACGGGAAAGGTAGAAATGGGTTCAAGGAAAGGAAAGAAAGAGTGAGAGAAAGAGAGAGAGAGAGAGAGGGGGTGGGGGTGGGGTTACAATTCAACTACCTCTAGAAGCACACTACCCTCTCTTGCAGTATTCCACATTGCAAATCCCAGATTACAGTGACACAAAACAAACTAGCCAGAACTTTGGGCAATGAAAACAACGTAATGTATTTCTAAGTGATCATAAGATTCCTCTAAATTCATTGGAGGAGTTTGCTGTCATTTTCTAAAATGTATTTACTAAACATATCAGTGATACATGCAGCTCCAGTGAATCCTCTGTCTAGGGCAAATTTATATTTATCGAAAAGACTTGGGGGGGTTGTACCATTCCTCACACTACATCTTGTTCTCTGGATTATTCCATTTCATTACTCCATTTCAATTTATGCCACCTCAAGAAGCAAATTCCAAAACTGACAAAAAATAAAAGGGACTCACATTCATTGTTTTCATATCAATCATTTGAAACATCAGAGTATACATCATGTTAGAGAATCAACGCCTGGCAAACAGTGCATTCTTTTCTTTTCTGTTCTATTCATTTCTTTTCTCCTTTTTACATTCCACGATAAAAGAAAACTTTGCAAAAGGGTTTCAAATCACTTCCTGAATTTCCAGAAATGGGATGGAACGTACAACCATCCTGCTCTAGATGAGTCTGGGAGGAGGGAGCGAGTGGGGGGAGGTGGCAGGGGGAGGTTTCTGCTTCTGTCTCTGATGTCATTATACCTCTGAGCTGAAGTGGAAGGAGCGACTGGCTGCCTACAGTTGGGTGGACGGCTTTGCTACCTGCAACACCGCCACCTCTTTTTCTATCTTGAGATTCTCTGATAGATAGGTTGATTCGAAAGGTGGACAGAGACAAACACACATGTATCAGATAATTCAGTCAATATGACCAAGCAAGGTATACTTATGTTAATCAATAAAGGTATAGGAAATATGCAAACCAAAGATGCAAGAAGTAATAATATTATCATACATCGTCTGTTGGTTGTGATAAAAAAAGAAGAAGAAATAAGACAAAAAAACAACAACAATCAGTATCAAACGCACTGCAGACGGGCAGTTAACGTGAGAGAGGTGTGGCTAAATGAACCTGTGTTGTCAGTCATGCAGCGAACCAGTGCTGTCATTTCGACGAGCAGGTCCAGACTTCACACAGCAAACCCGCGTCAGTACACGTGACCGTTTT
The DNA here is from genome assembly GCF_021917145.1 of Hypomesus transpacificus. NCBI lineage: Eukaryota > Metazoa > Chordata > Actinopteri > Osmeriformes > Osmeridae > Hypomesus > Hypomesus transpacificus. The sequence continues at coordinate 6,120,978 of NC_061060.1, forward strand.
AATCCCCCATGCGTACTCACTGAACGTGTTGGCTTCACCCACGCTGAGACCCAGTCACAACCACACACTGTATCTGCATTTAGGGATTTCACAAACCAGACTTTTTTTTTTACTTCAAGTTTCATTCCGAATTCATCCTAAACTCCCATCATGGTCACACATGAGACAAACAGACAGGAAAGACAGACAGTGGATCTGGCCTGTGGACTTATGGGGGATGGAGTTTTTTTTTTTTACTGGATGGGATGGGAAAGTCCTGAGACACAGTGCGGCTAAAAGCTGCTGGCATAGGAACAGGGGTGGGCAGTCCATGGGAGGCCAGAATCAGGCTGGATTGACTGGATTGGTTGGGGTGGTTAGATTGGCAGCTCCCTGGCCAATGACTGCTCATGGAAGGAGGTCTTACAGTGCAATGGAGCTTCGGCTGCATGATGATTGGTGTGTGGAGGATGTCAGATTAACAGAGACCACACTCTAGATAGATGAAGACACATACACACCAATGCACAGCACTAAACACATGCACGCACACACACAAACACACAAGCATACACCCACACATGCTCTCCATAGTCACAACACCCTGAACAACTGTGCACATACCTTGTATTACATCTTCCCTTCAAACTCCAGCATCATTCTGTTTCTATGGAAATAACAACACACAATGAAGGGTAACAGATGACGTGAATGACAGATGGAAGTTTGTCTGAGTGACTCGTCAAAACTAGCCCATGACTTCCGGTCTGGGACAGTAGCACATCCTGTTGCGTCTTTGAAAGAATGCCCCCATGAAACAAGAGCGTGCATGTGGTTCCTACTCATGTAAACATACACCTTTACACAGGAGTGATTCATATTGCATGATGACAGAATCATATCACAGTTAAAATAGGAAGATCCCAAACTCAGAGAAAAGAAAGGAGGAAGGAGATTGGTCTATAAAAAACGAGGAGTCTGTATAAGAAAGGCTACAAAAACTCAACGGGACCTCCAGCTTCAGCATACAGCAAAAGGCACCACAATATTATTCTATTATCTAACTCGTGAAAAAATTGGCACGTAATACTCTCTCTTTGTTTTACTCTCATAATGCTGTAAATCAAAAACTTTACATATAAATATTCTTCCCCCTATAAAAAAAGTCTTTGCTGTTCGCTAGTAGACAATTTTTGCTGAAATGAAAATAAATATTTCATTTGTTTAGAATATCTGTCTTGTTATACAAAATAAAAATATTTCTCCTAGGTGCAGGTCTCTAGTCCACTGTTTGTGTGTGTGTGTGTGTGTGTGGGGGGGGTGGGTCGAGGTCAGTGGTCAGGTGTGTGGGAGAGAAAGGGGGGGAGTCAGGAGTGGGGAAAGGAGAAGGTGAGGGTGAGTGGGAGGGTCTTAAAGGGGTGTGTTGTCGGGTTTGGTGCGTGGCTGGGAGCCTCGGCTCTGTCCGTTGCTGCGGGTACTGGGGCGGCTCAGTCCCCGGTGAGTCCGTGAGTCCGGCCCGGAGGAGGATGACCGGTAACCGGGACACGGCTCCATGTTCATGTTCTGCATACTAAGGAAGGGTGTGCTCTCCCCGTGACCCTCTTCCTCCTCGTCTTCCTCCTCGGACTGGCTGAAGCTCTGGGAGCTGTAGTCCCGTAGGCCCATTGCACGCTGGGAGACGTGTCCGTTGAGGCGGTTCCGGCGTGGGCGTCGGCGACTCCTGATTGGCTCACGAGAGGAGGCGTACTCCTGGGTGGTCTCGTAGGCCTCTTCGTCAGGGAGATGGTAGGGGCTGGACGGTAGGCTCCCTGTGCTGTCCGCCAGGTAGGGTCGCCGGGGGCGACGGGGCTGCCGGTAGAGTCGCCCGTCCTGTAGAAGACAGACAGGATAGACTGAGACAGGCATCCCACACTGCGCCACATCAAATGAGCACTGTACATTATGATCTGTACTTGTGTACGTTGAGCAGAGTAAAGTCATGTAGAAAATACTTGTACACTGTGAAAGCAGCATTATGTATATGTGTGTGTGTTTGTTGTATACCTCTGGGCAGCGCAGCAGGGGCTGGTCGTCCTCACGGTGGTAGGCGGCAGCGGCAGGAGGGAGGGAGAGAGCGTGGCCTGTGTTGGGGGAGGTGATCTGGAAGGTGGGTACTTGGGGAGGAAGCGGGGGGTAGTGGAACTCCACTGGAGATAGCCGGGCCGGTGTGGTCAAGGCTGACACATACCTGGCACACACACACACACACACAGGCATACCAGATACATACATGTACAAACATGTACACACAAGGGATACAAACAGTGGGGTTATCCCTTGAGAAGCAGGCAATCCTTAGTGAATCTTTGACACATCGACAGACACAAAAAAAGAGAGAGAAAGGAAAACAGTGGAGGAGCATGCTCCAGATGCAGTCAGAGCGAGAGAGGAAGAAAGACAGGCAAGACAGGCAAGAAAGAACTTGCCGTACAGACATCCTCGGGCCTACCTGTCGCTGTGAGGTGAGTCTCGGAGCGAGTCGTAGGAGTCTCCGTACGCCATGCCCGGCCCCGCCCCCTCCAGACCCCCCCGCTGGGCAGCTCTCCAGGCCCGGGCCTCCATGCAGGCCGGGCTGCTGCACTTACTGGTGCCTACTGACGAAGACAGCGCCCCCGATTGGCAGTCTGAGTTCATACTGTCTGTCCTCTCCATGCTCCACGTCCTCTCCTCGTGTCTGTGGGGGAGGGGGACGGACGGACACAGAGAAAACAAGGATGAGAAAGAGATGGGGAAACTATGTTTCCCTTGAGTTCCCTTCCCTTCATGCTTGAGTTCATGAATGCGGTTTTGTGCATTTGCTTTGGGAATGTGTTTCACATTTTTTGTGTGTGTACCGTAAACAGTATCTATCTATCTGTGTGTGTGTGTGTGTTGCTAGAGCACCTGGAGGCGTGCGAGGCCGTGGAGGAGTGGTGGGACCTGGTGGACATTCGGCTGCCTGCGTAGTTGCCTGCTCCCTCTGCCCCGTGTCGTATTACACACTCTGTGGTGGGCGCGTTCTTAGAGATGTACTGTCACACGCGCACACAGAAAAGGAGAGGTAATGATGGGATTTGTAGTCCATAGGCTTACCTTTGTGGCACTGAAAAGGATTCTGTCTGTTGCAAATATTTCGACCACATTTTGGACCGTGCAGGGGCTGTGTGTCTGCTGTGAGGACTCACATCCACCATGGGGATTTCCTCCGGGCCTGGGTGGTTAGGCCCATTGGCCAGCATCCGGTTGGGCTGTTCCACACACTGGTTCTGGTGCAGGTGGCTGTGCATCTTCTTCCTCTGCTTCCTGTGGACACACACGCACAGACACACAAAAGGAGAGAATGTCGATTTGTCATCGAGAGCCAAGCTGTCTTCTTGTGGAGGGGTTTGAGTTGGTCTCCGGTGCATACTTGGTTTTGCAGTAGGCCACCACACAGACGATGCCCACCACTAGCAGAGCCACACAGATGCCCGTGATGGTCAGCACCCGTCTCTGGTACAGTTCCTCCGCCTCTGTGAACAAACAACACACGCACACATAGTCACACACACAGACACGCAAGCAAACATATGCACACACATACACATGTGTGAGCGCTACTCAACCTAAGCTGCAATACTGTACATTAAGCCCTCCTCTGTCCCTCTGTACCTAACAATAACCACACCCACCGTTTCACCCTATGGCAACCCCTAACCCCCTTTCCCCTTCACTCATGGAAATGAAAGTGGATTGGACAGATGTGGAATTACAACTTTGTACCAGTCCAATTGGAGTTTTCAGCACATGACACCACCCTATTCCCCTTTCATCTACACTCCCTTTACAAAGTGCACAGGATGACAGGCTTTCATTCTGGTACGGGACAGGCCTCTTCAATCCTATGGATACAATCTTCTACATATGGATGTTGGTGCCATTTAACCTATTGCCTTCATGTAAACATGTGTTCATGTACCAGGGTTGTTTTAGTTAAATACTAATCATATTATATCTGAAGGACATGACGACCTCCCTCTCCAAGCGTTTATGACTCCAGGCCTGATCTGTTCCTTTCTCCAGGGCTGTCCCTAGCGCATCTACCACAGTATCCATGGGATGTACAGTAGGTCATAGGGTCTGAAGGCATGCTTGTACAATGGAGTCGAAAAGACGATAGGCGTGGAAGGAGGGAAGCGTGGTACAGGAGTGCGACGGCACACCATGGTTGAGGGGAGAGGGATTCAAGAAGCTCGCCATCGCTCCAGTCATGTAGGAATCAGCCTCGAATGACCTAGTCAGATAGACACATCACTCCTACGTCAAAATAAATGTTGAGTTGTTGTTTGTGACATCATAACGATGGTTTGGACAAAGTATATGCTCAGATCAAATAGCATTTGACCTCCATCCAAGAGTTTTGAGTATTTGGCTATGCCAACCTGCAGCAGTACCAATCTGGCTTGGTTTTTAGTGGTAAGGATCATTTTCCCATTCAATTGGCAGTACGCAAACTAGACTTCAAATACTATTTGACCCAGATGCTGCAATGACTCCTAGGTCTAAGTTGGTAACAGTGGTGGCGAGACTTGGTGAATACATCCTGATGGCAGCTCCGGGCCCGATGAGACATACATAGACGCTATGGCAACAAAAGACACAATGACCGAGGAAAAAACGAACAGAACATGGAGACGGAACGAGGGCTGGAGGAACAGAAACAAGGAAGGCAGAGTGAGGGCGTGGGAGGACGATGTGGGAGGACGACACTGGCAGACAGTGAAGAAAGAGAGAACGGGGGAGGGCGTTGGGAGAATAGCAGAAGGTGAAGAAAAGAGAAGGGGGGTTCTAAAATAGAGTGGGTGGTTGAGTGGTGGTGGTGGGGGGGGGGGGGGGGCGGCTATAGAGAGTGGCTATTGGGGTCCTTCAAGTCTCAGCGAGCTTTAGCCTTGGCATTGTGTGTGTGTCACAGGGCCCTGATACTGATAGCGATTGGGGAGAGGTGAATGGCTGCTCAGTCAGAGACACATAATAGAATTGGAACAATGGGAAGACTACAAGACCCAACTTTAAAGTGTAGGTTTATGGCTATTAAGAAGGGGGTCCAACCTGGAATAAGGATGTGTTAATCTCCAGGTAACAGTATAAGGGCTTTGATTGGCCATGGAAGAAGCTACAGATGCCAATGTACGCTAAATACACAGTTGTGTGCATACAACCACAATTATTTAATTTTAATTTAATTATTATTGGCCCTTTCAGTCTTACTAACATATTAAATTTGTTTCATAACTTTTCTTAGATTTCTTGAATGTGTTCCTCATTGCACAATATCAGTAATCTAAACAATATATATTTGGGGCGTCGTCAGATTGAGAGACAGTATGCATGCAGAGAGGGGATACACATACAGTATGTTATAAATGCATGTAAGTGGGCTGAAAGGGACAGGTCAAAAGATTGAGTTATTGAGTTTTAAAGGGAGATGATATAGTAATGTGTGACTGTGAGAGGATCTTGGCAAACTTTAAACTTATAATACATGAAAATAAAATAATTGTTCCATACCCATAAATTCAATTTCAAGATGCTCTGCCAACGCAGAAAGTTGATATGGTGGGGAGAGAGGGAAAAACAGGTTTCAGAGAGTGAACGTCCACAGTGGAACCTACTATATAGGCTGAAATAGATGGGTAAACAGACTTCCTAGAACTATGGAATCTCTATTGGTGACATCATGGTGATTGACAGGTGTCACATCCAATAACAGACAGACAATGCAGACAGCTGCAGCTCTGTGACCCCAGAAACGAAAGAGAAAGAGAGAGAAGCAGGCAGGAGAACATGCAAAGACGGAGAGACAAAGACAAACAGCCACATCACTTACTGCCGTATTTACTAGACCTAATTTCTGGGGTAAATGATAGTAGACAGAAAAAACATTTTAAAAGATACAAAAAAGCAGTGTATTACTCTCAAACAGAAAAACAGAGTTGAGTAAATGAGGCTGGCAGAGCAATGCCAGGGGGTTGTTGTGTCCCTGCTGGAACTGTCCTGTCATTGTTTTAGGATGCGATAGCAACTGTAGACAGTAGCATTTTTCAAATGGAGATAGGATCAATGTTTAATACCCATGTTAATATGTTAACATACAGTGCAATGCCTACTTCTGAATGTCACTTTGTTAACTGTAATGTGTTGCATTCCTACGTGGTATTCGTTCTAGCTTACATGCTAACAAGCAACACAAATTTGACATTGAAGAATCTATGAACTATGAAGAGCTGTAAAGTTCACAGGTCACAGACTCTTGACCAATTGCAACCAGGATTTCGATGCATTTTTTTTTTTTTCAATTGGTTACTTGAAGCCAATTGGAATCCACTCGACTCAAACCTGATTCGGATCCAAACCATCTTAAAAAGCTCCATTCCCACTGTCTACTTTTCAAGTCCCCGGAACGAAACCCACTAACAATCATACAGGCATGAGCTGAAGCAAGGTGTCCAGGCAACACAGGTAAGCATACAGTATGTTGCAAATTGAAAGCAAAACATCACAACATGACAGTAATGACTCAGACATAGCTAGAGAGAGAGAGAGCTTTCACATTATGATAAATGGATTATCAAAACATAGACGTGTTCAGTAGTGGCTATGCTATCAGCAGAAGTCTCTGTTTATCACGATTAGTGCTGGAAGAAAAGAAAGGCATACCAAGCATACAAGCGCCCCAAGCTGCATGTCGGACTTTACTGTGTAAAAAATGAAGAGGGCATGCACCAATAGTTCTATGTGTGTTGAATTCTGTCATTTCTCATTTCCACTACATGCAGCTTTGTCATTTGGTTGGTAGGGTTGAGGGGGTACTGGGCTGCTGTCCCCACCCCCCTCCATCCCCCCTCCATCCCCCCTCCATCCCCCCTCCATCCCCCCTCCATCCCCCCTCCCTCTGTGGAGCCTGCTGGCAGGGGGCAGAGCAGAGGGGAGCGAGGTGTGAGGGGGGAGGGGGTGGACGGAGGGAAGGGGAGGGGGTTGAAAGAGTGATGGCAACAGATGGAAGGACACCAAGGCATGCAAGCACACACACACACATGTATATATACATCAACACACAGACATAGACGCTCCGACACACACATACAGTCTAATTAAGACATGAGTACAAACAAACACAAAGACACAGGTGTGACTACACAAAGAACACACACACACACACAACCCCCCCTCTCCCTCGGCATGCAGTGTCCAATGAGGAGACGGACAGGAGGAGATGGACATACTGTAGAAACCGGCCATGACGGAGTTTTGACAGCGATCACCTGTATAGTCATTTGGACACCTGATAAGGGAAACAAGACACAAAGGGGAAAAGGAAGGAGAGAGAGAATGAGGGCAGAGATGGAGGGAGAGACAGAGGGAGGGTAGTAGGGGGAGAAGGATTTAAGGAGAAATTGTGGGCATAGGGAAGGGGGGATAGAGAGGAGAAGGAGAAGGGAGGTAAAAGAACAGAGAAAGAAGTACATGTAAAGGGGAAGGAGGGCAAAGAGAGAGGAAATAAATCGAGAGGGTTTGAGGGAGGAAGGAAGGAAGGGACACAAAAGAGCAGAGAAACAGAATTAAAAAACAGAACACAACCCCACTACAGAGTGAGAGACACAGAGAGAGAACCTCTATGAGAATCCTAACCCTTTTAGGATCGCAAGATAACAAAATGGAACTGAATGGCACAAGTCATGAAATGAACAGTGACGATAACCACACCGTGTATTTAACACATCCACTGTGCAGCTGCGTTACAGCAGTACACTCTAACAGCACTGTCACCACACGCAATGGGGGTCATTGTGTACAGCTATGTATGCCTAGCCGAATGCTACCACACAATCTATGTCAACCCCTATTGTTCCTGTAAAACCCCCCTAAAAATATAGATACCCAACCCAAAGAGACTACTTTTCTGTGTGAATCAATTACGTAAAACAGAAGCTCTGCCTCGGAAGAGCCTGCTCAGCAATTTCCCATGCATCTATAAATAGTGCTGGAGAGCAGAGAGAGAGAGAGAGAGAGAGGGAGGAGAGGGATGAGAGAGAGGAGAGAGAGAGAGGAGAGAGAGAGAGAGAGAGAGAGGGAGAGAGAGAGAGAGAGAGAGAGAGAGGGAGGGAGGGGAGGGGAGGGAGGGAGGGAGGGAGGGAGGGAGAGAGAGAGAGAGAGAGAGAGAGAGAGAGAGAGGGAGAGAGAGAGAGGGAGGGAGGGAGGGGAGGGAGAAAGGGAGGAGAGAGGGAGAGAGAGAGGGAGGGAGAGAGAGAGAGAGAGAGAGAGAGAGAGAGAGAGAGGGAGGGAGGGAGGGGAGGGAGGGAGAGAGGGAGAGAGAGAGAGAGAGAGAGAGAGAGAGGGAGGGAGGAGAGTGAGGGAGAGAGAGAGAGAGAGAGAGAGAGAGAGAGAGAGAGAAGAGAGAGAGAGAGAGAGAGAGAGAGGGAGGGAGGGAGGGAGGGAGGGAGGGAGAGAGAGAGAGAGAGAGAGAGAGAGTAGAGAGAGAGAGAGAGAGAGAGAGGAGAGAGAGAAGGGAGAGAGGAGAGGAGAGGGAGAGAGAGGGAGGGAGAGGGAGAGAGGAGGAGGGAGGGAGGAGAGAGAGAGAGAGAGAGAGAGAGAGGGAGAGAGGAGAGAGGGAGAGAGAGAGAGAGATGAGAGAGAGAGAGAGGAGAGATAGAGAGAGAGAGAGAGAGAGGGGGGGGGGACATTGGAGGTAGAAGATAGACGCGGCCCATGCATTGCCAGTGCAACTAAACCTTCTGTTTTTCTTTCTTTCTCTCTTTCTATCTCTTCGCTTTATCTCCCTCTCAGCCCTGAGAGCCAACCAGGAGCAAACTGATCCTTCTCGTTCCCTCCTCCCCAGGGTGAGAGACACTACAACACGTCTCCTTTCTACCATCACTCATTTAAATGAGAAGGAATGTCATTGCTCTGTTTCTCTCGGGTTCTGCTGGTCCAATGTCTCCTAGGAGGAGAATCAGTCTGTAAATTACCACATCCACAGCATGGAATTTTATATCAGCGATATAAAGGTTTGATCATTTGAAGTTTGTTGTCACACTGCAACTAGGAACTAATGGATGCCACATCCATGGTGTTTATTAGAACATTTTTAGTTGATGCTGGTTAGCTTTCTGCCATAGGAAATGTACAGATTCAAAACGTATATTAAAGTACACTCCAGAAAACTCACTCATAGCATAGCACAGCTTGAGAGCAATACTTCTTACAATCTTGTTTCAACGTTGCAGAGTAGTTTTAAATTAAATTAACGCAAACCAGTGGCTGAAAACAAATATAGCGCTACCACAAGAAAAATGTTGGGAAAGGATGAAGAACAACAAAAAGAACAACAAAAAGAACATGGACAAAAAGAACATGAATGATTTGGAGGAAGCACACTTTAAGATTTGAAGTGCGAGAGAAAGAGCAAAATTATGAACTAAAGGTAACATATATGGAGAAAAGAAAGAAAATACTGATGAGAAACAGATAGATGAAGAGATGAGTGTTTTATACAGGTGAAAAGGTACTGAGTCAACTGGCATCGCAAAGTCAGCATGGCTACTGGATGCTGAGTCACAAGTTCAAAGGTCAACCAGATCAAAATAACCAACAAGACAGCACACTGAGTTCACAGGCAGGGAAAGGCGAGAGCAAGGGAGGGCGAAAGGAGAGAAGGGAGTGAGAGGGAGGGAGAGAGGAGAGAAAAAGGAGTGAGGGAGGGAGCGAGAAGGCAGTGAGGGAGGGAGAGAAAAGGGACTGAGGGAGGGAGAGAGGAGGGAGTGAGAGAGGGAGAGAGGAGGGAGTGAGAGAGGGAGAGAGGAGGGAGTGAGAGAGGGAGAGAGGAGGGACTGAGGGAGGGAGAGAGGAGGGAGTGAGAGAGGGAGAGAGGAGGGAGTGAGAGAGGGAGAGAGGAGGGAGTGAAAGAGGGAGAGAGGAGGGAGTGAGAGAGGGAGAGAGGAGGGGAGTGCACTTACTTGCATGAGAGCTGGTTAATACCGTGTATGAAGTAACAGTCTCCCCCGTTAACGCAGTAAGCCTTCTCTGTGTCGTTACAGCGCCGCGCGGGGCTCACACCCGGAGACAGAGTGGTGGTCACTGCAGAGGGAGAGAGACAGAGGGGGGTGGTGGTCACTATAGAGGGAGAGAGACATAGGGAGAGTGGGGATCACTATAGAGGGAGAGAGACAGAGGGAGAGTGGGGATCACTATAGAGGGAGAGAGACAGAGGGGGGTGGTGGTCACTATAGAGGGAGAGAGACAGAGGGGGGTGGTGGTCACTATAGAGGGAGAGAGACAGAGGGGGTTGGTGGTCACTATAGAGGGAGAGAGACAGAGGGAGAGTGGGGATCACTATAGAGGGAGAGAGACATAGGGAGAGTGGTGATCACTGCAGAGGGAGAGAGGGAGAGACACAGTGGTGGTCACTACAGAGGGAGAGAGGGAGAAGGACAGAGAACAAGAGAAGGGCGAGGATTAAGACAGGAAAAGTAGGGGTGAGAGAACATTATAGAGACAGGTTGTCAGTGGGAGACAGAGAGATAGAGAGGGTGGTTGGAGAGAGAAAGAGAGATGGAGAAAAAGAGGGACAGGGGAGTTATGGTCACACTGCAGTTGTTGCACTTCGGCTGATGTTTTGCACGTAAATAACGCGGTGTGTGTGCCTGTGTGTGTTTGTGTTCGCTGGGGCGATCTGCTCTGTTCTCCTCTCTGTCCTCTCTGCTCCTCTCCCTGTCGTACGTGAACTCACAGGTCTGGACGGTGATGTAGCTGGTGAAGTTCTCCTGGCCAAGCGTGTTCTCCACCACACACGTGTAGTTCCCAGAGTCTTCTAGCCGCACACGGCTGATCTGGACTTTTGAGTTTTTCCTTCAGATAGAAAGAAAAGAGAGAGATTGACAACGGGAAAAAAAAAGAAATGTAGAAATATAGAAGCCGGAGAAGATGGAGCAGGAAGACAGGGAAGGATACCTTGTAAAAACAAAAAGACAATTTTTAAATTTAAATGAAATAAAAAAGAATTCTGAAATAAATGCAGTGGTGATTGGCTGTGGGAGGCTCCTACTTGTTTGTCTTGATTTTGAGGTCCCTCCCCCTCTGGAGCTCTCTGCCATCTTTGAACCAGCGGAAGGAGGGACTGGGGTTGCCCGACGCCTCACACTTCAGATACATCCGCTCTCCCTCGATCAGAGACTGGCCCCGCATGGGCCGCAACTTTGGGGCTGCCGCTGGAAGGTGGGGAGGGGGGGGGGACAGATAAAGTGTGAGAGAGTGAGAAAGACACACAGAGAGAGAAAGAGAGTGAAGATGTGGACGCAAGGAGAGAGAAAAATACAAAGCTTGCATGAAATATAATAAGCTTAAGAAAGAAAATCTGTGTCTTTTTGTGTGTGTGTGTGGGTGTGTGTGTTTGTGGTTGGGAAACAGTATTTCAAGTTATTAGTCAACAGCAATCTGCCAGAACCCTGGATGTGAATGCCTAAAACTCCACAAATACATCTTCTTTTCAGAGACAAACACACGCACATGCACACATTCACAGTACATACACGTACATACAGAACATACACACATACTGTACACACACACATGCATACACACAAGCACAGTAGGTCAGTCCAACTCCAGATTGCATTTAGAAAGCTACACTTCCACTCTAAGAGGAGTTTTCAGAAGAGACAGAAATGGTAGTCGTCCTGGTCTCTCCACCCTCTCTGCAGTAGTAGAGCTGGGATGTAGAGCAGTGGAGTGCTATGTTTCTCCCTCCCTCCCTCGCCCGCTCCGCTTTGGTATCTCCTGTCTGGAGGTCTCTGGAGAGCCTGCTTCTCTCTGAACAGTGAACTGCATCAGCCAAGGCAGCTGAAGCTACACCGGCAAGTTCTAGCGGAGAGACTAGCCCACACGCTGCACAGGGCCGGGTACTAGGGTATGTAGGGGGAGCACATAGGTGCAAGTTTACACACAGGCGCGCATATACACCTACACACACAATCCGCTTCTAGGTGATGCTGGAACAATTTCAAAAGTGTTGAATTGCTTGCTGTTCTATTGCTTCATATACTGCATTACTGGGTTTCTTCTCCCTCTTCAAATACTGGCTTGTCTGTTCAGTACATGAATGACTATGAACAGGAAGGATTCGCAGAAATTATTAATTGCGCACTGAATCTGTGTGTGTGTGCTTAATGAGCATCACAGACAGATCCCACAGAGTATCACAAAGCAAGCCACAACCAGTTTAACCCTGGATGGGTGTGTGTGTTTGTGAAAGAGAGGGGAAAAAAGAGAACTGTGTACGCAGCCAAGAGAGAAAGAATGTGTGTGTGTGCGCACACGCGTGTGTGTGTGCATGCGTTTGTGTGTAGTGTGTGTGTGTGAAGCTAAACTTGCTGAGCCAAGCCTTTTATATCATTCACTGATCTGAAGATTCCACTGTTAGAACACTGGGGCAGGGCCCAGCCAGAAAAGAACACGGGCTGACCAATCAGGCGTGACCGGCACTTTGCCGTCCAATCAGACGTGACCGATGCTACCAAGGCTTCCATCAAGGAAACCTTCTCTCAAGGTCAGCTGACGCTCACACCCCCACCCCCACCCAGCTCCCCTCCCTCCCTCCTCCCTGCCTCTCTCACCCAGGAAGAGGCATCAACAAAATTGATCCGTTTTTTTTTTTCTTTTGCTAACAATAAGAGAAGCGATATGAAAGCAAAATCAATGACGTGGTGTTCACAGCCCTGCTGTGTGGCACGGGCCAGGCGGCTGGCGTCACGCCTAAACATACGGCCCCCATGTATATTTAGACAGGGGTGTGATGCCTACTACATCCTTCTTGCGACGACGGTGCGTTCATAAAGCCTTCATTGGCTCCTGGCTCATGTAGGGGAGGCTTAGTATGTGAAGGAGGGGGAAGGTGGGATCATACGTGCGCGTATATGTTCGCGCATTCATGTATGAAAGAGAGAAGCACCTCTATCTCATTCTCAGATCAGTGTGATTTCTGCAGCGCACAGCTGTCACCATGGAAACCAGAAAGGGAGAGAGAGAGAGAAGAGAGAAAAGAGAGCGAGTGAGGAGAGGGAGGGAGCATGAGGCACAGTGGAGGAGAAAAGGGGAGAGAGAGAAGGATGGAGAGAGACAGAGGGAGAGGAGAGACGGAGAGACGGATGGAGAGAGAGAGAGGGAGAGGGAGATAGAGACAGAGATGCGCATTTGCGGCCCTGAACTTGAATGATAGAAGAGGCCTACATCTAGAGCACATACAGCAGCTAACCTTTTCACACCAGCTAAACAAACCGATCCAGTGTGTGTGTGTGTGTGTGCGTGTGTGTGTGTTTGTGTGTGTGTGTGTTTGTGTCTGTGAGGGAGAAATATCCATGCAACATCCATGTGTGTTTGACCTGACTGAATGATTGTTAGTGTGCATCACTAAATCACTGCCTTTCTCCTCTCCCTCTTTGCACCCCCCCCCCCCCCCCCTTCCCCACGACTGTTGTTTGTTACCAATCTTGACCTTGTCTTGTCCATCAGTTGCATGGTCTATCATGTTTTGCAGCAGGGATAGCCATGGGGTCTGCTCTGATGTTCTGCACACACACACTTACAAACACAATGCATGTACTGTACACATGGGGCATCATTTATAGTTCAAAATAAGCTCCCTCATCCCTCCAAAGTTACAGCAGGGCTTTTAATGAAGGGGCAGAATGGAGGGGGGGGGAAGGAATGGGGATAGGGAGAAGAGAAAGAGAAATGGGGATGACATAAGACAAAGATAGAGGAGGAGAGATAATGATAGTGGGGGGGGAACGAAAGAGAGGAAGAAAGGGAGGGCCGGGGTACATGTTAGGATGAACGGTAGCATGTCTGTGAGAAAGCAAGATAGAGAAGCACGAGGTAGACAGATAGACAGAGGGTTAGACAGGAAGTGAGAGGGTTAGACAGGAAGTGAGAGAGGAGGAAGGAGAGGAAGAAAGAGAGAGGGACTGAAAGAGAGAGAGAGGGAGGATATGAAAGAGTTGATGATAAATAGTTGATGAAGCGCTTGCGGGCAGAGCAGTGAGGAAAAGCTATTCTCTCCATCTCTCCTTCCTCCTCCCCCCTCCATCCACTGACAAGGCTAGAAGTCTTGTGCACGACTTCCCCCCCTCCCACCTCTCCTCCATCTCTGTGTCCCCATCCTCCTCTCCTTCCCTGCCCCCTCCCTCCCTCCACACCTCACTTTCTCTCTGTCACCTCCTCCTCCTAATGCCTCCATTCCCCTTTTTTCTAACATATTCCTTCTTCTCTTATCCATCCCACCCTCCCCTCTCTCTCTCACCTCTCCCCTCCTGCCTCATCCATCCTCCTCTCTTTCTCTCTCTCTCTATCTCACTCTCTCTCCCTCTCACCTCTCCCCTCTTCTCTCATCCATCCTTCCTCCTTCTCTCTCACCCTCCCTCACACATACTTCTCACTGCAGGATTCTAAACCTGCGTTACAGACAGTATTCCAGAGATAAGAGGATTGAAGCATTGATCACTGGCGTCCGCTATCCATCCCTTGGTCTTACTGCCTGCCTGCTTCCCTACCTCGCTGCCTGTATGTCTGTCAGTCAGTCAGTCGGAGAAACTACAAGTTGATTCTGAGAGAGAAAGAGAGAGATTGGCTACTCCAGAATCTACCTTTTAGAGAATCACATAGTAAACATCCATAGTAGAATATCTCTCTTGGTTGGGTGATAAAATATAATACATTGTATGATTTTGTATGGGTGTAGGTTATAGTATCCTAAAAGGTTAATCCATTCCATTATAAACACAAATAATAATAACTCACTTGACACTGTATAGCCCTTGTCCACATTGAACTACATTGAAGATTGAAGATTAAACAACGTCATACATCAAACTAAACACAGATTATCTCTCCATCGTCTCAAAAATGAGGTATGAAACAGGACAACTGGAGAAAGATAAAGAAGGGGGAGTGGCCCGGCGACCGTGTTGGTTGTGGGCAAACAGGCGGTGGAGAGCACACACGAAGGTTCCTCTCATTCACAAATGTCTCTTCCATGGGCCCCTTTAAAACGCCAGTCTGAGTGTGGCCACTGAGGGGCCACCCCAGTGAGGGTGGATCCATTATTCACCAGCAAGGAGGGCTCCAGTTGTGTGTGTCTCTTCTCTCACACACATATGCACACACACATAAGCATATGTGCGCACACACCCACAAATACTGGTAAATGCATTCTCAGGCACCCACACAAACAAGCACTTAATGCCCACACACACACATTTACATTTAGTCATTTAGCAGACGCTATTATCCAAAGCGACTTACAGTGAGTACAGGGGCATTCCCCCCCGAGGCAAGTAGGGTGAAGTGCCTTGCCCAAGGGCACAACGTTATTTTGGACAGCCAGGAATCGATCTGGCAACCTTCAGATAACTAGCCCGATTCCCTAAGCGCTAAGCCACCTGACTCCACACGCACACATTTGACCTAATGTGTACCTGGCTGTGTTCAACAGATGGTGATGGCACCATCAGATTGGAGTGGCGGTGAATGGGACTGGAGAATTACTTCAAGGCAGCTACACACACAAACACACCCCAGCCCAGACACATACATGTACGCACATACATGTACGCACACACACACACACACCTAGGTCCATGTTCATTAGGAACCAATCATAAGCCAGCATGGTTCCAAAAGGATCTGTTAATCAAAGATGACGATGAGCAGAGCTGTGTATCAATATAATGAGGCCTGTATCAATACAATATAACAAAGAAGATGTTAAAAATATAAAAGGTCAGGAGAGTAGGGCAAGAATGATTCCTCATGTGCGCCCACACACACAGTAAATGTAACTAAAGCAGAGAGTGGATCAGTATAATGTCTTTCGACTACAAATCACCACTGAGCTGGTCTATACATTCTGCCTAGAGAGACAGAAAACACACACACAGCGGTGTGGAGGAAACCTCAGCCTTCTGTTATCCAGTGTGCATAATTTATACAAGCCCCAGATCTCTCTGCTAAAGACAGCATGCTGAGGCATTTGCAGCAGAGCAGCAGTAGTTCAGTGGCATGTGTGTGTGTGTGTGTGTGTGTGTGTGTGTGTGTGTGTGTGTGTGTGTGTGTGTGCGTGTGTGTATGTGTGTGTGCTTGCATGAGGCAGTAACTCAGCTATAATGCTACTCTACTGAGACAGAGACAAGGACAACTAGAGAGGTGAAGAGAGAGAAGACAGAGACTGAAAATAAAAACAGAGAACATGACAGATATATAGACAGCAAAAAATGTAATGACTCAGTGACAAATATTAGTGTACACTCAATGGGAGGGAGCAAAAAAGGTTGAGGAAGATAGATGGACAGACAGAGAGAGAGAAAATAAAACAATTACCCACGGGCCATGATATTTTATACCTTTCACAATGAGGTGATCAGTTACTATTGCTTTGAGCTGTACGTGTATGTGTGTGTATGTGTGTGTGTGAGCCAGTAAAGGAGAGAGCAGGTTTGGAGCAATATTTAGATTAGGAGGACTTCCTTGTGGTTACCCACGGTGACACCTGGTAGGGCTACCCCATTATAAAAGCACGGTTGCAAATCATCTCCTCTACACTTGTGTGTGTGTGTTTCTATGTGTGTATGTATGCGCCCAACAGGAACACCTCCTCAAACACAAACACAGTTACAGATGATGGCAGTCTGGAATGAGTACTGGGACATACAGGTGTGGAATAGAATGTGTTGCTAGGACTTTCGTCCAGTTATTGAGGGCCATGTTGAGCCACAGACTTAGATAGCTTGGCGGAGAGACAGCAAAGGTTACGGTGACTAAGAGTAACAGGTCAGTAACGAGAACTGAAATACAGCAACTGGCAAAGACAGCAAGGACTACTACAGAGGAATGGCTCCAGCTCAGACGAGTGCTAGCCACACAGACACACACACTCTGCCTCTTCTTCCTGTTTATATTGCTACAGAAGGGGGGGATTTTGGATAATCTCTCTCGATTGATCTATTTCTCTCTCTCACACACACACACACACACACACAGTGTGTGAAGAAAGACAGTTTATCAGGATTCATTCCACTCTACTTTGTCTCTCAGTTTCAAAAGCCCAGGTGATGTCACTTGTGTGACCCAATAAATACACAACAGGTTTGATACCCTCGCTAGGTTCAGGTAATACTACAAAAGTGCAGAGAATGTTGTGAAACAAGCTGCTTATGACAACACAGACTATACTCACTCAAGCACGACTCCCTACATCCTAACCAATGTGTGTCAAGTATGTGCTCTTCCCCATTCAGATCTATGATAACCTCAATCTCTTGGCTGGAGTCCAGGAAAATGGGGGACAGTTTACCTTTCTCTGTCATGTGCTCCAGTGTGCATGTGATTGGACTGGGCTGGATATCTGAAGGAACTGCCATCTGATGATTATCTGTTTTACTGAAAATGACCTAGCCCATTTCCCCACATATACCTCCCACATCCTCTCATTCTTTGCTCTCTCTCCAAACACACACATACACACACACACAGGCCAGGCTACTTGCTGACACTCAGGTTCAGACAATACTGCATTCAGGTTACGACAAATACGTCTCAAATGAACACTAAAGAAGCACATGGTAAAGATAGCAATTACGTGCAAGCTTTTAGAGTGACCCTGATCAAATGATGTGTATACGTGTCAACTTACCAATAAAATGTTTTATTGACACACACTTTGACATTTCATGTGTGACCGGGTTAAGGTGGATTGAACCGTGTCGTTCATCACCGAAATGGACTTTCACGAAGGCTCCTTACATCACTACAGCATTAGTGTGCGGCCTTAAAGCAGGCAATAAAAGCTAAACTTACCGCAGTCCTCGCACAACACGCTCTCTACATCCTTCTTTAGGTCCGTTCCGCTGGCGTCTAGTGGAGCAAACGATGCCTTGAATACTAACGGCTCAGCCGTTGGGTCCATGAAAAATATATACCTGTGGTCTTTCTCCACATTGGTGCACGGGGCCTCGGAACCGAAGTCCCCGACGGTAACGAGCTGCTCCCGCTCGAGTCCGCCGCTGTTCACGGGCCACACGTCCAGCACTTTGACATTCACACTGTACGGCTCCCGGGAGACGTTTTCCGGTGACGAGCGCACCTCGCCCTCGATTACCACGGCGGATCGGTACGCCTGGTCCTGGAGGGAATTGAGACTCGGGGCGTAGCAGGCGAAGGAGACCCCGATGACCAGCATGGAGAAATGCACCGGATCAAGCCTCATGCCGTCGGCCGTGGCTCCGCGGTCGATGGGCGCGTTGCTGCAGTGCTGGGGCGGCTGAGGGGCGCGGATGACGGAGCGGGGTTGAAGTGGGAGACTGCGAATAGGCTCCGATAGCAGGGCAGAGCGGCAGACCTTGCGTAAGTGTCCATGCCATCTGTGTCTGCCGCTTTCCCCATACGATTTCAGATGGGGACACACTAGCCTAAGAACCGGAAACGACCCGGTTCTGCATGGTTAAAATTCTGGCTGCTGCATTCTCCTTCAACCCGTTTTTTTCTTCCTGAAACGCAATACAAGACTCGTAAATTACCCTCTTGTTGAAACCAGAGGTTCTGCATGAAGCCTCTATCCTCTCTCTACAACAAATGTCATCGCATGGGTGGGCGCATAGGCTCACTAGAAGCAAAACGGTTTTCAGATTCCGCGCACCGAAAGCATTAATACGCACACACACAAGGTCGGTCTATGGTCCAGTCTCAGAGACAGAACACCGACTCCTTTTTTGCCAAAATACGGAGACGAAAAATATAGCTGTTATCCGGTTATCCGATGAGGCGATGCAACAGCGCGCTCCCTCCAGCCGCGTCCCCTGCACCCCTCAAACGCGAGCGGCTTACGTGAGCAAACATCACCTGCCCGGACACTGGCGTCCGTTAGCCTTTCCTGCGCAAACACACTAATGACCGGAGCAGCCGCGCGCCCAACACCCAACAGACCACTGACCGAACCGCCGGGAGGCAGAACCACATGTGACCATTAGAGCTTCGCAGTCTCAGTTCGGTTATAGAACAATCCGCGCACACATCAGACCAGCCCTAGTGCGTATATCCTACTGAATCACTGAGTTGTCCACGAGTGTCAGTTGGTAGAGACACTATAGGCTACACTGCGGATGGTTGCTGATGACTAACGCTGCGAAAATCTCTGAATGGATTCAGCTGAACGGAAAACCGTGAGTTTTGGAACACGGTGAGCCAGTCCAACCAGAGGCCACTGTTCCAAAAGGGAGACTTAGGACACCTTTAAGACACCCACTTAATAAAAGACATCACCCGCATAATCTTTTGCACGGGCAGCAAGTCTTGCAGGTTGAGTTTGAAGATTAAAGGCTGGTGCGTGTGTGTGGCTTCGACCACTCAGCATGTTGGCACACGTGAGGACCATATCGAACAATGGGGGGCTGGGGAAGCACGGGACAAAATATCCCTAGCAACAGGGTATACATCTTAATGTTTTTTTCTTCACTGAACACCCCCCCCCCCCCCCCATGTGACAAGAGCCTGCACATGCTTGAGCTTACGGTGGCCATGAGGCGCCACTCTGCTCTATTCGCCAATTCTCCTATACCCCCTCCCCCTTAAATGCATCAATCAATCAACTCGTTCATTCACGATTCCCTCCTTCGCTGTTGCTGCTGAACCTCCCGCCCTTCCACAGAGGTCAGAAAGCGTGCGCTGTCCCCGGTGCTGAAACCCAGACAGAATCGTAAGGATCAGTGTGAAATGAACAGATACTTTAACTCAACATTTGTTAACGCACACCACGCATTATGGTGCACATGATTTTTCCTAATTTTCTCCACCAGACCCCAATCCTACGCATCTAGATGCGTACAATCACCTCAATTCATTTAAGAATCCTTCACGCAAACTATACCGGTCGCTGTCTGTGGTGCTAAATTTTTGTCATACCAACCAAAATAATAGGCTACAGAACCAATATTTTCTGATCCAATACTCTAAAATATCTCAAGATTTGGCGATAGATAGACAATCCGTCCATCTCTCTCTAAGCCACTAACCTGGACCCCCCACCCATTCTATCAATGTCAGTCAATTTATCGGATCAGCATCCCCCATCCCCACCCAAAGACTTCCCCTCACAGAGATTTGAAATGATTCAACAAATGTTAATTGAAGAACTACTTTACGCTCCCTCGGAGGAATTGCCGCTGATTGATTTCACGTGCTTAAGGCCCTCAGAACACAGCACGTGCACTGGATAGGGCTTAGGCTTTTTTTACATTAGGGGGAATCCATTGACAAATCAGTCGTTCGATAGTCAACTTTGGCTTTCCATTGTGCTGAAAATCCACCAGAAAGACATGTTAGACGCATCTACCTAGTAATATAAATGAATTTGAATCATAGTCTAAAATCATAATTACACATGCTGTCATATGCGTCTTTTAAAGTGGGAACAATGCCGTTATGTGTGAATGTATTCCATGAAACTTTGCATAACATATGCGCAACCGTGATCGTCTTGAACGCACCCTTTACATACAGTAATATGAACTACAGTACTTTCATTTTTTCTACTCGTTCCTTTCTCGCGATAGAGGCGAAGTGGTTTGACGGGCAGTCGAGGTTGCAGCAGGCAGAGGGAGACGGTGGAAGGTAAGCAGGGAGGCAGCATCATGGCGGACAGAGACAGTGGCAGTGACCACGGAGGGCCCACCGCAGGCCCTGGCTCGCTGCCTCCGGGTACGATGGGCGCAGCATCTCGACTGCAGCACGACACGGAAGAGCTCGCATCTAAGCGCGTCGACATTCAGAACAAGCGCTTCTATCTAGACGTGAAGCAGAATGCGAAAGGCCGCTTCCTAAAGATAGCCGAGGTCGGAGCTGGGGGAAATAAGAGCCGCCTCACTCTCTCTATGTCAGTGGCCGTTGAATTCCGCGATTATCTCGGGGATTTCATCGAACATTACGCCCAGCTGGGCCCAAGCAACCCTGACATTGTGCAGGACGAGCCCCGGCGGGCGCTCAAGAGTGAATTTCTGGTGCGAGAGAATCGGAAATATTACATGGATCTGAAAGAGAACCAGAGGGGGCGGTTCCTTAGGATCCGTCAGACCGTTAATCGGGGGCCCGGATTGGGAAGCGCACAAGGCC
The DNA here is from genome assembly GCF_021917145.1 of Hypomesus transpacificus. Taxonomy (NCBI): domain Eukaryota; kingdom Metazoa; phylum Chordata; class Actinopteri; order Osmeriformes; family Osmeridae; genus Hypomesus; species Hypomesus transpacificus. Next base: position 6,142,164 of record NC_061060.1, read on the forward strand.
AGACCATCGCGTTACCAGCGCAGGGACTCATTGAGTTCCGCGACGCTTTGGCCAAACTCATCGATGACTACGGCGTGGACGAGGAACCGGCAGAGCTACCCGAAGGCACCTCCTTGACGGTCGACAACAAGCGTTTCTTCTTCGACGTGGGCTCCAATAAGTACGGAGTCTTCATGCGGGTCAGCGAGGTGAAACCTACGTACCGGAACTCCATCACGGTTCCGTGCAAAGTATGGTCCAAATTCGGCAACACGTTCTGTAAATATGCGGAGGAGATGAGGAAGATTCAGGAGCGGAGTAGAGAAAAACGAGCATCCGAAATGCTACCAGAAGGCCCGCACGGCGACGAAGGAGAGGATGATTGACTGATAGGATTAAAGCAAAAAAAAGAGAAGAAAGAAAATGCATACATAACAAGAACTGACTTAAAAATCTGACTTTTACTGTAAAATAGAATGAAAGAATTCCAAGGGAATCACCCCCGACACAATCTCCACACTACACAGACTGGCAGTATTCAAACCTCGCTCATACTGGATGTCACCCAACCATTTTAACAGTAAGCCGCTGCTATCAGTAACTGTTTGAACTGTAACATATGAACTGTTTCCTACTTGATTTAAATGACAATGAACAGAGTGTTTATATCTCTATAAGAAACTTCAGATTTTGCACACGTCAAAGTTATTTCGAAAAATCTTTTCAAAGTGCAAATAGATATAAATCAGAGGGTATGTGGAAAATGACGGTCTTTATGTAAACCAACATTTGACATCAGCACAAAGAGAATATAGCTTATATTACGGAGTTAACGAAACCAAAATTTGAGACCAGATATTTTAGGGCCTAGTTAAGGTACGCAGAATAAAAATGAAAGCGCTCTCCATTTAAGTGTATGAATTGCAGCAACGCACAGGCTGTAACCACCTGCCAGTATGCGTAGGCTATACAGTATATCTCTTTTTTAAAGACAGTAGACCAAGTAGTCTTTAATTTGGTAAAAAAAAAAAAAATGTTGTGATGAAAGCGTTTTTAACATGTCATAGCCTACATTATGGAAAGACACATGGTTAATATGCCTAGTTTTGCGCTTCAAGAAATGAGATAAATTAATCTCTATTATTGAAAATCAACCCTGCACCATGTCCATCAAAACTTGGACCGATGGTTAAATGAAAAAGTGCTAACTTAGATGTACTAATTATGATTTTGTGAATCAGCTGTATTTAAATCCTTATAAGATGCCCACGTTTTCTGTGGGTGAGTTTTCATTTCGGGAGAGGGAGGGGGGTTATGGGGTTGGGGCGGGGGGGGTACCAAAAGATGTTCACCTGTGGGAGCGCTAGGCGCGCGTAAAAAAAACAACAAAACAAAACAAAAAAGACGCAGCGCGCGCGGCTGCATGTTGAGCCGCGAAGCGCATCCTCTCTGACGTCAGAACAACCTGGTGCCTTATACACTCCACTCGTTTACGTGTTTCACATGGTCGGTGACCTCGACCACCGTATGTTTTCATTTGCGAGTGCTGAATGGCCAGGCTACCTCTAATGGTAGTGATATCTTTGACAACACCAAAAAAAGCCAAAATCTGGGAGGCTTCCTGGAGTTGAGCTGTCTTCCCTTGATTAGGTGAGGGAAGGATGGCCTCCAACACAGCAGGTGGCAGCACTAAATGTGAGCATGGAATAGTCCATCTTAACAGAGGGGGTTTGCACATACCATGTATAAACAAGACAGGTTGGACGTTTAAATGGATGCGCTTGATAAGAGCCAGCCCCATGCAGTGTGAAGCTTAGTGGATGTAGGCCCAAGGCCAAGGCAGTATCTCTCTATGGTGCTACAGGCCCTGATCTTCCTGGGGCTCGCCGCTCGGATTCCTCACTTTGCAGTCTATTTGATTTCCTCAAAGTTCCTCCACATTACAGTGTCCTATAGAGGTGCCCTGAACCCTCACACAGAGGGGTCGACCACCGGCACATAGGACGTTTCATACTAGTGTGCAATATTGTACGTGCCAATCGTGGCATTGTATGTGTACAGACATAAAAAGACAGAAATGTATATGTGATCGCTATTTGAAAGCATGATGAGGTTGAACTCTGCATAATTCTTGCATTAATATTACTGAAATGTGAAGTCTTTCTCTGCACCTACTCCAAGTGAAAAGATGTCCGACTAGTGAGAGTTCCTGTCAGTCACTTCTGTGCAAGTGGGCTCACCCTTGTGTCTGTTGAGTGTAGGCTAGCTCGGGTGTTCTCTGTCTCCCCTATGTGGACTAAACATGACGACATTTATTCACGGTACAGCCATCCATCCACTCAGCCACCTTACCCCATTGCCCCACCACAATGTTGCTTGGAAGAAGGGTGCACACCCAGTACCTTGTGGTGCATGGGTTTGCTGCCTGTTGGTCACTCAAGTTCAGCCACATTCACAGCCTGTTGCATCACAGTGACACATTGATGAATATGTACATTTGGTGATAAGGTAAAGTCACCCCTTACTCCCTGATCCAAGTTCAGCTGACCTTCTCCCAAATCCCCACCGAAGTGGTTAAAGAGTAGAAAAAAACACAAAACTTATCATAGATAAGCCTCTTGGGAGGTCAAAACTGCAGACTCCGTCTGGGGACAGTCTAGTTCCATCTATGACCCATCTCTGCTCTCCATCACATCCTCCGGTCAAAACTCCTCCAGTTAGAGTTAGGTTTAGTTTAAAGGATTATTTCAAAGCGTTGATTAACAATCAATCAGCCAGGTGGTTAACTATCAGCTTTATTTAAAGCATCCCAGGCAGCCTGGGCACAGATTAGCTTAACCTAAAACCTCAGAGAGAGAGATTGAGAAACTTGGCTCATAGAGACACCTAGCAGCCTTCGAAAAGAAAAAGTACAGGCAGTGTTATCCCAGTCTGGTGGTGCCAGCACTCAGGAGGTGGTAGATGCTAAGTCTAAATGCCCTCCGTGTCAGTGAAATAGCAAGATCAAACCTGGTACTACAAGGGCTACCAACACAGCCTGCCCCATGCCAGACTGTTGAAGAAGTACAGACGCTCTGTGTTGACTTTTTTGAAAACGAAATATTCCTAAACACTGCCCCAGTTATCTCGCCATTTTTTTTAGACGTGCTGCAAATTTAACTCTAAGCCTTCAGCATTGTGGCCCCTTAAAAGAAGAGTCCAGCATTTACAACTTTTTCCATTTCAGCCATGTAAGATTGATGAAAGTTTGGCCTTTGATGTGAGACATAAAAACAAAAAATACATGGAAATTTAAGACTAATTTTTCACTCTCACAGCCAAAATCTAATGAGAGCCTAAATCAAATCCTACAACTCACCCTCTAGATCTGAATGCCTCGCTCTACAATACGCACACATTTAAATATTTTACAGTTAAAGAAGAAAGTTTTTTCCTGCATTATTTTGGCAGTTCATATGGTGCTAATGGGTCAGTCCTGGAGTGGAGTAGTTCTACTTCACAACAGTGCAGTCTGTTGTGGTGCACATTGTCGGGTCTGAACCTGGCCTGCAAGTCAAAGCGGATGACGCGGCCATGTTGCTTGCATTGCACAGTAATCAATGGGACTCAATATGGTGTCCAGGTGGTGGGGTCATCGCTCTTGTTATCTAAACAGTTGGTGACTGAACTTTTCCGGCAGGGCTAGTTCAGTGTATGTAGGAGTGCTCAATAGCTGTTTGCTGTTTGAGGAGAAAAAGAAAGTTTTTGAATTTATGGCCTACTAGAGGTGCTTCTTTAACCTGTTTATACCCGTGGGAATGTGTATTTCTGACCACAGTGACAGCTGTATGAACATACTAAACCCCTCGACCAATCTCTTGGGGGGAGGGGGGCGGGGGGGGGGGTTATCTCTGTCACTGTAAAATTCCAGAACAGATTTACCTTCCATTTTTATCTTATCAAGGTGTTAGAGACCTACAAATCTGTTTCAGTTTAATTTAAAAAAAAACTATTGGGGTTCAGTGTTCGATGTGTTGCAGCATTTCATCGGCTCTTCAGAGTCACACAGACAGAGCCAACCACAGCCTCCGTTTGGAACGAACCGCTGTGACTCATCATGAGCGTTGCTAGCTCACCACACCATTCTGTTTGCACATTATCCTACCCGATACCGAGTCCATCGTGTTTGCAGACTACATAGGCAACTGATGTGTACAGATTTAATAGTCATAGGGGAGGGGTCAATGCACAATGAACACAATGAACATATCCCATGTCACCATTAGGTCAAAGCCCATTACCATCCCCACATGAGATATGTTGTACCTTTCAAAATATTTTAACTGTGGTGTGTGTGTGTGTATATATATATGGTTTGTTATATATGATGATCCTCCTTTCAGAAAAATATAACATAAATAGGAAAAACATTGCTGTTTTTTTTCCTTTGTATTTTATACTTACAGAAAGCATTGAATAAAAATGGATAAATACTTGCACTTTAGATATATTAAGAAAATTTAATCTGCATATTATTTTTGATAGGGATCTCACATTCAAAGAGTATAAATTACTTTCCAGGCTTTGTGACTATTGCTGGACAGAGATGTGATGAGTTCATCTTCTTATTGAAGTATATTTTGTCTGTGTTTCAGAAGGTTTACTAAAGTAAATTGCATGATAAAAGTAGTGCTACACCAATATTGTTATTTTTAGTTGGTAAAATATGTCTGAAAACTGTGATAACAATCCTCCTGTACCATGTTTAACTTCTCCCACCCCTTTCTAGAGTATTTCTTAACTGAATTATGGCCTTTCCTGACTCCATGAAGATGGTGCTTAATTTGGCTTTAACATCTATCTTCTCAACTGACTTCCTGACGTCACCATACCTTGCATCTTACTGTATACTTCATTACTTTATGTTTATGTACTTTCACTACCTTATTAAATTTCTGTTGATGGCAAACTGTGTGCTGTTTTGTACCTTGTTGTTTTAATGTTGGAAAGCCTATTGTCGTCTGAAAAATGACTAATTGCAATAAAAAGTCATTCCTCATGTTTTTGTCTTGTCATAGCGTCTGAATACTAGACCACGGAGTCTCGAAAGGTGATTGTAACAGATGATTGTGTTTAGGTAACATGTCTATCTTTAATATAGCGTGGAGGGATAATGCTCAGAACATTACAAATGTTCAATCTTAAGGAGTAATTATAGGTGTAAATGTGATCTCTGAGAAGGTAAACCCTATCAAGGCCAGTGGACATTCTGGTTTTGCATCCATAATGCAAAATTAAGTTATCATGAAAACATGGCGCTGTCCCTGGTGCTAGGCCCAGTCCCAAGAATGCCTGCTGCTGTTGTAGTTTACTGACTTACTGCATTTGACAGGTAGGTTCATTGTTTTATGCTGGTGTCCAGACTCTGGACTAACTGCCCTGTCCCTTAGTCACACGTCCTCCGTATGATTTAACCGTTAGAGCACCGGAACTAACTTTCCTAATGTACACTAAAAAAGGCCAATGAATGCTAAGCTAAGATATGCATGGCAACTGGCCAACATTGCCCACTTATAGTGGGCCAACATTAATTTGGCCTGATGAGTCTAGTCCAATGTCAAATTCAAAGATGATGGATGACATTTTGAATTGAAAAAGAAGACCACCAACATTTATATAAAAGCCGACTTTATGAAGCACTGACTAATAACCAGTAGATATGTCCTATACACAGCATTTCATCCTAAAAACAAACAAAAACATTTCCAGATTCAGTAGGCTATTGACAACAAAGTGCTGTCAGTTTCTTTGATTCTACTTCAATAAACCATATGGGCGTAAGAGCAAACACGTTTTCCATTTGTTGTTTTCCAACAAATGGAAAACATTTGTCATTTTAGACAGGACCAAAAGGTTTATGCTCACAATGCTATTTTACAACAGCACAGTCCTACCCTAAAACATGAGGGAAATGTGGGGTACCACAACAGCCAGACCAATGAATAGGAGCAACCTCAACATCATCCAAGTTTTTTTGTTTTAGTTTTTTACAAAATGGCAGTTCTCAGTCCAAATTCCAGTTCAGTCGATGAAGGATCTCGGATCCCCGTCGTGTGTAACTACAAAACACAGTACACCTGTGTCCATGAGTGCTAGAAATGTCCGTACCGCTTTGATAATGAGGAAAAGGTGGAGATCAGGATGGGGAGAGAGGGAGAGATAGAGATGCAGCGAGTATGTTATGTTCAGACTCAAAGGGGACAGCATTGCCTGCATCTCTTCCTTCTCATGCCCCTTCCCATTCTCCATAAGTCCTTCTTGTCAACCCATCAGCGGGTCTTGGTCTGACCTCTCCCCTGTGTAGCTGTTGACACCCACACCATGTTACTGTGGGGCTTCTCAGTCCAGTACCAATGGGTTTGTTTACCTCTTCCAGCTGCTGCAGGCCTGCTGCTTCTGTCTGTAAATAGTCTCCTCAGTTTAATGATGACGAAGATGAGGAAGATGATCAACAGAGCCGTTGTCTCTACTTCACTGAAACATGTCAACGATGATAGTATCCGTTATGTTTCTGTTATGTTCCGTAACCCTTTACTTCACCCCCCCCTTACTTCACATCCCTGTCACAAACACACCCTTTTCCTCTTGCAATACCTTAGATCCGCCTTCACACACACGTACTTCAACCACCTAAACACATGATCCTCCCGACTTTCCAATCAAACAAATTCAGTCTGGAATGACATCATCAGTGCGAGACAGAGGACATTGTATTATCCAGGACTGAGGGGTTCTAAAACATGGAACAGTGCTTTTATTCAATCTGAGATCAAGTTCCATCATATCGCCTATCATATACCTAAAGCTCAGGCTGTATCTATAATAAATAAATAAATGGCAATAAATAAGTAACACAGTAAGGAGAGGGTGTTACAGCAATTCATGTTGTTTTTAGATAGTTCTTCCACAAATTGTAGGGTATACACCTTGGTCTGATCCACACTGATCCACATTCATGCTGGGTAGAGGCCTACAGGTAAGCCTGTAAGTAGCTCATAACTAGCTTGTAACTAGATCAAAACTAGCTTGTCCTTCGACACTTGCTGTGTGTGCAACAAGGACACCTTTTCACCTCAGGCTCTTTAAACGGCTGGCAAGAAGAAAAGTACAACTAAAGGAAGTCTCAGGGATGTCCTAAAGTCACGCTCAATCCGGAACTAAGAACAAAAGTGCAGAAGATCCATAGGATTCCACCAGGATTCTGTTTGTGGGACATAACTGTATTTGCGATCTCCCTCTATAGTTTATACCTAGCCTGACAACACTGGACTCATGCAGACTTCCAGGTTCAGCTCCATCTGCTCTATGCTACCTCCCTCCCCCTCTGATTTCATTCTAGCCTCCGGGTCAATGGTGAATTTGGCACGAGTCTCTTGCTTTCAGAGGTGGTCGCAGTGCCAGCAGCTACAGTTCTGGGAAAAATAAACTAGAATAACGAATACTTATCAAAGATTTTTCTGTGCAATAATATACGGAAGATTCCGAGGTTGAGGGCAGGGGGAGCTACAGGAAGTGTGGGGAAAGCGGACGTTTGTTTCAAGGGCAGGGGTCTTCCCTCAGCTGCGCTTGCCGGGGGTGGTGCGTCCGGCAGCCCTGCCGTTGAGGCCGTGCGCTTGGCTGATGGACGGAGAGGACTGGGTCTTCCGGAGGTAGCCCTCGCGGCCTCCACGCCCCTCTGCGAGTCCACCCATCACGCTGGCCTCAATCTTCTCCAGGTCGTCTGTCTCCGCCCGCTGTTTGGCCTGCAGCAAGTTAATGTAGGTCTCGTACCGACTCTTCTGCTCCGCGGGACAGATGACCAAATCAAATACACATTTGATCAGACAAAATGACTGTATATACACTATACAAATGTTTACATATGAACATGTGTATATATGTATGTGCGTACGTTTGTATGTACAGTATGTACAATGATTGTAAAGTCTGTACAGTACGTATTTGTAAGAAGTGAGGAATGTGTCACCCCTTGAAGTTAAATTCCATACATTTACACACACAGGTTAGACCAATATAGCACACGTAGCCTGGTTGGTGGTGCGTGTGTCCTACTAAGCTGTACCTCGTATGTGAGGTAGTGCTCTTTGAGGCGGGACTCCTCCCACTCCCTGCTCTTGGGAGAGGGCGGGTTCCTCTTATGTTCCTCCACCTCCGCACCCATCTGCTTCAGCTTGCTCTCGTGAGACTGCAGCTGTTCCTCCTGCACCAATCACAATCCCCCCGTCAGCCACGGGGCAAAGGAAACAGCAATGGAATCCATTCAAGTAACAAGCATGTTTTTGAAGTAAACTTTACAATATTTTTTTATTTTTTTAAAACACCATATAGAGTATGTACATTTTCAAACTTTATGACTGAGAGTCAGAGGCAGTGTGTGTTTGCGTGTGTCGGCCTATTTAGGCCAACCATAACCACACGTGTGTGTGTATGCATATGTAGGCACAGCATCTGAGTAAGTACACGTTTATGCATATCAAGTACCTGTGTGTATGTGCGTGTGTGAGTACCTGTGTATGTATGTGTGTGAGTACATGTGTGTGTGTGTGTGAGTACCCGTGCGTGTGTGTGTGCGCGTGTGTGTGTGAGTACCTGTGTATGTATGTGTATGAGTACATGTGTGTGCGTGTGAGTACATGTGTGTGTGTGTGTGTGTGTGTGAGTACATGTGTGTGTGTGAGTACCTGGCTGAGTCTTGTGGAAGAGCAGGGCAGCAGCGGACGGCAGAACTTCTTCATGGAGCCGATGGCGGCAGGGAAGGCAGGGGCGGAGAACAGAGCTGCTACAAGGTTGATCCTGAAGATCCACGACATCATTTCCTCTTCACTCCTACAGGATGTGTGTGTGATGGGTGTGTGTGTGGGGGGGGGGCGGGGGGAGTAGGAATAGATAGGTGGAGGTGAAATGACGAAAAAAGTTGCAAAAAATCTTACTTGGATGGGTGAAGAACGTCACAATTTAATTGAAAAAGATAACAAGATAAGCTTTTGACAGTGAAAAGGACATTAATTGTACTGCTGTCACACACAAAAAACTGTTCTGTATTTTGTTTAATTTTCCTGTAAAGTGCACTGTGTAGCAACTGCAATGAAGGAAGGGTACAATAAAGCAACAAATTGTGTTTAGCACAGGCAGTCATCAGACACCTACGGGGCCTGTAGCAGGAAGACCCTCCAGTCAGAGGTCTTGAGCTTGAGGACATTGGCTCGCTTGCTGTAGTCACTAGCAGGCGTGGCCAAGGCATGGTGGATGCGCACTGCGTTCTTCAGGTCCACCTCAGACAGGTCGGAATCCGGCTTGTACTCATCCTGGGAAAACGACAGACTTGTCAACAGACAGGATACACACAACATTAAGGGGTGTGTGTGTGTGTGTGTGTGGGGGGGGGGGGGGGTTGGGGAGGGATTTTGTCGATAAACACATCCGGCCAACAGGGGGAGACACCCACTCTGAGGAATAAGTGTCTAAGAGTGGTGGTGATAATCGTAAAAAGACTGTCACACCATTCAACACACATACAAACACACACACACATACATGCGGGCGCAGACAAACAGCTACCACTGCTGCATCCGGCTGTCACTGCAGTGGTAGAACTCTGTTTCTATGGCAACGGAGGGTTATTTGGTACCTTCTGTAGATAAAGGATCATCCCCTTTAGAACCGCATAGAACTTCTTCCATCCTCTGCGTCCTCGTGGGGCTGGGGAGAAAGAGAGGGAGAAAGAGAGACTGAAGGAGAGAGAGAGGAATGGAACCGACCTCTACACCAATTCTTTACCAGTATATTGTACTTCAGTTCAAGTCCTGTGTATATGACAATGTCAGACATGTCACAAGTAGTCATTGTGTTTGTGTATTTGTACTCACTGCGTTTGCCATCCATGTCAGCGTGGCTCTTGCGCGTTAGCACTCCATGTTTGTATGTGACCGCATTAAGCAGGATAGGAATGGCGATGAAAGGGTTATTGCCGTCCGTTACCCTGGCAACCCGCTTGCTCCCGCCCTCACACTGCTCCTCCACCAGCTCCGACAGACTCTTTCTTAACTCCTCCTCCTCACTATGCACACACACACATACACACACTAACTTTCAGCATTACTAGCATAGGTAGAGGACCTATAACTGAGGGGAAAAAATTAAGACATGGATACTTACACTGCCCATTCCAGCTTTTCATTCTTTATTGAGTTGTACAGCACCTGAACAGGAGGAGAGAAACAATTCCATTCAGATTTCAAAGGGTTGCCAGACTTTTGGGGGTTGCCAGGTTTGGATCCTGACCAAAGGTTACATTAGTGGGATGGGACAAGCGTGATGAGGCCAGGGCCAGGCTGACATTGGGTGATAAATTTCCTCCCAGCCTTGACGATTTTACCTTTAATAGGTCTTTAGGGAAATCTTTGCCATCGTTCAAGCCGTCCAAATTACTGATGAACTGCTGACAAGACATCTTCTTACCAATGTTCTAAGGAGAAGACAAGGAAAAATATAAAAAGTGAATCTCGAAACTTCAAAAACATAATCTTACAAGCATTTAGTGTAGATGTGTATTGATTTATATAAACCTTTGTAAGCATTTTGAGTTGTTAGAGGGAATGAGCAGTATTTTTAACCTTTTTAAAAGTTATTTAAAAAAAGATCCTTGTCGATAAATATGAATTTCACCACTGGGTGTCAGCGTTGTGATGCCAGAGTGTTAGTAGGCAACCTAATATCTCTATGAGTCGCAAACAGTTTGAGTGTCAACGGACAGATATATATTTTATTGTATTAGACATATGGCTGGCGAAGGCATCACTTACCACCTATTAAGATTAGACAGAGGCCATGATTCCAAGTTGGTTAAGAGAGAGGAACATAGAAGGACATAAAAGGGAAAGCGAGGGAGAAAGAGAAATGGAGAGATGGAGAGAGTTATAGGGAGGACCAGTTGGAAAACAGAAGCTTGTCGAAATATTCCATCTACTGTACTGCATGCATGTTATGTGTTAGTATACAAGGCCCTCACACAGGCTAAGGAGCAAAGACATGACGGAGAAGGAAAGGAGAGCAGAAAAGAGAGGGCGAGAGACAGAAAGAGGACAGAATGTAGGACAGGCAGGGTAGAGACAAGGTGAACAGTGCCAGAGGCTAGGAAAGGTGTTATCGTCGATACTGCACATAACTCGTCTGCTATTTACCATTGTAGACAGTTGAGAGAAAATACTATGTACTCTTGTTTAAACAGTAGAAATATTTGTCTTCACCAATATGACAGGGATATGTACGTGATTTATTGAACATTTACTCATATACCAATGGACCTTTACAGAGCTTTCTCTCTCTACAGAGATCAAGCGCGTGCCATAGAAGACATCTTTGCTCTCTTTACAGTTACATAAGAGAGTGAAAGTCGACTGGTGTGTATACAACGTAAAATGTCAGTTGGAATTCTTTGGTGCTTATCATTCACTTAACGTAATTTCTGTCAATAACAGTCTTGTACATACATGTCCATGTAGATCGGTGTTGAGCAGCATCAGGGCACAAGTTAAGGTGTGTGCGCCGTCTGTTAAGGGAACAACATAAGATCCTGAAGGTCAAACTTAAATGTCACAGACGTCATTCTCTGGGACATGGCAACAAATTGATTTATAAAAGGAAAAAAATGCAATCCTCTGGAAACAATACTCATTTGTGTGACCAGTTATTATGTATTTATATTAAAGTGTGTCAAATCATCCATTATATTTCTGACACTACAGCCATTTAGAATTGGTTCTCCAGCAACACCATATTATTTATTCTCTTTCACTTTTAACTCCGTCAGGAAAATCTTAATATTAACCACTATCATTTACAACATATCATAATCATAAATATTTGTTGTCTTCATTATTCAACATCCTTAGTCTTTAGCACTATCACCACAATATCATTATCACCACCACCGCCACCATCATCCTCATTATTATCATCACCATCATAGTCTTCACCATCATCCTCATCATCCCCCTGACATCGACCCTTGCCTTCGGAGGTGAGCGTCTTCTGGTTGCAATGGCAGAAGCGTTTGGAGAAGTGGACCAGAACCCTCTCTCTCTCCTGGGTCTCCCCCATCAGAGGAAAAGCCTTCAGGAAGTTCCTGTCACACAGAGAGGTAGCCAGGGGCGACATGTGGACAGGGACTCAGGAGTAAACTGCATGCATGTTATCTAATCGAGTTATGATTCTGCTTGAATTTCCTGAAGTGTGACAATTGTCTTTATTTTAAAAGAATCTCTGCAGGTATTCAAATATTTTAAACACACTAGGGAATATATACAAGTTAACAGTTGAGATGTAAGATTGTCAAATCTGAAGGAATGTATTGGTTCCAAAATGCATTCTGTCCTACCACACAGAGATATCTATGCAAAATTGGTGTTAATGTTCGTACTATAACCGTGCAGTTACAAATGAACTGTATATTAAGACAAAGGTTACTGTATAATATATGTATATTCCAATTCACAACTCAGCGTTATAGCATGCCACGTGTCTGCCGCAAAAACTGTTCCAGGGTGATTAGCATGAGGCTAATGCTTAGTGAGCAGTTGTGAGTGGGAGAGTGCTGACGGTGTTGGCTGCTGCCTACCTCAGGGCTCGGTCCAAAGACAGGCCGGAGAAATCAAAGAAGCTCAGGTACTCTGACGCCACCTGCTGGCTGAAATCATTACTACGCCAGAGAGAGAGGGGGAGGGAAAGAAAAAGGAAAGAGACAGAAATGAGGTAAAGTAGGATTATAAAGAATACAACATGTAGTACTTCAAATCAGTTGTATGTTACTAAACACAATTGGGTGTGAGTCTGTGTGTGTGTATGAAGATGTGTTTGTCTGTGTGTGTGTGTTACCAACTTTTTGCCCAGGTGTCTCGCCACATCGCAGCGTTTGAAACCCTCTAGGTAGAACAGACGCTTGGCCAGACGCTTAGCCGCGTCACAGTCGGCACGGCAACCGTTTGCGAGTGTGTCAGTGCTCCCATGTTCCAGCGTTTCCAGACTGTCCAGGTCTGACTCAGAGTCCGACAGCACGTCTGTGAGGTTGGCATCGCTGAGAGAGGAAACCCACACTAAGTTATCAGAACACTTACATACCTACCCTCACACAGTATACTCACATGCAGTATAATGGGACATAACCTTATGATTATACAATATAATAATACCTACAGCGAGAAGTGATCAAATCAATCAAATGGTCACAGATACACACTCTTTGAGGAAACCAATATAATTTTAGTTTGAAAATGCACATTTGAACACAGAGCAATGTCTGATATTCTTGGTAAAAGAAGGTAATTTCATTACTTGCGTTTACATATTCTAACAGTTCTGTTAGGGACAAGAGGGTAATGCAGGACTAATAATTCTTCTTGCATGCCATAAATTCTTGCATTGTTGTAAACAACATTAGCCATAAACACCAGTATATTACCATGTTCAATAGACAACATCCCATATCCTTCCATGAAACCCTCCATAGATAATTTTGATTTTTTTTGTGTGCATAATCTGATTACACCAATTGCATTACTCTCTAATAAGGTAATGTGTTGGTTGCTGTGGATACGGAGGAACCGGTGTCCTAGTAGGGACAGACAGGCAAAATTACCGCCCCTTCCAGTTTGATGTCTCCTACAAATTACCCACAGTCCTCTCTCCTCCCACGACAGTGTAAGCAGGCAGGCCTCCACTCTCTTTCTCTATCTATCCATCCATCCATCCATCCATCCATCCATCCCTCCATCCCTCCCTCCCTCACTTACTCACTCTCACACACGCACACACACACACACACACACACACACACATACATACATACAAACACAAACACATCACACACAATATATATGGCCATGCATCATACATACACAATATTTCCTCCATATATGATGTATTACTAATGTAATGTCTAAACCTATGCTGATCAATTCCAGACATTTCTTCAGTCAGCAAACACAGTGCAGTCTACAAAAATATTTAAAGCTCATATCAATTACTGGCCTGTAGTGATGCAGGGGTCCAAAAGGTGTTGTCATGGATATGGCACACACAAACACTATTGTTACACTTCAACTATTTGTGCAGCAAGAGGAAAAGTATATATCTCCCTGTACCAATAAAACGATGTTGTCTGTAAGATCATAATTTCATATCCTCAGGCCCCATCTATTCAGCCAGTGCTACTGGAAGTGTGTGTGTGTGTGCCTAAGTTCTGGCATGATGTACAATATGGGCATGAGACTGCATGTCAATGACTCATGGTAATCTTTATGTCTTGGCTGTGCGTCATCTTTCCCAATGGTTTCAAAGGTGTGCCTGCATGAAATATATGTGTGTATGCACCCGTGTTTGGCTGCATGCTACATTTGAATAACTGTGTACAACAGTTTTAATGTGTTTGTGCCTTTGGGTAACTGCTATAAATACTGTGCATTTTCCTAAAAGTGTGTGGTTGACGGACCTTACAGGCATGTAATTCAGGAATTGTGTATTGAGTTAGTAAACATGACTAGTTGGGTGTGTGCTTGTTTCATAATCCTACCAGGTCATTTGCTGAAGCTTGTAGGTGCAATTATCGGGATGGTCTGGATCTACCAGCATGCATGACACAAAAAAACGTTCGAAGATAACACTCCAATACCACCCTAAAATCCCGCTGAATAACACTGCCGTTCCACATTGTTCACATGATAAAAATGGAGATAATGGAATCATAGTCAAAAAGAAACACAAAAAACGAACAGGCCTTGAACAACAGTGTTGCTGCCGTTTTTGGGGGGGGAGAGATAACAACATGCCGGGGATTCAAAATCTAGGAAAATACAAAATATATTGATCCATGTTGCCAAACCGCTCAATCAACCCGTGCAATTAGTTAGGCTAAAATAATTATCTTATACGTACACACTAAAACACTATCCCACGTCTTCTCAATTAAAGTTGATGACATCAAAGTCTTTCCCTGTTTTTATTTTTATTGGAAAAGTAAATCAGTATTTTACTGTGCGTTAACAATGAGCTGTATTTACATGACTGGATAACATTATTTTAAGACTAAAATATGGTCCCAACTTGAGGGGAAAAACTTACAGGAGTTCGAGAAGAAAGTCAAAATGTACATCATATTCCTCTTTCCACATTGTCGCACTCGAGGGAAGGAATCAGTGTCAAAGAGCGCGCGACATCATCCAGCGGTGGTCGGTTAAATCCAGCATTCGCTCCATTTATGTATTTACCTAAAGAGGCTTAAGCAATCACTATTTAGTCATTCTATCCACATAGCGAAGGGACACGAATCATCACATGTCAATTCGGTTTTACAGAACTCATAGTTATCAAACTTATTTTGATAAAGCTAGGCTACATTTCCAGTTAGAGTGAATGGGGTTTAAGTTTTTTCTTTCGAAGGCTTAGATCAGGCTTCAGACTGAAAAGGATGTGAGGGGCGGAGCACCCGACCAAAGAATCAAACTAATTACATATGTTCCTGAATGTTGCCGGTACATTGCACTACATACTGCTTTTGATACAGAACCTCTCAAGGCTCTTAATTCCTGAGGGTATACAGAGATGTATATAAGATGCCATGTAACTGTGTAACGTCCAAGGAATATCTTCCAGAGTTTTTTATCTCTTGAGTTTCTTTCTAATGTGCATTGTGTTGCCCACTCTTTCTGACTCACATCCCAAAAGCAGGAGAGATAATATTTCAGTGTCATGGATAAAAATAACTGCACACAACCCATCACACACACATTGACCCCCCACTCATGCACACACAGACACACACACACACACACACACACACACACACACACACACACACACACACACACACACACACACACACTCACACACACACACACACACACACACACACACACACACATACACACACACACACACACACTGGCAGATTTGAATCACCCTCTCTGACAAACTGTTTTCCTTTAAAGTCTTCCATTCTAATCTTGAGGAATAGCGGGAGAGAAGAAACAGGAAGAAAGGAAGGGGTAGGCACTGATGGAGGGAGCTGAGGGGACTGATGGTGAGAGAGATGAAGGGAGAGACACAGATAAGGTGGGATGAGGAGAAGACAGGGGCTCCTTCAAAGGAACCTTATCGAGCCTGAATACTCCAGGTGGGGCACATGTCAATGCCTGAGCTGCATGTAAATCTGGGAGGGAGAGAAGGAGAAACAGGGGAAGAGTAATAGAAAAATGGAAAGAGTGTTGGTGTAAGAGAGAGAGAAAAAGAGAGAGAGAGAGTAAAATAGAGAAAAATTACAGTAAGCCACACTGGGAAAGCAATGACAATGGGCCCGGATCACCAAACTGAAGCAGCAACAGGATACTGTCATGAACAAGGAGATGCATATCAAAGCTCCGGAGAGCAAAGTGCTCAGGTAACCAAGACAGCTCACTAGTACTAACACTATTACTCATTGGCTTCTTGTGCATTTTTTGTAGCCATTCCGCCTTCAGAGGTAAAGAGAGAAAAACAGAGACACCGCTACAGGCACAACGGATACAAACATTTGACCTTGGAGCATTTGAATCAAGCTGTTCATTTCTGGCCCCGGATGGGTAATGTAGGTCCGGGTGGAGAGATACATATAAAGCACTTCCCAAGTCAAAAGCAATGATTCAGCGGGAATAAGAAATGTCAGAGAACACAAAAGGCATGCTAAAAATAGATGGATGGGAATAAATCCGTGGAAATGATGTGGCGTGATCTCCCTCTTCCTAGGCTGGTGTATTTGTATGTGTGTGTGTGTCTGTGAGTGTGTGTGTGTGTGTGTGTGCAAGCCTTGATGCCAGAGGATTACCTACAGGAATAAAACCCCCAGAGTTTATTCCTTTCGAGTGACACCCACAAGGACAGGGCCACATATCACTGCTGTATTTGTTTGTGGGTTTGTGGTACGTGTTTATCGGCAAACAACGTGATTGTGTTTAAGATAGACACTGGAAATATGAAGGAAGATAAATAAAAGTGAACGCGTGTGTGTGCTTTTATTGCTACTATCTATGTTTGCGCATGCCTATGCACCATTTTATGTGTACGCCTGGATGCTTGGGTATGTGAACATGTGTGTGTGTGCGTTTGCAGCTCAGCATGCAGCCTGGCGTATATGTGAAGAAGATTAATCTTAAAGAAGGCGTTGTCTCTGTGCTTTAGATGCTGCAGACTCTGACTTTTATCTGGTGTGCCGGGCTGGCATCGTCTGTAGCCAGCCCACAGGGGAGCCCTGCTCACCCAGCACACTTCCACTGGCTGCTGCATAACGACAGCCTACTTACTGGAGCACAGGATCCGGCTGCAGTAGGCTCATTCACCAACATAGCCCACTTAAGATGGCATCCACGTGGGTGTGCGTGTCTGTTTGTGTGTGTAGTCTCTGACATCTCCAGAGCCTCCTTCACCAACAGAACATACTTAACGCAGGATATGTGTGAGAGAAAGAGAGCGTGCGTTTATTAAGGGTTGTTCGAGAGGGTTGGTTTGTGAGAGGGAGTGTGTGTTTGTGGCTATGTAATGTCATTCAGACATATGTTTCAGTAGTCATCTCAACCAGGTAATACTAGGCTGCTGTTCTCTCTAAGCTGTGTGGGAAAGCCTCCCACCCCAGACACACAGACACACACACACAGCAACACACACACAGCAACACACACACACAGGAGTTAAACCTGCAGTCCTGGCCAGAATAAGAAGGATTGAAGGTAGGTGGTCCTCTATTCATGTAGTTTTAGCACTGCTACAGAACAGAATGGATTAGGGCTAAGCTTTAGCCCCAGCCCCAGCCTCCAGCCCCAGCCTCCAGCCCCAGCCTCTAGCCCCAGCCTCCAGCCCCAGCCTCCAGCCTCAGCCTCCAGCCCCAGCCTCCAGCCTCAGCTTCCAGCCTCCAGTCCCAGCCTCCAGCTCACTTGTGTCAGTTAGTCAGTTTTCAGCTTTCATGGAAGCAGAGGCTGACTGACGGGCTGGCTGGTTGGTTGGCTTAATGACAGGAGAGGGCTAAAGACAGATTGACTGGCCACTGACTACTGACTGAAAAATTGGCAGCCTTTAACTTTGAAGGGACAGACACAAGAGATAACTGTCTCGACAGTCGGGGGGGATGACTAATTTGACTGACTGCTCGTCTGCTCTGCAGCTGCTCTTTCCTGCGGGGATAAAGACTGGTTACCCACAATCCCCATCAGTGCCAACGCCATGGTTACTAGCAGGGATGCGGAGATCCAAGGGTGAGAGGAAAGAAATGTAGAGAGGAGAGGAGAGAGGCTGCTGAGGATAAAAGTGACAGTAAGAGCATTAAAGAAATGGAGAGTGAGAAAAATAAGTAATGTAGCAAAATAAGGAGAGGGTTGAGAAGAGTGAGATGGAGAGGCAAGGATGGAGAGTGGGAAGGATGTGTGGACAAGGATCAATAGATGGTCTGGGTAAATAAGAAAGATATGATAACAGTGTAGTCCAAACAAATAGGACTATCATCATATCCAAGATTGTAGAACTAATGGGCTGGATAATGATAGTGCCACCGCACCTTAAAAGAGGCTTCCTGTAACTGCCCTCCACCTGTACCCACTCCAATTTAAAGTGCCCAAGAGGCTGGCTGGCTGGCTGGCACACTACAGCAGCATGAGTGGCCTTCCTCCAACACCCATCTACAGACACAAACACTCACACACACACACACACACACACACACACACACACACAGATACACACACAGACCCTAGCCTGCTGAGAACCTGCTGGGCAGAGGAAGGCCAAAGACGATGATGTCATTGCCCAAACAATGGCTCATTCAGCAAGAGGCTGGCGGGCAGGAAGCTGGCCCGCGCTTATAAACGACAACATCTGCCGAAACATGGAAAGGGAGAGAGGGAGAGAGAGAGAGAGAGAGAGAGAGAGAGAGACAGAGAGAGAGAGAGAGAGAGAGAGAGAGAGAGAGAGAGAGGAACCCAAAGAAAGAGAGAGTTCTCTCAATGAAAGAATGTTCCCCATGACTACTATGAACTATCTATGGATTATGAGAGATCTCTGTTATTTATGAGCTTCTCTCTACAGAGCACTTGATTCCAGAATGAGAACATCCACAATCCAGCTGGTTGATTTGTTAGGAATCTTGCTTGTCTGGAAACTGAAATCTCAATTCTATAACAGTTGTTCTGTAGATCTACTGTAGATCTTACTCTTACACTCACACACATGCACATGTGAGCATACACACACACACACACACACACACACACACACACACACACACACACACACACAGAGGCTCCTGCACCAGAAGGTACTTAGTCCTGTAGCTGTAGTGGAAGTCTTAAGTGGAGATAAATAGATCTCTAGTCTATTTGAGATTCCGGGTTAAATTTGCAACAGGGCAACCTGACTGACTGTGTAGAGTGGGATTTGCGTAACGGCTGGTGACCTCTGAGCAGGTTGAGTTCCCATTGAGCTCACATTACCATTCTCCTCTGTAGAGCAGAGAGAAGGAGAGAATGGGAGGAAAGACCTTCCGCTTTGTGTGGAGGTTTCTGTCTTGTAGGCTTGTTACTGTTTTTGTCTTAGACAAAGTACCTTGGATGCTTCATGTTGCTTGTTTTGAGTGTGCAGGTCTCTTAGCTACATAATTCATTGTAGGTTGAGTATATGCATGGTTGATACAAACTCCACAACGACTAGAATCATGTTATGCAATCCAGAGCCTGTGAACTGCACATAGCATGTGGGTGGTGGTGAGAGTGTGGGTGTGTTACTCAGTACAGCAGGGTTTCCCTGAGACACAGTCTAACAACCCCCCACACCATGGTCTTCAGCTGGACATCTCTCTCACACCACCTGCTGGACACTAGACTCCAGCGTCCAGTTGTTTACACCACCACTACACAACTACATTTCATTTTGGACATCACTAGACTTGCAATGTGTGGAGGACCAAATACGATTAGTGTCTCATCGGTAAATTACGAGTTGTATTGATAGAATTACTTCCAACCTTCCCCCTTACCTGACAGAGTTGGGCATGGTCCTAGTGCCCTCCGCACCCCCTTTGTGATCCATGTGGTACCCATTAGGAATGGCCCACTTGCCAGGCTGGCTCAGCACAAACTCTGACCGGCTCCCTGAGATGGTGGTCCGGAGGGGGCTTCCTCCAGGCAAAGGCCCAGGGTCAGCGGCCCTCTCCCCAGCCTCGAGTTCCCCTCTCTGGGCCTCAGCACCACCCTCGCCCCCCTCCTGCTCCTGCACGGTCGCCAGCTCCAGCTCCAGGGACTCAGGGCAGAAGAGCGCCCTCTGCTGGATGAGAGGGGTGAGCGGTGCCTCGAAGCTGACGCAGCTGTCTGTCTCGTCCGTGAGCGACAGGACGTCCAGCGAGTCCAGGCTGCTGTAGCAAGTCCCGCCCCTGAGCAGCGCAGACTCCACGATGCGTTCGAACGTCGAGCTGAAGCCGTCTTTGTTGTCTGCCCTCCCTTTCTCCCTCGCCCTCTCCTCGTCCCCCTCGTCCTCCTCCTCCTCGCCGGTGGTCACCTGCTCCACGATACGCTCAAACACAGAGCTGAAACTGTCCTGGTTCTCTCCTCCCTCTTGCTCCTCCCTGTTCCTCTCTTCTTCCTCCTCCTCCTCCACCTCTGTGTCGGCCTGCTCAACAAAACACTCAAAGGTAGAGCTAAAGGTGTCCAGCTGCGTCTGGGTGACCTCTGCCCCCTCGGCCTCTTCACCCTCTTCTTCCTCATCTTCAAGTCCCACAGTCCCATTCTCCACTCCTATCCCGTTCTCCATCCTGTGAGAATACAGGAACTCTCATTCCAGTTTGCTGTTGAATCAATGACTGCACACAACCAACACGCAACCAAAAGCACTTCATGCACAAACAATCACAAATGAACTCTTTGGGAATTAAATATGGTAATCTGATTCTATAGAGATTATCATACACAGATTATTCAGAATTGCAGTTCAGATTATGTAAAATCTCCTTTGCAGATTGCATCTATGCAGAATGTGATTTTTTACCCAGTTTGAACACATTCACACAGAAGCAGCGTGTGAGGTGTGTCTATGTAATATTCTAACCTGGTTGTCTCCATGGTTTCCGCGGGGGCTGCAGGGTCACTGGATGGTAGAGGATCCTCCCTTACTTCCTCCTCTTCCTCACAGCTTGGCTCATGGACTTGTATCCCGTCCCCTGGACTGTCTTCTATGTTTTTACTGACCCCCGTCGCTTCCTCTACCTCCTCCTCCTCATTTTCTCCCTTCTTCCCCTTTCCTTTCGGCTCTCCTTCAGCCTGTCCGTTCTCATCTGCGACAACATCCATCCTCTCATTCTCCAATACATTTTCTCCATACTTTGTTTCAGCCCCTCTCTCTCCTTCCACCTCAGCCTCCAGCATGATCTCCCCTTTGACCTCTACCTGCCGCTCTCCCTCTCCCTGCACCTCCCCCTCTACATCAACCTCGACTTTCTCTGCTGTTTGCACCTCCCCCTCTCCACCTTCCTCACCCACTGCCATCTCTGTATCCACCTTTTCCCCTTCAGTCTCCTCCACCTCGTCCACCTCAACCTCCACACCTCTCCCCTCCTGGTTTGTCTCTGTGTGAGGTTGGGTGGGGTGGGCTGTGGGGGTCTCCAGAGGGCTCTCTGGGGGGGTGGGGGAGGTCTGGGGGAGCCCCTGCCCCTCTTGAGTCATGGTGCTGGGGTCCGGGGGGGCACGGTCTGGACCCGCGGGGGAGATCGAGAGCTCTGAATCCAGGACTAGGGATGTCTAGGTCTACATGGAAAATAAAATATAGAAAAATAAGAGACAAACAGACAAAGAAAGAGAAAGATAGAAAGGCCATATTAGAGAGCAGTTAATTGGAGAGAGAGAAAGAAAGGAGGGAGTTGAGGTGAGGTGAGTAAAGTAGGAAGGAAGAAAAGCAGAAAGATAATAAACAAGTACATCAGAGAGAAGATTAAGAGATGGGGTGAAAAGAAAAAGATAAAGCTCACTTGAGTAAAAAAATAAGTGAGGGCTTCAAGGAGAAACAAAGGGAGAGGAAGAAGTTGCTGCTGGTACAGTAATTTGATTATTCTTAGCCTTAATTGTGAGCCACAGAGGTCACCTTGCACAAGAGAAACTCCCAGTACGTTTGCGTGTGTTTGTGGGTTTCAGTGCGCGTGCGTTCGTGCGGTGTCTAGAACACCGTGTCCTCTAAACCAGATGAGCCCCCCAAAAAAGCTGACAAAAAGAGGGCAGAAAATAGAGAGATGGAGGAGGTATCATTTTAAAGCCCCAGCCGATCCCTGTCAAACTGATCCTGATACAGCCATCTCTCCCCTCCTCCACTCGCATCACTCATTCACTGGGTCATTTCTCCTGTTTCACAGCTGAATGGCTAACGGCCTGGGACCACTCCTGTTAAGTGCCTTGCTCAGTGGTGGGGGCACACAGGGCCCACCTTAAGGGTTCGAACCAGCAACCTTCTGGCTACCACCAGGACCCATTGCCCAATCAACTGGGGCTGGGATGGGATGAACAAGGGCTTGTGAGTTATAAATTGTCTGGCTGGTCTTAAAAATTGGAATAGTTGCATCAATCTACTGTGCATCATTCTGTAGACATGTATAGGACTTTTATTTGTTTGGAATAATAGCCTGAAAGCACCAGCATATACATTCAACAGACATTTAGATGAGTTTTATTTACAGTATCACTGCTACTGTACATGGAGTAATGTAATTGGCTCCCGGGGTGTGCTTTGTTCAAATAGGTCCCTACAGATGATGTACTGGAGCGTTCAGCCCTGTAAGCATGTTTGGATGCATGTGTACTTCTCTGGAGACAGTTATGTTCAAATTGTATTTATGTCTCTGACTTCCCACATCCGAGCACACAGAATGCCACTGGGAGATGAAGTTCAGTGAGCAAAGTACAAACACTTCACTACAGACGTGTGTGTGTGTCTGTACATCAACTTTGTACCTTTTTATGTAATCACACCTACACACGCGACTGCACACATTTCTTGCACTAAACCTCACATAATAATGAAAAACAATGACAAACACAAAGGTTGCACATTAAATAGAATAACACAGTAATGCAATCACACATGAAAAGAAAGTATCCCTCTCTTGCTTTGTCTCTCACATACACACCATTCTCCTTACTGTTATGTGACATGTGCTTTCACCAAAAAAGCTATGTATGGAAGCTTAACTATCCCACTGCTGAATGAAAGGGAGATGTTCTCTTGAATCCCGCTTTATATGGTTATACATGGCCAATGACAGAGTGTGGGTGTATGTTTGTGTCCATTTGTGTGTCCATTATTTAATTCCTCTTTTGTCAGCATAAAACTGGGCTCTCAGGCCTTATCAATTTCCCTTCATTAGGATCGGCCCATCTGTCAATCAGTCAAACCACAAACACTCTTTTTGCTACACATGCACGCACGCACACACACACACACACACACACATAAAGAACCTGCCAATCAAGTTGAATCACCCAAGATAAGAACTTGAGTCTGTCTTTAAAGAATCTCTTTCTCTCATTTTCTCTCTAATGTAGCACACATGCATCCCAGGTCCAGGTATTGATGTCAGGTATTGATTGATTTTTCTAAGACAAGGCTCCGTTCCTCTGGGAGTCCACAGGGATAAGCATGATTGGTCTGTGTTTGCAGCAGCCAAGCTGTACTAGTAAACACTATAGGTCTATAAGTGCTGCAGACTGGATTCCAACAAACAGGGCTAAAGACAAGCGCTGTTGCCAGTAGTCTGTCAGAGAGATATGGGATGACACACAGAAAGGCTGGATAAAGAAGTGACATTTCTCTTTTCGCTCTTTTTCCATCTCCTTGCATCCCAGACTCACAGTCAGACCTCATTAGATATACTGCAGTCTGATTGCCCAGATGACCCACTAACCCTTCCTATGGAAAGGCAAGACGCTGCACTGCAGTCACACACAGACAGTACACACACACACACACACACATTCACACACACGATCACAGTTTTCAACCGCTGAACACTGATTCATACCTGCAGTATATAAACCTTTGTTTAGCCAAGGGATGTGCACACATACACAGTAAATTACACTATAAACCAATATTTAATATATCATAAAGGGGGTAAAGTTGCTGCTGTGGAACAAGCACACGCACACGCACACACCAGGGTGGGCTAATGAAGTAGCGTTTGGCTGGATGACAGGGTCTTCCCCAACGACATGTCACTGGTCTTAAAGGCAGACGACCACAAACCACCCAACTAGCTGCACTAGTCCACTAAACGTGGACATAGGCAGTCACTAAATAGTCTCGTTATGCCACTTCTATTGCGTCAAGGTCAGACGTCGTGTTGCATTTTGTCATTATAGCGTTTGCAGTGACCTCACTTTATTCATGCCTGGTATCAATCTTAGTCATAACCCGACCTGTGCTCTTCTTATTTGTCGCTAATTCACTCCTTTCAGTATATTAAATGAGGGAAAGAGCGAGAGCAACAGCGAAAAAGGGGGACAGAGAGGAAGAGAGCGCGGTTGTATCTGGGCTGGTGCAGGAGTGTCTGGATGTCTGACGCCTTTCGGGCAGAATTAATTTGTTACAGTTTTAGAAGCACCTGCCTCAAGACGGTTAAACAAAAGAGGCCATGGTCTAAAGCAAACGTTATTTAGCCGTTATAATTGAGCCGTACTTTTTCGTTTGCAGAAAGCTTCACGTCTCAAGAGTCCTACAATGGATTTAGAGTAGACGTGTAAATACTATAATTAAGATAATACAGATTGTGGATTTGGGGGATGGAAGCTGTAATCAGACACCTGTTTTGAGACACCCATTTGTGGTTGAACCCGGGGAGGACCCCCTTGCCTTGGTCTATTACTTTCGCTGGTGTGACACAACGTCTTCAAAATGTTGGAATTGGACAACAAAATGAAAACAGACTCTGTCCCTCTCTGTCCCTTTCCTTCTCTCTTTTTCTTTCTCTTTCTCTCTCGCTCTCTCTCTCTCTCTCTCTCTCTCTCTCTCTCTCTCTCTCTCTCTCTCTCTCTCTCTCTCTCTCTCTCTCTCTTTCTCTCTCTCTCGCTCTTGCTCTCTCTCTCTCTCTCTCTCTTTCTCTCTCTCTCTCTCTCTCTCTCTCTCTCTCTCTCTCTCTCTCTCTCTCTCTCTCTCTCTCTCTCTCTCTCTCTCTCTCTCTCTCTCTCTCTCTCTCAAACACACAAACACACAGACAGTCACACACATAAAGCGTAGCCCCGAGACGCAGCCATATTCTCCCAGCCTCCTAGAGCAGTAACCATGACAACAAGATGGTTGGGAGACACGGCTTGCACTCAATAAAGGCCGGTGTTTTCTTTCTTCCAAATTGGTCTTTGGTAGCTTTTCAAAATCGAAATTTCCCCGTAAGACTGCAAATGCTTATTTTCTGCTCAGTTGAAGGAGAAAAAAAACTCAACTAAACCCCGTGGTCGACACCATGCATGTTAAACTGAACAGACTAACAGTGCTTTCCGAGACCCTATCGGTGTAACGCTATAAGGCAGCTTGCATCCTCTGCCATGCAATTGTGTCCCAATCGACAAGTCCAGTGAATAGATATGCAGAGGTGCTTCGAAATTGTGGTGCGCTCTTTCATATGACGTTCAATCTTAATTAATGCATTATTCATTCAATAACAACAAATCTGGGCTCACAAAATACTTAAATTGACAACGCAATCTTGAATCTTGATGGAAATTAGACACTTACCAGACAAACGTGTTCAATCCGAAATGGCTTGAAAAACGAGGTAATTGTGCAACGCAGGTTGCTGTCTTCTCTCAGCCCATCCAGCTAGGGAGTAACATAGAGCGTGGTTCTTTTTTCTACCCACGTCGTGCGTCCTTCCCGGCTGCCCCCTTCTCTGGTCTGCGCTTTTAACAAATGCTCACCGCAAGAACTCTCGGGGAGGGCTACACTACACCATAGTCTCCGAGCACTGCCAACCGGCAGGAATCAACAAACCGACTGCGCGTGAGGATGGAAGGTTCCTCTGCGTATGTGATGTGTGTGAGAGACACAGAGAGCTGACTGCGAACTAAGCGGCCGGTCTGTCGTCCCTCTCCTCACTACAAGATACGTTAGGAGCCTCTCTTCAAAGACCGTTCTGAGGTGCGCTGTCTTTCGGGCCTGTTGATCTCAGGCTTCTTTGAAGACCACGCTTAGCCTAGTGTTGTCATTTTGTAAAAACGATAAGAGGCTATATTACTTTGCAGGATTTAAAGTTGTAGGCCAGTATACTCGTTGCAAAACGTAGATCCCGAAAGATAAGTCTAAATAACTAATGAGAATGAACGGTGAGCAAACAAGCATTCATTTAACCATATTAATTATGTCTCCAGCCTCCAATGTAACATTTGGACAAAGAGTCCACCTGCAATATAGTTGATGGTTGAGAGGTTCAGGTGTCACACATGGCCAGGTGCTACCTGTGACAAATGAAACGTACTGTATTAAAGTTCACAGGACCACAAGGACTGAACATGCATTGAATGAAAAGTGGAAAGGTAAAAATCTCACTGGAAGCTCTTAAAAAAAAAAAAACCCTGCAAGTAAGCTTGGAGGAAAAGAAGGGCAAACGCCATCCCCAGGATAATCTCGAATTAAATGGCAAAATCATCAATCTGTCATATTTCATAGGATGAAATAGGCAGGGATTACTGGACCAAGGGACCGAGTGACCACCAACTGATGTGGGTAGTGAGCTGGCCCCTGTATGCCCTTGCCAGAGGACCAGAGGACATTTATATCTATATTCCCCTCTATATTCCCTCAGTCACTTATCCCTTTTTTCATTTTCGCTTTCTCTTTTCCTTCTCCCATTCTCCCCCCCTCCCTTTCCTTCCTTCCTTTCTTCCCTCCCTCCTCCCTGCCTCCCTGTCCTCCAAACACCTGCATGGGATAGCGAGCCAAAAGCAGATCAGGGTTGTTCAGGAAGACAAACATGGTTGATGTTAACTTTTACCAATTGTCCTTGCAACACCTCTAGACAGATGCTCACTTTGGACCTATGGGCATGTCAAGTGCCCGTTCAAGAGCATAATAATGCAACCGCTTGTACAGTGGTGTCCCAATTGCACATTTGAGATGGTTCCGAAATGCGTTATTGTGAACGCACCCCATCACAAGGATGCCAGCCTTCGACTGGAAGTCTGGATGGATCTAACACTTCATGCCAACAAAACAGCGATCAATAGGACAGAAAGGAGAGAAAGAGAGTGAGGGAGGGCGGATAAAGTGGGAGGGAGGGAGACACGGATGGAGGGGGGGGGGAGATGCTTCAGAGAGAGCAAGGGAGCCTGCGGAGAGCACAACAGAGCCTGGAGAGAGAAAGAGGACAATGAGGGAGAGATGTACAGAAAAGACAATGGAATTAAAAAAAAACCTGCACATAAAGACTAATAATGCAGATAATAATAATATAGTAGATAATGGGATAGTTAGGGTGTGTGTGTGTGAGTGTGTGTGTCTTGGAAGCAGAAATGCTATAATTTTCTGTAGATAACAAAGAGGGTTCAGAGAGTCCACAGATGACCATACGAGGGGGAAGACCCATCCCTGTCAATCCTTATTACTTATTCATTAGCCGGCTAGCGCTGCCCCTCCCCCTCCAGGACCAGCCCACACACACACCCCCGCAACCAGTCTCCCAAGGGAAAGTGTAGGAGGGATGGCGAGGTGTGCATGTGTCCCAACGCGCACAATGACAGATGTTGGATTCTGATGGACTATATGCGTTAGGGGCCATGGAATTCCCTGATGTGACAATGGGATCGAGGGGGAGGGGGGGGGGGGGGCTTATATGTATGAAGGTATTGGGGGTTTCAGTTGATGTGTTATGGGGGGGGGGATGGAAGGAGAATAAATTATTGTGTGGTCATGTCTAATGTCTGCTTACTGTAATGATTGCATCGACAACCTATAACTGTGGGGAGAAGGTGCTCATGTGAAGACAGACACACAGAAAGTGTACACAGACAGACAGAAAGTGTAGACAGACAGACAGACACACAGAAAGTGTACACAGACAGACAGAAAGTGTAGACAGACAGACAGACACACAGAAAGTGTACACAGACAGACAGAAAGTGTAGACAGACAGACAGACACACAGTGTAGACAGACAGACAGTGTAAACAGACCGTGTATACAGACAGACAGACATTGTAGACAGACAGACAGACAGACAGTGTAGACAGACAGACAGACAGACAGACAGACAGACAGACAGACAGGCAAACAGTGTAGACAGACAGACACACAAACAGTGATGTCTGGTCACAAGTTTGGAATCACTATGCGACTAGACTGCATCCTTCTCTTTGTGTGACCAGGTAGCTCAAATACACACACACATACGCAGACTGCTGACTAGGCTTGAATTAAAGAAAGAAATCCTGCAAATAATCATTGATCCAGTGTGCGTCTACTGCTATGAATCTGTCTGCCTCAGAGTCTGTGCCTCGGTACAGCGAACACCAGGGAGCTTACCAAGACAGCTGGACCGCACACACACACACACATACAAACACAGACACACACACAAAAACAGCAGGGAGAGGATATGAGTGTGTACACGTCTGTTAATGTACTGCATATGTGCCTGTTCATGTCCTTCCTTGATTCTGAGAGATTCACAGTTGTGCATGTGTATGTTTGAGTGTGTGTGTGTGATTCTGATCAGAGACATTTTACAGCAAGCTTTGTGTGTACTCCACTAAGGGAGATGCAGATTCGCTGCAATCCCCGCGTGTGTGTGATCTCCAGTGAAGCTAAGATGAAGAGGAATGACATGAAATACAGAGCTTGGATTCTCTCTGAGTTATTCTGTCCTGGGCCCCGGTGCTTCTGCTGTAATTATCCAATCAGCACACATTACATCTCATTCTGAAAGGAGTCGATCAGACAGACTCAGTGTGTATGTGTGTTTTATCTGGGTCATTATATCCATGGGCATGATAGGGAGTGGTTTACACACGAGAAAGAGAGAGAGAGAATACCCCTTAATTTGTTCCATAATTACCTCCACCTGTGCCAGCAACATCTCAAGCAAAAAGGAGGGGAGGGGATGCTACAGAGAGAGACTGCACAGAACAAGAACAAGGATGGAGGTCGACAAATAAAGAGTGAAATTGGGAATGTGAGCCTGCACATTTTTGTTTATGTGAGTGTTTGAATGTGTGAGAGTGAGAAAAACAGACAGACAAGGGAAACACAGTTGACCTTGCCAGCTGGTGGCAGAGAGTGATGTGTGTGTCAGACTGTGTGTGTGCACATGGCACGGGTACCCGGCTTCTGCCCCTCTGGTGTGCCCAGACTGTAAAGTTGGCATGGCGATAGCACTGCTAGTTGGGGGTTGGGATGTGAGTGAGTGTGTGTGTGTGTGTGGCTGAGAGACTGCGCCAACCCTAGGGAGAGGGGTTGCTGGGACTTTAAACGCCATCGTGATTACCCGGTCAACTCACAACCTGGTCACCGGGGAAACATCCCACTAACCCTCCCTGCACCCCCCCCCAATCCACCATCCCAGCGTAATGCCTGCCTTATGGCCTCATTAGACTATCATAACAGATATCAGAAACACTAATAACATGTGCAACTTCAGCTCGTCTGGTCTAACCAGGTCCATTATCAAACACTTAGTCCTTTCTTTAATGTAGCTTGTAGCTCATTCATGCTAAAATATGACACTCCTAAAATGAAGTCATTCTGTGTCCTAATACATTCCCACATTATTCTATATTATTTTATTGAATTGTATATATATTATATTGTAAAGCTCTGCCAGTATTTTGTTGTACATTTTTTACATTTTATCTTGTTTATTATGTTTACTGTAGGTACCTGCCCACCAATGTAAATTCCTTGTTTGTGACCACTTACTTGGCGATTAAACACTATTCTGATTCTGAATACAACATTTAGCTTCATATCATGTGTTCTACTCGGATCTGTCGACTGTGTGAGTCCTAATCCAGCCCCTCACCCTTTTGAAGACGCTCCAGTCTTCCTGATGTCTTCCTGATCTCTTTACACAGACTCGCAAACCATGTAAATGTACACAAGATGCAATCTCTCTCTGTAAAACACAGCTCAGGAAAATGTTCAGCTCAATCATGGAAGCGCAGAGGGCCCCTCGGCAGTGCTTCCAGGTGCATGTGGGGAAATTGAATCCTGTTTGCCGATAATCACAAGAAAGCACTCTCTAGGGTCTATCAATGTGCTACATTGTAGGAAGTATACCGTAGTAATGACTCAGTCACTTTGCACTTCATTTCACATGCTGTCATGAGGTGTTTTTCTGAATGAACACACATACTGTTAGCACTGGCCTGTTAAGTTATACATAACTATCCCTTCAACATCCTGCCTGGTTATTACCATTGGTTACAGAATTATCAGAAATGTTTATGTGTCAATTGTTGTTTTCAGTCTGGCCAGCAGAGGGGGCTGCTGTGGATATTACAGTGTAGCTGATAACACATGAGTTATAGGGCAGTGATTCTCTTGCCTAATGGATACTTGATTGTTTTCCTGAGTGGATAAGTGTTGGACTTACTACTATTACAGAATTGTGCTGATCATTTATTATGTTCTGATGTTGGCAGGCAAAGTAAACTTCAACACACAAATGCACGCACACACGGAAATAATTTGGACATGCACACAAACACATTAACATCCATTCAATCGCTCTCCCTCTCTCTCTCTCTCTCTCTCTCTCTCTCTCTCTCTCTCCCCCTCTCTCTCTCTCTCTCTTTCAAACAAACCGACACACTTGTCTTTATCTGGGAGTAATCTAGAAAGTCCCATGCAGCCGTGCTAGTTTAGGATTTATGCGTTTGTGTTTCCTTTTAAACACGTGTTGCAGTTTTTCCTCTGGAGGGACACAACCTTGAACCCTCTTAGATTGAGAGAGGAGAGAGGACCTTGAACCAGCTTCGTCCTCACTAAACTCAACACTACAGACACAAGAACAAATACTGTGTTGTCACAGTATGACTGTCACTGGAAACTGGTGAGGAAATCCCACGTTATCTGACCATTGAGACCCGCCAGTATAACAGACTTTTAAAAAGTGATTTGAAATGACCACAATTCTTATGGTTGCTGATGAGAATTGAGTCTATTGCACTCCGTCTAGTATGAATAAACTGTAAAATGTTACAATTATAAAGTTATAACTTGAGTTCCCCAAATACTTTAGTGCCGAAGATCTATCACAGTCCAATCCATGACTAAGCACTTTCAAAACAATGATATTATTCCCTATTGTCAACATTTTCAGACTGTGATTAGTCATTTATACCTATGTCTCATCAGGAGGGTGTGGTTAGCTGTGACTGTTGATAGGATCACTCCTGGGAAGTTTAGCAGAAACCGCCTTATCAGGCTTATGTGTGTGTGTCAACAGCTAGTTAACTGGAAATCCCAGCAATGTCACTGTGCTTCCTGCCAGTTAAGTGACTTATGTCTCTGGGGCACAGGCCCCTATTCATATCCCTTTTTTTTCTTCCAAGCTTGCTGCGCACAATGCACTACTCGGCTATAGAAACTCCCCTTGCTTAACCCACTATACAACAGTTCATGCTTTGGCAGGGACATCAAAGGTTAATGCGAGCGCGCACATTTCTTTCGCATTCATTTGAGCGCAAATACAGTTTTTTGAGCTTCATGTAATATTGTTTTTATGTTTTAATCAAAATAAGATGATCGGTAGGCCTATCATTTAGAAACTTTAGTTTTGTAATGTTTTCTTAGCCTACCTCATTTCTGACTTGTGTGCCGAGTCCGACACCTGGACTTCAGTGTGCGTGCTGCAGTGGCTATTTGGCAAGGAATAAATGGCATGGAATAAATTAATGCACTGACTAATAAAGTAAATTGTTACATTTCAAACATTAGATTTTACTGGGGCACAGCAGATTTATACTGGGGCACGGTCCCCTGTAAAAAGGGTCTAACGACGCCCCTGGGTTATTCCATTATTCTGGAGAACCACGCAATCCTGGAGATTACACACATAGCTATCAGAGAAAGAAAATAAAGAGAGAGGAATTGTTTGTTTTGGCTGTTCACAGTTGTTCACAGTCTGTTCACAGTGTTCACAGCTTTGGCGTTACTGTATAATCTAAATATGCAACAACAAAAAAGATATTTCATCAAATGTATTTGAAATGGAAGGAGTTGAGAGAGAGAGTGGTGAGAGAGAAGAGATATAAAGGAGGAGACAATGAAAGATGGAAATCCAGACAGGGGAAATACAGGTAAGACGGGAGGCAGTAAAATAAATGGGCAAACTGGAAAGAAGAAACCAGAAAGAGAGGGAAGTAAACAAAGGAAAGAAGGAGGAGTGAGCAAAGAATCCAGTGATGATGTCAGTCCATCCCACTCAGTTCCAGTACAAAGGCAGGCAGTGACGGCCATGCCTGCATACTAACGTGGTTGAGTGTACACACCGCTCTGTCTCTCTCACACACTGTCACAAGATTGTCAAACACACCGTCACAGTCTGACTGAAACTCACACCCGAGCTGCTGATGCTACCAGCAGAACAGAAGACGCAGTTAAGTAAGTAGTCTCCGCCGTCTCTCTCTCTCTCTCTCTCTCTCTCTCTCTCTCTCTCTCTCTCTCTCTCTCTCTCGCTCTCGCTATCTCTCTCTCTCAGCTTAACTTCTCTCTTTTCGTTTTCTCCCCATCCTTTCTCTGTTTTAAGTACAACTTTATTGTTTTTCCGTCAGTTCCTCCGTCTCTCACAGCCTCGTCTGTCCCGGTTCTATTGACCCTCACTAAAGACCTCTCTCAGTATTCCACACACATTCCCTTCCTTCTTCGCTCTCTTTCTCTCTTCATTTTGGACCCCTCTCCATATGTGAACAAGGACTATGGGAACCCCTAAAGCTATTTGCATGTTGGCTTGGAGTCAAAACAGGGCCTAGTTTTAGTCCACTGTTTTATTTCTGAAAGACTTGCAATTAATCTGATTGCATATTGCGCTTTCAATAATTACAAAGAAGAGACTTGTAGTCTTAGAGGGTCTTAGAAGAGACTTGCGAGTTCTCAAGAGCATCATTGTTAAACTTGGTTGGAGTGATGGTTATAATGTTGTTACACTGGACGAGAGTCAGTCAGCCTGTTGTGTCTAGACTATTTTCTAAAGCCAGTTTGAATGGGGGCCCTGTGTGTATTAAAGGAGGTGGTTACTGCCATCTAAGCCTGTTCCAACTGACAAAGATATATACTATCAGTCAAGAGCAGCTGCTGATAAAGTTCTAGCTGCAGTTAGGGGAGTGCACTTGTCGAGACAAGTTGTCGTCTAGGGATGAACTACTTTTAGTTGAATGATACCTATGTTTGCGTGTCTTCTTTCTGATGGTATTATGTTTCTGAGAGATGGTCAGTCTTTTACTCCTCTGCCCTTCCTTGTTCTCTCTGACTCAACCAAAAAATATAAGTGGAAGAGTGGCTGAGCTGGTTTTTGTTTACATTGGAACATTTTCAAGCAAAACCTTTTTCTTTCTTTCTTTCTCTCTCTCCGTCTCTCTCCGTCAGTCTCTATCCCTCTCTCTCTATCCCTTTCTATTCTTCTCCTTCCCTCTCTTTCTGTTTGTGCATACATTGTTATTGAGGAAGGAGTGGATGAAACATACTCTCCTATGCATTTGAATCTGCACACACACACACACACACACACACACACACACACACAGACACACACACACACACACATGCACACACATGCACATGCACATGCACACACACACACATACACATACACACACACCCACACCCACACCCACACACACACACACATTGTGGGGCCTACACTGTGCTGGTAGACAGCCAAACAGGAATCTTATTTAAGCCGAATAGGGAGCTGGTAAATATAATGTACAGGTACTGACCTAAACTGTACATCCACACACTCTAAGTAACATTCCAACTCTGTCTGTTTTCCATAGAGCCCCAACAATAACCCAGCATAGAGAGAGGAGCTCTTCACAATAGCAACCTTCAGACAACAGAGGGGCCATTCTTCTACCATCCTACATAGACATAGAACCACAACCTCCACACAGGAAGGAGGTCAGCACTTTGGATTGTACCGAACCCACCAGAGGCAAAGCTCAAATTCCAGACTGTACCAGAACCACTAGAAGCAGGGGGAGTTCAAAGCCCTGGTTGAATCGATCTGAGTTAGCAGCAGAACTTGGTACCAACCAAAGCACCCGGGGCACAAGGAGGCTAGACGGTGGTAGTAGCCCAGGAACGGTATCGGTATGCTGGCCCAGATCCTGAAGGACATGTGGGTGGACCCGGATGTGCTGGAGGCCTTGTGCGAGGAGCAGAGGAGAACCTTGTTCCTCAAGATGAGGGAGGAGCAGGTGCGCCGCTGGAGAGAGAGGGAGGAGACGGACGAGAGAGGAGCCAGCGACAAGGACCCCGCCAGGCCTGACAAAGGTATGGAAACACACACAAACAACCAGACAAGCACACGCACATACACACACACACAGATCGTGAAAAACACACGAGCGTGTGCATAAACACGGGTGCAAACACGCACAAATAAGTGCACCACGCACGTTTGAAGAAACAAGCGGCACACAATCGATCTTTTAAGAATGGAAGTCACCAAATGCAGAACATCCTGTTCGGAATACAAGTGGGCATTAACATGCACACACGCATACACACCATCCTTAAAGAGTACAGAACAGGCTGTGCAGTACCCCGGAGGAACATAACTGAATTGCACACAGCAAGTCACGGTATAAGTACACATAAATCAGGAACACTGAGACTAAGGAAAGTGTTTGTGAAGTCACACCTACTACAGTGTGTTCTGTCTTGTAAATGACATGCAGACCGGCATGATGTGTTCTCAGCTGGGCTGCAACAGAAAGAAAGGAACACAGAAAACAAAGTTGGAGGAAAGACAAGGGGGGTCATAGGTGACAGGTGAGATGGAGGTAGAGAAAGAGGGATGAAGATAAACAGTTAAAAAAAAGATGTTTTCAGAGGTGGGGAAAGGTAGAGAGAGAGAGAGAGAGAGAGAGAGAGAGAGAGAGAGAGAGAGAGACTGAAATGGGGCCTTGAAACAGACACTCTTATCGACA
Organism: Hypomesus transpacificus; assembly: GCF_021917145.1. Lineage (NCBI taxonomy): Eukaryota > Metazoa > Chordata > Actinopteri > Osmeriformes > Osmeridae > Hypomesus > Hypomesus transpacificus. The sequence continues at coordinate 6,177,365 of NC_061060.1, forward strand.
GAGCCATTCACTGCCGGGCAAGCTCCCCAACTCTCACTGTGCACTTCTCTCTTTCTGTCTCCACTCTAAAGACATCCATCTCTCTCCGTCGGTCAATCTAATAAGACAGTATGTGACCCTCCCACAGCCATCCCCCCATTTCCCATTGTCCCTCATGGTAAATATTCCCTATGGTGTGTGCGTGTCTGTGTTTACAATACTCACTTATTTTCCCGTTACCACTATGACAAACACTGTGGTACTGAGTCACCTATTCCACATGTCCAGGCAATGTGAACTGTCAATCAACCACAATTGAGTAATCCTGTGGTTGTGATGCCCTGCGCTGCTTTCGGACTCCTATCACGTTACACCCTTTTGTGTCTCCAATCTGAGCCGTGTCACCCGAGCACCGGACACGTCATGGCTCTTTGGCGAGCAGCAAACCCGACCCGCTGAACCTGTGTGTTACGCAAGACGCACCGCTGCTCTACTCTACTGCCTTGTGTTCTCACAGCTATGTGGCCTACATAGATCAGTGTGCAGCTGAACAGCCACACACACGCACACACACAGACACACGAGACATATATGTCACACGTGCAGAGAGACTGACACACCCGCACACAAAAGAACTGTGTAATGACACGCTACTCCACCTATGATTTCATGGGTGCGGTTAAAGAGGGGTGATTATATGAGCTGATGATATGCCTAGGTTTGCCTTTGGGTTTATTACAATATTATGAAATAGCCCAGACATCCCATAGGCATTCTAAACCAGCATGTGTTGTTTGTCATCTTATTCTAAATGTAACATTGTTTAACCACTATCAAATTTAGTTAAACAGCCTATTAACTTAGCTTAACATCCAGTTTAAGTATAAATGTTGTACAGTTTTGTAAGACTGGACATCACAATGACTTAAAGATCAGTTTTATGTAGTACAGGGAAAAAAAACATTCCTCAATTGTGATGTCACTGCGGCCTTCCCAAGCAGAAAAGTTTAAATTGTACAACAGCACCATCTGCTGGTTTACAAAAAACAACCACACAGTTAAACAAAAAATCGTACCTTTAAAGCATTCAAACACTGGGTGCGAGTTTATGTGACTGTGCGAGTGAAGTGTGGGTGTATGATCTCTGTGTGTGTTGTGTGTGTTCCTCAGATCCCAGCAAGAGGGTGAGCTGGCTCCCAGGACGGGATGGGGATGTGTGTGTGCACGTGATTGGAGAGGAGGACGACTTCAGATCCTCTAATCTCCTAAAGACCCTCCGAAACAATAGGTGGGCCTACAGACACACACACCAACAAACAAAAAACCACACGCAAACCTAGAAAGTAATATTAGTGTTTCATCATGTTGCAGAATCCAGAGTAAAGATGGGATTCAAACTGAGATCCAGTCAATGTCCTTGCTTACAAACAAAGAAATCCACCAGCCAGCGATACCACTGCATCTCACCGTAAGTACGCATGTGTTTCGCTGTGTGTGTGGATGCTAGCAGAGAGATGGACACAAGCAAGGGAGAGGCCGACATCGAAAATGAAAGAACAACTCATTCTGCCCCCTGCTGACATGCTGTCCTCCCTGCCTTTCTCCCTCCCTCCCCTCTCTCTCTCCCTCCCTCCCTCCCTCCCCTCTCTCTCCCTCCCCCACCCCAGGATGACTCATTGATTCGTCGCCATGGCGGCACCTCCAGGGACTCTGAGGAGGATCAGGATTCAGGAAGTGCCGAGGACGACCCTAGGGAGGACAGCAGCGACAGCGACGCAGGCGTCAACGCTGAGGACCCCAAGCACTGGGGTCTCGTCTACAGGACGCACCGCAGGGACAGCGGCCCTCCGCCCCTCAGCTGTCAGCTGTCCGTCACCGATCAGGCCCCCCCACAGGACAGAGGTGAGAGACACAGGAGGAAGGAGAAAGCTAGAGGGAGAGAGGGTACTATGAATGTGCAATTGCATACAAGTGTGTGTGTGTGTGTCATTTCTGATAAGCTAGTCTGTTTCGATTAAACAGTCCAAATGTCAACTCTAATCCCCTCCCCCCCAGTATTGGCACATCACGAGCAGCAGGAGAGCTCGGGTTACGGAGGCCGCGTGGCACAGCTCCGGAGGGCGTTCGCCGGATCCTCCAAAAACAGTCTGCCCGTCAGCGCCAAACCGCCTGTGCCCCTGAAACCACATCACCTGCTAGTGAAAACCAACTCCCTCCGATAGCTTAGCACCAAGACTGGTCACAAAGGGAAATGACTTGATTTCAATACTGTATAATGGTACATGCTTACCTGATGAGACTCAAAATGAGACACACCTGATATGACTTTCCTAATGAAGGAACCTGACAGATAAGGAATGTGTGCTCAGATGAATACCTGAGGTTGAGATAGCTTGTGCCTAGCCAGATTAATTGTGTTTGGTGTCACTTTTTGGAGCTTACTTTTCCATCTGAGAGTCTTATTGGAGAAGGCTAGCATGGTCATGTGAAGACTAGTTGGGTTGTGTGATGTTGAAGACTCTGGGGCAAAAAGGAACTAACCTTCTTGAACTTTCCTCCTGACTATGAATTATTGTCCTTGCCTCCGGGTAAGAGACGTCCTTTCCAAAGTACATGATGTTTCAATCTGCAGTCCTACTGTGGGAAATAGACGTGGCTTATTGCACATACTTTATGTCTCCATAACATATTGCACATACTATTGATATAGCAGCCTAACTCATGTAAATAAATGTATAGTTTGTTCATGTACTGTATGACTGGTGGTGAAAGAGTACCGGCACCCTGGTTGTGTGCCTTATCATGACTTATGTAATGTTTGCGCCGAGGGAGCGGTGGATTTTCATGACAAAATTGTTTCTGTAACACACACCCTCTCATTTCAACAGTTACATATGGTTTTATATCACTGACTCTCTGTTGGTGATTCCTATTGTTACATTTTTGTACAGAAATGAATTTGTTTCGCTTTTTTCGTTGACAATGTGCGTGTCAATAAAGGTGGCATAAAATGAAAGACCCTCTCATCTACAGTGCCCTCCAAAAGTATTGGAACAGTGAGGCCAATTCCTTTATTTTTGCTGTAGACTGAAAACATTTGGGCTTGACATCAAACGATGAATGTGAAACCAGAGATCAACGTTTCAGCTTTTATTTCCAGGTATTTACATCAGGATCTGATGCACAAATTAGAAAATATCACCTTTTTGTTCGAACCCACCCATTTGTCACGTGAGCAAAAGTATTGGAACATGTGACTGACAGGTGTGTTTTGTTGCCCAGGTGTGTCCTATTACATACATTATTCAATCAATAAATACCACTGAATGTCTACACTCAGGTTCAGATTGGGTAAGATAGGTTTTGTCTATGCAGACTGTATTCAGAGGTGAAAACAACATGAAAACCAGAGCGCTGTCTTTGGGTGAAAAACAAGCAATTGTGAGTCTTAGAGAAGATGGAAAATCAATCAGAGCCATTGCAGAAACATTGGCCATAGCCAGTACAACCATTTGGAATGTCCTGAAGAAGAAAACTACTGGTGTACTAAGTAACAGACGTCGAACAGGTAGACCAAGGAAAACATCAGCAGTTGATGACAGAAACATTGTGAGAGCTGTAAAGAAAGACCCTAAAACAACTGTTAGTGAGATCAGCAACAACCTCCAGATGGCAGGCGTGAAGGTATCACTATCTACTGTTCGCAGAAGACTTCATGAACAAAAGTACAAGGGCTACACCAGAAGATGCAAACCACTCATTAGCAAGAAGAATAGGAAGGCCAGGCTGGAATTTGCCAAAAAGTACAGAGATGAACCTCAAAAATTCTGGGACAAAGTTTTATGGACTGATGAGACAAAGATTAACTTTTACCAAAGTGATGGAAAGGCTAAAGTTTGGAGAAAGAAAGGAACTGCTCATGATCCCAAACACACAAGCTCATCTGTGAAACACGGTGGAGGTAATGTCATGGCTTGGGCTTGCATGGCTTCTTCTGGGACGGGCTCATTAATCTTCATTGAGGATGTAACACATGATGGCAGCAGCAAAATGAACTCGGAAGTCTACAGAAACATTTTGTCTGCCAATTTAAGGAAAGATGCAACCAAACTGATTGGCAGAGCCTTCATCATGCAGCAAGATAACGACCCAAAACACACTGCCAAAACAACAAAGGAGTTCATCAGGGGCAAGAAATGGAAGGTATTAGACTGGCCAAGTCAATCTCCAGACTTAAACCCTATAGAGCATGCATTTTACCTGCTTAAGAGGAGACTGAAGGGAGGAACCCCACAAAACAAACAACAACTGAAAGAGGCTGCAGTGAAAGCCTGGGAAAGCATCAAAAAGGAAGAATGCAAAAGTTTGGTGACGTCAATGGGTCACAGACTTGCTGCAGTTATTGAAAGCAAAGGATTTGCAACTAAATATTAAGTCTTATTCACTTAAATATGTTTTAAGTATATCTGTTCCAATACTTTTGATCACATGACAAATGGGTGGATTCAAACAAAATGTGATATTTTCTTAGTTGTGCATCAGATCCTGATGTAAATACCTGGAAATAAAAGCTGAAACGTTGATCTCTGGTCTCACGTTCATTATTTGATGTCAAGCCCAAATGTTTTCAGTCTACAGCAAAAATAAAGGAATTCGCCTTACTGTTCCAATACTTTTGGAGGGCACTGTATATTGAATACCTGAAGGAAAGGAAAGGCCAGTTTGATGTGATATTCAGAATGGTTGGAAGTACACACAGACGTCATCCAGATCCAGACCCACACCTCTCTCTTTCTCCCTATGTCCTTCTCTCAATCTGTCTCTCTTTCTCACACATTCACTCACACATAAACATGTTGAGCATGTATGGTGAAGTTCCTGCATTTCCTTCTCTCTCTCTCTCTCTCTCTCTCTGTCTCTCACACATTCATTCACACACAAACACATAGACTATCTACGGTGCAGTCCCTGTCTTAGCATTTGTTTTTCTCAGCAGTTGTTTACATGTCAAACTCCAGGCTCCAGTTCATTAGAAATCAAAGCTGCTAAACTCAGGATCAAAAGACGGCACTGTAAACTTGATTAGGGAGGGCTGGTGACACAGAGCCAGACAGAGAGAGGGTGTGTTGATAGCAGACAGACAGGCAGGAATGATCTCAGTCTGGCTGGGAGCACTGGCCTTCCACTTTCAACGAGCCCTTGGAGTTCCACTGAAACATATTTGGGAGTCAGGCCATTGTGTGTACTTTCCATGGTCAGTCACCACTGCTTTAGCACTGGAAGAGAAGCCATTACAAGGTACATGTGGTTGTTCTGTTAATGTCAGCACTAACAAATCGGCATCTTGTGTGGGCTACATGTATGGGAGGGGAAAGGGCAGAGACATTACATGTAATATAATTCATCACAACCACCCGGCCTTCAGTGATGTTTCTGATATCTTTCAATGTTTTCCCTTGTCCCTCAATCCGTCTTGGCTTGTTTTTTGTACACACACACACACACACACTCACACCCACCCCCCACCACACACACACTATCTTCGTCTCCTGCTGTCTCCCCATTTCCTCTCTCCACTTGCCCCCCCCCTTTCCTGGTGCCCCTTTCTGTACCCCCCACCTCCTCTCTCTCACCACTCGGTGTATTTCCTTTCCATGTTTCTCTGTCTCCTCTCCCTCCTCTGCTACCCCCCCCCCCCCCCCACCCCTCCCGTTTCTCTCCTGCCATCTTGCAGGCTAGTGGAGCCAGACTCTGCAGGCGTTCAGGGAGGCAGCAGACCTCGCGGGCAGCGGGTGACACAGATTTCCGGGGGAAGGGGGATTAATCTCAAAATCACTAGAAAGGCACTAGGGGAAGCCGCAGATCCAGGAATTTAAAATCTCTTTGTCTGCAAGAGAAGGAAATAATGGACTCTGTATGTTTCTCATTCAACTGAAAATTATAATAGTATGCTTGGTGCCTTTTTTTCCCCTGTATTCGGTATTTAGTCAGTCCTCTGTAAGCTGTGTGGAGCATAGGCGCAGGCGCACACGCACACACACACACGCACACACACACAACCTCTCTGTGATCCCCTTGACTGAAGGCACACAGGAAGTGCAGCCGTGGCCCAATTATAGCGTGACACCTCGCCCTGCCGTTTCCATGGTAACGCTATCCCCCTGTCCCCTGGAGCGAGCCACGGAGGAATAAGGTCTTATCATATCCACCATCGTCACGGCAACCTCCAACCCCCCGGCCTATATGAGTCCGGTGGTGTTTGTGTTCATACTATAGGCTGCTCTGTGTGAATAAGAGAACATGTATGTGTCTCTGCATATACTTGCTGTGAATGAGTGGGACATCTCAAGCATATGAATGAAAGAATATAATGTGTGTGAGCATATTCGGTTGACTGCATTCATTCCAAGACCGGATGTAACCTACCAAACCCATGCGGACATACATGTATGTACACATGCGCACACACACACACACACATGCACACTTCTGAAAGTGGAAAGATTGTTCAACCCCCATTAAAAAACACCCCACAAAATACTCCAGCTATTTATTTTCTTTTAATAAGAAGGCAAACAGATGCAGTATGTAAGAAATGTACATTGTATGTGTTCTCATTCAGACATTATTGAGATGAATATAAAATTATTATCATTATTCACATGACGACACACTAGAAGCAACAACTTGTCTGAAAATCCCAAAAGGCTTTACACAATAGCACCCAGAATGGAATACAGACTTGAACTGAATAGTTTTCAGGACATAAACAGCAGGCTACCATATCCTTTTGTTAGATCAAAAGATCACAAATGCTGTATTGTACATTGCCATACCCTTTGTTCTTCGTGGAGTACTTTGATTGTCAGAAGTGTTGTATTACATGCTGTTGAGGTGGTCCATGTCTCCAGTGGGCCTACGCAGGACGCCTGTGGTGCAGTCTGAACCTCTTGCCTCCAGCCCTGTGACTGGCTTCCTCTTGAGCTCCTCACACTTCCTGTATTTACAGATCTGGTGGCCGGTCTTGCGGTTGCGACAGCTGTTACACTGTTCACAGTTTGTCCTGCGTCTACATGGCACGCACTCGCCGCAACGTTTCCTTTTCCTCCTTCCGGCTCCGCCCCCGGGGGACGAGCTCTCGCCCTGTGACCCGTCCATGCCCTCTCGTCCCCTGGACACGCCCCGTGCGGCTACACCGCCACCTCCCCCCATCAGGAACCCCGCCCCCGCTGTCAGAGGAAGGAGACCGGGGTTAAGGGGGAACCAGGCCCCGAGCAGGGGAAGGAAGTCAGTCACGCAGCCCACAGAGTCCTCCTCAGTCCCGGACCCGCCTTCCCCGTCCACGGCTGCCTCCCTGGCCCCCAGCCCCAGATGACTCTGCTCCGTGGTGGGGGTCAGCGTCAACATGCCCGCCCGCATCAGCAGCTCTGCGGCATGGGCCAGGTGAAGTCCACTGGGGGACTCCCAGAGATCTGTGCGGCAGGGGGCCCGGCGGGGTTTGGTGTGCCCAGGCTGGGTGACCATGTGCTGGGCTGCGGTGGGGTGGAGAAGGGCCCGGACATCCATGTCTCTGGAGGTGTGGTGGGTCAGTCTGGAGGTGCTACTGGAGATGTACTGGGAGAGAGTGTAGGGGTGAGTGCTCTGCTTCAGGCTCCTCCTGAGGGGCTCACTGAGGATCCTGCTGCTGCTCCTCTGCTGCTCTGGGGAAGATGGGCCAGTGAGGTCCAGGGCAGCGGACATGTTGCGTTTGTATCTGTGTGTATCTGTGTTTGTGTGAGCGGAGGAGGGAATTTAGACCAATCTGGGAGTGACAACGGTCTTGCTGTCAGCTCAGCCAATGACAAAGCTTTATTTTCCCATCCTCTGCTACCTTTGTAATTGTACCCTGTGGAGCTGAACGCTGAGATGGACGGACCGAAGGGTAACACAGATGGACAGACAGAAAATGAAAAGACAAAGGATGAGTGAGAAAAGACAGTGAAAATATTCTCAGAGAACCATAACAATTTAGTGTGAAATAAACCACATTGAAACAGCCTCCTCTAAACTGGAAATTGTCACCTTCATGTAAAATAATTCCAAAATGTACTAATAAAATCTATAGTCTGATTTCATTTAGTTTTGCACATGAGGCTCTATGACTGATGTGGAAGTGTCGTTGTCTCTTTAAGAACTCCATGGGATTTTATCAATGCAATCAATAACCATGCAACAACAATATGCAAACATATGCGCATATGCGCAGGTCAAATTTGAAGCGCGCTTTTCAAATACATTTTGACGACTGATGTTGTGTCTTCAAGGCATACTGCCAAAACTACAAATGCAAAAACCATCGCGAAAAAACATGTACTGTGAAATCCTACCTTTTGTCTGGACTCGGTGACGCGCAGCGATGCGGTCCGTGACAAAAAAAGACGTTCTATTCTCTTTCACTATATGTTCACTATTCTTTAAAATAACACATCAACAAGTATATAGGGGACCTTCAAATACTAATGTCTCAAAATAGCCTGTAAATATTCCCCACAGCATAGACTAATAATCTTCCAAGCATACCGAGATTCTCACACCTACGAACGCGATGACGAACTGGCCAAAGACCCTCTGTCCGAGTGGTCTCTGCGGTGCTGCGTGCCGCGCGTAACAGTAATTAGGAAACGGACAAAAACATATGGACCGATCGAAAGTCCTTCGACCAGCCTCGACTCGCATCGAAGAAAACAGAACCGTTATGTATTTGACCGATTTTGTCGTACGGTATAGGCTATGAACCTCCCAAATGTCCCGATTCCATTCCACCTCTCCGTCCCCGCTGTTTCCCGAGAGAGGAACATGCAAACACACCTCACCGAATTTGGGGGCGTCACTTAAAATACGAAGTGGACTTTCTGTTGTGAATGTACACCAATTGCCCATCCATCATCCAATAATATTTTTCGGACAATGTTGGATAGCCTTTAGTAGAGCAGATGCCATAGGCAAGAAAACGGAGCACAGTCTATCAGGTATAGTGCTGCCAAGTGTTGCCGTATAGCAACGTTCCGCATTATTAAAAAGAAAAATGTAAATAAATAGCAGACTAAATATGACTACATCCAAAATATTGGCTCTTATCCTGGACACAATCAAACCAAACAATACATAAAAGAGTATGTGAGATTAAGAGGACTTCGTCTGAGAGTCAGTCTGGTCTGATTATGTTGGGTTGGTTGGTGTTTATGGGATGTCAGGAGAGACTCTGAGCACAAAGTTGTGTCATTTTGAAGATAACCTACTGCACCACCACGTCTGTCTGGTCATTGCTCCACAGGGCAGTGTATTCCACTCCACCTCTTGTGAGACTCCTGCCTGTTTGGCACGCAGCCAGATTAGCTGTGCGTGCGTGTGAGAGGACCATTGGTGTGGTCCACAGCACAGAGGGAGCTGTCCTTATATTTTTCAGTAAGGTGTGGAGCGTTACTGGCACTCCGTGGCTGGCTTCGGTACTGCAAAGGGAACAATTCCCTGGACCTAATTTCACGAAGATTCGTGCAATTCTGGGTATTAAAAACATGGAATTGGTGTCGGAGCAAATGCTTTAACTCCTCCTATAGTGAACACTGAAGAAGGAGGTGGGCTGGACCCATGCACTGTCACCACAAAATAACCACAACACAGGTCATTCAGACCATAACATTTACGTAAGACAACATTTATACATCACCGTCAATGGCCATATTCAGTGGAAAGTTCCACTGAGATGGGCAATCAAAATATATATTTTATGTGTTACTTTTACATGACAACAGACAATATGGCGTAAAGCAGAAACATTAATGATGTCTTTTCACAGAGTAAATCTATTCTATTGCACTTCCAGATATCTCTTATCAGTTTGCACGTTGCTCTTTAAAGTTTGAAAGAAGCACCCCTAAAACATTTAGCCGTTCTTAGTGCAGAAGGTCACACAGTGTAACATAGGTCACAGAGTGTAACGGTACGGTTAGACAGTCTGTTGATTGGTGTGAACTCTGGGCTGTAATCAAGGCTGTCATAGCACCTTCATGTTCTTCTCAGGAGACATTCTGAACTGAGAATGACTCAGATCTCTGTTTATCACAGATCACAAATCTCCAGAAAATTCAGGTTGGGGTCAAATACATTTCAATCTAAACCATACATAATATTCTTTCTTTAGCGCAAGGCACAAATGTTGCCTTTATTCAAATAATCTTTACCATGAGTGCAGCTTTCTGAGTAAAGCTAGTTAGGCTATATTTTCAGTACTCCAAATACCCTAAACAAACAGAAATAGAAATGCATCTCGACCCAACTGAAAACGTCAGTTTGTTGTTATGGTTATTGCTGTTATGGGTATTTTGACAGTGGTCTTGACATGGATTCATTTAGTTGAATGTTATTAAATCGGGTGTTGAATCATGGGTATACATCGGATGGCCAGACAGGTGACGTGCTGGCAGACAGAGAAAGGTTCTCCTGGTTGGTCTGTCGGGTTAGGCATCCCTTTTCTTGATGATGAGAGGACCCACGTTGTCGCCTGTCTCGTCGTTATGATTGGAGTGGGCGCCATCACAGTAGGGAAACTAGGGATGCAGAGGAGGCAAAAAAACATCTGAAAAACACAACGTGTCTGTCATTTGTGTATGTTGATCTCTTTGGTCTATGGTGCGAGATTTCGGTTCTACTGTCTTTAACTTCTGCTTGACAAATATGTTGGCCTTATCCTGGTATGCATTGGTGTAAGAACCGGGGGGGACGTGTTGCTCTCAATATTGGAAAATGCTCCATGTGTCCCACCCAAAAATTAGCCTATACTGCAGGGACAAAAACTGTACATTTACAACTTTTATTTTGAAAGCACGACAAAGAAGATATCAGGTCAATATGTCCCCCCCAATGTCAAAGTCAATCCTACGCCCTTGATGGTGTAAAACCCCTCTTTGTTTGAAGCTTATGGGGACCTCAAGCCTTGTAACACAGTACACAACCAACATTATACAGGCAATCCCACACCATTACAATTGCATTTTTAACACTGTATATTATATAATCAATACATAATATATATCAGCAAAATGCACAAAGGCACAAACAACAGTGAGTAAAAAAAAAAAAGAATGATTATATTAAGAATAATGCCTGCCTCACTTTTTTGGACTTCCAGCATCGACAGTAGACAGCCTTGTTTCCTATGTCCTCCATGTCGAAGCTGTCCACCACCTTGGGCCGGTCCTTACTGATGCAGGCGTTCACCCGGCCCTTCTTGCAGCTGCGCCTGCTCATGTACCTGCTCACTAGGTAGCCTCCCAGGGCTGCTGCCACCGCCACAGGCATCAGGATAGTCAGCTGGTCTGGCCACATAGATGAGGAAACACCATGCGATCACATCAAATGGTACACATGGCACATGCACATATGCCATAGACAGTGAGCAACAAAGGAATTACTGAATAGAATTCCATTGACACAAGATATGACTAACCCTGACCTTCATATTTTGCCTACATTAGCAGGGAAGACTACAGGCCTGTTTCAACCTGACTTTGCCTCAAAAGACACACTTGGCCCTTAGTCCAGATGAAAGACATGGTCAGACATTTGTAATATAGATCACGTGTGAAAGACTAATCTCTCCTCTTAATCCAAGAAGATATGGCCAATGATTCAGAATAGCAGATGGCTTACCAGAGTTTCACACAAATAAAGTAGTAGTTTATCATCCACAGGTATCCAAATTAGCCTGTGAGAATTCAAAAGTGCCTGCAGTAGGATACTGAGCCGGGAAGCAGGAACTTCCTGCAGACCCGAGTCTGACCCCAGTGAAACCCCAACAACTGCAGGTCTGCGCATCAGCCTGGATCACAACGCTGCAACGCAGTTTTGAATGACGAAACCCCAACAAGAACATCTAGTTTGCTATTTTGACTCAATCATAGTCTATAGTCTACATCCTCAGACAAATGCTTTTTAGGTGTGATTTATTGTCTGGCACAATTTACCGATTGAGGCAAAATAGGTTACATAATAACTACGTCTTAACAAATATCTTGGAGGGTAGATAAAAGTAGGAATGAACAACTTTTCCAAGTGGAGCGTTGGCACAGCTACTGTGAGCAAATACCAATTTACGCGCGACCACAAGCGGTGCCAAATGCAATCACATGGTACGTTCCTAAGATGTGAAAACAATCGGGCTTGTCAAGGACTTTCTGCGGAGTAAATAGAGTAGGCTATAGACTATATCGGCTTAGCCTCAAGTATGACCAGCTAAGCCACCCGACACGGGAGTCGCCAGTCCCTACACCTGCATTTGATGGCTAGTTTGTCTCATAGAGAAAACAGAAATGTTTTTAATCAAACATCTTTTTCAAACGTGCAGTCGACCATCTTCGTAAAATTGTTTATAAGCACTGTAAGTGATTAACAATTTTGTCTTCCAATGATAATATAATTGAAATAAACAGCCTTCAACAGTCTTGAACCAGACTATACAGTGCAGGTTAATTAAATGGTGATAGTGGTTAGTGTTAATTATTTACTGCGGGAGTCGGACAAAGTAGGGTACTGCTGCTCTGGGAATCGGGTATCCTAAAGCCTAATTAATTTCCACCTACCTTTAGATATCCGGAATTCAGGACAGAATGCAGGCATTTGCAACATAGGCAGTGATATTAAAGTTGGACTTGTCATCTTGACCTGGTTAGGTGTTTTGGGTTTCTAATAGCCTATCTCTCTAATAAGGTCAACTGGTTACACTTCTATTCTGTGCCTTCTGTCAACTGACAACCTGAGCAAGCCCGAAGTAGGCGACGTCACGGATAAGTTAACCAATAGGACTCAGCACTACGTAGTCGGTACTTTTCTGATGAAAACTAATGCTCTAACTTATGCTCAGTCTGGTGAGAATTGGTCAAGATCAAATAAATAATAAGATAATGAAAAAAACTTCTGTAAGTCAGTTGCGTTTAATATATATATTTTTTAAAGCACCGTTCTTTACTTTTCGCTGCAGTTTTGCATTGCAATTGTGTCCTTGGGCGGTGTAGGCTAATGTGCTGCAATGTCGTCTTTGATGTTTTAACCCTTTAAGGCCAAACCATTTATTTTACATCGGCTGAACAATAAAGTTGTAAGCCTATTGTATTAAACGTAATCAAACTCACTTTATGAACTAATGAGTTTTTCACACAACTTGGATATCAGATACATATTATAATGTCATAAAATAGTTTAAAGCCTTACAATCTATATCTTATCGTTAGCTGAGGTCACAGATACAAAATAGCACATGTAGAGCGAGAGGTTCAATCGCGCCAGGCATAACAACTATCAAATCTAGTGAGTTTTTATCTACCCATTTTTGAGTATATGCACTATAGTTTTTTTTTCTGTCACTTTTTCTTTTTTACACACAAATTCAAAATTGTTCTTTTTAGAGCAGGGGCCTCCAGCTCTGTTCCTGGCGAGCTACCTGCCAGTTGGTTGTTGCTTGAACCAGTTATTTGACCTGATTCAACACTACGTTACCCTGATCAGCCAGCTAATTATTTGAATCAGGGGTGCTAGATTAGTGTTGGAGTCAATGCACCAACCTCTCAAATTAAAAACCTATTGAGGTATCAATAGGTATTTGAATAGGTTCAACCCTGAAATAATTCTGTTTTATTTTGCCCGGTTTCAATATTTCTTTATAAAAATAATTTGTATTTCTGATCTTAAAGACATTCTGCAACTATTTGTTAAGGTGTACTGTGCTTAAGCTACTAGCAAAATCAAGGAATGTGTGCACATTTCAACATCATAGCATACAAAAAACTCTATAAAACCATTCCTCAACTTGCTGTCAAGGCTTTCTGAAAATGTAGCCGTCTTGAAAGATGGACAATACAATGTCCAAGATCATGGAACACAATCGTTTGGACCCTCCCAAGAACCAAGTGTTACAGGCTGGGGAAATCAACTATGGACGCTGGGGTCATGGTTTTTATTACACAGTTTAATCAACACACAAAGCTCAACGAGCCTCTCGGGTAATTCAATATACAGAGTTTGTGTGAGGAGCATGTGTCCCTCGCACCCAGAGCCCAAGCCAGTCCCACAGCCTTGCAGATGTTAGCCTCTAATTCAACAATAGCAAAAAAATAAAATAAAAAAATAAAGAACACCAAAAAAATAAAACCTAGAGTTATAGGGAAAACATAATGAAACACGGGTTAAACTAAGAATGTTTACTTAAATACCTGGTCCAGAAACTCCCGTTTGTAACAAAGGTGGTGTTGGTGGTGAAAAAAAGGGCGTTAAGTTTGTGTGTGCGTGCGAGAGGTGAGGCTCTCACACCAGAGAGTAATGTGGTGACAATAGAGGGGATGAGAGGATCACTTCATGTCCTTTCATTGAATCTGAGAGCAGACCAAAAGGCCATACCATTTATTTATATTTTTTTAATGCATCTTTCATTTAGAACCTGCTATGATTTTAAAATAATTCCTCGTACAAAACTGCCCTCGACACAATGTGAGGTGGCCTTCCTGAAATCACCTGAACACCTCCAAAAACCAAACAGAGACAGGGATGAGGGGGTGGTGAGAGTACAAACCCCTCTGTCAGGTCCCCATGCCCACCCACCCGGCACCACCCCAAACCCATTTCCCACCCTCCCTCCCAGACAAAAGAACAAGACGGTCCCCTAGTCTAACAAATGATAAGGAATGCTTTTAGAGTCATAAACACTTGGAGTGAGTGAGTGAGTGAGGATGCAGGTAGGCGGGCCCGTGTGAGGAGGGGGAGGAGCCTACCACCCTACAAAGTGATCGAGAGTGGGCGAAGGAGGAGAGTGGATGGGAGGAGGAAGAGGAGAGAGGGCTATGTTTGCAGTTTGAGAATATGTACACCATGGCAGCCTGGTTCAGGGGAGGAGGAAGGGAGAAAGTAGGGAATTTAATAGGTGCTCTGGTAAAGGGGAGGGGTGGCTCAAAGTAAGCACTCCAATGGAAACCAACAAAGATCTTTCGTTTTCGTTGTTATTTTTCTTTTCTTCCGAAGCTTCCCCTAACCTTACATGTCGAGGTGGTTTGCGATGACTCTACCCCAACACTACATTGCATACTTTTGTGTCCATTCTCGAGCTATTCTGTTGTACCTGGAAGTAAAGAGAAGAGGGAGTCAGTCTTTTTGCTCATTAATAGAGGACATTTGATCACCAAGTCAAAGTTTCTAATGACAAAATCTAGTGTTACCGACAAGGGTTCGAATACACCTGCAAACACTTAAATGTACAACTGATTTACGCTCTTTTGTGTAACAGAGCTGTGACACCTAAGCTCACGCTCATAAGGTAGATCAAACAAACCATAGGTGTCTCAAACAGTTCCCCATCCAGTAATGTATTACAGACATACTACCCACAACTGTCTACTGTCAAAGGGCTGGATGGACCCATGGATGTGAGGTGCTCAGTCCAGCCACTCAGATACTCACTTTTCCCTGTCCGTCTTGTAAATGCGGGCGATCTCAGGTACTAAGGGGTCATCCGGGTTTGGGTCGCACAGCAGAGAGCAGATAGACAGGAGAACTGAGAAAGAGGACCAAGTCTAGTTTTACTAAGGGGGAACCTTCACTCAGAACCACATACAACAAGCTACTTTTAGTACTGGTTCTGAACCGAGGAACAGATTAACCATAGACTATGTAAAGACATATACGATAACTTCTATAAAATATGGTTAGACTCTTTGGTCTGCCAATTTGAGTGAAGAAGCACGATATACATGCACACCAGAGGAAGCACCAGACTTTTTTATTCTAGGAGGGGTGTTCCCCCTTATCGTTGTGTGCCTTCCGTAACTCCCCTTTATGACAGAGGCAGGAGGGAACAGGAGGCTGGGCAACAGTCCAATGCATATAAAAAGGTGCAAGCACAGACAGAGCCAAGGCGAGTGACTAGCTGGAATGAAACACAGATCCATACTTCAGTGCTTTCATAGCCTCTTCCTACCACACATCGTGAATCACTGATTTAAAGCAGTGTGTGGAGATATACCATGGCCTCAACTGCCTTAGTGGTTGGTGTAAATGAGATTGCTACCCAATCTCCGTCATTTTGCATGTTATACGTCAAGGCGCGAGTAGACAATCAAAAGGTGTGATCTACAGCTGTGCGTACCTTTGGAGATGGTGAGAGCAGGAGACCACTGTGATCGCAGGATGTCGAGGCAGATGCTGCCGTTGCTGTTGATATTTGGGTGGTAGATTCTTGTGGTAAACGCGACCTGGCAAGAGAGCGTGAAGGTGGGGGAGAAAGAGAAACAGAGAGAGGGGGGGGGGGGGGGTGAGAACATTTAACAAAATCAGGAGGGGAAAATTTGGGTCAAATATGGTTGCGTACACAAAAATCATCCTCATTCAATAGTGACAGTGTGCATAAAAAAATTGAAATCTGACAATGTTGCACCATCAACAGAGAGACACATCGGATTGATGAATACACAGCATGTTTTTTCTGTTTTTGAGCATACATGCAGCACATGCACCTGCGTAAGCACATGCAGTCTCACCTTTGGCGGTTTGAAGGGGTAGTCTGTGGGAAAGTGAATGGTCAGGAAAAATACCCCACCCTGGTAAGGACTGTCATTCTGCAAGGAAAAGAAAAACGTATTAACATAAAATAACTTTATGTTAAAGAAAACTCTACTCTGGGCTGTCTGAGAGATGGCACTGTTATTCTGAAGCTGTCAAACTTACCGGCCCCATTATTGTGGCTTGCCAGTGAAACACTGAGAAAAAGAGAAAGAAAGAGAGTCAGACATGCTACAGGAAGAGTGGGTGTGTAACCTGCACTTGTACATCTTAATTGGCCATGTCAGAAGCATTTAGACCTATCTATTATAAAAACAGATATACCTCGACAGGTATATCAGTGGTAGTCAGAGCAACTAAGCAAATGGGCATTGAATTTAAGCAAATAATACAGACATCATTACAAAAATGACAATGGCCTTTTCCTATTATCCTGTTTAAGACATGGATCAGAGAGAGGTTCCTCCCAATAACAGAATCTCAGATCCATATTTTGAGGTTAAAGACTGTAACGATGAGCCCACAGTCCTTTGGCCTGCTGTGTCTCTGTCACAAGATGTCATCCATTAAAGTCACCTGGCAACTTAGTTCCTGCTACATATTGGACATCATCTCTTATTTGGTAACAACAATCCATAATCAATTAATCATTGCAATGATGACTTTGTTTCCTCCCACTGATTGGTGGAGTGTCAATGTGGTGTCACTAACAAGTTAAGTCAATAACCCCATTGCTTTGATATTGCAAGCTAAAAAACCCCCACTGTGGTCAGGTACTAAGAAATACTTGTTGGATTGAAAATTACAGTGCACTTGGTCTTGTAGGTGAGGTAACAGAGGTGAGGCAATTAGTGGTAAAACAAGAACTTTTTTGTTCTGATTAACTATGATGACTATGTATCATTAGATTAGAAAAGGACTGATTCTTTAGAATCTTCTGAGAGCTTTAGACAGACGTAGTCTAATATCTCATAAAATCTACTTCCATTGAGTCACAAAATAGAATGTACTAAATTCACAGTAACTCATCTTTATGTCTTCTCTGCCTGAAGGTTATAAGCATAACCTGAGCTCTATTAATGGTTTATTATGGTTACTAACTAACCAGTGGCGCTAGTGGCTATGATTAACAAACTTACTGTCATCCCCTACTGGGCCTGCGGAGCACTGAGCTGGAGGGTCCCTCGCCAAGTCATTCAACTCCTGGAGGGACAGAAAAGACAACATTCGTTTCTGGTAATAACTAATTATTACAGAAGTGTGCAATGATTGGGAAGAAACAGAGTTCATAAACAATGACTGGCACCAAACAACAAATTATAGGCAGTAGGCACCCACATCGTAGGTACATGACTTTGTCATGTAAATAAGTTACAGGACCACTGTTGCTGCACTGAAACTCATACGTGAACATGAACTTGCAGGTCAGAATTTACTTTTACATACAGTAGGCAAGCATTTAACCACCTATGATTATCACAACCAAATTTTCATGGAATTATCCAAATATTATTCTCCCAAAATCAAATCTCGGATAGTTTAGGTGGAAGTATTGGGCCTAAATTAAACAAGCGCTATTTGGTTGTTAAAGCATGTGTTTGGTGGTTGCTTACAAAGTTCCAGTGATGGTTTGACATTTCTAGCCAGATACTACCTAATGTAAAATTTGGAAAGTCATACAACTTGAATAAGCGAGTTAGCTAGCTACAGTAGTTCTACAGTAACTGTTTGTAATTGTAGCTAGCTAGTGTTTTTTACTATAGCTAACTGCCAACCTAGTCTAAACCTGTCAGTGACATCGTTGCATAACTGTTTGAACTGGATAGATAGCTAGCTCTAGCTGGCAATACAAAAACGCTCTCGGGGTCCCAGTTTTTAAACTAATCCGTCAAAACAGGGATGGGTATAAGGCTAGCATAGCCAGCTCCATATCTTGTCATTCGAATACCGATATTCGCTGGCTTCGGCGCATCGGGATTGAGAACCTTTAGCTTGCTGGCTAGCAACGTCATTGCCATTTGTCGCTAGAGCTTGTTAGCTGGCGCGAGGCCCTTTCGATACATAACGAGGGTTAGCTGGGATTGTGCATTTCCTTCGATTGATAGCTTGTTTTTTTGTTGTTGCAGAACGCACTTATTCACGTTAACACTTAAAATGTGGCTGGCTTGTTGGGTAGGCAGTTAGCTACTGCAGGGGCCCTGTATGGTTAGCGGCTGACCGAAGGCGCATTGCTTCACGGCACTGGCATACACTTCACTGGCTAGTACAAGCTAGTAATGTGGCGCTAGCTGCCTGGAATGGATATAAATAACGGCTTGGTTACCATATTGCTAGAAACAATCTGGATATTTAATTCACGACATCTTCAACATTGTCCATGAAACGTATCTATCTAATTATTACAAAAATAAAAAGGACTAGCTTGTTTACTCAAACCGCGAAACTGTGGGCCTCGTCGCTGACTTCCTTCTCTTACCTTGTGAATTCTTTTCAGAGCCATTGTTGTGCTAGTAGCGCTGCTGTCACCGAAAACGTGTTATATTCGATTGAAATTTCAGTTGATGGCTATATCCGAGGGGCAATACTTCGCACTATATATCAACCAACACCTTTATTCAATATGGATATTACTGATCACTCTAAGAAAAGGTTGCCGATCGAATTTTAAGGCGAAACTGAAAGATACAAGGGGGTAGAACCGCGGTCCTTCCTCCTGCTGCAGCGGCTACCAAACCACTCATTCAGCACTGATCGTAGAAACCCTTCCGCCAACATGCGCATCCATCACAGATTTTCAGTCCCATGGATTGCGCTGCGAGAACATAGCAGTGCAATTGACGTCATTCCGGCTCTGGAAAGGAGACGGGGTGTGAGTGTTTTACATTGATTGTTTGAACCAAAATGGCTTTCAAGTATATATTTGGCATTGATGTGAGTTTAAGAAAGGTATTAGAAAATGGTTTACACAACCATATTTTACAATTGTAGTATAAGATATATGTGGGCTTTTATTTCTAACAGTTAATTTGAGCATTTTGAAATTACGCTGATAAAATATTATAGGACATTAGGAAACATATTGTGAAGTTTATTACACGCGGAGTGATTTGAGAATAATACATGGTCCAATCGCTAGTATGCAGCCAGCACTTCCAGGAAGTGTCCGCTCATGTCACATTAAACAATTTAACGTCAACAAAAGTGCATACAATATTGTAGGGCATACATGTTAAAGTATATGCTGATTCACACCTTCATATAGGCCTACATGAACAAATATTTGCCATACTGTATTTGAGCTATTTTATACTTAGTTATTCGACATGTGAAATGGCAAAAATGGAAGCTTTAGAGCCGTACTATCCTATTGTATACCCTACTACTGTCCAAGACTATACGCGAAATGATTTATGTCACACACACACACGCATGCACACGCACACACATACACACACACACACACACACACACACACACACACACACACACACACACACACACACACACACAGAAACAAAATAAGGGGTTGGTGTGAAGGGAAAGCCCCATATAGCGTCCACATGATGGCGGTATGAGGCAGTCCCTGCTTTTTGTGCGTGGGAGTTCCTCCTTTCGCCATTCCGGGGTGTTGTCGCACAGTGCACGGAGGGTGTCCTGAAGTGAAGAGAAAGCCTGAGCTTTTCTCGCTCTCCCACTCCCAAGGGCATCTCCCCAAGTGTTTTCTCTCCAAACTCTCAACAGTCTTTATCCCATCCCAACACGGAATTCAACATGATACAGAAGGCAGGTATAGCAAGTCCTTCGGTTACCGCAGCAAGCTTCCCTCGTCTGAGACAGCACGGAGACACCGAGTGATGCCATTGCAGCAAACGCACCCCACAACCGAGCAAATTCTACGACTACCCGAGGACCCCAAACCACTTGCTTGGCCC
This sequence comes from Hypomesus transpacificus, assembly GCF_021917145.1. Classification (NCBI taxonomy): domain Eukaryota; kingdom Metazoa; phylum Chordata; class Actinopteri; order Osmeriformes; family Osmeridae; genus Hypomesus; species Hypomesus transpacificus. The sequence continues at coordinate 6,197,854 of NC_061060.1, forward strand.
CAGACAGAAGCACCCAAGGATGTCCGACAGCAGCCTGAGCTTGAACCCCGACGACCGGTTGATTAAATGTAGGCTATGCACGCACACGCACTATACAGTGATGACTGTCTGTGTGTATATATATGTTTTGGCCTCATAAACGCAGTAATATTGCTGTACATAGCCTACATGCCATCCATTTAACCCATATTTGAACCTGGTCGCAGCCACTTGCTCTTTTTAGCTTCAAAAAGGTGGGGGCTGTCGGGGAACAGCTGTACCAACAAATCCAGTTAAGTTTATTGACAGTCCAAACCTTTTGGAATGACAGTCTTCTGCCATTTTGTGCAATATTGTCAGATCGGTCTCCGAATAAATTATGAGAATGCACTTAGAGGAAATGCCCCCTTATAATGAGGCGCTGTGCGCTCTGAGCGACGGTGATGCTGCATGAGCTTGATTTACGCGCCCAGCGCCTGGTGGTGGGTACGTGTACTGTTACAGAATAGGTTATACCCAAGAGAGAGAGAGAGGGATAGAGAGAGGAATAGAGAGAGAGCGACAGAGAGAGAGAGAGAGAGAGAGAGAGAGAGAGCAAGAGAGAGAGAGAGAGAGAGAGAGAGAGAGAGAGAGAGAGAGAGAGAGAGAGAGAGAGAGAGAGAGAGAGAGAGAGAGAGAGATTAGCATCTCGTTCCAATGAAACATTTCTGGCAGTTGGACGATGACAGCGAAAGGCAGACTCAAAGGTAAAATTGTTATTCATTATAGCTTGCGTATTCAATTTTGAATCACACAGTGCGAACGCGTATGTCAGATGATGAGATTGTGTCATGAGTTAAAAGCCTAAGGATTCGTGATTGCAACGATGTGAAAAGAGAGATGCTTTGGGACTTGTCACTTCGCGACCCTGATTTTTTTTTTTTAATGAGATCCCTTATGTTGTCAAAATCGGAACGTTTTGACGTGGACTGCTTTCTACCCTACGTGCTTTATAGTGTGGCCTACATCGGCTGTGTCTACATTTGGACTCATGGTCAGACAATCGATTCATTTGGATGTTCCTGGGTGACAACGTCGGTTCTGTGAGAGACCCAAATTCGATCCATGGTTTCATCGCTTAAAATCATCCACGTTGTTGAGATGTTATTTTTTTCGTTGATAAAGGACCATGGCTTTGACGTGTTCTCTGATCTCTTGTACGTTTCGCCTAAAGAAATGATGTGCATTCGCGCGAATAGGCTATGCACGTAGGGTCTCTTCTCGCTATATATCGGCCTCCCTGGTTTGTCTGTTTCACTGACAGTCAAATGAGAGACAAAATGGAGTTTTGGAATGCTCAACTGCGGAACAGCATATTGTAGCCTATTGTTTTTGTTAAGGGCGCATGGAGGCTATTATGATATTATTGCATGATTGGACTATGGAATATTTAAACACATGTATGAGAGCGGCTTTTACGCGTGGGCTGCAGACAAGTTGAAGGATGTCCAGTATAGCACATCACACCGTATTCGCGCAGATTGTCATATTTAACAGGGTCACAACAACCGTGGCCATGCACGCATCCAGTAACAAAACAACAATGCTTCTGTTAACTCAGGATATCTGCTGTAACAAGAGAAAAGAGACTGATTGACTCGTGGGGTGGGCATGCCCGGGTTTTCCGTGCGCGCGTGTATCTGCGTGTGCGTTAACTTGTTTGATGTCCGTGCGCTATGCATGCGCGCGAACTTATGTTAGATAGTGAGTACGTGTGGCGTGTGGTTGCGCGTGCACGTGAGTTTGTGTGTTGGAACGCAGCTGGGTTAGTGTACTGTTCCAACAGTGGGACCAAGCTGTCAGTGATCCATAGGCCGACGTTCGTACACACTCCACTCATCGCAATGGACAAAATACATGCAGTGAAGGTGACGATTAAGGCCATCACATATACTTTTCTGGTTAAGGAAGATGGAATGGGGAAGAGACACATAGAAGTATGTTGACAGTTGGACGAACAGTTTAAAGCAGTAGGACTACATGGGCACTTATAAAGAAGACTGCAAGATAGTAGGATAGAAAAGGGATTTTGGAAGGAGAGCTCAGTAGCACAGATGAATGAGGGCACTGGACTGGGAGTGTGGGGGCGAGGTGAGAGAGAGAAGAAGAGGACATGACAGGAACAGGGAGGAGGTGAAGGGGATGAGGAGAGAGATGGAAAAGGTCACATGGTGACAGTCAGAATCTCCCCTGACCAATGGGATCACAGTATCCTTTAGTTGCAGTTTCATTGGTTGACAGTACAAGTGGGAGGAAATTATCAAATTGTTCTGAAATTAGGAAATAACCATTGTGCAAAGCCTAGGTTTCTCCCAAGGTGGATTGTCTTATATTTTGTCAGTGCTGAAGTTCAGTGGATTTAGTCCCTGTTAGTTCCATGATCAATATGTTGTTTTTTGACATTGAGGGAGAGGACTGATGTAGAGATGATTTGGTAAACCCAGCTCCTGTGATGAGTTACCATTTTACAGTCAAATTCAGTCTGGCACTTGACTAGCTAGATAGCACCTGGCCACCTTCAGTTCAGCCAGCTAATGTGTCCAGAGTTGGATGACCTGAGTTTGATAGCTGTTCTGCCCCACTGATTTTTTACCAAACTAAATCATCAGAGGGCTATTGGATGGCCCACTTTTGAAGGAAAACTGCTGCCTGCAGTATTTTATCCTCATCATGAGTCATGCAGTTTTGTATTTAGGTGATTGCCAGCTGATGGATGAAAGTGATATGACAAAAATATTCAGCAAGTCTCACGCACACATACCCAGTTTCTTTTTCCAACATGTACGAACACAGACACACACATACACACACAGACACACACAGACACATACAGACACACACAGACACACACAGACACACACAGAGCCCTCAGCGTGGCTTAGGGCTCCCTGGGCATGTCTTCTTCTAGTCAAACATGGTGTCCCCTAGGTTACCCAGGACGTTCTGTGAGTGTGTGTTCTGAGGTTGTGTGCCAGAAGGTGGAAGGGGGGGGGTACACGTAGTCGGAGGGTTACACCTTGACAGTCACCTCCCAGTCCTGTGGGTAGGGTAGCAGGGCGGTTTATTTTAAGAGTGGGTACTCGAGAGAGTGAGATAGAGAGAGAGAGAGAGAGAGAGAGAGAGAGAGAGAAAGAGGGAGGAAGGAGGGGAGAGGGAAAAAGAGAGAAGAGGAGAGGGATTGTCTAATGAGGACATGCTGTTAGGGGATGGGCCGTTGTTTCTCCTAGTGTGTGTGTAAGTGTGTGTGTAAGTGTGTATGTTGTATGCAAGTACCGTGTGTTTGTGTGAGTGCATGTACACAGATAGTCCTTCATGTGTGCAGCATGCATTAATTGCATAACTTCAAACAAGTCCCCCCTTCCACACACACACATTCATTTCCACCTTCAAAGACCCGTGGATCTGTTTTAGCTGATTTGGGTCAAAGAAAGGTACTGGCTTACACACACATACACACACACAAACGACGCATGTGCACCATCACACCCCCTTCACAGTCACACTTTACACAGTCACCCTTCCCTCCTTTCTCTCTCTCTCTCTCTCTCTCTCTCTCTCTCTCTCTCTCTCTCTCTCTCTCTCTCTCTCTCTCTCTCTCTCTCTCTCTCTCTCTCTTCTTGTTGCTTGCTCCCATTCTTTCCTCCCTCCCTCCCTTTCCTGCACCCCTTCATTTATTTATGTCAAGACAGGCGGTGGGGATGAGTATCTACTGAGATGTGTGTGATTGTGTTCTGGGGGGGGTTCTGTAGAGGGCAATACATTTACACACACAACAAACTTTGTGCATGCACTTACAGTGACATACACACACATCATCAGAATTAGTCAACAACTGGAGCTGAATACGCTCTCTCACTCTCTCTCTTTCTCTCTCTCTCTCTCTCTCTCTCTCTCTCTCTCTCTCTCTCTCTCTCTCTCTCTCTCTCTCGCTCTCTCTCTCTCTCTCTCTCTCTCTTCTCTCTCACACACACACAGATCCAGCAACAGTAAAGTCACATGGGAAAACCAAGAGACAAACTAACACACCGTTTGTCTCAGGAGAATGCTGTGCTGTCAGAAGTGTAACTGCAGCAGATGCTAGATTGGAAGGTTTGGACATTTTAGGACAAGGACAAATGGCAAGGACAAGGACAAGGACAAATGGACATTTTATGTTTCCAACTGTCATTAGACCAAGGCTATTATTCATTTCTAAATGCAATTTACCTCCTGAGTAGTTGGATGTTTTAAGCAGCATGATGTTTGCTCCTCTCCATTCTTTCTCCAATCTGCCCTACTTTTACGTTCCTCTCACTATTGCAGTTTGATATTTGGCGTGCTCACACACTACCGTCTACACACCCACAGCTTTTGGGTTCTTACATGCACACACATCTTAGGCACATACGCATACAAACAGTACATCCAGTATTGACACTCTGACATCCTCTCACACACACCCAAAGGTGTTACTCTTGTCTTCCGTAAGACAATGTTATGGTCAGGCTTTATGAATGTAGATAGTCATTTTTTAATGTTATGAATAGCAAACACTTTTCATCTGCTTCAGCTTGCTGAGCTATGGTCTCTGCAGTGACTGAACCCCATTAGAGCCCCCTATGGTCTCTGCAGTGACTGAACCCCATTAGAGCCCCCTATGGTCTCTGCAGTGACTGAACCCCAGCAGAGCCCCCTATGGTCTCTGCAGTGACTGAACCCCAGCAGAGCCCCCTATGGTCTCTGCAGTGACTGAACCCCAGCAGAGCCCCCTATGGTCTCTGCAGTGACTGAACCCCAGCAGAGCCCCCTTGTGACGGGTGTGATTGAGGGGTGAGGAGAGGGGGAGGGAGTGGGGGGGGCTGGCGGGTGTGATTGAGGGGTGAGGAGTGGGGGAGGGAGTAGGGGGGCTGGCGGGTGTTAGTCCCTGGTAATGGGCAAGGGTCTGGTGCTGGGTAAGGCGCAAATACAAGGTGAGGCTCAGGAGAGGCAAAAAGAATCGGACCATCATGGAAAAAGAGTGCAGCGCAGAAGAGAGAGAGAGATGAAAGAGAGAGAGGGAGAAAGAATGAGAGAGATAAAAGAGGGAGAGCAAGGCCTACTTTCCTGTTCCTGGGTGTGATCTAGGCCATTATCTGTGTTAGCACTGGTGGGGCTCCAGGAGACTGTGGATCCTGCAGAACAATACCTCAATGTGTGTGTTTGTGTGTGTGTGTGTGTGCTTGTGTGCGTGTGTGCATTCGTCATCTTTTATGCCTACATGCACCATTACATGATTGTGCCTCTTCCAGTTTGGATTCCATTGTGTGTATGTGTGTGTGTGTGTGTGTTTGTGTGCGAGTGTGTACTCACGTGCAGCTGTGTGCTCTTGCTGTATCATTCCCCTCGTCAGTCAGCCCCCACTCTCCAGTGGTGCCCTGGGGGCCTTCATTATGTAAGAGAAACACTGCTGCAGAACGGAGGCCGATAACTCAGCCTGCCTGAGCAACCATAACACACACATACACACAAGACAGACTTACTCACACTAACAGACAGACAGCAATGCTATGCAACATACATTTGACACAACGCACTGCTCTCCGTCTCTCCTCTGTTTATCTCGCTCACACACACACACATATGCAGACACACACTTACAAACACACACACACTCGTACACATGCACACATTTCACATATTCACATTTGCACACCCTATTACTGTGTCTAGGAGGTGTGACAGCAGTCCACTAACGATGAGAGCGGAGATGAATTTTGCTCTGTCGATGCTGTGATGATGTTGTTTACAGATGGAGGCTGGAATATGGGAAAGCATCCTGGTGTGATACAAAGAACATAGAGTGTAGCCCTGTGTCCCTGCGGTATGCTGTGTGTTTGATGGGAATTCAATCTCTCTCTCCCCCTTCACCCTCTCTCCTGCCACACTCCCCACCCACCCATCTCTCGATCTGTCTCTCTCTCCCTCCTTTTCTGTCTTCTTTTTTCCCGGCTCGCCTTCCTAACCCTCCTCTTTTCTTCCACCCTTACCGCCCACCCCCTATCTCTCGCTTCATTCCTTTTTTTCTGTCCTTTTTTCCCCCCTCCTCGCCCTCCCTCTGCCTTTCTCTCCCTCCCCCCCCAATCCTTCCAACCCTCCTTCCTTCCTTCTTTCCTGCCATTCCCCCCCCCCCCCCCCCCCCCCCCCCCCCAGCGGTGCCGTTCCCCCTGAGCCACCGGCTCAGCATGAAGGAGGTGTTCGATGGCGAGGGGAAGCCCCGGGTGGACCTGCTCAAGGCCCACCTGACCAAGGAGGGCCGTCTGGAGGAGGCGGTGGCTATGCGCATCATCAACGAGGGCGCCGCCATCCTGCGCCAGGAGAGGACCATGCTGGACATTGAGGCGCCCGTCACAGGTGAAGAGGAGGAGGAGGAAGGGGGCGGGGGGGGGGGGGTTGCAGTTAGAAGAGGGGGAGGCAGGACAGATCATGTGATGTGGGGGGAGGGGGGGAATGTTCAATATCGAGTTTGACCATCACCCCTGAGGGGGTGTTGGGAGGTGCAGAGGGGGACACACTGAAGGCAGGAACAAGATAGAGCATGGGGGGATGGGGAAGGACAGGAGGCTGGGAAAGGAGAGTGAAAGTGCCAGACTGGAGTGCAGAAAGGCTCATACAGTCTGTATCAATGAACAACTGATTGATCCATTTGGTTTACTGACCCCTCCTCACTCTGTCGTCCTGCTGTGGCAATACAAGCCAGGATGTCCTCAATGTTACTCACAACATGGGCTATGTCAATATTCACCAGTGTGATGCTCCATAAACTGAGATCAGAGGCAAAGAGAAGAGAGCAGTGGAGGAGGATGGGAGAAATGGATAGAAAAAAGGGACAGGAACTAATACGAAAAATGAGTATAAAGACTAAAAAAGACACACAAAGTGTTTGTGTGTGATGTTTAAATCAGCATGCAAATGTGAATGAGGTGATAACATTTCCACGTGGGCTCATATCCCACTTAGCGAGAGAGCGAGAACACAGCAGCTGGGCTTTCACAAGTACAGGGCCTCCGACGGCCAGACAACCAGGCCGGATGACAGCCACACACATCTGAGCTCTGGATCCATCTTTGTGGTGACGCTTGTTCAACTTTGGGGAAATGTTGCTCTAAAATGCTTTGATGTGTGTAATTATTCTACGATGTTGATCCCACATTGGCATTTTGTTAGTCTAACGTCTGTCTTACGTCGGTGTCATGCCAGTCCAACGTTGGTCTGACACTGGGCTGCATTGAGTTGGGATATCCCTGATGAGTTCAAACTGTACTAACATTGGCAAAGCGTTGTTCTAACGTTGCAAGGCGTTGCATTGCAGTTTGTGGCGACATCCACGGACAGTTCTTTGATTTGATGAAGCTGTTTGAGGTGGGCGGATCCCCTGCTACCACACGCTACCTATTCCTGGGGGACTATGTGGACCGGGGCTACTTCAGTATTGAGGTGAGTAGGCACACAAAACCCCCTCTAGTGCACTTTATAGGGTATACTACCTACACTAGAGCACACTACTATTATAATATTAAGTACACATTACAGGTGCTAGAGAACTCTACATGTATAGTATACTGTATAGAAGTGGTAGAGTGGAGTAGATACTCTGAATCCACTTCTCATGTAGATTTTAGTGGTACTTTGTAGACGTTAGTTTTTCCAGCGTTCTGTATTGAGCACATTTACTGAAAACGATGATTGCTATCTGTTCAACCAGTGCAGTTCTTATATTATATTGATTCATCTTGTTATTTTTCTTGTGCCACACAACAAGACCTGTTTGATCATTGATGGAACAGAGACGTGATAAACCTCTGTTTTTCTATGATAAGCATCAGAATGTTTTAAATTGTGTCCCTTACAATGGCACGATGACACAACAAATGACTTATCTGCTTTCACAGATGGGAGGCAATGTTTGCCTGCCTGTGACATCCTTTCCTTTGTCTCCCTCTCTCTCTCTACCGCTCTTCTGACATTCTCTCTTTTTCTTTGTCTTTCAGTGTGTGTTGTATCTGTGGTCATTGAAAATCCTTTACCCAAAGACGTTATTTCTTCTACGGGGAAACCATGAATGTAGACACCTGACAGAATATTTCACTTTCAAACAAGAATGTGAGTATCTATCCATTTACTTACATTCCCATCCCTTGTCTTCCTCACTGTTTTCACTCAGTTCCTTTCAATCACTTTATAGTTTTTTCCTTTTATTATGATTTCCTTTCTTTTTTCTTTGTGTCTTTTCTATCACTTTCTATCCCATTTCTCGTTCAATTTTTTCTCACCTTCCTTTCTCCACCCTTTTCATCGAACTACACTTTTGTTTCCACTTCTCTGTCATTCCTCTGTTCATCCTGCTCTCTCTCTCTCTCATCCCTCCTCCATGCTATTCCTTTGTTATCTGCCCTTTCTCTCCTCTTTGGTACTTCTTCCCTCTCTTTCGTACTCTACCCTTTCTTCTCTCACTCCTCACTCTCATTTTCTCCTGCCTATTCCTCCCTCTCTCTTCCCTTCATCTTCTCCTTTCTCCTTTGGTTCAAAATGACAGTGGCCTGTCATAGAGCAGGTGATTAGCAGGAAATTAATTTGGCTCTCACTGATTGGCCCAGGGACATAGACTACGGAATGTGATTGGCCATGGGACGAAGAGGCTAATTTCCCCTGATGCTTATGGCGAATAGTGGGCGCCCTCAATTACCATCTGCTCTGTGTGTATGTGTGTATGTGCATGCCTTTTCATGAGATTGTATCTTGTATCATGTGTTTGTCTTCATGCGTATGTTTGTATGCATTCAAGTGTGTGTGTGCATGCATGTGTGTGTGTGTGTTTACATGTGTGAGGACTGAGCTGATGACTGGTGAGCTAGTATTAACTCTGACCACACTCAGCAGATGGAGAGACTGACAAACACACTAACTAAAACACTCACACAAACACATCACAAACAGTACACACTTCCATGGGCATACACAAAGCTCAAATTTATAATGGTTCAGATCTTACAGTGTATCGTGTTTCAGTTCAACTTGCTCTTACTTTCCTATCACATATCTTTATCTCTTCACCCTGACCCATCTTTCCTCTCTCTCTCTCACTCAGTTTTCTTAATCCTTCCCTTGCTATGTCATTCTCAATCTATCCCATCTCTTTTGCTCTTGCCATTCCCCCTATTTCAAATACTTTTTTGTCTATCTTTCTTTTGATCTCTTTTGATCTTTCTTTGTCTCTCTTTGTCTATGCCCCCCCCTCTCCCTTACTCCCTTCTTTCTCCTGTTCTCTTGCTGTATTAGCCCTCTCACCCTCTGTCTCGGTCTGCCCCCAGGTAAGATCAAGTACTCGGAGCAGGTGTATGACTCCTGTATGGATGCGTTTGATTGCTTGCCCCTGGCAGCCCTGATGAACCAGCAGTTCCTGTGTGTCCACGGAGGGCTCTCGCCAGAGATACACACACTTGACGACATAAAAAAGGTGCTCACTATTCCCACCCAAACACACACACTCCCACACAGACACCTTTCCGATGAATGCCGGTTTCCATGGTAATTCCCCCCACGATGTGACACCGCTTCCCCTCTGTGTGGTTGTAGTTGCCGATGGAGACGACTCTCTCTGAGTGTGTATGTGTGGTTCTGATTCTCTTCTTTTCCTGTGTGGCCCAGTTGGACCGGTTCAAAGAGCCTCCGGCGTTCGGGCCCATGTGTGACCTCCTGTGGGCCGACCCTCTGGAGGACTTTGGCAATGAGAAAACACAAGAATACTTTGGACACAACACCGTCAGGGGCTGCTCCTACTTCTACAGGTACAGTACACACACACACACACACACATTTACACAGTATATTATACAAACACACATTGCGCGTATAGTATCTTATGTATACATACAGTTCACACACAAACACACACACACACATACCAACCCTGAATGGTGAGATACATCAAGACTTGGTGGGCCTGTTGGTGTTTGTAGAGTACTCTGGGAGAACAGAGAGATGTGAAAGCCAGCACTCTCCAAAATGCAATATCCAGGAATAATTGGGTTTGTGTATCAGACAGAAAATATTGGCCAGTTCAGCTACAGCTACAGCTCTCTCTCTTCTCACACAAACACACGCACACACACACACACACGCTCACACAGACACACACACAAACACACAGACAGTTCAGCATAAAACGATATCCCAGAATCCCTAGGGATACTGCTCTGTACTGTTTCCATGACAACTGGCTACTACTGCCAGATTTGAAGTGAAAATTAAGATACAGTGAGAGAAGAGTTAGAGGGATGGAACGCTGGAGAAAAAGAGATATTAAGAAAGGAGAATTTAGAAAGAAAGAGCTTAGGATGACATGAAGCGGTTATAAGGAGACAGTGATAGACTAGTATGGTATTTAACTGCACTACATTCACTGCTGTTTGCTTTGGCTTTCCCCTTAACATTGTTTACCTCTATTGTTCAGTTTATACTCTTTTTTGCCACCTGGTGGTGAAAGAGTGAATGAAATCTAAGTCTGTTACTACCAACACTCAATGCTCATTTGTATTTATTAGTTTTCCATGGGGAAGCTTATTTGGGACACAGTCAAGGTTTGGTTAAGACTTAACAGTTATGTCTCTTAATCCCTCTCTCCATTTCCCCCGCCCTTTAATGTTCTGAAACTTTCTTTACCTCCGTCTTTCTTTGTTCACCTCCCTCTCTTTTTTCCATCTCTCACTATCCTTCTTTATTTCCCTCCCCCTCTCTGGTTGTTTACCTTCCTCTCTGTCTTTCTTCACCTCCCTCTCTGGTCTCCAGTTACCCTGCGGTGTGCGAGTTCCTACAGACCAACAACCTGCTGTCAGTTATCAGGGCGCATGAAGCGCAGGATGCTGGGTGAGTAGCACGTTGTCAGGGGAACATCAGATCTACAGAACGCAGCAAACCCCCCCTACATCTTCCCCTGAACGACATCGATACTGCACATCGTCTGTGAATTGCCTTGTGTTAAAGCTGCTGTCTGTCTTTCTGGCCTCCTGTGTCCCTTTACATCACAGAAACTCAGGGATTTAACGGATCGCGTTACTCAAACACACCAAGTTTGTTAGCTGAGACTGCGATGTTGACATTCCCTATGATAAATACACTATCAATAGCAGCGCCTGTAACCCGTCACCTCCCCAAATGTCAACCACTCATGGAAATACTGTCTGATTGTGTAACTTTTATAGTTTCTCCTGAAAGCCAAACTTAGCCAAGGCTGTTAATTGAACTCCCTCTCTTCAGCAGCGTTTATGAAGTCAATCAGTTTCTGTCATATCTTGTCAATCTTAAACTCTTAATTCTTCATATTTATCCTGCTTTCCATTTTCATTTCTTGCCCCCTTCATTCTCCACTTCCATCCACCTCCCCTTCTTCCTCTTCTTCACCTACCCCTCATCCTCACCTTGCCCCCTCTTCCATCTCCTCCCCTCTAAAGGTACCGGATGTACAGGAAAAGTCAAACCACAGGCTTCCCCTCTCTTATCACTATATTCTCTGCACCCAACTACCTGGACGTGTACAACAACAAAGGTTTGACATGCACACACACACACACACACACACACACACACACACACACACACACACACACACACACACACACAGGCAGTACACTTCTTGCACAGACACACACAAACACGTACACAATCACACACATATTCACATGCAGAGATGCATTCAAATTGGTGCAAGCACATGCCTCACTCAAACAAGAACACACAAGACCTTTTACAAGCGTGCACATGTATAGACAAACGAGCCCCCCCTCACACACACACTCACACCTCTGAAGCACACACGGTAACAGTGTGTAACCGGGGTGTCCTCTTTCTCTCTCTCTCTCTCTCTCTCTCTCTCTCTCTCTCTCTCTCTCTCTCTCTCTCTCTCTCTCTCTCTCTCTCTCTCTCTGTCTCTCTCTCTCTCTCTCTGTCTCTCTCTCAGCGGCGGTGTTGAAGTATGAGAACAACGTGATGAACATCCGTCAGTTCAACTGCTCTCCTCACCCCTACTGGCTGCCCAACTTCATGGACGTCTTCACCTGGTCCCTGCCCTTTGTGGGAGAGAAAGGTGGACCACAGCTGAGACACACACGTAGACACACACTCAATCTTTTTTTTCTCAGTTGTTCTGTATTGTTCACGCACACCCTTGCACACACGTGTGACTCTTAGAGTGTGCATCATTCCACAGTGACCGAGATGCTGGTGAACGTTCTCAGTATCTGCTCTGATGACGAGCTCATGAACGATGGGGACGAGATCTATGACGGTAAGAGGGACCTACCCTTTACTCATGATTTGGACCTTGTGATTGGTCCTCTGCAATGTCCTCATGTCTTATTCGTTATCTTACAGCCAATGCAGCAGCTGCCAGGAAAGAGGTCATCAAGAACAAAATCCGAGCGATTGGGAAGATGGCAAAAATGTTCTCTGTCTTACGGTGAGTGAGACAGTGTGTGTGTGTGTGTTTGTTTGTGAGTGCACATTATCAGATGCGCTCTAGTTTCGCTCTCTCTATTTCTCTCTGTCTCTCACCACCTCTCTCTCCTTCCTCCCCCTCTCTCTCTATCAGGGAGGAAAGTGAGAACGTGTTGACCCTGAAGGGCTTGACTCCCACAGGCATGCTGCCCAGCGGAGTACTATCCGGAGGGAAACAGACTCTCCAGAGTGGTGAGTTCAGAACACACACGAGTGCGCACTCACAATGAGCGTATGGATCATCTTCCTTTCCTCCTTTACCTTTTTCTTTATTTCTGTCAGATCCTCTATCGGTCGTGCTCTGTCACTGACTCACTCACTCGTGCTCTGTCACTTCCTCACCTCACGTCACCTCACCAACAGGACTACTAACGGCAGCTGGTTGTGAGTGTGTGTGTGAGAGAGAGATTCTGCGAGAGAGCGCAAGAGCGTGAGAGACAGAGGGAGTGTGTGCCGACGGGAGCTAACGCTAGCTGCAGGACACGCTAGCAACCAAGCGCCCTCTCGAACGGTCTCTGTGTGCCCCTGTGAGCGTTTGCATGAGTAAAACAACCCCCTCTTTCTTTCTCTCGCTCTGTCTCTCTCTTCATGGCCCCTATCTCTCTCTTTGCTCTCTTTCCTTTTCTATTCCTCCTTTCTTTCTGCCACCTCTATCCGTCTCTCTGCATCCCTCAGCTACCATTGAGGCCATTGAAGCCATCGAGACAGTTGAGGACGCTGAAGGTAATTGCTCACTGTATCCACTCATTCCACTGTGTGCCTGTGTGTGAATAAAACAAAGGTGGAGAGAGGTGGGGTTGAAGAGAGAATGAGTGAAAGAGTGAGCGAGAGAGTATGTGTGTGTGTATGCGTGTGGGTGTGTGTGTGTGTGTGTGTTTGTGTGTCTGTCAAAGAGAAAAGAGAGAGATAAGTCATGTAGTACTTATCTGCCACCCATCCACTAGCCATGATGCCATAAACTTACCCGCAATGCATTAAGCTAATCTAACAGCACTGTTCATGGTAACGCCTGACTCTGCTTATGCCCGGCCCACCGCAAACACACACTTCCTAACCTTGACCCCTCTCAGGAAATAAAAACACACACATATACACACACATCCCAAATGTGTGCCTGTGCGCACACATTTCCAACGAGTGTGGACACACACATGCACAAATATACCCTCCTACACACATAACTTTCAGTGAGCATAGGCCACATTTGATTGGTTGATTAGCTTTATTCCCAGTCACATGAACCACTATCAGCCCCTGCTTTGGATCTTGTGTCTAAAATGTGACATTTCATGATTTCATGATGACCAAGAAAACGCATTGCCGGTGCAGTCTCCAAGTTGACTGTTATGAGTCTGCAAAAACACACAAACAAAACCTCACTCCATATTCTAGCAGTCATAACATTTCTACCAAGTGGCAGTTTGCATCTAACATACACACATAATCCTCCTACCAGACGAAGCGGTTTGCCATTGCAGCCTCCTGCATTGTATCCATACTAAGACTGAGAAGATCATGTCATAAATGTGAACAGGATTTTTTGTAGGTTAATTATACAATTTCTTATCTGATTACAGTGGGTCCGTGGTTTGACGTGTTTGACTACAGTCATTCTGTGTCTTGTATATTGTTCTATTGTGTTTGGTCTACCCACTGTCTAGTCTATCATGTTTGTGTAGTATAGTTCTGTAGGCTAGAGAACTGGTAATGGTGTGTATTAGCTATGTTGTTTGTACAGTATGTGTACTCTATTTGTATCTGTTTACCAGACCTGGGTCAAATACCATTTGAAAATATACTTGGGCTGGGCTTGGTTTAGTCCATTCAGAACATTGAAGCAAATAGTATCAACTGTCGCAGTGATTGATACATACATTTGACCCAGGTCCATTGGTAACGTACATGACTTGTACTTGTAGTCTGTGTCACAGTCTGGAAATGAGTGGCGTGTGTTTGTGCAGTCCACTAACGGCGTGTGTTCTTTCCCCAGCAATCCGAGGCTTCTCCCCTCAACACAGGATCAGTAGTTTCGAGGAGGCCAAGGGGCTGGACCGCATCAACGAGCGCATGCCCCCCAGGAGAGACGTGGTCAACAGCGTGGGTCTGTCCATGGGCCGCATGAACATGGGAGAGCCCAATGGCACCGATAACAACAGCAATATACAGTGATACACACACACATACATTCACGCAGATGAATACATACCCAGACATACACACACACACACACGTGCAGTGTATACACTAGCAGAACATACACAGTAGGCATACTTAGTGCAAACACATTTGGAAATACTCATATGCAGAAATGATATGTACGAACGTGTGCATAGACAATAATACACAAACGCACACACATAAACCTCCTCTCTCCCTACCCCTCCTACTGCTCGCCAGATCTGTGTGTGTGTGTGTGTGTGTGTGTGCTTGTCTGTGAGCGTGCGTGTGCATGCGGGTGTGGCAGAACTCTGCCATGAAAGGCTGAATGAGGCCTCTTTTGGACTAACCAGCTTCTACAGAAAGACAAACTACAAGTCCCATCACCACCTGACCACAAAAGGAAGATCTACAGAAAAAGTACAAATGCAAGACAAGAGCTATACTGTTCATATCCTGTGTGGTGGACTGGCAGTTTCAGGTGGCATAGATTGGTATAACCGGGGTTGGAATCAGGGCTAGGGAAGGGGCACTGGGGTGGTGGTGGTGGGGGGGGGGGGGGTGGAGGGGGACTCTCTGCCTGTGAATTTCTGTTTCCTTTGCATCTAAACTGGAAGCTGTTTATAAGGCTGGTTGGTGTCATTTACTTGATTTTCTAAGGACATAGCTAGAAATATTGACTGGATGGTTGTTGTCATACAGTGTGTGGGAGTTTGTGCGTTTATTTGTGTGCGATTGTATGTGTGTGTGTGCAAAATTGTATGAGTTCTTATCTATGTGGGTGAAATTTTAATTGAGTTTTCATCTGCAAATGTACGAGAAGATCTTGCAATCCAAGCATGTTTTGCTACTAGTACTAAAAGAGAATACCAGGAAACTTCACTTATTTATTACCAAGCTGGACAGACAATTGAAGAAAAACAACTGTGAAATGCAGTAGACTCACAGTGCAGTACAACAGACAGATGATGCCCAATAAGATGGACAAGGTTGTAGCCACAGACCTCATATCTGTTCAGAGACAATGTGTACCCATCGAGCCTGACCTAGTAACAAAGGCAGAAATAAAACACAGAATGGACAGTTAAACACAGAAGGCACATGTACAGGAAACATGTGGATTAGAACAGTTGATTTGAAGTCCATTCCATGTATTATATTTCTAGACTTTTCGCATATTCTGTCCAGACTGGATTATCATTTTTGTATTATTACTTTATTTATTTAATGAAACTTCTTTTAACCACTTAAACCTGGTGTTTTGTTTGACCAAGGAAGTGGAATGTTTGCATTAAAAGATTTGCTGCAACGGCCAGAAGTCAAAGAGGGTTATTTGTAAAAGCATTTATAGATGCATCAGTGCATGCGGTTAAGTTCTCTGATAATGTGAAAAATTATAATTGTGCTGTGTTTCACTATCGTAAGTTCTAATATTTTTCTCGCTTCTACTTAACTTAGGGATGCTAATTTCGTGGTACATCATTTTTTACTTTCATTTGGTTATTTATTTTGTGCATTTAATTTTTTTATGTTTATTTATTTTTGTCATGACTGTACTCATAATTTTTTTTTTCTCTCTCAATGCTGTACAAAGATAGTACGCTTATCTGAGGCGTCTGTCCCCGAGACTCATCCTCTCCTCTCTTCTTTGTGGATGTAAAGGAGATGTTTTGAATATTTAACTGATGAATGACCACACTATATGAGACACCGGCATTCAGGCAGCCAGAGCATGATTGCATGGTAAACTCAAGTTGTAAAGGCCAAGCGGACACACCAACACATACTGATGTGTGTCTCCACATTTTAAAGGAAAAGTGTACTATAATCATATTTCTTGACAATATTCTTGTTCTTTGATGATGATGATGATTATGATGATAATATTCTTCTTATTCTATCTTATTATTATGGACATTATTCTTAAACGCTCTACTGATTACTCTCACATTGGGTCTTTTTTCTTTTCTTTTTTTTGCTGATCCTAATTGGTCTCATTGTGCTTTACTTGGAGCGGTGAACCCTTGGGGACCTTGTGCCATAGAGTTTGTGCCACGGTTCTATCTCTCTCTTTCTCTGATGGACTCCCCATTCACTCACACACTGTAAGCATGCCCCACAGGACAAATCACTTTTTTTACTCTTGAATAAAATATGCATGAACCTTTTGTAAACTTCTGCTTATTTTTTCGTGAAAAATCTTTTACGTCTTCAACCAATATCAAAATTTAAATCAGCACTGGAAGTCAGCAAAGTTTGACGCAATGTGTTTATTAGAATTCAGAGTGACAGAGATTTCAGCAAACGTGAGCAAGATCCCGGGATCAGACTAAAGTTTTCTCCGGACATTTCACTTTTATAGTCTTCCCCCCATTGTAAGGTAATATGGAAGAATATTTGTTGGTTACATATACATTAGGCATACTTACTCAGTGGGTCCTTTGTCTTACGGAATTCAAATTACAGGTACTGTTGGAGCCTCGAAAGTGGTTCTTAGTGTAGCAAGAATTAACAGGCTTGGAGTCAGGAGATTGATTGCAAAGGCTTTCTTTATTGCCAGGTATTTTGGAATATTACGCAGAGCTTCTCTAGCCAGAGAAGTCTCTCATACGCCGAGCCTCCCTAGCCAGGGAAGTCCCCCCATGCATTCAATAGACAAGAACTTTTATACAGTCTTCCTACGTCACACACATCTGTTGGCAATTATCAGACACACACACAGTTTGTTCAAGATCAACAGATACCCTCCCTCACGTGGCCATTCTTCCACAAACCATGATTCTTCTTGCACAATCCGTTTCTTCTTGCACAATCCTATCAGGTCATCCTGACCTGATTTCCTCTCTGGAAAGAACATTCTAACGGGAGGGGGAGAGTGACTCTCCCAGCTCCCTCTTTCCCCATTGAGTGTGGGGATAAACAAGTCTTCCTCTTCTCATCTGACCCCCGTCCTAGTTGACTCCTCTCTTGAGGTCACAAGGTCACAAAAAATCCCTCACAGTACTTTCCTTCATAGACAAAACTCCCAATTTAGGCCTTCTCTGACCTTGAACAGCCAGCTGCACCAGGCTTCTGGGTGTAAGGCCACATAGCTTGACTTCCTGGTTCTGGAAGCACACCCATTGTGCTCCCCCACTCAGCCCCTAATTATCCGGTTCTTAATATTTTGGGATTTATTTATTCTACCATTGTCTAGGGATAACAATAATCAGTTAACAGCTTTGCATCTGGTTTCCAATAATATTGCTTATACTAATATGGTTTCCAATAATATAGCATGTACTAGAAAAGTGATTACAAGTTTCATTAAATCCATGATCATTACTAATCTTCATAATTACAACAGTACGATGGTTTTCCCACAACAATTTCCTCCACCCCAGACAAGCATACAAACATGTTCACATGCACACATGTGCAGTGCTGTGTGCACACACACCCACACAAAGCCCCGGGGCTTACAAACAGACCCCGCCATCTACAAATCCACAGACACACAAACATACATAAAAGGTCAATACAATTGTATTAAGGATAGATCATTTGCTCAGTTTACTGTCATTCTGTAAATGAATAAATGTCATTCTCAACCGTTTCTTATTAGACAATACACAAACGTTGACGCGTAATACCCCTGAAGGCCGGCAACACCTCTAGACATTACTGGGTGCCAGCTGAACTTTGCCCAGCCCACAAAAAAAATGTGGTCGGGAAGTTGGGTCTGGGGTCGCTCGGTTGAGGTAAAACAACATACTACGTTGCTCTGATTGGTTGTAGGTCTATACAATTGAGCGAAGAAGCATTTTTTTCCAGGTTTGGTTGAAACACGCCCCATACTCACAGGCCAACGGAGCAGTATCAGACTCATATTCTGACTACAAATATGAGTATGACAACGTCAGGCTAGACATTACTAGTACATGAATCAAACATTTGGATTTCAGTTAGATCTTCTCCATAAATTATATAATCTGCTGTACACAGTAGCCTTATGAGTTGGTAAAATAATTTGAAATGCTATGGTATGTGTCATGGGCGTCGTTAAACACTTTTTACTGTGGCATGTGCCCCAGTACGTTTCGCCTAGGGCACCAGATGTTATAGGACCGGTACTGGATGTCCCTGCCAAAGCTGATATCAAACTTGCGTCCACAAACTGTTGTATAGTGGGTTAAGCAATGGGAGTTTCTATAGCCTCGTAGTGCATTGTGCACAGCAAGCTTGAAAGAAAAAAAGGGATATGAATATGAGCCTGTGCCCCAGTAGAGTTTTATGTCTAACGAAGCCTCAGGTATGTACCAGGTGCTTGCGTTGTCTTGTCTTAAGAATTTCAGTGCCCAGTCTAACCTTGTGTTGTTCTGTGTACCTGACAAATAAAAGACTTGAACTTGAACTTCAACATCGCCTCTGGTATGTGTCATTTGCTCCTCATACAAAAACTGGTTATACAACTCAATTTCCTTTTGTCACGTGTCTCGACTCGATATTCAAATGAGTGACACAAGGCGAAACTGAAAGAAAAACATTTGTATAATTGAAGTTTACATGTACGCACGTGACAAGAGGCAGAGAGGAAGTCAGAGGAGGAAGGGGAGTGTGACATCAGTGCTGGAAACTGATTGCCTGCTTTGTTTGCTGTATCTCCTCTAATTTCTCACTGAGTCTCAAAGAGCAGAGGTGGGATCTCTCTGTAGCAAGGTAAGACTTATCTCTGTGTATCTAATACATTGGCAGAAACCATAATTTGTTTGAAATTTGGGTCAAGGAAGAAGATCATAATGTGAGTGATACATTCTACGTTTTTTTCTTCTAAGCTTGCTGCGCACAATGCACCACTACAACTGTTGTAGTAGTGCTGTTACTGTTAACTGTTACAGTTCAGGGACGGAAGTTTGATTTCAGCTTTGGCAGAGACATCAATAGTTAATGCGAGCAAGCATACTTTTTTGGTAGGTCGTGTTACAGTGTAGTACAGAGTGGACCCAAACGCAGCACAGATACAGTTAGGTGATTTATTGGGTGGAGTCCTGAGTTGTGGTCTTGTTTGGTGAATCAGCGGGTTGGCAGGCAGACAGGGACTGGGTTTTCAGATGACAATCCTGGGCACAAAGAAAACAGGTTTACCGAAATCAAGTGAATCAAGCAATGCTTGAGGGTCAAAAGCGCATACTACCACAGTAGCTGTGACAACGATCCAACGAGGAGTGGTTGGAAAGCCGGGTTGAAGCGCAGGATGATAAGGTAATGGGCGGCAGGTGTGTAGGGTCTAGGCAGGATGATACAGGAGAACCAGCAGGGGGTGTAAACGGGACAGGGGCTAGGCCGTGGCCGTAACAGGTAGGCCTATCATTTGGAAACTTTCTTTAGTTTTGTAATGTTTTTTTAGACTACCTCAATTCTGACCTGTGTGCTGAGTCCGACACCTGGACTTCTGTGTGCGCGCTGCAGTGGCTATTTGGGAAGCTCAAAAGAGCACGCTGACATTGAATTGTGTTGGCATTGGTTTGTATTTTCAGTTAAACTGCTTTGATTTTACAAGCATTGATTGGGATACTGCGTTTATTTTTTCCTGGATTATCAATCTAAATTAATACACTGACTAATAAAGTAAATTGTTCAAACTCAAACTTTTCCTCAGTGTCTGACAGAATCACATCTTCTATAAATCCTGTTTGACTGTAGATTCAAATATTTGAGTAAGTCATGTAAATGACAAGGAACCCATGAACATTTGTGGATATGATCTCATGTTTCAGCAATATTGTGCTATTAGTTGAGAAAATGAAATCAAATATGTTTGTATAGCCCTTTTTTACAAGCAATGTCACAGAGGGCTTCACATATGCCCATTCAACTGCACCTAAACCAACCTTTTTGGTTTGCAAATGGGAGTTGAAACAGAGTCAAATCAGAGCTCAGGGTTTGAGTAAGACAGCCAGGTAGATGGTGGGATTGAATGGTATGATTGTGTATAAACCAATGAGGCCACAAGGATATCCTCCAAGTGAACCTGCTGAATTAAAGCCTCAGGGAACAAACTTTTTTCATTTAATCACACATGAATGAGCATCTTAGGCACACCTTCTACACCTCCTTCGCATTTCACAGAAAGAGTGTAGCTTAGATTCGTTTTATCTGTGAATCAAGTCTAATCATTGTACAGAACACCGGTGATAGCAGATGTGTGTAATACCCTTGTCAATTTATCAATTTAGTCAACTTAGAACACACAAACACGCAAACACTTCTTGCACTTTTTTCAGGGGTTGAATTGTCTTTCTCCTTCTTGGTGTTGTACTGTTCCTTCAAAAAGGTGTTGTACTGTTCCTTCAAAAAGAGTGCCGCAGCATTAGGTTGGCCTCTAGCTAACATGATTGCTTCCCACATTCTTTATCTGTTTCATATTCCACCTCTATCGTCACTGAATACTAAACTGTTATCTCTGGTTGCATCAGGTTAGGATGGTGTGTGAAATGCAGCATCTGGTAGGGGAGGAATCGCTGGTCCCTCTGCCTCGCGGGACTCTGGCCAGAACGTGTGCCTGCTTCCTGGCTGCCATGGTGGCGGCACTCCTGTTGATGATGGCGCCTGAGGACTTAATCGGGCTGGTTGCCACGTCGATGCTCATGCTGACTTCGGGGCCCTTGCTGCACGGGGTTTGTCTCC
The DNA here is from genome assembly GCF_021917145.1 of Hypomesus transpacificus. Lineage (NCBI taxonomy): Eukaryota > Metazoa > Chordata > Actinopteri > Osmeriformes > Osmeridae > Hypomesus > Hypomesus transpacificus. Next base: position 6,219,202 of record NC_061060.1, read on the forward strand.
TGATGGAAGAGTGGCTGCTCCGCTCATCTACTCGGTGAGGGTGGTAGTGTGTGTGTGTGAGAGAAAGAGAGTTTTACTTCCTCTGTTATGCTTTACACAACCGATCTTTCTCCCTCCTCCCTGGCCTCTCTCTTCACATGTGGTCCCCCTCTATCCATCCCACCAACCCCAACCCCTCCACCCCCCAGGTGCCGCGGTAGATTGCTGACAGGGCAGATGCTGCTCTCCTGTGTGAGGGGGCGTACTCTGCTGAGCCTGGGGCTTGCAGGGCTGCTGCTGGCCCTGGAGGGGGATCATCAGACAAAGGGGGGTCGCTGGAAACTGGTGGTGCTGCTCTCTGTACTCTACATCCCCCTCAAGAATCTGGGAATACTGGTGAGAGAGTGGGGAGGTTCTTGCAAAAAATGTACATGTCTGTAGATGTGTATACATTGAATTATGCTGAGAGGATGGGACCACGGATGCAAGACGCAAACACACGCATGGGCACATTTATAAAAAGGGTGGTAATGATTGGTCACGCCGGTTTCATCAAGTCTGTAAAATTCTCATTGTAGGTCACTCCTTGTTAGCTTGAGGTTTTTGTAAAATCCCATCCACTCCCTCACCCCAAAACCTCTTTGGAAAAACCTTGTCTTCTCTCAAAGGCTCAGAGCATAGCACATGTTGAATATCTTGAAATAGCCACAGGCAATTTCGGATCTCTCCAAAACCAAAAAACTGTGTTCCTCAAAACTCCAGATGGTTCAGTATCACTGTAAGACGGTGCCAGTTTGAGTCTCTATGAGACACTCTTGAGGTGAATTGTCATATCACAACAACCTATGTCATATGGTCATTACTGTGACAGGACACAAGAACTAGGGCGACTGGCCATTATCTTACTTTTCAGATGCATGTCTAATGGCTTGATTTGTACTGCACCGGGATTATCCCATTTGGCTAGGTTATTTCAGACTTTGTGTTTTGGTTTCTGTTGTGTGTAAACATGTATGTGTCTGTGTCTAGCTTGCTAGCCTCTCTCATTGTCTGAAAAGTCTTTGTCTATGGCCTTGACACACACATACACACACACACATACATACAGACACATACATAGTGACACAAACACACAAAGACACACACAGTAGTTGTCGAGTTATATTTTATATGTTTGTTTGTTGTGGTACCATGAGTGGCTGGACCACTATGCGGGGTGTAGGGCAGTGGGTCACAACCGGACAGACCAGACCAAAGTTTATGTTATTTTCTCACCTGTTTGTTACTTTGTTATCTGTATCTACTGTCTACTGCGTAGATGTTGCTGGCCAAGTTTTAAGAATTTTGCTGCACTGAAGCAATTTGGTGTATGCGACAATAAACTCTTTGATTTGATTTTGATTTGAAGTGGTTCAAACAAAGAAACCGGTTGGAAACCGGTGTTATCTTCGGGTCACAATGACAACTTCGGGTCACAATGACAACAAGATAACACAAGGGTTAAGCAAAACATAGGCATCCTCATTTGGATCCTACCAACGGTATACACAAGATCAAAGTTCCTCTGGCGTCGAACTCCGTTTGTGCCAGGTATGCTCTGCTTGGTGTGTGGGTCCACTCTTTTGTACTCTCTCTCTCCCACACCTGAGCTCCCCTGCTTCAATCATAGGGCTGAGGCATTTGCGCCTGTCTGCAAGAAGCATTCTGGGAGACGTAGTTCTCCTGTCAGCCATCTTGTGGCGTGGTAGCCACTCCTGGAGAGAAACATAACACCCCTCTACCACACGTCCTCTTGTGATGCCACATTGTGTACATGGATGTGTGTATGTGTTACTGTGTGTGTTCGTCCTGCAGGGACCATGTCCGGTGGAGGTGTCTGCCATCTGTGAGGAGAAGAAGAACAATGTAGCCCACGGTTTGGCCTGGTCATTTTACCTGGGCTACCTCAAGCTGGTGCTGCCCCGTGAGTACTGTGCTATGACACACGCACACACACACACACACACACTGCAAAGTGACATCAGGCAAACGTTCATTCATTAAACTCTTCCCGTTTTCTGTCACTCTTGTATGAGTGAATCGTGTGCGTGTGCTAACCTCCCGTTCTACCAGATTTGGAGAATTCAATTGCGTCGTTCCGCACCACACACCCTGCTGGCCCGTTTGAGAAGCGGGGCTCCAGAAGACTCCTTCTACTCATGCCCCTCACCGCCAACATCGCTCAGAAGCTGGAGGATGAGGACACAAACATTCAATATTATGACAACCTCCCCAACATACAGCTGGACAGAGCAGGGGTCAGGGGGCGGGTCTACAAGCACAGTGTCTACAGTGTATTGGACGAGAATGGAAAGGTGATTAACATTCTGATGTAACAGAGTACTGACTGAGTCTGTATTGCACAGGACTTTGATCGTTTCCTCTCATTCCTCTCAAAATTGGCAACTGGCACCATCCTATGGCCATATGTTGGAACTAACACTAATACCTTATGATTATAGTAATATGAACTGGATTTGTTGAACGGGCAAAAAAATTATAACATGGCTCTATCTCATGGTCGTCTGTGTGAACTACAAATATTCTTAAAAACCTTTTCCACTTGAAACATATTATCAATCCCCTGTTTGTGCTTCTCTGCATTTATGCACATCAATTTACGTCTCTGCTTCTTGTCCTCACTCCTCTATCTGTAAGTCTTTCACTCTTTGTGTGTAAACATGTAGGCTGATGTGTAAACACACAATGTGTATGTCGTTAGTCCCACCAGTGTGCCGTGGAGTACGCCACCCCTCTCATGACGCTCTACCAGATGTCCCATGAGAGCAACTCAGGTTTTGGAGAGAGAGAGCGGAGAGAGCAGGTGCTGCGGTTCTACAGAACCCTGCAGGACATCCTGGAGCATTCACTGGACTGCAGGAACCGCTACACACTCATCCTTCTCAATGGTTAGTGCTGCATCTGTTTGTCCGTCCGTCCATCTGTCTTTCTCTGTTCTACATTCTGTCTGTCTGTGTCTGTCCCTCTGTCTGTCCCTCTGTCTGTCTCTGTCTATTTCTATCTGTCTGTGTCTGTCCCTCTGTCTGTCCCTCTGTCTGTCTCTGTCTATTTCTATCTGTCTGTGTCTGTCCCTCTGTCTGTCCCTCTGTCTGTCTTTGTCTATTTCTATCTGTCTGTGTCTGTCCCTCTGTCTGTCCCTCTGTCTGTCTCTGTCTATTTCTATCTGTCTGTGTCTGTCCCTCTGTCTGTCCCTCTGTCTGTCTCTGTCTATTTCTATCTGTCTGTGTCTGTCCCTCTGTCTGTCCCTCTGTCTGTCTCTGTCTATTTCTATCTGTCTGTGTCTGTCTGTTGGTTTGTCTTACCTGCTGTCACTCTTTCTTTGTCTCTTTTTACCCTATGGTATATCAGAGGAAAGCTGATACTTGACCGAACACTTCCTCTTGTAGACGAGCGTGAGGATGACCCTCATTTCCTGTCCAAGACCATCCTCAGCCACCTGCTGCAGCAGGAGAAGGAGGAGTACTGTCTGACCCCGCACCCCCAGCAAGATGTTGGCCATATATTGGCACCTGCCCTGCCTGGGGGGGACCACCGGTGCAGTGATGCACCAATGAGCGTAGATCCGGAACTCATGATCAGCCAGGACCTGCCCAGGTCTCTCAGGGACCCTGTAGAGACCTCAGATGAGTAGCGTTCATGTGTAGACTGTGGGAGAAATAAGATTTCTTATGTGTTTTCATAAATCACAGTCAGTAAATCATCTATTCGTTTCATCGGTCCTATTATCCATTCATATGTGTGTCCCTATTGTAACCTATTGTATTTTGATGACAGACAGTTCTGGGATGTAGTATCTGCCTGCCTTTGAAAACAAACAGTTTTTTGGCTGTGTTATCTTAGTTTTTTTTCTATTCATTATAAACACTTTAGATATAGCACATATACAACCTGTTAATCAACCCTCCCTCAACAATTTGACTTCCTCTTTTCTGACTTTCAAATATGCTCTAAATATGCTATAAATTGTGTTTAGTTTAGAGGAGGAGGGCCTCATATAAGCTTTCAACGCTTCTTAACTGCACCTGTTTTATCCATTGTTTTTTAATAATTTTTGTATATAATATTTTGTGGAAAAAAAAAATCTATATTACAACTAGAGAACTCTGAAAAATAAGGATTTAGGTATGAGTGAAGAACCTGGGTGCTAGGTAATAAGATTTAGTTTGGAATAGGGTGTGCCTTAGGCTTGGGAGGGAGACGGGGAGTGAGGAGGCCGACAGTCACGAGCCACACAGACATGTCAGTGTCTGGAACCCCTCCCTGGGTCACGTGTGTGAACACGCTTCATTATCTAGAATGTTCCTTTTTCCACACCTGGCAGGCCATGATTACACCAGATATTACACCTGATTGTCATGCTCTCTGCCACCTAGTGGCAGTTTGTTGTGTTGTTTGTGTTTCCCGGTTGTGGGTGTGGCCATGGTCTCCAGTCCCAATTACCCACTCACTCTGCCTCACACACACAAAAGTATATTCTTATAGATACTGTGAGCCCACAGTGTTGATCTCCCTGACCACAGGTCTTTTGGTCAGTGTGTGAGAGGGAGAAGAGATAAGATGAGACGAGGAGTGCTGTAATCAATTTTGGGTTACAGGCTAACACGGCCACAGGCCATCCTGTGATTGTCCAGCCAGGTGATTAGAACTCGGGGCCAGTTTTACCAGTTTTTCCTCTGAAGACTGAGATGGATAGATACCTTGTTTATCTTGTTTGGTCTATCAGGTCTATCAGTCAGAACATCAGCCAGACAGACAGTCAGCAAACCAAACAGACCGACATTCAGTCAGACAAGCCGACAGACAGTTTAGTCAATCTTACTTGCTATTCTGTGTCATTTCCCTTTAATTTCTACATGCACTTCCTCTTTGGCAATCATCATTATGACACCAGGTAGAAAACCTAAGAAGATGATTGGCTGTGGTGCTGAGGTAAAGGTGAGGTCATACACAGGGAATTTCCCGGCATTGACTCAACCTAATGTGTCATTCAGAACTCAGCTCTCTGAGCTAGTTCATGCTTATTGTCACGTTTAAAACATGTTGCTTAAGATAAGGAGAGGATTTTTTATTTCTGAACATTACATGGATTGTGTGATTAAAAACAGAATGGTGTCAAAACATGAATCTTGATGTATGCAGTGTATGGAATATCTGTGGGAAGAGAGAGAGAGACACAGAGACAAGGAGAGGAAGAAAAGAGGCAAACAGAAGGAGAGGAGAGCTCTCGGGAAAGGAGCTACCGGATAGAGGGAGAACAGAAGCTTACAGAGGAAATAAGGGGGGGAAGAGAGGATAGGAGGATAGATACACAGTGGGGACAAAGGAGAGAAAGAGAGCAGTAGGAGCCTTGAAACAATGGCGTGAGAGTGGATAAAGTCCACTAGTTGGTGATGTCACTAGATGTGAGTCCACCAGTGGAACTCACATCTCCTGATCGGTGCTTCAGGGCATGTGACTAACGAGTCAGGTGAGGTTCTGGTGTCTTGACTCAATGCATGCATTCTCTATCTCTCTCTCTTTCCCCCCCCCCCCCTCTCTCTCTCTCTCTCTCTCTCTCTCTCTCTCTCTCTCTCTGTCTCACACAAACACACACACACACACACGGGTCCAGTATGGTATTTTTTCTCCAGATTTCCTATCCAGCTAAATCTAAAATGTTAAAGCATAGGCTACTTGACATCAGTAGCTAATATATTGTATAGCGTAGCTATAAACTGTAAATGAATACAGAAAGGAAAGAATACAGTAAGGCCTATTGAAATGTAGGCTACGTTATCTCTGCCAAAAATGTTTCTAAGATTATTTTTTTATTAAACATTTATTTATTATGTTTGTCTGAGAACAAACTCAAAATAAGTTTCTGCTAGTCCGGGTTAAATGGTAGCTGCGACATTAAGTGAAAATGTTTGGTTTATAATTTTATAAAAACACCAATGCGCTGTAGCTGCTGGTAGGCTAAGGATAGGTGATAGATATTTCAGTAAGCTTACATCAGGCTACATTTATCGTTATGTTCGGGCATGTTGCGTGAGACAAATTGATTCAATCCGACACATCTCACTTCCAAGTTAAAATGCTATGGTAACCGAAGAGGCCCGTCCCACACGTGAGCAAACTCAGCTGATGCAACGCGATTACTATTTAAGCAGCGAGAGCAGCTCACGCAGTCAACACTTCTTCATGGAGAGAATACAGGCGAAACGTGAGAGATTGAGTGAGGCAGTGGAGATATATAAAGACTCAAAATGGTCTATACCCCGGCGTTAGTCTTCGGACACGGAATGCCTGTAATATCGGAAGAAGATAGCGTCGTTGAGCTGATGAGAAAGTTTATTTATCAAATTACTTCTAGCGACAAAGGTGAACGCCAAGGAAGTCTGGAGAGCAGAGAGGATTGCGTCAAGGAAAGAAACTCTTCAAGTATGTTCCATTTCAGTCTTGATTTATAATTATGAACTAATGTAGCCTTATAAAAATAACCTATTTATTATTTATTTTATACGAATTAAAGCGCTTTTAGAATATGCTTCAATGAAAGTATGTCCATATTAATGTAGGCTAATAGTCCAATATGAGATTGTAACGTGAAACTGTCACAGTATGCTATGTAGCAGCAGCTGCTGCGAGTGCACATGACTAGGCTACTGTCAGGTGATAATGGGTCGACTAGTGTGTCCTCAATTTCTCAACCACGAGTGTTTGTGATGAGCAATCAAAAACAAACATGTTTGCCTAGTCTGTCACTGGGATTCTAATATATAAAGTAGGCCAATGTTGAAAGGGAATATCTAGGTCGGACTTTTATAGCCCACGCAATTTCTATTGCATCCAATCTTAGCCAGCTAGAAGTTGTGGATTGTGTCATAACACCGTCTCTTCATTACAGATATATGGTTTGAGCCGTCGGTGGAATATGAGGAAGCCTTGCTCCAGCGGAATGTGAGCCGGGAGATAGAGCGTTGTCTCTCCAATGCCAAAGCCTCGAGTCTCCGCTGTCAGGTGTTGCTCCTTCCTCGCCCGCTGACCGCAAAAGTCGCCCGGGATGTAGTGCGCTCCTCGGCGGACGAGCCTTGTGGGTTGCGTGGGGCGTCTATCAGTATCTACTTGGAGAGTAAAGATGCCTTGTTGTCACTGGGAACCATTTCACCAGATCCGGGCGTCACTCCTACCTTTGAGCTGTCTGTCGTCTTCAAACTTGACAACGACGGTTGGCCACCACTCAAGCACATATTCGTTCATGACAAAGTGTTGAAACTGCGCCCCGAATACCGGCTAGTGAAGAAGAAACTCTACTCTTCCGCCAGTCCAGTTATTCACGACTTTTACTGATAAGAGATGTTGCATCTTAGTCGATATCAGGCAACCATAATGTACATTCCCTAGGATTTTGAAACGGAAATTCTGTTGCACTATATCTGTTGTTGTTGACCGAAATGCACAGCACTGAAGCACACCTAATCTTGCTTATCTGTAAATTAATGTAGACAGAAATAATGAAACCAGAATAAAAGGGTTGAGTGCCTTTGAGGTACTACTAAAGTTATGAATGCATAAATTGCAGAAGAAATGACTGACCGAATGCCAGTGGTTAAGACAACAATCCCACTCTTACTACCCAACATTTTTGTACCATTTATGTTCTTGCATGTATATTTGATGTCTTACTTGAAAACCATGGAAACCTCGCATTTGGAGCAAGCTGGTCTTGCCCCTGACTGTGTTTTACTATTTGACAATTATGCTGCAGTATTGTTTAACAGAGGAATGTCAAAGAAATACTATTTTGCACGTTAACATTTGTGTTTGAATAAAATAGTATAGTTGAATTAAAGTACAATCCCTCAAGCCAAATCTGAGTAATATCAGTTATCTTTTAATAAACAATTTTACAACAAAACGCACTATGAAATGAAATTAACAAAATGTACAGTACACAACGTCCAACACAAGTACAAAACTACTCTTTTGTACTCCCTCTAACACATGGTGAACACATGATTCCTTGCAGCATATGTTGTAGTTATTGGCTAAAACCTACACAACAAACAAGGCCCTCACCCTCCTGTGTCAACAGAAAGAAATTCCTCATCAACCCTGCCCATATATATAGGCCAGGTTAATTTGTTGTCATGGGATTTGTTGTCATGAGATGTCCCATGACAACAAATTAACATGGCCTATCAGAGGGCAAATAGAGCTGTTACTGTATGGATTTGACCTGTCATGTCACTTCAAATATAGACCAGTGTGTAGTTGTGGGTGGGGGCAGAGGTTGATCCAGAAGGTTCAGGCATACTCCATACTGTAATAAAACACATTCAGTTCTGCGAAGCTGCTGGTTACCAGTGCTAACTGTCAATCTAGATCAATTTGACACTGGAATAACTGGTGTGCTGGCTTTCAATTGGTATTTTATAAAGAGAGCACTGACACATTTCAGATGGCCTGGGGATAAGGACTACATAGAACACGCACGCACGTGCACGCACGTACACAGGTGCGCATTCACACGCCCGCGCGCACGCACTGCACCTGGCAGACACGAGTGACCACACTAAATGTATAACCCATCAACAACAATGAACAGAAGCTATTCCACGAAACATTCTGTGATCTCATCGGACCAATCTCCGACAAGTCTCCCTTTAAACGGCCTGACCTTTTGGTTTGGGACATTCTCTTTATTTCTTCATCTTGAGGTCGGCTTCGATGGCGGAACGGCGCCCCCTGGTGCCCCCGTCCTGTGAAGAAATAGAGAGGTGGAAGGGAGGAGAGGGGAATGTCAGAGTTGAAAGATGACCAAACAGCATCCTAGAAAAAACCCCAGGGGTGGCTTGCAGTTGGCTTGCACAAAACACAAGACGATCTCTGCTGTCCGTCAGAGGAAAACAAATATATACAAATGAAAAGATTCAAAGAAAGGAAAACCAATAATAATACTCAACCGAAAACAGAAGGACACTGTGAACCAGACATGCAGAGTCACGTCCAGGAGAACCACTGGGCACACGAGAAGGAAAATGAGGAACCACACGCAAACGTACACACACCTCACACATAACCAGAATGGGTCTGTTCCACAACCAGTAACTGAAGGTCCACGACTTGGGTGACGAGTGTTAAGAGTATTTAGAGCATGTTGGAGGAGAGCTGTGGATGTATTTAGTGTGTATGACTGATGTAAACAGACTGACTGAGTTAGTGTCTGTGTGCGTGTTTACGTGTATTGGAATCCTGTCTGCGTGCGTAACAGAGACGTTGAAACAGAGTATGCGCGTGACTTGACCTGGTGACGTTTGACCTTTGACCTGAATACTTACAAAGAGAGAGAGAAGGAAAGCGGGAGAAGCCATTGGGACACTGTCCTGTAGAAGGACAAACATTACAGTGAGAAAGAGAGACACACACACGCTCTCTCTCTTCCAAGAAGCATCCAACACAACATCTGGTACACATCTAGCCTTACACACACACACATACACACACACACACACACACACATACACACACACACACACACACACACATTAGGGAGGTACATAGACTGATGAGGACTCAGACAGGGACACAGACTCACACACACTCCTGACAGCCCAGTGAAAGACACACAGGCTCTGCAGGGTATGGGACAGACAGACCCTAGAGAAGGAAATGGAGGCTGCATGCACCTATGGGGAGTGAAATGGCTGTGAGATCAGAAGAGAAAGACGAGTTATTAAGATGATCGGTACGGTACACAGAGGGATGAGCAGGGATGCAAAACAAGTTGGCCTGGCAACAGCTACGATTCAACACACTTCAATTCACAGAACTTTCTATGTACACCAGAGGGGCAATTCCTGTCAGTATCTAACATTTTACACGGCTGTGTGTATGTCTAGTTGTCTATATGCTCTATTCTGTGTGTGTGTGTGTGTGTGTGTGTGTGTGGGTTAGTTGAATGCCTAGTCCTCCTCCTCTATGCTAGGCTTGATTCCATTTGCATGTGTTGGCTAGCAGCCCATACAGCAATCTGAGGAGTGTGTATACTTTGCGTGCGTTCTACATCAGCGTGTGTGTGTGTGTGTCCCCTCACCTTCTCGACAGGCTCCCCGGGCTTGCGGCCCCCCTCGCGGCCCCGCAGGCTCTTGGTGCTGACGGCCGACTCGGAGGTCTGCATGATGAGCTGCGTGGCAAGGAACTGCTGCACGTGCTCCAGGACGTCGCGCTGCATCTCCAGCGCCATGTGGAACACGTCGTGGTCCGAGCTGTTGTACATGACGGCGTTCTGGAACATCAGCATGATGTCGCGCTGGAACTCGGCTGTGGTGCGGATCTGGCCAGACTCGATGCTTTTCTTGATGGCTGACAGGTCCATGGGCCTGGAGGTGTGGGGTGTAGGGGTGTGGAATGGAGAAGGAGTGAGTGTGTGTGTGTGTGTGGGGGGGGGGGGGGGGGGGGGGGGGGGGGGGTGGAGGAATGGAGAAGGAGTGAGTGTGTGTGTGTGTGTGTGGGGGGGGGGGGGGGGGGGGGTGGGGTGGAGGAATGGAGAAGGAGTGAGTGCGTTGGGATTGGGTAGGACAGAATGAGAAGGGGTTCTTTTGCAAACATGATATAACTGTATCTTTTTATGACAATATTTTTTTGGTGTTGTCTTCCATCAGGTGCTCTTTCACCCTGTGTGATCTAAACACAGCAGCAATAGCTAGTTCTGTAGCTCACCTAGGTTATCTAAAGCTACACAGACAGCCCTGCACCTATTTCAGTCTCACCTGTGTACGATACTGTGGTAACCGGGGGCGATGTCGTCGGACACAGGCTGCAGGAACACACTGGCGTACCTGCATGAGTGATGACAGTAGCAGACATTCAGACCCAATGATTGTGATTGACTGTGGAGAAGGGGAGGGGGGCGGAACCTCGAGGTGCCGACCTGTGATTGGCCGCTGCTCTCCACACCAACATGATGGCTTTCTTCCAGATCTTCTGAGCCTGGACAGCCTCCTGGTCCTCCCCACATATAGAACTGAGAGTTGAAGGGACGGGGAGAAGATAGAAGAAGAAATTGAGGAAATGATCAGGGGGGGAAGAGGAAGCAAGACACGGATAGCAAAAGAGACAGAAATTAATTAAACTGGGAGAGAAAACAAAAAAACAGCTGACAAGGAAAGCTTAAGACAGCAAAACTTGGTGCTCAGTTTAAACAGAGGTCAATAAGCTCCCCGCTGGCCTAAGCACTATTCAGACTTAATGTGGATGGATACAAAACAACATGTGCACAGTAAGGCCACTCACAACTGAGAGGAGGCAGGACTGCTGGCCAGCGAATCGGCTGTGGTGTAGCGCTGGGAGGACAGGCCGTAGCCGTCCTCGCTCTCACTGGCTGCTGGCTCCACCTCTGACAAGTAGTGGCCCTCCCCCTCTCCTAGTTCCTCCTTCAGTTCCATCCCTTCGTCGGGATCTCCGTCGCTTCCTGCGTCCTCATCCTTCACCTCCTGCACATACACACACAGAATGGGAGAGAAGATGACACATTCAAACCCATCTGTACACCTGTTTCACTCATTGACTATTATACAGAACGTGTTCATTATACTACACCATTGACAAGTGTGTGGGTGTAGATAGTAGATACTTGCAGCATTAAATTACCTTGGACTCCTTTCCCGAGATAGAACTATCCTCTGAGTCTGCAAGAATAAATGTTTTTAATTTAAAAAAAAAACTAAGGAATGTACACATCAGCCCTGACTGATCTTTAGGGTGTGTACGTGTGTGTATGTGTGTGTGTGTATGTGAGACCTACCTAGACAAGGGGGTTCTGGCTGTGTCCACTCTTCACCTTCACTTTTCACAGTGGCGCACAGTATCCCTTCCTCTCCGGTAACCTCATCCTCTGTGACCTCATTTACTGCCGGGCTGTCGTCAAGGGCAACAGAAGGAGTGACGCCATCAGTGCCGCCAACTTCCTGGCTTTCAATCCCCTCATCCTCCTTCTCGTCCTCTGGCTGCTCCTGTTCAGTTTCTGCCTCTGTTTGTCCCTGAGGCTCCATCCCCCCGGGGTTAGCTTCTGCTGGATCCCCGTCCTGAAGCTCCTGAATGGGATCTGCTTGTACTGTGGCCCCCGGCTCTGACGCCTCCTGGGACTCCCAGGGGCCGGACAGGGAGTGTCCCCCAGAGACGGCCTCTTCACAGAGGGAGAGAGCGGCCTCCACCGCCGCCGCGTCCAGAGCCTCCACAGAGTCATCCACCTGGGAGGGAGAGAGAGAGAGAGAAGGTAGAAGGTAGAGAGACAGAAGGAAAAAATGAGGAGACGGAAAGAAAAGTCGACAAAGGGAGAAAATATTAATGAGAGCTCAAAAGCACCTTAGTTTTTTTCCCCATACAAAATCACACACACACACACACGCACAGTACCTTCTCCTCAATGATGGCGATGATGTCCCCCACTGTCTCCAGGTCGAGCTCGTCCCCCATGTAGGAGACGGACACCAAATCTTCCTCTACAAGCCCCGCCTCCTCGCCAAGCTCTGGCCCCACCTTTCCAGCCTCAACTCCTGGTTCTGTTCACAAAACACAACTGAGGTCACCACTAATTGGGCATGGGTAGTTGAGGCATTTGGGGATTAGAGGTAGCTCCTATACTTGAGAAAGATCGATAGACTTAACTAGGAGAACTGTGAGAATAGAAAGAGGGGAAGGGAGGGTGAGGCTGACAGAATAGTAACCTGTGCTGGGTGGAACAGGGCTGGCCAGAGGAGGGGGAGGAGCAACAGTGGTGGGGGGAACAAGACTTTCCATTGGATGAGACAAGGAAGACGTATCTAATGACACACACACACATTTTTAACACATAAGGACAGCACACAAAAACACCAAATGTAAAACACTAAAACATCACAACACATTTAGATGAGGAACATGCATAAATAGCCTGGTGGCCAAAGTTACCTGCGGGGGATGGCAGCAATGGCAGCTGGAACTCCATTAGCCAATCCAGCTCCAGCTTCTCCATCGACCACCTAAAAGGATATTACATTATTTCAAAGAGGCTTTTGTTTTGATCCAGACATTATATTTTCAATATGTATAATCCTACTATGTTTAAAAAACCCTGCACTTGTAAAATGTAGGTATATTTCACAGTACTTGGTAAAAATCTCAATTTATTAGGGTATATGTATTTATATATTTGTTGCTCTTTTTACCAGCTGCAATGCCACAATTTCTCCTTAAAAGTACCTACTACTACTATTACAACAACAATCAGAAATCCAGAACCATTCCCCAAACAATCAATCTGAGACCAGTCTGTCAAAAGGAATGGATCACTCTCCCAATTTATGATTGATCCTGTATCTCTTTTGTGTGCCTCTCACCAATCTTGGGCTAGAAGATATTAGGCTGCCTTTCTTCAGCAACTCAGAGAGGAGGGGGGGAGGGCGGCGGCGTGGACTTCTGACTGAGGAGCCTCTTCTGTGGGGAGTCGTCTACCAGAGGCCCCAGGCTTCCCTCTTTAGGCCCTGCCGCTGGAGTCTCAGAGGCAGGCATGAACACACCTACAACCTGGGCCTTGAATGAACAGCGGAGGGGGGTAACATTTAGAGATGCTGGCCTTGGTGGAAGGGCAGTAAATACATTGGTCTCCTAAGTGGTCAACAACAACTACCAGAAAAACATATGAAATATGCAACTTCACATTTCACAACTTCAAAAGCAACCTGTTCACTTAAAGACCCAGGTTGTTGAAGTCCATTCTGGCGCTAGCTCCTACCACGCTATTAGCTGAGGTGTCCTCGGTGGAGGGCGTGGCTGTGTCCATGGGGGGGTGCAGGGGCGTCGCCCTGGGTGCCCTCCAGGCTGGCGGGGCTGGCCCCCAGGGGGGAGCGCACCGTCACGCTGGGCACACGCTTGGGGGTGTTCTTCACTGCCTGGCGAGCTGCATTAAAAAGATACAAAAGAAACGTTCAGCACATTATGCTACAATGTTTATTTAGGAGCTCAAATACACCAAAATATACACTCGTGAACGACTCGTGAAATTGCATTAAAACACAAACAATCCACAAAGAAATAAGAGCAGGTGTCACATGCATGCATGGGGGGCACACACCAAGAGTAAACTGACTCTGCAATTTCAATACAGTAGTCTTGTTGGTTGACAGACTGCAGATTACAGCAATGGTTAAAATAAAAAATCAGGCAACGAATTGTTGCTCAAATACATCAAACTCACCCTGATAGGCTGTTTCTGTTGCCTTCTTCTTTAAGTCTGCGTCGTCTTCCTCCTGCTTCTTCTTTCTGAGGTAAACCAAAATAGATTTCTGTATTTCAACACATTTACAATGACATAAAAACCCAATAAAAAGTAGATAGAACACTGAGACCAGAAAGTGGGTAGACAGATGAACAAACAGACTGACAACACAACCAGGTAGACAGGTGAGCTGGTGTCTTACTGGGAGACCTCTGCCCACAGCTCCTTCAGCTGGGAGTCCAGGTGACCACTCTGGATCAGATCCACCTCCTTTTTAAGCTTCCTGTCAGGGCAGGAAGTGCAAGGTCAAGTACAAAATTCACAACGGAAAATATCCCTTCCCATAACCATGCTTTGGAGCACAGAGATCATTCTATGTGGTCAAACCTCAAACGTTAGAAGGAGGTGTGTGTGTCCTTTACCGATGCTCACCTGTATTTCTCCTGTGTCTCTCTCAGCAGTCTTTTTAGCTCCTCTATCCTCTCAGCGGTTAGTCTCCGTACAATCACATCCTCAATAGTCTCCACCACTTCCCCCTTCTCTCCACGTTTACGCCTGGCAGGCACAGCATGGGCACACTTAACTAGTTTCTGCAAATTATCTAACCTTGCAGTAACGCATAACATCAAAGAGAATGAGTTATCATACTGTTTGTGTATGTTGACAAATTACATACTTTGGGGCCTCTGTGGTCTCCAGCAGCTCAGAGTATTGAGAGGCACAGTGCTGTAAGGACAGACAGAAAGCACAGTCAGACATCAAACTGCAGAGTTTTGACAAGAGTGTGTGTGTGTAGATTACAATGATTCCTTTTACCTTCTGGGAAAACCAGTCAGGGGGGCGTCCAGACTCAGAGAAAGGCTTGATGGCTCTGCTTACTGAGACCCTGGGTAACAGACAAAGCATTCATGATAGATGTAGACTTGATTCATTTGTTTAGTGGTTCACAAACGATTGACAAAATTCTAATAAGTACGGGTCTTTACCAGTTCTGGTCTCCACTTCTCATAACAGATGATGCAAGGCACAGTTTTTCTCTCACTGACCATGGTTCTGTCGGCCCAACCGCCTGCATCTTGTGTTCTATGGGACAAAAGGACATGACGGAGAATGTTACAATGTTAAAAAATAATCTTAGTATTTTACTAGGCATTATGTTTTGCTTGAGTAGGCAAAAATAGACGTGAACCGTCGTGGGGGAACAAAAAATGTGGGTCAGACAAACAAAGCGTATACAACATAGCGCAACTAGCTCCTGTAGCACGACGAGTTACGTGATCTGTACAGCTCAAGTCAAATTATAAAACGCATGGCATCTATGGCCAAAAGCTGGCAAATGACAAAAGTAAGCGAATTAGGGTGCGTATTCTGTATATTTGGACCACAATTGTTTAAGCGACTACTCATTATGCTAGCTAAGTTAGCTAGAGAGCTAACAACCTATTTAGCAAGCTCCCGACCCTAGCAACCCTGGCCACCTGACGTGTAAACTAGCAAGATTAGCAAGCTTGCTTGATTGTAGAGACATCACATTAGAAAGCTACAATATAAAATATGCAGTTACTTGACATTAAAGTATAGAAGAAAGGAGTGAAAGAGATGTAAACATTGATACTCACTCCCGACTCCGCTCGCCATCTTTCGTAGACAACAGTATACAATAAGACATTGGTTCCACCTAGTGGACAAATAGCGACACTGCAAGCTGTAGAAACTGATTGGGTATGCAAGTGTTTGAACCAACAGGTCCAAACCAGGTTAAAAAGTATTTGTAGAACAACTCAACATTGTACATACAAATGCAAGGGAAAGACAAATGTATGGTGGCACCTGTACTAGTCTGACATGGAAAGTTGTGAGATATTTGCCAAATATTTTCCATGAGGAAGTAGCTACAAAGGCACCAGAGAATGGCTCCTCAGAGGAATGTGTACAATTGTGAGGTGTTCTTAAATCATTTGAACGTTTTACAAAAATAGAACTTTCACATATTGACGTAAATGTCTTTAAATTATAGGGTGTTGCACTGAAAGCTGTGACCCATCAGAAACTGTGACCGCAGAGGGCGCTGCAGCACATCGTCTGCCCGTGCGTGTTAGACAATGGAGGGCGAACAAGAGCGTCTAAGCAAACGGCGTACATTACATTCATGGTGCAAGCTGTGTGATTATTCGCGGTTTGTTATTGCTTCCTAAGGAGAACGAGTAAACCGCTGGTGACCACATTAACCACTTCAGGCATAGTAACATATGTTTATCTGAAAGTAAATCAAATTTATTAAGGTACATTTTCTCTCAAATGTTTCTAAACATGTATTTCTTTGTGACTGCACGCACGAGTTACATTTGAAAAAACCTACCTAAAACCTTACACTAGACCTACATTTAAAACGTTAAATAATCGTATTCTACTGTAAAGAAAAGAAATAACTAAATATTGAATGAACCAGGACATTGGGTAAGTTGTTAGAATATGTGACCCCACTTTTAACTGCTTTACAAAGGAGTTAAACGTCAAAATATTGTTTGGGGTATTTACGTCATCCCTTCACACTAGTCAGGACACGTTTTCTTATTTGGAGTAATCACAGAGCCAGTACCCACAGACAGAGTTCACCATATCTGACAGCCGTCGTCAGAATGTGACCCCACTGTAACTGCTTAACAAAGGAGTTCAACTTCCACATCCTCCAATAGTTTGCATGGCCGGTGTCAACTAAAGTCTTATCTAAAATTAAAGAAATATGTGCAGGTACTGGATATGAAGTTAATCACATCACACTAAAGATGAATCACATCACACCTGCGCTCGTTTTGCGTGGTGTTTAGTTTCCACACAGGTGGGCATTAATCGGAAGAATAATTGGTTAGATATTAAAGTATACCGGGAGTTTAAATAAGGAAAAGACTCTTCTTCACGTGTTTGTGACAGAGAAAAGAGATATTT